>NC_064641.1:507099297-508349297 GCF_023864345.2 Schistocerca serialis cubense
GTTGATCTAATCAAGCCTGTCGTCGGTTCCCATCTCATCTCCCACTCACACACTTTCCAATACTCATCAACCACTTTCACTTGCCAGACGTAATATGTCACTACATTGTTCAGATCCCAGCTCAAACACACACACATTATGCCGACAATCCTTCGCAATAATAACAGCCGTCTACAATCCACGTATAGCAAGGAGAAGTGCATAGCTCAAGCCACACCACCATCATCATGTGTGATTTATAAATAAATGTCATTAAAAAATATTCTAATGGTGTGCAGTCTAGCAGCGGCAGCCGTTGACTGAGCACAAAGTCACTACTGTGTTTACGTGCTAGGTAGCGACAGTCTGGTGAGATGGGTCACAACTGTAAAGTAATGTTACTAAGGCTTACAAGAGCAGTAACTAAATAAAGGTCTGGGGAACTTTTAGTGACACTTTTGGAGCATTGAATTCGTAACAGCAAACGTTATAGCTTACCCTATGGTCTTCCAGGTGTTTCGGATACTGACCGTACCTGAAGTACAACGCAGACGTTGTGCCATGTGGCAGCAAGTTATTCCCTTTTGCAGACGCTACTCAAATACATGCTCTTCTTAAGTCGTATTAGACAAATAAAATTAAATGAACGTATGGCGTTACTTGCCGGGAGACGCCAACTGGAATTTTTCAGCCAACTTCTGAAAGTCTTTTTTATTTGACGCCGCGTCGGTGGCTTGCGCGTCGATGATGTTATTGATGAAATGCAAATGAAGTCAACACGACACTGAGTCCACGAGCAGATAAAATCTCCGACCGGGATGGAAATCGTACATGGGGCCCCATTACACAGGGTGTTACAAAAAGGTACGGCCAAACTTTCAGGAAGTCCACGAGCAGATAAAATCTCCGACCGGGATGGAAATCGTACATGGGGCCCCATTACACAGGGTGTTACAAAAAGGTACGGCCAAACTTTCAGGAAACATTCCTCACACACAAAGAAAGAAAATATGTTATGTGGACATGCGTCCGAAAACGCTTACTTTCCATGTTAGAGCTCATTTTATTACTTCTCTTCAAATCACATTAATCATGGAATGGAAACACACAGCAACAGAACGTACCAGCGTGACTTCAAACACTTTTTGCAGGAAAGGTTCAAAATGTCCTCCGTTAGCGAGGATACATGCATCCACCCTCCGTCGCATGGAATCCATGATGCGCTGATGCAGCCCTGGAGAATGGCGTATTGTATCACAGCCGTCCACAATACGAGCACGAAGAGTCTCTACATTTGGTACCGGGGTTGCGTAGACAAGAGCTTTCAAATGCCCCCATAAATGAAAGTCAAGAGGATTGAGGTCAGGAGAGCGTAGAGGTCATGGAATTGGTCCGCCTCTACCAATCCATCGGTCACCGAATCTGTTGTTGAGAAGCATACGAACATTTCGACTGAAATGTGCAGGAGCTCCATCGTGCATGAACCACATGTTGTGTCGTACTTGTAAAGGCACATGTTCTAGCAGCACAGGTAGAGTATCCCGTATGAAATCATGATAACGTGCTCCATTGAGCGTAGGTGGACGAAACTAAAATGAGCTCTAACATGGAAATTAGGCGTTTCCGCACACATGTCCACATAACATATTTTCTTTCTTTGTGTGTGAGGAATGTTTCCTGAAAGTTTGGCCGTACCTTTTTGTAACACCCTGTTAATGGGGCCCCGTGTACGATTTCCATCCCGGTCGGAGATTTTATCTGCTCGTGGACTCAGTGTCGTGTTGACTTCATTTTCATTTCATCATCAACATCATCGACGCGCAAGCCGCCGACGCGGTGTCAAATAAAAAAGACTTTCAGAAGTCGGCTGAAAAATTCCAGTTGGCGTCTCCTGGCCAGTAACACCATACGTTCATTTAATTTTATTTGTCTAATAGGACTTAAGAAGAGCATGTATTTGAGTAGCGTCTGCAAAAGGGAATAACTTGCTTCCACATGGCACAAAGTCTGCGTTGTACTTCATGTACGGTCAGTATCCGAAACACCTGGAAGACCATAGGGTAAGCTATAACGTTTGCTGTTACGAATTCAATAAACAAACTGATGGTCCGCTGTTTTTAGTTAAGAAAATACAGAATCGGATAAAGCATCTAACACGCTAAATGAACCACAAGCAACAAGTAAAATTATACCCTCGGACTTGAAGTAAGATCCAAAGACTCCCTACTCTGAAGACAGGCCACAACCATGAGTACACAATCATTTCGACTAGTAACTCTTAAGTTAAACACGGAATCTCGTCTACTAATATATCTGGATGGTGGAAACATTGACCGTAAACAGATGACGATATCGCCTGACACTGCAAATGCCCCTGCATCTGGTTCAGTTATCAGTGCCAGCTCGGGTGTTCCGTCAAGGAATACCAAGCAAATTTATACTCCCATCCGGTAGAGACATAACTTACCGTCATTTTGCCTCGTCGGGGACAGCTGCTCCAAACGAGACAAAATATTTAATTAAACCACTGCTCATACATAGGTGGTATTTCCCTAAATCGCTCCAGGCAAATGCCGGGATAACTTCTTCGATATGGCAATGCCGATCTGCTTCAACAACCTTGAATCGTTCTGATCTTGGCCTGTAGTGACCTCTTTGTCGATGGAACTTTAAACCTTAATATTCCTTTTCCTTCCTCCGGAACGCATTCAACCACAGTGGGCGATTTTAATCGCGTGGTAGAACGAGTCCAAAATTGGAAGTTTAGTTACTGTGCTGAACTGCATCCAGTAAGAAGCTAACTACATTAGAAGGAGCTGTGTTGCAAATTGCCATAATAACTGTCGGCCTTCATCCTCCGCTGCTTGAATTCTGATCGGTATACTCTCACCGTGTAAGGAAACGACTAAGAGAAAAATATTGAATAATCTTTGAAAAGGTAACATTCTACGAGCTAGAGCTTGGAATATCCAAAGTCTGAATGTTGTACGGACGCTAGAAATTCAGAAAATGCTAATGCAGAAGCTCAGTTTAAAAAAAAGTCACATGAATATATCGCAGTATCAACAACAGCAGAAAATGTTATAACCAGAGAAGGATTCGTTATGAATAGAAAGGTAGCTCACAGAATGTTTTACTGTGAAACAGTTCACTGATTAAATTATTCTCATCAAAGTCAGTAGCAAACCGTCACCAACAACAATACTTCTGATGTAGGACCCGCAAGTGTCAACGTCACAAAAGGGATAGCAGGAGAGAGAAACAGTATACGATGGCAATGAGCGGGTTACACGCTAAATAAAGGGAGCGATAATCAAATAATCATAACGGATTACAAAGCTATTATAGAGGAGGGAATAAAAGGCAGAGTTGCGGGAAATTATGGTCTCAATGGTAGCAATGAGCGGGGAGAAGAGTCCTTGACATCTGCAATAAACTTCAGCTGGTAATATCAAATGCATTATTCAAGGATCACAAGATCCGGATGTATAATTGCAAAGGATCTGGACTTCCGGGGAGATACCACTTGGACCACATCATGTTGAGACAGAGTGTCAGAAATTAGCCATTGCTCTGTAACGGGTAACCAGGAGCAAATGCACACTTATATCACAATTTAGTAAGGATGATGAGCAGACCGATATTTTAGAGAATCATCACCAAGAAACAATATGTGAGAAGTGAGACACTGAAGTACCGAGGAGCGATGATGTGCGATTCAAGTTAAGTGAAAGAAGACGTACTTCATTTGATCGACGAAAGAAGAAATACAAAAAGCTTAGGAAAACGAAGGAATCTAGCAAAAGAAATCATTTAGAAATGAAATTACTCGGTCTTCCGGTGTTACTGAGAGGTTTACATGCTCTCGGGCACAGTATTGCAAGGCAGCGTTTACCAAGTGAGAAATAATAGTGCTTACTTGTTTTTATATATTCTTGAAACTGGGAGATGGCTGCTCTTTACTTAACTTAGTAGAGTCTTATTAAACACATATATTTCTTTTCTTCATATACGCTCGTCGGAATCTCTGTGGCCTGTAGCAGAATGCCTCATTTACGTTACGTGTCATTCCTTACTTCAGCTGACATATGCAGGTAAATGCAATTTAAGCTCACCGTGATTCTACGACTAATAAGATAACTATGGGGTGACAGTTATTAAACTACATGATAAAATGTAAATTAGTTACACGCTACGGCGTGTACAAACTTCATTCAATATGTATGCGTCACTGCAGATATTTGGATGACACGTTCGATATGCGTGCCGACATTTGCGATGATTTGGAGCAGATGAATAGCGAAATTCTGCATGACCCGCTCAAAAGTAGGAACATCGATGCTTTCGATGACCTACCGAATGGCTGTTTTCGGCCCAGCAATGATTTTCGAGTTTTTGCTGTACACCTTGTCTTTAATATAGCCCCACAAAAAGGAGTCGCATGTGTTCAGCTCTGAAGAATATGGCAGCCAATCGAGGTCCGTACCAGTGGCCACTGCGTACCCCAGAGCCAGAATGCGGTACCAAAAGTGCTCCTCCAAGACATCAAGCACTCTCCTGCTTCGATAGGGTGGAGCTTCGTCTTCCATGAACCACATCTTGTCGAAATCAGGGTCATTTTGGATAATGGGGACAAAATCATCTTCCAACACCTTCACGTACCGTTCGGTAGTCACGGTGCCATCAACGAATGTCGCACCGATTATTCCGTGGCTGGAGATTGCATACCACACAGTCAACCGTTGAGGGTGAAGAGACTTCTCGATCGCGAAATTCGGATGATCAGTCCCCTAAATGCGCCAATGTTGCTTATTGACGAACCCATCCAAATTAATGTGGGCTTCGTCGGTAAGCCAAACCATGCATGCGCGTTTTAATTACCATCATGACCTACGGCCAACCGTGCAGTTTGAACGTCCTAATACAAACCGTTCACAAGTTATGACGATTTTATTTCATATAATTCAATAATTATCACCCTGTACCTCAGCTATAGAACTTTAGAGAGGTGTTTACTTATGACCTAATTTAGTGTACTGCAATGTACACTACTGGCTCTGACAGGTTAAATAAGGATTAATTTCATGTTTGATCAGAAACCAATGCTGTACCTTACTAAGTACCAGAGGAATTGGGCAGCAAAATGGGACAAGGTTCTGAACACAAGTTAATGAAACTCATCTGAATCTGCTATAAAAACTGATCAATGAATCTAAGTTGGTTGTTTACACAAAACCTACATCACTCTGTCCTAACCGCTGTCAAATGACAATGCTGACCTACCACTTCATTGGTTTTGAGAAGGTGGGAATCGTCGTCTTGTATTTCGAAGAATCGACCAACCCTTGCTCTTTCCATGGTGCATGTGCAGCCTTCATACCTATTTCATCTTCGGCTTCCTCTTTCCAGCGCTGATCATCGACCATGTTGGCTCTCCATCGCGCTTACTGGAGTTGTCTGATGTCCAGCGAACGACAGCCACTAAGAGTCATAAACAATGGTTTTGTTAGCTTAAAAAAAAGTCATGTCTTAATTATTCACCCACTGTTATGTTCACAATGGTACGGTATTTGTATGAAGAACTGTTTTTGAACTTTTGCATTATTTAGGCCAATTACGGTGGAGCCAAACTTGATAAGGATCCATGATTATGAAAAAATGTACACGCAAGAAGTCTATGGTGTGCATGATGATGAATCTTGAGCCCTTAGAAATCTATAGGGATTAATAAATAACATTAAATACAACTGTGTGAAGCGGATATCATAATAGAGAGAATAAACAGGTCATTACTCTCCACAACCTATTACGTTTGTTTCTGTTACAATACTTCCATAATTGCAAAAATCGTGTAATATGCAGTCATCAAAATACACTACACAAAACACAGATTAATACGACAACCTTCATATGAAATACGTACACTTTCATCACAGTCTGTTCAATCAGTCCTGTCAATGTACAGTTAGTACATAGCAAATGGAGACCAATTTCCTTGACAGTATTGTTGAAAATATCGACCACCGCGATCATAACTGTACAGCGGCTCACTATCGATTGCCTTACACGCCTAAGAAGCCCATTCGGCTGTCATAGTGAATATCGACTGAAATGTCGTAAACTACCGTCTTCGTATGCCCCCAGGAGAAGACCATTGGTGTCAAACTGGTGATGAGGATACCCATGGAACACCACCACCGCGACCAATCCATTGTTGTCCAGTCTGTTAACGGGCCACTGCAGACCACACTACCTTACAGCGAAATATTCGGAAAATTTCCCTGAAGAACCTTCGAAAATTTATGAGGGAGGAGTGCGTTGACGTCACAGGGAATTGAAGTAAAGAACTATCTCTTATCAACAACCTGCAACAAAATGCCAAAAAAGGTACGAAACCCTAACATATAGTCAAAAAATATTTCTTAAGGCAAAAGCGGGAGTAACGGGCATTACAGAGAATCTGTTGTCTTTGGACTGTAATAATAGTAAGAATTCATTCACTTTTTAAAACATTAAACTATTTCCGTGGAATATAACTGAGCAGTACAATGCACACAGTTATGCTCAAAAACGCTTGCTAACGATAGTGTGACTTCTGTGACATGAGGTGATAACGTAATGTTCGGTTCCTGAAGGTTTCACAAACGGTAGTGACGAAACGGTGAAGGAAATAAGCGACTCGGCGACGTTTTCGCCGCTCCGCTCTCCTACACACGGCACACGACGCTGAGAGTGAAACCGGGCGCCAGCGGCGAGAAGCAGCGGTCGACGGCAGGGTGCTGCCTGCAACCAGAGCGGCGCCTAACCTCTGGCCATTATCACAACAATGCGGGGGCGGCCATCCGGAGCGGCGGCCGGCGGTTTCTCCCAGCGGGGCGCGCGTCGCGTCGCCTCACTTTCTAGAAGCCGGCCCAGCCTGGCCTGGGTCACGGGCGGCCGGAAGAGCGGCCGTGCACTCGTCGTATCAGTCCGCCAGACAGCTGTCCGTCCGTGACGAGGAGCTCGGTTAACACTGCTGTGCAATTCCCCAGTGTTCACATTCGTTGCAACATTTAACTGCAAAACCATGAAGTTTCCATGCAAAGTACACTACCGTACAAAGTGAATGAGAGTAACCTTCTGAGCATTCTGTATGTAAGGAAAGATTAAACATTGATCTCACTGAGAAATCACATTTCCATTTGTTCGTTTGTAGAAAGATGGAGCTACACGTCGAGTGAGGAGGGGAAACGTCTACCAGCACGTGTCGACATTCGAGAGCGGCAAGATCATGGCCTATTCGTACTGTTGTTTATCGTTCCGCGATACTGCTGCTCGCTCTGGTCGAGAGTGTCATACAAGTATGGTTTTGATGGGTTCAAGAGATCCATACTTAACGCCATGTAGGTACTTAACAGTCCCACACGACTAGCGCACGAGAGGGCAAAAATGGCGTTCGGTCGGCTGTGGAGAATATACAGGGTGAAAATTATTTAAACCGACAAACTCTGGGAGGTTGTAGGGGGCATCAAAACAAAGATTTTTCCCTAATGTCATTTTTTCCTATGAGGAGTATTTAAACCGGTAGACGAACTGTGCTCTGGGCGGATAATCAACTGGTTCCAGGTTGTGGACACACTGTAAGTGACATGGACGTAACAATTGCTCTCGAAGGACTGTTCTTACATTCGTCTGATTCGTCTCCATGTTACGTGCAATTTCACGAGTGCTGATTGAAAGATCCCGCTCCACATGCTGCAAGACAGCTTCCTCAAATTGCAGCGTTCTTACCGTGCGACGGTATCCCTGTCCGGGTAATCTGCTAAATGACCCAGTCTCAAGCAGACGTTGGTACACAGCAGCAAAGGTCGTATGATCCGGGATACGGAGATTAGGATATTGTTGTTGATAAACCCGCTGTGCAGCTCGTCCGTTGTCGTGCGCTGCACAGTACGCACCAACCATATCAGTGTACTCACTCCAGGTGTATCGCTCCATTAGTAAACAGAGACAATGCACTACTACATCGGTGGACAGCAGTTGCCTACAACTGAAGAGCGTAATACGCCCTCCACCGGTTTAAATAATCCTCACAGGAAAAAATGACATAGGGAAAATTATTTGTTTTGATGTCCCCTTCAACCTCCCAGAGTTTGTCGGTTTAAATACTTTTCACCCTGTATACTGTCACGTCAAGTACTTTGAGTCAGAATATGGGGAATCTGAGTAAATCAAATATGCACATCGACGGAGCAGTGATGTCTGGGGCTACACGGTCTGTCTGATCGGGACTGTCAACAGGGAGGTATCCATGAGAGGAAGACTGAATAACTTCCGAAAGGGTAACATTCTACGGGACTGGAATCTCAGGGTCTGAAAATAGCAGGGGGGTTATAAAATCTGAAGAGGGAAATGCTAAGGATCAAACTCCATATATTGTGGGTCACTAAAGTGTACTGGAAAGAAGATAAAGATTTCTGGTCAGATGAATACAGGTCCAATATGAACAGCAGCACAAAAAGTCTAACAGGAGACGATTCGCTATGATTAGAAAGGCGGGTCCGAGGATAATTCATTTTGAACAATGACGTGATAATATTATTCTCATCAGAATCAAAGTCCAATCAACGCCACAACAGTAATTAAGGCTTAATACTGACGTCACAGACAAGAAATAAACATACGGAGAGCATATTAGATCACTGAACGGTAAATCAGTAAGTAAAAGAAGATAATAATCCAACAGTTACGAGGGACTAGAATGGTGTTGTAGGGGAAGGAAATAGAATTAGTGTAACACAAGAACATAGGTTCGATAGTAGGAACGGAAGTGCATACGGCATTGTTGGCCGAAGCTCTCTTTCAGGGAATCAGTAGTCCGGTGCAAGTCTTTTTATTTGACCACTTGCATGTTGATGATGAAATGATGATAAAATCAACACAATAGCCTGCCCCCGAGAGGAGAAAATCTCCAACAAAGCCGGGAATAGATCGAGGCCCTCTGGCATTAAGCCAGACTGCTCAGTTTTCTTTCCATGTGTCTGAGCTACGAAGCTACCCGCTTTACCTCCCACACTAATAGCAAGCAGTTGACTACTTCCAATATTTTAGACATAAACAGTGCTATGCAGCAAATGACATAAAAACATCTCGAAACGAAAATAAAAAACTGACACAGAACGGACTTTTTTGTTGTTTCCCCTCGCCCCCCCCCCCCCCTCCCTTTCACTCTCACTTAGCTACGGTGGAAGACGGTACTAGTAATGAGAGAGAAGAAAGAATATCTGAGTTCTCCAATATTTTTCAGTTAGTAATTGCGGATGCACTTTTCAAAAGAGGAAAAGCTATACTCGGAAAATTCCCGGAGACACCGAGAGATTCCGCTGAATTACTTCATGGTCGAGATTCCGAAACAAAGATATTGGATTGTAAGGAGGACTCATGATCACGTATAGACACAGAGCTTAATTTAATAATGACGAAGAATAAATTGAAATGTGAGAGCACCGTCTGGTGCAATTAATGTGGGAAGAAGTAGCATACTGAAGTACTGGCTAATGATCGCGCCTTTAAAGTTGCCTAAGGCTGCAGATGCTGCTTAATGAGTACTACAGTACGCAAATCTGTTGAAGAAGAATGAAAAAGATACACTTCAACTGATGGCCGAATGAAGAGAGTACTAATATGCTCAGCAAAAGACAGGAATACACCAACATAAGTAACTTAGCAATGAAATAAATAGGAAGTGAATAGAAGCTAAGGCGAAATCATTGTATAAAAGTGCGACGAAATTGAAAACAAAAAAATCGTGATAGGAAATGCGGAATCAGTTTACAGAAAAGTCAGAATAACTTTCGGTGAAATGAACAGCAAGGCTGTCAGCGTAAACTTGAAAAGGGTATTAAATTATTAAACGCAAAGGAGAGAGACGGTAGCTCGAGGGAGTGCACACAAGGCCTCTTCGGGGGGGAAGGAACACACCGATGACGCGTTAGAAGGAGAACAAATGTGAGAACCATTGCACAATCTGTCTAACATCTCATCTATCCATGTTACGAGCAGTAATAATATACAGAGGAATGAAAAAGAAAACTGAGGATCTATTGGGTTACGATTAATTTGCCTTTAGGAAAGGTAAAGGAGCCAGAGAGACAGTTTTGACGTTGAGCTTCCTAAAGAAAGTAAGGCTTAGGAAAAATCAAGACACGTTCATCGGAATTCTCGAGCTAGGAGAAGCGTTGTACAATATAAAGGATGCAAGATTTTCGAAATTCTCAGGAAATTAGCTATGGGCTATAGGGAAATAATGGCAAGACTCGTACACAATATGTACCAGAACCAAGAGTGAAAAATGTGGTCTGATTAGAAAGGGTATAGGACAACAGAGATGTAGTCTTTCGCCTCTGCTGTTCATTCTGTACATCGAAGAAGCACTTATGGTAATAAAATAGCTTTCAGGATTGGGATTAACATTAAGAATGGGAGGATTTAAATGGTAATATTCGCTAATGTCATTGCTGTCCTCAAGAACAGTGAAAGCATTACAGGACCTGCTGAATGGAATGTACGGAATAATGAGCACACACTAGTGATCGAGAGTAAACAGAAGAAAAGCGAAAGTAACGGGGTTAGTGGAAAAGGTTGTCGACAAGGTTTACATTAAAATCAGTATCCTACGAATTAGACGAGGGAAAGGAATTCCACTACCTTGGAAGCAAATAACACATGATGAAGATAAACATGTTTACCGATAAGCGATCTGAATCATCACTAATATTTACAATCAAACACGAAGTAGACAGTATTGTCAGAGGTCCTCAAAATGAACGTTTCTGAAACGTGTTTCAGATATAACGCGAAAATATTAAATCTCACTTCCTCACATCTTATAACCAAAACGCAATTTTTTTCTTATTTAAAATTCATGGTTTACATTTTTCCTGTCTAAAGAGTGTTGTTATTCTCCATCTCCTGCCAAGTATTAAGACTGTAGCAGTTCCTAATGTCTCATCCGACTCTTGCTCGTCCACCGTTTCTTTCCCTGTAGAGTCATCGTTTGAAATTACTTTGGAGAGCTTTGCATCGTCGATTCTTTGTACGATGCTTACCCCGTGATTTAAGTGGTGAGGCTGCAAGTTAGGCTAGACAACGATCACAAACTTTATCTACGGAAGCAGAGGACGCCACTTGAATTCGCTATCACGGTAATATCATAACGTAATCTATCCAATCAGATGTCGTCATCTGTGAAGAAATGTGCAAACTCCGCCATTTTTGCGACACGATGTGATGGGAACGAGATTTTATCAGAATTTTACGAGGCAAGTTAACGGAGAAAATTTGATCTTACATGTTCGACACCGCTACTTTTGTCTTCTCAGTAAAGTTCTTCAAATATTATTCTAATCACGGTACACAGAGCTCCTGAACACCGGCTTCACTCCAGAAGCGTCTATCTGGGTTTTGTACGGTATTTTTACACCAGATGAATTTTTGAAGAGGTCGGCAACACCTTATTGGAAAGCGCTAGCGACAGAATACACCCTAGTCTAGTGTCCAGGTTTACTTGGATCTCAGATACCTTCGAACCAGTTTTGATCCCTATTGTTGTACAAGCTGACAACCCCGTTATTGCCCAGATTTCAATTTTGCCAGTTTTCTATTAGAAACGAAAGCAGAAAGCTATCTGTGTTTGTAGTGTAACATAGAAAAACTTTCATTTCCCTGAATTCATGGAAACACCTTTGAAATAATGAGATCGAGCGGGGTGGCGCAGGGGTTATCACGCTGGAATCTCATTCGGGAGGACGACGGCCATCCTGATTTAGGTTTTCTGTGATTTCCATAAATCCCTTCAGGAAAATGCCGGGATGGTTCCTTTGAAAGGGGACGGCCGACTTCCTTGCCCGTCCTTCCCTAATCTGATGGGACCGATGACCTCGCTGTTCGGTCCTCTCCCCCAAATCCACCAACCAAATTATGGAATAGTCATACGGAGATCCCGGACAGTTTGTTTGCTGAGCAAAGCTGCTTCGCGTGTCTACAAGGCGATTTTATAAACGTCTCTACGGCAACCCCTTTACATACTTGTGTAGACGGCTATCGTTTTCTCCTATAGCCTTCTGCACCTCGCAGTTGCCAGATGTCAGTGATTTCCTTAACCTGACTCGAATCTAGAAGCGTCTTATTTCTAAGGGATAAATGTGTTGAAACATCACGCATTATTCGCCATTTTTTCACGCATCTTAGTGTTTATGACGTCATATCTCTTTAACTATACGTCGCACAATTACATATTTGTGTAGACCATTCAGTAGCATATGTGAATACTGTCTGCGAAATGTGTTGCGAATAGAGTTACAAGCATAGAAGTAATAAATGCTGCAGTTATTCACGCATCTCATTGTTTATGACGTCGTATCTCCTTAACTCTTTCGAGACGGAGCCGAGTCTCACAGGCACGATGTTTTAATTTCTTATTTACTACTAAATCTATTCGCACCAAATTTTGTATGCAGTAGCCACATACGCTAGTGAATGATCTTGCAAAATAATATCATTGTACGACACATAGTTCTGGACACATAACCTCTATGACTATGGGCCAGAGCACGAGTTAGACTCGGGTCCGTCTCGAAAGTGTTAACTATGATAGACAAGTGGTTCTTACCACCATAGCGATTGTTGCCTGACAGTAAACGTTGAGTATATCAAGCTTGGTCGAAACCGTCCAGTGGTTTAGGAGGAGATGTGGAACATTCAGACATACAATGAGGTGACAAAACTCATGGGATAACTAATAACGTCGTGTCGTATCTCCTTTCGTCCTGTGTTACAACTCGACGTAGCATGGGCTCAACAAGTCGTTGGAAGTCCCGTGCAGAAATACTGAGCCATGCTGCCTCTATAGCCGGCCATAATTGTGAAAGTGTTGCCGGTGCAGCATTTTGTGCACGAACTGATCTCACGATTTCTTCCCTCTCCTAAATTCATGCATGCTACAAAAATATATGAATGTACACTAAGGCATCGAAAGTGTTGGGATAGCGATATCCACATATACAGATTATGTCCCGTAAATGTTCGTTAGGGTTCATGCCAGCCGATATGGGTGTTCAAATCGTTCGCTTGAACTGTCCAGAATATTCTTCGATCCAACTGCGAACAGCTGTGACCTGGTGACATGGAGCACTGTCATGTATAAAGACCACATAGTTGTTTGGGACCAAGAAGCCGAACATAATTTCTAGTCAATAATCGGTTCAGCTGGACTAGAGAACCCAGCCCATTCCAAGTCTACACCACACACAGAACCTACCATCAGCTCTTACCAACTGAAATCGGGACTCGTTCTCACCACCTCGCGATTTACCGGTCGTCTAGGGTCCAATGGATATCTTCACGAGCCCAGGAGAGGCGCTGCCGGCGATGTCGTGTTGTTAGCCAAGGGGCAGTCGAGTCGGTCGTCTGCTTCCATAGCCCATTAACGCCATATTTCGCTCCCATGTCCTAACAGATGCGTTCGCTGAACGTCCCACATTTATTTCCGCGGTTATTTCATGCAGTGTTGCTTGTCTGTTAGCACTGACAACTCTACGCAAACACCGCTGCTCTCGGTCGTTTATGACGTCGTATCTCCTTAACTCTTTCGAGACGGAGCCGAGTCTCACAGGCACGACGTCGGCCACTGCGATTTCCGAAATGGAATGACCCTTGCGTTCAAATTCTGTTAACTGTCGTCTTGCAGCTGTTATCACTCTGAAGCCTTTTCACATGAACCATCTGAGTACAAACGACAGGTCGACCAATGTATTGCTCTTTTATACCTTGTGTACGCGATACTACGGCCATCTGTATATGTGCATATCGCTATCCCAACACTTTTGACACCTTAGTGTACATTCATATATTTTTGTAGCATGCATGGATTTAGCAGAGGGAAGAAATCGCAGAGGCACCAGAAGAACTTCTGACGTATTTTGAAACACGGCTTGCAGAATATCGATGTAGATGTTGGCGCCCTAACACGTGCCTATAGGGGAGAACGCTATTTATGGCTCGTAATATTTAATCGCTGGTAACTTGACTCAATTCCCGCCAATAAATGCTTTGGTATATTTTTGTAGTTCTGTTGGAGTTTCAGAAGTTTTCGTTTATTCCAGCCTAAGTCGAGATATTAAAAGGATAACAGGGACCCAGTAAAAGTTTGGTTACGCAACAAAATATTAGAGCAAATAAGAAAGGGAAACTCTGAAAAAGCGATGGGTATCAGGAATGTTAGTTGAGTTGTTCTTGCGGCTAATATTGCAGAGCATCACTCCTTATTCAGACGTAATTATCTCATTAATCGACGTAATTTCGTCATTAGGTAAGCGTAATTAGAAAGTCATTTTCCACTTTTTGTGAGCTCCTGTCACCCTGCCCGCACTATATTAAACTGGAGTTGACACTTGCGCTTGGAGGCGCAAAAACGCCCTGCGCGAAGGAGGCGGCGCCGTGGAATGTGGATGCGCGGCGCCACCCCAGCTGCTCCTTTTTCCGCTCTTTGTTCTGCTGCCGGGTCCTTGGTGGCACTTGCCTGTCGCCGTAAATTAAGCGCTCCCAGGAGGAGCGGCGGCAATTACGTGGCCGGGGTCAGTGGTTCGCTTCCTGCTCCGGTCGGCGTCCGCCTCCTCCATCTCCCAGCCCGCCGGCGCCAGTCTTTCATCTATCATCCCCGAGAGGCCTGAATTAATGTAGCTATAACAAACAAAAACGAGACTTTATTAAGTGATTCTGTTCGCAGCTCACTCGTTTTCTCCTCTCGTCCGTAGCCGTGTTGACAACTTCATGCGGGGTTTCGTTAAAGACAGGCCACCAGACAAAATAAAGAACGTGAACGAAATTTATATAGCATAATTTCGATACGAGACGCCAGCTAATGAAGCGTGTGCCTACGGCAAATTGCTACTGGTCCATCAAGGTGACTTAATGACGCAGGCGGTGCTCCTCAGTTTTTCAGACGTCTTATGAGATGGCGTAGAATCGACACACTTTTTACCGCAACCAGTTTCCATTACGTGTGAAAGGCAACAAAAAATATAAAGAGTGTAGAACTAGAGTCAACAGTTACGGCCGCAAGGAGAAAATGTCATTCTTTCGAGCCTGCAAAGGTGAAAGGATAATGGAGTGGCTTTGTTTCCGTTAATAATCTCAACAGTTGCTAAGACAGCCACTGCAGTGTAAAATGCTTTCTTCATTTTACTGGCGCTATCACAGCACACTTCAATTCGCCTCCAAATGCTCAAAAGTTTTATTCGTCAATACATCAAAACAGTAGACTTTTAGACACTCTTCAAGACATACAAAATGATATCAGCACTACACGCAACTGACACACCCATCAAAAACTAATAGATTCTTCCGTCGATTCGTATTAGAACTACTTCATGATTATAAAAGAAAAGCGACTATCTGCTTATATTCCATAGTATTAATTTGATTTGTAGCTAGTTTTCGGCTTACAGCGCAATCGTCAGGCGTTAACTGTTACTCTGACGATGGGCTTCAAAACTGAAAAATAGGTAACAAAACAAATTAATACTGCAGAACATACACAATACAATCGCTTTACATTTATAGTTAGCCACCTAATATTTGCAACATCATCATGATTTCAAGATAGAAGCAAATTGTAAAACGGAAATGCCCCATTGCTGATCTAAGATGCGGTGGCAGAACTACACACAGAATACTAAAATAACAATGGCGCTGCCTTAGAAAGCGTAATAAGACTTCAGTTGTGGGTATACGAGACCATTTATGAGTCGAGAACTATTTAGACGTTATTCGCACTTATACTGAATGGAAGATCCTTTTTTAACATAAATACAAAAAAGATCCCTTATAAGAGGGAAAGACAAATACATCGCATCGCAGAAAAATACATGCACATACGGACAGAGATAAACAGCCCGGCAGCATGTGATTACAAGGTTCACTGTAAGCTTCTGAAGCCTGTGAAATCGTACAATTGACTAGATAAGGTACAAGGAGGCCGTAACAAGACCTTCACTACCCGAGAGGGCCTCCATAGAAAACGACTGATCGTAGGCAATGCAACCCTGTGAAAACACTTGTAAGGACATGCTGAAGAGAATTAACGAATAAAGAACTGAAAGGTAAAGATTTTAATCTTCACATGAGAGGGTAAGCTATGTTAATTGTGTACCATGTTTACGTTCAAGGTCAGAAACGTTGCTCAATGTGACAACCATCTGCACTCTCGATAGCCTGGAACTGAACTGGGCAGACTATTTCACGACTGTTTGCACAACATTTCGAACTGCGGACCATGGAATGTTCCATTCTCGTGACACAGCTTGTGCACCGCTTAAAGATCACACATTGCGTCCAGCATTCTCAGCCACGGCAGCAGTAGTATCTTCAGCCATTTGTGAGAGCATCTAACCGTCGACCTCTCCTTGGAGGCACTTGAACTTCCGAATCGTGTTCTTTAACTCCGCTGCGGAAAGGGAACCTCTTCTTATTCTTTTAATGCGTCGATGCTCGCGAAGAGCAACAACATTATTTCTGTTGTTTTGATAAAACAGTCGTACGAGTAAAGCTCTGCCCACCACAACCAGACCCACGTTTACTGTCTGCAACTGTAATGCACACTGTTGCTTGTGTTTGAACCCTACGTCGCCGTACCAGTATCGGCGTCTAACGGAAAATGGTGAGACTAAGACTCCTAACAAAGAAAATCGTGCAGCGTACACTCTGAACATTAGTCTTATAAAGCTGGGTACCACAAGGTAAACTGTTTTCCGTCTACACTGGTTCAATTAGTGAAAGTTTAATCATAGCCACCCTGTACTACGAAGTCGTAGAAAGTGGAATGCAAACATTAGGTCAGTAGTAGGAAACCAGAATGACACACTTAATCTAGCTGAGGCAATTCTGGGAATTTGCAGTAGAACAGTTTTTTTGTTTAAGACGAGACGAAAGTGATGTTCCAAACAGAAGGCAGCGAGGATTGAAGCGTTACTGTGTAATCCGTAACAGTCGAGGCGAGCTGCGCAGCCGATTTGGTTCGTCCTACGACGTGCTAGCAATCGCTGGCTACCCATTTTTTTCCAAAATTACTGCACTGAGACTCCTTCACGGCCTAGTTCCTCGTATATGGCGCGCTCCAGACAAATGTTTTCATTAATTTAACAACATGTGAAATTAATTTTCGGACGTGATTCAAAGGCTTAACTGTACTTTTAGTACGTATATTTATGCTACATATGTCAGTATTCGGAAGCTCCCAGATAAGAAGTTCGTACACAAAAGCTTGGTACATTTTATCGCCAGGCAAAACTAAATAAGTGTGTGGTTTCAAGATATCCGAAACACGAATAAATTAAAACTTCGTGATTTGTTGCTCTTTCAGCAAATATCGTGCCGGGAGAGTGCATCCGGGCCCCAAACCGTCATTTCACTATTTGTGGCTGTGTATTATTTCTTTATTCATTCGAACACACGGAAATGTAACAGACCTCATAATTCATCGGATGTTCTTTTTAGTGACACATATTTGTTGAAGACTGTTGGAGAAACTTCTGTAAGTAGCACAGATTCGCTTTCCATTCTGTTTTGGAACATAAATAATCTACACAGAAATCCGTTAGTCGTTCCTGCTTGAATTTTACAGCAACTACCACTGTATGTCGAACGTAACCTTATTTTCTCCTCATGCTTTTGTAGATTGCAGTAGTTGGGTTTGTACTGCCTTCGGACATGTCCGAAAGAACAGACACCATATCCATATAAGTATATACTTTAGACATTAGTCAAGTCCGCGCCATGTGGTGTTGCAGCACTTGTGCGTGTTCGCGGGCGCCCTGCGATGTTAGGCAGCTGTATCAGTTTCTTTCGCTCTTCAGCGTGTTACTTCTTTGCTACTACCTCTATTTGCAACTTATGTCACAGACATTACCCACATATGCCGCTGAATGTACCTTCTCAAATATAGCACTGCATGACACATACTTGTAGACATATGACGTCATAAGCACTGACTCGCGTGAAAAATACCGCATTACGCATTAAGTTCTAAGGGTTTAATACATTTATTCTTTACTACTAAGCAGCCCTACAGTCGATTCAACTTGAGCAAATCCCTGACAGATAGAGAAGTTTACAAAACTGCGTTGTAGAAACCAGAAACAGCTGCGCTCAGAGTACAGAAACTTATCGGGCTCTTTCTATGACTGTTTCATAATTTCAAAGGTGTGCAAAACGTTTTGCAGCACCCCAGTTCCCAGAACTCCTGAGGATAGACGTTGACTGTGCTTATTGCATCACAGTCACAGTCCCTTTGGCTGTTCAGAGGTGTCACTAAACCCGCCCAAAGATGTTAACAACCATGCATGAGCAGCGCCTATTAGACGGAGGGGGTCCGACATTCGATCAGTTCCAGTCATTCCACCAGGAAGGAGGAACACGGCTCCAGTTGTCTGTAGTTCAACCGTGCCTAGACGCTCAACACCGCGGTTCGATCGCAACCACATTGATACTTCGCGCCAGGAAGGGCTCTCAACAAGGGAAGTGTCCACGCGTCTCGGAGTGAACCAAAGCGATGTTGTTCGCACATGGAGGAGATACAGAGAGACAGGAACTGTCAATGACAGATCTCGCTCAGGCCGCTCAAGAGCTACTACTGCAGTGAATGACGCTACCTGTGGATTATGGCTCGGAGGAACCCTGACACCAACGCCACCATGTTGAATAATGCTTTTCGAGCAGCCACAAGACGTGTTACTACTCAAACAGTGCGCAATAGGCTGCGTGATGTGCAAAATTCAAATGGCTCCAAGCACTATGGGACTAAACATCTGAGTCATCAGTCTCCTAGACTTAGAACTACTTAAACCTAACTAACCTAAGGACATCACCCACATCCATGCCCGAGGCAGGATTCGAACCTGCGACAATAGCAGCAGCGCGGTTCCAGACTGAAGTGCCAAGAACCGCTCGGTCACAGCGGCAGGCTGCGTGATGTGTAACTCCACTCCCGACGTCCATGGCGACCACGAGACCATTCATCGCGGTACAGTTGGGCCCAACAACATGCCGAATGGACCGCTCAGGATTGGCATCACGTTCTTTTCACCAATGAGTGTCGTATATGCCTTGAAGCAGACAATCGTCGAAGACGTGTTTGGAGGCAACACGGTCAGGGTGAATGCCTTAGACACACTGTCCAGCGAGTGCAGCAAGGTGGAGTTTCCTTGCTGTTTTGGTGTTGCATTATGTGGGTTCGACGAATGCCGCTGGAGGTGATGGAAGGCGCTGTAGCGGCTGTACAATACCTGAATGCCGTCTTCCGACCATAGTGCAACCATATCGGCAGCATATTGGCGAGGCATTCAGCTTCATAGACGACAATTGGCGCCCTCATCGTGGATATTTTGTGAATGATTTCCTTGAGGATAACGACATCGCTCGACTAGAGGGGCCAGCATGTTCTCCAGACATGAAACCTATCGAAAATGCCTGGGATGGATTGAAAAGGGCTGTTTATGGACGACGTGACCCACCAACCACTCTGAGGGATGTACGCCGAATCGACGTTGAGAAGTGGGGCAATCTGGACCAACAGTACCTTGATGAACTTGTGAATAGTATGCCACGATGAATACAGGTATGCATCAATTCAATGGAACGTGCTACTGGGTATTGTAGGTGCACGTATGTACGGCAATCTGGACCACAACCTCTGAAGATCTCGCCGCATGGTGGTACAACATGCAATTTGTGGTTTTCAGGGCAATATACAGGGCGAAAATGATGTTTATGTTGATTTCTATTCCAATTTTCTGTACAGGCCCCGGAACTCTCGGAACCGAGGTGATGCAAAACTTTTTTTGATGTTTGTACATGGAAACAAAATTTTTTCGATATTGCACTGCAAACATATTTCTTTTTTTTCGATTCTAATACCAAACTGGCAAAATTAATACCTGGACAAAGCCACGTTTGTTAGCTAGTAGTCCAATAGAACTGTGATCAGTCGGGTTTATTTCGAAAGTAAGGCTAAGTGGCAAAATCGATTAACAATTGACCAACATTTCCTCTCTTCGAAGCAGAATTGCCAGCGAGAAACGTGACGGACCGCGATAATAAAGCATGTAACGGCAGGTAGCACTGCCGGTAAAGTGAAATGAAAAACAGTTCCGTGGCGTGCTTCACTTTGCAGGTTGCACGCCTCGTGGTGAACGCGGGCGCTGCCCCGCTTTAGTAAGGCGGCGGCGATTGCGCAAAGGATGAAGACGAGCAGCGGAGAATGGGAGCACGTATGTGCGACTACAAGGCAGCGCGGACGCGGCTAATGCCAGCTACTGGCCGCTGCGCGCAACCTTCCACCTGCTCCACTCTCCCCTTTTATGGGCAGCGGGCGAGCGCTCCGTCGGGTGTCAGCGTTATAAGGACCATCAGTCCTTATGACGCCGAAGATTCGTTTCCTTTACTGACAGGTTCACAATACGCAGACGCTCTCTTTGCAATCTCATCTGGGTGCCTACACTGTGTATGACACATCGTGATGAATGAGATTTCCTCTACTTGAATCTGACGTGCCGTCAACAGTGAGGTCATTAGTGACGGATTAGTCTAATATAATGTAAAGGAGAGAGGCAGTGCGCTCTGGTCTCCCGGATGAGACAAGTGTAAGCTCAGAAAATGCTTAACGGTACATTTATATCATTTAAACAAAGCAAGTGACGATAAGCGTAGCAACTGGTCCCGAATTCGGTGAAAATACGGAGTCTGCGACAAAAGCACGGCAAAAGAATTGCCAGATAAGGACATGATTGGAGACGGTGGCTTTCATGCGATACATTCTGGTGGTGATATACAGCGGCTGCCACATACAGAGTGTTCCGAAACTATTCGCCTAAATTAACACAGGAGGTAGGGAACACAAAAACAAACACACTGACGGAAAAAACCGCAGCATCAGGAAGGAGTTCTGCTTTACAGGGTGGTCCATTTATAGTAACGGGGCCAAATATCTCACGAAATAAGCATCAAACGAAAGAACTACAAAGGATGAAACTCGTTTAGCTTGAAGGGGGAAACCAGATGGCGCTATGGTTGGCTCGCTAGATGGCGCTGCCACAGGTCAAACGGATATCAACTGCGTTTTTTAAAATACGAACACACATTTTTTATTACATACCCGTGTAGTACTTAAAGAAATATGAATGTTTTACTTGGGCCACTTTTTTCGCTTTGTGATAGATGGCACTGTAATAGTCACAAACATATGGCTCACAATTTTAGACGAACAGTTGGTAATAGGTAGGTTTTTTAAACTAAAATACAGAACGTAGGTACGTTTGAACATTTTATTTCGGTTGTTCCAATGTGATACATGTACCTTTGTGAACTTATCATTTCTGAGAACGCTGGACCTAAACCTAGAGTTACGGTCTGGCATGCGATTTCGTACGACAACAGCGGCCCTGTCGTTGTTATTCCACACAGTCTGACTGAAAAACATTACGTCAGTGTGGTGAAACGACCTATTGTGCTGCCATTCACGAACAGTATTTGAGGTCCTGTTTTCAAATAGGTCCACGTTCGTCCACATACCGCTGTTGTAACCGAACGTGCTCTGCAGAATGTCGACATGTTGACTTCGCCTGCTCGATCAACAGGTCTGTCTTCAGTCGACCACATATGGGACATCATTGGACATCAACTCCAACATCATTCTCCAACAGCATTAACCGTCCCTTTATTGACCGACCCCGTCTAAGGCGCTGCAGTCATGGACTGTGCGGCTGATCCCGGCGGAGGTTAGAGTCCTCCCTCGGGCATGGGTGTGTGTGTTTGTCCTTAGGATAATTTAGGTCTAGTAGTGTGTAAGCTTATGGACTGATGACCTTAGCAGTTAAGTCCCATAAGATTTCACACACATTTGAACATATTGACCGACCAAATGCAACAGATATGGAACTACGACCCACAAACTGAAACCGGCACCTGTACAATACAATGCATGCACTTCTGAATACTTGCATTCAACAGTCCAGCGTTTACGCTGGTTATTAATGAACTAGCATTTCAGATTTTCAATGGTTTATCTCGCGATTATATTAATCTATGATCTTTCAATATTATTCACGTAAACATGTTAACTACCCAAATGCATTCCCGAACTTTTATTACTAAATTAATTATTTTTTATGTTGATCAGTGTATATTTCAAGTGGCTCTGAGCATTATGGGACTTAACTTCTGAGGTCATCAGTCCCCTAGAACTTAGAACTACTTAAACCTAACTAACCTAAGGACATCACACACATCCATGCCCGACGCAGGATTCGAACCTGCGACCGTAGCGGTCACGCGGTTCCAGACTGAAGCGCCTAGAACCGCTCGGCCACCCAGGCCGTCTGTGTATATTTCGATAAAGAACATCTTTTAATGTTAGAGAACATTTTCTTATTGGTGCTGAGGTAAACTTTTGTGTCGGTGTCGCTAACTCGAAATGTGTACTGACATTCAAATATCCACAGTTCGCATGTTTGAACACATGTGAATCCACGACGCACTCGACCTCGTGGTCATCAACAGCGGTTCAGTGTTAATGTGTGGGCTGGAATTCTCGGTGATGTATTGACTGGACCATACATTCTTCCATTCCATCTCAATGGACAGAGAGATCGTATCTTCGTGGAACATGTGTTGTTTGAATTGTTGCAGGATGTAGCTCTGAATGTTAGACAAAGGATCTAGTATCTACTTCCAGCAGTGTGGGGTGCCAGCCAATTTCAACACTGCTCTGAGGAGTATGAGAGGTACCTTCGGGATATTGATCGGCCGATGTGGCCTGTGGCCTGCCCCCCCAGGTCAGCTGACTTCAAGTCGATCGATTTCTTCCTCTCAGGGCTGATGTATGAAACCGCTGTGGAAACGGAAGAACTGCCGTCCCTGCTGGTACCACCGCGGACATGCCAGGAATCTACAGATACGACAGTCAATGGTCTGACGATGTACTGCGTGCATACAGGCCAATGGTCGCGCATTCAAGTAGTTCCCATGCATGTCACTGTTGTAATTAACACGCTACCCATCTTCTTTGTAAATCGTCTCTTTCCACCAGAAATTTCAGTCGTGGACCGCAGTACCGTAACTAAATATCTTTGCTTTTGATGTTCTGTGCTTCTTGTATGAATTCGAACCAATAGTTTTGGAATATCCTGCATAATAATTAGTCACTGGATGCCGCCACACACCACCAGTAAGTGTTCATAGTGTCTTTATTAGTTTAAGTAGACCGTTACAATAGTACACCTACAAGGGGCTACTCTTCCTCTATACAGGTACTGTAGGATATTTATCCCCATGAAAGACTAATGGAAAACGGCTCTGAGCACTATGGGACTTAACAGCTATGGTCATCAGTCCCCTAGAACTTAGAACTACTTAAACCTAACCAACCTAAGGACATCACACACATCCATGCCCGAGGCAGGATTCGAACCTGCGACCGTAGCGGTCACGCGGTTCCAGACTGAAGCGCCTAGAACCGCATGGCCACACCGGCCGGCAAAGACTAATGGATTCAAGTCGAAGCTACATAGTATATACTATAAGTAATAACTCGGCGGAGGAGGGGTACAAGCTATCCGATATCTTCAAAAGGCAGCATACAGAATATGTATGGAAATGGCTGAACTAACAAGAGCTACATACACAAATTGATGAAGGTAATTTCATAAGAGAAATCGGGAAAAAAAACAGTGGAACACAGAAAACCACAATCACTGGCACGATTTGTCAACGAGTAGACGAAAACTGTTCGGTGTGAAGTGTTACAGTCACAGACTCACAAAGAGCTTGCCACTTCGTAAAGTGTACGCGCTGTTGGTGCCTCTGTACCCGATGCCGGATTTGACGAAGAGAAGAGGCAAAATCTAATCTGATTTGCTTGAGAAAAGTAACTAAGAACCTTTTTGTCATTGTGATAACAATACATGAAATTAGGTGTATCTTTGTAACCCAGAAACGATTGTAGCCATACCTCTAATCCATGACATCCTTTTGAATTTCGGGTAATATGGCCATACCATCAACAGCGAAAGACATTCTACGTGCAGTGGGGTCCAAAGTTGAAATAAATCTTCCGTATGACAGCGATCACCTGGTATGTTGCCAAGATGTGCAGCTACGCGTTGTCAAGGTGAACTTATATCGCTTTCAGATTCTTCCTGCTAACAGGTTATGTAGGTTTCAGGTATACCTTATTGTACTTCTAGTTCTGAATAACTGATAATCTCCCTCTCTGGCTATTGCTAGCCGGATAACAGTTTCCTTCTACTTTTGATTCTCTTGTACTGTACAGGCTCGGTTGTGTAGACATTTACAAGTAAGTATAGCATAATCCGTCAAATAAATATATTTGGGCTAATGTCAAAACATTCGTCTCGTCATACATTGTTAAAATGTATTGAGATAGCCCAGTACGCAGTAAAATTAAACTGGTAAATATAAACCACAGAGAAGACCACGTAATAAAAAATATGGTAAAATGTTACCAAAAGTATTCTCGCGTAAGGTGATTTGCGAAGTTCAAATGTAGATGTAGACTTCGTGGTGAAGAAAAGCCTTTCCATAGCTACATGTAAGAAGGGAAGAGACATGTGGCCTCCTTGAGATCCACTCTCTAAGAGGACATACGGAAAACTCTAAAAGGACGTAAAGAAAATGAGTCTCCTTGAACGCGATGCATACCATCGAAACGAAATGGGCCGACCGTCGGTAATGGTACTATGCGAGGGGAAATTAGATGTTTATGGCACACGACAACATTTCATAATCTTTCTAAAATCTGGGTTATCATTTCAGCAATCCGTTTGAAAAATAAAGACACATAATATACATTGTCAGAACGGTACACAAAACTTTTTATGCGATTTTGGACAATGACAAAATTGCAGTATTTGCTGCTTTCGTCTTTCACAAATTGTGCCATCGCACATTGTTCTAAATTACTCGAAACGAATGTCTGGATGGTCCTAAACAAGTAGAAACGCTACTTCCTTCTTGATAAGTATCCAGTATAACGGAACTCCGTCTCAGATTATCTCGATGCCTACAATATATTAAATATTAGCCTTTCTTCATTTCCTTCTTTCCTCACTACAACATAGTTCCTCTCCACCAGCATCGAAATCCTGGAAGGGTTGCCCGACTTCTACCAAGACGTGACAAGAAGATTCCATATTTATGGGGTTCAAGAAGCATTCAAGTTCCCACGAACACTAACCTAATGATCTTTGCTTCCCTTTCCCACCTAAGACTCATCATCTACGCACAATCAACTGTTAGACTCAATGATAACACTCCATTTGTTCACACATGTTGCCGCCACAGAAAGAACGGCGGCAGCTTCTGCGCCAAGTGTGGCGTAATTTATCTGGCATGCACGAATTGGGCCATTACCTGGCGGGTGCGGCTCGCGTTTGTCTTTCTCGCACTGTGAGTGCATTACAGCGAGCGCCATTAGCATGGCTGTTCGCCGTGGCACTCCATTTTAATTCCTGCGATGAGATGGGCCGATGTTTTACGTGACCGTACGTAATGACGGGCGCTGATTGGCTGCCTTAACCTCGGCCGGCGCGCCGGTAGCGGCCGATCCCGTGGGAAGGGCGCGAGCCACTGCTCTCAGCTTCTGCTCAGAGCGCGCAATTAGCCGCGCCGTAGTGGCGCCTGCGCGCATTGTCGCCTTCACAGCATAACGCAACGTCCTCCTACCACACTGCGTAGCCTCTGTTTTCGGTGTATTCGAGGGAAAGGTTGCAAATGCTGGAACAGTTTGCGGGTTTTAGGTCATTACGCTTTGTCAAAAGCTTTTCCTAAGCACATAGGGTGGCGACTTAGTTTCACGTACATCCACACGATTACTTTACACGCCACACTTAACAGTTTGGTTAGGGCTTCATAGAACCACTTGCAGAGTATTTCTCGATCGTCCCGCTCTCAAATAGCACTTCGAAAAAACTCTGAGCGGTTCCCCGCATAAGGGTGAGGTAGGTAGCAATCCGCACTATAGGCTAAGGAGCAACTGTACCACAGGGCTAACCATGCTATCTTCAAGACGCTGCAATTTTAATAATAAGCATCCTCCAACATCATCATGTAATGTTGCCAGACATCTCCCCCTCAACCCTCTGACAGACCAACTGCCCTATGTATACAGGGTGTTGCAAAAAGGTACCGCCAAACTTTCAGGAAACATTCCTCACACACAAATAAAGAAAAGATGTTACGTAGACATGTGTCCGGAAACGCCTAATTTCCATGTTAGAGCTCATTTTAGTTTCGTCAGTATGTACTGTACCTCCTCGATTCACAGCCAGTTGGCCCAATTGAAGGAAGGTAATGACTTCGGTGCTTGCGTTGACATGCGACTCATTGCTCTACAGTACTAGCATCAAGCACATCAGTACGTAGCATCAACAGGTTAGTGTTCATGACGAACGTGGTTTTGCCGTCAGTGCAATGTTTACAAATGCGGAGTTCACAGATGCCCATTTGATGTATGGATTAGCACGGGGCAGTAGCCGTGGCGCGGTACGTTTGTATCGAGACAGATTTCCAGAACGACGCTGTCCAGACAGGAAGACGTTCAAAGCAATTGATCGGCGTCTTAGTGAGCACGGAACATTCCAGCCTATGACTCGCGACTGGGGAAGACCTAGAACGACGAGGACACCTGCAATGGACGAGGCAATTCTTCGTGCAGTTGACGATAACCCTAATGTCAGCGTCAGAGAAGTTGCTGCTGTACAAGGTAACGTTGACCACGTCACTGTATGGAGAGTGCTACGGGAGAACCAGTTGCTTCTGTACCGTGTACAGCGTGTGCAGGCACTATCAGCAGCTGATTGGCCTCCACGGGTACACTTCTGCGAATTGGTAGAGGCGGACCAATTCCATGACCTCCACGCTCTCCTGACCTCAACCCTCTTGACTTTCATTTATGGGGGTATTTGAAAGCTCTTGTCTACGCAACCCCGGTACCAAATGTAGAGACTCTTCGTGCTCGTGTTGTGGACGGCTGTGATACAATACGCCATACTCCAAGGCTGCATCAGCGCATCAGGGATTCCATGCGACGGAGGGTGGATGCATGTATCCTCGCTAACGGAGGACATTTTGAACATTTCCTGTAACAAAGTGTTTGAAGTCACGCTGGTACGTTCTGTTGCTGTGTGTTTCCATTCCATGATTAATGTGATTTGAAGAGAAGTAATAAAATGAGCTTTAACATGGAAAGTAAGCGTTTCCGGACACATGTCCACATAATATATTTTCTTTCTTTGTGTGTGAGGAATGTTTCCTGAAAGTTTGGCCGTACCTTTTTGTAACACCCTGTATAAGGATAGAATGTTTAAAAACAGGCTTTTCCCCCACTTCGTCACAACTCGGTGCCCAATAATAGTCGTACGAGTAAACTGGTGAGAGAGTCAAGATAGGCAATCATCCCAGAGCTTGAAAATCCAAAATGGCCCCAGTGGGTCACTGGGGCTAAGTATAATACACCAGACGGTCACTTGTGCTCAGTATAGAATCCTAGATGGCTAACCTTAGCACAGCCTGCAGAACTGTCAGATTTCTTGGATTTTCTGCAGTCCTATCATGTCAGTCAAATATGGCAGATCTTAACACAGCCTTAACGGTTGTCATATTTCCTGGGTTTTCCCACTCGTATGACACTACAGTACACTTGCCTTAAGTTTAATAACAGTGCAGCCTCTGTGTTTAAGGAATTTACTCCACCACAATTATCTTGTTTCCAACAGGAGATGACTTCTCGTAAGTATAGATATTTACAGTAGGAACAGGATAGGAATGTTTATGACTATATTTAAACGAAAATGTGAAGGGGAGCTCTCTGCTGTAGTCACAGCATCAATGCGGTCCACCAACCCATATGACCCTGGGTCCCACATCGTGCCACGTAAACTGTCAAATGGGCCGAGTGTTTACATCCAGTTGTGGACTATGTAAGCCCAAGCACCATGACTCACTCTTCTGTTGTCTGCTGCCAGCATACATGGGTGGTACACGCCTGACTGAGCATTACCCAACCTATCACTGCATCACCTGTATTGAAATATGATCACCAACACTCAACAACAGACACACAAGTGGACTTAGTAGCAGCTCTCCAACGCCACACGTAAAGGTATGACACAGGGCATGCAGCACCTTGAGCAATCAAGTTTCAACTTCTACCCACTTCTAAGCAGTTTCAATTACTTCTCAAAATCACCACAGAAAGTCCGCCCACGTTAGCTGAACGGTCAGCGCGGCGGAATGCCACACCAAGGGGCCGGAGTTCGATTCCTGGCTGGAGCAGGCGATTCTTTCTTCGCTCAGGGACTGAGTGTTGTGTTGTCCTCACCATCATTTCATTCCCATCTCCGACGCGCAAGTTGCCCAATGTGGCGTCGAATTCAATAAGTACTTGCCCTCGCCGGCCAAACTTCCCCGAATGGATGACGCCCGGCCAACAATGCCATACGCTCATTTCCACCACCGAAAGACACTTGTACAACACTGTACATACAAGATACTTAATTTAAACAGTTGCTGCGACGTGTTGTGTGATAGAACAGGACAGGGACATTTATTCATCTAAACCAACAGTTCCCAAATTTTTCCTCTGACGAAGCCCTTTGAGAATATTAGTATTTTTGTGGCACACCTTGTTTATTTTGAAGATTATAACATTTTTAAAATTGAGGAACATGTCGTTTTATTCAGTGGTTCCTTCAATTTGAAGTCTTAATTAAATGCACAGATAGACATAACAACACATAAAAATTAATAGTATCATCAAAATGTTGAAATAAAGGCAACGTTATGAACAGTTTTCCACAGAGCACTTATTCACTTCCCGCACAACGAATTTTGAGAAACCCTGATCTAGACAAATATCACATAACCAGGCACAGCCACATGCCATCATATACATTCAGGGCCACCAGTAGGGGCTAACTGCACTTCAAATGTGTTGTGCTGCTCAGGTTAGATCAGCACCAGCGACTGATTCCAGCCAATGAAAGCACACACCAACCATCGTACCTTTATGGTGCACAGGTATAGTATGGAATGGCTGTAAGGCTAGAGCTGAAGCCAGTACTCCATATGATACAACAGACTCTGTGTGATATGGGTTTGGACTTGCAGTTGAGGAATGCCACATCACATAGTTGGAATGTGGGCAGTTACCAGACGCCTTTTGTAGAATATGAGCTGTGTGTTCCCCACCACAGCCATCAGCATTAGATCTGAAGCACACCTTTTAGACACATTCCTAAGATTACACGATTTTACACTTAAACGTACTCTAAGATAAGAATTGTATGGTTTCTGACTTCTTAGGTACACTACTGGCCATTAATATTGCTACACCACGAAGGTGACGTGGTACAGACGCCAAATTTAACCGACAGGAAGAAGACACTGTGATATGCCGATGATTAGCTTTTCAGAGCATTCACACAAGGTTGGCGCCGGTGGCGACACCTACCACGCGCTGACATGAGGAAAGTTTCCAACCGATTTCTCATACACAAACAGCAGTTAACCGGCGTTGCGGTAAAACGTGGTTGTAATGCCTCGTGTAAGGAGGAGAAATGCGTACCATAACGTTTCCGACTTTGATATGGGTCGGATTGTAGCCTATCGCGATTGCGGTTTATCGTATCGTGACATTGCTGCTCGCGTTGGTCGACATCCAATGACTGTTAGCAGAATATGGAATCGGTCGGTTCAGGAAAGTAGTACGGAGCGCCGTGCTGGATCCCAACGGCAGTCGAGATGACAGGCACCTTATACGCATGGCTGTTACGGATCGTGCAGCCACGTCTCGACCCCTGAGTCAACAGATGGGGACGTTTGCAAGACAACAACCATCTGCACGAACAGTTCGACGACGTTTGCAACAGCATGGACTACCAGCTCGGAGACCATGGCTGGAGTTACCCTTGACGCTGCATCACAGACTGGAGCGCCTGCGATGGTGTACTCAACGGCGAACCTGGGTGCACGAATGCAAAACGTCATTTTTTCGGATGAATCCAGGTTCTGTTTACAGCATCATGATGGTCGCATCCGTGTTTGGCGATATCGCGGTGAACTCACATTGGAAGCGTGTATTCGTCATCGCCATACTGGCGTATCACCCGGCGTGATGGTATGGGGTGCCACTGGTTACACGTCTCGGTCACCTCTTGTTCGCATTGACGGCACTCTGAACAGTGGACGTTACATTTCAGATGTGTTACGACCCGTGGCTCTACCCTTCATTCGATCCCTGCGAAACCCTACATTTCAGCAGGATAATGCATGACCGCATGTAGCAGGTCCTGTACAGGCCTTTCTGGATACAGAAAATGTTCGACTGTTGCCCTGGCCAGCACATTCTCCAGATTTCTCACCAACTGAAAACGTCTGGTCAATGGTGGCCGAGCAACTGGCTCGTCACAAAATACACCAGTCACTACTCTTGATGAACTATGGTATCGTGTTGAAGCAGCATAGGCAGCTGTACCTGTACACGCCATCCAAGCTCTGTTTGACTCAATGCCCAGGCGTATCAAGGCCGTTATTACGGCTAGAGGTGGTTGTCCTGGGTACTGATTTCTTAGGATCTATGCACCCAAATTGAGTGAAAATGTAATCACATGTCAGCTCTAGTATAATATATTTGTCCAATGAATAACCGTTTATCATCTGCATTTCTTCTTGGTGCAGCAATTTTAATGGCCAGTAGTATATTTGAGATATTTCCCGGAAGTAACATTATTAACGTACCAGCACCCTAACATATTATCCGTAGCAAGATTCAAAGGATGAAATTGCAGTACAGTGATTCACTGGTATGCCACAGTATTATTCTTCAACTATCATAAATTTTTCTTTTTATATGCGGCACATGTACTGGCCTTTGGGCATACAGAAATCTGTCAGTAGCCATATAGATCTACTTGTACAATGCGATAGTCAAGAGCTGCTTAACCGCAAATTGATGTACTTTTACAACCAATGCAATATCTTTCTTTGTGTCACAAGTTCCTGATAGGTTTCTGGACGTACATCACATCAATTGTTTACAAAATCCACTTCCAATTATGTTTTGGTAAATCGGTATTATCCCATCATTCGGACAGGACGATCATTGGCGAAAATACCAGCTTAGGTACTGCCATCTACTTCCTTTCACAAGCAAGCTGGGTTTCACTTATAGGTAAAAAACAAGGTATACAGTTTTATCCAGACAATCACCACCTTGACCTCAGATGCCTGCTTGTCGAGCCGTGTGTCAAGATCACAATACCGTTCATCACAGAGTCCTGCTCTAACACTTAAGCTGTTTTATCGTCTTTGCTGTAGTGGAGGAACGTTTATTTTTATTTATTTAAGAGGAATACGTATGGTGAAATTGGTCAAAAGTGACATTTTCTGATTATTATCTCTTAATAATATTTGATCTGTCCTGAATAATTTGATGCGTCATTTGTCGATTAATTCCAATTGTAAATGTACTTTTATCAGTCCAAAGTTAATAGCGTAAGTGTAAAAAAATCCGGTCTTTCTGCAGTGACTTTGTACCCCTGGAGATATTCAATCTACAAGGCCGTCGTTTTCAGCTATTTATTCCTTGAATGCAATGTGTAAACAGAAATGGCAGTTTTGCACATGCATATTGTGAATTTACTTTGTGGTGTAGTGTTTTATAAGCGTTGAACTGTAAACATAGTGGTTTGCTGTCCTACACAGTTCGCAGCTCGTGGTCGTGTCGTAGCGTACTCGCTTCCCGCGCCGGGGTCCCGGGTTCGATTCCCGGTGGGGTCAGGGATATTCTCTGCCTCGTGATGACTGGGTGTTGTGTAATGTCCTTAGGTTAGTTAGGTTTAAGTAGATCTAAGTTCTAGGGGACTGATGACCATAGATGTTAAGTCCCATAGTGCTCAGAGCCATTTGAACCTTTTCCTTTTTTGTCCTACGCACATCAAAAAATGTTTTGTATCACCTCGGTTCCGAGAGTTCCGGAACCTCTACAGAAAGCTGGAATAGAGATCGACATAAACACCATTTCCGCCCTTTTTATTGTTCGAAAAACGACACATTGCATGTTGTACCACCACTCAGCAAGACCTTCAGAGGTGGTGGTCCAGACTGCCGCACACACCCACACTCTAATACCCAGTAGCATGTCCTCTTGAATTGACGCATGCCTGTATTCGGCGTGGCATACTATCCACAAGTTCATCAAGGCGCTGTTGGCCCAGATTGTCCCACTCCCCAACGCCGATTCCGCATAGATTCCTCAGAGTGGTTAGTGGGTCACGTCGTCCATAAATAACCCTTTTCAGTGTACCACGCATCAACGACGAAGTTCATTGCTGAGGAACATCCTGGCCTCTCTAGTCGAGCAATGTCGTTATCATGAAGGAAGTCATTCACAAGATGTACACGATGTGGGTGCTAATTATCGCCCATGAAGACGAACGCCTCGCCAATATACTGCCGATATGGTTGCATTATCGGTAGGAGGATGGCATTCACGTATGGTACAGCCTTTACGACGCCTTCCATGACCACCAGCAGAGTACGTCGGCCCCACATAATGCCACTTCAAACCATCAGGGAATCTCCACCTTGCTGCACTCGCTGGACAGTGTGCCTAAAGCGTCCACCCTGACTGGGTTGCCTCCAAACCCGTCTCTGACGATTGTCTGCTTCAAAGCATGTGCGACACTCATCGGTGAAGAGAACGTGATGCCAATCCTGAGCGGTCCATTCGGCAAGTTGTTGGGCCCATCTGTACCGCACTGAATGGTGTCGTGGTTGCAAAGATGGACCTCACCATGGACGTCAGGAGTAAAGTTTCGCATCACGCAGTCTATTGCGCACAGTTTGAGTCGTAACACGACGTCCTGTGGCTGCACGAAAAGCATTATTCAACATGGTGGCTTTGCTGTCAGGGTTCCTCCGAGCAATAATCCGTAGGTAGCCGTCATCTACTGCAATAGTAGCTCTTGGGCAGCGTGAGCGAGTCGTGTCATCGACTTCATGTCTCTCTGTATCTCCTCCATGTCCGAACGACATCGTTTTGGTTCACTCCGAGACTTCTGGACACTTCCCTTGCCGGCCGGTGTGGCCGAGCGGTTCTAGGCGCTTCAGTCTCGAACTGCACGACCGCTACGGTCGCAGGTTCGAATCCTGCCTCGGGAATGGATGTGTGTGATGTCCTTAGGTTAGTTAGGTTTAAGTAGTTCTATTTCCGGGGGACTGATGACCTCAGGTGTTAAGTCCCATAGTGCTCAGAGCCAATTGCACCATTTGAACACTTCCCTTGTTGAGAGCCCTTCCTGACACAAAGTAACAATGGGGACGCAACCGAACCGCGGTGCTGACCGTGTAGGAATGGTTGCACTACAGACAACACGAGCCGTGTACCTCCCTCCCTGGTGGGATGACTGGAACTGATCGGCTGTCGGACCCCTCCGTGTAATAGGCCCTGCTCATGCATGGTTGTTTACATCTTTGGGCGGGTTTAGTGCTCTGAACAGTCAGCGCCATCTATCACAAAGCGAAATAAGTGGTCCAACTAAAACATTCATATTTCTTTACGTACTACACGAAAATGTAATAAAAAATTGGGGTTCCTTATTAAAAAACGCAGTTTATATCCGTTTGACCTATGGCAGCGCCATCTAGCGGGCCAACCATAGCGCCATTTGGTTTCCCCCTTCAAGCTAGACGAGTTTCGTTCTATGTAGTTTTTTCGTTTGATGCTTATTTCGTGAGATATTTGGCCTGGTAACCATCAATGGACTACACTGTAGATGTTGTGCTTGATAATGGAAGTACGACGTAAGGAAAATCAAGGCAAATTCATCGGATCTGTCGTTCTCGAAAAAGCATTCGACAATGGAAAATGGTGTGAAATGTTTGAAATCCTCAGGAAAATAGGAAAGGGAAATATGGGTAATGTACAGTATGTACAAGAATCAAAGCACAACAGTAAGAACTGAAGAAGGCTGAGTTTCGAACCCAGGTAAGGTTTAAATTCGTGTGTTCAATGATTTTTCGAAAAATCACGCAGAAAGGTTTATCCCTTTAAAGTTACAGAGCCGCCGCAAGTCGTATGTAACTAGATCTAGTGAATGGAATGCCCAGTCGAATTAGCACGTATAGGGTATGAGAATAAGAGAAGAAATATTAAGATAATGAGGATTAGCAGAAATGATACAAGCTACAAACTTGATATCGAAATTGGTGAGTACAAAATAAGCAAAGTTAAGGAATTCTGTACCATTGGAAGCAAAATAAGACACGACAGACAAAGCAGAAGCACGTAAAAGGCAGGCTAGCACAGCCAAAGAGGACTTTCTTTGTCTACTAGTAACAAACATCGGCTATAGTTCGAGGTAGAAATGTCTGGGAATGATCGTTTTGAGGATAGCATGTTAGTGAATCATGGACTGTGGGAACACTGGAAAAGAAGAGATGTGGTGATACAGAAGAATGTTAAAATTGGGTCGACTGATGACACAAGGAGCCGGCCGGTGTGGCAGAGCGGTTCTAGGCGCTTTAGTCTGGAACCACGCGACCGCTACGGTCGCAAGTTCGAATCTTGCTTCGGGCAAGGGTGTGAGTGATGTCCTTAAGTCAGTTAGGTTTAAGTAGCTCTAAGTTCTAGGGGACTGATGACCTCACACGTTAAGTCCCATGGTGCTCAGAGCCATTTGAACCTTTTGATGATACAAGGAATGGCAAGGTTCTGCACAGAATCGGAGGAGAAAGTTATGTATGGAAAACACTAACAAGAAGAAGGAACAGAATAACAGGAAATGTTTTAAGCCATCACAGAATAACTTCCATGGTACTAGTGTAAGTAGGCTGTTTAGGTTTTTTTATTGGTAACGCCACCTCTGTATAAAAATCACTGGCTGTGCTGTGTGCAGTCTGTGTCTAGTTTGCATTGTTGTCTGCCATTGTAGTGTTGGGCAGCGGCAGCTGGATGTGAACAGCGCGTAGCGTTGCGCAGTTGGAGGTGAGCCGCCAGCAGTGGTGGATGTGGGGAGAGAGATGGCGGAGTTTTGTAATTTGTCATGAACTACTATATATATTATGACTATTAAGGTAAATACATTGTTTGTTCTTTATTAATATCTTTCATTTGCTAACTATGCCTATCAGTAGTTAGTGCCTTCAGTAGTTTGAATCTTTTATTTAGCTAGCAGTAGTGCCGCTCACTGTATTGCAGTAGCTTGAGTAGCGAAGATTTTTGTGAGGTAAGCGATTTGTGAAAGGTATAGTTTAATGTTAGTCAGGGCCATTCTTTTGTAGGGATTTTTGAAAGTCAGATTGCGTTGCGCTAAAAATATTGTGTGTCAGGTTAAGGGCAGTCGTGTATAATTGTTCTAAGGGGACGTTACGTTTCACTAGAGAAAGTTGTAGAGGGTTAAAATGGTAGGGAAGACATAGAGAGGAATACACACAGCAAGTTATTGAGAGCGTAGGATTGAATTGCTATTCTGTATAGTATCCTGACCAGTCGTCTAATATAGAATGCCTAGGAAGCTGTTCTCTCGGATCGCTAGACAATAATTCAAGCAAATCGTATTAATGGAGTTTATCACAGTAAGTTAAATTGACAATACTTAACTCTGTGTATAGACAGAAGTGTGTCGCAAGCAAATGGCAACAGGCAAATAATCAATGTCCTTCGGCATATACAATTTCAATGCACGTAAAACAAAACAGTTCGTAAGTCACCGCTGTTGTGCTTGTATGCCTGACTGCTCTTCTTCCACTCCGCCCGTGGCTAAGCGGCGCCGCGCTTATATCCTCTTTGTGTAGATGCCGCTCCTGTCTTGGTGTCGTCGTAGTCAGTGTACTATTGGCTGACGTCACCTCTCAGTCCTCTCTGCTCTTCCGCTCTCCGTCGTCGTGCCGACGCTTGTCGTTACGCCGGAACACTCTGGGATGAAGATATGTGCACAGGAGAGGAATTTGTGGGAAATCGCATCAAACCAGACAGGAGACTGACGACAAAAAGAGACTACAGTAAATTAACGTGAGAAATAATCTGAACTTTTCACAATTGTGTGACAAGCTGACCCATCCTTTTGTAAATCTCACTAGAGCTCTGCTGTCAAGATCTCAAAGTCAGCTGGATATTAGACTATCGGATAAAACATTTTAGCAAATATGCGTCTTCCAGTCATTTTAAACACTGGGGTACATGATCGAGGCTTAGAAACGATTCCATGTAAATAAAATTTATTGTGTATCGTTACTAGTTTTTCCCTTGCTTCCTGCTCAGTAGATTAACCAGTTCCGTACGTGAATCTTGCATGTGCAAATGCTGTACCAACAGGAACAAAACTGGGTTTATCGTCTCTGGTGAGAGTGTTTCTGAACAGTGTTCATTTTTATGCTGCCGTGGCATTGCTGAGCCGTAGCCAGCGGCTGCTCAGGAATCGTCCACAAAGGAGCGTAAAATGGATAATTGCTGTTCCCGGGAACATTTGTAAACCTAAAACAAAATTAAGTACTGCAACAAACTACATGAATTATCATAATTACGCCTGTTTGACGTGAACTCAGCTCAGGATAATTTTACAAGCTGTTGTCCTGTTTTACTAGCGGCTGCTGCTTACATGCTTTTTAAAACCTTTCATAGCACAGAAGGATCGATCATTTGACCTATCCGCAACAGTGACTTACATAACTGTTATGTTAATTCCGTAGAAAGGAGCCGATAATTGCAACGATGTTATTATGAAAGACGTTTACTGGCTATAAGATGCTGTCTGTACTACACCGTGTTGTGAGTACATTAGATCGTTAATCTATGTTACAGTAAAATATTTTCAATAATTCAGAATACAGCAGTTGTTCCACTTTCTCTTCTGGAGGTAACTAAAGTTGTTTGTTGCAGATCTCACTAAGTTTTGCGCTAGCAGAGTTTGCAAGAGATCGTGGAACCCAGATAAATGCTTTGATGATGTTTATAGCACATGGCAATAGATCTGTGTCGTAGCACCATACATCGGCCATATAGAAACGTGAGAAGTTAGCTTCATACGGGCGGTAAGTCACGGTTCCACCGCAGCAGGTGCTGGTTCGTGTTGAGCCAGCAATATCCTAGTTAGCAGCCTATGGCTCCGGCCGAAGGGTGTCTCTACCATATGGGCGATATATATATATCAACGAATGAAAATTTGTACCAAGGCGGGGTTTCGAAACCAGGTCTCCGGCTCAGTAGGCATATGCGCTAACCATGGCGCCAACTGCACGGATTACCCAATCACGCCTCTTTCCTCATTGCACGTCCTTGGTACAAGTTTTCATTCGTCGCTTCATTCTACATATGTGCATCATAGATGTTTGAGACTCGGGAAGGTCTCTGCAACTGTATGGTTTCATTTGACTAAAGCACGTATGCCTGGGTTTCAGGCAGGATCCACCATTTCGTTCGATGCTGAGGAGCTATCCCATAACAGTCTGTCAGCCTCCCCTATGCTGCTCGAGTCTTGGAGAAATATCAAGTGGGATGAGGCGTGAATTTGGAAAAAGGAGGCAGCATGCTTGGGTAGCGGCTGGAGTTGTACAAAGCCTCTGTGCGAGGGTGCTGTAGTGGTTAGCGCATCTGCCTTGTCATCGGGTGAACCAGGTTCGAATCTTATGCAATATTTGCCATATACCAAATGGAACAAACCTTCGTGTCCTCTCAGGTTTTTGCCTGCAGGGGAACCGCAACCGTGAGAAATTAAAACTGTACCAAACGGAGAAATTTCTCTACACTATTTTCCGAAAATCACTAAAGACGCGAATTTAAGCCTTACGTTTTTCATAACTTCTTGTCAAGTACATACGTATTAGCTAACCATTCGCAAAGAAGTTTTACTATATGTATAGGTTTTCAGTCGCAAAAAAAAAATAAAAAAATAAAAAACCACTTCATTTTTTAATAAAGTTTTAATTTAATTACCTCTATGTTAACGTAAAATAATACCAGTAGCATTTATTTTATTACTTGCTGAATGAAATAATGTGTGTTATGTACGTGACATGTGAGGATTTGGAGTTGTGAGTAAACGAGTTTATAACAGCTTGTGAACACGAAACAGTAGCGTGAAGAGTCATACACAATGAGGATATTTGTGATTTGTAATACGTCAATTCACGGAATTGCAAAAACGAGAAACGTACCCCGGTGTTTCGATTATGTAAAGGAGGTATTATTTTGCCTATTATTGGACTTTCGAAATTAATTATTTAATAACTTTATCTAAGGAATCGTTGATAATGTGCTTGGTGCAAAATAGAAGACGCAGGATACTGAGGTTTAGAAACCGAAATCTGACTGAGTATTGCAGATTCGACGGTGCCTTTGTCGACTACACACGGCACACCACGCGCCGCTGCCACCCCCACAGAATAAAATTCATTTAAACAGGCTGCCAGCGCGTCACCACGAGCTAAGCTTTGTCAAGGTCTCGCCGCCTTCTAATTGCTGGCGCTACAGACCCTACCAGAAAACGCCGTCTTCGCTTAGGCTAACTGCATGCAAATGTAACCCTCAGCACGTCTTATTAAAACGCCGCACACCGAGCTCCGCCCAAGATATTGGAAGACCTGCACCGACACAACAACAATTACGAACTAGCATGACGCTGTTGTTATTCAGCGACTCTTATTCAGTGATCAACATTACAGTGAGGTGTCGGAAGTCACGGGATACATCATAATATCGTATGGGACCTCCTCCTGCCCGGCGTAGTGCAGCAGCTTGACATGGCATGGATTCAAGAAGTCGATGGAAGTCTCCTGCAAAAACATGGAGACATGCTGCCTCTACAGCCGTCCATTATTGCAAAAGTGTTGCCGGTGCCAAATTTTGTGCCTGAAGATGGAATTCATGTCGGGCGATCTGGGTGGCCAATCAGCTGGTCGAATTGTCAGAATGTTCTTCAAACCAATCGCGAATAGTTGTGGCCCCATGACATGGTGTATTGTTGTTTGGGTACATGATGTCCATGAGTGGCTGAAAATAATGGTTTACAAGTAGCCTAAGTGTTACTGGTGCAGGATGTTGTGCACAAAGTGACCTCTGGATTATGTCCCATAAATGATCGATGGGAGTCATGTTGGGCGATCTGGGTGGCCAAATTATTCTCTCGAATTGTCCAGAACGTTCTCCGAAGTGCAACCACGTACAACTGTGGCCCGTGACATGGCGCATTGTCATCCACAAAAATTCCGTCGTAGTTTGGAATATGAAGTTTACGAATGGCCTACAAGTAGCTAAACGTAATCGTTTCTACTCAATGATCGATTCATTTGATAAAGAGGATGCAGTCCATTCCATGTAAACACAGCCCACACTATTATTGAGCCACCACCAGCTTGCACAGTGCCTTGTTGACAAGTGCCACCCTCTAACTCTACCATTAGCTCTTACGATCTGAAATCGGGACTCATCTGACCAGGCGATAAAAAGAAGTCGTGTGACGAGGGCCTCCCATCGGGTAGACCGCTCGCCTGGGGCAAGTCCTTCGATTTGACGCCACTTCGGCGACTTGCGCGTCGATGGGGATGAAATGATGATGATTAGGACAACACCCAGCCGGGAATCGAACCCGGGCCCTTTGGATTGACATTCTGTCGCGCTGACCACTTTTTTTATTTTTTTTCGGGTCTCTTTCCTCCCCTTCAACCCGTCCTTTACGCTCGCCAATTTTTGCCTTCTCGGCCCGGCTTCTCCGCCTTTAAAGAGAGAATGTAACTTGATGATGTGGAAACGCGCTTCTTCTGAACGAAAAAGTAAGTATGCCCCTTCTGTTGCCTTTGTTTGCAACATGGCTTGAATAACAATAAATATAAATTCCACTGAGAAGGCAGTCGCATATTGCTATGGAAATGTAACTGCGTCTATAAATTTCGTTCTCCGTGCGTGGAAAAACGGAAAGAAGCAAACTCATCATTGCTGATAAGTAAAATTTTCTTCTTCAGAAGGTAATGAAGTAAAGTAGGCTTCTTCTGCTTGATTTTACACATATTTAACATAATTGTGTCTTCCTATGAAAACAAAAGGAAAGAAAGACAGAAACTAAATAGAGGGTATATACCAGTTTCATCACTGTGCTTCCCGCAAAACAAAGTAATAGATACACATAGGCTTAACTGGTCTATACTGATGATCTTCTCTGATTACTTTCTGTTGAAAATCCTCCTCCTGCTACGTGAAGTACAAACTTTAACCAAAAATCATTCGTCTAATATACGAAATGCTTGGGTGTGTAGTGTAAATTACGCACTTTTATTTGTTACAGTATTGTTTTAGTTAAAAAATTTGCGTAATTTTTTTTTGTATTTTTTAGTACACATCAACTTGTGATGCTCAGCTGTAAGGTATACCCAGAAGAACTCCCTATATTGCTTGATTCTTTTGTTAGGATGTAATGCATCGTTTGGCCTTTCAACCAGTCAATTACCACTCAGCTACCGGGGGCGGACGCTGCAGGCGATGTCGTGTCGTTAATAAAGACACTTGCGTCTGTCATCGGTTGCCATGGCCCATTAACACTAAATTTCGCCACATTGCCCTAACGGATACGTTGATAATATGTCCCACATAGATTACTGTGGTTACTTCACAGTGTTGCTTGTCTATTTGCACTGAAAACTCTAAGCAAATGCCTCTGCTCTAGGTAGTTACGTGAAGGCCGTCGGTCATTGCATTGTCAGTAGTCAGGGGAACTGACTGAAATCTGGTATTCTCGGCACGCTCTTGACACTGCTGATCTCCGTATATTGAATTCACTAACGATTTCGTAATGGAATGCCCCACGTACCCCACGTGTCTGCCTCCAAATATCATTCCGCTCTCAGAGTCTGTTAATTCCCGCCATGCGGTCGTAATCACGTCTGAAACCTTTTAACATGAATCACCTGAGCACAAATGATACCTCCGCCAATACACTGGCCTTTCATACCTTGTATACGTAATTCTATCGCCATTTGTGTATGTGCATATCCTTATCCCGCATTTCATTCACTTCAGTGTATGTTACAGACAATACAATTATTATACGAACACTATAATGCAACAAAGAAGCAAGAGATTCCAAGTTACATATAATTTAACTCACCTTGTATATAGTACGCTGAAGTCCTAAAAAATGGATAACTTGCGTGTGGATATCCTGTATAGGGTATGTCAAAAGATACGAGTGTCTGGAAATTGGTCGGGTCAATGGTGCCACTCCATTTTCATACTACCGTTCAAGCAAGGTTCTCCTCCTGACTATGCGAACTTATCTCCCATGCCAGTAAATCTTGATCACTATGTTCAATGAGATGCTGAAGACCCTCTTACTTCCACAAATAAGAGACGAGCAAACTCGATTGATTCCAGACGAGAGAATCGGTGAGTAGATCCTGAACATTCAGTAGCTTACAAATAACGCAAGGGAATAATGTATCAAGATGTTTATGTGCTTCGCGGATTACAAGAAAGCTTAAACAAAAATGAAATGGTCAAAAGTATGGACTATCCTTATCGAGATGGATACGTTAAGACAGCTGGTATACCTGACCCAGCAACTGCATTTCTCGAACACGGCAGACATCTTTTCCAGTAATGCTGACTAGAGATATTGTCACATTCGCTCTCATCTACTGTTCAATGCATGTAGTTAGGACGTTATGAGGGATGTTCTTGAAGTCTGCTATGATGGCATCGTTGTAGGTGGCAGAAAAATTAACAATCTGAGTTATGCAAATGATACTCTGATAATTGCAATAGACGAGCGTCAACGTGAAAAATCGTGCGAAGTTTCGTTAAAAGAAGCTGAGTATATTTCTTGAAATCAACAGCACAGAGACCAAACCGATGACGGTAGATCACCCTAATAAACAACAGACCTGACATACCAAATATTGCTGGCTACGAGGTCGTCAGTCACTTCATGTATTTAGGGTCTGCTCTCACTGATTTTGGATATCGCGAGCCTGAGATCCGTAGGCATATTTCGATAGCAGAAAATTCTACAGCAAAACTTGCTCGGATCTGGAAGGATACATTCAGTCACTGCCAAGACAAGGCTCAAACTCGCCCAAAAAATGGTTCAAATGGCTCCAAGCACTATGCGACTTAACTTCTAAGGCCATCAGTGGCCTAGAACTTAGAACTAATTAAACCTAACTAACCTAAGGACATCACACACATCCATGCCCGAGGCAGGATTCGAACCTGCGACCGTAGCGACCGTAGCAGAAACTTGTACGATGAAGACGGCGGACCGTCACAAAACTGATGCTCCGGACATCTATGCAAGAGGAAATGGAAATAACAATGGTAGAGGGAAAAGTCGGCGGACAAGTACCTAGAGGACGCGTGCCAATATGGCGTATGGAGCAGATTAAGAGCTTCACCGAGATGGGCTTATAGTAAGAAAGCCATCATGCCTAAGGCAGAGATTCGAGAAGGCCGATCGTGAAGGAGCTTACCACGTTGTGCTACTACATCGTTGAACAGAGAGAGAGAGAGAGAGAGAGAGAGATGCGCAGCCTGTCACACATTTCCTAAAAGTCTCAGATTCTGACTTGGGGGAAACTCTATTCAAAAAATACAACCAAACAGCAGAATAGGAAAAATAATGTCAAATGACGAGAAGAACTTTCAACTTTAACACTCTCATAACTAGACACCAGATTTGCATGTTGCATATGCATTTGCATAGTTGGCTCCTTTTCACCCGTTATTGCACATATTAACTAAAACGTAGCGACGATGCATATTTTCGCTCAATGTTTACAATATTTTAAAAATACAGACGGGCGGTTTCTAGCTCGATTTAGTTTTTATGTCACACAGATTGACGCCGACCTATTTAGAACTGCGTGCAATCGCTAACCGAGAGACCACTGCCTAGCGAAATCATTACACAAGAGGAACAGGAACAGGCAGAGTCAACACTCCTGAGCCCACACCCCGGTTAATCCCCTCCAGCCGGCCGAAGTGGCCGTGCGGTTAAAGGCGCTGCAGTCTGGAACCGCAAGACCGCTACGGTCGCAGGTTCGAATCCTGCCTCGGGCATGGATGTTTGTGATGTCCTTAGGTTAGTTAGGTTTAACTACTTATAAGTTCTAGGGGACTAATGACCTCAGCAGTTGAGTCCCATAGTGCTCAGAGCCATAATCCCCTCCACTGTCATACCGTACGCGTAGGCAACAATTAAATTAAACTACGCAAGCTTTTAGTCGCACGTTCAGTGTTTTAGTTTTGCTTTCTATTTACTTGTACACAGTTGAACGTGTTTACGATGTGTAGTTGTAAGGTATTTTGCGCCATGCCGCCCGAAAAAAGAAATGTCGTTTCGTGGATAGCTGACCTTCCTGGAACATTCACGTATGACGAAATTGTTTTATATTGTCGAGTTTGCGAGAAAAACGTTTCGTGCACAAAAAAGTTTCAAACAGACCAGCATGTCAAGACAAATCTTCATACCGCAGGAATGCAGAAGAAAGGACCACGACAACAACTTCTGACACTAAGTTGCAGTAGCAGGGATTTGTCCAAAGCTAATCAAAAAAAGTCAGTTTAACATGGTTCTATGTGAAGAATTCATTGCAAGCAATGTTCCTCTTCACAAACTTACAAAATCCTTCCTGCGCAAATATTGCTTAAATCAAAATATACCAGATGAATCAACATACCGACAATTTACGTAAATGTTCAGGAAGAAATACACAATGAACTCAAGGACAGTATTATTTGGATTTCAGTTGATGAAACTACGGACACTTCGGCCCGTTACATTGCAAATTAAATTGTTGGTGCTTTAAGAGAAGGGCCTTCTTCCTCCTATTTACCGGCCTGCAAAAAACTTTGAAAAGTAAATCATTCTACGATCGCCAGATTTGTGAATAAGGGTATTAGAAAAATATTTCCAGAATCTTCTGCAGATGAAAAGGTGTTTTTGTTTATGACAGCTGCTCCTCCCTATATGATTAAAGCAGGAAAAGCCCACCGAGTATTTTATGACAATTTGATTCACGTGACGTGTTTTGCTTATGGAGTACATCGCTCTGCTGAAGAAGTACGTTCCACGTTTGTGTATATAAATAAACTGACCACAAAGGAAGTGTTTCTAAAGCATACTGTTCGCATCAAGACATACATAGGAAAACTATCAAATGTGCCTCTACCTCCCGAATCAGTGGTATTGGGTATGTGAGTCAAGGCTGCGTTGTTTTGCAATGAAGATTTCGAGGCCATTAGAGGAGTAGTAAACGACTTCGATAGTGCAGAAGCTTTGGCAGTTTGCCAGTGCAAGGAAACTTTTAATTCCGATATTAAAAAAGACATTCTTGTGATTAGCACTCTTTTTCCCATATACCTGCAAGTATTAAAAAGCTTGAAACTCAAGGTTTGGCGTTGACTGAATCTGTTCAGTTAATGAATAAATTTATTCTAGTTAACTCCCCATTGCCGGGGGCATTCCCTAGAAACGTTAAAGAAAAGTTTGAAAACATTTTGAACAATAGCCCAGGCTTTGAACCCTTGTACCAAATTGATAGTTTTATTAATGGGGCGGGTGAACTTTTACCAGTGCTAACATAGCACCCAAATTCAAATACTGCTCAGTTACCTCGGTTGATGTAGAACGGTTCTTTTCTTCTTATAAAAAGGTTTTTAGTGATCGAAGACACAATTTTGCCAGCGAACATTTGGAACAGTGCTTAGTCCTTTATGTTTACAACAGTAGAAAAATGTAAAATAAAATTTAAATGATGCTTTGGTCCAATAGTGTTTATTAAAAGTTAATGCTGTTCAAAAAAATTCATGATTGTATGTTGTTTTTTAAATAAAATATTACGGCGTTCTTGAACGTGCTCCTCTCCATGCGATATATCTCGAAGTTTGTCCTGTATACATCGATTGTTTCGCTGCGACTCACTCGCATCGTATCCGCTTGTTACCCACAACAATAGCAAAGAAGGAACAATTCTTTAAACATGGCATGCGTCCACATATTGTAAATGTTTAGAAAATGAGCCCAGGAAGGCCCCCTTCCTAACCTCTACCAGAAAGTATTCGGAAAATGATATCAGCGATCTAAATGTTCCGATTTTTCGCGTGGCCGGTGCTCTTCCTCGTAACTGATATGCACAGGTTCGACTATGAGATATAATGCACACAGTAAGTATTATGTTCTTTTTATTATTTGATCTAGCACATTTCGACAATTTTCCTGCATTTTTAAGCGCTTTTCATGCATATTTGCATGCATATTTTGTGGTTTTTATGAAGCATGTAATCCGGTCTCTAGTTATAACACTTCTTGACATAACACGTTCACCTCCTGAATCGCTACACATGGTTAACACCCAATACACAATATGTCACGCCCCTTGCTCATACTAACCAGGTGACAAGTAACATTCATATGTACACAAATTCCGAACACTGAGTTCATTTCCTTTATATTACACATACAATTATCACTAGATACTTGGGAAAACTCATAGGTTCTCTATAACCCTTGCAGTCAAACAAAAACACAAAATAAACACTGCACTCGCCATACTGGGCATTGATGAAACTCAACCCTGTAGTAGTCGATCCCTTTTCTCCAGGGATGGTGGCTACCAAGGTACCTCTGTCACCGATGTGTAGTGGTGACAGACCTCTCTGAGACAAATATAGAGGCCTAGTTTGAATGACCTGTACAGTGATGGGTTCGAGTTAGGTGGTAGATTGTTGGTTTTTGTCAGGATGGTGACTGACGGTTGCTCAAGGAAACATCATTATCAGTCACACATTTTACTGAAGAGCAAACTACAACACTTGTAACAAATTTTATAAATTATAGCGCAGCAATCAGTCGTCCTTTTTTTGTAGGTTTTATTTGGCAAATCCAGATTTCGGCTAGTGCCTAGCCATTATGAATGTACTATTTTCTAGTCTCAATACATGTCAGTTCCCTGTCGTTCGGGCGTCAGTCACATTTCTTTGAATACTACTCAAAGAGCTGTGACTGACACCCGAACAACAGAGGACTGACATATATTGAGACAAGAAAATAGTACATTGATATCGGCTAGGCAGTAGTCGAAATCTGAATTTCCTAAATAAGACCTACACAAACAGGACGACTGGTTGTTGCGCTGTAATTTATAAATAGTATCACAGTCGCTGAGTGCACCAACTTTCCTAATGGAAGGTAACCTGACTTGTAACAGAGTTCCGTAGTGGCTATGCCTCCGTGGTCACATGATGTAGACAGCAAATGTGGGGGCTCGGATTCAAACAGACAGCATTACGTCAGATGCAGCAACGCTGACGTATAGAGTCCGCGGCAGTAAGTATACGGCCTGGGCGCAACTCTGCAGCTCAAAGCAAGGCATGCCAGGAGAAGGTTTGTGTAGAGGAAGACAGCTCTCAGCCTCAGCAGAGGTTCGTCCTTGCGAGCGGAGGCATACAGTCATTGAATGGCTGCACTGCGCTGTCCTCAAACGGGTGTCCTTCGGGGCAGAAGGCTGGCTATGGTGTGAGCGATCTCGGACTGGGTGGAATGCGCTGTGGATTTGGAACCACCGGTAGGCAGCGATTGGTGGAAACCAAGTCTCGTGGTGGCTTCTTGTAAAAACATATCTCCCAATGACCGGCTGGTGGCTGCCAATCTACGCTTCCTTCGGCTGCCCGTCTACGATTCATTTGGCTAAAAATGATGGAGTTTTATACTGGTTCAGTGCCTGCTACTTTTTCTGAAGGACCGCTGCCAACCACATGCACAAAACAAGCCGGTATTCTGGCTGCATAGAAAGCGGGCAGCCAGCGCCAGAGTAGCCCTGCCTTTCTGCAGTGTCGTCATTGTGATGCTGGTCGTCGGCTAGGCCCGCAACATGGACACCAGCTGGTGGCGTTGCTGCGTCTGACATAATGCAGTTTCGCTTGACTCCGTGATCGCATGGCCCTTTGCAACAGCCGTGGCCGCGTCGCAACTGTACTCAAAGCGCCGACAAATACAGCACTACACCATTCTGATTTTATAGAGAAGATTTTCATTCGCTAAGAATGGCCACAATGCATAAGCATGGAATATATTTCACAACAATGACTTCAATGACACAGGCATTACGTGAATCTAATCTATGACCCTTTTCGAAATCGGAATTGTCCTGGGTATTTTTGCAATCGTTTGGAATATTTTGTTGCCCCCGTGCTGTTCTGCACGGGCGTGTTGAGAAGTAATGCCTAAGAATTGTTTATTCTGTTCTCAATATCGCTCGAGGTGTTACATGTCATGCATATTACTCGTCCAACTTCCCCCCTTCACTGACGCAAATTGCAACCCTGTGGTGCTAGAGGGCTCCGAATTGTTCCTTGTAACATGGCGCTGTGCAAGGTAACATCGACAGTGAGTGAGAAACCTGAAAGCACGAGTTCGAAGAGTTCATCCACAAGTAGAACTCCGTCTCCTTCAACATGACAATGTCAGATCGCACACGAGCGCTGCGACATCTGAAACAATCCTATGTCTTGTGTTCGCTGTCATCGATCATCCTCCTTAGAGTCCCGACTTGGCCCCATCCGATTTTCATCTGTTTCCAAAACTTAAACAACACCTTCGAGAACTTCACTCTGACAGTGATTAAGCCTTGGAAGATGAGGTGAGGTTGTGGCTCCGTCAACAAAGTCTGAGAGTCTATAGTGACGGGATCAAGTGGACTCTCTCTGGGAGAAAGTGTTCGTCGCTAGGCTGGCTGTGATGAGAAAGAAATACGCACACATGAAGAATAAAGATGTAGAATGTTAATAAATTTTATTTTTCTGGAAATAATCAGCAACCAGTTGTACAAAAGAAATTTTATTACTTTACCAGTTTCAGACACCTAGCGCCCTTCTTCAGAAAGATATTTATCGCACTATTTGCGAGTGTCAGGCATAAGTAGATTTATGCAACATATTGCTGTGATCGTGTGAATCATAGTGCATGTACAAAAATGGTAAATGGAAAGCATTTTTGTAGAGGAACTATGATCCACACGACTACAGCAATATGCTGCATACATATATATATATATATATATGTTTGATGCTCCCAAATAATGCGATGCTTATAACCCTCTGAAGAAGGGTACTAGGTACCTGAAACGGGTAAAGGAATAAAGTTTCTTTTGTGCAATTGTTCGCTGATTATTTCAACAAATAGGAACACCGTTCCTGATGACGGATAAAATACTAAAAGTTGTTTTATATAAAAAGCCTCCAGAGTTTTCACGTAAGAAATTAACCCTCGCAGAGCTTCTGTAAAGTTAGGAAGGTAGGAGACGAGGTACTGGCAGAAGTAAAGCTGTGAGGAGGGGCCGTGAGTCGTGCTCGTATAGCTCAGTTGGTAGAGCACTTGGCCGCGATAGGCAAAGGTCCCGAGTTCGAGTCTCGGTCCGGCACACAGTTTTAATCTGCCAGGAAGTTTCATATCAGCGCACACTCCGCTGCAGAGTGAAAATCTCATTCTGGGAACCCTCGTACACACTGTTGCTAGAAGGGCGTCAGTTTTTTTTTCACATCATCTATAAATAATCGTAGAGGTTCACTTGTCTTTCCCCTAGGATTCGAATTCGTTCTCTCCTGTTAAGCACCAGACGGTATTAGATGGAACTGTATTACATATATTCAGCAAGAGTAGATACCAAATTTCACTACTGCAGTTCAAATCTGTTCATGAAATGCAATGCGGGGATGATCACTTTCATTAAAATAATTACGTATTCCCATTCTCGACGAAACAAGCTAGCTCTCCGTTTTCTAATGACCTTCACATTGACGAGAAGTTTAACTTTCTTGGATTTCCTTCTTTACGGAAGATTTCTGCTGTCAGAGTGTGTCGGTCGTGAAGACAGCTCGAGTGCTTGCTACACGTCCCCCTGTCGTGCCTCGGATCAGTAGCAGGAAAGCACGGTAGTGACGGTCTGACGTTCAGGTTGACCCGCAATGCTCGCGGGAGCCGTCGCTATGCTGGCCAGCGTGCCGCCGATCCTGTGACGGCAATCATTTACGGACGTGATTTGGCACACGCTGCCGACGCTTATGAAGCTGCGGCTTTTCAATGAGCGGACCGAGGCTGCGGGCCCCATTGTGTCCTGCCAAGCTGGACCCCCACCCGCGAATCGCCGCCCTCCTAGCGCGCTGCTTCTGATTCCTGGACACCGAGCGCCGGCAGAAGCCGCGCAGGCGAACGGCATCTCAAACACATCTGTGACCGCATCGCCAGAAATAGTGCACAGATCCTACAAGTCTCTCGAAAGGCGTCACTTCATTTCCACATGTATCATGCAGAAAGCAAGAGTTCACTTCGTGGTTTATTTGTCAATTGTGCTATCCGCCGTCGATGCGTACACTATGAAGTAGCTTGCCGATGAACTACAGACAGAAAAGAGGAATATGACATCTGTTTCATTCGTATGGGCTGCAACAGCCACAGTTCCGAGCTTAGATGCAACGGAAATAATCTCTATGATTTAGGGACAAACTTACGGGCTTGGAAGTATATAATATACTCTTTTAACTATCTTGTCAACATTATGATGGACAGTACTTTTTACTACAGTTAGTCACTCCCTGCGTCACTTGATTTGCGTACCGTACATGGGAAAATTGATTCTCAGTTCGGCTTTCAAAAATGGTTCAAATGGCTCTGAGCACTATCGGACTTAACTTCTGAGGTCATCATTTCCCTAGAACTTAGAACTACTTAAACCTAAGTACCCTAAGAACATCACACACATCCATGCCCGAGGCAGGATTCGAACCTGCGACCGTAGCGGTACGCGGTTCCAGACTGTAGCGCCTAGAACCGCTCGGCCACTCCGGCCGGCCAGTACGGCTTTGAATGTATTATAATCCCTCTAATATTTGACTTACTTATTGCCAGTTTCTCACCTGCTGTGGACCTCTTTACGGTCGTGGTTCTGTAAGCTGTTGTCGAAATTAAAAGATTATTAGCACATCACAACAAGCCAATTTCGGCCATAGAATTACTATCAAAAGAAACTAAAGAGCTGCAAAATATGTAAGGCAACTGACGAATTTCGCATTTCCGTGTCTCACTGATACTGCGCTTTAAGGAGAAAACTTCTACAAATAAATTTTAATTTTTGACAAAAGCCTACAGCCCAAGGTTTTACCCTTTAACCATCTCGCCGAAGATTTTATGACTCCAACAGGCGACCCATGCACTGCTGCACAGTCTACAACGCATATTCAACACAGTTTTGCAGGAACAAGGTCAACTTCCTTCTAAGGACTGACATAAACAAACGTATACCTGTTCAAATTTTAGAAGTGCACTCCTGAATTCGGTAACTCTTAGAGAAGGTTCCTTATAACATTAAATCACTGATCGAAATTTCATTTCTTAAATAGATATAACAGAAAGTAATAAGAAGTTGGGGTACAGCATCACAACAAAGCAAATAAAAATACTACGATACATCTAAGAACAAAACCCAATAAATGGACATGAAAATTACACACTAAGGTGTTTTTTGTAATTCGAAAGCGTTTGCTTTGCATCTCTCATGTAGGCGTTAAACTCATGTTTCTATGATTGTTATCACTTAGGATGAACAAAGACATAAATAAGTTCGAATATGAAAGGCACCTATCCCATCGTGTTCATTTAGTAAACATGAGAACACTCCAGTAGGAGAAATGACAAGTAACACATCATTAGGTCTGCTGCCTCTTAGGATAAAAGACTATTCACCGCCCAAAACCTAACACGAAATGACTACAATGATAAGTTAGAGCAATAGTAATACATAGAAAAAAGCGCTTCACGCACAAACTGAACCGAACGGGAAGAAATTGAATTAAATATCGAGTTGACAGCTTGAAAAGTAAGAATATAAATGCAGATATAAGTTAAACATTGATTAAATTGCAACTTATACAGATAAATAACTTCGTGCAACGGCTTGAAGAATTACTAAATTATTGCTTTACTGCAGTACGTCTCCGGTTAGTGGGGCTGGGGAACTACTACGGTGTCTTAAATCATATTAATAGCAATGAGGACGTAAAGACACCAAACAAAATACGTATTATAGCATCTGGTATGCTGGAATGGTTATTTCACACAAAAATAATTGAAAATATGTACTAATACAGACAGGCAATCAAAATTGAGACGCAGTGAAAGAGAGAATTCTTCAGCACGAGTTCATGTTCATGTTGAAATGTTGTCCTATATTTTTTGTAGAAGTATTTATCGCTATTTACATAAACTATGAAGTAAGTTTCTGGGTCCATTTAAGTATCTTCAAAACGACAGTACGGTGTCTGACGGTGCACCAGTTGGCGTGTACGTAACGGATTACGTCTCTGCAACATTATTCATACAGTTCTTACGATTTTTTCATCTCCTCAACTAATCTATGTTTCGTGTTCTAACATCTTCGTACATTCATAAAGAATCATTCAACCGATATAGTTTCGTTTTTAAATTCCATAACGAGTCGTAGTTGCAGCCATATGCCAAAAGTACAGTTGTGTTTAACACGAGTCTGAAAGTCACACCAGTTCTCGGCTTTACGAGAAATTTGTTCACGAACTTTTGTTAGTTGCAACCTAGATGGAATACCACTACTGATAGGGCATCGCGGGGACAAGCCGTCACCACTAGCATGCAAGAGCGGCTTTCCGACATTTAGAAATGGGAAATACTGAAGGAACTAGAGGTGTGCAGTTGAGTCTTGAGCTATGTCTAGATAGCATTGTCAGTGAAAAGCAAGTGTCTGAATATCCAACTCGCTCCAGCACACAGTTTCAATCTGTCAAAGTTTCACAGCAATAAACATCTCTCCGTAGAGTGAAAGATTCGTTCTTATATTTTAACTAGCACAGATTTAATGTGGATTGATTTAGCGTGTCGAACGGACGTTGTAGAACTGCCCCTTGAAGAATAATATCCAAGCACAATTTTTTGTTACGATAAGCCATACATGATACGCCAGTATCAGCTGCAGTTACCTAATTAGACCATACAGAGCATATTTCTCAACATTTTTTTATTTCTATTTATTTATTGTTCCGTAGGACCAAATTAAGGAGAAGTCTCCATGGTCATGGAACGAGTCAATACATGAAATTATAACACGATATTAGAAACAGATAGAATGAAATATAAAAAAACATATCCAGGTGACAAGTCGTAAATTCAAATAAAGCAAATCAACAATGTAACACTGGAATTTGCTTAATTTTTTAGCTCTTCCAAGGGCTCCTCGACAGAATAGGAGTGAGCCATGAGGAAACTCTTCAGTTTAGACTTAAAAGAGTTTGGGCTACTGCTAAGATTTTTGAGTTCTTGTGGTAGCTTATTGAAAATGGATGCAGCAGAATACTGCACGCCTTTCTGCACAAGAGTCAAGGAAGTGCATTCCACATGCAGATTGGATTTCTGCCTAGTATTAACTGAGTGAAGGCTGCTAACTCTTGGAAATAGGCTAATATTGCTAACAACAAACGACATTAAAGAAAATATTTACTGTGAGGGCAATGTCAGAATTCCCAGACTATTGAATAGGGGTCGACAAGAGGTTCTCGAACTTACACCACATATAGTTCGAACAGCCCGTTTTTTGAGCCAAAAATACCCTCTTTGAATCAGAAGAATTACCCCAAAAAATAATACCATACGACACAAGCGTATGAAAATACGCGAAGTAGACGACTTTTCGTGTTGAAGTGTCACTTATTTCAGATACTGTTCTAATGGTAAATAAAGCAGCATTTAGTTTCTGAACAAGATCCTGGACATGGGCTTTCCACAACAGCTTACTATCTATCCGAACGCCTAGGAACTTGAACTGTTCCGTCTCGCTTATAATATGCCCATTCTGTCTGATATCAAAATCTCGGTTCTTGTTGAATTGTGAGTTAGAAACTGTAAAAACTGAGTCTTACTGTGGTTTAGCATCAAATTATTTTCCACAAGCCACGAACTTATTTCATGAACTACATTATTTGATACTGTTTCAATATTACACACAAGATCATCACAAGGTCATCAGCAAACAGAAATATTTTTGAATCACCTGTAATACTAGAAGGCATATCATTTATATAAATAAGAAACAGCAGTGGCCCCAGCACCGACCCTTGGGGAACGCCCCACTTAACAGTGCCCCATTGGGACCGAACATCACTACCACTCTCAATATTGCGGAGAATTACCTTCTGCTTTCTGTTCTTAAAGTAAGAGGCGAACCAATTGTAAGCTACTCCCCTTACTCCATAATGGTCCAACTTCTGCAGTAATATTTTGTGGTCAACACAGTCAAAAGCCTTCGTTAAATCAAAGAAAACACCTAGCGTTCGCAACCTTTTATTTAATCCGTCCAAAACCTCACAGAGAAAAGAGAATATAGCATTTTCAGTTGTTAAACCATTTCTAAAACCAAACTGAACATTTGACAGCAAATTATGTGAATTTAAATGCTCCAGTAACCTTGTATATACAACCTTCTCGATAACTTTAGCAAACATCGATGGCATAGATATTGGTCTATAATTGTCAACATTATACATGTCACCATTTTTATAAAGTGGCTTCACTACCGAGTACTTTAATCGGTCAGGAAACCGACCACTCCTAAAGGAAAAGTTACAGATATGGCTAAGTACTGGGCTAACATACATAGAACAATACTTCAGTATTCTGCTAGATACCCAGACATACCCATGAGAGTTCAGTGATTTAATTATTAGCTCAATCTCCCTCTTGTCAGTATCATGGGGGAGCATTTCAGGTAACAGTATCGGAACACTTTTTTCTAAGAGCGCTATATGATTCCCTGTTGGGACTAGGTTTGTATTTAGTTCACCTGCTATATTCAGAAAGTGATTATTAAATACTGTACATATATGCGACTTATCAGTAACACGGACATTCCCACTACGCACTGATTCTATATCCTCGACCTGTCTCTGCAGACCAGCCACTTCCTTTACGACTGACCATATGGTTTTAATCTTATCCTGAGACTTAGCTATTCTATCTGCATACCACATACTTTTTGCCTTCCTAATAACATTTTTAAGCACCTTACACTACTGGAATGAGATTTTCACTCTGCAGCGGAGTGTGCGCTAATATGAAACTTCCTGGCAGATTAAAACTGTGTGCCCGACCGAGACTCGAACTCGGGACCTTTGCCTTTCGCGGGCAATTGCTCTACCAACTTGAGAGCACTTGCCCGCGAAAGGCAAAGATCCCGAGTTCGAGTCTCGGTCGGGCACACAGTTTTAATCTGCCAGGAAGTTTCACCTTGCAATACTGTTTGTAATGGGCTGCTGCATTTAGATTTTGACTGTTTCTAACGTTTTGATATAATTGCCACTTTGTTCTACAAGATATTCTTATCCCTCTAGTCAGCCACCCAGGCTGCCTGTTTGTGCTAGTACCCTGTTTTGAACGTTATAACGGAAAGCAACTTTCAAAGAGCACGAGAAGAGTCTTGAGAAAAGCATTATATTTATCGTCTACTGTATCAGTGCTATAAACATCTTGCCACTCTTGTTCCTTGATAAGGTTTACAAAGGTCTCTACAGCAACTGGATCAGCTTTCCTAAACAGCTGATGACTATATTTAACACGTGTTGCAGCACAAAAATCTTTTAGAGTTAAAATTTGTGCATCATGATCTGAAAGGCCGTTCACCTTTTTGCTAATAGAATGCCCTTCTAGTAATGAGGAATGAACAAAAATGTTGTCTATGGTTGTTCTACTGTTCCCTTGCACTCTCGTCGGAAAGAATACGGTTTGCATAAGGTTATATGGAAATACGGAAGCGTCCGATCCCACCCGTCTGCTTTGACCCATGACGTCACAAATATGGCGGAAACAAAAACAAACACACACACTTTCCACAAGAAGCCTAATGACACTAACGGGACAAGCGCGGGAAATGGGGTATTTTGGGTGGGGGGCAAACTAAATATAAACAAATTTAGGCGCCTTGCGTAGCTACAACGTGTAAGTGAAGACAGCCATGTATGAATACCCACCCACCTCCCCAGGGGTCGTAACCCCTGCAACCCATAGAAGATAAAGATGCTTCAGTAGCTGATTAGTGTTTTTTGTCTTTAAAAAAAAAAATCTCACGGGATAGAACGAACAGATCAGAAAGATAAATATAATAAACTAAAACAGAAATTCGAGGAACCATATAATTAAAATAAGTAATAAGTGTTATTAAATTTCAAAAAAAAATCTCACGAGATAGAACGAACAGATCAGAAAAGTAAATAATATAAGATAAAACAAAACTGGAGACAGCCACACTCAAACCAAATGACTCCGCGCCGTCGTCACACACGACAACACCCTTACGTCACGGGTCAAAGCCGACGCGTGGAATCGGACGCTTCTGTCGACCCGATTATATGAACTAAGGAGGTCTACCAACATCCTCTTCCGTGCACAGTCACTTATACAATTAATATTGAAGTCACCACATATAACTAACTTTTTATATTTCCTATAAAGTGAACCGAGAACCTCCTCCAGCTTTAGCAAAAATGTTGTGAAATCGTAGTCTGGGGATCTATAAATAACAACAGTTAGAAGTTTAGCTCCGTTAAATTTAACCACACCTGCACAACATTCAAACACCTTTTCAGTGCAGTACTTTGAAACATCAATTGACTCAAATGGGATGCCGTTTTTCACATACATGGCTACTCCCCCACACCGAAAAGAGCTCCTCGAAAAGCTGCCAGCCAACCTGTATCCTGGTAACGGAAGCCTCTGAATTATCTCCTTATTTAAGAAGTGTTCAGATATACCGCCCGCATCTCGTGGTCGTGCGGTAGCGTTCTCGCTTCCCACGCCCGGGTTCCCGGGTTCGATTCCCGGCGGGGTCAGGGATTTTCTCTGCCTCGTGATGGCTGGGTGTTGTGTGATGTCCTTAGGTTAGTTAGGTTTAAGTAGTTCTAAGTTCTAGTGGACTGATGACCATAGATGTTAAGTCCCATAGTGCTCAGAGCATTTGAAAAAATCAGATATACCAATAATTTCAGAGTCAACATCTATAAGCAGTTCACTAACTTTATCTCTAACACCTTGTATATTTTGATGAAATATACTAATTCCCTCATTACTCGGATACCTAAGCTTTGTCAAAAGTGGTTCCTTTGTTAGAGAGACTTCCCTTAAGCAGGAATACCTATTAGCTGACTTCAATCTAAGAAAGGTGAAGCTGTAACACCCACTACTGCAGGAATTTTCCCATGAGTGATCCCACCAACCCCACCTATGCTGTCACCTATAAGCTTTGCCAACCTCCCCTTCCCATACCTGTTGAGGTGCAGACTATGCCTAGTGAAACCCGTCCTGCTGATAGACTCCAATGACACCACTGAAATGTGACCCATGCTTTCTGTCATCAGCGCACCCCCAAGTCTCATGTTATTACGCCTGACGGCTGTATTAAGATGAGGCCGATTGTGACGCTGAAACAGTTCCACAAAATGCACATTCGTGTTGCCAGTATGAGTGGCTATCTTTTCCAGGTCACCATCTATGTCATACTCCCCATCCCTATCAATACTATTACCAGCCCCACCCACAATCACTACCTGATCCTCTTTAGTAAAATCCCTACATAACCCCCCTATGTTAACAGTCACCTGAGCCATTCCTGCATTAGGCTTCACAATGCTGGTGACCTGGTACTCACTCCCCAGCACTTCCTGCAACTGCTGGCCTACACCTCTGCCATGAGAACTACCTAACACCAGAACGTTCTTGGGTCAACAGAAACCTCCGATCTTACTCGTCGGCTTTGACCCGTGACGTAAGCGTGTTGTGGTGTGTGACGTCATTACGGCGCGGAGTTTGGTTTGTGATTGTGGCGTGTTTGTAGATGTCGTGGGGGTGTTTGTCGTGCCCTCTGGTGGTGTGTTCATGGTTTACGTTTGTTTGGTTTGTTGGGGTCAGTTTGCTGTTGCTCAGTGGTGAGTGCTGTGTTCGTGGTTTTGAAGCGGAATTTGTATTAGTGAGTTAACGGTTTTGTGTGATGGTTAATGTAATGGTAATTGCTGTACGTCGGGTGAGTTTGTTATTGAGTGTATTCGGTTGTGGTTTTTTGTTCAGGAATGGATATGAAAGACCGCATGAATAGTGTTCGGTTGAGGGCGATGATGGGCGAGACACCGTTAGACCTGATCAAGTTTCTACAGCTATTCGGATTAATTGCCGAAGTTGTAAAGTGCTCTCTTTGCCGTGAGGCGATGAAATTGGTTAAAGTTCCGGCCTCTCGGACCAGCGACGGGTACATGTGGTGCTGCAGGAAAGATGGCGTATGGCGTTCCATAAGGCGCGGTACCTGGTTCGAGAAGTCTAGATTGGGCATGTGTGAGATTGTGCTTGTTACGTATTATTTTTGTTATAGATCCCCACAGAGTTTTTGCGCGTTTGAGACTGGTGTGAGTGAGAGGACTGTTTTAGACTGGTATTCCTTTTGTCGTGAAGTGTGTTCGGAATTTATTAAGTACAGGGGTAAGTTGGGGGGGCATGGGGTGGTTGTGGAGGTGGACGAGTCGCAGTTTGGGAAAAGGAAGTATGGGAGGGGGAAGTCTGTGGCTGGTCTTTGGGTGTGGGGGGCTGTTGTTCCGGGGGGTGGGGGTTCCGAATGTGTTTTTAGGGATGTGGAGGGGAGGTCGAAGGCTGAATTAGTGGGGTTAATTGAGGAGTATGTAGAGCCGGGGTCCACAGTAGTTTCCGATGCTTTTTCTTCTTATAGGGAGTTGGGTGAGAGGGGATTTAATCATTTAGTAGTGAACCACAGTTTAGAGTTTAAGAATTATGATACAGGGGCTTGCACTAACACAATTGAGAGGATGTGGGGGGCGGTTAAGTCAGTTCTTGGGAGGGGGAAGAGGCGCTCTTCCAACCTTCAGTCTCATTTAGATGAGTACTGTTGGCGGAAGAGTGTCCCAGAGGGCTATTGCATTGTTCGGGTTTTTTTAAGGGCTGTGGGTAAAATGTATAGGCCGAAAGTGGCTAGTTAGGGTGGGCTGGGTAGGTGGGTGGGTGGCTGTGGTTCAGGGTGGGGTGGGTGGTTTATTTTGTTGTATAGTGTTTGTTAAGGTGGGGGGGAGGGGGAGTGTGTGTGTGTTTTCTTTTTGTTGTGGAGGATCTATTTTGTTGAAGTTTTTGTTGAGTTTTAGTGTGTGATTGAGATGTTTTTTATGTTGTATTTGGTTTATGTTTGTGGGTTTTTTTATTTTGGGGTTGTGGGGGAGGGGGTTGACGTTTGGGTGGGTTGGGTTTTTATTTTAGTTCAGTATTTTTTCGTTGGTGTGTGTGTGTGTGTGTGTGTGTGTGTGTTTGTGTGTGTGTGTGTGCGTGCGTGTGTGTGCATTTGTGTGTGATTGTGGTGGCCAATCTAGGTTGTGGGGCTGGAACTTTTTTGTGGTAAGTTCCATTTTTTTGTTTTGTTTTTGGTGTATGTGTTGTGTATTGGGTATAGGGAAGTGTTTCGTTGAGATTTGTGGCTGTGAAGGTTGGTATTGGTATTCGTATTGGAAGATGTGTTTGAGATCATAGGTCATGGGTAGTGGTCGATATGGGATTGGTAACTGATGTTGAGCTATATAGCTGGAGGGAAGTGTTAATCTCAATGTTTGGTGGAGTATGTCGATTTTTGTAATTGGAGATGGGATCGGGAGTTGCTGTTGAGCTATATTGGTCAAGGGAAGTGTTCGATCACAATTTATGGGATCGGGAGCTGCTGTAGTTGTATGTAGGTTAAGGGAAGTGTTTGTTTGCTTTGGTTAGTGGTGTTTTTTGAGTTTTGTATTGGGGGATGGGATCGGGAGATTCTGTTGAGCTATATAGGTCAAGGGAAGTGTTCGATCCCAATTTATGGGATCGTGAGCTGCTGTAGATGTATGTAGGTTTAAGGGAAATGTTTGTTTGCTATGGTTTGTGGGTTTTTTTTTTTATTTTTGTATTGGTGGATGGGATCGGGAGATTCTGTTGAGCTATATAGGTCAAGGGAAGTGTTCGATCCTAATTTATGGGATCGGGAGCTGTTGTAGATGTATGTAGGTTTAAGGGAAGTGTTTTTTGAGTTTTGTATCGGGGGATGTGATCGGGAGGTTCTGTTGAGCTATATAGGTCAAGGGAAGTGTTCGATCCTAATTTATGGGATCGGGAGTTACTGTAGATCTATGTAGGTCAAGGGAAGTGTCTGATTCTGGATAAGAATGTGTTTTTTGGTATTTGGTCAGTTTCGTGATGTTGATTTTTTTCGTCGTTTTGCGTGGTTTTGTATGGCGGTCGGTGGCTACATTTGTGTATATTTAGTTTCTCCCCACCCAAAAACCCCCAATTTCCCACGCTTGTCCCGTTAGAGTCATTAGGCTTTTTGTGAAACCTGTGTATTTCAGTGTTTATGATACGCATGCGATGTTTTTATATCCGCCATATTGGAATTGTCGTTTATGGTCGTTTCCGCCATATTTGTGACGTCATGGGTCAAAGCCGACGGGTAAGATCGGACACTTCTGTATTTCCTTCTTCCTCTTCGACTTTGCAACTGTTCTAGCCACCGTAACTACTGAGGTCTGCTGCATACTTCCTACATCTACAGCTACTAGAGATTCCTCTCCGCTAGACTCTGACAGTTGGTCATATCTAACTATCTAAAAATCTTCTTCTCCTAGCAGATCTCTTGCCAAGAGCCAGCTTCCATTCCCCAACCCCCTTCTCCCTCCTCATCCTATCTAGCTCCTCCCGTGCGTTTTTCAACTGCACCTGAAGGGCACAGATCTTACGCTCCGGCTCCTCTATCAACTTACTCTTGCTACGTAACCTGCAGTTCCAGGAGAGGATCTCACCAGAATGCCCACTGGCTTCCCCACTGCATTCCCCCCAGTGAAAATACTTCGAACAAGTCTCACACCGCAATCCACTACTCACGAACCTACGGCAAAGCCCACACTTCTCACTCATTGTAAAATTTTACTTTTTCTAAGTTCCGTTACTACAATAAGAAGATGTCAAAAACCTGACTACAATAAACACAAACTTACTCTACAAGAGAAGTAACTACTATTATTAACAGTATTAACAACAAATGTGAATATAACAAAAGACTAATACAGAAAGAGAATCAAACGTCTAATGACACAGTAACGAAGCTGAAAACAGTTCCCAAAAGGTTCTTCTGAAATTATTTCACCAGAAAACACAAAAAACTCCGCTTGAAGACTACTAAAGTTCATAAATAAACCACTATACACAAACAACTAATTAGTACTTAGCTTTCGATGCGCCGCTACAGCTGCAACTGGTCAGCGCGGAATGTAAACACAGGTAAGATGTTACGTTGCTCAATACGAAACAGTCACAAATATCAGGTCACAACACAAGAAAGGCAGAGGTGAATGAAGAAATCACTAATAAGTCACTTAAATAGTAAATAATATCACAAAAACCGTTAAAATATGTATCTGAAACCTAAAAATATATAAAGACTTGGAGAGAGATCTCACACGCAGTCACTCGCTTATGACGTCACACCAAAGATCAACATGACATGACAGAAGTCACATTCAAATATGATCCAAAAGTGCCTGCTCAGTGGTGTGTGAAATCTGTGTTGTTTTCGTTAATGATAAAGATAATAACAATAATGATCGAGATGTGAAGGAAAGAGTACCTCATACCGACATGCAACTGACTCTTCTTGAAAAGCCACTGCATACCGTTAGCCTTAGGTGTTCATTGAACGAAAGAATCACCCTCAACACCGTCACAACGACGTCATATACCACTATGCACGGTGAAACTGTCCAATACTTAAACAAGACTTAGACACAAAAATTTATGATCGATGTCACCACTAAAATCTGCTGATGTTGGGGCAGTCACCGTGACCTGACGATATCGGCGGCAGAGACTGTTGTGTACTTTTATAAAACTAAGCTCATATAACTATATTATAAACTGTTGTTTAATGCAATATGTTCAATGTAGATAGCTCAACAAAAACACTTAATGAGCGTGTAGGTGCAGCAATGACAATCACAGGCAGGTAATTATAACAACAACATTTGACTGAGACAATAGAAGTAACTAAGAAGACTTTTGTCCGTAAGCAGCCATTCAGTTTTTTTCAGATCGGTCAATAGTGAATATTTAATTTACGATCGAATATTTCTTGAACCACGGGAATCTAAAGTACAATTAGTTGCACGTACAGTAGACTCCAGGCTGCAGTTCATTGGGAGAGTTAAAAGAAAATGTGACTCATCCACGAAGAGGCTTACGTAAATCTCGGTCAGCTCATTCCCCAGCATTGTTCGTCACTCCTGGACACTTAAAAGTTAGGTTTCATAGAGGAGGTAGAGGAAGTGGCGCATTTCATCAAAAGTACGTGTAGCAAGCTCGAGAGCATTACTAGATGATGACCAAGCTCTGCGGACGCAAAAGGAGATGGGCTGTGCATCACAGATAAGTTTAATCTTGATATTCAGAGAGAGTAAGTTCAAACAGATCGAAGCAGCATACGAGGATTGGAACTTAACTAATGGCAACTATTTATTCACAACCGATACGAAAGAGTTACCTGTTTACACCTGTTAATCTCCTTCAAAGTAGTCACCAGCGTTGTGTAGAACCCGTTACCAGCTATGTGGAAGGCGTAGTATACCGCTAGCAGAGCCTGTTTTGTTGATGGTGCGAATGGAGCGGTCTACTGCCTGTTGAATCTCTGGAACAGTCCTGAAGCGAATGCCACGAAGTGGTTCCTTCACTTCGGAATCAAATCAAAGTCACTAGGACGTAAGTCCGGGGAGTATGGTGGATGGTACAGTACTTCCCAGTGCCATCGACCGAACGGAGCAGCCACAGCTTGCGCTGTATGTGCCCGCGCATTGTCGTGCAAAATGATGGGTGGGATGCGCAGAAAGAGTTGCCGCTTCTTTTGAAAAGCTGGTCGCAGGTGATGCTCCAAAAACGCCACATACGCACACATACATCCCGCGATGTGCTCGCGACGAGAGAAATTATATCTCCTACGGAGACTTGCCGACATGTCATTTCTCCCGGTATAATACTCGGATTTCACAGAATGGGGTGAAAAATCATACGTTGCAAGCAGGTAGGGGGACACTGCAGCTTCTGGGCAAGAACGCTGACTCGACGCCGTCAGTACTTTTTAACAGTGAAACACTGCAGCTGATTCATTTGTGAATGTCGTATACAAGATCACTGGCAGCACATGTTAAGGTCACCCCCGGATGGGAGGAGAAAAAGAGGAGGGAAGGAAGCTCAACCAATCACGTAACTTCGACGTCATAACGTAGTCTTCCAATCAATGTGTGGCTCCGGGGCACTGACGTCTCGGTCAGTGGCATGTAAGCTCAGCCCACAGCCATCTGACCAACTTTAATTTTTGTAATTTGGCTGCGTGAGCGCCACCATTTGTTGTCTACACTTCATGTTTTCAGGCAATAAGCCCTCCATTCCAGCTCAGTACTCTATAGTGAAAGGATAATGTCATGTGTATTGGTTACAACCAATTATTCCAGTTACGTCGGTTCTGTTATCAAGTGTAGTGAGAAGCAGAGTGAGAGGTGGCCTGAGCCCCCTCTCATATTTCTATCTTACTCTGAGTAAGCCGGCCGGTGTGACCGAGCGGTTCTAGGCGCTTCAGTCTGGAACCGCGCGACCGCTGCGGTCGCAGGTTCGAATCCTGCCTCGGGTATGGATGTGTGTGATGTCCTTAGGTTAGTTAGGTTTAAGTAGTTCTAAGTTCTAGGGGACTGATGTTAAGTCCCATAGTGCTCAGAGCCATTTGAACCATTTGAACTCGTAATTCGATTTTCCTCTCTAATTGCATGCGGTGAAAAGTTACTATTCCTTCAAATGCGGACTTCACACGCAGCGTCTCTCATCACCTGGGTGGTCCGGTGACAGGCGGGTTCTGCTGAACTTGAAAGGGTTAAGCCGACGGGTGTGAGGGATGGAGTCGAGTGGATGCTTTCCAGACGCCGACATTGTCATAAGAGTGGGAGCGACACACCCACAGGGGCCTGAAGGAGCGGCTGGGCTAGAGATTCTGTTAGTTTGCAGAAACTTAGTGGCAACACTTTCTGGCGGGCTACCAGCGAGGCGTGGCAATGAATTGTGTTCCCAGGCAGTCTTGATGGGCAAATTCCCGCGTTTTCTGCAAAATCGTAACTGTGATTGCCTTGCTCAGGGCATAGCTCCGTGACGTAGCAAAATAGGCGCAGAAATTGGCGCCAAGAATCTCCATTGATGGAATGGTAGTGCTTCGGCAATACAGTGGAATTTTCCGCCGGTTTTCGAGTTGTACGGCTTGTACGGGTGCTCCTGAGAGAGTCGTCTCCCACCTTTTGGTCGGAGTAGGTTACAAGACTGAGCTCTCGCTGCTCTGGACAGCCTGCCTTCCGTTGGCTGGCTAATATACTTTCATTTAATTGTAACTGTTTGACGAAGTTGCTAAAGTTTCGACTTCAACGTAACTTTCCGAGTACAGTTAGCAATTGAGCGTTCTGCATACAAGCGGCCTATGTTGTCTGTCTTGAGCAGTTTTGGCTAAAGTTGACTGTATTGGAGTTACTGTGTGATTTCGCTTGTTAAAATCAATCACTGTACCGTCAGTGATTGTGTGAGGACCTTCTTCGTCTCCCTCAGAGGCGCATTTGTATTGTTTGGAAGTCTTTAGTCTGGAACAACCAGACCAGGATAATTTGTTTCGGGCTATACTCACGACATTATCATCACCACGACGGGACGTCGAAGCAACCAGCCATCGCCTCCGGTATGCCAGATCGTGTCCTTGCAGTTAAGAAGACAGCTTGGTAATGTACTTCCGCAGCACCGGCAAATCAGGGAATTTTGCTAGGTGATAATCAGAGCTTAGCAGAGCGCGCCTGTTCGTCTTTTCTCACTTTGTTCTGTCTTGGGTGTTCACTGTCTGAGTTTTCACTACTGTAGCAGCAGTTAATGTTGGGTTGGCTGGGTGTTTCTCTTAAGATTTGAGTTGCAAGGAATTGGCTCCACATACCACTTGGTCATAAATATCACAATCTAGTTTATGGACAACTTCACCTCCACAGAATTTATTTGAGTATCCAATTTGATCCAATTTGATGTATTGTAAATGTTTCATGTGTTTTGTTTATTATTTTGAGTTTAGTCATAATAAATCAAATTGTTATTTTGGACAGAACTTTCATTCTGTTAATCGGTAGAGCAACCCTTTCATTTCTCACTGTATTAATGAAACTTCCCTTTATTTAATTAAGCCGAGCAATATCGTTCAATAGAATGGTTTTCGTCCTCATACATATGACTAACAGATCTGAAAACTCACGATCAGTTTTCGCTATCCCCCCTCCCTCTGTGTACTGAATTAGTGACAATGTCATATAATAGTTTTGTAAGGCAAAATGGACAGAAAAAAATGCCTGATTCGTTTCAGTTGTTACTGCGATCGATCTAAGTATGTTAATGAAATTAAGACATGATACACAGCAGTCGATATACGTTGCACCTTGAAGTAAAAGACTGTGAGACTCCTGTCAGTTTTTTTATAACTGTATCACGTTACAGAATATGTTCACCTCCACACATATCAATACGGGATTTGAATGCTAGATGAAGACAAATAAGCAATCAAATTATGACATGGGTTCGAACTCATGCTGTTGTCAGTAAACATTAACACTCTCAAAAGAAAGAGATGGTTACCAGATCTTTAGTGACGTCGCACCAGCATCAGTACATACTGAACCACACAAGATGGCCACTGTAGTGTCATTTTATTTGTAATCCTCCTTACACCAAACAAGAATACAGATCCAGAATGATTCTGATATGCATTGTACAAAATGTGAACCACACACATTCATTACATAATAATATATGCAAATTTCGAAGTAACAGGGTGAAGCGTTTTGTGGTGCATTTTGTTTGTGCAGGTTGCATACATTCAATAGGAAACACATATTCAGGGCCAAACCTATTATTCTGCTAAGCACTTTTCTATGCAAACCCCACTCCTCCTCGAGCCTAGCGACCCTAAACATTTTATTCTGCTAAGTAGTTTATGAACCCCTGGGTATAATCAGGCCTTCTGGGAAACACCCCATCCCAAGTCCCTCCCCCTCCTCCTCCCCCAATCCTCTGGGAATTACCTCCTCACCCTTGTGAATGCAAGCACACTTTTGATAACAAATTAACTGACTAATGAATTAAATTGATGAATTAATTAACCCCTCCCCATCTGAAAAATCCCCCAGCACTCCACTCCCCTCCCCTCTTCTACTCCCAATGGCCATCTGTAAATTGGTGTGAAATTGGTCTGTGCTGGAGAGGATGGACCTCATGACCCAAAATTGAACTCAATGTCCACTACATAATGGAGCATATAATATTTATTTATAAAATTCCATTTTAAGAGGTTGGATCGCTTTATTTGGCAGGAAAAACTTACATCTAGCAACTACATGTTCTAATAATGTAATAACATTACCAAAGATTGGAGGTGTTATCTTACTAGAATATTTTTTTGTGTGGGCTCAATTTGATGTGTAGGGATTGACTGAGCTAATGCAAAATGCCACTCCACAACCCTCGCACCCTCCCTCCCCTCCTAAAAAAACCTGGCGGGAAAAATCGATCAGTCTGTGCTGAGTTGGTGCCCCAGAAGGATCTCATGATAACAGATTCAACTACACTGCAGAGGGCATAATAATATATTGTTTATTTATAAAATTCAGTTGGCATACCAATTCGCAGTGATTAGATTTCTTTGTTTGCTGTGAAAAGTTCACCAACCTCTGCAGTTTATTTAGTTTTGGCATATGAAAGTCTTGTTAACTACATCGAAAAGAGGTAATGAAATATCTTTACACATCGCTTTTGTCTGATCACACTACTGTCATGAAATCAATGCCAACACAAAACATTCGCCATTTGTAATTACGCTTTTACAGATATCAGGCCAAAAATCTCCAGACTGTGTCTTCGTGTGCAATATACCACACGATATGCGCTGTAACGCTGGTTATCCTTAGAGTCCTGAGCACTTGAATGGGAGGCACCAGTCGCCTGCGGAGGAATACATGACACCGAACATTGGCGTCCTTTGAAATTTGATACCACACTCACTTGCTGTTTTGTTTCCAAACATATGCCTTCCGTACCAGATCAGTGGAAGCAGCTGATCTATGTGCTTGGCTTGCTATGCAGGCTCTGACTGAATTAGTTCACAATACCAGCAGCATAGGACACTGGGATAAGCAACCTCCCCCACCCTCCTCCCTCCATTCCCCTCCTCTCACCTCTTCACTCCTCTGATTATTTCCTGTTGGACAAAACATCAGGTTGTGGAAACTCTCTGTTATTGAAACCTGGGAAATTCATGTCGAAAAACGTCCTCTCTCTCTCTCTCTCTCTCTCTCTCTCTCTCTCTCTCTTTCTCTCATGTGTCCCTCCTCTCTCACACACAGGTGAGTACTTCCTGTCCAGTGAATGTCTGTTGTGAGTCACTGAAAACCAAACTAACTCCTCTTTTCTTCTGGTAAACCTTCCGGGATGTAAGGTCGTGGTCCATGAAACTTTTCAGGAGCTGAAGAGTTTCATGGACCACGACCTTACATCCCGGAAGGTTTACCAGAAGATATGTCATCCGGTCGTGAAAGCTTTCATACTATAACTCCTCTTTTGTCCTGAACAGTGTAGAAGATACCTGAGAAATTCCCAGCCGTCCTGAAAATACTGGGCTGTGTACGTCTTCTAAATAGTCAATTTGCGCAACCCCCGTTCTATCAGATCGATTGACTAATTAATTAAATCTGTACCTTCTGTGTGGGGAAATTCCCCCTTGCTTTCTATCGGTGGATACTATGAGTGGTGTATTTGGCGAGAAACTCTGGGGATATCTATGATTCGATGCTGCAACAACCCAGTACCCAAACCTTACTCTTCCTCTTTCTGGATTTTCCTTGGCCCCTATTGGTGGATTCTGGTACAGTTACGTCGTTTGGTGGGAAATCCAATATTTTGGAGGTAGCTGAAAATGGTAATGAGAATTTCTAATTTCAGCTCAGTTGCGCTTTGTCCTTATTTTTAAACAGTTAGCATGAGACAGAGCAGGAGTTCAACTGGAGTGTGGTCGTAATACCATTATCGGAAACAATAAATTGATCAATCAGGAATTCGATATCACGATTGGAAGTGGTGCTGTATAAAATGATAGTTGTAATTTCAAATTTCGGTGGGAATTTATACCATCATGGCTGTGTTATTCCCAGCCACCTACAGGTCTGCTAAGTGTATTATTTAAGGCACTATAAAATTCCAAAGTTGGTCTGAAACATCAGGAAAAAAAGGAGGAGAAAGGCTCCACTAGGATGTATTGAGAAACACTCAACGCCACTCAGGGCAGCCGTCATGTGGACAGGAAACTACATAAACACACACATTTAAGCCACGATCCATTTCATAGTAGTTGCTACGATCAGATGTCGCAGATCACAGAAACTTCAGTAGGCCACTGCCACCGGTCGTCTTCGCCCACACGTCACTTGGCATCCAAATATCTGTTTTACCAGATGCTCAGTGAATGATGCAGTTGCGCTAGGAATTGACAACTGTAGTATACTTACAAGCAGTTTTAGAATACGTGGCCAGAAGTGACGTCACAATCACATGAGCAGAAGTTACATGAAACTGATAAAATTACGAAAACTTACGGAAAATAATTATAAATTCAGGGAAAATTCCCCAAAATGCGGGGAAATTGAGGGAGAATGAGGGAGTACTGACACGAATGTTTGTTGCAGGAAAATTCTTGTACATGGGAATGAGTGTGTGACAGCACAGGAATATAAGAAAAGGTTGACATGGAAGCTCTGGGAACTAGGGAAACAGCAGTTTTCCGTGGATAGCCAGAAGATAGCTGGAATGTATTGTTTTACGAGGATGACCACCAAATGCAGAGTAATAAATTTATATAAGTTGGATCACAAGCCCAGGTGTGACCCCAAAGAGATTAGTACTTGCCTTACAGATTTTTATTAATTGTCCTCAGCTAAAGAGCATTGTATTACGAGCTGCGGGGCTGCTATACACAACTACAAAATGGAGCGCATGTCTGAGCCTATGCAAGACTGTTTACGTGTTTTGAACTCTAACAAACAGTATTTACACTGTGTTGCTTTGTACTTTGTACCAAGCACAACCATATTGTGTCAGTAACAAATGCCTGACAGAACAATTGCTCCATGGTTTTTGACCACATGTCTGTTGAGGTAGTAGGGGCATATACAAGTTGACTGCTGTCTTGGATGCTTCTCTGGGAAGGAAGGCCATCTGCCTCTAAACTGACATGGATCTGCTTCAAAGGATGATAATGGAGTAATCGGTTCAAAGGAGTTGTAATGAGTTATTATTTAATGATGACACGGCACTTATTGCACATTTAAACATTTGTTCTCTCGGACTGTATCAATTGTGTGGTACGAACTGCATTTGTTTCGTATACAATTGCATGTTATGCGCATGACTTAGAGCGCTATGTACCTGCAATCGTTAACAGCAAACGTCTCCACACCACAGTCAGCAGAGGAATTCCAACTCATGTGTGATGAATGATGTCCACCAAACCGATGGAAAACCTATTTCAGCACCCTCCTCTAGACGAACGAAGAAGTATGTGAAGTGCTCTATTTACCTGGCACACCATCACATAAATCGTGTCATCAGTTTCATAACTGCGGTGATTCTAAGTTAGTGACAGAGATTTGCAAAGTACTGCAATCCTTGCATATACATTTGCTTGACAGGTGCCGTATATGGAAGAGGCTGTGTTGTGTTCATGGCGTTAGTGCAGCATGGCAAGTAATTTCACATGTCAAACACTGCTGCTATGCGTTTGCTTGTTAGCGCACTGGATGTCGTTGTTTCATCCATTTTCCGTTGCTGACGATCATTTTATAGAACTGATGCGAGCATAGCATAATTTGCGGATTGTAATTGGATGTGAACATTGGGCGCTATACACCTCCCAAAAGCTATACATTGCATGGATCACAAAGATTCCATTGGTGTAGAGGGTAGTAGCTTTATCATCATAAAGTTTTTCACCGTGATGAGAGGGGCAGAAAACTTACACGGTCAATGTAGGTCTGTGAAGGAAATATATTTCCTGCATTTGAGTATTAATGTTATTTCATTCCATGCGACTAATACATCAGAAACCACACTGTTTTAAAATTAGAGCAAGCATAAATACAGAACTGCGTGGCCTTAGGAGTGAGTGTTTACGCAGTACCTTTTTGGTATGGATTCCAAACACTAAAACAATACTACAGAACTGATAGCACAGCTCCTTCCATCTGGAGCTCTATCGTGCATAAATCATACTTTTCTTGTTTTTAACCATCTGTTATATCATCAAAAAACTCTCAGTTGTATCAGGTTGGTTTCAATTACACACCAATAGGGAGTGTTAATCTCCTCAAAATGCATGCACCTAGAGAGGTCGTGTACCGTGCACCACTCATGGTGAAATCTGGAGACCCAAGGGGCAGCTCGTTTCCAAGTAGAGGACAGAGTGCTGGATCTCGGACTCTCTAACTTTATCCAATGAATGTGAGAATACTTTGTGGCTCCCATTCACATAGGGGGAGATGGCAAATCATAATAAAATCCTACCGAATTTATGAATTGTTTCGGCTAAGGAACGTAGGTTTTGCACCTCCTCTCTGATGAAGGCTATTTCCTACACTAAGAAACAGTATTTATGTCCTATGTAGGCTATGTAACAGGGTTCATAATATGTCTACATGCATGTGACCCTCACAAAGTAATGGAGGCGGTGGTTTAGGAATGATACAGAATTTGAGAACCATGTTGGAATGTCATTGGCTAACAGAATCTCGAGATCGACGCAATTAGGCATTCTGTTGATCTGATAACTCATCTAGGCAGATGGTTTGGACCTCCAGTGATTAGGTAAAATGCGTTGAAATTACGGAAAACCTGATAAAATTACTAAAATTGACGGAAAATAACATGCAAATATGACAAAAAGTGTGGAGAAACGAGGATATTTACATGCTCGCCTGCGTGTGTGAAAATTATTCCATTCCTCCACTGATGGGATTGACAATTGAGGGTGCATACTGTCCGTTCAAAAGGTTCAAATGGCTCTGAGCACTATGGAACTTAACATCTGTGGTCATCAGTCCCCTAGAACTTAGAACTACTTAAACCTAACAACCTAAGGACATCACACACATCCATGCCCGAGGCAGGACTCGAACCTGCGTCCGTAGCGGTCGCGCGGTTCCAGACTGAACCGCCTAGAACCGATCGGCCACACCGGCCGGCCATACTGCCCGTGCTCTAAGTCTTTAAGCCCTGCAGAGCATCCCCTTGCTCCACGCACTGTTAAGTCCCAAAAGTGAAAGATACAGTGTCCAAAGATTTGGAGGTCAGGAGGACAACCACTTAGGACACCGACACAGCAATATGCACCACCAATATTACAAAGCAATGCTCCGGCGCGTGAGATGCAGTTTGAGGTTCAGGAAGACGTGTCCAGAAGGTTTGTGGCCTGGTATGTTTAGCGCAATCTGTAAATGTGTAATTACATGCGTTGAATGTATTATGTTGACCTCCGGCTCATGACGTAGTCCTGTTGCGATCGGAGAACAGCGGTCTATTTACGTATTCAATTACTTCTCTTTGATGTATGTTATAAGACCTGCATGTTTCAAAATTAAATAAACTGTAGAGAATGATGAACTTTTCCCACCAAATAAAGAGATCTGACTCCTGTGAACTAGTATGCAAATTCAATTATATAAATAAACAATATATTGTTTTGTCCCCTGCAATGTAGCTTAACTTCATGCCATGGGATACTTTCAGGGCACCAGCTCAGCACAGATTGAGCGATTTTTCTTCCAATTTGTTCTGGAGAGGGAGGCCGCATGGAGCGGCGGTGTAGGACATCCTTTGGCGGTGGCATTGTGCACTAGCTCAGTCGATTCCTGCACGTCTAAGTGAGCACATACACGAAAATTTTCCAACAAGACAACACCTAAAATCAGCAGCTGTGTAATTAAATAATTTGAATGTGCAGTTGCTGGATGTACTTTTAGATGTGTTTAAATGCCCTTGATGGATTGATTACTCCGGTGACTTCCAACCACCCGTCAATGTTCGAAGTCAATGAGCTGCTTCTCTACTGACAAATCAACACTCCCCGCCTCCTTTTACATTCGCGGGTCCTCCTCTCTTAACATCTAGTGGTACCCCGCATTAAATAAAGGTGTCCGATTACTTCTGCTGAAATATATTCTGACATATGAGTCCTTGTATTTTTCGATCTGTTTTCATGCGACGGTGTCTTGACATCTGAAACTTCTAGGTGTCTCGTCACCCCAACAAACATGGTTTCTGTTTTGTAGTTTTCATTACTTACATATGAATCTTCATGTATCAGATGATGAAACTGAAACAATCGGACTCCGAAACAGTATCTTTCCCTTACTTCGCATGAGATCCATGCTCTTTGAATGGTCTTGCACCTTTTTTGACGTTCTTTTCCTCCAAACAGTAACATTTTCTTTTTTTTTTTTTTTCGCCTCAGTTCCGTAAATCAAGCGGCACAAGTTAGAATCCTATTCTGGAACACATTCAGACCTTTTGAAATATGAAGGCTGTTCGGAAGCTAAGGTATGGACGTGGCTGTTTACCGCCCAGAACCTGTCACCCATGCGACTGAATCACTCACGTTACTTCTGGCAGGTATGGCTTCTTCACGAACTCGACATGAAGTATCCAGAATCGGTCCCCTGAGCTCTCCACTCGAAAATTTCCCGTCTCCACTTGATCCCGCTGTGTTCCGCCAGTGTCCAACTAAAAATATACCATTCTCAAGCTCTACAGACATGATTTGACTCATTTGACTCCTTCCCGGACTAAACTAATACATTACAACAATATTTAAATACGTAAATGTTATTATCTATCACACTCAGGTAATTCACAGTAATTTTAAACAAAGGTTTGTTCTTAAGTAAATACGCTGGTATTCTTGTGCAAGTGTGCTCATGATAAATGACAAAACATTGTCGTTGAATATCTTTTATTCAATTATTTATGCCTTCTTGACATAAGCGTCTTTTGATTCTCTTTTCAAGTGCTGCGTCCGCTAACAAATGCAACTGACTACTTTTAAATTAGCACAGTTTTTAACTGCACTTTCAACCAACATTTAAATAAAGTTACTGACGCAACAGTAGACTATTCATAAAATAAAAACACACATATGACAAAATATGAGGTATTCATGCTACATTCATTTGCTGTGTAAATGTGGAGAACACGATGTTGTGACAAACATTTTCATAATGAAGAAGATATAAAAGACATCGTAAATCAATAAATAACATAGAGATACGGAGCTTTCAGGGATGATAGTTATAGTGCAATGGTATCATCCCAGGCGTTTCTTGCAGTCGCATGAAGAGTCAAAAGTTGTTACTTCGGGGCGTAATTGTGAAAATGTTTATTTTCTGTTACATATTAACTTCTGTAGTTTTAAAGATATTGAGACATTGTAATGTGATTGGATGCGCCTATTTTTCTCGGATCGGCGATGTATTCAGATTTGCATTAATATTTGATTCTAAATTATTATAGTCTCTCAAAGAGCTGTAATTCAACCATCTTTAAGATTGTCTGAAACTCTGTCATTTCTTGGAGCATCTCCTGCACAAAGGTCATGCGGGTAAGAGTCGTGCAAATTTCCCGCACAGGGATTTTCCGGTTTTCGGCCAGGTGCTCTTTCTCTGTCTCATCCCCGGCTGGCCTGGAGCGTCCGCTGCGGCCAGCCCTCAGCCCTAGGCCCGCTAGCTTTCAGCCACAGATCAGACTCGCCTTACCTTGTAGCAATTCGAGGCGGCCGATTAGCTCGCCTACGTACACATTAAGTTATATCCTCCGTCAGTTCATAACAAGAAATGTAACCTCTGACAATAGTCGTAGCGTTTTTACATAGCGGGAAGTTTAGGTAAAACCCTTTTCTTTTAAATATCTACATATACATCTACGTGGATACTATGCAAGTCACATTTAAATGCCTGGCAAAGGGTTCACCGAATCAGCTTCACAATAATTCTCTATTATTCCACACTCGAACAGCGAGCGGAAGAGTCCGCAGATGGTGGTCGTGTGGTAGCGTTCTCGCTTCCCGCACCTGGGTTCCCGGGTTAGATTCCCGGCGGGGTCAGGGATTTTCTCTGCCTCGTGATGACTGGGTGTTGTGTGATGTCCTTAGGTTATTTAGGTTTAAGTAGTTCTAAGTTCTAGGGGGCTGATGACCATAGTGCTCAGAGCAATTTGAACCATTTTCGAGCGGAAGAAGCGAACACACATATCTTTCGCTGCGAGCTCTGACATTACGATGATCCTTTCTCCCTGTGTAGGTCGGCGTCAAAAAAATATTTTCGCATTCGGAGGAGAAAGTTAGTGATTGGAACTGTGTGAGAAGATTCCGCCGCAACGAAAAACGCCTTTGTTTTAAAAGTGTCCATACGAAATCCTGTATCATGTCCGTGACATCTCTCCCCTATTTCTCGATTATACAAAACGAGCTGCTCTTCCTTGAATTTTCTCATTGTACTGCATTAGTCCTACCTGGTAAGGATCTGAGACCGCGCAGCAGTACTCCAAAAGAGTGCGGACAAGCGTAGTGTAGGCAGTGTCTTTAGTAGATCTATTACATTTACTAATTGTTCTGCCAATAAAACGAAGTCTTTGGTTTACTTTCCCCACAACATTTTCTATGTGTTCTTTCCAATCTGAATTGTTCATAATTTTTCAAATGGATCAAATGGCTCTGAGCACTATGCGACTTGACTTCTGAGGTCATTAGTCGCCTAGAGCTTATAACTAATTAAACCTAACTAACCTAAGAACATCACACACATCCATACGCGAGGCAGGATTCGAACCTGCGACCGTAGCGGTCGCTCGGCTCCAGACTGTAGTGCCTAGACCCGCACGACCACTCAGGCTGGCTGTTCACAATTGTAATTCCTAGTTATTTAGTTGAATTGACGGCCTTTACATTAGACTGATTTATAGTGTAACCGAAGTTAAATGGATTCCTTTTAGCACTCATATGGATGACCTCACACTTTTCATTATTTAGGGTCAATTGCTAATTTTCCCACCACTGAGATTCCTTTTCTAAGTCGTTTTGCAATTTGTTTTGATCTTCTTATGAGTTTACTAGACGATAAACGACAGCGTCATCTGCAAACAACCTAAGACGGCTGCTCAGATTGTCTCCTAAATCATTTACATAGATAAGAAACAAGAGGGCTTATAACACTACCTTGGGGAACGCCAGAAATCGCTTCTGTTTTACTCCATGACTTTCCGTCAGTTACTATGAGCTGTGACGATAGTCTATAGCACGCATTTTCACTACAAGCAACTTGTGTAGTACAGTGCCAAAAACCTTTTCGAAATCAAGAAATATGAAATCAATTTCAAATCCCTTGTCAATATCACTCAACACTTCGCGTGTGTAAAGTGCTAGTTTTGTTCCACAAGAACTATGTTTTCTAAATTCGTGTTCATTGTGTGTCAATAGATCGTTCTATTCGAGGTAGTTCATAATGTTCGAACACAAAATATGCTAAAAAGATCCTGCTGCATATCATGGTTTTATTAGCACTGCGAAGATTGACCAAACAGAATAATAGGCGCAGCACCACTATCCCTTAATTTCACAGAAAAGAATAAGCGCACCCGTACACATTGGTTATATCTTAATTATCCTTATTTGCCATCCCACTTCGAGTTTATTAATGTGCACACTTATAACAACCGGGCGATAGGCGCTCATACTATAAAATTCCCTTTGCAAATTCGCCTTTCAGCTCAGGTTTATGTGTTATGTTCTCTAGGTATCCCAACACTTTTTCGATAAAAAGTAGTCTACGCAAGTGTCAATAATACTGTAGAGAAGCCTCATAAGGAAATACTAGTTAGGCTGAGTACGACACTTCTATTTGCTGTTTTTAGTGAGAACTGTTCTCCTGTACATCTAGATTAAAAATTCCTTTCTTGCTAGTTTTACTTCTTCCATTATGTCAGCTGTGCTACTTGATTCTACCTGTTTCTTATGGCAGATTTTTTCTTATGGCAGAAAGAAAATTACATCGCTCAGTCAAAAGATGTGACTGTAGGATGTGTCTCCATGACATGATGAGTAGCCTACTGAGGAACGAACACATATATCTTACACTGTGCACAGTTTACTTACAAAACTGTAGCACAGTTTCACAATACCTTCTTAAGTGGTGCTGTTTAATTGTCGTCACGTGGAAGGCTGGCGCGATTTCCTCTCGCCCGTGCAAGAGAACAAGAAAGGCACGCAAGCGACCACAGCGTCTACAACAGTTCTTAGTACTACGGCTCATTTCTTGCCAATGACAGCTAGCTGCGCGTGTGTGAATTTGTGTGCGTGCAAATGGGCCCTCCTTCCCGGAACGTAGCGAGTCACGCATCTTTTATGTGACGACTGGACAGCAGACACACAAGAACACGTCACGTGCAGACTTAGCTGAGCGCCCGACTCAGGAAAAGTGGTGCACAGGTTTTCCCTTTAAGGGACGCGTAATCGAAGCTGTACGTGGAAACTGCGACGAAGTGGCATCACTTTGTGGCATTAGCTGTAAATGGATTGCGATGGATGCATGCATACAACTTTTCAGTGCACACTGCGGGTATCGTTAGTGTGAGTTGACGAAAGAAAAGGTTTACTGGTTGAGATCTAAAGGTATTACGTGATTAACAGGCCATGTATGCTAAGTTAAATCTCCAATGCCTGTATGCGGTTTTTGTTGTGGTATACTGTCCGAAGAAAAGTTTGGTACACCTGATCGTGCTATTCTATCCCGCGCAAATCTCTTCATCTCTAAAACTACTGCAACATAAATCCAATTCAACCTGCTTACTGCGGTCAACGTTTGGTCTCCCTCTGCAGTTTTTATCCCCACCCCATCAGATCACTCCATTATTTCGAGTAACTTTTCACCAAGTGTATAATCAAACAGTAATGGGCCCTTCAAAATAATTGTGCATCGTAGCAATGCCGTGACATTAAGTCATGAAGGAGGAAAGCGATCGTGATAAGCCACATATGTAGTCGGTAGAAAGATGAGTTGGTCGCAAGGTACAAAGTCATTAGCTGAACACAACATGACTTTATTGATCCAAAATGAAGCGTTTCGGCGTACATCACCACAATCCTGCCACCGAAGGTTTCTTGATGATGGCATACGCCGGAACGCGTCATTTTGTATCAGTAAAGTCTTTTGTATTCAGTTAATGACTTACTACTTTGCAACCTACTCAGCTTTCTGGAGACTACGTGTATGCACAACAGATTACACCTGTTTATATTAAGGTTGAACTGTCCGTCCATGTATCAAGTGCCGATCGTATGACGATCACATTGCATTTCGTTACAAAATTTCCGGTGTTGCACCTTCCATATATACAACCGCATCCTCTGCCAACAGCCACATAGATCTTCCGCCGTTATTTATCAGTAGATTAGGAAGGAAGATTAGCGTTTAAAGTCCCGTCGAAAACGCAGTCATTAGAGGCAGAGCACAATATCGGTTTATACGGAGAGATGGGGACGGAAATCAGCCGTGCCATTTTCAAAGGAACCAGTCGGTATGCCGGCCGGTGTGGCGGAGCGGTTCTAGGCGCTTCAGTCTGGAGCCGCGCGACCGCTACGGTCGCAGGTTCGAATCCTGCCTCGGGCATGGATGTGTGTGATGTCCTTATGTTAGTTAGATTTAAGTAGTTCTAAGTTCTAGGGGACTGATGACCTCAGATGTTAAGTCCCATAGTGCTCAGAGCCAATTTTTTTGATGATATCTCCACGTTAAGACTAACGTACTAATGTCATTTGTTTACCATTTAATTAATTTATGCTTTTATTTCACCAGACAGCCTTCAGGTTTCATTCCTACATCTAATCAGATATCCTTTGTCAACACCTCAATTTGTATAGAACATAAATAATTTATAATAATAATATAATAATAATGTAATGATTATATATAGTAATGAATATATGGACTTTAAAGGAATAATACAGTAAGATGAACAAATACTAAAAGATATTAAAAGGAACTGATTAACGTGATACAGCTAAGAGAAAATTTAATTGATGGTTTATCTAATTTGACATAAGAACTTCATAAAAAGCTCCTTAGAAGGAAAAGTCCTGGGGGAAAAACCAAGAGATAAGCCTCCCACATCAATACCACAAAGTGTTATCAGAGAAACAAACTACAGCAACTACACCAAATGGTAAAGATGGCGAGGGATGGAGGAAGATGTTCACGCTTTAGCATCCGATGTTCAGGAGGCAACTTGTGCTCCTTCTCCCTTCTTCAGTGTTCAAACGTGTCCAGGTGGCAACCACAAACGTTTTACGCTGTCACGTGCGATCTTCATGAAGTGCGGGATTCTTAGAACTTCATAACTACATCTCGTGACTATTCCAGACTAATGCTTGTCATTTCATGATATTTAGTTTCTTAATCCGGCCAACGGTATCCTTTTCCCTGATGGTCGTCTTTGTACCGACCATGAGGCTAAAATTTGTGTGCTCACTGCAGTTTATAAAAGAACTACTGCATTTGTTTCCGCAAAATAAGCTTCACTACTAATGTCCGTCTCTCTGTATTGATGTCTGTGTGGTCCTCTAGAATCTTTCGCGCTCATTTCCGACCGTATTTTCACTTCCGCTTTGCCTCGCAATGAATGAATGTTCTTGATGGCAGATACGGCCCCTGGCGTGATAGCGCTCCTTTCTTTTTGGGATTGGTAGCACGGCGTCATGCTGCACGTATTCCAGTACGCGCCAGTTTAGCGTTGTCGGTAATGGTATTGCGCTTCTCACCGTATTTTGTTTAAGTCCTTGCACTCGAATTTACCTTGCCACAACAAAAATAACGACCAATACTTATTTAATCACAAATTACTATGAACTGTACATGAAAGGAGTAACTTAATTAAGGGGGCTCTAAGCACTATGGGACTTAACATCTGAGGTCATTAGTCCCATAGACTTATAACTACTTAAACCTAACTAACCTAAGAACATCACACACAGCCATGCCCGAGGCAGGATGCGAACCTGCGACCGTAGCAGCAGCGCGGTTCCGGACTGAAGCGTCTAGAACCGCTCGGCCACAGCGGCCGAGTAACTTAATTATAATTAAATTTGAGTATCATCCTAAGATATAACAATCATACTCAAGTGAAATACAGACATACTGCTTAGAAAGATATTGCAGACGCCGCAAAATACTTGTCGCCAAAAGTCGTTCTAACATTGATGAACTTCGTTAAAGTAGTACGCTTGTGACGTCTTTGATTGTATTGAAATAATTGAAAGCGTCAGTCGTCGTCAGAAAAGTGTTCTGTGTAGTTGTGAGAGCGTTATGTCGGCGCTATGTGAATTCGAACGGGGCCAGATTGTTGGAGCTCGTATGGTGAGTGCTTCCGTAACCACGGCAGCCGAAGTGTTTGCTGTTTCAAGAGGCGCTGAATGCGAGGTTTATAACGCATACAGGGAAAGCGGAAAAATATCATCAGCTAAGTGATAAAGCTGAAGAGGCTTGTGGCGAGAAATAAAAGGAGCACAGCTGAGTTACTCACTGCAGACCAGATGGCAGTTATAAGAGTCGAGGGGCATGAAAGGGAAGCAGTGGTTGGGAAAGGAGTGAGACAGGGTTGTTGCCTCTCCCCGATGTTATTCAATCTGTATATTGAGCAAGCAGTAAAGGAAACAAAAGAAAAATTCGGAGTAGGTATTAAAATCCATGGAGAAGAAACAAAAACTTTGAGGTTCGCCGATGACATTGTAATTCTGTCAGAGACAGCAAAGGACTTGGAAGAGCAGTTGAACGGAATGGACAGTGTCTTGAAAGGAGGATATAAGATGAACATCAACAAAAGCAAAACGAGGATAATGGAATGTAGTCAAATTAAATCGGGTGATGCTGAGGGGATTAGATTAGGAAATGAAACGCTTAAAGTAGTAAAGGAGTTTTGCTATTTGGGGAGCAAAATAACTGATGATGGTCGAAGTAGAGAGGATATAAAATGTAGACTGGCAATGGCAAGGAAATCGTTTCTGAAGAAGAGAAATTTGTTAACATCGAGTATAGATTTAAGTGTCAGGAAGTCGTTTCTGAAAGTATTTGTATGGAGTGTAGCCATGTATGGAAGTGAAACATGGACGATAACCAGTTTGGACAAGAAGAGAATAGAAGCTTTCGAAATGTGGTGCTACAGAAGGATGCTGAAGATAAGGTGGGTAGATCACGTAACTGATGAGGAGGTATTGAATAGGATTGGGGAGAAGAGGAGTTTGTGGCACAACTTGACTAGAAGAAGGGATCGGTTGGTAGGACATGTTTTGAGGCATCAAGGGATCACAAATTTAGCATTGGAGCGCAGCGTGGAGGGTAAAAATCGTAGAGGGAGACCAAGAGATCAATACACTAAGCAGGTTCAGAAGGATGTAGGTTGCAGTAGGTACTGGGAGCTGAAGAAGCTTGCACAGGATAGAGTAGCATGGAGAGGTGCATCAAACCAGTCTCAGGACTGAAGACCACAACAACAACAACAACAACAACAACGACCTGAATATCGCACTCGTGCACCCTATCAGCACTAAAACAACACGGAGAGAGCTCCATAAGTTGGGAACTCCAGAGCGAGTTGGAATTCCAAAACCACGCAGCAGTGATGCAAATAACCCGTAATACGAAAACGTAGTGTCTAAGCTATAAAACCTAGACTATGGAGCAATGGAAGGAAGTCATTAGTCCGGATGAGCCTTGTTTCACACTTTTGTCCAACAACTCGCCGAATTTGCTACCAAAGATTGATAACTGGAATTTATGATTGGGTAGCAATATCGCCATATTCCATGGGCTACAGGGGTATTCTGCAACATCTAATTACTGCCAAGGGCTATGAAACCATTTCGGGTGATCAAATCCATTCCATGCTAGAATGTTGGTTCCTCAATGGTGATGATGTGTTGCAAGACTACTGGGCCCAACACACAGCTCGCATTGTCCAGGACTGGTTTTTTGAGAACGAGGATGAAATACTGCGTCATCACGCCCTCCAAATTCATCAGATTTAATTATTATTGAGCCTTAGTGGTCTGCTTTGGAGAGGAGTGTGTGTTATTGCTATCAGCTTCAATCATCGTTAGCCCAACTTGCCATCATTTTTTTTTCAGGAAGAATGGTATAAGATTCCCTTATAAATAACGCTTGTATTCATCCAAGCCGAATCGACTGGAAGCTATTTTGAAAGCCGACGATTTCCCAACACCGTGTTAGGTATGGTAATGTATTATGTGTTTGGTGTTTCGTATTTTTGTTCACCCTCTGTAATTAATTATTAAAAAGCTAAAAACCCGCCTCGATTGCGAAAAAAGCACCTAGTGTTCGCAATCGAGGCGGGCTTTTAGCTTTTACTGTATTAACCAATGATTGCTGACGCGCAGCGATGTTGAAGGTTCTCTGTAATTAACTCTGTAGTGTGACATTCACAAGTTTTTCTGCTATGTGTTGTAAGTAATGTCTAAGAAATTACATGTGCAGTATTATTACACAGTAGTTACCGAGAATAATAACTTTCTAAAACTATTTTGTATTGACTAACAGAATATAGACAACACATTCGGTAGAAATGTAAACATCGGTGATGTAAATGCAACACAGAATGACAGACGGATATTGCGAATAAAACTTTAAAAGACTGGAGAATATTTTCTGTGTCAGATAATAGTTAGGAATAATAGGGTATAATGCCCCGTCGGCTGTACCTGCAGACGGAGATTAACTCGCATTGAAGAAGGAAGCTGACCATTTCCATTTCGGCGGAAGGAATCCGGTGTTTTCGTTAATCCATTTACGAAAATCAAGGAAAAGGTATATCTAGATGACCCGGCGGGTGGAAAATGAACCCGGCGTCTTGAGCAATGCCTCACCTTGCTCGATGTGCGTTGACTGAGTTACGTTGCCGTGTTTGACATTGACTGTTATGTGGTTATGTGTCTTTTTCTGGGCTGCCAGCTAGTACGGTAAAGGCTCTGTTCAGGGTGCTACTGGCAAAAGTGAAATGTAGCCGTCTTTTGTCGTATGCCTACCGAGTCCTAACCGAAGTTATTCATATACCTAGAAGTAACAGTGAATGGGGATACGAACTGGAACAGTCCTTGCGAGGTCTTGTACGTGAAACAAAGAATAAGCTTCGATTTTTTGTGAGAAATCCCATCGCCAAAAAAACTATGTCTTGTGTAAAACATTTGTATAAAGATGCAATCACAGAGTCGATGTTTAAATTTATATTCTCTGCGTAATCAAAGAAGGTACAGCCCTCAATTTTTTTGAGAGCATCTAGGAGAAGCCTGGCTGTTCACATTTGTCTTTCTGTCTTCAGCTTTTAACATGCAAGCACCATGGACTCTTATTATAGTAATTTCACAATATACCAACTTATTTTAAGTAACCTAAGTGCTGTTTTATTGTTAATTAACCTGCCACATGTTGATTTCATTATTCATTGTGTCATGAGTCGTATTCTTCAGTATTTCTAGCAGGGAAGACGCAACGCTTCGATTTGGTACCGATCCGCCATTGGCGTGATTTTATTATTAATTTACTATGCCCATTCTTATTCTTTATATGCGCAGAACCTGCAGTCAATCAAAAGAAAAGTCCGAGTTTTTCAGTTCAATCTTAGAGAACAGAGCGACTACCAGTTCGCGATTAGCAGTTTGCATCACCAAAAATTCCATCAGCCCACATTCTATGTTGCACCGCTCCCAACGCCAATCTGGAACACAGTCTCCATTCTAGTTCAAATGGCTCTAAGCACTATAGGACTTAACATATGAGGTTGGCTCAAATGGCTCTGAGCACTATGCGACTTAACTTCTGAGGTCATCAGTCGCCTAGAACTTAGAACTAATTAAACCCAACTAACGTAAGGATATCACACACATCCATGCGCGAGGCAGGATTGAAACCTGCGACCGTAGCAGCAGCATGGTTCCGGACTGAAGCGCCAAGAACCGCTCGTCTCCATTCTACTATTTCAGTTCGCGGAGATGGAAACGCCATCGTAGAGAGGATACTTCGTAAATCTATCTTACCGACGGAAGTTCTTGGTTGTAAGTCTTTTATACTGATTACAGTAAAAAATTTGTTGGCTCTACATCAGTTTGGTCTGACAGGTCAACGAAGATTAGCGAAGTACAACTGGACATAAGTCTGTTTCTGTGCCATAGAGAAACTGATCACTTCCAAATGGTACACACTCGAAGATGGAAACGTGATACACTTCACAAAAACTGAAAGTTTCAGGAATTGATTTTCAAAACACGGTCCACCAATGTCCTCAGATATTCAAAGTATAGCCATCTTCGTGAATGTCGCAAATAAAATTAGTTATATTAGCGATAATTTTTCGCAGGGTTTATTCTAAAATGGAAGGGAAAAACTTTAACACTGTGTACAGTAGGAAGTACCTCATACCAAGAACAAATATAGAAACTATACCAGCGTTATGGAAAAGTATAACCACATTGTGTGGACCAGGATCGATCAGCTTCCCGCAGAGTACGGACTCAGCGATTTAATCGCTGCGCCACCACAGCAGTGCCTGCCAAAGAATCCAGAGGCTGCCTGTAATAGCAGCAGGCCAATTTAACGGCGACGTGAAGCAGATGCGAGCAGCGCTCCCCTGCGTCTGGTGACCATTAGAGCGGAAAGCTGGTGTGCGCACGCGGCTTTCACAGGCCATTGGCTGCACGCGGTAGGCCAATTAAAAGAAATGGTGTTGCGGCGGCGACAATAGCCGCGCCTACGGTGCCGCCGCAAAAACAGGACGGGCCGAGAGCGGCCGAGTGGCAGGAATCCCGCCGGCGAAAAAGCGCGGCCGCACGGCTCGTGGGCGGCATCCGCAATGCGAGAGCGCTGCTCGCAAAGGCGGCCAGGAATGCCCTCTGCACGCCGGCTAAACGGAGAGCGTACGCCGCACAATGGCTGGCGAGTCGGCGAGTTTTTGGTGCTCTCATATGACTACCACAGGCTCGTTCGGGAAACTTACTGTCAGCGATACAGCACAAGCCGGTCTCAAAAACCTTGTAACGGTCCCGTTATATACTTTTTTTGAATGCTGTGTAAAGTATTAATTTAATGTGCAAAAGATAATGGCTCTTAAACAGTAGCCGAGTGAACGGAGGAGGACGGCAAATGTAAACAAGTGATTTTATTTACACTCTAAGACAAAAAAAAAAAAAATGTGCACCACGAATCAGTTATCAGAATGGGACGGAAATCAGTAGACGTGATATTCCTGTACAGACAAACAACTGATCATAATTTCTGAAAAATTGGATAATTTATTCAAGAGAAAGAGGTTCACAAACTGAGCAACGTGTTGGTCCACTTCTGGCAGTTATTCGGCTTGGCATTGTTTGATAGAGTTGTTGGATGTCCCCCTGAGGGACATCGTGCCTCATTCTGCCCAACTGGTGCATTGGATCGTCAAAATACCGAGATGATTGGAGGGTTCTGTCCATAATGCTCCAAACGTTCTTAATTGAGAAGAGATCCGGAGACCTTCCTGGTCAAGGTAGGGTTTGGCAAAAACGAAGGCAAGCAGCAAAAGCTTTCGCCGCGTGCGGGTGGGCATTTTCTTCAGTCAGTATAAATTTTTAATAAACCACGGAATAATGTAGACAGAGAGGTAAAAATTGACACACATGCTTGGAATGACGTGGGGTTTTACTAGAACCAAAAAAAAAAAAACAACAAAGTTCGCAAAATCTCTGACAGATGGGGTTGGACACCAAAACGTCAGTGACTGCGAAGGACATTCGTGTATTAAAGGAGCTGTAATGAGAGAGAGAATCAGATGCGCCAGCAGTCGCAGCATGTTGACATTACCCGAAGAGGCGCTTTTAGTGAAGGTTCATTATCAGAATGGGGAATGCGCTAGTTCAGCGTTACGATCCTATCGCCATAGGAATAGGATTCGAACGGGTAAAGGTCCGTTGACAAATGCAGCTGTGGTGATAATGATTTCGAAGTTCGAAGCCACGGGTTGTTTAGACGATAGACCCCGTAGTGGCCGACCGAGCAAGCGTAATGCTGCTGAGACAGTTCAGGAAGAAATGGAGACTGTAGCGGGGTCTTCTATGCACGGGGAAGTCAGCGGTCGTGCAGTCGCACGTCGCACCGGCATTCCATACACTACTGTTTGGTTGGTACTTAGGCGTACCCTCCGATGCTATCCGTAAAAAATCCATCGGCATCATGAACTGTTACCTGGCGATTTAGTGAAGCGGAGGGCATTTGCAGTGTGGGCGTTTCAAAAGATGGCGGAAGATGACGATTGGTTGAGTAACGTGTTGTGGACCGACAAAGCTCATTTCACGCTCGAAGCGTCTGTCAACGCCCACAACTGCAGAATTTGGGCTAACGAAAATCCTAGAACTGTCGTGGAAGCTCCATTTCACGACGAGAAAGTCACGGTATGGGTTGGATTTACCACATCTACCGTTATCGGGCCTATTTTCTTCGAGGAGAGTTTTGTAACTGCTACCGTGATGGGTGAGAGGTACGCCGATATGTTACAGAATCGCATCATCCCCAACCTCGCTGATAAACACCTTCTGGAACATGCGATGTTTATGCAGGATGGCGCTCCACCCCATATTGGTAGACGCGATGTGGCTCAAATTCAAAGATATAGTGGCAACAGCAATTGAGAGATTCATACCTCATAAATTGGTAAGATATGGAACTGATCCCCCATGGTACACAAGACACGTCCGAACGCTGTTGCAGAGGCAACTGAAAAAGCATGCGAAGTTCAGAAGAACGCGAAATCCCGAAGATTGGCTAAAATTTACAGACGCGCGAAATTTTGGCACGGACTTCAATGCGAGATGCCTTTAATGGGTTCCACAACGAAACATTGTCTCGAAATTTGGTAGAAATTCCGAAGAAATTCTGGTCGTATGTAAAGTACACAAGCGGCACGACGCAGTCAATACCTTCGCTGCGCAGTGCCGATGGTACTGTTACCGACGACTGTGCCGCTAAAGCGGAGTTATTGAACGCAGTTTTCCGAAATTCCTTCACCAGGGAAGACGAATGGAATATTCCAGAATTTGAAACACGAACAGCTTTCTTAGAAGTAGATACCTTAGGGGTTGCGAAGCAACTCAAATCGCTTGATACGGGCAAGTCTTCAGGTCCAGATTGTATACCGATTAGGTTCCTTTCAGATTACGCCGATACAATAGCTCCCTACTTACAAGGGAACCTCCCCATCGCACCCCCCTCAGATTTAGTTATAAGTTGGTACAGTGGATAGGCCTTGAAAAACTGAACACAGATCAATCGAGAAAACAGGAAGAAGTTGTGTGGAACTATGAAAAAATAAGCAAAAATATACAAACTGAGTAGTTCATTGGAAGATAGGCAACATCAAGGAGAGTGCCAACGCAGGAGCGCCGTGGTCTCGTGGTAACGTGAGCAGCTGCGAAACGAGAGGTCCTGGGTTCAAGTCTTCCCTCGGGTGAACAGTTTAGTTTTTTTATTTTCAGTATATGTGACAAACTCTTATGTTTTCATCACTTTTTTGGGAGTGATTATCACATCCACAAGAAAACCTAAATCGGGCAAGGTAGAAGAATCTTTTTACCCATTCGCTTAGTGTACAAGTTGGGTGGGTCGACAACATTTTCCCGTGATGTGACGCACATGCCGTCACCAGTGTCGTATAGAATATATCAGACGTGTTTTCCTATGGAGGAATCGGTTGACCTATGACCTTGAGATCAAATGTTTTCGGTTCCCATTGGAGAGGCGAGTTCTTTCGTCTACTAATCGCACGGTTTTGCGGTGCGGTCGGAAAACACAGACACTAAACTTATTACAGTGAACAGAGAAGTCGATGAACGAACGGACAGATCATAACTTTGCGAAAATAAAAAAAATGTTTAGTTGAGGGAAGACTTGAACCAAGGACCTCTCACTCCACAGCTGCTCACGTTAACCACGGGACCACGGTGCTCTTGAGCTCAACACTTCCTTGATGTTGCCTATCTTGCGCATGGACTACTCAGTTTGCATATTTTACTAATTTTTTTCATAGGTCCATATAACTTCTTCCTGTTTTCTCCATTGATCTGTGTCCAGTTTTTCAAGGCCTATCCACTGTGCCAAGTTATAACTAAATGTGAGGGGGGTGCGATGGGGAGGTTCCCTTGTTAGCAATCATACACAACCGCTCGCTCACCGATAGATCTGTACCTGCAGATTGGAAAATTTCGCAGGTCCCACCAGTGTTTAAGAAGGGTAGTAGGAGTAATCCATCGAACTACAGGCCTATATCATTGACGTCGGTTTGCAGTAGGGTTTTGGAGCATATACTGTATTCCAACATTATGAATCACCTCGAAGGGAACGATCTATTGATACGTAATCAGCATGCTTTCAGAAAGCATCGTTCTTGTGCAACGCAGCTAGCTCTTTATTCGCACGAAGTAATGGCCGCTATCGACAGGGGATCTCAAGTTGATTCCGTATTTCTAGATTTGCGGAAAGCTTTTGACACCGTTCCTCACAAGCGACTTCTAATCAAGCTGCGGGCCTATGGGGTATCGTCTCAGTTGTGCGACTGGATTCGTGATTTCCTGTCAGGAAGGTCGCAGTTCGTAGCAATAGGCGGAAAATCATCGAGTAAAACTGAAGTGATATCAGGTGTTCCCCAGGGAAGCGTCCTGGGACCTCTGCTGTTCCTGATCTATATAAATGACCTGGGTGACAATCTGAAAGGTTCTCTTAGGTTGTTGCTGTAATTTACCGTCTAGTAAGATCATCCGAAGACCAGTATCAGTTGCAAAGAGATTTAGAAAAGATTGCTGTATGGTGTGGCAGGTGGCAGTTGACGCTAAATAACGAAAAGTGTGAGGTGATCCACATGAGATTCAAAAGAAATCCGTTGGAATTAGATTACTCTATAAATAATACAATTCTCAAGGCTGTCAATTCAACTAAGTACCTGGGTGTTAAAATTACGAACAACTTCAGTTGGAAAGACCACATAGATAATATTGTGGGGAAGGCGAGCCAAAGGTTGCGCTTCATTGGCAGGACACTTAGAAGATGCAACAAGTCCACTAAAGAGACACCTTACACTACACTCGTTCGTCCTCTGTTAGTATATTGCTGCGCGGTGTGGGATCCTTATCAGGTGGGATTGACGAAGGACATCGAAAGGGTGCAAAAAAGGGCAGCTCGTTTTGTATTATCACGTAATAGGGGAGAGAGTGTGGCAGATATGATACGCGAATTGGGATGGAAGTCATTAAAGCAAAGACGCTTTTCGTCGCGGCGAGATCTATTTACGAAACTTTCTCTTCCGAATGCGAAAACATTTTGTTGAGCCCTACCAACATAGGTAGGAATGATCATCAAAATAAAATAAGAGAAATCAGAGCTCGAACAGAAAGGTTTAGGTGTTGGTTTTTCCCGCGCGCTGTTCGGGAGTGGAATGGTAGGGAGATAGTATGATTGTGGTTCGATGAACCCTCTGCCAAGCTCTTAAATGTGAATTGCAGAGTAATCATGTAGATGTAGATGTACTGTCATTGAAATAACATATCGACGACGTGTCTGGAGACGCCCAAGAAGGCGGTGGGACACCAACCTTCATGCGAAAAATTGTTGGATGTTAAAACTAGCGAAGAACGTTGGAGATGTCACCCAAAATTGCATTCAAGGAATGGAGTGCTCGGGAGAACTGGAGCGTAACAAGAGAGCGATTTGTATGTTATCTCATAACTTTACCGTATTATTATCATGCAGATCACTTCCTATGTAAAGGCCTTCTGTATAACAACCATTTAACTAGTGTTGCACAAAATTTGTATAACATCTACGAATACAAAATTTTTGAGTGTTCAGAGGAGATAAAATGACACAACATTTATTTGAGACCAATGTCGCAGATGCACCTTGGGGTCCATGAAGATTTTGGGGTAAGTGAATTTTAGAGGCGGTATACAGAAATCCGCGTGATGAACATTGTTTTAGAGAATTGATGAACATGTTGCTCGTTTACGTTAATGCACAGCTGATATCTGTGTGATAATGACTCTAATGCTAAAAACAACTACGTGTTTCACGAATAATGGCTACAGCGTCAGCCATATGAGCAACTCTTCTGGAGTGTGTATCGGTGTCCCGTACACCAAACACTTCATCTTCTCCCACAAAAAAGAAATCCATAGAGGCCAGGGAAACGTGGGCGCCGCGATACTGGCTCAGCCTCTACAACTCCAAGAACTGGGGAAATGTTGTATAACTGTTCTGTGACATCAACGGCAAAGTGTGCTGAGACCTCCCGCACGCTGGAACTATAATCGTTGCCTGATTGCTAGCGAGACATTTCCTAACATTCCCGGTAGTAAGTTGCAGAGAAAGATATGGCGGTGTGCTTCTCTGAACGTGACAGGCTAGGAGGTACAGCTCAGTCTGGTGGTCGTGATCAGTACCAGCCCACTCACTGATGGTAAATCTCTGTTCAAGGCGGAACATGAACTCTCAGAGACGACTGTTACCCCTGCTTAACTGTGAACGTTGGCTTAAGAGAAGTGCAACGTCAAACCCTGAAAGAACCCGTAGTGGGAAAACGGTGCACCTTTGACATTTGTATCTATCTCCTCTAATCACTCTGCTAATGTATATACGTATTTATTTTTTACATCATGTATGTCATGTGTGTCCGGTTTCTGTTTTCGTGCTAAATGTTTTGTTACTATAAAGAAAGGATATGTTATATTTTAGCGAAACTGAAAGCGTGAACAACTGGTCTTCACCTGAAGGAACACACACTATTTCTTATACAACTAAATTATACCACCTCTACCATTTACACCACTAAATTATACCACTATATACCACTAAATTATATTATACCACTTACACCACTTGACCCCTAATACCATTAAATTACCACTTATACCACTAAATTACAGAAAATGCAATACGTTAGTGAAGTAAAGTCGCATGGAGATGTCTATAAAGAGTAGTAATGATGTTCAGTGAACTGTGCTGCACCGTGTGTTCAGTAGCACTAGTACGTCGTTAGTTTTGTATTGTTGCCTCACATGGAAGATTCTTGGGGCTATAAAAAGTTAAATTTGCTCACCCACAAGTTCAGCAAGCAATGTGATGAGCAGCAGCTGTGTTTGTCGTAAGAGTCGTAAAGATTCTGCAATGTATTGGCTAATTACTATGCATTATTAGAAATTCAAGAACGTTTTCATTTCTGTCTAACTGTAAAGAGCACATCAGTAATAGATGTACTTTCTAACTATCCTTTAACAATACATTAGTTCTGAGAAAGGTATCCGTGTGTCATTGTGAATTATTGCAGACTGATCATTTCCGGGCTTTCCTCACCATCTCCTACATTCATGTGTGACCTGGAAAGTGACTGTGTATGTTTCTTAATAATAGAAAAGTAAAGCAATCATTGTTTAACATAAATTGTAACTGAGCGCACTCTATATAAAGTAAATGTAGCTTGTTGATTGTCTGTTCTCATCAGGGAATATCTGTCATGGTCCTAGAAGGAGCTGTAAATAATTGAAGACATACGTTGCAAATGATACACCGAGATGTAGAGCTTCGCACATGAGATGGATTCGTGGCGGGGCCCCATCAAATAAGAAGACTGACGACTCAACGAGATTACTATTCTAGAAATCCAGTAAAATAACTGTAAAATGTTTGAAAATACCACAACTTATAGAACAGTCATTACATAGGCTTGATTGCAAAGAATATTCGCAACATTAATGTTTCCATAGTTATTTGATTTTTATTCCAATTGTTAATGATTGATATCTGCTTGCATTTAATTATGAAAAGATTTAATAATTCTAAGTGCAAAAAGTGTTCAAACTTCAAAAATATGGCTCTGAGCACTATGGGACTTAACACCCGAGTTCATCAGTCCCCTAGAACTTAGAACTACTTAAACCTAACTAACCTAAGGACATCACACACATCCATGCCCGAGGCAGGATTCGAACCTGCGAACGTAGCGGTAGCGCGGTTCCAGACTGAAGCGCCTAGTACCGCTCGGCCAGACCGACCGGCGTTGAAATTTCGGTTGCCTGAATCATCTTGGTTTTCAATAAGGTAAAAGTGTAAAGCTCTTGCCAGGTTCAGGCAGTGAATTTTTAGATCAGATCCAAAATTATTTGTCATCTCTCTCTTCAAGAATGGTGAGCGTTTCCTTCTTTATTCAATATTCAATATTTTATTGGCGCTGTTGCTTAGTACATAATACAATGTTATACAGAAGAAAATTTAGGTAAGCAGTGAAGTCTTGGCGAAAAGTGTGCTGGCAACGACCTCCGTATCACCCACCAGACGCTTATGAAAATCTTTTCAATAGTTTAGACAACTGCTGGAACACGGCTAGCTCATTTCAAAATTAAAATCAATTAATTAACGCCTTAATCAGTAACAGTTTCATAAAAAAAAACATAAGTAGTGCTAAAGGGTCACAAAAAGGTTCAAATGGCTCTAAGCACTATCGGACTTAACTTCTGATGTCATCAGTCCCCTAGAACTTAGAACTACTTAAACTTAACTAGCCTAAGAACATTACACACATCCATGCCCGTGGCAGGATTCGAACCTGCGACCGTAGCAGCCTCGTGGTTCCGAGCTGAAGGGCCTAGAACCGCTCGGCCACAGCGGCTGGCGTTAAAAGATCACTTTCCTCTATTTTTCACGGGCTTAGCTTAGGGGTCTCTAGCAACTCAGTGTTGTAAAAAGGTCTCGAACGTCATCAGACGCGAACTGACATTGGGGAGGTCAGTTAAAAACAATCAATAAAAAAATTAAGCAATACGGACCATCACAGACTGAAGCGGATGCAGAGGTGGCGGGATATTGCGGTCTAAGAACAAAAGTCAAAATATCTACAACCAGTCGTTGTTTTCTCAAGAAATAACACCGCAACCAGTCGTTGTTTCCTCATAAATTAAGAAAAATACAGAATTTTAATACTACTCGCTTTGTTGTATACATTTTGGACTGAACGTGTTCACAGGTGCGCCGAGTCAGTAGGTTAATTCTTGCTATCGATTGCCAAGATTCATTGGAGGAATATATTACGCTTTAATCGATGGTTTCTTTTCAGAATGATCTGATATGAAAGTGTGAGTTTTACTTTCTGTCAGTCTGCGCAACGTGCAGTTTCTAAATCGCTGCGTGAAGATACGACAAATGTTTATTCCGTGGACTTACATATATATTTGTAAAGTACTTATTTTGTTAGTGGACTCGGTGCTATAGGACATTTTTTACAAAGAGATGCTAACATAGGATCCCATTTATGATCGTTATGCTGATTAATATAGTATTCTCCGAAAAATTTTAACTAGGCCCTTAATGCGGTAGTTCACGCGAGCCAAATTACAAAAACAAACTTATTTGTATACTGAAGTGTAGCGATCGGGATTCTAGACTGTCTAAATAGTTTTAAAAAAAAACAAGGGAACCACTACAGCTTTGTAATCTTACAATAAAACATGTACCAAATAACGCGGTTCAATTCTGTAAGATCACACACATTTGAAAGTGGCTGTCTAGCTGACAGAAACGTTTAAAGGTTAATTACGTTTCCCATAGTATCCCTATATCAAAATTGTATCTTGTACAATGTGTATTGGAGTCCTTACATATGAAAACATTGTATCCAGTGGATCAGAAAGTGCACCGTCTTGGCTTAGAAAGAGATCTGTCCGTCTCATGGTCCTCCTTGACATAATGCGGAGCATCTCAGCTAATACCATTTTGCAATTCTGCATCAGTCATTTACCGACGTTGTGCCATATCTTGAATATTTCCGATAAATAGCTGCATTTTATGGTAAATTCGGAGCAGGTACCGTGATGACATTTTGGTCCATATCATAACGTGAGACAGGTTTCTTCCCAACTCTTACACTTACTGGGGATTTAGACCACAAAAACCAAATTCCTACTGTTTGAACTGCGGTATTTTGCACATACGTCAGAAAGCAACACTCTTGTACGAGACTGTGCATTCGAAAGTTGTGTCAACAAAGCACGGCAGGCTGCCATTCCTGCTCCAATTCGTTTTCACAAACAAATTCATTCACAAACATCGGTTCTTTCATTTACAAATATTTTTAATGTGGTCGTGCACTGCTCAGTGCACTCCTTACTTCAGCTACTGTTTCGTTTATATATTTCACTGGAGACTACTCAATTGAGTGAGCAACAGCGGCACACACTTCCAGGCTGGGAACAAAGCATTCACAGACATGCTTGAGGTGTGGCTTCTGACGCATTCTTGTTAGAAAGTGCGCTATCATTCACTGAAAAAAAGAGGCAACCCGTAGTCTGAGAAAGTTATCAGTTATTTCAACATATTGCACAGGATTAACAAGTGCTGCATTACAAGCCTCATATTAGGAAAAGAAATAGATCAAAACTGTGCACAGTACTCCTTGTGTTTATTAACAGAAAAAAATGTTCACATGTGTGTGAAATCTTATGGGACTTAACTGCTAAGGTCTTCAGTCGCTAAGCTTACACACCACGTAACCTAAATTATCCTAAGGACAAACACACACACCCATGCTCGAGGGAGTACTCGAACCTCCGCCGGGACCAGCTGCACAGTCTATGACTGCAGCGCCTCAGACCGGTTGGCTAATCCCGTGTGGTTATTAACAGAACTAGAGCTTTACGTAGACAAATAAAGTAAGGAATGAGGAGGTTCTGCGCAGAATGGGAGAGTAAAGGAATACATAGAAAGCACTGACAAGAAGAAGGGACAGGATGGCAGGACATCTGTTAAGGTATCAGGAAATAATTCCCATGGTATTAGTGGAAGCTGTAGAGGGTAAGACTGTAGAGGAAGACAGAGATTAGAAAACATCCAGCAAATAACTGAGGACGTAGGCTGAAAGTCCTACTCTGAGGAGGTTGGTACAGGAGAGGAAATCGTGGCGGACGGCTTCAGACCAGTCATAAAACTGATGACTCAAAAAAAAATTTGCATTTAGTCATTGATCCATATGTTGTTCACTTGGACATTGTTTTCTTCGAGAATCCTGAAAATATTCCCACAGAATCAGATTTGTTTCTGATAGTTGTTCGTATTAAGAAATAGCACAGTATACGAAAAATATGGCATCCACTTAGACAATCGTCGATGAACAGCCTGGATTTTTACAGGATTTCGAACAGTCCTAACACTTCCTTATCTTGTTTTGCCATTCATCCAGTTCTCACGACGTTGCTTATCGCATTACCTGATAGAACACGACGGTTAATGGTTTTATTAGAATAACGGCATAAACAACGTCGCGTTTTCGCCAAATTCTAACCATACTGGCAATATGCTTTCACCGCATAGCCACCTTGTTTACCCGATCAGTTGTAAGCAGACCATGGGTAATGCTCACGGTGAGACAAAAATGGTTCAAATGGCCCTGAGCACTATGGGACTTAACAGCTGGAGTCATCAGTCCGCTAGAACTTAGAACTACTTAAACCTAACTAACCTAAGGACATCACACACATCCATGCCCGAGGCAGGATTCGAACCTGCGACCGCAGCGGTCGCGCGGTTCCAGACTGTAGCGCCTGGAACCGCTCGGCCACCCCGGCCGGCATCGGGGCTTCACTCGTAAAGTTGTTTTATTAAAACAATAGCAATAGCGCTGCTGCTCTTTACGAGTATCGATACAGTAAAGGAATACGAGGTTGAAGAAGATGATTCGTTAGTTCTAATTAACTGGCGATTTGGGAATTACCCGTAGGGGACGCCGACGTTCAGGTGCGCCACAAATGGTAGAATGAGTTACTGTTACCATAGCTGGAATGTTGGACGCAGTGTGCGATCTTCAATTAGTGAACGCGCTGTGTCACACCTTAACATTCCGCGGTCCACCGTTGGAAAATTACTGCGGAAAACTGTGAAACAGTATCTATAGTTCACTTCCGAACTGTCGTGGAAGCACGTGTTCGTCACATTGTAACTTGAAATGTAAACATGGTACGCACTTAAGAAATGTTACCCTCTCATGAGGAAATCATTCGCCATTTCTCTTCCGCATGTCCTTCGAAATGTTGCCATAGAGTTTCACTGTCCTACGATCACTGTTTTTCCACAGGGGCCCTCTCAAGCAGCGAAAATTTAATTATAACCAGCCTGTGTATTGGAATGTCCGATTTCAGAGCTGTGAACTGTGTCGACACCGCATTATACACGACAGAGTGGTGGCCTGTGGTACGAAAGGTCGATGACAAGCATAATTTTCTCTCGGGATCGCCGTCAGAAATACCTCGAATGACACTTGACAAATAGTCCGTCTTTCCCCGGATCGGAAGCCCTATAACAGTTCGTTACGAGACTTTTTTCCGCTATTGCTCATACCAGCTGCTGTGCTCGTCCTGCCTCATCACGAGGTGCTCCGAATATTCCGGAAAGTACCCGCGCCCGTCATTAGCCCTTGTCGCTCGAGCCACAGATTGCGGCGCTGGCTGGTTTTCGCGGGACGGCGTTCCCACGCTGTCGCAGGCCAGCGCGTCCCCCCGGCAACGAGCGCGCGCCCAGTCCTCGCTCCGATATCTTGCTTGTCATTCCGCAGAACGACCTGAAGAATACATTACTCTTTGTGTGTCAGGGGAGCTCCTTTTTGCCGAGCGGTGTCGGCCGCTAATCGGCGCGCTCCTACTCACGGGATGATAAAACGATTCTTGAAGCGCTCGTGGCGCCTTGGAGCGCTGCTGTTTGCTGTTCGGACGGCGGACGCGTAAACTCAGAGGAATATTGTCGAATTCAGATGAAGCCGATTTCCGAGGAACCTGTTAACGCCTGTCGGCCAGGTGTCGTCACAAATGCCCGACCGCTAAGAAGCATTAGCTCAGGGAACGGGAACAGAATACTGAAGTCTCGAATTTCTCGGTTGAGTACTTGAGCAGTAAGCAGATTACTCCTTCTCAGAAGCTAGCCTCGTAACTACAACACATAAAAAGAGCGTTTCTGTTGTATTGTGTAATTGCATTTCTTCAGTAGGTACTCGTCAGTTTGTACGAAATAACAGAATCGAAAAACTCTCCAGAAACCGTGACGTTTGTGGATTAACGTGGACCCAGGTATTTATTTCATAACAGTGGCTTTGATATCATTCTTCAGCTTCTTCCTGCGTACTTCATGTCAAAATAGTTCACGTGTGAACTTCCGGATGTCAGTGTTCAGCTGGCAACGTATTTCGGCAACGTAGTCCACCATACCGATTTTAAGATCACTTTCATAGGACAGCCTACAACAATACGAATGGTAAAAATAGACGTTGTCCACAGGAAAGTAGGTATCGTACGAACGACCAATGAAACAGTGCTACAGCCTGCAAAAGGGGCCAATAGTCATCCGCTTCTTACTCGTATCTTGTTTCAGAAGCTTCGCTTCTAAATCAGGTAGCAACGCTTCGTGAAAATTATGTAGGATCTGACAGACGCACGTCGACCCTCTGCAGATGTAATGCACATTGATGCTTGAAACTCCCGGCAGATTAAAACTGTGCCGGACCGAGACCCGAATTCGGGACCTTTGCCTTTCGCGAGCAAGTGCTCTACCAAGCACGACTTACGCCCCGTCCTCACAGCTTTACTTCTGCTATGAGGACGGGACGTGACTCGTGCTTGGGTTGCTCAGTTGGTAGAGCACTTGCCCGCGAAAGGCAAAGGTCCCGAGTTCGAGTCTCGGTCCGGCACACAGTTTTTATCTACCAGGAAGTTTCATATCAGCGCACTCTCCGAGGCAGAAATTTCATTCTGGCACATTGATGCTTGTGTTTCAACCCTACGTCGCCTTACCAGTACCGACACCTTATGGCAAGTCATGATACTAGAACTACTAACAACTCAAATTCTGCAGCACACAGTCTGATCATCGTTCCTATAAAGTTGGGTACCGATACAGTGAATAGTTTTCCGTCTACGCTAACTCAAGTAGCGTTGCAGTTTGGGAAAAAGATTCTTATTCACAGTTCTCTTGCTCGCAGTGGATTCAGTTACAACACCTTACTGGATTAGACAGTTACGTATCATAATTAGAACTAAATAAACACAGAAAGACACAATATAAAATTACTTTTGAACTTACAAATATTGCGACGAACAAATTAGGAATTACAGTTATTACTGAATACTTAAACTACAGGAACAGATACACAATTCAAAATTAAAAAGTACAAGATAGTGGCAAAACGAGCATTTACCTGGTATCTTGTTACAAAATTAACCTGTCGAACAGTTAACTAAGGCTCTTTTAGGTCACTCGACATAGGCACGGATACTACATAAATCGTGGAAGTATATATCTCAGTTTGTTACTGTCTCTTCTCCACCTTCCCGCCCGCCGGCAGGAGTGGCCGAGTGGTTCTAAGCGCTACAGTCTGGAACCACGCGACCGCAATGGTCGCGGTTTCGAATCCTGCCTGGGGCATGAACGTGTGTGATGTCCTTAGGTTAGTTAGGTTTAAGTAGTTCTAAGCTCTAGGGGACTGATGACCACAGATGTTAAGTCCCATAGTGCTCAGAGCCATTTGAACGATTTTTTTAGCACATCTGAACATATAAACAAATACGTAATCAGTGCCGTTTGTTCCATTGTAAAAAGTTAATTACATCCGGAGATATTGTAACCTAAAGTTGACGCTTGAGTACCACTCCTCCGCTGTTCGATCGTGTGTATCGGAGAGCACCGAATTACGTAGGGATCCAAAGGGAACGGTGATGGACCTTAGATACATAAGAGACTGGAACAGCACATTACGTCCACATGCTAACACCTTTTTATTGGTGTTTTTCGCTGACGCACATGTACATTACCATGAGGGGTGAGGTACACGTACACACGTGGTTTCCGTTTTCAATTACGGAGTGGAATAGAGTGTGTCCCGACATGTCAGTCCAATAGATGTTCAATGTGGTGGTCATCATTTACTGCATACAATTGCAATCTCTGGCGTAATGAATGTCGTACACGCCGCAGTACATCTGGTGTAATGTCGCCGCAGGCTGCCACAATACGTTGTTTCATATCCTTTGGGGTTGTAGGCACATCACGGTACACATTCTCCTTTAACGTACCCCACAGAAAGAAGTCCAGAGGCGTACGATCAGGAGAACGGGCTGGCCAATTTATGCGTCCTCCACGTCCTATGAAACGTCCGTCGAACATCCTGTCAAGGGTCAGCCTAGTGTTAATTGCGGAATGTGCAGGTGCACCATCATGCTGATACCGCATACGTCGACGCGTTTCCAGTGGGACATTTTCGAGCAACGTTGGCAGATCATTCAGTAGAAACATGATGTATGTTGCAGCTGTTTGGGCCCCTGCAATGAAGTGAGGACCAATGAGGTGGTCGCCAATGATTCCGCACCATACATTTACAGTCCACGGTCGCTGTCGCTCTACCTGTCTGAGCCAGCGAGGATTGTCCACGGACCAGTAATGCATGTTCAGTCGATTCACTGCCCCGTGGTTTGTGAAACCCGCTTCATCGGTAAACAGGTAGAACTGCAACGCATTCTCTGTAAATGCCCATTGGCAGAATTGCACTCGATGATTAAAGTCATCACCGTGTAATTGCTGATGTAGCGACACATGAAACGGGTGAAAGCGGTGACGATGCAGTATGCGCATGACACTACTTTGACTCAGTCCACCGGCTCTCGCAATGTCCCGTGTACTCATGTGTGGGTTCATGGCAACAGCAGCTAACACACCAACTGCACCCGCTTCTCCTGTGATGGGCCTGTTACGGGCCCGTTTGCGTGCTACGACCATACCTGTTGCATACAGTTGGCGGTAGATGTTTTGCAATGTGCGGCACGTTGGATGCTCCTTGTCCGGGTACCGTTCTGCACACACCCTGCAGGCTTCAGCTGAATTTCGTCGACACTCGCCATAGATGAGTATCATCTCCGCCTTTTCAGAGTTCGAATGCACCATGGTCACAGTTCCTACAACACTACACTATCACAGACGTCTGGTAACACGGTGTACTACAGTTGGTCTGCGTGCGGAGACGAATACAGAATAACAATAGCAGCAAGCGCTACATGCGGACACTGCGACAGCTAGACCAAACCGCAACAGTGCACTACAGCCACACTCGTAAACACGGTCGTCATCGTAAACATGTCCCTGCAGATGCTGTTCGCCGACCGTGGCCCGTGTTTGTTACAACACGCAGCTGAACGTTGGAGGTTTCAAGCGTCAACTTTAGGTTACATATCTCCGGATGTAATTAACATTTTACAATGCAACAAACGGCACTGATTACGTATTTGTTTATATGTTCAGATGTGCTAACAAAACTAACGGGGTTCCATTTAAAAAAAACGTAGGTTTGTGTTAAAAAACATACTTCCGTGCATTTTTTTATGGTTTGTATTAACCAATTACACTAGCCCCTCTCCTCACGTTCGGTCTGTGGAATCGATTCGTCAGTATTTGATGTGGTTTACGATATATACCCAGCGTTAACGTTAGGTGACTCACCCTGTATATCTAGACTTTATTCATCAATTATTTGAGAATGAATGCATTTAGTGACGTGCAACGAACTTTACACGTAAATTCAACCATTAAAGAATTTTCTCTCTTTGAGAGCCCAAACTATGAAAGGAACAAAATTATCACTTACCACATATTCGCTCTTCATGGAGCATTTGGTATGACGTTTTGATTTATTACTTCTTTAGTAGTAAGTGCATGCGCGACACATTTTTCAGGCAGTACTCATATACGACACTAAATGAACCTGCAAAATTATACGATTGTACGATACACAGTTCAGGAGATATGATGTCATGAAGACTGAGATGTGTCAAAAATTGCTGCCTCATGTATGACGTTTATATTTATTACTTGTTTGCTACTGATTCTACTCGCAATACAATTCGCTGACAATATGCAAATCTGCCGCTGAATGTCCCTACAAAGTAATCTCATTGCACGACACAGAGTTCACAAGTGGGTCGTCATAAACATCGGGCTGTGTGGAAAAGAAATTGCGAGGCGAAATTCGCTAGACATACAGGTGAACTGTGTGTACAAATATGTGTGAAATATGTTAAATGTATGTGGAATGAGTGTAATACGTGCGCACGCGTGAGAAGCCAATTGCAAAAAGCTCCTCGTACTCCCTTGGATCTATTTCAGACAAATTTGGTACACTCAATACTTACTACTGGAAAGAAATACTATCGGGTTCAGAATGGTTCAAATGGCCCTGAGCACTTGGGACTTATCATCTGAGGTCATCAGTCCTTTAGACTTAGAACTACTTAAACCTATCTAACCTAAGGACATCACACACATCCATGCCCGAGGCAGGATTCGAACCTGCGACCGTAGCAGCAGCGCGGTTCCGGACTGAAGCGCCTAGAACCACTCGGCCACAGCTGCCGGCTACTATTGGGGGTAAGCCTGTTGGGCAGGGGTAATAGGATTGGGAGAGAAGTGAGCAGGACGAGATGGATAGAGAGGGGGCAGCAGGAGATGGACAGAGGCAGGGGGAACGAAGGAGGTGGACTCATAGATCAGAATAAATACATACCCAGGGGATGCCATGTACTCGGCTAGTAATAACAATGCTGTATTTTAATATAAAAATAATAACAGTAACGTGTTTACGTGCGTGTTTAGTAGTCGTTGCGTTGCTTATTCGGTATAAAGTGATCAGGGCAAAAACTCGAGGAACGAAGCGGAGGAGTGCTTCTGGAATGCGCGGCACGAAATTGTTAAAAGCAAAAAAACAAAATACTTCCTAAAAATCATCCCTCTTTTCAGCAATAGGAACAGTTACAACTGAAGGATGGTTGTGTCCACAGGCTACAGAAGCGAGAAAGTGAAAGGGCCAGAGGTCGGCCAGTGACGCAGTGCTGGTATAACAGAGGTGAGAGGAGAGAAAGAAGTGGGAAACACGTCCGGGCAGTAGCACAGGGCGCAGATTCTGAATTATTAAGATTCCCTGGTAACTTGTGTGAAACAAATGAACTAACAGACTAAGTGGAGAAAGGCATACGAAAATTCATGCTGTCTTGTCTTTTCTCTGAATTCTGTACTATACCCTCCGGAGTGTAGCCTTGTAAGGAGGTGAAATACGGATGATACTGAGAGAATTTAGAGTTTAGAAGCTTTTGAGATATGGTGCTGCAGAAGATTCCGGAAGATTTGATAGAGGTGTCGAATAAACACACGAAGTGGTACTGAACAGAACAAGGGAGCAAAGAGCACTGTGATACAACTCGACTAAAACTAGGGCATTATTTCGAACTATCAATAAACAGGCAATTTAGTTACGGAGGAAAGTATGAGTTGGGGAGGGGGCAGAAAAGCGGACGGTTAAATGGTACAAGTGTAAGTAGACTGTTAAGGTTTTTATGTTGGTAACGCCACGCAGCGCTCTGTCTGAAAATCACTGACTGTCCACATCCACCACTGCTAGCGGCTCACCTCCAACTGCGCAACGCTACGCGCCAGCGTTGCCAACCCCAGAAGATAAAATTATGGCATTTTGTATTTAAAATTATCGTTTTTTATCTAAAATTATCGTATATTGATAATCTTAAAAAAAACAGTAATGCTGATAATATGACGTACACAATATTTGTTTTCAATCGCCAATGGCAAAGTCTTCTCATCTTTTAAAATTTTTATCCATAAAACCTCCTTATTACTAACCAAAACGTCTCTAATCGCGATGCTAAGTACTAAAAATACGTTCAGAACCAGATAAACTCGGAAGCGTCCAAAGCATCACAGATTCTATGCAAGGAAAATTCGCTAACCCCGATCGAAAAGTAGCACTGTGTACGTAATATAATTAAAAATAACAATATAATTAAACTCACCCTGATAAGCATCGTTGTCAAACTCCACATCGGCGAAATCGGCGTCACTGTCCCGATGAGATTTATTCTTCTTAGCATAAATGTTCGACGTGTTCACTGATGATGGTAACGGCCTTGCCTTAGTGGATACACCGGTTCCCGTGAGATCACCGAAGTTAAGCGCTGTCGGGAGTGGTCGGCACTTGGATGGGTGAACATCCAGGTGCCATGCGCTGTTGCCATTTTTCGGGGTGCACTCAGCCTCGTGATGCCAATTGAGGAGCTACTCGATCGAATAGTAGCGGCTCCGGTCAAAGAAAACCATCATAACGACCGGGAGAGCGGTGTGCTGACCACACGCCCCTCCTATCCGCATCCTCTACAGAGGAAGACACGGCGGTCGGATGGTCCCGATGGGCCACTTGTGGCCTGAAGACGGAGAGCTTTGTGCTGTTCATTGATGCAGTCATTGCACTGGTTGGTTCGAACTGTACACTATTCTTCACACGCTGGGAAGTGAGTATTACTGCGCTGATTGTACCCGAATGTAGCTTATTTCTCAATGGTGTCTTCACTAGATTCATTTTTGAAAAGACCCGCTCACAATCAGCACTAGAATGTGGCAAAACTAATATATCTCGCACAAAGATTCCTATTTGGAGGAACTCTTGGCTATCATGAAGGTCCCTAGCGTTCTTTATGAACACACAAAATTCGTCCACCTCTTTAGACCGTAGATTTTCGGGAAATTCTGCATGTGGCAATGCTCTCCACTGATCATCAGTCATTTGCATAAGCCTTTTGTCTTTTGGAGAAATCCTCTGAACCGACTTTATAAGTGGAACAAGCGTTGACGGCCTTGCAGCACTTTTTGACAACACTATTTCTGGTGTTAACCAGCTCAACATTTTTAGAACAGAATTGTTGAAATCATACCGCTTTTTTATCTCACAACAAGATACTATAAGAAACTGTTGCACTCTGTAGTAGAAATCAGTCACTTTAGATTTTTGTGAGATGTTTTCAGATTGGCTCATGAAATCCATCACACCTACACCTAAATACATTTGCGTATAAGGCACAAGTTGGGCTGGGTTTGCTGGATCTATGTCTGTCAAATCAGTTTTATTGATATAATCAGGAGACATATAGCAGAGAAGGATTTCTTTGTACGTTTTGCACATTCCATCATGCAAAGGGCAAATTACTAATTTCTCGCTTTGAAAATATTGATTCAGAGACACAAATGTCGGTAGAATCCACTCGAGAAATATAAAAAATACACGTAAAAAGTTGTCCCTGAATGCCTTTCCTAACTGTTCAGCTGCATACAGTCTTTCTTCTTCCCACTTGCAAGTGAAAAATAATTGCAATTCATTCCATTGTTCTAGAATACGTGAAACAACGGTTAACAAAGATAACCAACTTGTTTGAGACGGATGCAGTATCTTGTGAGGTTCGACATTACAAAACTGTTGGAATTCCACAAACTGGGCTATTCTTTTTGAACTATGCTTAAAGAATGAATATGTATCCCTTGCTGTGTCTTCACATAGTCTTGGTAATTGTTTGCAAGCCTCACTTGCACATAGGTGCAATGAATTACATACACATTTCTGTGTAAAAATACCAGGAAAATCTCTAATTATTCGACTAGCAACAGAATTATCTTTTCTCATCATTGTGTTGCACCCATCCGAAGCAAATCCTACTAAATTTTCAGGAGGAATATTATGTACTGACAAGGCTTTACGCACGAGATCGTACAAACGATTAGCAGTGGCACCTCCATGAGCGGCCTCTGCATTTTTCTCGTCAAACAGCTGTAACAACTGCCAAAATTTAGTATGTATTTTGGAGCTATCTTCATCAAAATACCGCACACAAATACACAAATTTTTCGTAGCGGAAACTGAACTTTTGTCTCCGTAAAACTTCATTCAGTTCATCCAAATGACATTTACCTATGACATTCTTTATCACCCCTGTGGCTTTTGCTCCACCCCTGTGGCTTTTGCTCTACCCAACTGCAAGTTCTCAACTATTTTAGAATCGGGAAAGGCACTTTTAATTACATCTGTTAAGTGATTGGCTGTATTAATAGAGATGTTATGTTCTGCCAAAAATCCACAAAGCAATATTTCAGCCCTCTTGCCCTGCTTATCAAATGTATCAGACGATTTTGATTGTGATGAAAAGTCAAGTTTCTTTTGTAGAGGCCCGGCACATTTTACGGCATTTAAGCGTTTTTTCCCTTTAGCGTGATTTTTCACTACAGTCAACTCAACACTGAATTCACATCTAAAAACTTTACACCGAGCTTTATATGCATCATCACTAACAGGTTGTAGCCAATCCTTGAAAGATAAATCAGTCAACCGTTCCTCTCTGAACTTTTGTTTCAAACGTTTTAATTCCAACTCACCACGCAGCCTCATTTTCTTCTGTGGGGTCCGCGGAGAATCTACATCACTGTTGTCACTTTCCATTATTTATACACTCCTGGAAATTGAAATAAGAACACCGTGAATTCATTGTCCCAGGAAGGGGAAACTTTATTGACACATTCCTGGGGTCAGATACATCACATGATCACACTGACAGAACCACAGGCACATAGACACAGGCAACAGAGCATGCACAATGTCGGCACTAGTACACTGTATATCCACCTTTCGCAGCAATGCAGGCTGCTATTCTCCCATGGAGACGATCGTAGAGATGCTGGATGTAGTCCTGTGGAACGGCTTGCCATGCCATTTCCACCTGGCGCCTCAGCTGGACCAGCGTTCGTGCTGGACGTGCAGACCGCGTGAGACGACGCTTCATCCAGTCCCAAACATGCTCAATGGGGGACAGATCCGGAGATCTTGCTGGCCAGGGTAGTTGACTTACACCTTCTAGAGCACGTTGGGTGGCACGGGATACATGCGGACGTGCATTGTCCTGTTGGAACAGCAAGTTCCCTTGCCGGTCTAGGAATGGTAGAACGATGGGTTCGATGCCGGTTTGGATGTACCGTGCACTATTCAGTGTCCCCTCGACGATCACCAGTGGTGTACGGCCAGTGTAGGAGATCGCTCCCCACACCATGATGCCGGGTGTTGGCCCTGTGTGCCTCGGTCGTATGCAGTCCTGATTGTGGCGCTCACCTGCACGGCGCCAAACACGCATACGACCATCATTGGCACCAAGGCAGAAGCGACTCTCATCGCTGAAGACGACACGTCTCCATTCGTCCCTCCATTCACGCCTGTCGCGACACCACTGGAGGCGGGCTGCACGATGTTGGGGCGTGAGCGGAAGACGGCCTAACGGTGTGCGGGACCGTAGCCCAGCTTCATGGAGACGGTTGCGAATGGTCCTCGCCGATACCCCAGGAGCAACAGTGTCCCTAATTTGCTGGGAAGTGGCGGTGCGGTCCCCTACGGCACTGCGTAGGATCCTACGGTCTTGGCGTGCATCCGTGCGTCGCTGCGGTCCGGTCCCAGGTCGACGGGCACGTGCACCTTCCGCCGACCACTGGCGACAACATCGATGTACTGTGGAGACCTCACGCCCCACGTGTTGAGCAATTCGGCGGTACGTCCACCCGGCCTCCCGCATGCCCACTATACGCCCTCGCTCAAAGTCCGTCAACTGCACATACGGTTCACGTCCACGCTGTCGCGGCATGCTACCAGTGTTAAAGACTGCGATGGAGCTCCGTATGCCACGGCAAACTGGCTGACACTGACGGCGGCGGTGCACAAATGCTGCGCAGCTAGCGCCATTCGACGGCCAACACCGCGGTTCCTGGTGTGTCCGCTGTGCCGTGCGTGTGATCATTGCTTGTACAGCCCTCTCGCAGTGTCCGGAGCAAGTATGGTGGGTCTGACACACCGGTGTCAATGTGTTCTTTTTTCCATTTCCAGGAGTGTATTTGAATACACTACTACAGTATTTATTTAAAGAACACCACACTTTAATTTCCCTTAAGAACAAAAAATTAATATTCTTTTAAGAGCACAAAGACAACTACCCGTGCATTAGAGTCCCAATTTCACCAGCAATTGATGACGATGGCCTAGCCCTAATAGCCCATATTGTTGTGAAACAATATTTGTTAGGCGGTAAGGGTATTCCCCGGAAGCGAATATACAGTGTTAAGAGTCGTTGGACTGTTGCGGGGAGTGGACGAGAGAAAAAGAGGAAGTTGCTTATGTTGAATGGAGTATGGACTTAAATATATGAAAACAGATTATTAACGTATGAAACTACTACAAGTATCAATTTATTTCCATTTTAAATCTTCACAAAAATTATCGTAGATTCCGCAATTACCAGCAATGTACTATCGGATATCGTGTTCACGTTGTAATTATCGTATATCGCGATAATTAATGGTATGGTTGGCAACGCTGCTACGCGCTGTTCACATCCAACTGCCCAACACTACACTAGCGAATATTCCAACAATGCTAACCAGCCACAGTCTGCACACAGCACAGTCAGTGATTTTCATATAGAGCGCTACGTGGCGTTACCAACATAAAAACCTAAACAGCCTACTTACACAAGGAGACCAAGACCAAGACTTGACTACTGTAAGAAAACTCAAGTGGATGATGGTATCAGCGAAGAAACTCGCGCAGGACTGACTAGCACGGAGAGCTACATCAAACTTGTCTTCGTACTGACGACCATAACCACCACTATACCCTGCAACAACCTTCCACCGCAATTATTTTGTAGCGCTAGCACCATTACTTGTAGGCTTGATACCATTTGCAAATGCGGGAGAAGCAATAGTAGTTCTTAACAAGAGCGAGGAAGAATGTTTAATTGCAGGTATTTTATTCAAAGGGTAAGAGTAATTACAATTAGATATTAATTGCGATGCATTTTTCGTGACTGAGTCACTTTTAGAAAACATACACGTCCTTAAACCAGTGTTTCACACTTCTTGAGTACTTTTTGAGATGAGTGTTGATTTGATATGAAGAATTAATATGCAAGCTATCTTGTTACGAAAAACATGAAGATAAAGTCTCTAGTTCACTGGGTCTACTGACATAAATTCTGTGTATTTGTTTGACACAACAAAGATTAATTCAAAAGTAACTATACACACTTCGTGGGATCACAAGTGGAACGCAAACGCAAAATTAATTCTTCACAGAAAGCAACGACACGAAGGGACCCGAAATTCAATTCATCTACGTAGTGTACGCTTACCCCAAGGAATGTTCAAAAGCCGGCCGCTGTGAACGAGCCGTTCTAGGCGCTTCAGTCCGGAACCGCGCTGCTGCTAGGTCGCAGGTTCAAATCCTGCCTCGGGCGTGGATGTGTGTAATGTCCTTGGGTTAGTTATGTTTAAGTAGTTCTAAGTCTAGGGGACTGATGATCTCAGATGTTAAGTCCCATAGTGCTTAGAGCCATTTGAGCATGTTCAAAATGATATCCACCTAGACGAAGACATTGACATGCTTGACTTCTTACCCTCTCGGAACGTTGCAGGCTCTGTACAGCTATTTTCAATCCGCTACTGTTGTGCTATATACTCAGTTGCAACACCATACGTGAGCCCCTTGAGAAGTCCACGGATTAAGATCCGGAGATTTTGTGCACCCACCAACTGGTCCTGCACGACGTGTCGACTTATCGAGATGAGGAACACTGAGATACTCTTGCCTTCAGAATGAAATGTGCAGAGGCCCCATCGAAAAAGCAACGTCAGTCTATATGCAGGTTAACACGACACGCCAAAAGCCTGTACTGGCCCAAGATGTAATGTCCCCCACAAATGATATTAAGCATCATAACTTGGAAAAAAAAGTGATTTCAGACAAAACTTTATTTAATATTGTACCCTTTTTTTGATCTACACATTAAGCCCATGTAGTGTGTACAATTACTTTTGATTCACCCTGTATACAGGGTGGTCCATTGATCGTGACCGGACCAAATATCTCACGAAATAAGCGTCAAACGAAAAAACTACAAAGAACGAAACTTGTCTACCTTGAAAGGGGAAACCAGATGGCGCTATGGTTGGCCCGCGAGATGGCGCCGCCATAAGTCAAACGGATACCATCTGGGTTTTTTAAAATAGGAATCCCCATTTTTTATTACATATTCGTGTAGTACGTAACGAAATATGAATGTTTTTGTTGGACAACTTTTTTCGCTTTGTGATAGATGGCGCTGTAAAGGTCACAAACATATGGCTCACAATTTTAGACGAATAGTTGGTAACAAGTAGGTTTTTTAAATTAAAATACAGAAAGTAGGTACGTTTGAACATTTTATTTCGGTTGTTCCAATGTGATACATGTACCTTTGTGAACTTATCATTTCTGAGAACGCATGCTGTTACAGCATGATTACCTGTAAATACCACATTAATGCAATAAATGCTCAAAATGATGTCCTTCAACCTCAATGCATTTGGCAATACGTGTAACGACATTCCTCTCAACAGTGAGTAGATCGCCTTCCGTAATGATCGCACATGCATTGACAACGCGCTGACGCGTGTTGTCAGGCGTTGTCGGTGGATCACGATAGCAAATATCCTTCAACTTTCCCCACAGAAAGAAATCCGGGGGCGTCAGATCTGGTGAACGTGCGGACCATGGTATGGTGCTTCGACGACCAATCCACCTGTCATGAAATATGCTGTTCAATACCGCTACAACCGCACGAGAGCTATGTGCCGACAATCCATCATGTTGGAAGTACATCGCCATTCTGTCATGCAGTGAAACATCTTGTAGTAACATCGGCAGAACATTACGTAAGAAATCAGCATACATTGCACCATTTAGATTGCCATCGATAAAATGGGGGCCAATTATCCTTCCCCCCATAATGTCGCACCATACATTAACCCGCCAAGGTCGCTGATGTTCCACTTGTCGCAGCCATCGTGGATTTTCCGTTGCCGAATAGTGCACATTATGTCGGTTTACGTTACCGCTGTTGGTGAATGACGATTCGTCGCTAAATAGAACGCGTGCATAAAATCTGTCATCGTCCCGTAATTTCTCTTGTGCCCAGTGGCAGAACTGTACACGACGTTCAAAGTCGTCGCCATGTAATTCCTGGTGCATAAAAATACGGTACGCCTGCAGTCGATGTTGATGCAGCATTCTTAACACAGACGTTTTTGAGATTCCCGATTCTCGCGCAGTTTGTCTGCTACTGGTGTGCGGATTAGCCGCGACAAAACACCTACTTGGGCATCATCATTTGTTGCAGGTCGTGATTGACGTTTCACATGTGGCTGAACACTTCCTGTTTCTTTAAATAACGTATCTATCCGGCGAACGGTCCGGACATTTAGATGATGTCGTCCAGGATACCGAGGAGCATACGTAGCACACGTCCGTTGGGCATTTTGATCACAGTAGCCACACATCAACACGATGTCGACCTTTTCCACAATTGGTGAACGGTCCATTTTAACACGGGTAATGTATCACGAAGCAAATACCGTCCGCACTGCCGGAATGTTACGTGATACCACGTACTTACACGATTGTGACTATTACAGCACCATCTATCACAAAGCGAAAAAAGTGGTCCAACTAAATCATTGATATTTCTTTATGTACTACACGAATATGTAATAAAAAATGGGGTTCTTATTTTTTTAAAAACGCAGTTGATATCCGTTTGACCCATGGCAACGCCATCTAGCGGGCGAACCATAGCGCCATCTGGTTTCCCCTTTCAAGGTAGACAAGTTTCGTTCTTTGTAGTTTTTTCATTTGACGCTTAATTCGTGAGATATTTGGCTGGATCACTATCAATGGGTGTCCTAGAAATGTTGCGAAAAACTTCTAGGGGAGGTGAGCACATCATATGCACTGAGTATTGCATAACAATCCACGGCCCCAAACGTCGGGGATAAATTGTAGCAGAGGTCGCAGATCGGAAAAGAAATGAGAGAGTGCTCCCTTTGAAAGATTTATTGAAAATAATGAGTACACGTGGTGCACAATATGAATACCACTATAATGTGACAACAGATGCTCGAAGTATGCACCAGCAGATGCCAGGCATGACTGACACCAACGGAGCATTGACTGCCGAACACGCTCTAACACACCGGAAGTGTGTTTGATTGTAGCGTAGACGCAGACGATCCTTGCTACGTGTTCCACTTCAGACTCCACAGCATCGCGATGCATGAGAGATTTCAAGGCCCCCACACAAAGAAATCAAGGTTCGTAAATCTAGCGAGCATGGGGGAATGACCTGTTCAAATGCCTAATAACAGCCAAGCCAAAAGGAGCAGGCTGTTGGAACCACATGTTAGGCCCCACATTTGTGTAATATCTGCAAGTAAGTGACCTTCCCCTCCAGCACTCACCTGTACAGCACCACCTAACGGCGTGCGACGACGTTTGTGGTCATGGGTTGCTATGCAGTTCTCTATCTTTATTATGTGTCCCACCTCCACTAGCTATTTGTCATAATATTTCGGGGACATCATGTACATAGTACGAGGGTAATCACAAAAGTAAGGTCTCCTATTTTTTTTATAAGTACAGAACTCTGTTTGTGTGGCAGTTGGTCGCACTGTTACGAAGAGTGCTTCACGCGCTGTGTGTAAACATGCGCACGCCGCGCTGAGGCGCTCAGTCGGCTAGGCAGCCGTTGAGAAGGGAGCACCTGTTGGATGTTGCCGCCACGTGCGAATTGCGCGCAGTTATTCGGTTTTTGAACGTAAAGGGCACTACGCCGATTGAAATTCATCACCAATTGACGGAAGTGTAAGGTGAGTCGTGCATGGATGTCAAAAATGTTCGTAAGTGATGTAGAGAGTTTGCAGCTGGTCGGACCGAAATTCACGACGAACAAAGGAGCGGGAGACCGTCAATTTCTGAGGAGACAGTGTTGAAGGTTGAGCAAAGCAAGCGCAAGGTCGGCGGATCACCTTGGGTGATCTCTGCACGTTGGTTCCTGAGGTTTCCCGAAGCACCGCTCACAGAATTTTAACGGAAACATTGCGACCACCGGAAGGTGTGCGCAAGATGGGTGCCACGCATGCTGACTGAGGACCACATGCGTCCAGCACATTTCTTCACCGCCTTGCAGCCGAACAGGACAACTTTCTGCACTAAATTATCACGGGTGACGAAACCTGGACTTACCACTTTACATCTGAGACAAAGCAACAATCAATCCAGTTCATAACTTTCTGAACAGCATGGCGCCGAGCCGGTATGACATGGGCATACAAAAGCTGCCACAGCTAAATGTTCAGGCTGTAAACTGATGCAAACTAGTGTAGAATTTTAAACATCAGTATTATTAGTGACCATCCGGGCTTCCATTTGCTCTTGGCAAACGGGATCCACTTATCCCTCATGAGGCCAACTGATGAGCTACTTGATCGAGAAGTAGCGGCGCCGGTCAAAAAACCGACAACAACCGAAAGACCGGTGTGCTGACCACACGCCCCTCCATATCCGCATCCAGTGACGCCTATCGTCTCAGGATGACATGGCAGTCAATCAGTACCATTGAGCCTTGCGAAACCTGTTAGAACGAGGTTTAGTTCAGGGTATTATTAATTAGTTCTCTTCGCTGGCTGCAATTCGCAAAACTTGGAAAAATAGTGTTCTTTGACTACTGGAGTCTGTCAACTCATAACAATACGTGGTTGTAACAGTTTGTGTGGATATGAAATAAAGATTAAGTAGGCTTCGTAGTAGGCAAAGCAGACGGAAGACATCGGTTCAATGGGGAGATACTGGGAAAATACACTCAGTCTAAAAAGGAGACTGCTTACCAAAGATATGTGCGTTCCATTTCGAATATAGGCCAAGTGCGTGGGACACTTCCCAAGTAAGACTTACAGGGGATATCTACATCTACATCTACATGATTACTCTGCAATTCACATTTAAGTGCTTGGCAGAGGGTTCATCGAACCACAATCATACTATCTCCCTACCATTCCACTCCCGAACAGCGCGCGGGAGAAACCAACACCTAAACCTTTCTGTTCGAGCTCTGATTTCTCTTATTTTATTTTGATGATCATTCCTACCTATGTAGGTTGGGCTCAACAAAATATTTTCGCATTCGGAAGAGAAAGTTGGTGACTGAAATTTCGTAAATGGATCTCGCCGCGACGAAAAACGGCTTTGCTTTAATGACTCCCATCCCAACTCGCGTATCGTATCTGCCACACTCTCTCCCCTATTACGTGATAACACAAAACGAGCTGCCCTTTTTTGCACCCTTTCGATGTCCTCCGTCAATCCCACCTGGTAAGGATCCCACACCGCGCAGCAATATACTAACAGAGGACGAACGAGTGTAGTGTAAGGTGTCTCTTTAGTGGACTTGTTGCATCTTCTAAGTGTCCTGCCAATGAAGCGCAACCTTTGGCTCGCCTTCCCCACAATGTTATCTATGTGGTCTTTCCAACTGACGTTGTTCGTAATTTTAACACTTAGGTACTTAGTTGAATTGACAGCCTTGAGAATTGTACTATTTATAGAGTAATCGAATTCCAACGGATTTCTTTTGAAACTCATGTGGATCACCTCACACTTTTCGTTACTTAGCGTCAACTGCCACCTGCCACACCATACAGCAAACTTTTCTAAATCGCTTTGCAACTGATACTGTTCTTCGGATGACCTTACTAGACGGTAAATTACAGCATCATCTGCGAACAACCTAAGGAGAACTGCTCAGATTGTCACCCAGGTATTTCAGAGCCGTGAATAAAACATTTTACTAATTTAAGCCCCTCCACAGTATTTAGGAAGACATTCTTTCCACGCTCAACAAGGAACAACTTAACGTGTTGTACAGTCTAAGTACACTCCGCCGTGCACTTCACAGTGGTTTGCAATGTATGGAGTTGTAGAAATGGTTGCCGCAAGTGTGATCACAGATGCGAACAACGCACTGGCTGCGAACATGTTCCATATGTAGCGTTGGCACCAAAATACAAGCTCCACACACCACCAGTGCGCCTTACTAGTGGCGTTGTTTGTTCTGCAAAGCTCGGGATTTTGTCACACGGTCCTGTAGACCGGTAAATGTCTACGTTCTCATCACCGTGGGGGCGCGATATTCTTAGCACTTATTGATCCACTGTCACGCGAGAGCGATCTGTCGAGAGGGGAGACGAATAAAAAAGGACTAAGAAAGAAAGAAAAGCGCCACCTAGCATGATGCGCCATATTTCTCCCCCTTGCGCCGTGTACTTTTCAGCGGACTGAAGAACGGTCAGGGCAGCCTCGTCGAGGAGGCCCGGCTCGTGATCTTCCAGCGAAAAGAGAAGGAAAAAAAAAAACAAAAAACCGCTGGAAGCCTGCGCCCCAGGAATTCCGTGTGCTAATTGGGGCACTCTGTCGCGTCCTCCCTCCGTCGTTTGCCCCCCGCATTCTGTAACACTTGACACACATTAGAAAACACCACCTGGGGGAAGGGCAGAAAAAAATTCGACGCCGCTTGAGCACAGCGAAGCAGGGCGGACTGACTTTTTATGCGGCTGTCAGGAAGGCAGACGATATAGAGCACCAGGTAGAAGGAATCCTCGTAGATTTTTTCCTCCCGTCTCCTTTCTTACCGGAAAGGTCCCTCGAGGTGAAGGTGGGGGCGGTAGGCTATTCTTTTGTGTTGACGCTCGCGCGTGAGAGTGGACTTCTCCAGCCTATATAAAGAATATACGAAACGTTACCTGGCAACAAGCGCCGTATTTCTCAGACGAAGACTTGCCCGATATAAACAAGCGATACACGGAATATAGTTACACCGACCTCACAGATTAAATGGATACAGTTAGAAATTTTTATTTTTATCTCCACAAATGTGGCATCGAAACTCTTTTATCGCATTTCGCACCATAGAACGTAATTAATTGTTATCATAAAATTCTATCGTTTCAGCACCCAATTATTTGACATATTCACGTAATGAGAGCATCGTCGTTATACTCTCATCTTTTCCAACGCTTTTACCCACTTTCCACTACGTCGTTGTCTTGCTCTTTTCGTATAGCGTATAATTCAATAAAGGCTTTCTATATGAAAGCAAAATCAATCAAGCAGGGTCGGGGGGCGGGATGGGAGGGAGAGTTTGCTACTTCTTTCAGTTTCAAGCGAATGGCGAAATAGTTTTGAGAGCTCACGACCGTGGGCACAGTTGCTAGTGTGTAGTATCCGTTACGTGCTGCTTTCCTCAAATCGATCTTGAACTGATACGTACGCCTGTCTGGCAGGGGAAGATGAGGTATCTGTTTATAAAAATATATACGTATTTTTTTCCCTAGCGAAAGTGTGGTCGGGTAGCATTTGTGTACGCTCATGTCCATAAGTCACACACACCTCCATTTCACATTCGTTACTGTAGAATTACGCCAAGTTTTCCTGTCTATTCTCTGAACCATGTGTTCGATTTTCGGCTTCCCTCCATTGTTCACTGAGCGATTTATGAATGGTTTTCGCATTCTGTCTCGCTGACATCTATCAAAACGAATATTAAACGACTCGAATATTAAACGACTCTATAAATTTTACATTGCAGGTCCATCCGAAGCTTAGTTTCTAGTTTACATATCATCCGGTCATTGACATCAATGCATTAAATACAAAAACCGATTCCTGGTTTCATGGCTCGTTGTTAGTTTGTCCTGTTTTCTTTCGATATCTTCGATATAAATCACTTTATTCTTGTCGTAATTGTTTTCTAATCTACTTTCAAATTTTCTTTATTATGTTCCTTCATTCCCTATTGTTATTGTGGTTTTCAATCCAAAGACTGGTTTGATGCAGTTCTCCATGCTACTCTACCTTGTGCAAGCCTCTTAACCTCTGAATAACTACTGCAACCCAAGTCCTTCTGAATCTGCTTACTGTATCCATCTCTTTGTCTCCCTCTACGATTTTTACCACACATATTTCTCTCCTGTACTAAACTGGTGATCTCTTGATGTCTCACAATGTGTCCTACAAACCGATCCCTTCTTTTGGTCAAGTTGTGCCGCAAATGCCTTGTCTTCCCAACTCAATTCAGTATCTCTTCATCAGTTACGCGATCTATTCATCTAATCTTATGCATTTTTCTGTAGCACACTATTTCAAAAGCTTCTATTATCTTCTTGTCTAAACTGTTTATCGTTCACTTTTCACTTTCAGACATGGTGACACTGAAAAAAAAAAATACTTCCGGAAAAGAATCCTGACGCTTTAATCTATACTCGATGTTAAAAAATCTCTCTTCTTCAGAAACGCTTTTCTTCCCACTGCCGGTCCAGAATTTTATATCGTTTCTAATTGGACCATCAACGGTTCTTTTGCTGCCCAAATAGCAAAACTCATCTATTACTTTAAGTGTCTCCTTTCGCCGGCCGTTGGTGGCCGAGCTGTTCTAGGCACTCCCGTGTGCAACCACGCGACCGCTACGATCGCAGGTTCGAAGCCTGCCTCGGGCATGGCTGTGTGTGATGTCCTTAGGTTAGTTAGGTTTAAGTAGTTCTATGTTCTAGGGGACTGATGACCTGCGATGTTAAGTCCCATAGTGCTCAGAGCCATTTGAACCATTTTTTTTGTCTCCTTTCCTAATCAGATTCCCGCAGCATCACCTGATTTAATTCGACTACATTCCATTATCTTCGTATTGCTTTTGTTGATGATCAACTTATATCCTCCTTGCAAAGACACCATCCACTCCGTTCAACTGCTCTTCCAAGTCCTTTGCTGTCTCTGATAGAATTACAATATCATTTGCAAACTTCAAAGTTTTTAATTCCTCTCCCTAGATATTAATTGCTATCCCAAATTTTCCTTTTGTTTCCTTTACTGCTTGCTCAGTATACAGATTGAGTAACATCGGGGACAGACTACATTCTTGTCCCATTCCCTTCTCCATCATCGTTTTCCTTTCACACCCCTAGACTCTTATAACTGCTGTCTGGTTTCTGCACAAATTGTAAAAAGCCTTTTGCTCCCTGTATTATACCCCTGCCACCTTTAGAATTTGAAAGAGAGTATTCCAATCAACAGTGTCAAAAGCTTTCTCTAAGTCTACAAACGTTCTAAACGTAAGTTAGTCTTTCCTTAACCTATCTTCTATGGGTCGTCGCAGAGACAGTATTTCCCTGGGATCGACACTTACCTTCCCCAAGGTCGCCTTCTAACACTTTTTCCATTCTTCTTTAAACAATTCGTTTTAGTATTTTACATCCGTGACTTGTTAAACTGATAGTTCGGTAATTTTCACATGTCAGCACCGCTTTTGTTGGAACTGGTATTATGTATTATATTCTTCCTGAAGTCTGAGGGTATGTCGCCTGTCTCATACATCTTGCTCACCAGATGGAAGAGTTTGGTCATGGCTGGCTTTCCCAAGGTCATCAGTAGTTCTAACCGAATGTTGTCTACTCCCGGTGCCTTGTTTCGACTTAAGTCTTTCAGCGCTCTGTCAAATTTTTCAAGGAGTACAATATCTCCCATTTCATCTTCATCTACGTCCTCTTCCATTTCCATAATATTGCCCTCCAGTGTATCTCTCCTGTATAAACCCTCCATATACTCCTTCCACCTTTCTGCATTCCCTTCTTTGCTTAGGGCTGGTTTTTCACCTGAGACCTTGATATTCAACAGGTGGTTCTCTTCCCTCCAAAGGTCTCTTTGATTTTCCTGTCGGCAGTATCTATCTTCCTCCAAGTGATATATGGTTCAAAATCCTTACGTTTGTCTTCTAGCATTTCCTGCTTACTCCATTCCCTATAGAACTTTGTATACACTAGAGGGAAACGATAAAGTTTCATTAATTCCTATTCCTTCTTCATTTTCATACTTCAAAAACTGAAACCCACTCTGAGATTCAAATGGCTCTGAGCACTATGGGACTCAACTTCTGAGGTCATTAGTCCCCTAGAACTTAGAACTAGTTAAACCTAACTAACCTATGGACATCACACACATCCATGCCCGAGGCAGGATTCGAACCTGCGACCGTAGCAGTCGCGCGGTTCCGGACTGAGCGCCTAGAACCTCTAGACCACCGCGGCCGGCGATATATTCATTGCTCTAATCTATAATTTCACATACGCATTAGATATAATCCATTGTGCTCTCCCTGATTAAAAGTATAATGCGTTTTGTATGTGATTTGGATAATATCAGTAGTTAAGTTGTACACTTCACAAAAAGCTTTTTTTTTGTCTTCCCTATCCCATTTCTTACGAAGGAAAACAAGATAGTTCCAGTTTTTCGGGCTCTCGCTATAGATTCTGTACAAAATTTCATGAATTTCAATAACCCTGAATAATTTTAATCTTATCCCTTGAAACAGCATCGTCTCAAAACACAGTTCAATTCTTCAAATCGCCATTGGGGTTTCCCTATACATTTTGACTGATGAAATCAATCAGACGCCCAACGTTTCTTACCTATTGTCAGTTTGTTTTACATTTTCGTTGTTTTCAGTTTCTTTTTGTGAAATTTTCATTGTAACTTCTGAAATTGTCTCGGAAACATCTCAGAGTACATTGTTAAATTCGCATTATTTTGTATTCCTTTTATTTACTATTACTGGTAGTTCATATTTATAGACCAACTTGTCTGTCGACCAGCTGGTTGTGCTGCAGTATATTTTATTTGGGACTGTAGATCACAGATTCCAGGTATGTCTATATATATGTTACTTCATATATATATATATATATATATATATATATATATATATATATATATATAGCAAGATTTGTAATTACAGTCACAGCTAATAGCTATGTTGACTTGTAACCTCGTTCAGCCAAATATATTTTTTCAGTGCTGTGATGAGTTATCACAGTGTGATGTGGACATCCGTTAGTTCAATGTTTAATCCTTTGGTCTAATGTGACTTCCTAATTGTAGCAGAGGCTGGTGGCTGTAGTTATGTACCAGTATGAGAATAATTATTCTTGATGTGAGAGAGTCGTTCACTGAAACGGTAAACAAATTTCAAATTTAGCTAGTCCACGTTTATCACGAATGTTACGTATTTAAATCCACACCCTATGAAGCACGAACATCAGAAGTGCGGTCAGAAAATTCGCATAGCGTGCTTCCTGATGATGTAACCGCAAGAAAGCTACATACTTGTAGAAAGGAGTTCTTCTTCTAAGACAGTGGTTTCAGATATATTTTGTCAGGGATATAGCAGACCAAAAATACTGAATCTAGCAAAGAATCACTTTATGGAATGTCTAAGGCGTTCTGGAAACAGAGCGAAAAACGGAAGTTTGTATCCGGGATGAGGGTGGAGGCGCCAAGGGCGGAATTAGTCGTCTGACTTGTTTTATATGCATGGCCACGATATGCTCTCCAGTGTCAATCTCTTCAATTTCAGAACAGCACTTACACCCAACGTCCTCAGTTATTTTTGTACTACAATCTCTGTCTTTTAGTGCAATTTTAACTGTCTATAGTTCCCTCTATGGCATTAGTGTTTACCACAGTCAGTGGAAAATCTCCACATCTCCTACCTTTTGAGTCCACTTCAGCGACGCTAACACCATCTCAAATGCTTCGATTCTAGTCGTTTCTGGCTTTCCCACAGTAGAAGTTACGATTAGTGCACCAAATATCACTATAAAATATGCTAATGGATTAAGAGTCCATTTGGTTTTGAGTTGATGTAAGGAAAGAAAAGAGCAAGAAAGGAAGGAAAAGTACTGTTTAGCCTCCTGTCCACGATGAGATTCGTCATGGACGGAGTACAAAAGCAAATGGAAACCGCACTGCAATCCTTCTTAAAAGTCTCATTCCAAGATTCACGTAAAGCAAGGAAAAACAATATGGAAAACCGGAAGGCCATTAGACCCCTGCTCGACCCGAACTCAACACCCCTATCTAGCCACGCTCGGTGAAACAGTTCACCTTAATTACTTCGTTGTCATTGCCAACATCTGCTGGTACCGTTTTTGACCTTCCCATCTGAACCGCAAACAGAAGGTGGAACAGCAGCGCGTACGGTTCGTGACACCCCTGCCGACCGAGAGCGTCTTGCAATTCATCCCTCGCAGCGGGGGTTGCTCCAGTCTGCGGCACCCTGCAGTTTCTCGGGGTCAGAGTAACCGCAGGGGGGAAAAAAGATTTAGGTCATCTAGTCCTCGCGGAACAGATATTTCTCCAGATAAGACACCCACCGGCCGTCTTTCTTGCCTGTCGCTTCTCTTCTGCGCCTCCTCCGAAACGGGGCGGCAGGAATCTCGGAACATATCGCTAACAGACCGAAAAAGTATTCCTGTGTGTGTAGCCACATTTTTTTTCTTACAGTTGGTGTTAAATTACAGCAACTACTGCAACGTTGCTTTTTTTCTAGGAAATTACTTTTCGGGTCACACTTCCATTTCACGGGCTTGTAATGAACCAAACTCGTAAAAACTCGAAATGTAAGGTCCTTTTCCTCAGGAGAAGAAAAGCTGGACCACGCTGTCCAAAGCAAAGAAAATCACAGAGGGAAGAAACGAGCTATTTTTTAAAGACATACTACGTTGTCGCAAATATTTGCTGTAAATTTTGCAAACGAATACATGCAGCTTGCAATATAATTTTCTACCCTTCACTATTGGGAGCAGCACCAAATCACGTCTTATGAACGGCAATTGTTGACTGATTTATTAACCCTGGGAAAATAAGGACCATAAGGTTCTTCCATTCATTTGACCAGGCATTCTTTGTAGTTCATCGTGACGCACATGCCGTGTGATGTCCTACATTTAGTGTGGAGTAGAACACATACAAAAAAACTATGGCAGAAACAGAAAAACTGTTAAGGGCACAGCCGAAAGAAAACACAGTTTATATTTATTGTATGGACCTATAAGCTCCTTCGTCTTCTTGGAGATTATATGGGTTAATTAATGATTATTATGTTACATTCCTCTTGCTTTAGTTGACCGTGTATATCGAGACTTCGTTCATTGTTAAATGCAATGGTGTGGTACTAACTGATGGAGACGCATTAAGGACAGGTAAAATTTAATTTATTTCCTTGATCACACTGCACAAACATAAATATACTATTGTTCAAAGTGTGTGCCACAACTATTAAACATAGAGATAAATCCTTCGCTACGCAACCGCCTTTGGCTCTCATAGCCTACACCTTCCACAGCCTCTCAACAACTGCCTTTACTTGCGACTCTCTGCGCCACTGGGCATTGTCGCCCTCCAAAGAACAACCACTTACAGATACTACACACTAGTAGCCTCACAGACCGAATAAGAAAAGTAAAATTACAAATACTCATATTTAGACTGAAGGTCGTGATACAAATTGACATAAGAGAAGAGAAGGGACAGTGTCAGAAAAGAAACATGATAGAATACAAACAATAAAGAAAAGAAAGGCAATACTCGATTGACTGCAAAATAAGAAAAGAGTGAAGCATACGTGGGTGAAGAAACATGGATTTACTTCTTTGATGGACAGAGAAATTTCTATATACGGTATAGTAATTTCTATATACGGTATAATAATTTCTGGGGGAAAAGACTTGAGGAAGACTAAAGGGTGTGATCCAGATTTTTCTTAAACAAGGTGTCGTGTTCGGGACGAAGACAATAGCAATGCAGACCTAGTTTGAGAAAGTTTTTGTTTTAGGAATTTGCACTGTTATGTTAATACATGCAATGAAATGATAAATACTCGACTGGTGATGTGAAGCATACACCCTAAGGAGTCAACAGACTTAATCTTTGCTGGTCACACAGAGTATTTGCTTACAACCATGAAATGAATGGTCAAACAGCTAATGTTGCAGTCGTAACGCACACATATTTGTCTAACCATCGTGAGTTTTCACTACTCGCATCTAGTCGGATTACATCGGAATGCCGACGATGCTGCTCTATGGAAAACATTAAGTATATTTATACATTGTCGTTCAGTGAACCAGATATGAGCTTACCTAGTATCGGAACAGATTTGTGAATTGATTCAGGATTTCTTTACAGACAGCTTGCAACACGATGTTATTAACGGAACAAAATCCAGAGATGTAAAGACAATTGCTTGGTCCAGTGCACGAAGCTCTGGAGAGGACTGACGATGAAACTAACCCTCAATGTAAACAGATCTAACGTAAGACTCATTAATAGATGAAGAGTCCATCAAGATTCAATCAAAGTGTTAGCGACACATCACTGAAAACAATAACTGTGGTAACACACTTACGATTAAAGATGCAGTACAACTTAAATTAGGATGACCACATAAAAAAAAACTGTAGCATAGTGAGTTGTCATGATGAGGTTCATTGAGAGACTCTTAAAGAAATGTAATTCATGCACTATAGAAGTGGGCTACGAACATTTGTTTGACCTATTCTTGTTTATGATTCACGAATAAGTTGGATTAATAGATAAAGAAGATCCTATGAATATCCACATGTTTCGTCAGAGGATTGTTTAGTCGGCGGGAGAGCGTTACACGGACCCTCATAAGAGTGCAATGGCAGATGCTGTATGAGAGGCGTTATGCATTGAAGAGCCAAAGAAACTGTTTCACGTGCCTGTTATCGTGTAGAGCCCCGGCGAGCACGCAGAAGTGCCGCAACATGACATGGCATGGACTCCACTTATGTCTGAAGTAGTGCTGGAGGGAACGAACAACATCATGAATCCTGCATGGTTATCCATAAATCCGTAAGAGTGCGAGGTGGTGGGGATCTCTTCTGAACAGCACCTTGAAAGGCGTCCCAGAGATGCTCAATAATGTTCATGTCTGGGGTATTTGGTGGCCAGCGAAAGAGTATAAACTCAGAAGAGTGTTCCTGGAGCCACTCTGTAGCAATTCCGGATGTGTGGGATGTTGCATTGTCATGCTGTAATTGCCCAATTCCTTCGGAATGCACAATGGACATTAATGGATGCAAGTGGTCAGACAGGATGCTTACGTAAGTGTCACCTATCACAGTCATATCTAGACGTATCAGGGGTCTCATATCACTTCCACTGCACACAGGCCACACCATTACAGATCCTCCACCACCTTGAACAGCTCTGCTGACACGTAAGGTCCATTGATTCATGAGGTTGTCTCCACACGCGTACACGTCCATCCGTTCGATACAATCTGAAACGAGATTCGTCCGACCAGGCAATATGTTTCCACTCATCAACAGTCCAATGCAGATGTCGGCGTTAAGCTTCGTGTCGTGCAGTCCTCAAGTGTACACGAGTGGATTCACTATACATATAACACAACGTTCAATCTATATATTGAGCAAGCAATAAAGGAAACAAAAGAAAAATTCGTAGTAGGTATTAAAATCCATGGAGAAGAAATAAAAACTTTAAGGTTCGCCGATGACATTGTTATTCTGTCAGAGACAGTAAAAGACTTGGAAGAGCAGTTGAACGGAATGGACAGTGTCTTGAAAGGAGGATATAAGATGAACATCAACAAAAGCAAAAGGAATATAATGGAATGTAGTCGAATTAAGTCGGGTGATGCTGAGGGAATTAGATTAGGGAATGAAACACTAAAAGTAGTAAAGGAGTTCTGCTATTTGGGGAGCAAAATGACTGATGATGGTCGAAATAGAGAGGATATAAAATGTAGACTGGCAACGGTAAGGAAAGCGTTTCTGAAGAAGAGAAATTTGTTAACATCGAGTATAGATTTAAGTGTCAGGAAGTCGTTTCTGAAAGTATTTGTATGGAGTGTAGCCATGTATGGAAGTGAAACATGGACGATAAATAGTTTGGACAAGAAGAGAATAGAAGCTTTCGAAATGTGGTGTTACAGAAGAATGCTGAAGATTAGATGGGTAGATCACATAACTAATGAGGAGGTACTGAATAGGATTGGGGAGAAGAGGAGTTTGTGGCACAATTTGACTAGAAGAAGGATCGGTTGGTAGGACATGTTCTGAGGCATCAAGGGATCACCAATTTAGTATTGGAGGGCAGCGTGGAGGGTAAAAATCGTGGAGTGAGACCAAGAGATGAATACACTAAGCAGACTCAGAAGTTCTGCAGTACCTACTGGGAGATGTAGAAGCTCGCACAGGATAGAGTAGCATGGAGAGCTGCATCAAACCAGTCTCAGGACTGAAGACCACAACAACAACAACAACTTTCAAACTCTTCAATCTTGATAACCTGCCATTTTAGCAGCAGTAACCTATCTAACAACTGCGGCAGGCCCGCATCTCGTGGTCGTGCGGTAGCGTTCTCGTTTCCCACGCCCGGGTTCCCGGGTTCGATTCCCGGCGGGGTCAGGGATTTTCTCTGCCTCGTGATGGCTGGGTGTTGTGTGCAGTCCTTAGGCTAGTTAGGTTTAAGTAGTTCTAAGTTCTAGGGGACTGATGACCATAGATGTTAAGTCCCATAGTGCTCACAGCCATTTGAACCATTTTTGAACTGCGGCAGAAACGTATTGTTTTATATAGGCGTTTGCGACCGGAGCGCCGTATTCTGCTTGTTTACGTATCTCCGTATTTGAATACACTTGCCTATTCCAGTTTCTTTGGCACTTCAGTGTATATTCTAGAGAAGTTTACGGCTGAAATTCCTTGAGACTATGTTCGAAGAAGATTTAGAAAACGTAATCTTTCCTCGCAATTACGGATTTTTTGCGAAAAGTCCACGATCAGGAACATCAGGAAAATTTGAGTTTTTACGGAGGTGCGTCGGCAATCGTTATCCAACGCATACGAGTGGAACAGAAAAGGGGGCACTGTAACATATTACTTTCCTGGTCATGCTCGTGGACTCTTCCTGTCGCTATCGTGTATGCTACAGGACCAAACTGCGGTGACTGGTAGGAGTGTATTCAGCGTGCAGCTGGTTCCCCAGTATTTCCCTGATTCTCCTAAACGGCTAGTGGTGCGAAGATACAAGGCCGTTAGAAAAACTCCTGAAAGTTTCAGCTTGAATCAGCCGTAAGAAGAAGCGCTGTTAGAGGCAGTAGGATATAACCGATGAAATTGATACCTTCTGATTGACTATTAGACCTAAATATTAAGTAAGTTCGAGGAGCTAGCGACATGTTGTAGTCGGCTGACTGCCCTCGGTGTTATAGGTGGTGTCGAATGCGCTAAGGGGCGGATGTAGTGTTCTAAAGCGTGTTTTTTAAATCAGTAGCTGGTAATCCTCCATCAACCAAGTGATTTTTCCTGTATCTATACAGCAGTGGTTCTCAACCTGTGGGGTGCCCCCCCCCCCCTCCCCCCAAAGAGCACGCGAGGTTATTGAAACCATCATCATCATCATCATCATCATTTAAGACTGATTATGCCTTTCAGCGTTCAGTCTGGAGCATAGTCCCCTTACAAAATTCCTGCATGATCCCACATTCGGTGCTAACATTGGTGCCTCTTCTGATGTTAAGCCTATTACTTCAAAATCATTCTTAACCGAATCCAGGTACCTTCTCCTTGGTCTACCCTGACTCCTCCTACCCTCTACTGCTGAACCAATGAGACTCTTGGGTAACCTTGCTTCTCCTATGCATGTAACATGACCCCACCATCTAAGCCTGTTCGCCCTGACTCCTACATCTATAGAGTTCATTCCCAGTTTTTCTTTGATTTCCTCATTGTGGACACCCTCCTGCCATTGTTCCCATCTAGTAGTACATGCAATCATCCTAGCTACTTTCATATCCGTAACCTCAACCTGATTGATAAGGTAACTGGAATCCACCCAGCTTTCGCTCCCATACAACAAAGTTGGTCGAAACATTGAGCGGTGCACACATAACTTAGTCTTGGTACTGACTTCCTTCTTGCAGAAGAGAGTAGATCGTAGCTGAGCGCTCACTGCATTAGCTTTGCTACATCTCGCTTCCAGTTCTTTCACTATGTTGCCATCCTGTGAGAATATGCATACTAAGTACTGGAAACCGTCCACCTGTTTTAACTTTGTTCCTCCTATTTGGCACTCAATCCGTTTATATCTCTTTCCCACTGACAATACTTTCGTTTTGGAGATGCTAATCATCATACCATAATCCTTACATTTCTGATCTAGCTCTGAAATATTACTTTGCAAACTTTCAGTCGAATCTGCCATACAACTAAGTCATCCACATATGCGAGACTGCTTATTTTGTGTTCACATATCTTAATCTCACCCAGCCAGTTTATTGTTTTCGACATATGATCCATAAATAATATGAACAGCAGTGGAGACAGGTTACAGCCTTGTCTTACCCCTGAAACTACTCTGAACCATGAACTCAATTTACCGTCAACACTAACTGCTGCCTGACTATCTATGTAAAGACCTTTAATTGCTAGCAAAAGTTTGCCTCCTATTCCATAATCTTGTAGAACAGACAATAGCTTCGTTCTAGGAACCCGGTCATATGCCTTTTCTAAATCTATGAAGCATGGATACAATTCCTTGTTCCACCCGTAACTTATTGAAAAAAAAAATATATATATATATGAATACATTATTCAAGTGAGTGGCTCATAGGGATCTTACAATCTCAATATACTGCCACGTGTAACACACTCAGATTTCTTGTTTTGCGTTCTCTTTCCGTCGTCTTCCCCCACAGTTTTTCTCCCCTTTACTTCTCCTTCCATAGCCAACTGTCCCGAATGCGCTAGCAATCATCATCAGACACACTATCGCCGGTGCGCGCTGCGTGTTTATTTACTCTGTCCGCTCGTTAGGTTGCGGACGCAGCACGCTGCATTGTTGGCGTGGCAGGAAGCGCACAGGGAGCGGTCGGCGGTAATGCGGGTCGCGTGATGGCCGCTCGAGACAATGCAGGGGGCTGGGAGGGCCAGCCCGGGCGATTAGCGTAATGTCTGCGGACGCGGGCCGCGGACCACCCGCAGCAGCGAGCCAGCGACAGCACGACGCGAGGGCCGGCTATGAAGGAGCGGTCGGGGGGGGGGGGGGGGGGGGGGGGGAGGGAGGTATCACGCTGAGCGAGGGGCAGTAATCCAATAACTTGCTACAGTTTTTCATCCTCGTCTAAGAGCATTGAAAGCAACTTAATACTGGACCGAATAACACAATAAAATTTAAATTCATATATATATATATATATATTATAAAAATGAATGCACATTTATAATATTTACGTACGTATGTTCCACATCTCCTAAACTACTGGACCGAATTCAACCAAATATGAGAATGAGAGCGCTTAGTATCGTGCAACAAACGTTACAGATAATTTCAAAACTCAACACTTTCTCGCTCACAGCCCCCACAAAATGATGAAAGGAAAAAACTTTATCTCTTATTACTAGAGACCGGGTTATATGCACCATAAAAATCTTAAAATCTGCATGAAAATGCTTAAAAATGCATGAAAGTTGTCGAAATATGCAAAAACAAATTATCAAGAAATGTGGTAGCTACTGCGTGCATTATATCTCAAAGTCGAATCTGTGCATACTAATTACGAGGAAGAGCTCTGGCCACGGGAAAAATCGGCACATTTAGAATGCTGATATAATTTTCTGAATACTTTGAGGTAGAGTTTACGCAGGGGCCTTTCAGGGATTATTTTCTAAAAATTTGCAAAATGGGGACGTATCCAGTGTTTCAAGAATTCATCCATATTTACTATTTTTGTCGGTAACAAGCGGAGGCGATGCGAGTGAGTTGCAGCGAAACAGTCGATATGTACAGGACCAACTTCGAGATATATCGCACGTAGAGGGGCACGCTCAAAAACTCTGTAATATTCTATTTAAAATACAATAAACAGTCATTAACTTTTTTGAACAGCATTAAATCTTAAATAATACTGCTGGATCAAAGCATCATTTATAATTTATTTTACATTTTTCTACTATTGTAAACAAAAACGACCAAATACTGTTCCAAAGGTTCGGTATAAGATTATGTCTTGGATCACTCAAAACATTTTTATAAGCAGAAAAGGAACGTTCTGCATCAACTGAGGCAACTGGGCAGTATTTGAATTTGGGTGCTACGATGGCACTTATTGTTTCTGATAAAAGTACACTCATCCCATTAATAAAACTATCAATTTGGCACAAGGGTTCAAAGCCTGGGTTAGTACTTAAAATGTTTTCAAACTTTTCTTTAAGTTTTTCATGGGAATACCTCCGGCAATGAGGAGCTCACTAGAATAATTTTATTCATTAACTGAATAGATTCACTCAGCGCCAAACCTTGAGATAGATTCACTCAGCGCCAAACCTTGAGTTTCAGGCTTTTTAATATTTGCAGGCATGTGCGAAACAGAGTGCTAATCAGAGCAGTGTCTTTCTTAATGCCGGAATCATTAAAAGATTTCTTGCACTAGCAAACTGCCAAAGCCTCTGCACTATCGAAGTCGTTCACTACCCCTCTACTGGCCTCGAAATGTTCATTGCAAAACAATACAGCTTCGACCACGTACCCCAACGAGTTGCCACTAGAGATGGCCACAGTCGTTCATCCTTAGGAACTAGGCCACTGATGATCGCTGTTTTCTGAGAACCGTTTATTTTTACCCGTTCACCTTTCATTGTGCTTGGTATATGGTTCTTATGATAAATTGAAAATTAGTAACATAGGTTACTGAAGGTGGAAGGCGCCAAGAGGGAGCACTGGCTTCCCCCCTGGAGTACAGAGTTTTTATTCATAACAGAATTCTCACACACTTGTAATTTTCGTGATTCTGCAAAACATCTCTTTTAGCCAACTGTAGCGTTATGTGGCTGATCGCAGTGAAATAATATAAGCCGGCGCACGAAAAACCGGCGTCAAGTACAGACTGCTCGCAAGTTACGCACGATTTGTTGTCCGCTACGAGCAGAATAGATAAACATGTAATAATTAGGCAATGAAGAAATAAAAAATAAGCTAATGCAAACAACTTCGAAACAATAGATGACGATTGGTAAGCGACAATGAGCAGTCTAGTACTCGGGGCCGATTTTTCCTGTGCCACTGAAATAACATTATAGGAGTTCTCGTATTCTCTTTACAAAATGTGACACCGTACACTCGATTACGAAGCGCATGCTTCATTCGGTAGTTAAGTCGGTCTGCCTTCCATAACAATTAACATGCTCTTTTACCTTGGATCAAAAGAAGGCGGAAAATGGCCACTCGTGTGTGCCGTGTCGACGTCCTTTCCATGTGTAATAACAAAAAATCTGCCTTTTTACAAGTATATCTTCTGCTGTTTATCGAAATAGTGAAGTAAGCTGATACTCAGTTTTGTTACCTGAAAAGACGTTATGCATTACGTACCACGTAATTTTTATGTAGTTTACATAATTATAAAATACATTTTCATTACCGGTCGTGGACGCTGAATAGAATACGAAAAGAACCAGAAGTTTCAGAGTCCGAAAAAGGCTTGAAACAGATCTAGAACGGGCGTGCGAAGCGAACAAAACGAACAACTCGATACTGAACTATGAGCAGTCGGCAGTGGAACTGCGACGAGTGGCCACGCGAAGAAGGAGTCCGGCCGAGCGAGACCGAGACCGAGACGGAAGGGAACGGGACCGAGGCTGGAACGAGACCGGGCGACGTGCCGTTGCGGGAACGAGACAGAGCGTTTCCCGTTCCGGGGAACTGTAAGTAGAAAGCCGCGACCGAAGTGAACTATGAAAGACCGTTCCTTGGAATTTGTTTCTCGCTCGTTCCATTCATCATGGTGAACCGTCCCATTGGACCCGTTAGTTAGCGAACGACCCATCTCTTGTTACCTCTGATTCAGGAGGTAAATGCGCATTTGGTAGTTTTTATTTGTAGGTCTTGATGCGAGCAGGAGCCTTTAGAAACACTTTCTTTCTGGATAAAATCAATTTAGTTACATTCACAAACGTGGAACGTACTTCTCCGGCGAGGCTATGTACTCCATGAACAAAGCACATCACATGAATCAAATTGGGATAAAATACTCGGAGGATTTTTCTTGCTTTGATCACATTGGGAGCAGCATCTGAAATAAACGCAAACACCCTTTCATCTGCAGAAGATTCACGAAATATTTTTCTAATACCCTCATTCACAAATCTGGGGATCGTAGAATGATTTACTATTTCAAGTTCTTTGCAGGCCGCTAAATATGAAGAAGAAGACTCTTCTTTTAAAGCAGCAACAATTTAATTCGCAAGGTAACCGGCGCAGGAGTCCGTAGTTTCGTCAACTGAAATCCAGATAATGTTGTCCATGAGTTCATTGCGTATTTCTTCCAGAACATTTACGTAAATTGTCGGTATATAATTTTTACACAATGTTGATTCATCTGGTATATTTTTATTTACGACTAAGCAACATTTGCGTAGGAAGCCTTTGAGGATGGGGTTTGTAAGTTTGCGAAGAGAAATCTTGCTTGCAATGAATGCTTCACGTAGATCCATGTTATACCGACATTTATGGTTACCTTTGGACAAATCCCTGCTACTGCAACTAGCTGTTGTCAGAGGTTTTCGTGGACCATTCTTCAGCATTCCCGCGATATGAAAACTTGTCTTGATATGCTGGTCTATTTGAATTTTATTTTATTTATTTATTTATTTATTTATTTTTTTTTTTTTTTTGCGCGAAACGTTTTTCTCGGATACTCGACAACATAAAAGAATTCTGTCATATGTAAATGTTTCAGGATGGTCAGCTATCCACGAAATGACGTTTCTTTCTTTCGATCGGCACGCTACACACTATGACCGGCCTCCGTGGCCGAGCGGTTCTAGTAGTTTCAGTCCGGAACCACGCGACTGCTACGGATGCAGGTTTGAATCCTGCCTCGGTCATGGATGTGTGTGATGTCCTTAGGTTAGTTAGGTTTAAGTAGTTCTAAGTTCTAGGGGACTGATGACCTCAGATGTTAAGTCCCATAGTGCTCAGAGCCATTTGAACCATTTTTTACACACTACCGGTCGTAAACACGTTCAGCTGTGTACAAGTAAATAGAAAGGTAAACTGAAACAATGGACGTGCGACTGACAGCTTTCGTAATGTAATCTAATTTTTGCCGACGCGTACTGTAGGACAGCGTAGAAGATTAATCGGGGAGTGGGCGCGGGAGAATTGGCTCTGCCTGTTCCTGTTCCTCTTCTCTAATGATTACGCTACGCAGTGGCCTCTCGGTTAGCGATTACACGCAGTTCTATGTGGCGGTCAATCTGTGAGACATCAAAACTGGATCGAGCAAGAGACCACCCGTCAAAATTTTTAAAATATTGTAAACGTAGAGCGAAAATATGCATCGTCAGTAGTTTTTAGTTGAAACATGCGATAACCGGTGAATAGGAGCCAAATATGCAAATGCATATAATCCGGTCTCTACTTATTATGTTTTCGCTGCTCATGCAGCAAAGTTGCCCCATCAGGCATGACGTTTTAATTTATTACTTTACTACTAACTTTATTCGTAACACATTTTGCAGACAAAATCCAAATATATCACTGAATGTATCTACAAAATTGTATCATTCTGCAACACATTATTGAAGAGATATGAGGTTACACAGGCTAAGTTACATGAAACGAAATTCAAGGACGAAATCTGCTAAAGATACACGTGAAATATATGTCCAAATATATGTGAAATATGTTAAGTGTATGTGAAAGATACATATGAAATGTGCATACCCTGGCAAAACCATTGGCAGAAAGCTCCTTCTGAACCCCCCCCCCCCTCCCCCCTAGCGCCCCTCCCTCCTATGAAACGATTTTAACCTTGGTACACATATTACTACCTGGAAAGAAACAATTTGGGGATAAGAACCATCAGCTTGTTTTTGGGGTGAAAGTGATAATGTGGAGGCAGAAGGAGGAAGGAACAGTTGGGCAGAGGGAAGGGGGACATGGACACAGGTATGAGAGAGGAGGAGATTGACACAGTGAAGTGGAGGGTGAACGGACAGAGAGAAGGAAGAGGAGGAGATGAACAAAGAGAGAACAAAGAGAGGGGAAGGAGGAGATGCACTGAGACAGGATGAAGGAGGAAATGGAAAGAGGAACAGAAAGAGGACATGCACAGAGAGAGGGGGGGGGGGGAGGGAGAGATAAAGGGAGTGAGGAGGAGATAGAAGGGCAGGAGGAGAGGGGCATAGAGGAACGACGAAATAATGGATAGAGGGGGAGGAGCAGATGAAGAGAGCAGAATCAGATGGACAGAGAGAGTCAGCAGCAGAAGGTTTACAGACAGAGAGGGGATAGAATATGTAGAGCTGGACAGGAGAAGACAGAAGGGAGTGGAAAGCGGAGATGATGGACAGAGAGAGAGGGGAGTACCAGATAGAGAGTGGGTATTAAGAGACAGACAGGGAGCAATGAGTGGACGAGATAGAAAGAGAGAGGGGGAGAAGGAGATGGAAGTGTTGGCAGAAGACCCAACACCGTGTTGCTAGAGGAGGCCGAAATGCACGCTTTTAGCTCACGCAGGCTGGCGTGAGGTCTGGAACATTACAAGGAAATGAGAACTTAGAAAAACGGACGCAGTTGCTGTAATACTTAACTTTAATCCATAATTGTAGAATATCGCTCTTGATGATACAGAATTATAAGCTCAATATAAACTGGTAATAGCGCCTTGCTAGGTCGTAGCAAATGACGTAGCTGCATATAAGAAAATTTTACTTATTTTACGTATAAAGTATAGGAGGAAGAACTTATGTTTAAATTTTAGGTGATCTGAGAGTATACATGGTGAAATCTAGTACACAGAGCTGCCACCTTATCAGGCTAAGCATCGAGTCAAACTACTCTTGAATGTGGGATTCCAACCTACACAGAATAAAGAAAAAAGGCCGCGGATCGATAATCCACAAGCGGGCAGTGTAATTATTTACAGAAGATCATTTTTGTGAGTCTAATCAAAGAACACGGGTCAGGGGTCCGACGCTGTGTTCTACCCGGAAATTACAGGGAAAATAATTCTTAATTATAGGTGAAGATACTGTATTTGATGTTTGCGTCCTGTCAGTTTGAAAGTGTGAGATCCGACATTGCAACACCAGGAAAACTTTTCTGATGACATTATGGTCTCCTCCCTTTCAGACAAAGACAGCGATTTTATGTCCCAAAGACTTTCAGTGGCAGCATATTGTAACATGGGACATAATTCATTAATATAAATCTCACTGTTAACGCGTTGTTACAGTGAATGTTAATACTTCGTTATCTTTGACAGTGAAGCACCCTGCGACATAATGATTGGTCTTATATCGGACATGATGACTGGATCCATCTTTTGTGGGGTTGAAGGAAATTCGAATCCTGCCTCGGGCATGGATGTGTGTGATGTCCCTAGGTTAGTTAGGTTTAAGTAGTTGTAAGTTCTAGGGGACTGATGACCACAGATGTTAAGTCCCATAGTGCTCAGAGCCATTTGAACCATTTGATTGAAGGAAAACACATGCAGAAACTCCAAATACAGGACTCGAGCGAACCACCGAAAACAATGTAATTCCTTACCACGTCGCCTCAGCGTTAGAAACAAACGCGTCTACAACCGCCTGGTCACTCTCGTCCTGCATCCCCATTAGCGGACTGCGACCTAAGTAACCACAAAAACCGAAGTCGAAGTCTGGTCAAGAGGCCGAAGACGTCTACTGAAGACGTTTTGAGGGAACTCGAAGGAGAAGTCTCTCTGCAACGTCACTAAGAAGTAGAAGAGCCTCACAAGCGACGTCCCCCGAGTTCTCCGAGGAGGAGCCGCCGAACAAAAATCACGGATTTGCCGCTAAGGTAGTTTGTTAGATGTGTTGACAAATGGATGCTACTGAACAAACCTTGCTCTTCTCTCTCTTAGAAAAACTTATTTTTCCACTAGCCAATCTCTAATTTTTCCAAGTACACACATATGTAGCTTTCTTCTTAGCATGAACTGTAAGGATTTTAACAAACAGTTTAACGGGGCAGCAATCCGGTGGTTGAAGTCGTACTGTGCAGGCCACAGCTGCAGGTAATATATCAGGCTCCCTCAGAACTCCACCAACACCTGTCGGCCCGCTTCCTAACTCGGCACGACTACATAGCGGCTTATGCGAGGGTCACTCCAAAAGAAATGCACACTTTTTTTTTAAATCCATCTTTTATTCTACATGTTTGAAAGTTGTACATCCTTTAGGAACAATATTTTCATTTCTCCACATAATTTCCATCCCTCTCAACTGCCTTACGCCATCTTGGAACCAGCGACTGTATACCCGCACGGTAAAATTCTGGACCAACCTGTTGGAGCCACTGTTAGGCAGCGTGTACAAGGGAGTCATGATCTTCAAACCTTGTTCCACGAAGAGAGTCTTTCAGTTTCCCAAAGAGATGACAGTCACATGGAGCCAGGTCAGGACTGTAAGGCGGTTATTTCAGTGTTGTCCATGGTTTCTTGACTGACATGTGGCCATGCATTATCGTGCAGCAGTAAAACATCCTGCTTTTGCCGATGTGGTTGCACATGACTCAGTCGAGCTTGAAGTTTCTTCAGTGTTGTCACATATGCATCAGAATTTATGGTGGTTTCACTTGGCATGATGTCCACAAGCAAGAGTCCTTCGGAATCGAAAAACACCGTAGCCATAACTTTATCAGCAGAAGGTGTGATTTTCAATATTTTTATCTTGGGTGAATTTGCATGATGCCACTCCATTGATTGCCTCTTCGTCTCTGGTGAAAAATGATGGTGACATGTGTCATCACCTGTTACAATTCTTCCAAGAAATTCATCCCCGCCATTCTCGTACTGTTCCAATAGTTCGCTGCATACCGTTTTTCTTGTTTCTTTGTGAGTCACTGTCAACATCCTGGGAATCCACCTGGCACAAACCTTTTTTAACGCCGACACTTTCAGTATTCTGCAAGCACTTCCTTCCCCTATCCCAACGTAGCGTGGCTATTCGTTCACTGTGATGCGTCTGTCAACAGTCACCAATTCGTTAACTCTCTGCACTTTGTCTGGAGTGTCTGCAGTACGAGGCATGCCGCTGCGAGGACAATCCTCAATATTGCCGTGCCCGCTTTCATCACGTAACCTGTTTGTCGACCGACTAACTGTGCTGCGATCGACGGCAGCATCACCATACACCTTTTTCAACCTCTTGTGGATGTTTCCCACTGTCTCGTTTTCACAGTACAGGAATTCTATGACAGCACGTTGCTTCTGACGAACGTCAGGTGTAGCAGCCATCTTAAAGACATGCTGTGACGGCGCCACTCACGGGAACGGGTTGAACTAAGTTTGAAAACAATATATATATATATATATATATATATATATATATATATATATATATATATAACTTCTGAACATTAATAAGGTAAATACATTGTTTGTTCTCTATCAAAATCTTTCATGTGCTAACTATGCCTATCAGTAGTTAGTGCCTTCAGTAGTTAGAATCTTTTATTTAGCTGGCAGTATTGGCGGTGGTCCCGGCGGAGGTTCGAGTCCTCCCTCGGGCTTGGGTGTGTGTGTTTGTCCTTAAGATAATTTAGGTCAACTAGTGTGTAAGCTTAGGGACAGATGACCTTAGCAGTTAAGTCCCATCAGATTTCACACACATTTGAACATTTTGATACGAAAAGTCTAGCGGACTCAACATCGTTCCGGGAAACGTTTCGATATGCTCATCCTGTTTCCTACGAGTTCTTGCATTTGTTGCCTACACCTGTAGATACAAACTTTCTGCTACGTTGCGACGCGCTGAAACCCCCGAGTAGAGTCAAGGCCTCCTGACATGCAGTCCAGTGGTAAGAGGTGCGGCACCTGCCGGGCCCCAGTAATGAGATACCAAACCTGAGAATTTCGTAGCGGAACGTGCGCCGTCTTCTTCTGGGAACCGGCGGGCGGAATATTGTAGGCCGGCGGCGAGCTAAGCCCACGTTATTACCGGAGCAATACCACAGAGCGCCACCACACGGGGCCCTTGACGCGGCTGGCGGTAGCCGACTATTCATATGCGTCCAAACAGAAACGAAATTGAAGCGGGGGGAGAACTCTCTTCATTTTTTTCCTCTCCAGGCACAAAAGAAGCAGATTGACGGATGCGCGCAAGAGCTCTCGATTCTGAATCAGCTACTCAATTATTATTATAGGCCGGCGGAGAATTGGGTTTGTATTAGGGCGAGCGGCTGCGGTCAGTGAGTCCCGCGCGGCCGCACCGCCAAATTGCTCCGCCGTGATTGGCCAGTGCCGTACTGGCGCCGCCATTAGGCCGACCTTTAAATACTCTCCTCTCCTCTGCTCTCGGATGACCGCCGGCCCGGAATCCCGGGCGCCCGCTGCGCCGGCTGGAAATGACTCATGCGATCTTTTTGACTTTCTCTTCCCTTCGGGACGGGACGAGCGCTCCCAGGGAGGGTTCGTAATTCCAACGATTGTCGTCCGCTTTAATGGATAATCTACTCTGGTAAATCATAATGATCGTGACTGCTAGCCGGCGCCGTTCTATGTAGGCTGCCGTGCTACGGCCTCAAATGAAGGATTCCCCGAGATTGCGTTGTCCACTAGCTTGAACGAATCTTGTTTCGTTCGTGATATTGCAATTTCGTCCCTTATTTAGGCCGGGAACAAAGGCGACCGCTACGACTACATGAGCAGAATTTCAATTTATTGACGCTGTGATTATTCTTGCGAGATCACAAGCAGACTTTCAAACGAGAAAATGGAAACAAAATCATGACATTTGCTACGTTGTTTCTCGTCTTGAATCACTTTCGTGTTCTCAGTGTGGCTCTGTAACATGTCGGTGACCTCGCTCAATTCCACCACCCCATCCGACTTTTTTCGCTGGCAATAGAAAGGTATTTCTCTATTTCTCATCCTGTGTCTCTCTCTCTGACTCCTCACTCAATTACTCTCTTGATTTCTCCCCCTTCTCATTCTCCTCTTGAGTGTGTGTATGTGTGTGTGTGTGTGTGTGTGCGCGCGCGCGCGCATGTGTGAGGGCGATGGAAAGACAACGAGAAAAGGTGACAGAATAGGACGGAATAATGTGGGCTTAGAATGTCATCGTCTGTGAATAACAAATCAATAACTTCTCTGTTACGTACCAGTTCTTCTATTGACTTGGATGCCGGTTTTAAGAGTGACTGTGCCCACCGGCGTCAACAACGCAGGTAATAGTGACAAAAACATAGTCAGTCACTGGTCACTTTTTTAAGGGGTGTAGGACGTCAAACGGGCAGACTTGGAGCAGGAGAGGCACCACACAACATTTTGATTTCCACTGTCTATACTTTACAAATAAATTCATAAAACTTTGCCAGCACGACCAGGAAGGATTCAGGATTCACACTCGTAGCTGTGGAAGTTCAAAAACATTGCAAAATAATCTTTTTTTACATGTGAAATTTCATCATTTTTTCACTTACTATTGGCTGCATTTGTCGCTATAGGTACACTTTTCTTCGTAAGCAAGAGAGATTCTTCTATGAATTTTGCACAACATACAAACCATACGTACAGGTGTATGAAACCCTAGAATATTAAACATCTATTAAAAACTGGGGGAAAAATTGATATAAATAACTATAAAATTCGAGTTTTTTCTAAACATGAAGTTTAAAATGCAACAGCTCATTCATTTTTCATAAATTAAATGAATTCTAGAGTTTCATACACCTGTAAGTATGGTTTGTATGCTGTGCAACATTTATCGAAGAATATCTCTTACTTATGAAGAAAAGTGTACTTCCAGCAACAAATGCAGCCAATAGTAAGTGAAAAAAATGATGAAATTTCATATGTAAAAAAGGAATTATTTTGTTATGTTTATGTTTTTGAACTTCCACTGCTATGAGTGTGAATCCAGAATCCTTCCTGGTCAAGCTGACAAAGTTTTATGCAAATATTTGTAAAAGTATACACAGTGGAAATTAAAATGTTCTGTGGTGCATCTCCTGCTCCAGGTCGGCCCGTTTGACGTCCTACTTCCATTAAGGTCACTGGTAGTCGGGAGTAGTGGGTTATAATCTTCGTGCGGCAGCCAAAGTGTTAATGTGGTTTACGCTGGAGAAAAAGTTACTTCCAATTTCGGCCACCACGTGCTAATCTTACGCTGTACAGTATCTCGTCGACGCATCCGGTGATCATATTGAACAAATTGTGAAAGCGGTGGTTAATAATAAAATCAACATTATTCCCTTCTCACTAATTTGACCTTTTATGCCCACGTCCCATTCCTAATCCGTTACATATAGAAACATTTCTATACGTCATTCTTCCATTCACACTGCCAGACTTGTACCTGGTGGCCAGAATTGGAGATAAATGTAAATCTGTTCCGCGTTATCAATTAGAATATCTACTAAGTTTCTCTGACACAAGCTAATTACAACCCACACAGGACCCATGTGAGTAGCTGCACTTTAATTATAACCACGAGGTACATTCGTGTTAAGCTGAATAGATATCGACGTATGGTGGGCAATAACGTAAGTAAATTTTACTCTACAGTCACCGGCAAAATATCAGTACCGTTCGCTCTTAATTGACATGTACTTTCGAATTTTACCTAACATTCATTTCATTCTTTGCAAATATCTGCATACTTTCCCCGCTAAAGCTGGCTGATCTTGGAAAACGAAAGTATAACTTGCTATTCTGCATTTCGCTATCGTTCGGCAGTGACGTGTCACAAAGCTTTATGGATTAGTTCCAGTACATTTGGCAACTTAAATTTCCTGTTATTTATCGCGACAGATCCCTTAACTTGGCTTCAGGTCACTTCTATTGGGTTCAGATTGCTCGACGCCGTGAAGATTATTGTAAGCTCATTGCTTCCGTGTTTCTACGACGCTTATCACTATGGCTCGTGTCAGACCACATCTGTCCTACAAAGCAGTGGGCATATTCAAATAAAGATGTTTGATTTTTCATTTTTCTCGAAAAAATTTAACTGTGTAATGTTTTCTAAACTTCAACCATCTTTAACAATATTTTATAAAATTCAGTATTTAAGAATGTGTATTTGCAATGAAAACCAGAATTTTGCGTGCGATATTTAACTATAAACTCTAAGAAGTGCATTTTTATTGAAAAATGATGGTTAAGAATGAAATAATTGCCATATATATCATGAATTTCGTATCTAAATCATTAAGGTATTCAAACCTATAAGAAAGAAAATTACATATCACAACGAGCTACGAACCGCCACCCGCAAACACACACGATTGTCTACCCACGACGCTACCGGTAGCGCCACGCATATGACCATAATGACCTTTCTCATTTTCACTACGTACTTTTTCTCGAAAAACATCAAAGCTGATTTTTCTCTGTAATCTTATGAAAAACATCAACAACAACTTGTTTCTCGCCATTACCGGTGTTCCGCGCTTGTTCCACTACGAAGCAGGAAGCAGTGTCATTCATTTTCACACACGTATTAACAGCGAGACAATAACAGCTCAAGTGGCGTTTACAGAGACTGTGACTGTAAACGAGTTTTGAAATAAAAATTACGTAGCTAAAGTAAGATTAAGATAAACGTTGATGGCTGCTGATACATCAGAATGTCTTAAAGTTTTATTTACAGTGACTTAGTAATAACATATCTACTACGTAAGTTGTGCCTGCTTTCAAAAGAGCGAACACCAGCGTACGAGAGCTAAGGCTGCTGACCAATTATCGCATTTGTGTTTGTTTGCAGTATCGTTGTCGAACTTCCGCACGTTATCCGTTATCTTTATTGTTCGCTACATATGATTAGCGACAGCTAAAGTTAACAAAGGTAATTAACTCTGGACTACTAAAAGTCAGAAGATATGTCAGTTTAGTGCCTTTGGAGTCTAGAATTCGGTTTTCACTTTTGCCCAAATGGGTTAGTGTTTCACATGTCGTCGTGGATAAGCTTAAGCATCGATAACATGATGACGACTTCACATACTGAATGAACCACAGAGTTCCGATAGTGAATCTAGATCCATATTTCTCCTCATTTGAGGCATGTCGTATTCTTTTGTTTCCTAACAATTTTCACGTCTAAAATCGACAAAATTAAAGCACAGCTGTCCTGGAATGACTAGCTGAGGCGTTAAGTGTTAGTAAAATTAAGAATCTGTTTACAAGCACAGAGATTACGTGAGATGTTCTTCAAAACAGGTTAACAGTCAGCCACTGCCCTACACCATTCTCCATCGTTGACAATGGTGACGTAATTGCAATGACAATATGATATAACTATTCAATCTTCATTATTACAGATGCCATTTCTTAGAAATGCGAGTCAATAATGATCTCAGTCTGCTTGAAAAACGGGATGTTTTTGGCTAAGAGCGAATTAGCAACGATCGCTGCCAGCGTTTGTGCTCAAATAATGGTGCTGCATGGCTTACTACCAACACTGGTGCCTCATCAGTTAGTTTGCTGACAGCCTTTCTCTTTGCATCGGTCCACAGATTCGAGTGCAGCATTTTGTTACAGAAATGGTCCTCTGACTACCACATCTTCAATTCTAATGACACGAAACATAAAAACTTGATTATACGTTTTAACATAGCCGAATAGCGGCACGAAATAGAAAACGCATGTTGCCGTAAGGAAGTACGAATCGTGAAGCACAAACCCTCTTCTCTGATCACCCCGCCATGCCGTCAATTTACGAGGTCTTTACTGCTTGGAAGAGAGAACCAAAAAAATGTATGAACACCACTCACCTTCAAAATAATTACGTTTAGACGGTTGTTCCGAAACAGTTTCCACGAAGTAACTGGTAAGTGACCGTCCTTACCACACTCCATGGCAATAGGGTTTTTTTTAGAGGCACCGAAACCGGACAATGTTAGATACTTCCCGGTAGAACTAAAACGTGCAACTAAACACAGCGAGAAGTGTTTACTTCGTGTTCACATTGAAAAATTGTTTACGATTACTACAATAAAATAGTGGTTGTGGTGCAACACCTAAAATCCTTAGCTCTACATTCATTGTGAGCACTGCTTGCCATGCAATGCTCTCTTGAGAAGAGAGATGGCGTACCTGTCGTTTCAGGCTATACTGGAGGGAACAGATAAGAACAGGAAAAAAATGAGTACTAAGTTTCTTGAAATGCTTCAATCCGCCGACCGCTGTAGCCAACGGATACCACAGACTATGTCGCGAGCGAAGTAGCAGGCCTATGTAAAGAAAGCAGAAGACAGAGCAGTCGAAAACGAAGTGATAAACAAAAACTACAGTAACGGTTAATCGGAGTGCATTCACACAGATTTTACGAGTTTAAATGAGAACCGATTTGGTGACGTTCAGTTATTCAAAATATCATGTTCCGCCGAGAAAAGTAGACAACACTGGATTCAGTGTAGCAGTCACGAAGCCTTATGATTCATCGAGATTCAGCTGAGGGAGGTGATGTTAACGTACTGAATGAGGGAACCAAGTTCTTGTCTGTCCGTTCAGATTCAAGATTTTCATGATAAACTGATGAAATGAATGAAAAGCATGAAATGAATGAAAAGCATTCAAATCAAATTAATAGATCGATGGAAATCAAATCAATGAGAATGCAATGACATGAAAACTGCTCGGGCAAAGTTACGTATACATATTGTAGTTCCGATCTGCCAATTATTTTCAACTGTCAGAACATGTTCATTGAGTTGACTACGGAGAAATTCCGTGATGGTTCATTGGAAAATTACAAGTTAGATTTCCTTCCCCAGTATCGTCCTATTAGTAAACTGACGTGATAAAAGTCACGAAATAGCAATATTCAAGTATACAGATAGCGGTAGTATCGCGTACACCAGGTATAAAAGGGCAGTGCATTAGCGGAGCTGTCACTTGTGCCCAGGTGATTGATGTGAAAATGTTTCCGACGTGATTACGGCCGCGGAATGGTAGTTGGAGCTACATGTATGGGACATTTCATTCCGGTAATTGCTAGGGAGTTCACTACACCGACATCCATAGTGTCCAAATTTCAAGCATTACCTGTCACCACACACAATTCAGTCGCCGATGGTCCTCATTTAACGACCGATAGCAGCGGCGTTTGCGTAGAGCTGTCAATGCTAACAGACAAGCAACTCTGAGTGAAATATACGTTACGGCAGTGCAGTGTAATCTGGCGTTAATCGGTTATGGCAGCAAACGACCGACGCGAACGCCTTTGCTGTCAACAGAACGTCGCCTGCAGGGTTTCTCCTGGACTCGTGACCAGTTCAGTTTCACCCTACACGACTGGAAAACCGTGGCATGGTCAGTTCCGATTTCAGCTGGTAGGATTCGTGTGTGGCGTACACCCACAAAAGCCATGGACCCAATTTGTCACAAGGCATATGCAAAGTGACGATGATTCCATAATGGTGTGGTCTGTGTTTACATGGAATGGACTAGGTCCTCTGGTTCTACTGAACCGTATATTGACTGGAAATGTTCATGTACTTGGAAACCATTTGCGACCATTCATCCTGGACTTCATGTTTCCAAAAACGACGGTATTTTTACTGATGACAATGCGACATGTTACCGGACCACAGTAGTTCGATATTGGTTTGAAGAACATTCTGGAATATTCGAGCGAATTATTTGGCCAAAACATGAATCGAACATTCATGGGACATAATCTAGAGGCAAGTTTGTGCACGATATTGAGCCATGCTGCCTTTATAGCCGTCCATAATTACGAAAGAGTTGCTGGTGCAGCGTTTCGTGTACCAACTAACCTCTCGATTATGTCCCATAAATGTTCGATTCATGTCAGGTGATTTGGGTGGCCAATAAAGCGCTCGAATTTTCAGCATGTTCTTCAAGCCGTGGATCTCGGAATATTGAATTCCTAATGATTTCCGAAATGGAATGTCCCATGTGTCTAGCTCCAACTATAATTTCATGTTCAAAGTCTATTAATTCCCGTCGTGCGGTCATAATCACGTCGGAAATATTTTCACGTCTTCTCTGCCAACACATTGGTCTTTTTATACACTGTGTACGCGGTACTAATCGTCCTGCCAAGTGACAGAGACTGCAAACCGCCTCAGTCTGTGTCGCCTGGCCACCAAGAACTGTTGCAGGACGATTGATTCACGGATCCAGTTATATGGCTCCTTCCGTGTATAGCGATTTTACGACTATGACGAGTGGGGCCTGAAGATGGCATCAATGTAATGCCGAAACTGGTAGCACATAGAAGTTCATAAAATAAAATAACCTTCTACAAAACATACGGCTGTTGGTAAATTATTGCATCAAGAAGAAATTACGAGGGCGTGCTGAAAAGTAATGCCTCTGATATTTTTTATCTGAAAAATCTAAAGACTTTTTAAATAAAAAAAACGTTATTAAAATTCTATCTACATCTTTATTCTTCATGTCTACGTATTTGCAGCCCTCTGCCGCTAGAGGACTCAGAATTGTATGGCGTAACATGGTGTTGTGTACCGTAATTATGACTGTGCGCGATAAACTGCTCAGCAAACTCAAAGAAATAATTCGAAGAGTTCGTCTACATATGGAGCACCCACTTCTTCAGCATGACAATGCTGGGCCACACATGGGTGCTGCTACAGCTGCAACAATCAGACGCTTTCGGTTCATTGTCATCGAACGTCCTCCATACATTTCCCACTTGGCCTCATCCCATTTTCATCTGTTTCCAAAACCTAAAGAACACCTTCGGGGACTTCCCTTTGATAATGATGAAGCGTTGCAAGCGGAGGTGAGGTTGTGGCTCTGACAACAAAGTCAAACATTTCGGAATAGCGGAGTCAACTTTCTCGTGGGGAGAGATACGTTCGTTGGCAGGTTGACTATGTTGAGAAATGAATACGGTAGACACGAAGAATAAACACGCAGAAAGTTAATTACACTCGGCTTTAAGAGTTTTCACACAAGAAAAAATCGCAGGTATTAGTTTTCGATGGTTCTCAACGATGGAATATTTCTACAATAGCCACCATGTCGTTTTGTGGGAGCTTCCTGTGACTGCACAAGTGACTGCTGCTAATGCAAACGAAACAGCAAGCAGTCAGACAAACTCGGGAAAAACTATGTCAATGCTCAAACAATACACATCTGATTATTGTTATTCCAATTACTTAAATGCGTAGCTGAGATTGTTATTGGATCCGATGACGGACTGATCCTAGATGGAAGCAATCGTCACTAAGAAAGTACATCCTTACAGTTGTGCATTGCATAATCCATTTATTAACAAAAAGCGATGCGTGTGTAACGTGCGGAAAAGCAGGAACATGGACATGTTGCCATCTTCCAGATATCAACAATGCAACTACCCTCTCCTCGACACTGCGCCTTCCAGAAAACATAGTGGCACTCCGTCCCAAATGGGTATTAATAGTGACTTAAAACAATAATATTTATTACCACTAATTATGTATAATCAAATATACCAATATCGTAATCGTACCACTGACACTATCCTTTCTCTTTTTACCACAAAGCCGGCCGAAGTGGCCGTGCGGTTCTAGGCGCTGCGTTCTGGAACCGCGAGACCGCTACGGTCGCAGGTTCGAATCCTGCCTCGGGCATGGATGTGTGTGATGTCCTTAGGTTAGTTGGGTCTAACTAGTTCTAAGTTCTAGGGGACTAATGACGTCAGAAGTTGAGTCCCATAGTGCTCAGAGGCATTTGAACCATTTTACCACAAACAAATTTTTGTTGACGATATCCAAAGACACACCCGCACAGCGGTGTGGTCTTTCATCATGAAAGTAATTATTACTTCTGATATAAATTGACATATTTGCGATATTCGCATTCGCTCAGACCCGTATTCATAGGAAGCGCCGAATTAATGTTAGAAGCATACGCAGAGAGGAAAGGAGTAGAAACTGGCTAAATCACATTAACGGTTGGGAGTCAGCGGCGCGGAGCTGTCCAAACAACTGCTATCCGGGAGTTGGCGCCGGCCGGTGCCCGACAAAGGGAAACGCAAAAAAGGTGCCGCGACGGCCGACCGTTAAGCGCGAGATTCGCCAGAGCGTCGTATCGCAGTGATTCTCCATCCGCTGCCGGTCGGCGTCTGTACAGCCGCCGCTCTTTTTGCCGCAGGAAATGATAAATCGTGGGTAATAATAAACGGAGAGCCAACAGGCGGTAATTAGGGTTGCCGTATGCGGAAGCGCATGCTCTCCACGGGGCATCTCCTGTTCCCATGGCCGGCCCTATGTGCTTTGACGCAGGTCGCGCGCCAGGCCCCTGACACATCCGGAAGAAGGCACCGGAAAGCTGTCGCTTGTCGCAGCGGAACGTCACAGCTACTGGCTGGCATGAAACGTAGTTTGAGAGCGTTTTATAGTGAACTGCTCAGCAGCTACCAAATATTAGCTGTGGTAACTCATCCTAGAATCGACGACTAGGCTAGACTCATTCCATATAGGGTCTCCCAGATCTACCATCAGACCTTTGCTAGAACACAAGGTTTTCCGGTCATCACCTTTTAGTTTTGTATTTATTTATCGTCAGTCTTCTAACTCGTCTGATACGTCTCAGCACGATTAGCCCTCCTGGGTTACTCTCTTCAGCTCAGAGTAGCACCTGCACCAAACGCTCACTATTATTTGTACCATGAATTCCCATTCCTCTTTTCCTACAGTTTTTGCCCTCTGGTACCATGGAAGTTATCCTCTGATGCTGTAGCACATGTGTCTTCAATCCGTCCCTTCGTTTAGTGTTTACCAGATACTACTTTCCTGAGCAATTCCGCGAAGAACTTCTTCATTTCTTTTTTGTTACGTAAGCACAGTCTTCAGGAATCATTCGTAGCACATCTGAAACACGCCAGTTCTCTTTTTTCTGTTTTTCCACAACCCATTATTCACTTTGATTTAATGCAGCGCTCTATTGTACATTTTCAGGAATTTATTTCGCAAGTTAATGTATAACTTCAGGCGTGTGTCCACTAGCAAGTAAACTCCCGCGTAGGACCTACTTCTCAAAGTCCTTCGGCGTGAAAACACCTCCATCAAGTTCACTTCCTCACGTTAGGTTAACTTTCACAAGAAGAACGGGCAGCAAAATGAAAACCAGAGATACGGAAAAAAGTAAACTACCATTTCAAAAGTAATCGCCATAAGCACTAATACATTTATACCACTGTGAGGCAAGAATGTCAGTGCCTTCGTGGAAAAAAGTTTGCGGTTGCCAAGGGCGTCAAACCTATTACTCAAAAGTAAATCGACTGCCAGGAATGTCTTTCTCCAACTCTTCAAAAATATGGAAATCGCATGGGCAGACATCGGGGCTGTCGTTGTTGTTGATGACGTTGTTGCTGGCGCAAAATCTTGTTGTGTCTAAGAGTACATTCTTGCTGCTGAAAATTTTGATTTAACTTTGCTGGTTGGTGCAGACGAAATAATTGATGAAGAGTTGCCTGTTCCTATGAATATCGTTTTATTTTTTCCCATTATTCTAGATCACAACGACTTTGTAATTTCCATATTCAAAAATCCAATAATTACATTGTTGGTGACAACGTCTACTTGCATCTGAGGCATGCCCACTATTACTTACATTCTGCGGTACTCACAGATTCTAAAAGAGTTTACACAGAAAAAGAGTTTACAAACTGTCTCGACAGGAGAAGAATCTTTATTAAATTATATCACTATTTCATAAATAAACACAGAAAAAAATTAATAACTAGCGTTTGATTGCGCAATTAATAATATGAATTTTAAGTATGCCAGAAATTTGTAATTTCAATTATTCTTAAAACGAGAGTAATTTTAACTGTTAGTACTTACCGATTTTAGCCTGAAATATAATACATCGGATACAAAATCATATGAATTCTTCTAATGAAACAGCTGAGATAGTTTTAACCTGTGCAAGAATCAAAGTATGCATGGTATCGGTTATTTCTGTTAAAAAACGGTAGTGATAGAGAAGGATGATTCATTATACGCTCCTCCACGGCCAAGGAAACCGAGGATACTTTGCCCTGTGAAACAAATTTAACACTCTCGAAACAGTATTTATTTATTTAATTGTCACTGTAATACATTTTTATTTGCACAAACATAAAAAATCAGCTAAACTCAAAAGACATCTGTATTGCCAATCTACTTACACTTTCGTTGGATCGAAGTAGTGGGTAAATTCATTTCGCGCCTCCTTGGCTGACTGTTGCCACTGCCTTACGTCTCCAAGGGTAGATTTGTTTCGGCCTATCTGTCCTTGTGCTACGGTCATTGAGTTTGTAAATCTTGAGAATGAAATTTACCCAGCAGCGCATAATGAAATTGCTTCTATCGTCTGTTATTATAAGTTTATCAAGAGCCCAAATCACCATGAAAATTCTCCTCGTTTTATCTCTGTTTAGAACAATTAGACTTCGTAATACTGGACAGCTTGTCGTTATCAGTCCAAAAGAGTTTACAGAAATTATTTGCTCTAGCCGAGAATTAAAAGCCCGATTTTGCATTAGTTGATCCATAAAGGGGTGAGGCTTCATAATACATTTCTTTAGACCAACGATGGCGTATGTCTGAACATTTCTACACACTTAACTTCGAGAAACCAGTAAACTTAGTGTATTACATTCAAGCCTTTCTGACCGTTTACAGTTACTCGAAACTCCGCCGGATATTCTATCGTTAGTACTTACATCGAAATATACAACTATTTAGTCAGGTCCAATCAGTGCAAATTGCCCGGTACTATGGGTACCTTTGAAATTAATGCCGCTTTCTTCCCATCTGTAGCACCTATACAGTTTGAAACATCCCATTTATTTTCAAAACCATTAGCGATATGTAATTATTCTTTTTCTTTCGAACGTACCTAAAACTATAGAAAACATGTTTTAGCTGACAGCAGTTATAGTTAAATTTATCCCTTTGAAGGTATATGCCACATTATGACATTCATTTTAGATACCAGAAAACTCGACGACGGGAACGGCGTCTGAGTCTAATTCTGTTTTGAAGAACACACTCGCTCAAACAGAAGATATAAGAACTCCTGTAAAACGAAATAAAATCACTGAAGTACCGAAGTGACCCTTCAGAAAGCAACTGAAACTGTGGAGAAAGCTGCTGATCACAAACAGGTGCTTGGAAATTTTGTGGCATCAGAGATGTTTATTACCTCAAGCATCAAGCAATAAAAAAATTAAAACGGATGGTATAGGGAGCAGCTCCGCACGTTTCTGCATAATATGAAAGTCTAACTGCTTACAAAATTACTGGAGTGTCAGTTGATGCAATTATAATTTCGACGATGCGCACATCGTCCGATGAAGTGATTATTTTTCTGGTACTGCGTAAATGCATCATCCACAAGGTAACTGTCCACAAGGTAACTGTTTTGTAAGATTTCTGATTAAGATAATTATTTTAGTAAGGTTATGAAATATTAAAATACTAATCTTCAAATGTTCTCTGTCCAAACAATCAAATAAAGCCTCACGGAAAGATACGAGATATCGTGCACACACGACCTCGGAAGAGGCACCTGAGCGAGTAGAAACACTTCAATCAAGTAAATACAAAAGAATGTAATTACTGACAAATATTTCTTTTGCTTGATATTTAAGTGTTTTATTCTCTTACATGTGGCTAAAAGTCGAAGAGTGATTAGAAGGTTTCCTCTTGGTGATAGAGCTTGCTCCATTTTTTTTTTTATCCTGTTGTTGAATACAACAGACACGGGTTGTTCGAAAGCTGCGTACGACATTCTCACAAACGTCTTAATCTTAGCGAAGTTCTCTTATTTTAGTTGATCCATCACTGTTTCCTGAAAAGTGAAATACGTACGTCCCTCCATCCATTTCTTCATCTGAATATCTGTTTGTTTCTGAACTTTGTTCTTTTTCACGACTTTTTAAAATGATGAAAATGCATCAACCCTGGCAGTTTCTCTAGTTTCTAAGCACGATAATGCTAACATACACGCTGCTAGCAGATTTCTTTCTTTTTTTTTTTTTTTTTTTTTTTTTTTTTTTTTTTTTTTTTGCAAGTACTTGCAAGAGTAAGTTGAACAAGATTTTGTTGTAATGTAAATATCTCAGTAAGTACTTGCAGAAGTTACTCGCAGAAGTTACTTCCGAGTAGACACGTGCCTTCTGATACCAATAGAATCCTTCTGGAAACATTCTCTTTGCCTGTGCTGAACTACTTTGTATCTGATTCTTGCTTTAGCTATGCGTTAATTTGTTATCAAGGTAGCAGAATTACTTAACTTCGGCTGCAACAAGGTCCCCAACTCTGATGCTATATTTGCCGCTAATCACGTCTGTACTACTCATTAACATTTTAGTCTTTTTTTGTTCTACCCTCTGTCAATATTGTACACTTAGGACACTGTTAATGCCACTCTAAACGCCCTACAATTCTTTCTAAATTTCACAGCCCTTAACAATGTCATCAGCGAATATTATCAGTCATATCTTTAATCCTGAATCTGAATGTAATTTCTGCGCCTCTCTTGTACTCCATTAATTGCTTCTTTGGTGTACATATTGAAAGAGATAGGAGAAGGCACCATATACGTATGCCTCACGTCCAGGGAAGCTCAATTATTACAATGGTTTGCAAACCTCAAGGACGAGAGCAACTTTCAGTGCTAACTAAGTTAGCTCCATCAAACTTGAACCATACATAGAAAGAATTACTACAGTATAGTACAGACGGTAGCTAAAAAAATACGCAATGAGATGAACAGAAATGACACTTTCATTCACGGGCAATAATTACACCGATCTCACCGCGATTTATGATGGTCCAAAAAACATTACAAAAGGCGGGCTGTGGTCCGTAATATAGTGTGCGATCACGATGAACGGTTATACTGATGTGCCTCGAAAAAGTTCAGCGTGCGAACTACAAATTTTTTAAAATCTTTTTCAGCTGCCGGCAAGCAGTAGAGGGCAGCTCGGTCGATGGGCTGATCAAGTAAGCCACTGGGCATTATTGTTGGCATTACCTCAAAACACTCCAGCCACACGGGGTTTGCGATACCAGTCACGGCCCAGACGCGTAGAACCATTTGCGCTTAAACACAGTGTGATCAAGAGTGACGTAAGATTTTGAAACTCGGAGCGCTTGCATGCTGTCCAGAAACTGACACTTGCAAATTTAACCGGGCCTAGCAGTTCGCGCTCAGTGCAGAGTGAGTTAAGAAAAGCTAACAGGAAAAGGATAAGACAAACCCACTCGCCTCTCAGCGCCTCCCCCTCCCCTCCCACAGTAGGACTACAACAGAAGCGTAGCTATAAGGGTACAAGTACCCGAGCTCAGGGGCTCAATGCATTTTGACGTTGGGTTGATCTCGGGGAAGATATCAAACAGGAAGGTCGTCGGTCTAATCGGATTAGGGAAGGATGGGGAAGGAAGTCGCCCGTGCCCTGTCAAAGGAACCATCCCGGCATCTGCCTGAAGCGATTTAGGGAAATCGCGGAAAGCCTAAATTAGGATGGCCGGCATTCAGTCGTGTCGCCACTCTGTCTGCATCTTGAACTGGACTGAATTATGCGCTTTTGAGTTTCAGAGAAACCACATCTAACCCTTGGTGAAGAGGATCTGTTGGCTGCGTTCCCACTGAATAAATCGCCAAGTTTCGGCACGAGGCTCGCCTTACCGGTGGCAGAGCGGCTGCAGGATTTGGTAAAGTTCACTATTGTGCGGCCAACCACCGCCCTCTGCGGGACTTCGGCCGACGGACTGCAAGCTGTCTATGATTCGGCTGGGGAAGGTTCACCCTCGCAGTCGCCTAGCCGTCTAGACATCATCGGCAATGGTGCCCGTCGACCCGTGGGTGGTGATCGGGCATTGCTGCTTGGCATGGAACAACTGGTGTTGGGTGTCGCACCCAAACGCACGGTATGGGGACAGTGAGTCCGCATGGAGATACTAGCTGGCACAACTCCTGAGGACCTGGGCGGAGACATATGGCACCACGGTAGCTGTCGACCATGAGACAAGGCAACCGATGTCAAAGGTGCCATCTGGACGACAGCGCATCCTGCAATCGGCTGCGTTTGCAGGCACACAGTGCGGGCCTCAGACCAGTTCTAGTACTGCAAAGGCTACTTGCGTAATCACCCGTCACTACTACCACAGTTTAATTACACCCCCAGTGTGAACCATTTCTCTCACCCACCCCGACTCTAGCGGCACGGAATTGGCTCTGGAACGTGCTCCCACGCCGGCCACAAAATTGTTAAGAAGTTCTGGTAGTGGGCGATCTGTTTCGCCACTAGAGTAGCTGACAGCTGGTGGATGGTCGTTGGTGCATGTGGCCGTGCTGCAACATGTCCCCAACACACTCCGCAAGCGCTCAGTGACATTTAAGTCGGAGGAAGTGGCTAGCCAGTGCATTTGGCAGACTATCCTCACATTCCAGTAGCTCCTCCACCTACACTGTTCGATTCTGTTGTGCAACGAAAATGAAGTCTGAGTCGAATGCATCCCGGAAAAGATGCGCTTGAGGAAGGATTACAGAGTCAAAAACATTCTCCGGCGAGTGTATCACGTTCAGAGATTTAGGGGTCAGTATGCGTCCCGCATAACGCCTGAACAATGAAAACGATCATGTTCGCCAAAGTAACTGCGCATATTAAGTGTTCCCACCTCTACCCATGTGAGTACACTATGCACTCACCAGTCAACGTGACACTGTACGTGTGGGATATGCTGGAGAGACGCACAGCAGCACGTCCGTGTCCATCAAAGACCGCCCAACTGTTCTCAACCACGTTGGTGGAGGAATGGAACGCCCTACCACAAGAACTCCTTATTAGCGTTGTGGCAAGCGTGGAAGCACGTTGCCGGCCGTGGTCGCCGAGCGGTTCTAGGCGCTTCAGTCCGGAACCACGCGGCTGCTACGGTCGCAGGTTCGAATCCTGCCTCGGGCATGGATGTGTGTGATGTCTTTAGATTAGTTAGGTTTAACTAGTTCTAAGTTTAGGTGACTGATGGTCTCAGCTGTTAAGTCCCATAGTGCAAGGCCTTTTTTTTTTTTTTTTTTTTTTTTTTTGCACGTTGTTGAAAATGTACTGCCGTCCGCGGTAGTCACACATCCTACATCCTACTACGAAACGTGTCCTGCCGTTTTCAGTGACCATGGCATCATCACGAATCGCGATAAGTACTGATGAGTGGTACTTAAGTAAATAAAGTAGTGAAATCAAAGTGAAGTAGAAATTAGAATATAAATGAAAAACTTAGTTTAGTTTAGAAGAATTACACACTGGCAAACAGCGGGTAGAACAGCAGAGTAGAAGAGACAAGGACCATGAAGTCAGCAAGTTCCACATAAGCAGACGCTGTCGATTCAGCCGTCAGGGCATCGCCCGACCGGCTCACGTGTTTCTCAGTTGTCACATGTGAGCAAAGGCCCTCGCCTACATTCCAAAAGCCAATGACCGACGTTAAGAGGATTCTTCGAGAAGCTTTTCAACGTGACAGAAGAGGCAATGACCGTGAAGTCGTTCACCTCCAGTAAACTGAAGTGAATAAATACGCGAGACGCAGTGGGCCAGACAGACGAGACGAAGAAAAGAAGTGAAGAAGAGTAGCAATAGTTTTCAGTCAGTTTAGGTGCTGAAGACCGTCATGCAAGAAGAGACTACATCATGCACAGACGCACCAAGTCCGTCGCAGTAATGGAATAGCAAGCAGCAACCTTGGCGCCAGAAGACAGAAGTTAAAAGGTATTTGAAGTCTGATTTTTACGTACCCGAGTGACTCGTGAGGACGGGAAGGAGACGGCCTCACATCAGCAGTCACCTGTGAGCTGGGATGAAGATCTGACAGCCGAAGACTGGCAAGCGGGAGTCCGTTGTTCGAGTCCGCGACACTGGCCTACCCCCGCCGCGCCGCTCCGCTGGCCGACGCACAACACACGCGGCCGCTTAGAGAAGAGAAACAGTGGGACGCCACATCCAAGATATCACCATCCGATGCACGACTTCGCTCGCAATAATTAAACGGGCCTCCTCGCGCTGCGCGTCTCCAGTCAACTGGGCGAGACGGCGACACGAGATACACACTGCCACGCGTAATCAGACGCCGCCGCTGCTGCAGCAGACGGCTTCGCAAACGACACAGCTGCCGCTCTCCGAGCCAGAACATCGCGTAAGGAAACAGTTGTACGAAACTTGCAATAAAAGTTATCTTATGTAAAAATGCTGTTTCATTCTACCTCATACCCGAGCCATGGAAGAACCCACCCTGCCCACATGTTGTTAAGAGAGAAAAATTAATTTATTTAGGATTTTCATCCTGACATAATGCTTTAGAATCAAATGCCCTTTGCAGTAATGTTCATCCTGACAATTGACTAGTATCAAAAGAGAAAACCCAGTTACATTTAGTGTCAGAACTGTTACAGTACAGTGTAATTGTTGACTTTATATAAAAAATGTCGTTTCTGTTCGTCTCATTCTGATTTTCCTTTAGTTATCTTCTTTACTGTACTGTAGCAGTTCCTTGTACGTAAGCTCCAAGTTTGATCGAGATATGTTACTTGGCAATGAGACATAATGCGAAAGTTACTTTCGTTCTGAAGTTTTGTACACACCAGTGTATTACTGAGTAGCACCAATAAACTTAACAATTTTTTGCGCGCTAGGTTTTCGGTGTGTTGCTCCAGAATGATGGTGTCGGTAAATGAATCTACCTGAGACTGATACTATTTCCTTCGTAACAGAGTACAAATGTAAGGATTTTTATCAGATTTAGAGTTCTTTCACTTGATTAATATTTTGTTTCGTTTTATTAATAAAAATAAGTTTGACTTGAATATAATCTTGAAAATTTGGACATAATAAGAGAATACATGTCCAATGCATTTCACTCCTTCCAACTAAAGCAAAAAGGTGTGTATAAAGTTGCAGATGATGTAGATTTCGAAAACCCAGCTGTCTACCGCAATCCTTGCCCATTCAGGACAGAATAAGCCTGACTAAAGCAAGAAAGTATATAGCTGTCCCCGAGCACTCCTTGAATGTAATAGTGAAATGAGACACGACATTATAAAGAATCGTGGTGGAGGCATCACATTCCTGGACCAGCCTAGTTATAGAGTCTACCAGATTAAGGCTGTCCGCGAATCTTACAACCGGGGGCGCAGGTTTCGATCTGCCACTTCTGGAAAACGCCTTGGAGCTTTCATACAATAACAACAGTGGAGGAAGAAAGCCAGTGTCCATCAAAGTTAGATTGGATTCCAGCAAAAGGACACTGCCCGGAACACTGAATAAGTGAGTAGGTCAGTAGCCGAACTGTAGCAACTGTAAAATATGTATCTAAGAAAAAAATCATTCTCCATATCATGAAATAATTCGAAGTACCTGAGCTTCACAGACAACTCACAAAATTTCCTATGAGGTTAAATAATGTGAGGAATCATTCCCCGTATATAATACTCTCACAAAATCAAGCTCATGTGTGACGAGCTAATAATGTTGAACAATATTCTATTTGCATAGAACTAAAGACAGATTTTACCACTGATTTCATGTTGTAAAAGGCACTAAATGCATTGATATACACGAATCATCCAGAACGCTATGACAGCATGTTGACTGTTAGGTACAATACCCGCCGTTGGTCGTGTTATGAATTTTCAGGTCTTTCGTACGTGGCTGGAACACATACCAGATACTCACGGAATTCCTGTACAGCACAAGTAGTTGTTTAATGAGCTCGATGACGTCACAGGTAGAAATAACATCCGTTGGACACGATGATTAGATCAAACATGTTTCCTTAAACAACGCGATTTAAACATTCTTGCACGAACCATTGTCCTCCTTTAAATCATCGTATCCAGTGATCCAGGGGAGTGACATAGACTTTGACAAAATGGATATGGCAGCCCACGTACGTCCTAGACAGCGTGCCACATTACCAAAACAGTCTATTCCTATCGAGGTTACGATGAATAAACAGCCTAGGTTCGGACATTTTGTTGTAGAGAAATATTAATTTTTTGTTATATAGCCTCTCGCACGCAATCATTGGTGCATTGGTGCAAATTATTGGTGGAGCAGAACCAGAAGGTAATTATCTCATGGGATGTCGTATGCTAGATCTCACACCATACGGGAAGAATACTGCTTATCAATTTATGCACACATCCAGACCCTACGAGAGGGCTGGGAAGGCTATGGTGGCAAATACGAGACTGCTATTGTAAAACAGATTTTATATCACACAAAAATCTTGCGCCAGTATAAGCAATCTAGCTCTTCCTTTCCATTTTGATTCTTCACATTCATTAGTCATACCGCCGAATTGCATACAGTTATATTTCTCGTTGTATCTTGAATGCATAGTATTTTCTTTTGACGTCGTGCACTGAACCACCTTGTGATAGAGTCTTTCTTTCTTTCACCGTTGTTGGAATTCCTACGAAAACATTTCCCCAACAAGTGTACACTGCAACAGCTGTGAAGCATCGTTATAATTTGGTAGGTTTGCCAACAACAGTCAAAGATAAAACACTTATGATCCCATCACAAGGTGATTTTACACAAAAAAACGAATATACGGAAAATATTTTGCATAGACGCAATATAAAATATTTCCATTTCTGTTAGTTTTTCTGGGAGAATCGAAAAAGTTAAAAAGTGAGATTAAATGAACGGGGTTCATTGGTCATGCTGGTGCTCGGAAATAAAGAGGCAATGTTGCTCCTTTGTTCGTCTGAAGAACAACCAACTTACGTGGACCCAGTCAGGTGACTTAATGTACATTTTTTCTTGTAATAAGAAGCGTGGCCCTCAGAGGTTCAGTTCAGAACATTGGAGATGCCCATAATGGAAATTTCCGCGGCTTATTAGAGCTCTGGAGTCACTATGCTCCAGTTCTTGCAAAATACATTAGCAAGGTCAGAGTCCAAAAAGAAGCTGGAAAGCGTTCACAAGTGCGTTATCTGTCAAATGATAATCAGAATGAATTTATTTCTAGTTGTGACCATCATGTCAGGAGGACAGACTTGGAACCGAGAAAAACGAAAAGTATCATTCATTTATTGTTGGCTAACTCCTGATTCAAATCATATTGATCAAACATCATTCATCCTGCGTTATGTTAACGTCAAGAAGGAAATTCATAAATATGAAATAAATGAACGGTTTTTGAAATTCTTAGATTGTAAAGAGATAACAATAGTTGTTACTGCACATTTAATTTGATCAACACGTGTGAAAAATCAGTTCCTATCAGTAAATGACGTGGACATGGTTATACTAACGGAAGAAATATTAGAAGGTCTTATAAAGAAGCTCAGACACAGAGGTGAAATCCTCTTGCAAAATTGTATCTGCCTGATTGTTATACCCTTGCGTGGAATATATGCAGCCAAGAGTTCTCATGAAGTAGATACTTTTTTTGGAGTGATTCAACGTCTTTCAAACCTGTTCAGTACCAGTCTACAATGGTGGGAAATTCTGAAACGGTGTGTTCGACGTTCTTCATATTCCATGTCTGACACCCGTTGGTGTGCTCAAGTTGACGTCCAGTACCAATTGCAGGTCACTTGGATAAGATTTCCACTGCTATTGAAACTCTCAGTGAGTTACATATGTCAGTTGAAACACGTTCTGTGATACGTGGTATTTTGGATTTTGGATTATGTGAGATCATTCAAGTGTTTAATCATTGCATCAATGTAGCTAAAGTTGTTAGTACTAATTGACTACAGGAGTAAATTACTACCGGCGCTAAATACTACCATTGATGTTGAGGTAAGACTCTTGGAGAACTTATTACATGTTTTTAAACATATTCGTGAAAATTGGGACATCATTCTCCGTGACACGAAGTTGTTGCAGTGCAGTTAATATCAATCCTAAATTTCCGGGCTTGCGTATTAAGAGGAGGAAATCATTTCATGATGAAACCAACAATGACGTGAAAGATTTGAATTCAGAAGATTTATTCAAGATAAATATATTGTCGTTATTGATAACCTAATATCTAACTCGAAAACCCGATATGAAACAGTGAAGATCTTTGATGAAACATTTAGATTTTATGGAAATACTCTGCATAAATAAACTTCATGACGTGTGGCGCGAGATACATCGAGACCATATTATGAGCTGATTACACTGTTCCATCCCCAACTGCTGAGCTAACGCTACGGTTCTGTATGAACTCCTCGTCATATTCACCTCACGAAATCTTTGTGAGACGAAACAAAATGTTAACTGGCTTTTATTTGGACTGACGCTGACGGAATTGTAACAGATAGTACATAATTGTAGTTGTCGGAATGTAAGTACATTTAAAACGTTGGCAGAGACTTTACCAGAGAGTTACGTATCAGGACCGAGTCGTAAATTATATATTCTCTCTCTCTCTCTCTCTGCTCTCTTTCTCTCTCTTTTTCTCTTATCTTTCTATCACACACACGCAACACACACACACACACACACACACACACACACACACACACACACACACACACACACAAACACAAACAATTTTAATTTTTTTTCATCAGCGACATATTTAAAACATTTCCATGCCCTGGTTCATATCAGGATTTTGAGAAGTTTCCCTTGGTTACCAGAAGAAGAATACTGGAAACGAGAATTCCTCCCAAACATTTCCAATGGGGAAGCGCTTTGAGACTATACTTTGCTGTATTTAGACTGAAAAGCAGCAAGTTTTACACTGGGCTCTTGACCCTACTGGGTAAAGAATAACATATAAGGGGCATTCAAATGAAAACGAGGCAGATGGAAAAAAGTAATCGCCATAGCTGTTAGATTAGAATAGATTAGATTAGATTAATACTAGTTCCATGGATCATGAATACGATATTTCGTAATGATGTGGAACGAGTCGAATTTTCCAATACATGACATAATTAGATTAATTTAACAACATACTTAAGTTAATATAACAACTTTATTTTTTTGTGTTTTTTTGTTTTTCTTTATTTTTTATTTTTTATTTTATTTTTTAAATATTTTTTTTCTTAATTTATATCTAAAATTCCTCTATGGAGTAGAAGGAGTTGTCATTCAGTCAGTCTTTTAATTTCTTCTTAAATACTTGTTGGTTATCTGTCAGACTTTTGATACTATTTGGTAAGTGACCAAAGACTTAAGTGCCAGTATAATTCACCCCTTTCTGTGCCAAAGTTAGATTTAATCTTGAATAGTGAAGATCGTCCTTTCTCCTAGTATTGTAGTTATGCACACTGCTATTACTTTTGAATTGGGTTTGGTTGTTAATAACAAATTTCATAAGAGAGTATATATATTGAGAAGCTACTGTGAATATCCCTAGATCCTTAAATAAATGTCTGCAGGATGATCTTGAGTGGACTCCAGCTATTATTCTGATTACACGCTTTTGTGCAATAAATACTTTATTCCTCAGTGATGAATTACCCCAAAATATGATGCCATATGAAAGCAATGAGTGAAAATAGGCGTAGTAAGCTAATTTACTAAGATGTTTATCACCAAAATTTGCAATGACCCTTATTGCATAAGTAGCTGAACTCAAACGTTTCAGCAGATCATCAATGTGTTTCTTCCAATTTAATCTCTCATCAATGGACATACCTAAAAATTTGGAATATTCTACCTTAGCTATATGCTTCTGATTAAGGTCCATATTTATTAATGGCATCATACCATTCACTGTACGGAACTGTATGTACTGTGTCTTATCAAAATTCAGTGAGAGTCCGTTTACAAGGAACCACTTAGTAATTTTCTGAAAGACAGTATTGACAATTTCATCAGTTAATTCTTGTTTCTCAGGTGTGATTACTATACTTGTATCATCAGCAAAGAGAACTAACTTTGCCTCTTCATGAATATAGAATGGCAAGTCATTAATATATAATAAGAACAACAAAGGACCCAAGACTGACCCTTGTGGAACCCCATTCTTGATAGTTCCCCAGTTTGAGGAATGTGCTGATCTTTGCATGTTACGAGAACTACTTATTTCAACTTTCTGCACTCTTCCAGTTAGGTACGAATTAAACCATTTGTGCACTGTCCCACTCATGCCACAATACTTGAGCTTGTCTAGCAGAATTTCATGATTTACACAATCAAAAGCCTTTGAGAGATCACAAAAAATCCCAATGGGTGGTGTTCGGTTATTCAGATCATTCAAAATTTGACTGGTGAAAGCATATATGGCATTTTCTGTTGAAAAACCTTTCTGGAAACCAAACTGACATTTTGTTAGTACTTCATTTTTACAGATATGTGAAGCTACTCTTGAATACATTACTTTCTCAAAAATTTTGGATAAAGCTGTTAGAAGGGAGATTGGACGGTAGTTGTTGACATCAGATCTATCCCCCTTTTTATGCAAAGGTATAACAATAGCATATTTCAGTCTATCAGGGAAAATGCCCTGTTCCAGAGAGCTATTACACAGGTGGCTGAGAATCTTACTTATCTGTTGAGAACAAGCTTTTAGTATTTTGCTGGAAATGCCATCAATTCCATGTGAGTTTTTGCTTTTAAGCAAGTTTATTATTTTCCTGATTTCAGAGGGAGAAGTGGGTGACATTTCAATTGTATCAAATTGCATAGGTATGGCCTCTTCCATTAACAGCCTAGCATCTTCTAATGAACACCTGGATCCTACTATATCCACAACATTTAGAAAATGATTATTAAAAACATTTTCAACTTCTGACTTTTTGTTTGTAAAGTTTTCATTCAATTTGATGGTAATACTGTCTTCCTCTGCTATTGGTTGACCTGTTTCTCTTTTAATAATATTCCAAATTGTTTTAATTTTATTATCAGAGTTGCTGATTTCAGACATGATACACATACTCCTGGAATTTTTGATAACTTTTCTTAATATAACACAGTAGTTTTTATAATTTTTGATAGTTTCTGGGTCACTACTCTTTCTTGCTGTCAGATACATTTCCCTTTTCCGGTTACAAGATATTTTTATACCCTTAGTAAGCCATGGTTTGTTACAAGGTTTCTTATGAGTATATTTAACTATTTTCTTGGGGAAGCAGTTTTCAAATGCATTTACAAAAATGTCATGAAATAAATTATATTTTAAATTGGCATCAGGTTCACGGTACACCTCATCCCAGTCTAACTGCTCTAGGCTTTCCCTGAAATTTGCAATTGTTAAATCGTTGACTGAACGTACTACTTTGGAGGACTGTTTAGTATTGCTGAATGGAGCTATGTCATATATTGTAACTAGCTGTGCACCATGATCAGAAAGACCATTGTCAACAGGCTGAGCTTTTATCTGGTTAAACTTATCTTGGTCTATAAATAAGTTATCTATCAGTGAGCTGCTATCCTTTACCACCCGAGTAGGAAAATCAATAACGGGTGTCAAATTGAAAGAACCGAGTAATACTTCAAGGTCATTTTTCCTATTACCCTCTTTCAGAGAATCTACATTGAAGTCCCCACAAATAATAATTTGCTTAATATAGTTATTCCACAGTGAGACAAAACGGTTAGTACCCTCATGGAAAAATGTTTGGTGTTGCCTATGGGACCATGATTGTACCCCGGGTCCACATGTTACCAATGCTGTTTCGAGTACGCTGCAGAAGTTTCAGATGGAAGCCCTTACACGTCCTCCATACAGTCGATCTCTCCGCATGAGACTTCCACATGTTTGGAGCCCTGAAGAAAAACATTCATGGCCGCCAATTTGCTACGGACGAAGTGATACGCTCCTGGTTACAATTATGGGTCCGTAGGCAGCTGCAAACATTTTTCCATTAAAACACTGATGGCCTTGTCTCACAGTTATATATATGTAGACTATCAGCATTTATGGAAATTGCTTTGGAAATAATAAACAGTTTACGTACTTCATTCCCATGGCTATTACTTTTGAAATACACTGACGGAAGGAAATCACAACACCGAAAAAATAATTGATGTACAGTAATAAAATTCCAGAAACACATTTGCATAGATAAAATATTTAGGCGATAAACATTGTATTACCACAGGTTAATGTAAACACGAGATAAGCCAATGCAAATGGGAAACGCTTGTACATTAATAACCGGTGTAACCACCAGAATCTTGAATGCAACTATGCAAACGTGCATGCATGGTGTTGTACAAGTGCCGGATGTCAGTTTGTGGGATGGAGTTCCGTGCCTGTGGCAATTGCTCGGACTATACGGAGACAGTCAGCGCCAGATGTGGATGACACTGGAGCTGTGGTCCGATGATGTCCCATATGAGCTGGATTGGAGACAGATCTGATCATCGAGCAGGCCAAGAGAACACGTCGACACTCGCTAGACCATGTCGGATTACAACAGCGGTATGTGGGCGATCATTATCCTTTTGGAAAACACCCCTTTGAATGTTTTTTATTAATGGTAGCTGAACTGGCGCGAAATTTGAATACATCTCATTTTTCACATGTAGAAACATGTCTACTAACCCTCGTTATGTCGCACAACTCCTCCTTGGTTTTGCGATTTTTTTCCGCCAGTGTAGCAAACAGTTACGTTATTTTTTCCCCATAAGTCTCGTTTTCATTTCACTGATCTTCATACAACAACGCAAAACTGTTTGTTGGTAAGGTCCAAATTCGTTTTCATTTGACTGCCCCTTATACAAAAACGAAAGAATGTTCGTTGGTAAATCTAAATTAAAGTTTAGTTTAAAGGCATACACAGTTTCAACATCGAAAGCACCCAGGCTCGTGAACGAGAGATACTATATACAGACCGCACCTTGAACAGAAGAATCTTGTGCAGTTAGGTGTTGCAGTTTCTAGAATTTGAAAGATTAACAAACTTCTTCCGTACTATAGAATCGAAATAGCGAGAAATAAGCGTCAACGTCAGCTGATGCTTAAATATTCAGGCGAGAGTACCGGCGTACTTCTGCAGCAGTCAAGGCGTTCCTAAGATGTTGCCACTAATCTTGGAACTGCATTACGAATGATGGTCGTAAATAAAGATGGTTAGTAGTCAATAAGTATGGTATCACGTGATGCATTGCAAGCACATTAGTGGCACACGCATATTTGTACCACAAGAAGTGGTCCACAGACGACATATGTGCCGAGTGTGCTGCATGGAGTTAACACAGCCCTTACCAAGTGCCATCGATGCAGCGTGGGCGTCTCTCGTCAATTGAGTGGCCGCACCTGGCAAGACAAGCGGTGTCTCTCCAGGGCGAGGCCACTGCGAATATTAATGCCCATAACGAAGAGCACAGTATAACGAAAAATATGAAGCACCCAGAAGGCATGGTCAATGCCACCGTAACTTTGTACGCGTTAACACCATCGGCAAGTAAGTAAATCATTAAGATGCAGTTCTCTGTGACAGAACATCCACCAGAGCTCATTACTGTTCTTCATATTTAGTGTTGTTACTAGACCTGGTAGGGTATATGTAACGGGCGTGTACTGCGTCAGATATTGAGTGGTTACTGTAAATAACACAGAGATGTCGCGTACTCGTGTGGGAAGGCGTCATTAGCATCTGACAGAGTTTGAAAATGGCATCTTGTGCGTCTCCATTTGGCCAGCTGGTCGAATCATGTAATATCCATATTTGTGGGACATTCGAATATGTCAGTGGCTCGATGTTGGATTGCATGGCAAGTGAGGGCAGACATACCCGTCATCAAGTTTCCAGCCAGTGCGTCTGACCGTCACAAGGACGGATTACAGCATTGTGCACCAAGTGCATCGCAGCCCCTTAACATTTGCTCTTTCCGCCTGAGAAAATGTTGTAGACTCCCTGCAACATTCTGTGTCATTCCGTATCATTCGTTAGAGACTTGCAACCGCCGGACTATGGAATTACCATCCCATGCATAGGCTGCCGTTTACACCACAACACAAACGGCTGCGTTTGAGTGGAGCTGTGACCAGGAAGCACCGACTGCTGATGAATGGCGTCACATTGTGTTCACCAACAAATCATGGTTCTTTACTAAACCAAAAGACTGCCGTTCGTGAGTATGGCGCCGAGCTGCCGGGAGGTCCCATTCTTCCAATGTTTTGGAGATTCACATTGGTTTTACTCCTGGCATCAAGGTGTTGTGAGCCATCCTGTGTGATTTCAGATCAGTGCGGGGAGTGACTGTGGGAACTATGGCGGCACTATAGTATGACACGGACGTCCTGCGTCCTTATGTGCTATCTCTCAAGCCACAACTCGTGGTTCCATTTTCCTCACGACAATGCTCGTCCACAAACGGCATGTGTCTCTATGAAACGTCGCCTGATTGAGGTATTCCCGTAACCAGCAAGATACTCAAATCTGTTTCCGATAGAACTTCAGTGGGACCAGCTCGGACGTCAACTCCGTCAGAACGCAGTATCCAGGATGTCAAGAACAATCTACAACAGTTGTGGGCCACATTGCCTCAAGAGAGTATGTAATGGCTTTATGATACCCTTCCCGTAAAAAGCAGTGCATACATCCACATCAAAGTGAGCTCATACTACAAGCTTCTTTGCAAATTTGTCTCGATATTGTATTCATCGAAATAAAATCACACACCCCCTCAGTCAGTGAAATTTCATTCAGCTTCCTAGTCCTCTTCCAGGTTCTTCACGTTTTCTGCCAGGCATTGTGTGTTAAACTGCAGCATTTGTTGTTTCATTGTAACTTTGGAGATACTGTTATTCCACTGGTTCGAATGATTAGGTATGCTGCTGCTTAGTTATGACCTATCTTTTCCTTATTTATACCGCACATATCGAATATCTCTTCCGCCCAATGACAGTACTAATTCCCATGTAGTGTATTTTGTATTGTTCCCTCCTCAGTTTCTAAGTCACTCCCTTTTTCTCTTATGATCATATTCTACGTTTCTCCAACAGTCATCTCCAAAGCCAATTTCTAGTATTCCTCCAATAATTTTGCAAATGTGTAACGTATATTTTCTTCATCCTGGGCTACAACCTCTTGGTCGTCCGCAAAAAGTAGACTACGCAGGGTGTTTACGGAAAAAAGTGTTACTTATTCTAGCAGAACGTAGTAGTGATCAAAATAAGAAGAAAATTAACCAATACCCGTTGAAATACGAGGCGTTGAAGATGCACAGTTCACAACCTGCGTTTTATTTACAGATGAGGCAGAATTCACAATACGCGACACTGTAAATTACCACAATATGCTCGTAAAGGCAGACGCCAAGCGTCGATCAATCATGGAGGTGAGGCACCAGGATCCCTTCACTATCAATGCATGGGCAGGAATTTTCAGTGACAGATTCTATAGACCATAGACATTACCAAAAAGTTTAGCAGATACTTATTAACAGCACAACTGGAGAATGTTACCTTCGCAGAAACGCAAAGTTGTTATGCCGGCCGCTGTGGCCGAGCGGTTCTAGCCCCTTCAGTCGGGAACTGCGCTGCTACTACGGTCGCAGGTTCGAATCCTGCCTCGGGCACGGATGTGTGTGATGTCCTTAGGTTAGTTAGGTTTAAGTAGTTCTAAGTCTAGGAGACTGATCAACTCACATGTTAAGTTCCCTAGTGCTTAGAGCCATTTGAATCTTTTTGTTTATGCACACGGGGACAGCACCCGATTTTGTACGTTTTCATCGGTGATGGATTGATCGATGTCTGGCAGCGCTGCCTCCTCGTTCACTGGACGTGAGACCGTTGGATTTCTAGCTATGACGACATTTAAAAACAATGGTATATGCGCAATCCAACGACAATGTGCAAACGTTACAGGACCGTGTATCAACGCATCTGAATCGAATCAGACGTATTTGAGTGTGAGATTCACTGCGAAGAAGAGCTGAAGAATGTGTCAGGATACATGGCAGTCACGTACAGGTAGATGGGAATGAGGACAGATTGACCCCTATCTCAAGAAGTACTGCGTTTCCGACTCATGATTACAGGAACTTTTCTTCTAGTTTTTAGCAATACCACTTTGACCGAGCCAGGTGGCGCCGTGGTTACCACACTGGACTCACATTCGGGAGGACGACGGTTCACTCCCGCGTCCGGCCATCCTGATTTAGGTTTTCCGTGATTTCCCTAAATCGCTCCAGTCAAATGCCGGGATGGTTCCTTTGAAAGGGCACGGCCGACTTCCCTCCCCGTCCTTCCCTAATCCGATGAGACCGATGACCTCGCTGTTTGGTCTCTTCCCGCAAACAACCCAACCCAACCCAATACTACTTTCTGCTACTTTCTGTAGGAATATGTGACACTTTATTTTGAATGCCCTGTGCACATTCTCATTTCCTACTCGCGGACCCATACTTTCATATTTCCTCTTCCAGTGTTTAAGGGTCTTATCAATATAAATTTTGAACAACGAAGGACTGATGCAACAATCTTGTTACAGTCCTTTGTTAACTTTGAACTCTTCATATAAAAAAATAACAAACAGTGGCTGCCGTATTAAAATGGTCGATTTTATGGTGTCTAATAATTAATAATATATCTGCTCACCGCTAACACAAACTAGTGCTTCTAAAGTGGTTAGCTGTAACGTCAACTTCGAAGAAGTTACGTGTGAAGCGCTGGCTCAGTTGGACAAGCATTGAGAAAGGATCAGTCATGCTCCTCGCCTTTCAATCATCCCAAAATTCGCCTGAAGTGATTTAGGGGAACCACAGAAAGCCTGTTTCTTGATGACTGGGCTGAGATTTGACCTTAATCTTCCTAACTGTTGAGTAGTTACAGAACTGCTGCACCACTAAATTGAATAAAATATAAATAACATCGCTGTTTTCTTCAGGATCACACCACCCTGAAGGCCACCACAATATTTTTATCTACACCGCTTAAATCAATATCTTATCAATTTTGTATAGACAAATACAACGGATGATTGATTTAGAAAGATCTGCTTCAGTTGCACTAATTATGTATTCAAACTATGACTGGTTTCAGGGTTTTAAAATCCCATCTTCAAGTGTAAGACATTATTGTATTTAATGACACATAAAATGCAGTTGCTCCAGTCAGTGCAAGAGCTCTAATCACTGCATGCAGGCAGAAATTGTCCGGGTAGCCGCACGGTAGGAACGTCAACCAAATACAATAATTTAATAACTTGAAGATGGAATTTTAAAAACCCGAAACCCGTCGAGGTTTGAATAAATAATTAGTACAACTGATGTGGACTTCTCTAAATTAATTATCATGCCAGTCAGTCCTATGCATCAAATCTAGATACATTTCTCTGCACATTATGTGCTATGTATTTTACATAAGTGACTTACTTTACCAAAGCGGCCTGTATTTTAAACAACGGCGTGACATCATCCTCCATTATCCGTTATGTATCTGCTTCATTAATTATTTTGTTCTTTCAGACAGGGTAGCTTAGAAAATAGTTATGTGACTTTTGGGTAAACATGGTTCAAGTTAAATGTTAATTAACAGTCAAATTAAATATATTCACTTCAGTGTGGTATTTGCAGTTAAACGTGATAACAGAGCGCCAGCTCTAGGAATAGACGGCACATTGCTGAAAACTGCTTATATTTCCCATGAATCATTTACACTAGCCCAAAATAAAATTTTGCTACCCTGACCCGCTTCAGAAGATAACTATACCAGACACATTAATTTAGAAATATTTAAGAAACTGGAAACATGTCATAAAAAATAGTATTTTAGAAAAAAACGGCCCATTCCGTTTATGATTCTGGTTATGTACTCGCATTAATTCTTCCATGGAGTTAAATCACAGTACTGCACCAAACACTAAACATATGTATGGAGACGTGTACTCGGGTGTACCAGTTCATTTTATTATGAGGTGTTGGACAACGATAGGGCAACATGGGCCATGTGTCTTCCACAAAGCTGACGCTTCGTACCGCCTACGGCTGTTGGAGATTGTCAGCTCTGGAGGCACGGTTCGTACTACATTTATTATCACCAATGTGTGTCTGACTGTCCTCTCGTCGGTGCTCAATCAAATCTCGGATTCCAGCAGCTGTCTTCAACCCAGGGACGGGAAAAATCGATTTAGTTATGAAAAACCAGTATTTTTCGATACTGTTTGGTCTCGGTTATAACAGGTGTTTTTTTTCCTAATGACCTAGTAATAAAACGAAATATCAATTAGCCATAGAAGCAGCGCAATGATTTTTCCTTTTTCAAATAAATATTTTAAAAGTAATTTTGATTCCTAAAATAAGTGGTGCTTTGAAATATTACTTTAATATAGAAAATGGGAAAAGCGACCTGTGCTATTTTTACAATAATGCCAACAGAAACGAGCAATAAACACATGGCATCAGAATTGGTACAGCACTGCTGAAACAATTAAGTCCCTTTGGTCATGTGTCGTGGCTTACGGCAAGCGTGTACGTGCAATGAGCAACACTTGCTCCCAACTGGTCTACACGGTAGTTTCTCTCTGTCTTCCCCAGACATCCGTTGTAATGGAAAGTGGTACCAACTCTAGCCTGGAGACGTTTTTACGAAGAGATGTAGCAAGATAGCACAATACTTCATTTGCTTTAAAATACTGAATACTTGCCTGCCAATTCTATGAATCAATAAAAGAGAAAGGAAATTATGGTAACAGCAATAAAATAAAAACTTAACAATTCATTCACAGTACAAAATAAAAATAAGAAGTATCCTGTGTCAATATAATGTCTTTATCTGATTGCAGCCTTTAAAAACGGACAAACTAACACGAAAAGTACGGCTCTTAAACCACAGTTTTTACCCTTTAGCACTGACTATTCGTAATGCCCAAATAGTGGTATGATCCCGATTACAACATGTTTTTTGAACAGAATTTCACAAAAATGAGAATAAATTGGAGAATATTGGTGATTTTCTGTAGTATCTAACCACATATAATTTTTCGAGAAAAACAGAGAACGGTCGGTAGATTTAGTCTTTTTTTATTTGTGTATTTAATTTCATATTTTAATTCTATGAATCTTGAAGCAGAGTGAACAAAAATTTTTAAATCTTTGTTCGATTTATTACAGGAAAAGTAGAAATAAAAAAAACAATGATTGGTTATTTCAGAAATGGGGTATTTTAATCGGTTGAACACCAGGTTAAACTGGCGTGGGAGAAAACGATGTACACGAAAACCTATTGTTTTAGCGATTATCAGATGTCGCCTATAGAAATGTAACACAACTCTAAGGCAGCAGTCGTCAACAAGACTCGTCAAAAATAGACTTGTCTTTCTGCACCTCATATTTCACGGCTGGACGCCACTCTCATGCCGGATATCAACCTAGGGCTGTACTGCGACGTCGTACAAAATGCCCAAGTGCATTACGTGAAACCTTACGTCTAAACTTTTCGTATTTCAATTGCTTGGTTATTTTCCAAGGAAGTAGAAATGCTCTGGGATTCTTCACTCACCAGTTTATTCTCTGAATGAAATAAGAAAAGAAATCACCAGCAATAATTTTCTAATTTGGATGGCTCTAAAAAAATTCTTCTTTTCTAATTTTGAAAAAAAAACTTACAACGCGGGTTACGAAGAAGAGATATTTTAAAGACACTGTTAGCTGGTCTACCAGTGCAGTAAATAACTCTTACCTTCCGTTGATTCCTGTCACAGAGTGTAGTGTTTTACTTGTGCGTACTAGAGAAACGTGTCTACTAATTACTCCATGTGTGGCTACAGACATTTTTTCGCAGATATATTTTGCTTTCTGGCTTGTTACAGACTACTGACTACAACATTAAGGAAGCGCACAAACGAGCTTTCTAGTAAGGATGTTTGCGAGGGATAGGACGATGGTTGAGTCTCACACACACACACACACACACACACACACACACACACACGCACATACACACGCTCATTGTGAGTGGGAGGCATGTGAAGCCCGGGGCCACAGTGAATTCTCCACTTCTTGATGGGGAATCGTGCTCATCATTCTCAGCTAATAGCTGCGGTGGGTGGCCCGTGGCGCTGCAGAACGTCTGCCTCCTCAGCCATCTCCAGAGGAAATTAATTTTCTTGCGAGATGACTCTTAACGAGCTCTGATACGCGTCTTAGGCGCACGGTAAGAAGACGTTCACGTATTTTTATATATAATTTCATACATTATATTGTATGAAAGTCTACCACATTGTGTCTCCATCATGTCATGGACTGGGGCTGACGATTTAACTATCGCAATTGTTTTAGGCGTACGGGACGTTATTTCTCCATAATTACCTCAGGAACATAGATTGATTTCATAAATGATGTTACAAATGATGTCATCCATGTCGCTTCTTTACTATAGTCCATGAAGCTTAAGTACCTAACCTAACTTCAGGACTTCAGTCAAATTGTTCAATCTCTTCTGTCATTCACAGCCACTAGGAGGGAAATTAATATTCTGAATAATTAGGTGCCCAACTCAATAGCGATGAAGGAACGTGTAAGTTGAGAAATATCGATAGATTAATGTCAGTATCTCAATAACAAGTACCCTGCGTTAAGTACGCGTTTCACGGAAGAAAGCTGCAAATACAGTGGACCTGAAAATTTAATTTCAGTATAGTTAACGGACCATAAGATTAGGAAATGAGATGTATGTAAAGATGCTAGAAACTGCTTAGGTTCCTTTTCGTCAGCTGATAGTGGGATACGCAAGATGTAGAATACAAGAATGAACCACCCGAAGCATTAGTAATCGGAAGCAAAAATCACCTGGAGAATCCTGACAAGTACTCGAAGAAAATTTCTCCCAATTACGTGTGAAATGTGTAAAGGTTTTTAACTACCGCTACCAGTCACAAAATCTGTTAACTAATGTATTATTTATTTACTGTGCGACATGTTTCGAGGGCATAACTCATCTTCAGGCTATATAGCATTACAAAAACAATTTCACAACAGGATCATGCAAATGTTAAACAGTCTTTTCATAAATGCTGTGGTCTTATGGCGTGGCAGTCTCGCTGTGATGAGCTGAGGTGTTTCCATTTCTGGCCAAGAGAGCCACAGGAATGGAAACACCTAAACTGTTTAACATTTGCATGATCCTGTTGTGAAATTGTTTTTTTAATGCTATATAGCCTGAAGATGAGTTATACCCTCGAAACATGTCGCACAGTTAATAAATAATACAATAGTTAACAAATTTTGTGACTGGTAGCGGTAGTTAAAGACCTTTACACATTTTTTGGGACAGTCACGTCGAAAAGTAGTCAAAATGGCTTCAAAATCACGTGTAAAGTAAATAAGACGTAGAAATAATTACCGAAAACGATCAAACTTATTGTTACCTCAGTTATCGACGGATATTTTTTTCTTCATTTCGACGACTCCAATGAACTGCATACTCTAGGACTGAAAAGGCTTGACTTAGGTATAGCTTTTAAGGCTTGAAAAACTCTGTGTAACCTTCTTTAACACTCATTTTCAATTCATACATATCTCTTCCTAAAATTATATTGTTACAAAGTTTTCTCGCATTTGAATTTTTCTGGAAGGAGCAGCAGAAATATACTGAAATTCAAGTAGCAAGGATGGATTTTTTCCTTACTTTTAAAAATTCAAAATGTCTAGTTATTCTTGATCGAGATTCTCATGTTGCTGATAGATTTAAACCAACAAATATTTTGTAAATAAAAAACGAACATTTCGTCATATCATAAAATAGGTTTTATATCACGAATCCATCAATTCGTTATCTGGTCAACAACAAACTTTCAAAAAACTTCAACTTTTAAAGTAAAACGCAATATTCTTAACTTGTGTAACTTACTACCATGGGCAAGAAAAGAAAGTACTTTGCAAGATCGCTTTAATAGCCAATAAACTAAATTTTTAGTTATTTATTGTATTCATTATTTACAGTTTTAAATGTCGTTCAAGTAGTTTTTCTATTCTGAATAAATGTCGTAAAAATAGATATTACATCGATGCACATCATAAGCAACATTTGCCATTAGTGCCAATTTACTTTGCTACCTATTGCTACATATGTGTTACAGTACTTTACAGCTTCTTGTAAAACGCAACACATGTTCTGGCGCTGCTGCCTTTTGTACGAAAGTCCTTGATCTAAAGGTTGTTGGTGCAGTTGTTAATAAACTTTCGTAGACACCAAGCAGAACTATGTTGCCATTACTATTGCCATATTAATTTAGTGATAGTAAAGATGGACGTATAAATAAACAGTCACGATATCAGACTCCACGTTTCAACAAAGAAGCGGGGCTGACCAGTTCCCCTGCTGTTGTTATAAGACTATGTAAAACTCACTGAACCAATAAACATTACATTCTGTTTCATAAATATTCATACTCTACATGACATGACTCCTTGGTCGGAAGACACGGCTGTCTAAGTGCTACACTAGTTGTATAAAAAGTGCGTCCGGAATATCAATTATCTGAATATTACGACTCTGGAAAAACACCAACAGAGGAGACTACTCAATTACATCAACAAATTAAAACATACCGGCAAACCTTGGATAAGTTGCGTTAATTTACTATCTTCTGAAAAAACGCAAATTATTCATTCTCAGCTTTCAAGCGCAACTCAATAGGTAATGTATTGCTGAAAACAATTAATCATTGTGTTTCGATCACATCAGGTCATTACATTTCCGTCAAGGCAATAAATAAATATTATGTAGGGGGGAGGGGGAGAGACATGTAGACCCGCCCCCATGTAGCCGAGGTTATTTCGAGTAGGCTGCAGAAGTGTCGCTGAGAAGATCTTAGGCATCCCCAATACTGTCCCGATCTCTCCCCATGCGATTTCCACATTTTTGGAGGCCTGAAGGAAGATATTCGTCGCGGTCGATTTGCTTCGGACGAATAGGTGCAAGCCTGGGTAAAATTACGGTTCCATAGGCAACAGCAAATATTTTTCCATGTCTGCAATGACTGTCTTGACTCACAGTGAGATAAATGTACTATAAACAGTTATGGCGATTACGTTTGACATAATAAACAATTTGCTTACTTTTTTATTTATCTCGTTTTCATTTGACTGCCCCTTATATTTACAGTGATCTCTTAATGCCTAGTACTATCTTACATTTTGTGCGTTGTATATCATACTAGGTACAAACAGAAACTACTAACAAAAAGTGTTTTGAAAACAACTAGTCAGTCGCATTATCACTTCACCAATATCTTTAAAATCATATTTTTTGGTTGAGTTTTCCAGTGAGAGCTTTATCTTGATTTATATTTCTTTACAGCGACCGTGTACACGTTGACACCGTCGATGATTCTTAGTTCGCCGTGCAACGGCCGTGAATCTGACAACGGTTTTACAAGATGAACGATTCGGTGAGTGAACGATCCAGTCTTCCGGTCAAACACTGCTTCTGCTATGGAGCAGGCTTACAAGCTTGACGATACTACCAAGGCCCTATAGTGAGATAAGCGTAATAGTTCACGAGAGATTTCAAATTCTGTAAATCTCGCGTACGGTGATGAGTTGCTAACGCATAACACGATTATTCGTCACGTGGTTTGTCATATGTGTAACATAAATGTACTCACAACTATTAATTTTAACGGGGGTTGGATGTCAAACGGGCCGACATGGAGCAGGAGAGCCACCACAGAACATTTTAATTTCCACTGTCTACACTTTTACAAATAAATTCATAAAACTTTGTCACCTTGGCCAAGAAGAATTCAGGATTCACACTCACAGCAGTGGCAGTTCAAAAATATAACAAAATAATTTTTTTACATGTGAAATTTCATCATTTTTTCACTTACTATTGGCTGCATTTGTTGCTATAGGGGACACTTTTCTTCAAAACAGCTCATTCAATTTTTCATAAATTAAATAAATTTTTGAACTTCCACTGCTATGAGTATGAATCCTGAATTCTTCCTGTTCATACTGACAAAGTTTTATGAATTTATTTGTAAAAGTATAGACAGCGGAAATTCAAAAATGTCCTGTGGTGCCTCTCCTGCTCCAAGTCAGCGCGTTTGACGTCCTAGTGCCTTTAAGGAACACTATCGCCATCCCTTGCAGTGTTTATCAGGACGATGCGCAGTTTCAATCTGGCGTCGTTTAAATTTTATATGATGCGTTTCAAACGGCAAAATCAATCCATATACTTACGTCGTCACCATATTCTATGTCTGAGCTCAGCCATCTCCTTTCTTCCAGAGCATAACGGAGTTGCGTCTTTCCAGCTCAGAATGAATGAATGAAGAATCCGTTTCAGTGAACGAATGGAAAAAAATTACAACGTCCACATCAGAAGCAGCATACAAGGGGAGCGGGGATCACTATCTCACGAAAATTATTAAAACAAGTTTTTCTTAATGACATGTTACTACTATGAGGAGGATGTCAGTTCAAATGGCTTTCGATGATTCAGAACAGATTCGTTTTTTGAATCAGCACTAGTGAGTCTGTGTACGTGTGTATGTGTGTGTGTGTGTGTGTGTGTGTGTGTGTGTGTGTGTCTTTCCATACGCTATGGAAACAAAAGCATCACTATTGAGACGACTACTTCGTAAATTCAATATAGTGAATTCATAACCATTTCATTTCTGAAAGTATTTGTATGGAGTGTAGCCATGTATGGAAGTGAAACATGCACGATAAATACTTTGGATATGAAGAGAATAGAAACTTTCGAAATGTGGTGTTACAGAAGAATGCTGAGGATTAGATGGGTAGATCACATAACTAATGAGGAGGTATTGAATAGAATTGGGGAGAAGAGAAATTTGTGGCACAATTTGACTATAAGAAGGGGTCGATTGGTAGTACACGTTCTGAGGCATCAAGGGATCACCAATTTAGTATTGGAGAGCAGCGTGGAGGGTAAAAATCGTAGAGGGAGACCAAGAGATGAATACACTAAGCAGATTCAGAAGGATGTATGTTGCAGTAGTTACTGGGAGATGAAGAAGCTTGCACAGGATAGAGTAGCATGGAGAGCTGCATCAAACCAGTCTCAGGATTGAAGACCACAACAACAACAACCATTTGCACATGATTCTGAAGGTGATTATATCCTTCAAATACAAAAATTAGCCTTGCAGCGCATGACACCAAACCTTTGTCGGATTAATATGACCGTTTGTTATTAAGATGGCTAACGTAAATAACGGCCGTAAGAAATGTTTTCCATGATATCTAAGTTCTTTCTACATGCTTACTTCACACACCGTCTACACTGTGTGGCAGAGGGAATTAAGGAACTATCTGTACTACTAAACGGCTAAAGCGGGGTACGATCATCCGATCAATTGCAGGATGTCTATCTAATAACGGCTTCCAGGGACAGTAAGAAATTGATTTTTCAATATTTCGCATAATTATTGAGCGAATTTAAGATGATGCCATTATATACTCGTTAAGAGATATAATTTAATGTTACAGGTTTAACACTGTAAGATAAATATTACAGTCAGAAACCGTGTATTGTCTATTTCGTGAGGATGAATAACCTACGGCGCTCAAATAGTTGGATTTTACTCATCCAGTGTTTGAGAATGAGCGCACTTAGCGACTTCCAAAATACTTATCACATAATTACCAACCTTTACGAAACTTTTTATTGCCGACACTCCCCACAAAATGATGAAAGGAAGAAAGATGACCGCTTATCAGGGTATTCCACTGTCTGAGGAAATTAAATAAGGTTGGTTGTTTCAGGAAAGGGGAACAATCAGTGAGGTCATCGGTCCCATCGGATTTGGGAAGGATGATGAAGTCGGTCGTGCCCTTTCAAAGGAGCCATCCCGGCATTTTTCTGAAACGATTTAGGGAAATCACGGAAAACCTTAATCAGGATGGCCGGACGCGGGTTTGAACCGTCGTCCTCCCGAATGCGAGTCCAGCGTGCTAACCACTGCGCCACCTCATTCGGTGATTCCATAGTCACAGGTGCACTACATTTTTCAACATTCAGAAGCTAATATATCAAAAAATATATGAAAGATTGACTGGTGATCATTTGAATACGAGAAGTTTACAAACTGATCTGCTGACCAACCTTAAAACTGTGTCATTGTTGCTACAGCAAAGCACACAGGATGTTCACCATCATTTTAAAAGAACTCTGTGAATTGTGCACTTATTTTCTTTTGGAGACATTGAAATCACACTTATACACGTTTAAAAATGTATCACTGACAGATGCTATATAGTCCACCTCTCATCTACTTACAAAAAGTCTAAATTGCCGGACAACTCATAAAATAAGGCGTTCATAACACGTTTTAGATCAGCATTCTGGAGAATAACAAGAACTTGTTCAAATTCAACGTAGGATACATCCTTCTCGTCAGTTTTGAACACCTTTGCTGAGTTCCTGATGATCTCATACACATAATCGACAATTTATTTTACAATTGTTGTGTATTTGACAAATCTCTGTGGAGCTGTATTATTGTAACTGAAGAATGTTCTCAAAATGTCGACGAGACTGGTGTGTAGTTAATTTCCATGAGATATGAGAATCTGAAGATAACAGCTACTGTCAAAACTTGTCATGAAATAAACTGTTTCACATCAAACGATCTTGGCTTCTGATATTACAAATTACTGAATTACTCCACTTTCTTCAACACCACTCTGTGAAGTCGCAGCATAACTTCATTTGGTTTATTCACTTCTTCTTTACTGAATTACACTCTGTAAAAGGATCCTGGGAGTGGTGCAGCCTAGTCTTTCCATAAATTAGTTGGCTATTGAAAGATTCCGATCTGTTCGTGAAGGTAATGTAATAAAAGCGGTTTTATACTGGTATTTAAAATTTGGCGTTTCCTTAGCTTCAACTAAAATTACACTGGATTGTATTGACATATTATTTTAGAGATCGGGTAACATCAGCCACAAATCCTCTTATCTATGCAGATTCTGTAAAACAGTTGTCTTCTGTAAAACAGTTGTCTTCTCCCACGGATCGTTTCGAGGGCTTACACTTTTATCTTAATGTGGATAGTTGTTTTCATTTGTCTTTTATATCTTAAAACAGTCATGGTTTTCTAGTCAGAATACAAAGACGAAATGAGGGAATGCGCCTGACAGGCACCAATATTTTTCCTTGTTGGAGCTCAGAGCGTCTGTGTCATCATCGGCGATGCCGCTACCTTCACACCTGTCATACGTGTCACCGCCACCATTATCACCTGCCATGTTTCTCAACGCATATTTCTTTGCCTGTCATCTGTGTGGCAGGTCCCTTCATCACCTGTACGACATTCGTGCCATCGCCGTCGCCCGACTGTTCAACTGCTGTTTGTACTACATTGTGTATGTTTATTCCTGTTGTCTTCCTTTTCATACCCTGAAACATCCTTTGCTTGATGATCTCTCTGTCTACATGCATTTCTTATTGTAACCAGAAATAGATCCTCGACCACCACAATAACAGTTACCTACACTCACCTCTATTTCAACAAACACTTATACATTTACCCTTTGCTAATGACTTCATTTGTTCTTCCCATCTTTTCCACTTACCCTTCCGCCAGAGCAATTCCTACAGCCTTCAAAACCATCTGCTCACCAGATTTCTTTTGCATCTTGTGAGATATTAACATATTCTGTATCTTCACTATCACCTTCTTGTGCAGTATAATTATATTGCACTTGTCAATAACAGCACTAGCGTCGTAAACAGCATCGGATGTTATATCCATACTGTCCTCCGCACAACAGTCACAGCCTCATTAACATCATCCGCACAAACCTGATCAACGCTAACTTCAAATTCATGAACATCTTAAAGTAATCCATTCTCCAGCAACAAACCCATTCCCTCCAACCAATGACCATTCTCGCACACAGTGGTCCAAAACTACATCTGTACAACACTGATTCGAAGACCAGACATACCACTGCCTGGACTGCATAGGTACAAAGTACATCTAGGTCGTACTCCTCCCATTTGTCTCCAAACCAATGTTGATCATCTCCTGAAACAGTACCCCATCTCATGATTGTCACCTCATACGAAATAGCTGAAACATATCATACCCTACGTAATCCTGTACATATAACGCAGATACCCCTCCCACCGAACGTGATTCAACCTTCCTCTTCCATCCTACCTATACACCACTCCACTCAAATACATCGTTACTTAAACTTCCATACTGAAACTTATTACCGCGCTTTCAGTGCTCCCACTTTCTTACATTAGCTTCTTGTCACTTACGTAGGAGTAATTCACAACAGTCGTTGCTCTGTTGTCATAATTACTGTTCCACAATTTCAAACTATCCCTACGAGTCTTATTTCTGTTTATCAGGAATTGGTTTTCATGTATCATGTATATTAGCAAAAGAGACCTTTTCGCAACAGATATTAGAAATGAGAGGAATGTGAAGTTCGAACGTACGAAAATTATTCAGAAAAAAATCCTTATTAAAATAAGCGTTATATGGAATCTCACTCGGAACAAACGATTCAGTTAATCATATGATGTTTCCTGATACAGCTACAGTAATATCTAGCTTGATTTAGAAGAAATAACAAACTGGTGTTTAAACTAGGCTCTAACTCATAATTTTGAGTTATTTACTTCTTGAAACATAAAAATGTAATAGACTTGGGCAATATAATTAATGAATCGCAGCTAAAATGTAACACAAATCTGTTGAAGGAAGAAATGTATAGTCATGAAGTAGAGCAACCACAGAATCCACTCTAGGTGAAGCAGAGATGAGGCTACAATTTACAGGAAAGATACATGGACCTGACGTCTACCTACGAAAGAGATCTGTTTCACGATACTTTTATGACCAGTCAGTACTGGCAAAGTACGCGGGTTCCATACCAGATCTGAGTTACAGGAGACAAATAAAGATGAGCGGCGCGAGATGCCACCGGACTGTGTGACTAATAGGAGAAATTACGAAAACCCTTAGGTGACTTGGCAGCCAAACGGATGCTATAGGTCGGTCTCCGGGGAATCTAGGTAGAAAATTACAACGACCGACTTTCGGTGTGGGGACTACGAATATTCATCAGTCTTCTCCATCCCGTGTATTGACACGCATGAGATCGTGTGGATAATATTACAAATGTGTATTTGTTCACAAAATGACGTAGTAATTACCAGAGGCCGGAACTTTGACAAAAGGCCTTTTTAAATGTTTAAGTCTACATTCAGTTTCAACGTGAAACTGTACGATTTACATCTTTTGCAAGTTTTACGTTGCCTTTTTCTGCCTTTCCTTGCACAAACGCCATTTGTTGCTTTTTTGAGTAGTATTTAATCCTTTATTATCAAAAAAATGAGTGTGCCCGTAAAACGAGGTAATAGTTTACTTGGCTTCTTTACTTGGCTTCCTATTCGATAATACCTCCTTTAGAAACACCAATGAGCGCCGGAGTTAAAACGTAGTTTCATTGTTACAGATCTATGTTTCTTTCAGTTTCCATTGCGACGATGTTGTGCAAGGTGGTTACTAACAAGCTGAAATTCAGAGTTCCTTTACGCTGTAAATTGCAGTGGTACGTTAATCCGACTAACGATAAAATGGTGCTGTGGGAAATATGTGAGCGGTCACTGAACTACAAAAAGAAATATTTCATTTCTCAACACATCAGTAGAACCAAAGGCAAAAATGACTTCCTAAGCCCACTGGGAAGAAGGCTTCTTTGCTACCAATGGAAACTGCAACATCGAGTCGAGAATCAAGACTACCGTAAATCTTTCATTGATGCTGCCATCTCTGTTTGGAAACTACATAATCCCACATTAAGGCAGTTTTTGGAAGAGTATACTGACGAATCTGTGCTCAGTGAGTCAAGTTTGCGAAAATGTTACTTAAGTGACTGTTAGAATGAAGTAATGAAAATCATTATAGTTTAAGTAAAAAATGAAACGGCTTATATTTCAATTGACGAGTCAACTGATCTAGAAAAATTTTGTTGCGAATCTCAGTATTGGATCTCTAGATCCTTCAGAAGGTTGATCAATAAAAGCATTCCTGATTACAACAGAGAGGCTGGAAGAAGTTAACAATTCAATTATCGCACAATTATTAACCAGTTTATTGAGGCGACTGTGGCCGTAAGACACTAGGTGCGACAATGTACTACTTTTCATGACAGACGCTACACCTGCACGAAAATGGCAGGGATAACTTTAAAAGTGCTATTTCCAAACAAGCTTCACGTGACCTGCGTAAAAAACGGTTTTCACATCACGTCAGAAAATATACGAAGCTTGCTTCCGGATATCGACAAACTGATTTTCCATGTTAACATATTTGTGAAAACCAAGTCAAGGATTTAGACATTTGAGGACTTTGGACTAGCTCTACTTCTGCCACCTTAGCCTATCATAATGAGATTGGGAGGGGGGGGGGAGGGGGGGGGGGTTGTATTTCACCAGCATTTTACTACGCTTGTGTCCCGAGCAAAACTACAATGGTTATCGGTCTGGAGGATGAAACATCTTCAGCTGCAGCATCAAAGAAATATCGCGCAGCGTTTGACGAAGCGAATTGTGGATGATGCAGAGCGAAGACTGTTGAGTGTGCCAGGGAAACGTAGTTCATTAGTTAGGGAAGACTGTAAAATGGTGTTGCCGAAAAATCGTGATCTGCACAAACTTATAACGAATTCAAAAGTTATGGAGGCTGACAATTCTGTTTCAATAGCAATGCATCCTACAACATTTCATTGTTTTACATTTGCTGTAATTACCTATGAAGATTTTGAGAGGTCATTTTCTCAGACGAAAAATGTATTATCTGATAAGAGTCAACATTTCTTCAGAAAATTTAAATAAAAATTTGGTAGTCATGTGCGCAGGATAAGTCATTGTATGCATACGCTTTCAAAAAAAAAAAAAACATTTTCGTTTTTATGTCTAGTATAATTAGTATTTTGTTTAAAAGATTCAAGTTAATTTACAAATACAACACCATGTTGACACAAATATATTCATTGTATGACTAAACTGTGCAATCTAATAAATAAAGAGGCATAATGTAAGGCTTTTACTAGGCTGCCTTTTATTGCCTATTGTACTGTCTTTTTGTCTGAGTTGTTATTGTTGTGGTCTTCAGTTCTGGGACTGGTTTGATGCAGCTCTCCATGCTACTCTATCCTGTGCAAGCTTCTTCATCTTCCAGTACCTACTGCAACATACATCCTTCTGAATCTGCTTAGTGTAGTCATCTCTTGGTCTCCCTCTACGATTTTTACCCTCCACGCTGCCCTCCAACACTAAATTGGTGATCCCTTGATGCCTCAGAACATGTCCTACCAACCGATCCCTTCTTCTGGTCAAGTTGTGCCACAACGCTTCTCTCCAATCCTATTCAATACCTCTGCATTAGTTATGTGATCTACCCATCTAATCTTCAGCATTCTTCTGTAGCACCACATTTCGAAAGCTTCTATTCTCTTCTTGTCCAAACTATTTATCGTCCATGTTTCACTTCCATACATGGCTACACTCCATACAAATAATTTCAGAAATGACTTCCTGACACTTAAATCTATACTCGATGTTAACAAATTTCTCTTCTTCAGAAACGCTTTCCTTGCCATTGCCAGTCTACGTTTTATATCCTCTCTACTTCGACCATCATCAGTTACTTTGCTCCCCAAAACTCCTTTACTACTTTAAGTGTCTTATTTCCTAATCTAATTCCCTCAGCATCACTCGACTTAATTCGACTACATTCCATTACCCTCGCTTTGCTTTTGTTGATGTTCATCTTATATCCTCCTTTCAAGACAGTATCCATTCCGTTCAACTGCTCTTCCAAGTCCTTTGCTGTCTCTGACAGAATTACGATGTCATCGGCGAACCTCAAAGTTTTTATTTCTTCTCCATGGATTTTAATACCTACTCCGAATTTTTCTTTTGTTTCCTTCACTGCTTGCTCAATATACAGATTGAATAACATCGGGGAGAGACTACAACCCTGTCTCACTCCCTTCCCAACCACTGCTTCCCTTTCATGTCCCTCGACTCTTATAACTGCCATCTGGTTTCTGTACAGATTGTAAATAGCCTTTTGCTCCTTGTATTTTACCCCTGCCACCTTCAGAATTTGAAAGAGAGTATTCCAGTCAACATTGTCAAAAGCTTTCTCTAAGTCTATAAATGCTAGAAACGTAGGTTTGCCCTTTCTTAATCTATCTTCTAAGATAAGTCGTAGGGTCAGTATTGCCTCACGTGTTCCAACATTTCTACGGAATCCAAACTGATCTTCCCCGAGGTCGGCTTCTACTAGTTTTTCCATTCGTCTGTAAAGAATTCGCGTTAGTATTTTGCAGCTGTGACTCATTAAACTGATAGTTCGGTAATTTTCACATCTGTCAACACCTGCTTTCTTTGGGATTGGAATTATTATATTCTTCTTGAAGTCTGAGGGAATTTCGCCTGTTTCATACATCTTGCTCACCAGTTGGTAGAGTTTTGTCAGCACTGGCTCTTCCAAGGCCGTCAGTAGTTCCAGTGGAATGTTGTCTACTCTGGGGGCCTTGTTTCGACTCAGCTCTTTCAGTGCTCTGTCAAACTCTTCAAGCAGTATCGTATCTCCCATTTCATCTTCATCTACATCCTCTTCCATTTCCATAATATTGTCCTCAAGTGCATCGCCCTTGTACAGACCCTCTATATACTCTTCCACCTATCTGCTTTCCCTTCTTTGCTTAGAACTGGGTTTCCATCTGAGCTCTTGATGTTCATACAAGTGGTTCTCTTATCTCCAAAGGTCTCTTTAATTTTCCTGTAGGCAGTATCTATCTTCCCCCTAGTGAGATAAGCTTCTACATCCTTACATTTGTCCTCTAACCATCCCTGCTTAGCCATTTCGCACTTCCTGTCGATCTCATTTTTGAGACGTCTGTATTCCTTTTTGCCTGCTTCATTTACTGCATTTTTATATTTTCTCCTTTCATCAATTAAATTCAATATTTCTTCTGTTACCCAAGGATTTCTACTAGCCCTCGTCTTTTTACCTACTTGATCCTCTGCTGCCTTCACTACTTCATCCCTCAAAGCTATCCATTCTTCTTCTACTGTATTTCTTTCCCCCATTCCTGTCAATTGCTCCCTTATGCTCTCCCTGAAACTCTGTACAACCTCTGGTTCTTTTAGTTTATCCAGGTCCCATCTCCTTAAATTCCCACCTTTTTGCAGTTTCTTCAGTTTTAATCTACTGGTCATTTTAATGATTTATTATCCCTAAACTTCCGGTCTTTGGTATTACACCATTGCCGGTATTGTTTGTTACAGCCATCTTCTGGCAATATTACTGCTGCGACAGTACAGCAGCGGAGTTCAGTCAAAAAGTATAACTACGCACTGGCCTGGGAGCCGACAAAAACAAAATATACATCAAATTTAGGCGAAAGATTTAAGATAATGTTGGCTGCATGAGAATCTGAAGTGCAATAGTTTGCTCTAGACATACAGCAATAAGTTACATCGCAACTGTTTGAAAGACTGCCTAGATTTCATTTCTTACCATAATTTAAACTATTATTCGTACATCGAAGTCATTCTAGACAAAAACGTAGCTGGAAAAACATCGTAGCGATACAGTTCTTTAATTCCAAAGATTACAGAATCACAAGAAAATATGTCACAAATTTTGCTGACCGTTCCAACCAACCGTTCGAACCAATATCTACCGGTAAATTCAAGTATATTTAACGTAAGCAACAATGTTCAATATAATGAAGTAGGGGGCATTTCAGTTATTATTAAGTATTCTAAAATGGATGCGTGATATTTAAGATAAGAAGAATATTAACTGCTGTCGACAGATATGACTTTCACTCTTTACCAACGAAATTTACTAGAGGCTTAAGAACTGCGAAATTTCTTACGAACGCAGCCAAAACAGCTCGCTAAATACTGACGCTCTCTGCTACGAAGCGTAAGCATCGAAATGATTAGCAATGCAAAATCGAGAACTTACCAATGGCGCTTTAGTGTTTTTCACGGCTCTTGTTCTCTGCAGTTCCATGCAGACAAAGATGAAAGAACCCTTCTGTCTCTGATCCTGCACGTATGACATTGATGGTGGCGATCGTAACAGGAGACTAGCACAAATAATGTAGCTCATTATGGGATAAACACACACGCTGCAGTGATAGCTGTTGATCCAAATATGAACTACGACAATACACATCGCTCTCAGTTGCGTCAGAGATATAACGCTACATTTATAAACAAGGAGGTTCACATATAGTGAGGGACGCTGCTTAACACTGGCCGGCCGTGGTGGCCGAACGGTTCTAGGCGCTTCAGTCCGGAACCGCGCGACTGCTACGGTCGCAGGTTCGAATCCTGCCTCGGGTATGGATGTGTGTGATGTCCTTAGGTTAGTTAGGTTTAAGTAGTTCTAAGTTCTAGGGGACTGATAACCTCAGATGTTAAGTCCCATAGTGCTCAGAGCCATTCATTCGCTTAACACTGACAATAAAAATGTAACACTGTCCAGATTATCGTAGAACACCCTATTTATAGGCAACAGTGAATAATTTATATCCACCAGTTGTGGTAACAATGCTTCAGTCTTGCTGTCAAACGAAAATACGTGCCTACGAATCTATTTTCTTTGACTGACGCGCGGCACGTAGGTCAAATGCAAGTGTTTACATTCAACTTTTCGCCTTTCAAAACTTGTTAAAGAGTAGCTAACAAATCTTTCTTCATAGATAACAATCATATTGTCGGATACACAACTAAACAAAAGCTCATATTCGTTTTTTTATGTGGTAGAGTTGTTGTGAAGCAGGACCCGTTTATTATTTTTTGCATAAGTGACACAGCCAGCGTAAATACGAGACAGTACTCTAACTTAGAATAAACTAAAATTCTGAAACACCGAGTGTATTTTTAAGCTGTGTATATTCTTACTACAAATCGCACAAGAATGTTTTCAGTACCTAAAACGAAAGTAGTAAGCTGTTACGATATTTCTTTTGCAATTAGGGTTGCCATACGTCCCGATATGTCGGGACCGTCACCGTTATGGACCTTCTTGTTCCGACATGACCCAGTTTCGTCCAGATTTTGCAAAATACTGTTTCGAGCTTATCTCGGGTTGTGAAGTAACGCAGTCTGTTGGCGCAACATGTAAAGGCAGTCTCAGTTAGTTTTATTTATGCCAAGAAGTTTATGTTGACAAGGTCGTCTCGTAGATGGCGTTGCACGTTGCGTATCCTGTATTGACGATGCAAGCACCTTCTACATCTAGCACCATCATTCGAGAAAATACCAGACTTGTCCAGTACTACGGAGTCGGAACTATTTAAGCAGTGCCACACGAAAGAATCGGGCAGTTCCCATTTGAATAGTGATCTGATAAGGCAATTGTTTCTAAATATGATACTAACAACAAGTTCAAGTTAGTACTGTTTGAAGTGTTTACTGCGGTTATATAGGGCATGAAGTCCATAGTGACACCTACTTCGATGAGTAAAGTGTCATTGTCGATAGTTTACCGTCTAATGAACATATCATATTTTAGGAAAATGCATAAAGATTGGAAGAGAAAGTGTCACTTTTCGCATGATTACACAGAAGAATGGTCTATCACGACAAGACGTATGGATCACGAAGCGTTGGGTGAGATATGCAGTTGCTTCATTTCAATAACTCACTGAGATACGGCAGATGCGAGGCATCACGTTTCTACGAAGAATCATACAAACGCATTCGCGGCATCATCGACATCGAAGCCTATTTCCATTTTAATGGTCAAATAAGATACACAGGAAGAACTGCTCGTTGCTGCTGCAGAACTAAAAACAGCTTATAAAGTTGTCAAGCATCATACATCCTTCATTTCTGTTGAGTGTACCGAGAACTGAATCCGCAATGTATCCTGACTTCAAAGTCGCCGCAAAGCAGTCTGCAACCAGGACCAAAGCAATAGCGATTGTTAGAAGTATTGTCGCATCACACTCCGTGTTCGAATGCGTAAAACAATTGTAAGAAGTTTCATTTTACGGCACAGGCACCGACGCATCGAACTACACGGCTGATGTTTCCTTTAGTTGATCAATACTTTACTATAACTGACAGAATCCAATAGAAGCTTTTGATTCACCGAATAACGAGACATCGGAGACAATTGCAAAGTATAATGTACAAGCTTTAAGACAACTGCAAATTCCAGACAGACTAATCGCTTTTTGTGGAGACAATGCCAGTACCAACTACGGAGGGCTTCATCGACATGGCCAGCGGTTCCCCATGTTCTGCACAACACTATATCAAGCGGTACTGGAGTTTTAACTGTTGACATTAAATAATCGTCATGAAAATATTTAATTATTTTTCAGTATACAGGGTAATGGTAGAGAAGATGAAATAGTTTTGCTTAAACGTTGATAGTTGATATCACTCATCAGACTCTACTGTCTCTCTCAAAAACAAGAAGGCTCTCGTTAATGCCCGTAGTTGAGAAAATTAGTAAGCTTTGGATTCCATTGGAACACTATCAGATTTTTTCAGTAGTCCGATCAGAAAATTTTGCTTCATGTTTCTGCATTCTCGTTTGACTCTGTTTGAAAAATATTATATATATATATATATATATATATATATATATATATATATATATATATATATATATATATCATCATCATCAGCCAATTCAATCATTAGATGATGTGGCCTCTTCGAGTCGTGGATTCAGGTAGGCTTTCAGCAGTCTTCTCCAAGTGGGACGGTCTTGGGCAGTTCTCTGCCAGGTGTTACCAGCGATCTTCTTGATGTCTTTGTCCCATCTGTCTGGTGGTCTTCCTCTAGGCCTCCGGTGCTCTCTCGGACTCCACTCCAGTACTAACTTCGTCCATCTGTTGTCTTTTCTTCTTGCGACGTGGCCAGCCCACTGCCATTTCAAGGAACCTACTCTCTCTAAGATGTCATTAACCTTCGTCACAGACCGGATGTCATCTGCCCTTTTCCTGTCCTTTCTTGTATAGCCCAGCATTGATCTCTCCATGGCTCTCTGTGCTGTCCTAAGTTTCCCTTTTGTGAATGAGTTCAGTGTCCATGTCTCGCATCCGTACGTCATCACAGGAAGAATGCATTGATCAAATACTGCTTTCTTCAGATTTACTGGCATTTTTGATCTGAATACTTTTGAATTCTTCCCAAATGCTTGCCAGCCAAGCTTGATGCGTCGATAGATTTCTGGTCTTATGTCTCCCTTCATATTTATAATCTGGCCAAGGTAGACATATTCACTGACCTCTTCTAGTAGACTGTCCTTGACTTTCACATCTCCAGCTGGGACCCATTTGTTGGATATTACTTTTGTTTTGGAAAGGTTCATGTTCAAGCCAACCAGCTGACATTCCGATGCAATATATATATATATATATATATATATATATATATATATATATATATATATATATATAGCGCGGAGAAGAATGAAGTCTCTAAACTGAAATAATAAATATGTTAATCGATACTCAAAGATGCCTGGTGAAAGGAAGACCGTCAGTTTTATTGGTATGTAAACCGAGATAAGTCTGAACAAATTAAAGAATGAGAATCCTAACTAAGAAATAATTAATTTGATTTCGAAATTTGAGGAAGAGACATTGGCTTTGTATACCTAGCGTTTGATTACTTAGAGAAATGGGTCAGTTCTTTTAATTAATATCAAGTGTTTGACTAGATGTCACTATCAGAAACCCCAGATTGAGTGATGATTTAAAAACCCTAGTATGTACCTGACTAAAAACTGTTTGAAGATTTCAGGCGACAATTATTTTCAGGAATATATATTATCTGAAGAGTTTTTTAGAAACTAAGCGTGACTCGGAAGACTCGAAGTCTAACCACTCCATGGAAGGAAAGCGGATTTACTTTTTAAGGAAACCGAAAATCCTGAAGGCAAATGCGAACTGCTACAATTATGCATGTATTTATTTTCTCTCCCCGCACACAACGCACCGTGGAAAGAGTATTTTCGCTGTTGTCGGCCGAGTGCACTGATGAAGGAAATCGACTGTTGCCATGGAGTATCGAATCACTCTACAGTGTCAGTTTAACTATAGGCACTTGCATGAAGTTTTATAAATACGAAAAAGAGAAAAAAAGATTGCCGAAAAAGGGGAAATCTTCCGAAAAATGTGGTATACCAGCTACTTCTGCCACGGCACGTTCCATGTAGTTGTGTTCTAAATATTACATGAATTTTTCACTTCATTTCTACACCCCCATCTCAGGGTGTCCGGACGAGGTCCCAGCTAGATATTTAATTATTAAGCGTAATCAAGCTTATAGCCTACTTATAACAGGAAGTTAAACTCCCAAATATGCAGATCAATAGCATAGCGTCATAACATATTAGGCAATGGGAAGTAGACGGAAAGTTGTTGCGTTCTCTGCTGCTGAAAATCTTAGAATCAACGGCGATACGAAGATTAAGGCCAAGAGAAACTTGTTTGTAAGAGAGTCAATAAACATCTACGTTCGTCTATATGTGAATATTTTTGCTTTAGTGTAAGTAGAAACTGAGGGTCGTGAAGTACTGTTTGTGACATTAATAGACTTTATCCGTGATTTATGGGCAATTATTTATCTGCACATGACTGCTCGACATATTAAGTGAAGTGAAACTAATCCATTCGGTGTGTTCTGCATACAAGTAAACTTAAGCACACTGGGGGGGGGGGGGGGGGGGGGGTCCTTCTTTAAAGTTTGTAGAATGTTCTCAAGACAATATAGAGTTTCAATCTCAGAAAGACGGAAGATCGAGTATTAAATAATTAGCTGCTGTGCTCGGATACTATCCATTATGAACGGAGTGTTTTTATTATGGAACTGATCTATGCAAGTCCAATCCAAACGACCCTGCGTGTCGGGAGGCTTAAGCAAAAGTCGGTTAGCAAGTGGTTGTCTGTGAAGAGTAGTTATTCACCATCTACAAGGGAGAAACTTCGCTCTAGTTGCTCATTAAGATGATTGCCTCAGCCTGCACGTCACTGTCCTTAACGACAGTTGTTTTGAAGCTCAAAAAGATGCGAATCACGAGGCTGCCTAGCGTATGGCTCATTTTTACCGATGAGTCTATATGTTTTCTCATTTTTGGTGACTGTGCGTGGAGATCTATAAATATGTAACATGGATTTACATTTGTAATAGATAGCTTGTCATATCGTTTGGCTTGCCTTATAAATACCCTGCACAGGACAATAATATTATAAAAGCGAAAACTCGTACAGTATTTCCCTCAAAAGATGGGACATTTAAACCTAATATTCCTTCCTTCCTTAGTCAAAATACTGTACGCCTTACGTGTTTCATCTTCACTGAACGTAATCATGATTTGCATTACAAGTTATTTTTACAGCTTGGCTTGAGGTATGGGAACTTCGGTGCGGCGAGCCATTCACATGGCCGCAACAACAATACAAAAATCCTCATTTTCAAGTATTTTTAATGCGTATCGTGCTACTGTATACACAAAAGAGTTGTAACACTTAATTTACATATTCACTATGCTGGAGCACAAAAATACTCTGGCCGCAATTAATAAAGCTAATGGTCGTTGTTTATACTATTTATTAGGCAAGCGAAGTGTTAGGCAAGACACATACACACACTTACACTACACTACTAGCTGGATGCGGGGGGAGGGGGGGGGGCGGAATTGAAAGAAAGTATCCGAGAAAAACAGGTACATACGCATACGACATTATTTAAGACTACATGGTTTGAAACGCATCAGTATTTCTAAAATCAAACAACGTAAACTCCGGGTAGAAATATCAACAAGGCAGAAAAAGACAGATTATTACTTACCGTAATGAAGACACGTCAAATTGCAGACAGGCACAAGTAAGCCTCGTTTGTGTCTGTCTTCTTTTCGGTAAGTAGTAATTTGTCCTTACCTATATTGTCAACATCCATAAAAGGTATTCGTTATTAAAAATTATGTGACTCTACGAGAATAATAGCAATTGAGAAGTCATCTCTAGCTTACCTTAGACATGGTTAGTTCCAGTCAGTCTTGCCATCCGCCAAAGAAAGTTTGCTACAGAAGCAATTCTGGCATCTCGCACTGTCCAAGTAACTTCCGCATCACAGAGCTAATATACAGAGAGTTCGGAAATTCCCATTACAAACTTCAAGGGAGGGAGTGAGTACATAATATTTTGAAGTGGAACCCATGTCCGGAAACGTACCGTGTCCGTACTACAGCCGTTTGAAAACATGTTAACTAGGTAGTTGTGTAACGATGTAGTCACGGTGTGGAGTGGTTATGTCGGATCGGCGGATGTCATTTGACGTCTACCCTACCTCCTTGATCTGGTTAGAGCCTCATTGACGTATCTGTGAGTGTTAGAGCAACATGGTTTAGTACACGTTTGCAAAGTACATCGACTGGCGAAGCTCACGGTAATGGAAGAGCTGCTCGTAGCCCCTATCAAGACAGTTCTCCATAATGTCCGATTCAAACGCATATACTTTTCGCCACAGTTACGCAACGACTTCGAGAAATGGTACCTCCACCGACAGCAGCCATGACTGAGGTGCTCCAAGGAGATGCTGCACACTCAAATTGGAAGAGCCCGTAGTGCATCACGTTAAACAGAACACGTCAACGAATACAGGAGCAACTTCTTTGCCTATTAGTGAGTGGAACTGTAAAACAAGTGATGTGCTGAGTGACGCCTAATCAATTTCTGTAAAATTGGTCGCGTTACAACATGGTTGAACGCAGGTTCCTAATCTACTCACTCCGCTCCACAAGTCCTAGAAGTTTGAAGGGGATTCTCGGACACCTTGTATATTCCCGGGTCTTTGGCTTCAGTGGTCACACCGAATACTCTCCTCCATGTTACTGTTTCATGATTCTGTGGCAGGGCAATGAACTGTGACTTAACAGTACACAAAACACAGATTCCGGCAAGCGTGACAACAATGACACCTTCCAAGCTGTTCGCCATATTTCTGCAAATACAGGAAACAAATTCCGCCCTGAGTGTGCTGCAATTGAGTTAATAGCTTACCCGGAGATTATAACTGGAGTGGACGTTTAAGTTGCGCCGAAACGATATTACCGAAATGGAACGTCGTAGGAGGGCACAGTATATATGTCACAGAAGTTTTGGCCACTAATTGCATCATTCTCAGCAGTCATTTAGCTACTCTCTGTTGTCAACAATGATGGATTCCAGAAGCAGCGCACGGTGGCGCCAGGATCAGCGGCGGCAGAACGCGAGAGAACGGCCCCGTCTGCGATGGGAACCGAGCGTCAGGCGCGCCTAATGATGACAGATGGAGCGCCCCAAACAATAACTCATTCGGCTGCTGGCCGCCACGAACAATCCGTGCGAGCCGCAGTGCGAGTGTGCGTGTGTGTTTTATTACCGCCACGCTGCCGCCGGTCGCCCTGTAGCAATATCGGATACTAATTGGACAGCTCCGTGCAACAGCCGCACAAGTCCCCACTGGCAGATCGCAAGTCGTCACTAGGCGGAAGGTGCGGCTCATTTCAGAGTGCTGTACCTACTGCACTCTTCCTGCGCTATCACTTCTGGTTAGTATGCTTTCTCTACACGTAGATAATTACTCTACAACCCACCTTACGGCATGTGGTGGAGGATACTTTTGGTAGCACTGTCACTTCGCCCTCTTTTATTCCACTCGCGAATGACATGTGGGATAATGTTGCCAGATGTTCCAATTTCCGAGAGATGCCACAAGTTTTAGGGGTGTCATGACCAGACAAATATTCCTAATTTTGGGCACTGCAACCAACTATTCGAAATATAAATTGTTTTCGCTTCAGAAATAGTCGAGTACATGAAAGTTCCGAAATGAGTTTCTGCTAGCGTCCATTGCGGTAGCCAAGAAAGAGTACGCTTCTCCAGGATATTGCTAACTAAAGGGACGCCTCAACGCTTGTCCGAACTGTAAGTTCTGAAAGCACTCTTTAAGTATCGCTTCCATTGTTGCATAACTCCCACCATGACGATGTTTTCTGAGCAGTGCTTCAACTCCACCACATCCATTCCCCGTACTCTCTCCCGTTTACTGGGCTCAACTTCTCTTGTCAGAAGTATTAGTAGTAGATGGACTTCGGCTATTATCGGGTAATATGGAATACCGTGTTTCCTCATTCGTTGAGTTGTGCTTTCAAGCCTAAGATGCACTACTTTAAAATGTGCCGGTGATGCTCTGTAGCGAGTCCAGTTGGTCCCAAACATAGTGTGGGTTACGGCGCAGAAAAAACAGTAGTTTGAAAAACGTTTTGAAAAAACGTTTTCAAGAATCTGCAGTCTTCCTTTTTTACTTCCTTTGCTTGTGCCTTTTTTCCTCATTGGTGCACGGTCGGCACGGAACTAAGAATTTTGGCGTGATTAGTTTAACGGGTGGACTCATGCCCTTCCTGTCACCACTTTCAAAAATATGCAATAATTATAGAAAATGTTCACTAACGATTAAAATCGTGTTGATTATTAAGTAAAACAGTAGTGGATCGTTATGGAAATCTGGATTTTTTACTATGGATGCAGTCGGTTCTGTTGTTATGTGGTTGATTTCTTGATGGCATGTCGAGTAGTGTGGAATACATCTTGACTGTGCAGAGCGAAGACAAAGTTGTGACTTACGCAAATACATGAATGTAAAAGGAATATCCTATAATATATAAAAAATTCAATATGAATTTAATAAACGTAACTGATTGTTCTCGAATCGATTTATTTTTTTCTGTTACTGATAAGTAATTATTTTAAGAGTTTAAATTAAGTACATAATGTGTTTTTTTCACAAATTTACGTTATTATCAGCATTTTACTACACTATTCAGTATTTCCCGACTATTCTATATTAGCCCCTAAGTGCCACTTGCTTTTAAAACTTTTTCGGTGGTAGATTTTGTAAATTTTACTGAGCGAAATACAAATACTCAATGCCGTAAAGTGCAACTTTATAATAAAGTGTATTGAAGAGCTAAGAATGAGATACATCTACAAAAGTAAAGGGTACTCTGCAATACACGGACTTAATCTACTCTGTTGCCTTGTGCTGATCTGTGTCAGCAGTTCTTTACTACCGGGCTATATCCAGTTTACATCGTTTTCGTTTCAATTTCCTTGCTTTTAGGTCCTTGTCCCCCGACTTTTTCAGCCACCAATCCTTAAGTCGCGATTTTCTGCAAACTGGATCTGATAACACTTGTGTGGGACTAAGAGCTGTCGATAATGCTTGGCGTAAGCTGTAATTTATCTGATTTTCTCACTGTGATCATTTCGAGAGACTAATGTGCGAAGAAGTGATATGTGGACCAACTATTCCGAAAACGTAAGCTCTCGGAATTTTCACAACAATCCCCTCTGTGATTCACGATGTCTCCCTTGCAGCGCCTGCCACTGTAGTCTCTTGAGCATCTCCGCTATGCAACCGAACCGACGGATCGATCCTATGATGAAACGCGCTATACCTCGTTGGATTTTGTCTATCTCTCCAGTTAATCAACCTCGTTAGAATCGCAAGAATTGTGACCAGTTTTGAAGAATCGGTCGAACTAGTGTTCCATGTGCCACCCCTCCTTTGGGAAAGAATTGCATTTGCTTAAGATTCTGTTAATGGAGCTCAGCCTCGTACACACTTTTCCTAGAGTCAAATTTACGAGGATGTGCTGAAAATTAATGTCTCCGAATTTTTTATATAAAAACTCTTAAAGCTTTCCTATCTAAAACAAACGTAATTAACAGTCTACATCTTTATTTTTCATTTCTACATATTTATTTCTCAACGAGAGACCAGTTGCTTGATACCGTCACTGTAGAATGTTTGACTTTGTTGACGGAGCCACTCCCTCACCTCTGCTTGCACCGCTTCATGAGTATCAAAGTGAAGTCTTCGAAGATATTCTTCACGTTTTGGAAGCAGATGAAAAGGACGAGGCCAAGTCGTGACGGTATGGAGGATGGTCGAGCAAGTGAACCCAAGGCGTCGGATTCTTGCAGATGTCGCAGCGCTCGTGTCTAGTCCGGCATTGTCTTCGTGAAGGACAGGGTGCTCCAAGTGTGGAGGAACTCATTGACTTCGAAAATCGATTACGACACGCTGAATCACAATCCCCGACGTACTTACATCAAACGCCGCCATGGCACTCGTTACAATTTGGAAGCCTCTAGTGGTAGAAGGCTGATAACAAGCAGACATGTTGAACAAAGATGTAGAATTTTAGTAACGTTCATTTTATTTTAAAAGGTTCGAGAGTTTTCACATAAAAAATTCGGAAACTTACTCATATTTTTCAGAACGCCATCATACACGGTCATTGCACTTTATGACGTTCCTGATTATCACTCCCATGTAATTTGCAATAGTTACTACGTCCTGCGATTTCTGTGAAACTGTATTTCATTTAATAAATTAATGTATTAAAGAAGAGAGCGAGCAGGGAACGATTAACACAAAGGCCACGTGGCTCAGGTCTGCACAGAAACGGTAGTGAGCGCCGAGACCTCGATCGGAGCTTGTGTTTTTGGTGAAATCGATGACTCGCACAAAGAAGGAACTGCAAGTCTTAGCAAATGGTGGACGTACCTGCCGCCAGCGAAACTGTCGCTAGAGTAGCCTTTGGTTCATTGTTGCGTTTGGTTTTAAGGCTATTGTTGACATCACTCCTCGCAACTGCTGCATAGTTGCGTTTCTCATCGATTCATGTACAAGACAGCATTGCCTCAGTTGTCAGTTGTCATCGTGGCGAATGTCAGTTTACATTCGTTTTTAAAAAATAGTCCATCCAACACCCATAACAGAAAACAAACAGTTGTTGTTGTTGTTCTTTGGTCTTCAGTGCGAAGAATGATCTGTGACTGTATCCTGTGCAAGCCTTTTCATCTCGGAATTATTACAGGAACTTACATACTTACGAATATGTTTACTGTATTCGTCTCATGGTCTCCCTCTAAGTTTTTTAACCCCCATACTTCCTTCCAACAGTAACTGAAACTGCAGAACGACAAAGAAAGGTAAGTTCAAGCTGAAAGATTTGGCTAATGTACCCCTATGACGAAGATAGTAACATTAATAGTGAAGGTGAAATTTTAACGCTATTTAATTGAAGTATCAATGGCGGTGGAAGGCTTGGCAACAGTAATACTAGCGCTAGGACTGGAAGCAACATTGTCGGTATTGATGCTGAAGGATTGTGGCTTTTGATGGTAGCGTAGGCGCAGTGCTGCAAACATTTGGATACGAGGAAACCGAACAGTTGACAAGAGAAGCTGCAAACAGTGTGTAAAGGATAAGGAACAAATGATGTATGTGTGTGCAAATGGTGGTAAAACTGCACATTAAAATGTGAAACTGAGATTAATATCGACTCTGCGTACACGATTATTACCTATGTTACCCAAAAATTTATTGCTATTCACAGTGCTCGGCAAAACGTAGATTGTGATTTTTCGAAGCTGAAACGTGAGCTGGAGGGGAGGGGTGGGGGGGGGGGGCACTGCTAATTCTGTGACCTGTGGCACCGTTGTCTGTATTTATCCCTCAGAACATGTTGGCGAGGCGGGAAAATATTGGACTCGCATTCGGGATGAGCGGAATTAAAATGTCCACACGGCTTCCTAAATTTATGATTTCTGTGGGTTCCTTAATTCACTGACGGCAAATACCAAGTAGGTTCATTTGACATGGATAAAGTAAATTTTTCCCTGTCTTTCCACAGTCCGGATTTATTCTCAGTTCGTATTAATTTGTCGATGAAGGCCGCGAAGCCCTAATTTTCCTTTCTTAGTGTCGCTGAGAGTATCACAGAGCACTCTGTATGGTGTACGCGGAAAAGAACACACTAGAAGCATTAGAAAATTATCAATATGACTTTGCACCACCTCTGAGGTGGATGCACGCTCTGACTTGCTTGGGCAGGGTATCATCAAGCCTTTATATCTCCTAACGCAGGCTGGCCTACAGCTGTGTGGAAACTGAAATGAGCGTATGGCATTGTTGGGCGGGAGGCCCCATCCGGGGAAGTTCGGCCGCCAAGTGCAAGTCTTATTTCAGTCGCCACCACATTGGGCTACTTGCGTGCCGGTGGTGAGGATGAAATGATGATGAGGACAACACAACACTCAGTCCACGAGCGGAGAAAATCTCCAACCCGGCCAGAACTGAACCCGGGCCCTCTGCGTGGGAGGCAAGCAAATGTTCCTTTATAGCTTGGGCACTGGCACTGGGACGGAGTTGACGTCCGAGCTGGTCCCACACGTTTTCTATAGGGTAGGGATACGGAGATTACGCTTGCCACAGGAGTACTTCAACATCATGCACACAGTACAAAAAGACAGGTGTCATGTTCCCTGTTGAAAAATGCTATCAAGATAATGTCGCATGACAGGTAATACACATGGACGCAGGGTTCTTGTGACGTACTATTGTACTGAGCGCCCTCAGTCAGTGTCATTGTGATCTGAAGTCATACCCGATGACTCCTAACACCATGACACTAGGAACCACACTACTGTGTAGCTCTAAAACATTGGAAGAATGGGACCTCTCTCTAGGTCGATGCCATACTCACCGACGTTGGTTATCCAGAGTAGTGCAGAAGCGAGATTCATAGCTGATCACACTGTGACGTCATTCATCAACAGTCTGTCCTTGCTGGTCACGGCACCTTTCCAAACGCAGTCGTTTGTGTTGTGGTGTAAAGGACAGTCTACGATTGGGACTGTAATTTCCTCGTCAGGCTGCTGCTAGACTCTGACCAATAGTGCGAGATGACACGAAACTTTTTTGGGAGTCCGTTACTTGTTCTCAGACGGCAGGAACAGATGTGGAGGGGTGCGCATGGTGCACCCTGCATCGATCTTCCCTTGTGGTGGTCCGACTTTGTAGACCCGAACCTTGACGACGAGTATGCCTGCCCTCACTTTGCTATGCATCAGGCCACTGTCGCACCTGAATGCCCCACAAACCTGGATATTTCACGATCCGATCGGCCGGCCAAATGGAAACCCATAATGGGGGCCCTTTTAAACTTGTCAGGTTCTGACAACGCTGTCTCATACGAATATGCGTCATCTCCTTCACACCAATCACTCCGCATCTGATGCTATTCATGCCCCTTACATAACAATACTAAACACAAGAAACCCAATAGCACTCTGGTGGGCATTGTGGTGGTTCAAATGGCTCTGAGCACTATGGGACTTAACATCTGTGGTCCTCAGTCCCCTAGAACTTAGAACTACTTAAACCTAACTAACCTAAGGACATCACATACATCCATGCCCGAGGCACGATTCGAACCTGCGACCGTAGCAGTCCTGCGGTTCCGGACTAAGCGCCTAGAACCGCTAGACCACCGCGGCCTGCCGGTGGGCATTGTGCCTGTCACAGATAATTACAACCCTTAATCATTTACATACCGAACCCGTGTACTACGTGTACGAACTTACATTGACGTCCCACCATGTCTTCTGTGTGCTTTACTTTTTTCGTCAGGCAGTCATCAAGTGGACGAATGAAGTGTGAAATGAAGAAGTACTAGGAAGAATAAGTGAGGGATAGCCTCTATGTAAAGTCCTAGCCAAAAGAAGTACAGATTATTGGAATGTCTGCTATGGGACCGAGGAGTAGTTATCTTGACGATGGGAGGAGCAATAGAGGCGAAAATGGTAGGGGCAAACGAAGACTAGAATATGCCAAACAAATTACAGTGACCGTTGAGTGTAAGAGGTATGCAGGGATGAAAACATAAGAACAGGTGGAGGACTAACGAAAATGACCGGCCGTTCGACATGTCGGCTGATGTGGAACACAAATATGCCGAGGTCTACAAAGCACTGTTTGACGAAACCTAAATCATGAGACGTGTCTAGTAGTACTGGGACTCAGTAAACTGAAAGACAGTCGATAACTATATTAATCCCGAGAATTTTAACTTTAATGTGACACTGGTTATGTATTGTCAACTTCATTTCAGTAACATTAGAAAAAGGTCAAGCATACCGTTCTTATGTCCTTTTCGCCGATGAAACACCTGTTAGTATTATTACCAAACTTTCTAGCTATCCGGCAGTGGCCTAACAAGGGTACCTCCAGATAAATGTTTCGTCCTAGGCTCTGGTGCGTGGAAGGGGGCCGCACAACTTCAATTCGCAGCACACAGCACACTACAGTAATTTCAGCAGGAATCAGGAGAATGTTACGTTCAGTGATGTGTTGCTTCCGTTACGGGAGAACTGCATCCGTCTCTCGTGATCGTACAATAGCAGTAATGTACGATGACCTCCGACAACCGAAAATAGCGCTCAGATTCCAAAAGCATAGGTTACTCCTCAGTGCGGTTATACTTCGCTACGAAATCTCACTTTAGCCATCATAGAGTCACTTTGTGCAGTAAACTGACTCAAACCCACGACTCCGTCGTTTTCCCATCCATTTGTTCCACTTTCCCGTGAGAGTTTACGTTTTATGACACCTATTCACATGTACACATCATACATCGTGTGACTGATGATTCGTGATGTACCAGTGAGTAGTTATAGGAGCTCTGAACGTATTTAAAGACGATCAATTTTTTGTTATTGTTGGAGGTCATGAACTAGTAGTATTTCAAACTACCACACCGAAATAAAAGACCAGTTCTCAGAGATATTATGTGATTACTAAAGGAATTAACGATGAGGCCTGTATACCGTACGTATTCACACTGAAGCACCAAAGAAACTTCTATGGGAATGCGTAGTCAAATATAGAGTTATGTAAACAGGCAGAATACGGCGCTCCGGTCGGCAACGCCTGTATAAGACAACAAGGGTCTGGCGCAGTTGTTCGATCGGTTACTGCTGCTACAATGGCAGGTTATCAAGATTTAAGTGAGTTTCAACATCGTGTTATAGTCGACGCACGAGCGACGGGACACAGCATCTCCGAGGTAGCGATGAAGTGGGGACTGTCCCATACGACCATTTCACGAGTGTACTGTGAATAACAGGAATCCGGAAAACATGAAATCTCCGACATCGCTATGGCCGGAAAAAGATCCTGCAAGAACGGGACCAACAATGACTGAAGAGAATCGTTCAGCGTGACAGACGTGCAACCCTTCCGCAAATTGGTGCAGATTTCAATCCTGGGCCATCAACAAGTATCAACGTGGAAACCATTCAACGTAGTATCATCGAGATGGGCTTTCACAGCCGAAGGCCCACTCCTGTAGCCTTGATGGCTGCACGACACAAAGCTTTACGACTTGCCTCGGTCCATCAACACCGACAGTGGTCTGTTGATGATTGGATACATGTTGCCTGGTCGGACAAGTCTCGTTTCAAATTGTATCGAGCGGGTGGACGTGTACGCGTATGGAGACAACCTTATGAATCCACGGACCATGCATATCAGCAGGGGATTGTTCAAGCTGGTGAAGGTTCTGTAATGGTGTGGGGCGTATACATCTGGAAAGATATGGGATTCCTGATACGTGTAGATATGACTCTGACAGGTGATACGTTCATAAGCATTCTGTCTCATCACCTGCATCCAATCATGTCCATTGTGCATTTCGACGGGCTTGGGCAATTCCAGCAGGACACCCCACACGTCGAAAATTGCTACAGAGTGGCTTGAGGAACACTCTTCTGACTTTAAACACTTACACTGGCCACCAAACTCCCCAGACATGAACGTTATTGAGCATATCATGGATAGCTTGCAACGTGCTGTTCAGAAGAGACCTCCACCTCCTCGTACTCTTACGGATTTATGGTGAGCCCTGCAGGACTCATGGTGTCAGTTCCCTCCAGAACTACTTCAGGCATTAGTCGAGTCCATGCCCCATCGTGTTGCGCCACTTCTGCGTGCTCGGCTTGGCCCTACACGGTATTAGGCAGGTGTACCAGTTTCTTTGGCTCTTCAGTGTACGTTCCTCGATTACACATATGTCACGAGACGAAGAACTCTCATGTAACTGGGTATACACGGAAACGTCTTAGTGTTCAGTTCCGTAACCTTGCTGTTCTATGTTGAAGCTCTTGTCGCTCTGGAATTATGGACTGCACAGATCATAGAACAGGGCCACATGGGAATTCTTATTAGTTCTAAAGTTGGTTGCTATAGTGTTCTCAAAGTGTCACTTGGTTCAAATGGCACTGAGCACTATGGGACTTAACATCTATGGTCATCAGTCCCCTAGAACTTAGAACTACTTAAACCTAACTAACCTAAGGACATCACACAACACCCAGTCATCACGAGGCAGAGAAAATCCCTGACCCCGCCGGGAATCGAACCCGGGAACAAAGTGTCACTTGTTTGCTCGAAAACGCGAAGGCCGTCTTGCTTTGCATTCAACGTACTAGCTTGCGTCTATGAGTAACATATAACATGTGAAATTATGACTCCAGATAAACATGCAGTTCAATGTATTGGCTGTTACATGTAAAATATCAAAAACAAGATAGCCGGCCGGAGTGGCCGTGCGGTTCTAGGCGCTACAGTCTGGAACCGCGTGACCGCTACGGTCGCAGGTTCGAATCCTGCCTCGGGCATGGATGTGTGTGTGATGTCCTTAAGTTAGTTAGGTTAAGTAGTTCTAAGTTCTAGGGGACTGATGACCACAGCAGTTAAGTCCCATAGTGCTCAGAACCATTTGAACCAAGATTAGCTACGACCGACAACTCTGGACTGATATGACGTAGGAATTCGTCGAAACCATGGATTATCATTTCTACCCAACGCTGCAAGAATATATAGACAAATTTGTCCAGAAACGTTGTAGTAACCTACGTTCCCAACTTACCATTACATTGTAAGCAGTTCATTTTAGATTGGTGGTGATATCTAGATGTTACAACTCTTTCACTTTGATGTTAACGACGGTTTTTACTTATATAACAGTAGTATTAAATTATATATTCAAGGAAGAGGGTCAGGTAATTTCGAAAATCCTCATTACGGTCCTCGATACGATCCTTCCTCCGTTGTGTTGAACAGTGATAAGTGTGTATTTAAACTAACTGTATGACGTTTTCTGGCAGATTAAGTCTGTATGCCGGATCAGATCTTGAACCTGGGGCTTTTGCCTTTCGCAGCAAGTGTTCCACCGACTGAGATACTTGTGCACGAATCACGACTCGTCCTCATCGCTTCACTTCCGCCACTACCTCATCGCCTACCTTCAGAACTACACGTAAGTCCCGTCACAGTCCCGGGCTGTTCTTATCTCTTGGAATCGAACTCTCAACTATTCTAAATGGAATAAACAGGCTACTATCGTCTGACTAAAATTACTTGACAACTGACACTCCACGTGCTAAAGCTGCGTTCCTCCAATCAGAGCACTCAACGTCACGCCCGAACTGTTCGCCGTTGCTGAACTACTACAGCAAATGGTCAGTTAACTTCCATCGCTGTTTATGAAACGTGCGTACATTGTTAGTATCGTTGTGCATGTGTCGTTCCTGCTGTGATAAATGATGAAATGTGGAAGAAGAGGGATAGACCCAAGATTCTGGTTGCAAACACATCGGTAACGAAAATTGGGCAAGAAATTTCGTTCAAGTTACAGTCGCGACAACTGGAGTGGAATGTGCAGAAACACTTTGAGAGGGGGGCAGAAAATGGAGGACCTCTCTTACCGGTTTCCAAAGTAGTCGCACGAAACCCAGCCACGGTTAAGGTTATAGAATCGACTTTACTTCATGTTGATGAAGAGAAATATGATTAGGAAAGAAGTGAAGCAGGACCCTCCTGTATTCATATGCCGGGCGGGAAGAGAAGTATTCAAAAAGGCGTAACAACTCTGGATCATTTCGCACAATAAGCGATTCAGCGTCATGTATACAGCTATTACCATAATAGAGATGGGCTTGCATTAGATAAGCGTCGCACGACATGCTTGAGCTCGATTTATGGAAGGCAGCAAACGATCGTTGCTGCTGGTTTGCAATATCTCAGTTTTAAATATAAAAATACATGATGCTGTAAAAATGTTGATGGAATGAGGAGACATAGACGCATGGCGATGATGATTTTTGCGTGACATAAAAGACATAAATTTCGAGAACATAGTTGGATCGATGAAACATGGGTGAATGCAGGACATACTGTTACTAAACGTCGGAGTGACGACAAAGAGGTGTGGCTCTCCCCAGTGGCAAAGGTGGTACAGTTACTCTTCTACATGCTGGTACCTAATTCCCGGATGTCAGCTGCTTTTCAGGTTGAAGAAAACGCATATGGAAATGAATCACGAAACATTTTTAAATTGATTCGAAAATACGTTGTCACAAAGTTTAGAAACTCCATCGGTTGTTATTCTCGACAATGCTCCATACCACTCAATTTTAAAGGATAAAATTTCAACCCTGTCTTCTCGAAAGAAACACATTATTCAGCTGTAACGAGACTAAGTTGCTGTGGATGATACACTGAAAAAAGTAGAATTATTAGTACTTGTGTCGCTTCATAAGCCGCAGTTCGAAAAGTACGTTATCGACGAGATAGTTTACAAACACGGACATAATGATAAGACTACCTTCTTAGCACTGACCCTTTAACGCAACTGAACTCTGTGCGGCTGGTCCCGGTGGAGGTTCGAGTCCTCCCTCGAGCATGGGTGTGCGTGTTTGTCCTTAGGATAATTTAGGTTAAGTAGTGTGTAAGCTTAGGGACTCATGACCTTAGCAGTTAAGTCCCATAAGATTTCACACACATTTGAAATTATTTTTTTTTTTTTTTGCAACTGAACTTATCTGTGTTCGCGAAAGTTGCTCGCGAAAGTAAAACGTTCACTATGAGTGAAGTACAGAGACGGACTATCCAGGCTCTGGAAAATGTCACCGAAGTATACGGGGCTGTTGTGATGCATTCGAAGCAAGAAATTGTGGAATAGCGAAGGTTTTCTCGAAGATAATGTTACGGATCTTATGTTACGGAACTTATTACTGCTTCCAGCTGCCCACTCACCATGGAAGTTCAGTGACTCTGAACTGAGTGGTATCTACCCTGTTTCAGACAAAGCAGCTAGCAATCGGTGGAGTTATGCATGCAATAAATGTTTCCCTACTTCTAAAAGGTATACTTTATTTCTGCATGCAGTGCCTGTGGTCCCATATAACCTGTAACTCGTCAACTGCTGAAGCCATGGTGATGGTAGTTTCATGTAACCACAGAAAGCGAGAAATTTCAGTTTGCATTTAGCGCTGATTTCTGTCTTGAGTTTGCTCTTAGAGATTAGCTTTAATAGCCTTGAACAAAGTGGGCGTCAGAATAGTTATGCCGCAAGTTGTTGACCGCCGTTTTCGCGGATACATTGCACATCACGAGGTTTAGTCAGCAGTTCAGTCATTAGTCAGTGAAAAATCACTGTCGACAGAGCGTCTCGTGTACGTGTCTTATCTCACCGCTGCCAACATTGCTTCGCTTTACATATAAGTTAAGGCGCATCACACTTCAATAATATTGTCAGTTCGGCAGTATATTAACAGCCGGAGGGCGCGACTGACATATTGTCAATACCAGAAATAATGAGCAACAGCATTGATGGTCCCAAAAATATTCTCAATGGAGTCTATACAATCTGAATGTGTAAGGTCGAGCATTGACGGTTGACGATATTCACCATTCAGATGTCGCCAGAGCTTCACGAACTTCGCCACACAGCGTTACTAAAAATGGCTCTGAGCACTATGGGACTTAACTTCTGAGGTCATCAGTCCCCTAGAACTTAGAACTACTTAAACCTAACTAACCTAAGGACATCACACACATCCACGCCCGAGGCAGGATTCGAAACTACGACCGTAGCGATCGCGCGGTTCCAGACTGTAGCGCCTAGAACCGCTCGGCCACTCCGGCCGACCACAGCGTTACTGTGCACTGTTTACGTTTCCAGTTTGTCTTTGAGCATAACATCTCTCAGATTCAATTTTCCAACTAGTTCTATAACACAAAACAGTGTAATAGAACTATCCACTAGTAGTCGTATTTTAACCCTTAACGCTGGTCGTTCGAGGTTTCACTATGGCATTGCCTTATTTATTAATTTGTAGGCATAGTAGAACTCGCGATATATATGCAATCATTGCGAAATACAGGCAGCCCCCGGCGTATTACCACGAAACGTAAAACAAACTTTAAATATCCGAATATATATTATTGCAGGACGGATATAACTCCTTCACAGTTTTCAGAAACATTTTTGCTAATTCTTTTTTTTGTTGTGATACTACAAAAGTAGACTTCAAGCATTCGAACGACCTGCCTGTCGCCAGAAATCTAATTTACACCTAATCTCTCGCCGAATGCTATCGCGTGTCCCGTTAACGATTTGTGCTTCTCTTTTATGTCGTATAAACATTAATAATTCGTCGTAAGATGCAGGATTCGCAAGAAAATAGTTTATGATTCTTTTGTTTCCGTGGTTCTGAGTCTAGTCAGGAAATTAACTTATGACAAGTCGCTTCTTTTTTCAGCCATTCTCGGGCTTATTTCCTTTTTTTCTTCGTTTCGTGTTGCTTAGCAGCTATAGCTGAAATAATTGCAGCACACGATTTCTTTGGGAATCCGCGGCCCAGGCCAAAAAAATAAAAAAATAAATAAATAAGCAATTTACATCAAGCACACATCCGGTAACCTGAGGATCTTTATTAAAGTAATACAATTACTGCACTGTGGCGCCTTAATAACAGACTATATCACTCGTAAAAATTATTTTAAAACACCAGCAATGCAAGATCATCCAGAGTCACGAGTAAGCGCAAATTCTATTCAGAAGCTCCTATTTACATTCGGCATCGTGAGCCAGAGGCCGTCCCCACCTTGGGTGGAATACAATTAGGCTTTAGAGCAATGAAACAGAAAGGTTACAACATTGACATACATAAAACAACATCATAAATAAATGCATACAATCTAAAATAAGGTATCAGTTCTGCCCCCTTTTCATTTACCATTTAAGAAGGTAAATGTATTTATCAAATAATCCGAGTCGTCGGACAAAGGTTCAAATGGCTCTGAGCACTATGGGACTCAACATCTTACGTCATCAGTCCCCTAGAACTTAGAACTACTTAAACGTAACTAACATAAGGACATCACACACATCCATGCCCTAGGGAGGATTCGAACCTTCGACCGTAGCGGTCGGACAAAGGATTAAGAGCTTAATGTACGGCGCTGTCCAGACATTGAGTATTTACAGTTACCGCAAGCAACCAAAACACACTGAAGCTAGTACTGGCACTCATTTTTTGAAATTTTAAACAAGGGACGCTTAAATAATGAGGCAGCAAGCACTTTCAGTATCGAATCTCAGCATTAAGTTTATTCACTTAATGCCCCCCATTAAGGTGAGATATACTAGCTCATCGTTAATATCCGTTATAGGCGAAGCTGATAACTGCCACAGAGCCTCGGAGAAGGTAAACCTCAGCGAAGTACTCCACCACATCGAATATTCAACATCGGCCATGGAGATGGTCGAAGGAAGCGACGACTTAACACGCGGTCACTCACCACATAGGCACCTCGAAACAGTAAATGCTGCCACCTAGAGAAATCTGCACCCTCCACTGTCCTGGTTCATCTTTACGAGTTTTCACTGCTAGCAGACTCTCGTCCCTCTGGACAGCCAGAGCCCTTCATTCCTTTTCGCCTTGCGCGGCATCTTATCAGCGACTGTCAGCAAAAGCACCCTCACGCGGAGCGCCAAAGTTCAAGCACCGACACCACTTATCCGTTACATATCGATACGAACTTATTACCTGGAGCCTGTGAATCAACAGTCAAGCTTATTTTACGCCCGTGAAGTACATTTGAGGAAATGAATTCCTTATCAAAACTTTTTCTGCCGTACTAAATCTCCTCTACAGCCCCTAAAAGCGGGAAGTGTGAAACACCAGTATAAATGGCCCTCAGTCATCCGTTAGCCTAGTCACATATCCTGCTCACACCAATACCATTTTCTTACTGTCAAGATTAGGTCATTACAGTCTGTTCTCTGATCCATAGTTTGTTTTCCTATCTGTGTTACTAATTTCCACCATGCTTATCTCCACTAAAAACTAAACTTAACTCCTCCCGAACAGGCCGTGAAAGCCCAACGGTACTATCCGGCCGCCGTGTCATCCTCAGCCCATAGGCGTCACTGGCTGCGGATATGGAGGGGCATGTGCTCAGCACATCGCTCCCCCGGCTGTACGTCAGTTTCCGAGACCGGAGCCGCTGCTTCTCAATCAAGTAGCTCCTCAGTTTGCCTCACAAAGGCTGAGTGCACCCCGCTTGCCAACAGCGCTCGGCAGACCGGATGGTCACCCATCCAACTGCTAGCCCAGGCCGACATCGCTTAACTTCGGTGATCTGGCGGGAACCCATGTTACCACTGCGGCAAGGCCGTTGGCTCTATTCTCCACTGCTCATTGAAGACCCATAGATTGTGATAGTTTCGGCATTTAATCCATGTTTCACTGGCATGTGTTAAAACTGGTAGTGCGTACTGATAGCAAACTATCCGTTCCAAAAACACCAATAACTCAGTTTAGAAAATTCTTTACAAGAAACCACACATGTTCTAAGCTATTTCTACCGTTATGTTTATTTTTTTCTTTTCCATCCAGTTATCGTCTTCAGTTTCCTTAAATGCAAGAAACGGGTGTTGTAGTGCTAGGTTGCGAAATATTCTATGCTCTCGCAGTCGCTCCAATACAAGTGCGACGTACATATATATTTGTTGGCTTTGATGAATGATGTATTACTGGACGGTAGCTCTCGTTCAGTACACATCCACGCTGTTGCCGCTCTCTAAAATACAACAAACTAATTGTGCTATTGTGAACTAGAGCTATGCCCTGTTAATCTGGACAGTCACACTTAGAGACGGATAATTGGGGTACATCGCAGGACAGGGTCCTGTCCGAGGGAAAAATGGTTCAAATGGCTCTGGCTCTGAGCACTATGAGACTTAACATCTGTGGTCATCAGTCCCCTAGAACTTAGAACTACTTAAACCTAACTAACCTAAGGACATCACCCACATCCATGCCCGAGGCAGGATTCGAACCTGCGACCGTAGCGGTCACGCGGTTCCAGACTGAAGCGCCTAGAGCCGCACGGCCACACCGGCCGGCCCTGTCCGAGGACAGTCAGCCTGTGTCTGCCAAGGCTACGTCACAGAGTTCAGGGAGAGGACAAGACAATGCGAGTGGATTTACCAGGCGAGTGAATCATCCCATCTCCACAATGCAGACTGAACGTTCTACACACCAAACAAAAGACCTGACAAAAACGCCAAATCCGACACGACCACACCAGCCGACTCTTAACAGTCAGCAACCGATCACCGACAATCTCAGAGAAATCAACAATCTAAGTTCGCCCTCCGCCCGGCACACATTGTAAAACCAACAATTCTCCTCATGAAACAGAATCTCTTGAGATAAATGACGACGAAGGTTTTAAAAAGATACGCTCCAGAAGTAACTCGAAGCGATACTCCACTGCGTCCACAGTATCTGATGAGAACCCATTAAAGTTTCATATGAATACTCGACCTAGAGTTGTTGTCACTGAAAATCTGGACTCGAAGGAAACCAATAATTCTTTTCATACAACATAACAATTCAACCTTGTACAGCTTGTGACTGACAAAATTTCGGAAAGGACAGTGTCAAACTCACCACTTATCAAAGATCGGAAACCACATGGACACTTCCCTAGTGTCGCCATCACTAATTTCGATAACAAAGTCGGCAATGAGGAAACTGAAAAGGAAGAAAGATGCAGGGATACCAATTCAAGAAATCAACTCGCAATTGCTCGCAAAACACAAAACGACGCTTCAAAAAAATACGTGCCATCTCTGATCACTAGGAAACCATAGACAAACTTCTTGCCCATCATTTCAGGATGCATTGTATACTGCGTAAGATTGAACCCACTACCTCCGCAGCCCATACAATGCAAAACCTTCAACAGTTTTCAGCACATATCCGAAAACTGTCGCAACGAACCCTAATGTTGGATATGTAGCGGACCCCACGTGATTTTCAACTGCAAACTAATTTCTGAAAAGGAAACACCTAAATGCAGCAATTGCTATGGTACTCATCGCGTTGTTGTTGTTGTTGTTGTTGTTGTGGTCTTCAGTCCAGAGACTGGTTTGATGCAGCTCTCCATGCTACTTTATCCTGTCCAAGCTTCTTCATCTCCCAATATCTACTGCAACCTACATCCTTCTGAATCTGTTTAGTGTATTCATCTCTCGGTCTCCCTGTACGATTTTAACCCTCCACGCTGCCCTACAATACTAAACTGGTGATCCCTTGATGCCCCAGAATATGCCCTACCAACCGATCCCTTCTTCTAGTCAAGTTGTGCCACAAATTTCTCTTCTCCCCAATCCTATTCAATACTTCCTCATTAGTTATGTGATCTACCCATCTAATCTTCAGCATTATTCTGTAGCACCACATTTCGAAAGCTTCTATTCTCTTCTTGTCTAAACTATTTATCGTCTACGTTTCACTTCCATACATGGCTACACTCCACACAAGTACTTTCAGAAACGACTTCCTGACACTTAAATCTATACTCGATGTTAATAAATTTCTCTTCTTCAGAAACGCTTTCCTTGCCATTGCCAGTCTACGTCGCGTTAGCGATCCAAATTGCTGAGAAAGGCCGAAGCAACCCATCTCCGCCGACAGAACACAGAAGATCATGTGCATTTATGAACCAACATACTCCGTGCACGAACTTACTCCGTGAAGGAATGCTCACAAACCGAAAACCTGCGAGCATTTACCCCTGCACTACTCAGCATTCTCGTGGAACGTAGATCCCTCCTTACTGAAACGATAAAAACGGCTTCCTGAATGTTCCTGCGGAGGGTTATGGAAATTACGCACGCAAGGAACAACATACACATCTACGTCAACAAGCCACCAGACTCACCTGCCTGAATGGTTACACTCTACAAATTCGGTAATCTTTCACATTCACCCCCAGAAAAGATATTGCAGCTATACGCTTTGTCAATGCAAATAGTTTCTGTGCTAAAAAAAGAGCTTCTAGAAAAACTGATTCAAGAGCAAAACATTACAATTATTGGAACTGCCCAAACCAAAAGCTTCGACAACGACATAAGCCTTCTCGATCATGTATGCCACAGGTTAGACAAATCCAAAACAGATCGAGGAAGATATTCGCAAGGAAGGATCGCCATCTTTCATACGAAATAACTGGCGGCTACGAGACTTGATTTATGAAAAAAACTGAAAAGCCGCCAGGCCATTGTTCTAATAATATTAGGAAAATACAGGAAACCAAACTGCTTCGCAACAATATATATACATATATAAAGCTCCCACTGAGGCTCTACCGATGTTTGATTACATCTCTACACTTGGGCCAGCAAGCATAGCAGAAAACCCTAATGCCAGATCCACTGTTCTTGGCGACAAAACCAACAACAAAAACGACGATCTCCTCATTGCAGCACTAAACGACAATCTGATCACCCTAGAAAGTAATTCACCTAGTTTCATCAATCACACTGGAACTTCCATAGCTGATCGCATAATCTGTACACTGCAAATTGCTAGTCACTGTAGTGAAGTAGAAGTAGGTGATAGCGTCTCCAGCGATCCCGTCATCACAAAAACAACTGTTATCAGTCACGTCAAAAACGACAACCACAGTAGGAAAGCTTCAATATAGCGAACTTCAAAAGAGAATTTTTAAGGAAAAAGCTAAAAGCTAAACACGATAGCTATTAATACTACAGAAGATACTGATAACTGTAACCTACTAATCGTCCAAACATAACAATCTGCTATCACTAACAGTGCACCAAGAAAACCGTATTAGAACATAAGGACAGGTTTCCTACATATATTCTTAACATCATCAAAGAAAAAAATTATAAACAAATTAAATGACAACCTAATGAAAGGATGTAACGTTCATTAAAAAAAGAATCTTTACGATTACGTTGAATGAACTGTGCACATAACAAGTAATAACTTTCGTTAAATAAGTGTTTGAATGAATATCTGAACTTTGGAAAGGATACTTAACTCGAATTATCGTGTTGCATGTTGTAACTGTAAGTGGGGTGCTTACTCTGTGATATTGTTAGCAAAACTTTATACGAACTGTTTGGGCAATGCTAACTCTCAATATTAATAAAAAGAATAGAGACACTGCAAAATATATCCAGCCCCTAAGGCACTGAATCCTCTGGCCCTGTGCACATAACAATAAATTAAATTGCCTTATCTCTAGAGCAGCAACGGCTCAACGCGATATATTCTGGTCTCTCATGAAAAAACCAAAACATACTAGCTGTAGGCTCAGCAGTGTGCAACGCTGGCCATAATTCTTTGAAATACACATGAAATTCTGTAGGCTGATAAACGAGAACATTTAAGAAAATCCAACTTCATTGAAAAATATATGACTCGGACAGGGAGGCAGTACTGATTGTGGTGAATTATTAGCCCTGATTTTTTTTTAGCAAAATTGTATTGCAATTCAAGTATGTCTTTTCAAAAACAACTGACAACTGAAGTTACATTCGTCAAAAAACATCATGTTCATTAACTGATTCACGAACAATCAGATTTGTACAGCAAGTATTATCTAACGTCACTATGCGAGGTGTGGAGAAGAGTTTGTACCTCTTTAATTCAGACGAATCTTGCATGAGAACGAGACATGCACTCGACCCCCTCCTTATCTACCAGCTAATTAATTGTGAGCACAACGGTAACGGAAGGAAATGATGGTGGACCCTGCTAGTTGGTAAAATAAGGAGTGCACACTCACAGTAATTTATTAAAAATCGTAATCTACTCAAAAAAGAGAACTTTATCATAATAAACAACACGAAATGGGATTCTGTCTGTATCTACGAAATGATATGCGGATTAAATGTCGCAATGAGATCTACTATATATCAGAACATAAATGGACATGATTGTCGACACACACAGTAGGTTAAATGACATGGTATACTGAAATATTATGAGAAGAAGAGTTGGCTCGAGAACAAGGGGCTCCTACTCTCTGTGATGCAATAGATTGACCATAATGACTGGAGGTTCTCATGAATCAAATATTAATCTCCCGACTATATAACAGTATGGCAATTAGTAGTGAGAGCTCAAACGGGATAACATGAAGAAACAAGCAAGGTGGATTTCTAGCAAAGCGAACGCGCGTGCTGCTGAGGGACTCAGTATAAAATTGATAAGGTCCTACAATGCTGGAGCCGAAAATACTGTACCAGTACTGAAATCTGCAGCACGTTGTCGGTAGGCAGCGTCCTGATGATGTAGGCGCCGACTTCTGCCATTCAGCAACCCCTGGCTGATAAGGCTGTCCGATAATTTTAAGTTCTTCCGAAAACGAGCGACCAAGTCGCAAGACCGTCTGATTCCGAGGAAGATCAGATCCCGAATCCCCTGCCCGCGCAATGCAAGAGCGAAGCCAACATTGCTCTACTCCCTACTCTCCTCGAAAACTGCGAATCAGCATTCAGTTATGATTCGAAAATTCTCCCACACTGTCTCGGAACACCAATCGCGCCAATAGCGACCGTTCCCCCCAATTTCGAGCAGGGTTTTATGACGCCAACTAGCCTCACTTCAAGTTGACCAATCGTGCCTCTACTATTCAGCTGAGGGCACTGAACTTGCCGTTTGACCGGCTACAAAAACAACCTGCCTAGACCACCGGCCATCCGGCGCCAGACAGTTGCACCCAGAAGGGCACAGTCCATTGGTATCCGAAGAATTATGAGGACAATGCAGTCGGTCGGTCCCAGGAATCTTCGTTCCGGACGCGCCGGAACGGTAAACACATAAACTGCGGCGACACTCAGACGTCTCGCAGGTTGTTTCGCCCTGCATATAAGAGGCGAAACTCGACCGACGTCAGTCGTTCCACCAGGCGTGTAAGCCTATTGTACGAACCCCTCAGAATTCATGGAAGTGCAGCCCCCAACCGGAAGTGCTGTGTGCCGCGTCCTCCGATGCTTGTCTCGCACAGCCCACCAGAGAAGTAACCCAACATGTTTAGCAATCAAGTGAAAAGTATTTTTTGAGCTCTCAGTACAAACACTCTCTTTACAATAACCTTATTCGGTCTGTTACCACCGTGCAATGACACAGAACATTAATAAAATTGATGAAAATGAGAGAAGACATGCAAAAGAGGGCATGGACCCTCTCGTTACCCCCCCGTCATTTTACATTATTTTTGGTCGTGTTTGACTCACTTGACAAAGGTAGTGCGTCAATCACTCAAATAGAATCGGTCTAAACCGTTTCCAAAATGTCACAACAAATTGGCAGATTAAATTGGAAATTGATGATAAAATGAAAGGAGGTTTTTCTTATGACTTGGCCAACATCTTACTTCCATTGACGAATGAGTCACACGCAACACTGATTTACCCCCCAGGGAGCCCACTGTTGTAGAAGGACATACTCACACAGTCATACAAATGTTGAACACATGGCAGAAGTCCAAGCTCGAAGCTGCAGTAAAATGTTGACCGAATGGACCTGCAAGCTTCTCCTTAAGGTAACATTTAAGAATTAGCTACTGGTGCCCAACTGAAACACACACATACTTCTGCATGAAGCCAAAAAGACAAACAATAACACTATGCTTCATGGTTGAAGCATTTAACCACACTCACAACGGTTCCCTGAACAGAAAGGACGATAATTTTTTTACAGTGATCCATTCACCACTAACCAGAATTGTAACCACAGATATGCCACTCACATACACAAACAAAAATACTCTCGTGTAAATGTAGCATATTATTGTGTATAACATTTTGTAACTATTGAGACATACACAAGAAATTTGTACACATAGTGACAACTGACAGGCATCGGTGTAAGCGAGATAGAGAGATATAGTGTACACAAAAAAGATAGAAATTTTGTGAGTATACCTGTGTGATTGGAGATTATGTAACATAGTGTGCATCACAAAATAAAATTGTTCCAAACTGACATGCTGATAGGGAACCAGTATATCTTTAACATGAATATGTATGTATAAAAAATAAAACTGAAAGATATAAAAAAACAACATACATGCAGTTAACATTGTATTTCCAGTTTCTAGTGTCTTAAAATTTGGGGGAGGGGGCAAAAAAACATTGTTTTCACTAAAGGCACGAATATTACAGTGTTCACACAGTTGTCTGAGCAAAAAAAAAAAAAAAAAATTAATGAATAAATAAAAAATTAATTAATTAATAAAAGCAGTTGACCATAACATCCTTCACACGCTAACATCACACAACGAATCACTCAACACACGGACATTACCGCATTCGTCTGTGGAGCGGGGTGGTGGTTCCTGGCGTGGAGAAAGGGGTGCCTGCTGGGAGGAGTGCGACTAGTGGTGTGGGCCACCAATCTAATGTTTCTCGGAACCAGGCACGGCATCCGGAAGAAGTTCCAGTCATCCTTCAGTCTCTGTAGTGACGTTGACCGTCGACAAGAAGCTCGTGGGGTGGTACGGCAGCCTACTGTTGATGTGCAGTACAGTACGGTATGATGGCAAGCACATGTACAGGCTCTGATTCTATTGAGGATCGCAAGATTCGGGGCAGACCCATAGCACAGGTAGTTGGCTGTCTGAAGACAGTAACACTTGGTCTTACCTAGACCGAAAAATTGCAATACAGGATACTACTCTTAGAGTGACTCCAACACTCGTCGAGTCAAAAATTGTTCAAATGGCTCTGAGCACTATGGGACTTAACTTCTGAGGTTATCAGTCCCCTAGAACTTAGAAGTACTTAAACCTACCTAACCTAAGGACATCACACACATCCATGCCCGAGGAAGGATTCCAGACTGAAGCGCCTAGAACCGCACGGCCACACCGGCCGGCTCGTGGAGTCATCTGAAGGATGTTGAAACAAGGATAGCAGATCGATCAATGTGGCTGATTGCTCGGAACTGCTCTCTGTAGGAGAGGAGATAATCACAACAAACTGCAGTCCAGCAATATCCAGCAGAGAACTGCTTTGGGCATGCAGTCCGGCCTACTATAGTGAGTTATGCGAACTCGTGCAGGAACTGTAAACGCGTCCGTCATTAAGTGCGGCTCAAGAGATCTCTCCGACACGTCGTGCCGCCACTGTTAGAGTATGCTCTCGTTGTCCGGCACTTCTTTTGCAGTGGAATCTCCTTTTCTGCATCACCGCTGCCCGGCGCCGTGCTGTCTCCTCGGCCAGTCGCCAACGGGGTCGCCTGTCCCCGTGGGATTCCGGGGTTGTGTCCGGCCTCAGCTGTCCCAGAGCTGTCCGCCAGGTGAGCCACTGCCTTACTTTCAGTGCACTGAATAGGTAGGCGGCACGCGCCTCTGAGCTGTCGGGGAGAGGGGGATGTGTCGTGACTGATAGCCGCCTCCCTCAGGCGTTTCCATGTGGCTCGGCCCCCATTTACTCCACATCGACCATCTTGTAGCTTCAATTCTCGTCCAGTAATGACTCGCTGTTCCCAGTACCTGCACAAAACATTTTACAAAAACAGCATTCACAATACGTAAAGATCGTATTTTGTACATTCAATAAAAAAATTAATAAAAATATTTACATGAATAGAACTGTTACACTAATACAATACAAAATTCTTATACTGTGCTGAGAGACTTTATAATTAATGGTTGTTTTAAAGAATATTGACTTAACCTATGGGCCAATTGTTAATACCAGGGTATGTGTAATTATAGATGCATTAAGATAAAGAAAAGCTGAAGTACGCTACCCATAATCCTAAAATACTCTATGTATTCCCAACTATGGCCTACGCGTCACTGGAGCATGCTCACAACCACTTGTGAGTATTTAACTTCACTAACTACGCTATCTACAGGCGCCACTGCACGTCCCTCGTCATCTCTCATCCTAGAGGCCTCGAGGAATCCCTGAAACTGCTCAAGACATGGCGGCCGCACACAAATATGAAATGAACACATATTAGACGAGATAAAATTAGCTGAAATTGCACTAGTAATAGAAATTAATAAAAATACTATATGTAACTTATCAGCTACACCCGTTTACCATACATACTCCCCTGTCCTGCCCCGCTGAGACAACTCGATGGATGTTGCTGTCTCTGGCGTGGCTGATACGCTGAGTTGGTCGCTACTCATCTGAAGTGGAACTGGACGTACTGAAACTTACGGTGGAAAATTTGCACAAAAAAAACACGGCAGACTTCGCAAGTTACAATGCAAAGACTCTACCTCTGGAAACAAGTTCTTATAAATATCATACTTTTAGACTTCTCTTGTGTGCTAGGTCTCACACCAAGACATCAGTTAACGGACTTGTTGAGGAATTCCATACCTTCTGCATTACTCCGCTCATACGATAAGTCCCGACGACCGCACACGTTCAGAGACGTGACGTACCATCGTACGAGAAACTCGCCACACTCCAGAAAGGTTGCGCCCAGCAGCAGCGGCATGGGCGGCCACAATTGCCACCTTTCTATATCCGTCTCTAAACCCTAAGAGTAAGGTGCAACGCGCTGTGGCGTGCCCAACACGCCAACGAAAGAAAAGAGCCTCACTGAAAGTAGGTGCAACACTGCAATTGTGTGCTCATGACACCAATGACAAATACCGCGCAAACAAACAAATGGTGCAACGCTGTAAGGCGTGCGCAGAACACTGCCGATATGCATCCAGTAGCTCTTCCTCAACAAAGCACAGTAATAGGTATGGTGTAAAGACAAAACACACATGAAGATGGAGTCTGTTTTACCAATGACTCGGAAGAGTGGTGGCTCTCCCATGTAACGGAAAGTCCGGAAAAGTGAGTTAGACCGACACTTTGCTTTCTGAGTTAACCAATATCGCGCAAGATCATATGTTGCTTCGTAGCCCCTACAAGTTACACATGTACATGTTAAAGAACATAAAATAAAAACAAATTACCACACTTAATGTCTAATATGTACGCAACAGAAAGATGTTTTCTACCCAGTCTATTTTACAAATGTTTCCCTTTTGTTTCACACACAGGCAACACTTTTTTTCCAATACGAAAACAACGTTTTCGCGTTCCTTACATTTCAAAGTATGTTAACGGCTCTGTCCGAGTATTTGTGCGGATTTTCCCGGAGCCGAATCCGCACGGTCCTGGCTACAATCTCGCCCTCCATTTCTGTTTCAGTGATTGACTCATCCTGCTGTTCATCTGAATCTCTGCGGCTCCAGCTCGTGTCGTACTGGCGGGTACCGTTTTGTCTCTGCAAGTTACTCTGCCGTCCTGAATTTTGTCTCCCATAGTCCTGCCTCCAGGATGTTCCATCACGCTCATTCCTCCTGTCATTGTTGTTGTTGTTGCGCGGTGCTCCACGAAAGTCGCCATTGTAATGGTTATATTGCCCGTTCCTTCGATCATGTGCCGCTTCTTATTCAAAATTTAGCTCCAACTCGCGCAGGAGGCTTTTCAATGTTTCAGTATTTGATCCGTACTTCCCTGCCAGCGCTTGCTAGTAGTTGCTTGGCAGTTTCGCGAAACAGAACTTAATTATTTCAGTATCACTATGTGACACATCAAGAAACTGATTCTTTTTAGTTAAAGCCTCAAAGAGTTCGTAGGGCACTTGTATCCTGACGCCTCCAGATCTGGACACAAAATTATTTCCTGTTTTATATGGTCTTGCATTTCGCGCGACCAATACGTTCCGAGAAACGCGTCGATTGAATTCTTGGTACGTTCGGCATGCACCCGTAACACCGCGCATTTCCTCAGCTGCCGTGCACTCGATGCGCCCGCAGATAAATTCTAATTTTGCTGTCAATGGCCAAGATATTGGTAGCGTGTTAGAAAATTGTGACAGCCAAATTTTTGGGTGAAATGAGCCTCCATTTTCCCGGAAATTATGGAATTTGAGCAACGATAAAAAGTGTTTGTAATCAAACTCTGGCTCCTCTTGCACATTTCTATTGGTTCTAGTATCAAAAGCACACTTCCGTTTGACGCGAGCTGACATCTCGTGGGGCGTGCTGTGACCACATAGTTCTGCCCCATAATGATACTGGAGCTGAGCGTTAGTTGTTGCGGCCGGGCTGTAATTTTGCATCCGTGCGCTCTCTGGGCTGCTCTGTGCGCTTCGTAGTCCACTACCTCGCGCCGAGGCAGTGCACTGTGGGCCGCGGTCCGGTGCCACACTTTCATGTCCGCCGGTCGTCGCCTCTGGACGCGATGTACCAATTTGCACTTGGCGTTCTAGGCGTGCTACACGTTCTTCTACGCTTTCGCACCTTTGGGTGGTACCCGCAACGCGTTCTTCAACGCTTTCCATTCTTTGCGTTGTGCTCGCAAGTGCTTCCTTCACCTGGTCTTTTATTGCATCAATTCCTCCACATTGACGTGTCCAATGCGCCTAGCGATTCTTGCACGGTTATTTGCGACTTTTGCCAATTTTCTGGCGACAGCTGCTTCAACCCTTGACTACTCTGCTTCCTTCTTGGCTTCAACGGCCCTTTTCTTCGCCCCGACACTCGTCTTACCGTCCTCCGCTATTTCGTTCTTCTCTTCGTTCACAACCGCAAGTACCTTATTCTCTACTTCACCCATTCTCTTTTCTAGACTCTGCTTTATGTCCTTTACCACCTCCAAAATCTCTAATAATAAATCTTTCGGCTGACTAGGTCAGTCTTCACCAATTGATGATGGTATTCTAGACACTTGGGCACTGCTACACTGTCGAGGCTGAATTTCCCTCAGTATGTTCTCATCTGAGTTCTTATTTATATAAACAAGAGCCTCGACATGCCTGTTCACTTCTACCTCCCCTTCTTTCTCACTGTTTTCACGGTTCAGGTCCTCCTGTTGTCGGTCTGCCTCCGATTCGTGTCTAACGTCTGTGTTCCACATCTCCCGTCCCTTAGGAAAACTCAACAATTCTTCATCTGGCTCAACCCTGTTACTACCCTGATCCTGCTCCATCGTGTGCAGTCTATTAATTTCAGATGCGTTCGACAACAGCCGCGCCCTGCTACGAGTGACCATTAATTCACGGAACATCAACAACAACAAAAATATGTCACCGAAATCCCATATAACAGTGGACACAGAAATTTCACTAATCGACTCCTACTACTTAAAAAAAGAATTTAACCCACAAGTACAAATGTCGATAAAACAAACCCTCCGAAATATCTACAACGCTGAAGCAACGCTGTCAGTTTCAACGGAATGTGATGTGGTACAGAACCCACAGACATCAACCAACACCCACAAAATAAAACAACATGAACTTACTAAATAAATGAACAAAATCAATGGCTATTACATGCGCGATGCTGAATATTTCTATCGCGAAATCTAATTACAGCAACGAAAATTAGTTATGGTGTTTTTATTTAATCAGAAAATGTTATCGATCAAGTCCTGACAGCGTCTCAGCAGTCACAGGAAAGAGCCCAGGCAAGGTACTGGGGTGGAGAAGAGTTTGTACCTCTTTAATTCAGATGAATCTTTCATGAGAACAAGACATGTACTCGACCCTCTCCTTATCTACCAGCTAATTAATTATGCGCACAATGGTAACGGAAGGAAATGATGGTGGACCCTGCTAGTTGGTAAAATAAGGAGTGCAAACTCACAATAATTTAAGAATCGTGATCTACTCTAAAAAAGAGAATTTTATCATAGTAAACAACACGAAATGGGATTCACTCTACATCTACGAAATGATATGTGGATTAAATATCGCAATGAGATTTACTATATATCAGAACATAAATGCACATTATTGTCGACACACACAGCAGGTTAAAGAATAGGGTATACTGAAATATTATGAGAAGAAGAGTTGGCTCGAGAACAAGGGGCTCCTACTCCCTGTGATGCAATAGATTGACCATAACGACTGGAGGTCCTAATGAATCAAATACTAATCTCCCGACTATATGCCAGTATGGCAATTAGTAGCGAGAGCTCAAATGGGATCACATGGAGAAACAAGTAAGGTGGACTTGCAGCAAAGCGAACGCGCGTGCTGCTGAGAGATTCAGTATAAAATTGCCGGAGCCGCAAAGTACTGTACCAGTACTAAAATCTGCAGCAAGTTGTCGGTAGGCAGTGTCCTGATGATGTAGGCGCCGACTTCTGCCATTCAGCAACCCCTGGCTGATAAGGCTGTCCGATAATTTTAAGTTCTTCCGAAAACGAGCGACCAAGTCGCAAGACCGTCTGATTCCGAGGAAGATCAGATCCCGAATCCCCTGCCCGCGCAATACAAGAGCGAAGCCAACATTGCTCTACTCCCTACTCTCCTCGAAAACTGCGAATCAGCATTCAGTTATGATTCGAAAATTCCCCCACACTGTCTCGGAACACCATTCGCGCCAATAGCGACCGTTCCCTTCAATTTCGAGCAGGGTTTTATGACGTCAACTAGCCTCACTTCAAGTTGACCAATCGTGCCTCTACTATTCAGCTGAGGGCACTGAACTTGCCGTTTGACCGGCTACAAAAACAACCTGCCTAGACCACCGGCCATCCGGCGCCAGACAGTTGCACCCAGAAGGGCACAGTCCATTGGTATCCGAAGAATTATGAGGACAATGCAGTCAGTCGGTCCCAGGAATCTTCGTTCCGGACGCGCCGGAACGGTAAACACATAAACTGCGGCGATACTCAGACGTCTCGCAGGTTGTTTCGCCCTGCATATAATAGGCGAAACTCGACCGACGTCAGTCGTTCCACCAGGTTCGAACCCCTCAGAATTGAGGGAAGTGCAGCCCCCAACCGGTTGTTCAGTGTGCCGCGTCCTCCGATGCTTGTCTCGCACAGGCCACCCAGGGAACTAAACCAATATGTTTAGCAATCAAGTGAAAAGTATTTTTTGAGCTCTCAGTACAAGTACTCTCATTACAATAACCTTATTCGGTCTGTTACTACCGTGCAGTGACATAGAACATTAATAAAATTGGTGAAAACGAGAAGAGACATGCAAAAGAGGGCATGGACCCTCTCTACTACACCAGCATAAGTGCAAATCATCAAATTAGATACTCTGTTAACAAATCTTAGAAACATTACAAAAGTGAAATATGTAACTAGCCTTTTTATCAGTCAGTTTACGTACATTGTGTGGTCACTTCACAATTATAAATTATCAGCCATCTCATCTATACTAACGCGCTGGCAAAATAAAAATCATAATTATTTAACACCATTACCTTGGTTGCACGAAGACTTCTGCTTCCATGTTCAACAATACTGACATACCTACATTAATCTAACACTTCGTGTATTCAGAGAGCACACCACAAAAACTGCCTACTCCGCGTTATTTCGCTCACAGACAGCTACCTACAACTGTGAGTCAAACGCTCTCTTACTCGAACACACTTTGACCAGAAGCAGTATCTTTGGCTCTGCGGTAGTACACAGTCAGCGATCCTCTTTATAAAGCCTATCAGAGATATACATCATAGCTTCAGTGTAGTTTACATCAATGTCCTTATCATATTCGTGCGCCACATACAAGTGAGCCCCAGTAGACTCCTTTCAAGGGCTAAAACGGAATGGAACCTTCTTAACATTCAGTTTAGATAATTGATTCGCCAATCTAGGGCAAATAGATGGAAGCGTGAGTCACAAGGACTTGACCCACGTAATAACACTCTCTTTTGAAATAAATTCAAGAGAATCATGCGCAAAACCGTCACCTTTGAACTGGCTTTAAAAATTGATAACCACATCACAGCAGACGGAAGGAAGAGGACTGAAATATTCCTCAGTTTACTGGGAAAAATACACGATCATCCACAGGGTCTCAAATATAATGTCACCCACGAGGAAATTATTACTAGGGAACATCATTCACTTGTATAAACAAATACCAACCCAGCCGATTACCCACTATTGAAAGAAATAACAGGATTTGAGATAGCCTCTGCTATACTAAGCAGAAAAAATCCAGCTCCTCGACATAACGGCAAAGGACAATTTCATCTCAAACTACTTCTACCACAAGGATTCACTCAAACATTAAAACCTTTATTTAATGCTGCATTATCTCAAAAAACTGTACCATCCCAACGAAAACATGATCATGTTAGAATGATACTGAAACCTGGCAAACTCAAAAAACAAACCTAACTCATACAGACCGATCACATCACTTCCAATAAGTGGCAAAATCTCTGAAGCAATTATTAACAACAGACTGCAACAGTTTCCGGAAGACAACAGCATTATACCACATGAACAAGCTGACTTCAGAAACAGTAACGGCACCAATGATTCATTACATAAGACTAACTAGCAAAGTAGCAGAAGCCTGCAACTTAACACATGATAATGCTGCCTCTTTCTCGACATGGAACACGCCTTCAACAAGGCGTGGCATGCGGGACTTCATCACGAAATGCTAAAATACGACTCCCCACCTGAAATATCACAATTAATAGCTAACCTAATTGGAAATAGAAACGTACCAATTAGGGATCAAAAATTATTCTACTTCATAACCAAAGCGGGAATCCGGCAGGGTGCCGTCATCTCCTCATTGACGTACCGAGACCCAGGAGGTGGAATGAAGACATAAATGGCTCTGAGCACCATGGGACTTGACTTCTGAGGTCATCAGTCCCCTAGAACTTAGAACTACTTAAACCTAACTAACCTAAGGACATCACACACATCCATGTCCGAGGCAGGATTCGAACCTGCGACCGTTGCGGTCGCGCGGTTCCAGACTGCAGCGCCTAGAACCGCTCGGCCACTCCGGCCGGCGAATGAAGACATAGCTCTGTAAGCAGATGATACCAATTACCGGTGTCATGCGCCCTCCTTCAATGCAATCATTGAACCAGCCAACAACTATATCAATAAACTTGTAAAGTGGCTCAGTAAATAGAGGATCCGACCTGATCCAACCAAAAGTCAACTCATCATATTCAGACATAGAAATCTTACTAACCGCCAACAACAGGATCCCCACAAACTCAACATTCGGCTTTGAGGACAAGAAATTACGTCAAACCAAATGTCAAATGTATTAGAATCTTCTAGATGAATTCTTAAACTGACAAAAAACACGATTAAAAAAATTAAACGAGTTGAAAGCCGACTGAACTTAGTAAGCCTCATGAAGTGCCCAACACATGGAGTGGAACAGATAGTTGTCCTTCTTACATACAAAATATTTGTCCGCCCCTTCTCGAATATGGATCTCAAGCATGAGCAATGTCATCTAACCGAACGAAAAATATTCTATGCTTCGATTAGTTGGAGATCTGCACTTTGACTTCCCAACATGAAAAAGTTAAAATAAATAACATTCTAGATAGAATAAAAGAACAAATCACCAGATTCGGGCTCAACACACCCCGTTACAATGGACTTTCAGCAGATAAAGAACACCTACAAGGACTTGGGATAATATAGCGCCCTGATACAGAAAGGAAAACATATTGAGCAAAAAACCTGTACAGAAAATTGGAACAGAGGTGAACATAAACATCATCTCCGCTCTTTTTATTGCTCGTGAAAACTACACATTGCATGTTGTACCACCGTACAGCGAGACCTTCAGTGGTGGTGGTCCAGATTGCTCTACACACCGGTACCTGTAATACCCAGTAGCACGTCCCCTTGGATTGATGCATGCCTGTGTTCGTAGTGGCATACTTTCCACAAGTTCATCGAGGCCCTGTTGGTGCAGATTGTCCAACTCCTCAACGGCGATTTGGCGTAGATTCCTCATAGTTGGTGGGTCACGTCGTCCATAAACAGCCCTTTTCAATGTATCCCAGGCATGTTCGATAGGGTTCATGTCTGGAGAACATGCTAGCCACTCTAGTCGAGCGATGTCGTTATCCTGAAGGAAGTCTTTCACAAGATGTGTACGATGGGGGCGCTAATTGTCGTCCATGAACACGAGTGCCTCGACAATATGCTGCTGATATGGTTGCACTATCGGTCGGAGGATGGCATTCACGTATCGTACAGCCGTTAGGGCGCCTTCCATGACCACCAGTGGCGTACGTTGGCCCTATACCACCCCAAACAAGCAGGGAATCTCTACCTTTCTGCATTCGCTGAACGCTGTGTCTAAGGCGTTTAGCATGACCGCGTTGTCTCCAAACACGTGCCACACGATTGTCTGGTTGAGGGCATATGCGACACTCATCGGTGAAGAGAACGTGATACCAATGCTGACGGGCTATTCGGCATGTCGTTGGGCCCATCTGTCCCGCCCTTGGGCGACGAGGGCGAGGTATGTGATCGACAGTTACTGTCTCTCTGTATCTTGTCCATTTCCGAACAATATCTCTTTGGTTCACTCCGAGGCGCGTGGACACTTCCCTTGTTGAGAGCCCTTCTTGGCATAAAGTAACAATGCGGACTCGAATGACCCGTGGTACTGACCGTCTAGATGTGGTTGAACTACAGACAGCATGAGCCGTGTACCTCCTTCCTGGTGGAATGACTGGAACTGATCGGCTGTCGGACCCCCTCCGTCTAATAGGCGCTGCTCGTGCATGGTTGTTTACATCTTTGGGCGTGTTTAGTGGCACCCCTCAATAATCAGTGGGACTGTGTCTGTGATACAATATCCACAGCCAACGTCTGTCTTCAGGAGTTCCATGAACCAGGGTGATGCAAAACGTTTTTGATATGTGTATGAAGTTACATAAGCCGAAGAACAAGCAATCAATCCCAGCTGGGATTTTTGCGATCGTGAGGTTTTTCCTTCAGCCGTAAGGCAAATCCCGGAATTTGGAATGAAAGAAACATAATGAACAACGTCTTTCTCTCAATTAACCTTCTACATGCAACTAAAAATCCTAGATAATTAAATAAGCATCCGCCAGTCCTTATTAAATGGGGTCACAACAGATGAAACTACAACTGTTGGCTGAAAGGGGCTATATTCTCCTACAGCCGATAAACCCCTTTCAGAAACGGAATGAAAGATGAAATCAGTTTGCCGGCCACGGTGGCCGAGCGGTTCTAGGCGCTTCAGTCCGGAACCGCGCGACTGCTACGGTCGCAGGTTCGAATCCTGCCTCGGGCATGGATGTGTGTGATGTCCTTAGGTTAGTTAGGTTTAAGTAGTTCTAAGTTCTAGGGGACTGATGCCCCCAGCTGTTAAGTCCCATAGTGGTCAGAGCCATTTGCACCGTGAAATCAGTTTACTTCTTCATTACTCCATCCCCAGTCAACTGAAACACAGCAGCTCGTCCAGCTTTGGAGAATAGAAAGAACGACAGGCAAAAATTTATGTTAAGTGTAATCTTTAGTGACAATAGTCAAGGGATAGCGATGTGTACGTATACAGATGGCTGTAATATAGTCCACACAAGGTGTACAAGGCCACTGAACTGGACTGGCGGAGCTGTCATTTGTAATCACGTGATTCATGTGAAAAGATGTCCAACGGGATTGTGACCGCACGACGGGGATTAACAGATTTATAACGCGGAATGGTAACTGGAGCAAACCGCATGGGACATTCCCTTTCCGAAACCGTTTGAGAATTCAATATTCCGAGAACCACAGTACTCAATAGTTTGCTGAGAATACCAACTTTCAGGCATTACCTCTCACCATGGACAACGCGGTGACCGATAGCCTTCACATAACGACCGGGAGCAGCGGTGTATGCGTAGAGTTGTCAGTGCTAAAAGACAGGAGACACTGCGTGAAATAACCGCAGAAATGAATGTGGTACGTACAACGAACGTATCCGTTACGACAGTGCGGCGAAATGTGGTGTAAATGGGCTATGGGAGCAGACGACTGTGCAAGCTCGTCATGTCTCCATAATGATGTGGGCTGCGTTAGAATGGAACGGACTGCGTCCTCTGGTCCAATTGAACCGATGATTGACGGGTAGCGTTTATGTTGGGCTACTTGGAGACCATTTGCAGCCATTCATTTCCCAAACAACGATGGAATTTTTATGGAGAACAATGTGCCGTGTCATTGAGCCACAACTTTTCGCGATTGGCTAGAAGGACGTTCTGTACAATTCGAGCAAATCATTTGACCACCAAGATTGCCCAACACGAACCTCAACGAACACTCATGGGACATATCTGTAACGCTTCCGCAATTATGGAGAGCTGTAGAGGCTGCTAGGCTCAATATTTCTGCAGGAGACTTCCAACGACCTGTTGAGTCTGTAGTACATCGAGCTGCTGTCCCGCGCCAGGCAAAAGGAAGTTCGACACGATATTAGGAGGTATCCCATGACTAGAGACCGGATTATATGCATCGTAAAAACCTTAAAATACGTATGCAAAGATGCATGAAAAATGCTTAAAAAGTATGAAAAGTGTTGAAATATGGAAGATGAAATGATAAAAAAACATGGTTGTTTTTAAGGAAAATGGATACTCCGAGAAGCAGATTCGTCGGGCTATGGAGTTTGGTCCATCTCTGGAGGTGCATGAACAGGAACATAGATCGGTGGCCTTTCTTCCTTATGCTGGAGGCATATCGTTTAAGATTGGACGAATTTTAAGGATTTTTAACATTAAGAGTGTGTTCCGTCCATCTTCTAAGGTTACGGCGCTCCTCGGCTCTGTGAAAGATGATTTGGGGCTTAGGAAACCGGTGTATACAAAATTCCGTGTCAATGTGGGAAGACTTACATTGACCATTCAATTCGCACAGTTCATGACAGGTGTGTGGAACATCGCCGTCATACGAGGTTACAGCAGCCGGAAAAATCGGCAGTAGCAGAACACTGCTTAAATGAGGGACACAGTACGAAATTTGATGAAACTGTGGGAGTTGCCAACATTTCCGGTCTTTGGAACAATGTTTATAAAGTGGCAATTGAAATTAGGTTGGCGGATAATTTAATCAACAGAGACAATGGGTTTCCTCTTAGCAAGACTTGGAATCCTGTATTATCACGCATCAAAATTGAACGTGCTTCGGTGCGGCCGTCCGCAGCTCGTGGTCGAGCGGTAGCGTTCTCGCTTCCCGCCCCCGGGTTCCCGGGTTCGATTCCCGGCGGGGTCAGGGATTTTCTCTGCCTCGTGATGACTGGGTGTTGTGTGATGTCCTTAGGTTAGTTAGGTTTACGTAGTTCTAAGTTCTAGGGGACTGATGACCATAGATGTTAAGTCCCATAGTGGTCAGAGCCATTTTTCGGTGCGGCCCTGAGTGCGGTATATCGTTGCCAGCAGTGTTCTACTAAGGGCGACGCCACCTCCCTGTCTTGGAGGGCAGCAACCGTGATGGGCGGTGCATGCATCGTGTACTGAACGGAGGCCTATATAGGACGTCGATTTGCAACGTGGCGTCAGTTCTCAGCGGGACTCTTCAGCAGAAGCAGCATTCTCCTGAGGATGGCGACCAGTTGGATCTCCGAAATATCGAGTCAAGTTGATTTTAGGATCCGGCTGTAAACCCGAAGAGACTTTCAATATCTTTACTAGTACTGGTGAAATGATGCGTTATGTGTGATTATTGTCACACTGTGTGAGGCAAGAAAATCTTTTGTGAGTGTAAGCCAAATTTGTTTTTGTATAGGAGGCTTAAACAGCGATGAAACTGTCAAAACGAGAAGTTCATTATGTATGCAAGATGCAGAGAAAATTAAAGCTTCCCCTGTTTTTAATGTGAATATTACCCTGGCATGTGTAAATTGTCAAGTGTAAAATAATAGAAGTATCTACTTTTACATGCGAAATTCTCTACTTTTACATGCGAAATTCTCGTGTACTGCTGACGACCTTTCCTTGAAATTTATTTGCAATCCCAAATTTTCTTTGCCTTTCATTTTCATGCCTTTTATGAAAAAATTAGTAAATAAAATGTGTTAAGCATTATTTTTAGTAGCGTAAGTAACGCGACGACCCAAAAATGAAAAAAGAGCGTTCCGCGTAAGGAGACGAACCCACGACCTTCGGATGACAGCGCTGTACCATTTCCCCTGGGCCAACCACTGTCTGGCAGCTATGCTGCCGTAAACGACTCATGCCTCACCCGACCCGTGCTGAAAATGTTTTTTTTTTTTTTTTCAAACACATAAGTAACTGGAACTCCCACTCCTCTCGCTTTCATTTCTGGCCAAGCATTGCATATACCATAAATTCGGACGAAATCGATGATGACGAATGGACGCTGTCTCCTCGTAAGTTCAAGCGGCCAGGAGTCGCGTGATAACTATAGCAGGGAGATGCTTGCAAGTGCTTCGCGGCCAAACTAATGAAATACCCCTTTTAGGTGTATACGTGCGGCTGCCCGTGAAAGCAGCCGGGATTATTGAAATTTCTCGGTCCGAGGAATGACCAACAGCCAGTAATCAGATATCCGGATGCCGCGTCAGGTCGACTGCCCCGTGTGGCATATAAACGAGCGATCGAGAGTAATGAGGGCAGGAGTCTAGAAAGCTGTGGAATGCGACCCAGAGCAAGGCAGAGCGGAGGATGATGGAAGCCAACGGTGGCCTGCTCGCCCGGAAGCGACGGCCAGTCGTGAGTCGGGGAGGGTAACGGGTCACCCGCTGCGGGGGCACCCGAGTACGCATCCTGCCCGTGCCGCGCCGTTGAGGCTCTTCCAGAGACCCTACTTGTCTCTCGGCGAGGCAAGTGACCTCCACGTATTCTGCCCGCATTTAGTCCACTTTAACTGCCCGCCCCATACACTGCAACGTATCGCTGGAGAAGTTCGCGGCAGCTACCTACATCTCTCTCTCTAATAAACAATCGTTAGACCGGTTGGCAGTGGCTCGCTATCCTTCTCACTGGTCCGACTTTCAGCTCGTAGTGTGAAGAACAATTATTATCTTCCATTATTTGTTTAATGTACTCCACTCTGGGTCTTCCGCTGTAATTTCAGCGTTCTATTGCTCTCTCAATTATACTTTTCAATAGACTGTCGTGTCGGCGTATAAGGCCTATAAGCTGACCCCTTCTTCTTTTTAGAAGTTTCATTGAGCATCTTTTCTCTTTTGCTCTGATGGAAACTTGCTCGTTCACGATTTTTTCTCTCCAGCTGAGTTTCATCATTTTTATGTTGCACGATGTTTGGAATGCAGAGAGTCTCCTCTCCTCTCTCATCCCGATCGTCCCAGCTTCGCTGCCGTATGTTGCAAGCTACACACGTAGGTCTTTAACATTTGTTTCCTCACGTCAAGGTTTATATTCTTTGTAGAGAACATGTTTTTCTTCTTATTAAAATCATTTTTGGAGTAGGCAATTCTGCGTATTATCTCCAAGTAGTTTCTTCCATCACTCGTGATTTTACTTCCCGGGTAATTAAACTCGCTCACTTACTGAATTGTTTCATTTTTCAACTTTACGGCTGACTTGCCTTCTTTGATTCTGCTGCAGACTAGAACTCTTGTTTTATATGTTTATGGGCTAGTTGGAGACGGACTAATAGAAGATTGGACAGTGCCGGGCAATTAGATCGTACAAAACAGAAGAAAAAGGGTTATAATGAAATGCTGAGAACACATTCCTTTCCAAGAACTTTCTTCTGGTTATAATATTACTCTCCATCTTTACATTTTGAGCGCAGAAAACTCACTGACAATGTCACTGTAGTCAAATTTAGCAGCTATATCGTACTCTATCTACAAGACAGCCGAATTTGACAGTCAGCTTCACCTATGCTCGGACTGTAATTTACTGAATTTGCGCTAAAGTTGCCGTAAGTATCCTCAAAGCTGTTTACACATTTGAATAATCGTCTCGTAACCCATAATTAGAAAAAAAGTTAAAATATCCAAGTTGGAATCCGTGTCAGTGCTCTTCTTTAGCTCTTTCTGCTGGAATTTGAAATCAGCTATTTCATTAGGTAGCTCTGCTGTATGACCACCTATCAGAAGCCTGAAAAACGACCTTCTGCAGCTCGGACCGCTGCTTAGCGTGCAGGAAGAGAGTCTGTAAGGTTATGGAATGTACAAAATTGTTAAGGCTTTCGTGGCCACTTGTTGACAAACTGCCTATTGGCTTCTGTCTCGGGTTCTTCGGCCGACGTTCATCTAATGATTTTTCTGACGTTTTGCCAGCACGAGTGGCTGGCATTGTCAAAGCTTCACCCTCCATTGCCGGTGGTGAACTGGAGGCGAGCTCGGGGCCGCAGACTATATGTACCTGGCGCGCCAACGTCCGAGGGCTTCTCCACGGTTATTTCCTGTGCGGTTCTCCTCTTGCTACCTGCGACGGTCGTTCGCTGCAGTACGGGCAGCCAGGATCCGTTTACCTTAAGGCTTTCCTCTTTCATGTTGAAACTGTTCGCGTGTTTTTGGATTTCTACAGCTTCTCTGAACAAGCGCGTGTGATAGTGCTTCTCTACAGCCAAAACTTCCGTGTCGGCGAATTTTATTACGTGGTCGGTCTCATTCAGTGTGTGCTCTGCCACGGCCGATTTCTCCACCTGCCCCAACCTGCAATGTCGCTTATGCTCTTTGATCCTGGTGTTAATTGATCGTCCAGTCATTCCGACATAAACTTTTCCGCATGTGCATGGTATACGGTATATTCCCGACATTGCAAGTGGGTCTCATTTCTCCTTCGCCGATCTAAGACACACTTTGATCTTCCCTGTCGGTTTGAAAATCGTCTTTACGCCGTGTTTGCGCAATATACGGCCGATTCTGTCCGTCACTCTGGGAATGTATGGCAGAAAGGCCGTACCCGACATTTCTTTTTCTGGTTCCTTACTTCGCCGAGTGTTTGGCTCTGTTACACTTCTAACGTAATTTGTGGAGTACCCATTGCTCCGCAGAACATTTCCAGGTGTTGCATTTCTTGTTTGAGGTGTTGAGGCTCACATATTCGTCCTGCTCTCGTTACGAGCGTACTAATCATGCCTCTTTTCTGGCTCGGGTGGTGGTTTGACAGATTGTGCAGGTATCGGTCCGTGTGTGTCGGTTTCCGATACACGCTGTGTCCCAGGTTTTCGCCGTCCCTTGTGACCAGCACATCTAGAAATGGCAGTTTCTTGTCCTTTTCTACTTCCATGGTAAATGTTATGTTGGCATGGAGGCTGTTCAAGTGTCTCAGGAATTCACCGAGCTGTTCTTCACCATGGCTCCACACCACGAAAGTATCATCGACGTACCTGTACCACACCTTAGGTTTGCAAGTCGCCGAGTCCAGTGCCCGTGCTTCGAATTGTTCCATGAAGAAGTTGGCCACCACTGGACTGAGAGGACTACCCATGGCGACACCTTCCAGCTGTTCGTAGAAATCGCTATTCCACATGAAATAGCTCGTGGTGAGACCTGCATGGAAGAGCTTTTTGATGTCTTGCGGGAACATGGAATCGATGTGCTCCAGAGCGTCACTGAGTGGCACTTTCGTAAATAACGAAACAACATCAAAACTGACCAGGATGTCGTTTGGCGCAAGTTTCAGTTTCTTCAGCTTCTCAGTGAAATGTCCTGAGTCCTTAATGTATGTGTCGGTCTTCCCCACGTGTGGTTGGAGCAGAGAGGCCAAGTGTTTCGCCAGTTTATACGTTGGTGAGCCAGGAGCGCTAACGATCGGTCTCAGTGGAACGTTGTTCTTATGGATCTTGGGTAATCCATACAGCCGAGGCGGTAGGGCTTCTGTGTTGCGCAGGTTTCTCTGTATGTCCCCCGGCAGAGAAGACGCCTTGATTAATCGATTCGTATTCCGAGTGATACGCTGCGTCGGATCTGCGCTTAATTTTCGGTACGTCGTCGGATCTAATAGGTCTCGGATCTTTTGCTCATAATCTTCGGTCTTCATGGACATGTATCGACAGGTGTGTGGAGCCACACCGACTCCATTGCCTTGGACAGTTGCGCTAGGTTTGTAAGTAGATAATCCACTGCGCGAACAGCCCGATCGAAGTACAGTAGAGCGTCGATTATCCGAAGTAATTGGGGGACATGGGTGTTCGGAAAACTGGTTTGTTCGGATAATCGAACTGTACATGTTTATTTGCCAAAAAGAAGTATTGTACAGTAAATTTATTCATAAAACAGGCATCTCTTTTAGTATTACAAAGTAACATACAAAGGCATCTTCAGTAGTAATATATATATAGTATGTGGCACAGTTTATTAAACAAAAATGTATACATATTACATACGAATTTTGCATGAACAATACACACAGTATACAAAATGAACGTTTAAAAAATCATTTATTTTGGTCTGTCTATGCAAGCCTACACGCTTACGAGCAGCTAAGTTACGTACTTTTTTCATTACAGATATCTGAAACTGATCACTTTCATATTGGGCTTCAAACCATCGCAAGGCAGTGTCTAAACAAGTGAACGCCTCAGAAGCTGTTGGTATACTTTCATCTTCACTTTCTGGAGCACTGATTGATGAGATGGCCGGTGAGCAGCGTCTTGTGAAGGCCCCATTAGAAGCAATGTTCCGCCAGCGGTGGCCCAGTGCGGCGACTACTGTGGGAAACTTGGTTTGGGAGTGAGGGGGATGGTGGGCGGTAGGGTGGGAGAGTAACAGGTGCGAGCGAGTACACAGTTCGGTTAAGCGGTCGTTCGGTTGACCGACGTTCGCATAATCGACCCTCTACTGTAGTTCTGCAGATTCTCGGTTGGGTTTAAATCCAGGGACCTTGGTGGCCAGGGGAGTACGGATAGATGCATAGCTTGCGGTGAGCCGTTGTGGCTTCCAGAATGACGAGATCACCCACAGAATGCCACGAAAACAGTCCCCAGACCATAATACTCCCTCATCCGGCCTGCAACCTTCAGACGATTGGTGCAAGTTTTGCTTTCAGACTTTTTATGCACTACACCCAACGACCACGTGTCCGGTGGGGCATAAAACGTGATTCATCTGAAAAGGCCACCTATCGTCACTCAGTGGACATTCAGTTGTGATACTGGCGTGCAAATTCTAGCCTTCGTCGCCGATGAATACCAGTCATCACGGATGAATGACTCAGGCACCTGCTGCGGAGGCCCACACGAGGGAACAGTCGCTAAACGGTGGTTGAGGAGATACTATTTGTAGGCCCTTGGTTCTATTGGACGGTCAGTTTCACGTCCATTCGCCCATACACATCTTCCCAGTCATCATTCGTCCCTGTCATCTATAGATAGTGGTTTACCAATGTTGCCTCAGTGCCGGTTGTGAATAGCGGCATTTGTCACGCGTGGTATATGTTAACGAGGGCGGCACGTGAGCAATTTACAAACTTAGTCGTCTCGGAAATGTGTCTAACCTTGGCCCGGAAGCAGCAGTAATACTCTTTTAGACGTCTGATAAATCGCTACTCTTCCACTTTAACACCGCTGTTGTCAGGGTTCTCCTTGTACACTTTGTATACCCTTCAGTGCTAGTGCTGCCATCTGCCGACTGTGAGTGGTTATTATTTGTTGCCGGCCGGAGTGGCGGGCGGTTCTAGGCGCTACAGTCTGGAACCGCGTGACCGCTACGGTCGCAGGTTCGAATCCTGCCTCGGGCATGGATGTGTGTGATGTCCTTAGGTTAGCTAGGTTTAAGCAGTTCTAAGTTCTAGGGGACTGATGACCAAAGTAGTTAAGTCCCATAGTGCTCAGAGCCATTTGAACCATTTTTTATTATTTGTTGACGGTGACCATAGACAGTGGTCACATTAATGCTGGTGGAATGTGTAGGTAAATTACATCCTCTGTTGCATTCTACCACCTGGCAGAAGTCTCTCAATACTAGTTGCCAAAAAAGTTGTATGACGTTTCAGGAAAACCTCGAACAAAATACCATATTTCATCTATTTTAAAGGTTTTATTTACGTTACACTATACTCGAATTTGAGGAAAATGTGGACCTTCTATTTACGACTGAGGACAAAAAATTTTGTTACATTCTGCTCGATTCGAAACGTCTTCGTCAAATCTCAGAGCGGATGGCTGCATTCATCTCAGTGACTATTGTGACGCCTTTCATCCCATAATTCGTTTCAAATAACTCCATAGATTAAAATCTAGGTCGAATTACTCTTCCGACAGACAGAACCTACTGCTCTAAAAAGATACATTCCAACCATTCACAAAATACGTAATACGGCCAGATACCAGTAGCGTATTAGGTTATTCCTCCCTTGCTATCTTTTGGAACTTTCGAGGCCTAAAGCTACGTTACATCCTCGCTGGTCTTCTTTCAGTTCTCTTAGCCACATCTGGTAATGTCAGACTTGAGTACCCACGTCCTCTAGTTTATCTGTTAAACCAGAACTACTAATATTTATGAAAATAACTTAGCATCGACTGGCTTTGGATACTTCGTTGTCCTCCAGATGGCGCTTGATGCTGAGGAGAGATGCCGCAGTGGACAGCAGCGGTGAGTCAGCCCTTAGTTCACGACTGGCCCAGAAATGCGCTCGTGTTTCTCTCGTTTCGGACTGGGCTGCGAGGGTTCAGAGAGCGAAGCGAATATGATGTACGGCAGCGCGGTTCCTATCTATTACTGCCTGGCTTCTGGACCAATATCTTCGACCCAGAGCAACGGAATCTGACTCATACTTTAGAATCCTCTAGACCAGAGTATCTGAGTAGTAATATCAATTGTAAATTTATTTGAAAACTATATTGCAGCTGAAATTAGATTGAGTCTACATTATCTACATTTCTGACGTGTGTTCTTTATGTAACCACACACGATTTCTAATGTCCTGAAGTATGTATTACTGGTAGCGGAGAATTTTTAATGAGATCTTTTTTAATTCAGCAGAATCTGATCGAATGTGACCCCTCATTGATAGTACAATGTCTTCTATGAATCATGTATAGCGTGTTTACAATTTGTAGTACTTGATGGTATCACAACGGACATTTTCAGAACGACTTACTGTGGACTCATAGTACTTTGCTAACCTCGTATTGTAAATTTAAAAAACTGAAAGTGGCTTGCTCGAACTTGTACCTATCTAGAATAATGCTTGCACGGTCATCTGGCTTTTACAGGAAAGTCTTTGAAATACATGTACTTGTAGAATGAAATTTTCACTCTATAGCGGAGTGTGCGCTGATTTGAAACTTCCTGGAAGATTAAAACTGTGTGCCGGACCGAGACTCGAACTCGCGACCTCGAGTCTCGGTCCGGCACACAGTTTTAATCTTCCAGGACGTTTCATATCAGCGCACACTCCTCTGTAGTGTGAAAATTTCATTCTAGAAACATCCCCCAGGCTGTGGCTAAGCCATGTCTCCGCAATATCCTTTCTTTCAGGAGTGCTAGTTCTGCAAGGTTCGCAGGAGAGCTTCTGTAAAGTTTGGAAGGTAGGAGACGAGGTACTGGCAGAAGTAAAGCTGAGAGGACGGAGCGTGAGTCGTGCTTGGGTAGCTCAGTTGGTAGAGCACTTGCCCGCGAAAGGCAAAGGTCCCGAATTCGAGTCTCGGTCCGGCACACAGTTTTAATCTTCCAGGAAGTTACATATACTTGTAATTTAGACCCCAATCTGACGTGAACGCTTCAATATCTGAATGCACTGCACGTTCTCTTCGCCAACTTAGAATCCTTATCTTTGAACATGTGATATTTCACAAGGCATGTTGTCTGTGCTCTGTCTGTCTTGCGTCTCGTAGACATTTTCAGCGACAAATTTACCTCATGTGCTGCAAGACAACACATTTAAGTAAGTATATGTCCAATGTACACTCTGCCAAAATAAAGCGAGATTGTGAGCACGGAAAAGACGTGGGTAATGGTTGGCATGGGTTTAACAAACCGCCATACCATCTAGTACAAATCAATACATTATAAGTCAAATTATAAAAGGCAACGGGGGCTCCAATTACAGAGATTTTACATATGCACGTGTCCAAATGCCTAAGTCATTCAATGGATGATCACGTATCAAGAACTCAAAAGTAAATTATGATTATAGCTGGCACTGAGAAAGACCATTGATTGATCGAGTACAAATAGTTGCAAAGAAAGAACTTGGAGAGCAAAAACGTCCATGGGGGCTGGAACATGTTATGATACAAGTGTGGGCTCCACAAAAATGTACTGATCGAAATTGAATCACCATAATATGTCCAAAATGTGGTTTTAAATTTTGACGAACAATTAACGTAACAGAGGTGATTGAGGAAGATATTAGGCCCGCGAAATATGTAACAGTTCCCCCACATAGCCCCATTTGCTTTCCTTGAAGCTGCATAAGAACATTCATGTGCTTCATGTAAAATGAGGGAAAAACCGACATCCTTCCGAAACGTATACAAGAATAACGGAGAATTCCTTTCCAAGTCCAAAGCTCGCAGCACAGGCCACCTGACGCGACCGTAACCAATTTTCCTCTTCCCATGCCGTGCAGACTACTGAACGCTCACACGGAGTTCTGCCTGTTTTTCTTACAGCGAAAGTTGACATCCATTCGCTGATCCTGCTGAAGAAAAACAAAGTAACTTGTACATGTCTCGGACCCAAAGACTTCCCCTGCTTCAGGTGTATCGATAGTGACGAGATATCTGTGCTTCAACAAAAAGCTCGTGTACGGAAGGCTGGCGTAGTATGAGCAGTGCGATGAAAGCTGGAATTTAACAGTATGTCGTTGTTTATGTGACCAACTCAGCCAGATTTCTGTTTTATCTGCTGCAGTGAAATTATTACGATAAACTGTAAGTTTAACATCATTCAAATTTTTTTGCTTTCTCTTACCGTGACTGTTAATAAATCGACCAGAATTTTTTTCTTATAACTTAGTTTCCTAAAGAAAGTAGTAGCTGGTGTCCGTGTGAGTGTACTTATGGCTCTGTTCGCCGTAGTTCGTAAGATATTCGCTGTGGGATAAGTAACTACAGTAAAATATAATTGTCTGCCGAACTTACAGTCAACAGACAGTATTTTTTTCATCATAATTATTCGTTTCCAGTTTGAAACAGAGCTAGTACCCGATGGACTGCATCAAAGCGATATGTGGTCTGGCGATGAAGACAACCAAGACCGTTTCTTACTTCGAATAGGAACACCTAGCGCTATTCCTGCGGTAAGAGTAAATGAGAAGCACCAGGTACAACTTATTTCCGGTACTTACTATTCGTTTCCCCATGAAACAACGGAAACGAACTGAGATGTGTACAACTGCTCAAAATAGCTATAAAATGTGTTTGCATCCTTCGAGGTACAAACTTCTGCTGGGTCGGACGGTAGTTTAGTTGGTATTCTATAGTTAAATCGACGCATTTCGATATTGCTGCTATGCCTGTCTATGTGGAAGAGTTTTAACGAAATGAGGTAAGAGAGGCATCTTCAGTCGAGGGGACTTTTCCTGCAGGTAAAAATGAGTGATAAGTTATCTAACTGGACGAGGGGTAACGGTGAGCCCAGGTAAAGATGAGAAAAATTTGTTGTTTCACCTACAGTATTACCAAGTGTAGTGTGTCAGTTCAATACCCTTTTGTGTCTGTAGTTACCATTTGTCTAGTCAGGACAAGAAAAATTACTTGTTTGTACTGCAAATTCAATTACTTTACAGCTTGTTTAACCACAACAAGAATATTTTGAAGCTAAGGTTTCGTTTTATAGTCTATTGTACACGAGCAAGCATTACAGTTACTTAACTGTTCAATACCTGTTTGCACGCTGAGAATTTTTATTTGGTAACAATACAAAAAAGTCTTTGGTAGAGGAAGACTTGGAGACCAATTGTTTTACCTCTTTCAGCAACGAATATTCATCTCCATTCAGTCATACGACAGCTGCAAGATCCTGTCAATGCTGCAATCAGTATATTAGCTGAAGGAATGCATGGGTTCTGTTCTCATTGTAAACAATTGTGCATGATAAAAGTGATGTTGATGAAATTATTATAGAGTGTCTCGTACTGATTCCTTTTTAACAGTAAGGAAGGACATTAACAAGTGCTCGACAAACCGAACCGCAGACCCGGCCGTACCGGGAATTAGCTTGGTCACATGTCTGGGTACAGCCGTGTCCTACTTCGAAGTAGTACCTCGTAGAGCTTGCATCTAAAGTGATCGTTGAAAATGCCTCACAGTAACCACGACGGCTTGTTGTGGGCGTTGTGAAATTTGTTGACCGTGAGAATAAGAAAGGATAGATAGTACTGAAGGACAAGATGGCGGAATGTAGAGGTAAAATGTTAAAACTGAGATGGGCCCTGGGAGAAGACGATTTGAAGCTGAATGGACTTGTAATATATGCCTGAAAGACGAAGAACCAAAGTGGGGGATTACGATATGAAGCCTTATGGGCTTCAAGTTTATGCCCCAAATAAAGAAATCAAAGTGGGCATAATGCATATCCCGTTGACGATACGGATTATCGTTTTGTTAACCCCAGTGCACACGGAAGTGGCGTGGCGTAGAGGTGTCGCGAAGTAGTGGCGGGGACGTGGCGCTGTTTCGAGTCACCCCCGTGTCAACAAATGGATCTAGGCGCACAGAGGTGGCATGGTGGCGACAAGCCCCTTCGTCGTCCGTGCCATGTCCGTTTGCTGCTCGGAGTGGTGCCCAAAAGGGACGCGTGGCGGAGATGTCCAATGGCGCATGTCAAATGCGGCGCCGCATGGTTTGACGGATAATGAGATAGAACATAGAGAGTTTGTCAGTTTCAGATCTAGTTGAATGTATAATACAGGTAACCTGGTAACACCAGTTCTTATTAGAAACATTTTACTTCAGCCTTTGTCATAAGTGAAGCACCTAAGCTATCATCTAGAACATTCTTGCAAATAAAATTTTATATGTCTGGTTATTTGCTCAATGCAGTAGTTATTCTGAAATGAAATTAGGTAGCGCTCTAGGAAGTATGTGGAAAGAGATTATGACAATACCGTCACATACATCACTGCGGTAATAAGTAAAATTGGCAGTTTGATTTTCTTAGCAGTGCTGGAGGTAAATATATCGTGGCATCTGGTGTAAGCTTCGAGAATTTCCCTTCGCTGAGGCAGGCCTGAGAGAATACAATGATGGATCTCGGTGGTCTCAGCGCTATGAGTACAGAACAGCTCAGTCTGCCCTGTTGGGCTGACGGTTCACAGAAATGTTGTGACCACACACTGGCCGGTTTCCGTTGTCCGCCAGGCGGCACAGTCTTGGATTATATAGCAAGGCAACCACAAATCCCTTGAGCATTTCTGTGTGGGGAATGTGGATTTCCTGTCGGCGGTTGCAAATAAGCGACACCGACAGCGTTCCGTAGTCTCTGTAGGAAATTTCCGGAATATCCGGATGACTTCGGCCGTCAGAAGACATATAGGCGTTGCGACTTGAAAGTCTGAAACAATGAGTGGGGCGATACAGCATACACGGTGTATCAACCTCTGGGCAGATCGTGGGCATTCTCTAATCGAGAGTGAAAAAGTTTTGACGGGCATCCCCTGTGTTTCAGCGTATCGAGAAGAAGAGAAACATCAGACGGAGTCGCGGAGTCGGTGCGGTGACTCGTGGCCGAAAGGACACATCAAGAGAGAGAGAGAGAGAGAGAGAGAGAGAGAGGCGCCTGTGGTCACGACCTCGCGTAGTTTTCGCTGAATCGATAGAGTAAGTGTCGCTTTTTTAGAGCTAGAGTTACTTTTGTTCTGAGGAGCTCACAATCCGAGAGAGTAATTCCGCTACTTGTTTTGCTTTTTAGTGTCTTTCCTTATTTGGATCTTGGATATGGTTGTAACTTGCGTTCGTGAGATGCACAGATTTTCTAAATCCAGTGGCACTTCCATAGTAATTTTCTGATCAATTAGAGGTTTCCGCCACTTGTTAAGAGAACAGTCTGTCGAAAAGAGCTTCCGTAAAGCAATCATTTATTGCACTTTTGAGCACATCAGTGTACATATAATTTTGTTAGATTTTCCAAAATTATTGCTCTTTCATTGAGGTTAAAGTAAGCAATCATTTTTCTCTCAATCGCCTATAAATATTAATTTTAATTGTGCACTAATTCAGAGAAAATAAAAAAAAGTGTTTAAAAGAACTGATTTGTTTCCCACTCTTTTTTATTGTTCTACAACAGTTCAGGCAAGGCGACTCGAATATATACGTATAATAAATATGATCGATTCTTTCTCCATAACTGAATTTTGTTGTTACTGTGACATCATTCAGTTGCAAAGTAGGTACCCCTACATGCAACTATGCATGTATCCTAATAAATTTAATAAATTTGTATGACAAATGACTGATGAGGACTGCTCTCATTTGTATTCAATACAATCTTGAGATCACAGTTACTGTGATTAGCAGTTTGCAGGGTTAAGACAGTATAACGCTTACAAAAGTTTGGATATCGTTTGTGTAGTGAGCAAGTAAGTGTGGCAGCCAGACAGCACTTTCCACTGCCAAGACAGACCCAGCACATCACGCCCACAGCAATAATCCCCCCCGTCTGCAACCTTCAAGGTTCTTGATTAAAACTTGCAGACGGCTGTTGGGGTTCAAAGTAATTGTTTCTTTGATTTCTTATTATGGTATGGCCACATTCAGGTCTTGGGCATATCTCATTACAAACTGGAGTAACGTCGTGTAACATTTTAATGCCATTAATTTTCAAAGGGTTGCAACACAGTTTTGTGTTAATTGTTGAAATGGTTGAACTGCTGTTGGTATGTCATCTGACGTGCTGCAGCTCGGAAATAGAGTGTGCAAAGTGCCTATCTCACTTGCGTACTCAACACAGAAACGTTATATAAAGCAGTGTACGCCTTGTAGGCCATTAAATCAACAAATAACAAGTTAGTGTAACTGAAACATTCTATAATCTCAACACTGTGGTAAATACAATTGGGAGCATTTCTCATTAATCGTTAGTGGTGCAAATGTAGTAAATTTCCTACGTCACACGCTAGATGATACATATAGGGCGCCTGTTTTACAGAATACTGCTACAGTGAGATCATCCTGTATCTATGCAAAAGAAGCCGGAAATATTCATATTTTAATTAGAATCACCATATCCGGATTGTTGTATGTCAAAAGAGAATATCATCCTAAGCTTTAATCTCTTAGTATATTACCTAAAGTTTTGTATCACATTTGCATTTACTTATCAGAACCGAAAGCTGAATATCAATCCCTTAAATTAGGACAAAGAGGATTGCTGATTGGAAGCTACAAGAAATTTTAAGTAGGCCTGTTTTAAAACCTCAAGACAAGGTTAACAAAGTCAATTGCACAATTGAACACACGCTGATGAACAAATTACCGCTCAAGTGAAGCTCAAATGGTACAGAATGTACTGTTAACAACTGATAGGTGCCTCCAACTAAATATACCACTGTGATTGTCTTTAAACATCTGTGCGGCTCGCAAAATCAAACTAGAATGGGATTGAAGATACCAATAAGTGAATTCACTGAAGATGCAACACAAGTTGCGGAGCAAATCTCGCGAATTGTCAGCTGCGCGTAGCAAAGGCAGCGCTAATGCTAAAAACGACACTTACCCAAAGACTCACCAAAGTTCACCCAGCCGGTACTGAGCGCCTCTCTCTCGATATGACCTCACGATCATGCGTCTCCACATCTCCGTCTTCTCTGCCTTCCTCTCCGCTCCCAAAAACCGACTACTCTGAGGAGAGGTTTCACGACTTTCACCACAGCGACCAGCAAGAATTTCCTGAAGTACATCAGAATGCACGGGAAGGCAGCTACAAGTTCTCCACCATCACTTACGGTATGTCCATTAACTAACCAGAAGTTGGTACACTGTATTCGCTGTATCGCCATTCTTTGGCTCAGATATTTGCGTCACATCGCTGACAACATCCGGAATGTGAGATTACGAAATTTTCCCACACTGGAGACGACAAAAAGGCGGTTTCGTGTGTTTGAATCAGCCTGACGCCAGCAGTACTCAAAGGACCAGCGATCGTTATGCTCTAAAATCAAAGGGCCGTCGGATTGGCGGACAATAGGACCATTGCAGCTTTGTCCGAGCAGTTCTGCGAAACCCACAGCCAAAGATGAGTTTCTAAGTCCTCCCATATTCAAAGCGCCGAGACTGCACAGGTTTCTCGCAACACATCCGCTCAGGCCTGGGGAAGAGAAATTTAAGAATTTTAGTCCACAAGCCACTAGCTACGTGTATCCCTACAGCAAAGTAAAGAAAAAAGATCTGCGAATTTTGCTTATTATCGCAAAGCGGTACGTACGTGTACTGTCAGATAGTTCCTAATTTTTGACGGTAATATACCAAATTTGCATTGTGCTGATTTTCGTCCTCCTAAAAACTTTCTACTGAGTATTCTTCGATCATTTGTAAACATACCCTATGGGACTGATTTAATTACATTTGTGAGAAGGAGAGATTGTACAAGTGGTACCTTGTAAATGTATGGTAAATTAATGTGTTGTGGACAGGAAAATCGTCCGAAATTACTGCTATTAAATGGTCGCCCACATTCACCTATCCCTGCTGTTATAAATATGCTCTCCTCATCTCCAAAAACTAAGAATACATCTAAAAAAAGGCAGACGTAAGGATTTCGCTGAGGCAACTCGAACACACAGTGCCATTATTTTCTGTGAGTTTGTTATGGATTCCACTAATACGGTTGGGCAGTTTCCACAGTGCTAGGAAATGGTTAGATATTTTGTCTCACTGGGCCGCAATTCGTAGATTTTAACCTAATTTAGGAACACTTTTCAGATATGCTGTAAATATTCTGGAAATGGTTCGAATACATGCTTAATACGCTGTATTTCTTCTTTTTTTTCAAGTATACTGAAATCGCGTAATACCTTCCTCGATGCTGAACATTTACGAGTCGCAAAATATCGAGTGCATCACTGTCTGGGCCTGGTCTAGGAGAGTGCATTTGTCAGTATTCTGTAGCACGGTCTCCGCGCGTCTCCCGATAGCCAATAAAGTCCTAACTATGTCGTATGTTATCGAGGGCATAAGACTATCTAAACGCGCAGCTTCGGAGTATAAAAGTGTTCTCAAATACACACATCAAAAAACGTTTTGCGTCACCTCGGTTCCACGAGTCCCGGAACCTGTACGGAAAATTGGAATAGAGATCAAGTAAACATCATTTCCGTCCTTTTTTTTTTTTTACCTCATGTTGTTCGTTTTCGTTCGTTGTGTCTGCTCGGCGCGGACGTCGCAAGACACCCGTTTCAGTTCGTTGTTGATCGATTAACTCAGTTTTTTTTGTTACAGAGAGCAGCTAACCCTCTGACCGATCACGCTGAGCTACCGTGCCGGCGACCTTCAGAGGTGATGGTCCAAATTGCTGTACACACCGTTACCTCTAATATCCTGTAGCACGCCCTCTTGTATCGATACATGCCAGTATTCATCGTAGTATACTATCCACAGGTTCGTCAGAGAACTGTTGGTCCAAATTGTCCCACTCCTCAACGGCGATTTGGCGTAGATCCCAGAGTGGTTGGGGGGGGGGGGGGGTCATTTCGTCCGTAAACAGCCCTATTCAATGTATCCCAGGCATGTTAGATTGGGTTCATGTCTGGAGAACATCCTGACCACTCTAGTCGAGCGATGACGTTATCTTGAAGGAAGTCATTCACAAGATGTGCACGATGGGGGGCGCCAACTGTCGTTCATGAACACGAATGCCTCGCCATTATGCTGCCTATATGGTTACACTATCGGTCGGAGGATGGCATCCACGTATTGTACAGCCGTTATGGCTTCTTCCATGACCACCAGCGGCGTACGTCGGCCCCACGTAATGCCACCCCAAAACATCAGGGAACCTCCACCTTGCTGCACTCGCTAAACAGTGTGTCTAAGGCGTTCCACCTGACCGGTTTGCCTCCAAACACGTCTCCGACGACTGTCTGGTTGAAGGCATATGCGACACTCATCGGTGAAGACAATGTGATGCCAATCCGGAGCATGTTGTTGGGCCCATCTGTACCACGCTGCATAGTATCGTGATTGAAAAAGATGGAGCCGGCCGTAGTGGCCGAGGGTTCTAGGCGCTACAGTCTGGAGCCGCGCGACCCCTACGGTCGCAGGTTCGAAGCCTGACCCGGGCATGGATGTGTGTGATGTCCTTAGGTTAGTTAGGTTCATGTAGTTCTAAGTTCTAGGGGACTAATGACCTATTGCGCACAGTTTGAGTCGTAACACGACGTCCTGTGGCTGCACGAAAAGCATTATTCAACATGATGGCGTTACTGTCAGGGTTCCTCCGAGCCATAATCCGTAGGTAGCGGTCATCCACTGCAGTAGTAGACCTTGGGCAGGCTGAGCGAGGCATGTCATCGACAGTTCCTGTCTCTCTGTATCTCCTCCATGTCCGAACAACATTTCTTTGGTTACTCAGAGACGCCTGGATACTTCTCTTGTTGAGAGCCCTTCCTGGCACAAATGCGGACTCGATCAAACCGCGGTATTGACCGACTAGGCGTGGTCGAATTACAGAAAACACGAGCCGTGTACCTCCTTCCTGATAGAATGACTGATAGAGATCAGCTGTCGGACCCCCTCTGTCTAATAGGCACTGCTCATGCATGGTTGTTCACATCTTTTTGCGGGCTTATTGACATCTCTGAGCAGTCAAAGGGACTGTGTCTGTGATACAATATCCCTAGTCAAGGTCTATCTTCAGGAGTTCTGGGATCTGGGGTGATGCGAAACTTTTTTTGATGTGTGTAGAAACTCGCTTCCCGCTAGAGGCAGTCGCTGCAGCCTGTATGACCTGCAGTGTCGCATGCTGTGACGTACGCCACAGGACCCCTACGAGTATATTGAGCGCCACTCCAGTTTGCTTTACCAACGTCGCCGCCACGCCTTCCCCACACGTCTCCGACATTTCTATGTGCCTCTGCGCAGTCAATTTTGTCACAGTGTGAGTAACACAAAGATTTACGAACTTTGCGAAAACTTAGAGCTTTGGTCGCCCAGAACTGGATAACAAGGCAGCAGAAAATTCTGATAAAAATTGTTATGATTATAGGATATAGCTATAAAGTCGTTAGACTACACTAGTCGTCATGTACGAACAAGACGACGTACCGTCAAAAAAACGTACTACATTTGAATTTCACGAAGAAAATGAAGCTGCAAAACTGGAGAATTATTCACACACATTACTTTGCGAAAATATCACAGCGATAATGAGTGCGGAGTTTTGTGAAACAAACATCCCGGTCATTATTTAATTTTTGTGTTCGACAGGACATTAGGGAACAGACTTATAGCGCCTGTCTGTGCTCCGTTTGTAAGGATATTAGAGTTGTGTGTCTGACGTGTGCCAATTACATGTCAATTTTCGTCCATCATGTCCTGTATAGGTGGGATTTCGATCAGTGTTCTATACTACACTCCTGGAAATTGAAATAAGAACACCGTGAATTCATTGTCCCAGGAAGGGGAAACTTTATTGACACATTCCTGGGGTCAGATACATCACATGAACACACTGACAGAACCACAAGCACATAGACACAGGCAACAGAGCATGCACAATGTCGGCACTAGTACAGTGTATATCCACCTTTCGCAGCAATGCAGGCTGCTATTCTCCCATGGAGACGATCGTAGAGATGCTGGATGTAGTCCTGTGGAACGGCTTGCCATGCCATTTCCACCTGGCGCCTCAGTTGGACCAGCGTTCGTGCTGGACGTGCAGACTGCGTGAGGCGACGCTTCATCCAGTCCCAAACATGCTCAATGGGGGACAGATCCGGAGATCTTGCTGGCCAGGGTAGTTGACTTACACCTTCTAGAGCACGTTGGGTGGCACGGGATACATGCGGACGTGCATTGTCCTGTTGGAACAGCAAGTTCCCTTGCCGGTCTAGGAATGGTAGAACGATGGGTTCGAAGACGGTTTGGATGTACCGTGCACTATTCAGTGTCCCCTCGACGATCACCAGTGGTGTACGGCCAGTGTAGGAGATCGCTCCCCACACCATGATGCCGGGTGTTGGCCCTGTGTGCCTCGGTCGTATGCAGTCCTGATTGTGGCGCTCACCTGCACGGCGCCAAACATGCATACGACCATCATTGGCACCATTCGTCCCTCCATTCACGCCTGTCGCGACACCAGTGGAGGCGGGCTGCACGATGTTGGGACGTGAGCGGAAGACGGCCTAACGGTGTGCGGGACCGTAACCCAGCTTCATGGAGACGGTTGTGAATGGTCCTCGCCGATACCCCAGGAGCAACAGTGTCCCTAATTTGCTGGGAAGTGGCGGTGCGGTTCCCTACGGCACTGCGTAGGATCCTACGGTCTTGGCGTGCATCCGTGCGTCGCTGCGGTCCGGTCCCAGGTCGACGGGCACGTGCACCTTCCGCCGACCACTGGCGACAACATCGATGTACTGTGGAGACCTCACGCCCCACGTGTTGAGCAATTCGGCGGTACGTCCACCCAGCCTCCCGCATGCCCACTATACGCCCTCGCTCAAAGTCCGTCAACTGCACATACTGTTCACGTCCACGCTGTCGCGGCATGCTACCAGTGTTAAAGACTGCGATGGAGCTCCGTATGCCACGACAAACTGGCTGACACTGACGGCGGCGGTGCACAAATGCTGCGCAGCTGGCGCCATTCGACGGCCAACACCGCGGTTCCTGGTGTGTCCGCTGTGCCGTGCGTGTGATCATTGCTTGCACAGCCCTCTCGCAGTGTCCGGAGCAAGTATGGTGGGTCTGACACACCGGTGTCAATGTGTTCTTTTTTCCATTTCCAGGAGTGTATATACTGTTGGCGACATTAAGAGTTTCAGGCCCCAATACAGTCTGGTTTGGCACGTAACAATATGCATTGTTCTTTGTTCCTTATTTGATGAATTCTTTGTAAATCTGTCATCGTCATAAGTATTTCCTGAACCATCAGTTACAATTTGTGAGCAAAAGGTAAGAAGGAAGGTAAGTGTTTACGTCCCGTCGACAATGAGGTCATTAGAGATGGAGCACAAGTTCGAATTGTCTCATGGATGGGGAAGAAAATCGGCAGTGCCCTTTCAAAAGGAACCATTCCGGCATTTGCCTGGAGATATTTACGGAAATCATGAAAAACCTGAATCCGTTTGGCTCACTATGCATACTGCATGTTTGTAGGAGGAAGAAAATTGTTTCCAGCGAGTGGACGGTAGAGGATGAGCTGTCGTCGTCTTGTATCTTTGGCGTAGGCACAACGGTGCTGCCACCTGGACAGGTCTTCACTTCGCTTTGCCAGGTAATAACTATGAATTTTTTTTTTAAATAGAGATGGGGCCGCTCCACGCCCGCACCAACGTGGTGACCAGACCAAAAGTTCTACTGTCACCTCCGTCAACATGTTAGTTATCTAATAGGTGGAGCACAGGATGCTATGCTACGATGTTACCGTGCGTCTGGGTAAGACTATATATTAACACGGTCCATCAGGTGATAGATAGTGGACGAAACGCGAATGAGGGTAGCAATTTGAAGAGCAGAGGGGATAAAAGTGCCAAGGCTCGTGCCGTGGGAAAAAAAACCTCTGCGACAGTGGGATGGGTAGTAAGAGCGGTAGTGGCTTACTAGCTGCGATAGTTCGTGCAAGGTTGGGTTTGTTAGTATGGGTATCATGCATCATTGCCGTGGCAAGCGATAGCGATGTATGCCAGTTTGCTGCAGCCGCTGCATTACTGGAACAATCAAGATCGTTATATAGTAGTGGGAGATCGGCCATAGATCACCTCACTGTGTGGGGGGTGTGTGGAGCGTGTCTGCATGCAGTGTACGGTACGGCTTCCCTGCGTGGTGCCAGTTACTCGGCAAGTGTGTTCCAGCTGGATATCCAGTAATGGTGTCTGATTAACAGGGGCTCACCTGTACCGTTGTGTTTGCGTGTACTTGGCCATAGATGTTAGGTCCTTTCCATCTATGTTTGTGGTCGTAGTTCCCCAGATTCAGAATAAACGGGTTCTGCGAATGTCTGGAGTTTCTGTATAGTCTTGTGGTGAGTTTGTGGATTACCTCCGTGAGAGTCTCAAGTCGGTATTCCCGGTGAAGGTCCGCGATGCGTGTGTATCGTGGAGCATTGCTTATGATTTTGAATACTTTGTTTTGTATGATCTGCAGACGGCGCAGGCGTGTGGGCGCAGCGTATCCCCAGACAGGAGCTGCGTGTTCTCCGTAGAAACCAAGGGGAACCGAGTGACCTTAACTAATGAAATGCAGTACTCATTTGCAACCTGCTTATGACAATTACTGGACTGTACTTCTGCTCGTCAGTCCAGGGCTCATTTCATACCTACAGTACTGTACTGCAAAGTCAATAGTTTAATGTAGTCCACCTTACGTCTTTGGAGAGGCTGCCGCAGAGCGTTAGGCTGGGAGACAAATTGCAGAACAGGCAGGCGGCGGGGTGAGTCTCACGCCTGCTTCGGGCCGCGGCAGAGGGGTTAAATGGTTCCCGGTGCTCCCCATTCTTCTCGGCTGCGCTACCATTAATCTCCTTCGGTTTGGACGGAGTGACAACACGCTGAGCTTTCGCCCGACGACTATCCATCTTGGCGGGCAGAGTGAGGCGAGGTCAGGCGCCGGGAGGGGCCTGCCGGCTGGCGTGGCCGCGCTTTCCCCTAAAACAACGTGCTGGCCTCTTGCCTCCTCAAGAGGTAACAGTTGCAGAGGGCCGTAACCACCAATTGTCGCTTAGTGATACGCTTCTGACGGCTCAGTGCTGCAAGTAGTTGGGAACGAAACAAGTCTCTCACAAACACAGTGAGCCCGAAGTCCATCGAAATAATTCTGAAGTATTTTGTTCAAATGGTTCAAATGGCTCTGAGCACTATGGGACTTAACATCTGAGGTCATCAATCCCCTAGAACTTAGAACTACTTAAGCCTAACGAACCTAAGCACATCACACACATCCATGCCCGAGGCAGGATTCGAACCTGCGACCGTAGTAGTCACGCAGTTCCGGACTGAAGCGCCTAGAACCGCGCGGCCACCGCGGCCGGCTGAAGTATTTTGTGTTGGTTGTGATGCACAATTCTGACAAACATTAGAAATGACGTCATGTAACGCCATACACTGCAGTTAATAAACCATCAGTTTTCGTCAAAGACTATTTTGCCACACAGTTTGGATTAACAGCAAAAGTTAAGTTGAACACGATGACATCAGAGTTAGATTTCATTTATCGCGAATCTCTCGCCCAGCGCACAGTCCGAAGCCACTGGAAAAAGCGCATTTGACTCCTGCAAATAAGAAGGGTAAAAGAACGGACCCGTAAAATAAACAAAAAAATTGTTGAAATGGCTCTGAGCACTATGGGACTTATCTTCCAAGGTTATCAGTCCCCCAGAACTTAGAACTACTTAAACCTAACTCACCTAAGGACATTACACACATCCATGCCCGAGGCAGGATTCGAACCTGCGACCGTAACGGTCGCGCGGTTCCGGACTGTAGCGCCTAGAACCGCTCGGTCACCCCGGCCGGCGTAAAATTACAGACCATTGTCCTTGCTATCGGTCTGCAGCAGATTTATGGACATATTCGCATAGGATAACAGCTGTAATCATTAAATAGCAAAAATTATGTGACAATTATCTGTGGCGCTTGTTAAAATTCTGTTACTTTATTTACATCTAAAAATAGTTCAAGCAGCAAGTCAACATAGCACAGTGAATCTGTTCTGCTAAATGAGGCTGAAATCAGTTCATGCTGTGGACACGAATATTAACCGATATTGCCCATTATTTTATTATGTTTTCCTTTAATTGAGAAAAATAATTCTTTGAGCAATGTAACAATTTGAAGCATGGTTTGATAATGGTTAAATTTGTATCAACTTTTGTCTAACATGGTAATTCATTGTGTTTTAGTACAATAAATATATAGAAAGAAAACGTGGCTCTGTGTAAGATGCTTGCCTGCCATGTAGGAGGCTTGGGTCCGATTCTCAGCTGAGGTTCATTTTCAAGTAAAGGTGCATGTTGTACAAGTATTTATGTGACGAGTAAAATATATAAACATGAAAAAATTAATTTTTAGTTTAAGCTAAAGATCTTAAAGATCGTTAATTAAGAATTTATCTTTGCAATGAAAACTGGGTTTTTGTGTGCCATATGTAATTAGAAATAAGAAGATGAATATTTTTCATAAAAATGATAATTAGATGTGTTAGCATACAGTGTTCTTGGCCTTGTAGAGGGGAATGAGTACATAACATTTTGAGCAAGAACCCAAGTCCAGAGACGTACCGTTTCCGTTCTGCGACGTTTTCAGTTCAGATGTTTTACTCATCTATTTCTGCCTGAGGAATTGAATTAGGTGTGACGCAATACAGTTATTAGGTAACAATTCGAAAGTAAACATAACGAAACATCCAGTTATTACTTACATTACTTGTTTACATTATTCCAAAACTAAAAAGGACCCAGCGTACCGTACGTACAGAAGGTATTAGGCCGCTTTACTATCAAACTCTAAGACAACTAATACGTCTTGGCTGACTCTGCAGTCGTTCACATCAGAGTGAGTAACTACTGGATTCTGGTGATGGTCTTCCTCTATATACTGCCTTATTTCCGATGTCAGGTAGGTACTGACCTCACACGCTGAAATGCTGTTCTACAGTTCGAAATAAAAAGTGCAATGCAGGGTTGGCTGTGCATTACACCAATGCGGGTGCTAGTCTGGTAAGCAATTCGAAGGGTATACCAAAGTCCATTAAATAGTATTCGCATTTGCGAATATGGACAACCATCAGCTGCTGAACGGAATGAAGACATGTCTGTGTTATTCAGAATACGATGAAAAGTTCCTTTTTTGCATCGTATTGGGAATAACACAGGCACTGCAATATCGTACTACCAAAGTCGGTCGAAACGTCGAAATTTTAGTGTTTTGGTGTTTTATAATGACGAATTCTGATACCCAAAATAATTTTCTTCAAACTGACACTGACTGTGGAAGCCTTCAAACTTAAGATCAGGATATTACGGTTTAATGGCCTCTCTACGACGGGTCATAGAGAAAAAGCGTGCTCAGTTTGTGGTAGGACGTGGGAGAATCATTCAATCAGGATGATTGTGCTAGGATTTGGACTCAGTTCCTACACAAGGCTAGTCTACTGTGCTAAGTACTGCGCCACCTTACTGAATGGATCGAACAGTAATACATCGCAGAAGGGTACCTATTATTTAAAAAACCTAAGGCGTCCATATTCAGATAATTTTTTATGTGGGAGGAAGGTGAAAAAAATATCAGAGTTTAGGAGACTGGCACTTTTTTCGTATAACTTCGGTCATGTGTGCCAGTTTTCTGCGCCAACCATCCTCGGTTGCTTAGGATTTTTTTCAACCAACTTCACGTCGTTCTTGCAACGCACTATAGTTGGAAATGAGCACAGATCTAAAGTGCCACATTTGGGTAAAGGTGTCATAGACACAACACATAATTCGCTTACCTCCTGTGAAACTGATGGAAACCGCAGATCAAGCATTTCTAGATTTTCTTCAGGATGGGGGACTACGACACAAATATTTTGCTAGATCGCTCACTTGGGTTTCCGATTTTGCCCTAACGTAAAGGTCGAACTTGTAACATGCGCTGCCATATACTTACAAGATTTTTTAATGAAATTATTCTTCATATTATACACAAACATAACAGTTCTTGAAAAATTTGCGGAGGTCCATCAATATGTATACGTGGGGGAGGGAGGTTGATACGTCGTTATCTTTGGAAATGGGCACCGCCAGTGACGCACGCTTTTTTTTCTACATGTGACATGCGACGTTGTTTATGAGTCTTTTCCATTTACTTCTATGATTTTTTCCCTCAGAACGCCAAAAATGCACTGCGACGCCTCGTGTGAAACATTATATTCTAGAAAAATGAAGATGACGATCTAAACGTGTTCATTAGAGACAGAGCATAACCTCTCCCATAGCAAGGACAGGGGATGAAACTATCCATGTCCTTTTCCAAAGAAATGATTACAGTATTTGTTTTAAGCAACGTACGGAGACACTTCAGTCAGAATGGTGAGTAGGAGATTCGATCCGACTTCTGACACATGCTCCATTTCGACCAATGGATCCTGCAGGGCGTGCAGAACGTTAAGTGGTAACATCATCCATGAATTCACTACCTTTGATCGCAGATCCAAATTATAATGGAGATACTGAACGTCTCAAGGAAACCAGTATTTGGAACTGAGTAAGTGGCAATTTACGTCCCACGACTGACCACACATCTGGAATTGCTTGAGATATGTTTATTTGAGACTCATTTTCACAGTCTTGAAATATGGATACCTTATTTTCAACTAGGAGCATTAAAGAGCGAAACCAGTTGATTTCCGCCTTGCGACGCCATTCAAACGATAAAACGAAAAGTATACAATCTGACGGAGAAGTCATCACAACAGATTTTTTATGGAGTGGAGGAGTAATGTTGAGTGTCTATGTGTTCCCTGTTTACTAAGTACAGTCCAAAACAACTGAATGAAAATGCAGCCGTGTTAAGTTAATCCATCCAAATATCCACGGGCGTTAGCACGGTACTCCTGGTATTCGGGAAAACACGAAGTGCGCGATCGAACCCGCCAGGAGGATTAACGACAAGCACCTGTGTGTCGACCATCCTGGAAGTGGTTTTTAGGAGATTTCTCACATATGACTACGTGAATAGCGGGTTGATACCGACGTCCTGCCTCAGTTACACGATTCGCAAACATTTAGAAAACGTTCACACACTTTCACATAGGATAACACATGACGCAGACAGAGAGGATGCAAAAATTTCTTCCGTCCAAGATAGGTGAGGGAGGGGGGGGGGGGGCGGGGGGGGGGGGCGAAACACAGGTAGGACATCCAGTTACGTTCTACCAGTATCACGACCAAATCCAGATTAACATGTCGACACTGTGAAGACACGGGATGCAAGTTAGAAAAAAGAAGAAGAAGTGACTATATTACTCTCAGCATTCTCTAATGCCCGAAAGTATCGTGGCTCACGTCTGAAATTTCAGTGTCCAAAGTCTGATGACCGGCAACATTATTCAACTTACTCCCTATACTCTTTTCCTGTCCATCAATTCAAATTCAGCACCTGCAGGAAAGACACACTGCTTCCTCAAAAGCACCGCATAGCATACAGAGCAATGTACTTTAAGTTATTCGAAATAATAATTGTTTAATAATTTTATTCGTCACTTTTTGACTGTGTTATGTAAGTAGGAGGAACTCTTGGTATTAGAAATAGCAGTCTGTTATTTATTTCGCATTAATTTACTACCTCAGTTTGGTTATGTATATTAAGAGATACACTAAAGCACCAAAGAAACTGGTAGATGCATGCGTATACAAACACACAGATATGTAAACAAGCATAATACGGCGCTGCGCTCGGCTACGCCAGTATAAGACAAAAAGTGCTTGGCGCAGTAGTCTGATCGGTTACTGCTACTACAATGGCAGGTAATCAAGATTTAATGAGTTTGAACGTCGTCCTATAGTCGGCGCACGAGCGATGGAGCACATCTCCGAGGTAGGGATGAAGTGGGGATTTTCACGTACGACCATTTCACGAATGTACTGTGAAAATCAGGAATTCGATAGAACATCAAATCTTCAACATCGCTGCGGCTGCAAAAAGATACTGCAAGAACGGACTTACGATGACTGAAGAGGACCATCCAACGTGACAGAAGAGCAACCCTTCCGCAAATTCCGCAGATTTCAATGTTGGGCCACCAGTAAGTGTCAGTGTGCGAGCCATTCAACGAAACATCATCGATATGGGCTTTCGGAGCCGAAGGCCCACTCGTGTACCTATGATGACTGCTCGACAGAAAGCTTTACGCCTCGCCTGGGCCAGTCAACACCGACAAAGGACTGTTGATGACTGGAAACATGTTGCCTGGTCGGACGAGTTTCAAAAATGGTTCAGATGGCTCTGAGCACTATGGGACTTAGAAATTAGCCCCCTAGAAGTACTTAAACCTAACTAAGCTAAGGATATCACACATATCCATGCCCGAGGCAGGATTCGAACTCGCGATCGTAGCAGCAGCGCGGTTCCAGATTGTAGCGCCTAGAATCGCTAGGAGACAACGGCCGGCTGGTCTCGCTTCAAATTGTATCGAGCGGATGGACATGTACGGCTACCGAGACAAACTCATTAATCCATGGACCCTGCATGGGACTGCTGAAGCTGGTGGAGGCTCTGTTATGGTATGGAGCGTGCGTAGTTGGAATGATATGGGACCCCTGATAGTCTAGATACGAATCTGACGTATGACATGTATATAGGCCTCCTGTCTGACCACCTGCATCCATTCATGTCCATTGTGGACTACGACCGACTTGGGCAATGCCAGCAGGACAATGTGACACTCCAAACGTCCAGAATTGCTACAGAATGTCCGGAAACACTCTCCTGAGTTTAAACACTTCGGCTGGCCACCAAACTCCCCAGACATGAACATTATTGTGCATATATGGGATGCCTTGCAACGTGCTGTTCAGAAGAGATCTCCACCCCTCGTACTCATGGTGTCAATTCCCTCCGACACTACTTCAGACGTTAGTCACGTCCATGCCATGTCGTGCGGCGGCACTTCTACGTGCTCGCAGTGGCACTACACGATTTTAGACAGTTGGAACCGGTTTCTATGGCTTTCAGTATTTAAATGTCAGTCTGTTATTTATTTCACCTTAATTTACTACCTCAGTTTGGTTATACAAATTAAGACATATATGGAAACAACCGTTTGAAACTGTCTAGCGTCGAATTTTATTTTCTCTACGAGTGAGCATTCGGGAATTTGTGTTCTATGTGCCAGCGCTGTCGAAGGCGACATTGGCGAGCGTCTGGCGGGGATGTGAGAGGAGGATGGAGGCAAGAAGGGAAGCTGGTGAGTGGTCAGCCAGGCTGACTGCCATGCTGTAGATGCGGCTTTGATTTCCAGCACTGCCAGCAAATTTCGCTCGTGAGAGGACAGGTATGGAGTGCACGCAGCCTCGTGAGGCCAACTGACGAGCCACCTGCCCGATTAGTAACGGTCGCAAGGTCAAGAAACCCGACAAAAACCGGAAAAGCGGTGTGCTGACCATACGCCTTCCATACCTCGTCCGTTGACCCCATTGCAAGGCGCTGGCACGGCGGTAGGTCGGGCCCGATAGGCCCGTCCAGGGCCAGAACGCGGAACTTAAACGTTATTCCACTCTAGATCACAAGTTACAGATGCTTGAGAAAATGGAGTAGTTTTTAAAGTGGTGAACATTGTGGTAAAAGAAATTATAGTGGATAAGGAAGTAACAGGTATTTATAACTACACTGGATGTATATAATTTTAATATCTATTTGTTGTTCTATATCCATATTGCTCAAGATAGCGTAGGAAACAAGATGAATGACAATTGGTAACAGTTTTGTATTTAAAACAGCACTTTTTCTGCCACATTATCTACGACACTGGTAGTTTGTGGCACTAGCACAAGAGACAGCTCTTCCGTAACTTTCAGTGATAAATTCCAGTGAAGAACACCGAATGTTGCCTCAAGGTTGCGGAGGCGAGCAAGACAAGCGCACCATCATAATTTTGGTAGACGGAGTGTCGTTTCTACCTCCGATGACGTAGGGTCTCCACGAAAGGCTATCTCGCTACACGCTAACATCTGTGTTCACACGGATGCGTGATGTTAACATGAATGCGGGGGCTTTAAGCATAAAGCATCGGGCGGCAAGTCGGAGCCGCGAACGGCCGGCGCAGATAAAGGCGGCACTTGTGCGAGAGGTCGCGCTGTCGGGACGCAGCGGCGCCGCGCCCCCTTCCTGCCTACTCGCACCGTCCTGTGAGCCTGGGCTCAGCAGCAGTCTACAAAAGATTTGCAGTAAGCCAATCACAAACTGATGATTACAAATCTTTACTGTTATTACTTTAGGTACCAGTTTACAAGCTCCAGAACGACTCTTTTATTCTGTAGCGGAGTGTGCTCCGGCAGATTGAAACTGTATGTCAGACTGTGACTTGAACTCAGAACCGCGTCTTTCGCGGGCAATACTAAGTTATCCAGGCGCGACTCACAATACGCTCTTTAACCGCCTCGATAGCCGCGCGTGTTACAGCGCCACTTGCGGGACGGGGAAGTACGTCGGCCCCGGATCGAATCTGTTTTGCGGATGAACGACGGTGGTCGGTGTGCCGGCCAGTCTGGATGTAGTTTTTAGGCGGTTTCCCACATCACAATAGGTGAATACTGGGCTAGTACCCAAGTCCCGCCTCAGATAAACGATTCGCAAACATGTAAAAAAACTTTCTCTCACTTTCTCTTGAATATCGCAACACGAAGACAATTGGAGACATTTAGACATTTAGACATTGGAGACATTTAGAGGGGTAAAACGGTTGCGACAGGAAGGCCATCGGGCGACCTCCCAAACTAACCGTACAAAATCCCTTACTAAACGTACTGACGCTGTTCTAATGCGGGATAAAGGTACAAGAAAAAGAAGACTCAAATAGCTCTGAGCACTATGGGACTCAACATCTTAGGTCATCCCCTAGAACTTAGAACTACTTAAACCTAACTAACCTAAGGACATCACACACATCCATGCCCGAGGCAGGATTCGAACCTGCGACCGTAGCAGTCCCGCGGTTCCGGACTGCAGCGCCAGAACCGCACGGCCACCGCGGCCGGCAAAGAAGACTCACAATGTGCCCTTCCTTCCAGGAGCGCTCGATATACAAGAGCATTTGTTAGAAGTTTTAAACGTAGGAGAGAACTTTTAGCAGAAATAAACCATTGAAAGTGACCCATGAGTAGTGCCTGGATAGCTCATTCTATAAGAGCATTGCCCGTGAAAGGCAAGATTTCGGATTCCAGATGCAGTCAAGCACGTAACTGTAGTCTGTCTGGAAGATCTGGTGTAATAACTGTATCTGTAGAGCTAAAGACTAGTAGAAAGGTCTCACTACCTCGGCATCTTGTCAAGAGTGGTAATTTTTTTTTTTCCTTTCGTGAAGCAGCGAACGTTTGGACAAAATAATCACAACAGCCTGAAATCTGGTTTCGCAGGACAGAGCGGATCATCTTGTGGAAAGGGCCCAAAATCAACTACTGTTAGATACACAAGAACACACTACTTTATTCCTCGAAAACCAATGCACAGTTTTCTCTTTAAAACAACAAAGATCAATTCACGGCGACGGCCCAAATAACTTCTCAATAGTAATCTTTAAATAATTCCTTTTAAAAACACAATGATTTAGAGAAACGGCTAAAGGCCTTACTTAATTAAAATAAAAAAAATCCTTAAATAATTCCTTTTAAGGCACAAGAATTTAGACAAACGTCTGAAGGCCTTACTTAAGTGAAATTAAAATATCTTCTCGGCTAATGGCTAAAATAATATTCCAGTTCAGCAAAAAAAATTCTTTAAAAGGCAAGCATTTACAAATCTCGGCTAAAAGCCATATTAAGGAAAATTTAAATTAATTCTTCGGCTGAAAGCCCAATAATATTTCATCATAATAAAAGACAACCTCTAAAGACAAGCATTTACACAGTACTACAGAAAACCATCTTACGAAAACTTGAAATATCTTGACGGCTGAAGACCCAAACAATTATTCAAAATAATTAAAGACAAACCGTCGGACAAGCATTTACACAGTACGGCTGAAGGCCATTTTAAAAATTCAAGATAATTAAAGAGAAACCTTACAGACAGGAATTTACACACTACGGCTGAAAGCCACAGATTTTAAAACAAACGCGGCTGAAGATCTAAATACAGAACAAACAAGAATTTTAAATAAAACATGGCTGAAGGCCTAATCTTAAAATACATCACATAAGGTTCGGCTGAAGGCCGTATACTGAACATAGAACAGACAATATTAATACACATCTGAAGGCTTGGCATAGTACTTGCGACAAAAGAAAATCACAGTCACAAACAACAGAACAATGGTGCTCAGAAGTGTTCCAAGGGTCGGCCTGGGGAGGAAACTTTAACAACAGTTTAGGTGAAACAGGCAGCCAAGCGTAACGCTAAATAATCGGGTGGCAGCACGATCTAGGGACGGCTGACGAACCAACCAACAACCTAATCAGTTCCCTTTCACCCGACCAACGGCACGACAACCGAAAATATCAGCGACGACGAAGATCGCAGCAGCATTACGTCTTGATAATTGGTATCTATACACAGTCAAGGCACACTCTCTCGCAACCGACCGACTGGCTACTCCAGTACGCAGACAGCATTCATCTGCTCAGCGGAAATCACAGAAGCTACACACAGTTCCACGTAAACACTTGCACCAAGAACTCCGACAATCCTAAAACCAATCACCGTGAAACAACAAGGGGAAACGACAAGTCACACACACACACACAGTTTCCATAAGCGGTCGGCGACCAAATACACGTGGTCCGATGAGACGACAGACCAAACGACCAACCAAGGTCGTCCCCACTCAAATTATGCGTGTCGGCAACGGTCAGGCGAGTCTTGGCTGTCCGGAGCTGACTGCAGCTCCAACCCGACTCAACTCAATGTCCGTTCGGAACTCGGAGACACGGCGACCCGGGCGCACTGGCTCGGACCCAACCATGCAGAGGTATATCTTGCCCATTGGTTATGAGATCTCTACAGAAGGAAGGAAAGATGAGCAACTGACGAGCCCCAGAAACGGTCAAAAGACCAAATACACGTCGCCCAATGAGATGACCAACCGAACGACCAACCAGCGGCAGTTCCCGCTCCAATCTCCTCCCGTCGGACAGTTCATCTGTGTCGGTCGGCAAGTATTAGCTGTCCGCGCCTCACTGGCACTCCGTCCCCGACTGAACTCCCGACACACGACGAGCCGGAAATACTAGCGGTCGCTCCAGAGATAGTACAACTGTGAACTTATCGGCAAGCGCTACTGCTGCCACTCATGGGCAAGCAAATCACCAACTTAGTGACGCCAAAAATTGAATAAGAAAGAGGCGACAGAACCATAAAAACAAGATGCTGAGCACGGCTCACATCCTGTTGGAAATACACTTTTCCGGTGATTTTTGGCTCTGAGCACTATGGGACTTAACAGCTGTGGTCATCAGCCCCTTGAACTTAGAACTACTTACACCTAACTAACCTAAGGACTTCACACACATCCATGCCCGAGGCAGGATTCGAACCTGCGACCGTAGTGATCGTGCGGTTCCGGACTGAAGCGCCTAGAACCGCTCGGCCACTGCGGCATGCCCAGTGAATTTTACTCGAATTTAGCATCTTAAGGTGGTCTTTTATTTTTCTCAGTTACGCTAGTATCTTGAAAGTAGATTCAAAATGGTTCAAATGGCTCTGAGCACTATGGGACTTAACAGCTGTGGTCATCAGTCCCCTAGAACTTAGAACTACTTAAACCTAACTAACCTAAGGACATCACACACATCCACGCCCGAGGCAGGATTCGAACCTGCGACCGTAGCAGTCACACGGTTCCGGACGGCGCGCCTAGAACCGCAAGACCACCGCGGCCGGCAAAGTAGATTCAGCAACCAGTATACAGGTAATCATCGCAAAGGTATGGTGTTCTACCTTTATATCACACTTACAGCCTTCCAAGGAGGGCACAATGGTGCATCTGCAACAACACTAGCGATTCTACGAGGGAATGTAGATTGAATTTCAAACCACGATATTTTACAGTGTTCTTGTGAAGACGTCGTCTACTGAATGAAATTTTGAAAGGCGACTTGAAGTTATTGATCGAGGCACAAATGCTCTCAAATAAGGAAACTACTGCCATGTAAGTAACTGCTGAAGTTAGCGTGCCTCTAACGAGCAAAGTGTGGCCGGTCGCGGTGGCACAGCTGTTCTAGGCGCTTCAGTCCGGAACCACGGGGCTGCTCCGGTCGCAGGTTCGAATCCTGCCTCGGGCATGGATGTGTGTGATGTCCTTAGGTTATTTAGGTATAAGTAGTTCTAAGTTTAGGGGACTGATGACCTCAGCTGTTAAGTCCTGTAGTTCTTAGAGCCATTTGAACCATTTTTTCCAGCAAAGTGAGAATGTAATCAGTGTGCTGAAGCTTTTACCTCATGCCACAGGAGGTCGTATCTGTTATTCCATTAAGCTTTAGGCGCCCAGGTTGGCGTCACAAAGAATTACCTGGCCGTGGGCTACTGCCTCTCGTCTCACCCTCAGGAAACCTTCTGTGGAATGGCTCTATGGATGGCGGCCGCCTGTCCCTAGAGGTCCACGTGCTTTTTTTCAGCTTCGAGAATGCTTTCAGCGTTCTCCCACTTCTACAGGCCATACATACCTGAATCAAGAGGAACACAAGGGTAAGGATATGTTAGTCACCGACAATAACTAGTACTGCTGTCTATCATTCTCCTCAGCACCAGTTAAATATTCCGATCAAATGGGAGTGTCATTATGAATCTGCATATGTGATGTACCAGTCTGTAGGAAAAGAGTTGCTTAACATCGGGCACTGTAAGTGAAGTTTAGTAATTTGGTGTCCTCCCTGGCGTAACAATTTTAATGGTCAGTGGTGGAACTAGCACAGTGTCAACGCTTACCCAAAAAGAACAGTAAAACGATATAGGGAAGTCACGACAACAGGGTAAGTCGGGCTTACCGGTCGGTTGCTGAGGCCGTGCGGAGCCGTCGTTTGTCTGTGCCGAGTTCTTGCCGCCGCAAAAGCCAGAATCGGTCGTGTCGGCTGACCCAGAAGCGTCACTGGAGGCTTGTGTGTGCTCTGTACAGAGTGTGTAGCCGTGGACGTTAATTGGGGTCGAGATACGGCGGCGCAATTAGCGGCGTGTCTTCTGTCCGCGGAAGCAGCGGCTGCAGTGGCCGGCTGTTCCCGTAAATCTGCCAGCTTTGGGGGCCTGGCCCGCCTTCCCTTACACCGCCTGTCGACCGCGCCTCTTGCCGGTGAGATTCTCCTTTCAGTCTCCATCGTTGATTGCTGCTACAAATGTCACGCCTAGTAATCTAACAAACAGAGGACACACTCTTAGATTTACCAGTTTTCAACTGTCGTAAGATACTTTTCGTGATAGCCAGTGCGGCTATTCTTCGCCGAACGGAGATAGTGAAATAAATGGAATAGTAAATAATAAAATACGTCTTCTGTGTTTTCAACAGCGTATCCTCGCCAATTTGCACTTCAAAGTGAAGCTTCACGATCAGTGCTTCAGTTGATTAGGGTGTCAAATTGCCAGAAAAATCCCATTTGGGAGAGTTGAGTCATCACTTTTCTACCTGCTTTAATGTAACCCGTTACGAATTCCTCTCTGGTGCCAACCTCTTCATTGCAGAGTAGCACTTGCAGCCAACGTCTTCAATTGATTATTAAGTGTATTCCGGTCTCTATCTTCCCCTAAACTTCTAACCCTCATCAGCTTCCTTACATGCCACAGAAGTTATTCCCTGATGCCTTAACGCAATTACAGTCATCCTGTTCCTTCCTCTTGTCAATGTTTTGCACATATTCCTCTCTTTGCGTATTCTACGGACAGTTTCTTCAATTCTTATCTTCTCAGTCGACCTATTTTTCAACATCATTTTGAACACTACAGCTCAAGTGCTGTGATTTTCTTCGTTTCTGGTTTTCCCACAGTCCATGACTAGCGTGTACACAATGCTGTGCCCCAAGCGTACATGCTCAGAAGTTCCTTCCTCAAGTTAAGGCCGATGTCTGATACTAGTAGACATCTTTTTGAGTCCACTTTGCTTCGTCCATCATCAGTTATTTTGCTTCGAACACAGTAAGATTTCTTCACTTCTTCAATTACGAAGTTAAGTTTTTCGCTAATCTCAATTCTTCTACTCCTCATTACGTTCGTCTTTATTCGGTCTACCCTGACTCTATAGTGTGTTCTCATTATCCTGTTCATTTATTTCAACAGGTTCAGTATCTCGTTCTCATTTTCGAGGATATCAATATCATCAGCGATTCTTAACATTAATATCCCTTCAACGTGAATTTTAATCTCACTCTTAAACTTTTCCTTTATTTCCGTCGTTACTTCCTCGGTGTATAGGATGAACAACAGGGGCGGTAGACTCATTCCCGTCTTACACTAGTTGTAATCCGAGCACTTCACTCTTCGTCTTCTATTCATATTTATTCCTAGTGATTCTTCCACATATTGTCATTCTCTATATCTCACACCAGTTTCACGGGAATTTCAAACATGGGACACAGTTCTACACTGTCAAATGCTTTTTTACGTCGACAAATTTCTTGAGCGTTTCTCGGTTTTTCTTGATTCTTGCTTCTGTTGTCAAGCTCAGTGTCACAACTGCCTCTCTGGTGCTTTTAACTTTCCGAAAGTTGAACTGAACGTCACCTAACAGATCCTCTGATAGCGAATTACAAATGAATAAATGTAGATTTTTGTCGCATCTAACGTTACAGCTGCAAATTTTGCTAATGTGTGTGAAATCACACTCACTTAATATTCTCATTTTGTTTACACTTTTATATGGACAAACGCGGTTTTCAAAGAACATCGCATATTTTTGGAATATTCCAGTACCATAAAAATAATAATTAGCATACGTATCGTACAACACAACATAGCCCATAACAAATTGCATCGTCTACAGAATAAGAATTACTTACGTCTATAGTCTGAGGTGAAGTAAATCTTATAGCCTTGTTCCAGTCGTATTTCGAAAAAGAAAGACCAACGTAAGATGTAATGAAAATACAATTGAGTTAAGCCTAATGCTGAAGATAGGAAATAATAGCGCTGGAAATTTTACTGAAGATACAGGCTTAGTCATACATTAATAGTCTAACTTGAATTTGCAATAGATTGTGCAATTATCAGACAAAGCGTGGAAGAAATGCAGTGTAATTTCAGTTACGTGGCAGAAGGTCTATCGGGTCAGATGAGATGCTTAAGACAAAGTGATACAGGGTATCACTTCAAATAAAGGAACATTGCGAAGCTCATTATTCTGAGATTCTCGTAGAATGAATGAAGAAAGAATTAGGTACCAAAAATCCGCTTAATAAAGATCATCAATTACTTGCTACGAGGTTGGAAGACAAAACAATACTAATGTTAAGAGATGACATGTAGTATATTCCTACGTAACAACTAGGCGATAGTTACATTTAGTTTCGTTACTACTGAAATCATATTTTAACTAAATTTCATAAGGGACTAGACATTTGAAGATCGAGAAAATAATGGAAACTGACATTTGGCCCATTGTTTCACGGTGCAGAGCAATGGTTACCAGGTAACTTACACAATAGCAAAAATATGTTATAAGTGTCTGTCTAGAATCAGAATCCGAAATTTACATGTTTATTGACTCAAAATATAAATATTACTCTCTAAACCTGCCAGCTACACAGTGTCCCATTGTTGATTACATGGACTTAAAAGCGTCCCGTGTCTTCCGCTACGTTTATTTTGGAAGAGAAAATTACTCGAAGATCACTTTCGGTGAGACGATCTCCCGACATCAGGATATTAACATACCAAAAAGATTATTATATTCCTGTTCCATTTTTATTCTACTGTTTAGCTAAAAAATTATGTTTGCTGCGTATGATGACAATTCCTTCTCTGTCCTCAATACCAACAGGAAGCCAACACGTTTTGTTCTGTATTATATTTTGACCTACTCGTTATTGGAAATATGCACAAGCCTTGGAAGTGAGGCATGTGACATCCACTGTTGAATCACAGGTCACTTCGGACGTAAGAGGACGGTGTCTCTATGAAACACCGACCGAGTCTACAATGATTTTGTGCAGAGCGCTACGGCGCATCCTGTTGCGTCCCAGATGGAGCCAGCTGAACTACACCGACATCTCGAAAATGACCGCACACGACATTTGCAACCGGTTTCCTTAATATAAAACCAGATGCTAATGGAGTCCTCCGTCGGTTCTTAGAGGGAACGAATTTGTAAATTAAATAATTTTTGCGGATGTTACTCTATATTTGCCGCATTACGAGTTGGCTGTCTGCTCAAAAGGATAACAGTTGTCCGAGTGTTATTTGGAGTGTGCAGATGATCTAGTAAACAGGTCATCAACTAGTACCTCAAAAAACATAGCGCGCCGGCCGCGGTGGTCGTGCGGTTCTAGGCGCTCCAGTCCGGAGCCGCGCTGCTGCTACGGTCGCAGGTTCGAATCCTGCCTCGGGCATGGATGTGTGTGATGTCCTTAGGTTAGTTAGGTTTAATTAGTTCTAAGTTCTAGGGGACTGATGACCACAGCAGTTGAGTCCCATAGTGCTCAGAGCCATTTGAACCAAAACATAGCGCTGCGCCTGCGACGTTGTAATTATTTTTTCAGCAACACCGACATTGGACTGTAGATGACTGGAGACATGTTGCCTGGTCGGACGAGCCTCGTTTCAAATTGTATGGAGCGGGTGGACATATACGGATATGGAGACAATCTCATGAATCCATGGACTCTACATATCAGCAGGGAACTGATGAAGCTGGTGAAGGCTCCGTAATGGTGTGGGGAGTGTGCAAGGGGAGTGACCTGGGACCCCTGATACGTCTAGATACCACTCTGACAGGTGACACTCACTTAAGCATCCTGTCTGATCACCTGCATGACCATTGTGCATTGCCGGCCGTTGTGGCCGAGAGGTTCTAGGCGCTTCAGTCCGGAACTGCGCTGCTGCTATGGTCGCAGGTTCGAATCCTGCCTCGGGCATGGATGTGTGTGATGTCCTTAGGTTAGTTAGGTTTAAGTAATTCTAAGTCTAGGAGACTGATGACCTCAGATGTTAAGTCCCATAGTCATTAGAGCCGTTTGAACTATTGTGCATTCCGACAGACTTGGGCAATTAAAGCAGAACAATGCGACACCCCACACGTCCAGAATTGCTACAGAGTGGCCCCATGAATACAATTCTGAATTTAAACATCTCTGCTCGCCACCAAACTCCCCAGACATGAACATTATTGAACATATCTGGGATGCCTTCAACGTGCTGTTCGGAAGAGATCTCCACCCTCTCGTACTCTTACGGATTTATGGACAGCCCTGCAGGATTAATTGTGTCAGTTCCCTCCCACACTACTTCAGACATTAGTCAAGTGCATGCCACGTCGTGTAGCTGCACTCCTGCGTGCTCGCGGGGGCCTTACACTATTAGGCAGGCGTATCGGTTTTTTTAGCTCTTAAGTATATTTTCCGATGAGTCTACATTCACAAACGAGGATAGCGTTAACCAGCATAACATGCGTTACTGCAGTCTAGACAGTGCACACTGATTATGGCAAGTTTGCCATCCTTGGTTGGTCAACGTATGGTGTGGTGTCAAGTGGAACAAAACCAATGGCCTGTATTTTATCGAACGGGATACTGATGGGCGTTTTTTCAGGAACTACCGGTACTTTTGCAGGACGTTTCTCTGGACGTTCGACAACGTACATACGTGGTTTCAGCATGACGGTTTCCCATCGCATTACGCAACTGAAGCACGGGAGATATTATACAGTGTTTACACTGGTCATTGGATTGGTATAGGTGGCCCTATCAACTGGTCCGCTTGGTCAACGGTTGTGACGCCACCGCGTTCCCTTCTATGGGGATTTTTAAAAGATTATGTGTGCTACCACCTGCCAACAGACCGTGACGACATGTTCGAGCGCATTAGGAACTCCTGTGGTGACATTCCCGGAGATATGCTTGTGTCCTGTGTGGTATAATTTAAAAAGCGAAATACTAAGGGTATTGAATCTGGCGGTACTACGTTTAAACACTTACTGTAATTAGAAAAGAAGAGTAGTTTTGCTTCGAGTCACGGCCACAGCAGCACATCGAGTAGTACCCTGTTCGACTGGCTGTTGGTGCTTACTGGTGCTCAGCGGTGAGATCATCAGCGACCCTGTCCGATATTGGGGAATACAACGTTGCGTATGGGGTTTCCAATTAGAAGTTGTGAAGTACTGGCATGTCCTACCGTCGCAGCGTGGAAGTGGGGTCCCATGTGTCATATGCAACGGAGATTGACTAGCGTGTCGTAAATGAAGATTGTGTACCCATTTCAAAAAGATGGGAATTTAAGGAGATGGCACTTGGATAAACTGACTAAGCCAAAGGTTGTACAGAGTTTCAGGGAGAGCATAAGGGAACAATTGACAGGAATGGGGGAAAGAAATACAGAAGAAGAAGAATGGGTAGCTCTGAGGGATGAAGTAGTGAAGGCAGCAGAGGATCAAGTAGGTAAAAAGACGAGGGCTAGTAGAAATCCTTGGGTAACAGAAGAAATATTGAATTTAATTGATGAAAGGAGAAAATACAAAAACGCAGTAAATGAAACATGCAAAAGGAAATATAAACGTCTCAAAAATCAGATCGACAGGAAGTGCAAAATGGCTAAGCAGGGATGGCTAGAGGACAAATGTAAGGATGTAGAGGCTTATCTCACTAGGGGTAAGATAGATACTGCCTACAGGAAAATTAAAGAGACCTTTGGAGACAAGAGAGCCACTTGTATGAATATCAAGAGCTCAGATGGCAACCCAGTTCTAAGCAAAGAAGGGAAAGCAGAAAGGTGGAAGGAGTATATAGAGGGTCTATACAAGGGCGATGTACTTGAGGACAATATTATGGAAATGGAAGAGGACGTAGATGAAGACGAAATGGGGGATATGATACTACGTGAAGAGTTTGACAGAGCACTGAAAGACCTGAGTCGAAACAAGGCCCCGGGAGTAGACCACATTCCATTGGAACTACTGACGGCCTTGGGAGAGCCAGTCCTGACAAAACTCTACCATCTGGCGAGCAAGATGTATGAGACAGGCGAAATACCCTCAGACTTCAAGAAGAATATAATAATTCCAATCCCAAAGAAAGCGGGTGTTAACAGATGTGAAAATTACCGAACTATCAGTTTAATAAGTCACAGCTGCAAAATACTAACGTGAATTCTTTACAGACGAATGGAAAAACTGGTAGAAGCCGACCTCGGCGAAGATCAGTTCGGATTCCGCAGAAATATTGGAACACGTGAGGCAATACTGACCCTACGACTTATCTTAGAAAATAGATTAAGGAAAGGCAAACCTACATTTCTGGTATTTGTAGACTTAGAGAAAGCTTTTGAGAATGTTGACAGGAATACTCTCTTTCAAATTCTAAAGGTGGCAGGGGTAAAATACAGGTAGCGAAAGGCTATTTACAGTTTGTACAGAAACCAGATGGCAGTTATAAGAGTCGAGGGGCATGAAAGGGAAGCAGTGGTTGGGATGGGAGTGAGACAGGGTTGTAGCCTGTCCTCGATGTTATTCAATCTGTATATTGAGCAAGCAGTAAAGGAAACAAAAGAAAAATTCGGAGTAGGCATTAAAGCCCATGGAGAAGAAATAAAAACGTTGAGGTTCGCCGATGACATTGTAATTCTGTCAGAGACAGCAAAGGACTTGGAAGAGCAGTTGAACGGAATCGACAATGTCTTGAAAGGAGGATATAAGATGAACATCAACAAAAGCAAAACGAGGATAATGGAATGTAGTCAAATTAAGTCGGGTGATACTAAGGGAATTAGATTAGGAAAATAGACACTTAAAGTAGTAAAGGAGATTTGCTATTTGGGGAGCAAAATAACTGATGATGGTCGAATTAGAGAGGATATAAAATGTAGACTGGCAATGGCAAGAAAAGCGTTTCTGAAGAAGACAAATTTGTTAACTTCGAGTATAGATTTAAGTGTCAGGAAGTCGTTTCTGAAAGTATTTGTATGGAGCGTAGACATGTATGGAAGTGAAACATGGACGATAAATAGTTTGGACAAGAAGAGAATAGAAGCTTTCGAAATGTGGTGCTACAGAAGAATGCTCAAGATTAGATGGGTAGATCACATAACTAATGAGGAGGTATTGAATAGAATTGGGGAGAAGAGGAGTTTGTGGCACAACTTGACAAGAAGAAGGGACCGGTTGGTAGGACATGTTCTGAGGCATCAAGGGATCACAAATTTAGCATTGGAGGGCAGTGTGGAGGGTAAAAATCGTAGAGGGAGACCAAGAGATGAGTACACTAAGCAGATTCAGAAGGATGTAGGTTACAGTAAGTACTGGGAGATGAAGAAGCTTGCACAAGGTAGAGTAGCATGGAGAGCTGCATCAAACCAGTCTCAGGACTGAAGACAACAACAACAACCCATCTCTATTCCTCCGATTACAGTGCGATGTGTGGAGAAATAAAGAAAATGTTTCAGAAAAAACGTGTGCAGATTTTGGAGTAGAATCGTAATTAAAAAAAGAAAAGCGGAATTCCCATTGACGATTTCAAAGTTATCGCTCTCCACTCACGCAAGGAGTGGGGTAGAGGGTAGAGTGTGGTATGTCCCTCTCCAAGACAAACAAATTGGAATTATAACTTTTTTCCATTCACTGTGCAGATATTTCAATGTCTTCAGATAAAATGAATACTGTAATGAATTAACTATGCTAAGAATTCGCATACAATCTGTTTATTGAACACAAGCAAATGTTGCAGAGTACCTCACATAATTTAAATCAAGCTTGCGTCATATTTGAAACGAGCATTGCAATCCACTCCCTGTATATCGGCCTTATAAGAAAGATTTCTGATATATAACGGGACAACCTTCTGAAACAGTTAATAAAAGTTTCATTTAGTTTATATATTAATATTAATAAGAAAATCCTCTCAGTTGATATGGTGAATGAAACACCCTCAAAATAAACTCTCATTAAGAGATGAAGTTCGACCACGATGGCACAGCTTAGGTATTCGCTTAGATCTACTTCGTGATTAGTCCTCATATAACATATAATACCAATCAACTATATGGCACTGGAGAAGGCGCACACACGGGACGAGCATGAAGCAGCTGGCTTACCTCGCACCAGCGAGTTGTGGCGATAGCAAAGAAGTCATCTGAAAGAATATTCCATAAATCTGAAATCCTTCGGAGAATTTGTGAATGGCCACACAGAACACCAGCTCCAAAACCACCAATTTACTCGTTTTCCACTGCGAGGATACCAGACCCGGTTTGGGCATTTGACTTTAAAAAGTATCAGAATAAAAGAGCTATCATGTGAAGCATGCGTGTCAGAGCCTTCTAAATGTCTTTAACATTCTGTTTTTTATAACCATTTAAGTCGTAAACATCAGTGCCATATGTGTCATGGCACCTGTTGATGTCCGCACATAGTCTTCTTTCTGTTATTAACTAACAGCAGTAACATCACAGAACACGCAGTAAAAAAGACACTGGTAACAATAAGCGTGTGTATAAAATAAAATAAACATAAAAACTTCATTAGCGTGTAAGTGCAAAATGGTCACATTACAGCAATAGTGACTAAGTGCAAAGCAAAAAGCAGCATCCTAAAACGGTAGTGCTTTGACGCCTCCAAATCATGTTAGGGAGCGCAACTATACGATGAAAACTTAAAAGTACTCGGACTAACTATAGAACCACTGTATATCGATATGCAGCCTGTCAGTCTGAAGTCGGGTGGAAACTTTTCTCCAAAATATGTGTACTGCAGCTGTGACAGATTTGTAACAGACTCTTCACCGTTTTGTGCTCCAGCAATATACGACAGACTGCTACTAGAAGGGGAGCAATTTCTCTCGCATAATCCTTGTAGAATCTTACAAGTATCTCGTCTGATCCGCTACTAAAAGATTGCTTGTCTATTTCACGATCGGTTATCTCAATGCCTGTCATTCCAGGGTTCTTAAAACGATAGAAACCAATTTCGGAAGAGCGAATTCAGTATTTCGTCTTCTGTCTCTCATCTTCCGTTTCGCTCCAGTATAGCACTGAGTTACTGAATAGAGAATTTGAAACTGTTTACCGAAACACAGAACGTCTTGGGGTTTTTACTCAAATCGGATGACAAAATTTTAGTCATTGACCGGTTCTCTTATTGCTCCCTTACGTTCATTTTCTTTCCATTCAGCTTTTGTTTGATAGATACGTTTTGTCTTCTCTTGTATCTGTGATGAACTTCTTTGTCCAAGCACCAGTTTTTTAACATGGCTGTTAACCACGTTTGGTCTTTCCCATCGCTCAACATCTTGCCTGGAACATACTTCTCTAATGAATATCGAACGAATTTTTTCCGTTTGTGCTCCACGTCTTCGTCCTCAGAACTGAATACTAGATGCTAACTACTTACTACCTATACAATTTGTATCCTGTAACTCCAGCTAAGCAAACATATTTTCTTACCTTTCCTAACTCTCCTTATAAAATCTGTGATCATAGTTATCAATGATACCTTTCTCTGCGTTAACTGATTCGATAACTTTAGGTGTTTGTTACTAGGAGGTCCATGACGCTACCTTCATGAGTTGGTTCTCTTATTATCTGCTTGCTGTAATTTTCGCAGAAGGCCTTCAGAATAATGTCACGTGAGCCCCTCTCTCTGGCACCAATTTTGGTCACATGTCTCTCCCAATCTAACGTTGCAAGTTGAAGTCACCCCGTAGTACAACAGCACGATCAGGAAAATAACTAGTAATATTCTGCAAGTTCTCTCCGAAGCACTGTACAAGTGCAGCTCCTGACACAGACGGTCTATAAAAGTATCTGATTCCCATTTTTATCCGACCTTTGATACTTAATTCCAGCCAGATTAATTCATATTCGGAATGCCAGATATTATCAGATTTTTTGCTGTAATAAATACGCCGCCACCATTAGTGACTAACCTATCCTTACTACAAATATTACAATGTGAACTTAGGATTTCATTGCTATTCACTTACGGTTTCAACCAACTTTACCAACTTTCTATTACTAATACTTTGTGTGTATTATAATCTTCCATAAGCAACTCAAGTCTTGGGCGTTTTCTTGGATGCTCCTGCAGTTTAGTAATAGCGTTCTTTATTCTGTATGCGAGACGAACATTCTCTAAGAACATTGTGTCTTCGATTTTCGCAGGCAAATTGTCTCTGATGCCAACTAGGCGGGTCCTCTCACCTAGAAAAACTCAATGTTCCGCTAAATTAGAAGCCTCTTCCTGCGTGCATTGAACGCCTGGCATATTAAGGGGAACCCTACAATTCTCCACCCGATAGCGGAGGTCGAGAAATTCGAATCCGATTACATCGCAAAATCGTTTGGTTTAGACCTACCACTCTGCTCCAGACCAGGAGACCTCGATCGAAACTGGATACGATGCTACAAGTAGCTAGCTTCGCCTGCACCCTGCGTACTGTACTAATTGCCTTCACTAGAGCAAGCATCCGCCGAAAGGAACCGCCTACGTCCTCAGAACCCCAGTAGCAGGCGCTGGGTAGCCGTCGGCAGAGCCTCCTCCCCGTCTTGGAAGTGATCCCCCGGCAAACATACCGAGTACCTCATGGCATTCTTTATCTTCTTGCCTACTATTTCCCTGAGTGGCTCCATTACCTGCGCAACGAGACATTGGTTGTTGTGTCTGTAGACAGCTATATTTTGTGCATCCAAATGGAACCGTCAAGTAAAAGAAGGTATGCGCTGCCACTTGCCACCGGCTGCATTGCTCAAGCATGTGGTGTTTTTATCGCGTATAGCTCAATGGTCCATTGCAAGTCTTCCGACTGGACGCTGTATTGGCGACCTGTAGGTCCGTAACCTGCTCCAGTTTTCCAATTGGGAAGGGAGACGTACAGTTTGATGTGAAATCGAAACCATGTGTCGTTCCAGATGATTACTCACACTGTTGAGAAGTGAAGGTGAGATTAAAGGCAGACTGAAAATTTCCGTGGACCGGCTGGAATTCGATCCCGCAACCTCTCGGTTTGCAGGCACGCGCTTTAGCGCTAGACCATCTGGCGCGATATGTCTAAGACCCATGTCTTCGGTATCTTGTTATTATTGCGCAGATGAAACGATGAAAGATGCTATACCATCGAAAGTCTCAAATTTCCCCACTCATCAATGCGATTAACGCTTAACCCAACAGCTGTACCAAACACCCAAACCTATCTAAAGGGTCGGTTTCTTGGTGCTTAAATTTTATTAAACCTACTTAAAATTTACTATAGCTGCATGGAAGTAATAACATAAAGTTAGTTTTTCTGAGGAGTGGGGCTCAACTTTGGCACTTCTGCTACTGGTGTACATCTCTGGAGACGACGGGTTCCTCACACCAAAATACTCAGAAAATATCCCTGAACAGTCTTCGAAAATTTGCCGAAGAGTTCAGACTCGTCCTATATCTCCACATACTTTGAAATTTCTTTATTTAAATGAGTGTGGCTGTACTTAAATTGCTCAATGACTGAGCCCAACAATATCCTAGCGCAACGAAATCTGACTGCTCAAAAAAAGGATAACCTTAACCTGACCTCAAATAATTAATTCAAAAGAATAGCCCTGACTAAAACGAACTCTTAACAACAACCTATACATTTCATTAAGCACTTACCTCACAGAAATCTATATTACGCGAACTAGTGCAATACAGCGAGCGTCAATACTGGCAGCTAAATAAAAGATTCTAACTACTAAAGCCACTAACTACTAATAGGCATGTGGTTAGCAAAGGAAAGATTTTGTTGCAAACCATAATAATGTGACATCCAGTTCAGAGACGAATATAAATCGTCATTGTCATCTAATACAAAGGTATATAATCATGAATAATATTCAGTCTCCAAGTCGAACATGTTCAGGTCGTTAGCCTACGCTAACACTTCAGACCTCTACCCTCCATCAATGCCAACTTCTCACATCTAACATCCATCACTGCCAGCTGTTCACCTCCAACTGCCCAACAGTACTTCCATCACTGCTGGCGACTAACTTGCAACTGCCCAACACTAATGGCGATTAAATTCCATCTAGTGCATCCAGCCACAGAGTCTCTTACAAAGAAAGCGCAGCCAGAGTCCAATGCAAAGCGCTACACAGCGCTGCCAACACAGAAGCAGCCCACTTACAAACAGACTGTCTGCCAGCAAACTCAGCTTGTAATGCATCTTAAGCCACTATATTATTACTATCGACTGTATCAGAAAGACGTTTTATTTGAAACATCTACTCAGAATATCTAAATTCAAACATAACATTAAAAAAAAGTCTTACTTATCGAATCGCTTTTCCTTTCCGTGCTACATGCCTCCGACGTGTAGGATGTTGATTGTCTGGAACATACCGAGTGATAAGAGTTCCAACTCAAATTGCGACCTATTGCCGGCCCGGATGGCCGAGCGGTTCTAGGCGCTACAGTCTGGAACCGCGCAACCGCTACGGTCGCAGGTTCGAATCCTGTCTCGGGCATGGATATGTGTGTGACGTCCTTAGGTTAGCTAGGTTTAAGTAGTTCTAAGTTCTAGGGAACTGATGACCTCAGCAGTTAAGTCCCATAGCGCTCAGAGCCATTTGAGCCATTTGCGACCTATTAGAACTCATGTAATATTTACGTCCGTAGTAGCAGGAAGCGCTCGTAACCCACTGACTGGTGTGAGCTGAGGAGGGCGCAGGGGCAGCCGCAGTCGGCGACCTCTGCTGACTCGTCCCCTACCTCAGTCCGTAATGGCTCGCCCACCGCCGTTAATGCCTCCGTATAAGGCTGCCGTGTTGTCTCCCGCACAAACACAAGCATATTTCCCTGTCCACGTCTCTTGCAAACTGCGGCGAGATTCACCTCTACCCGGACATGCGAATCTTCTTCAGGAAAACGAATGCTTGGAGCACAAGCTCGACTTCGACCCAGTGGGATCACGAGATACCCAAGTTGCCTTCAGAAAAAAGCCAATCTCTTGAGGTTTTGGCATCTTGCACTTCTCACTATATAGAAAAATAGCTACATATCTACAAATATATAGAAAAAAAGCTTTACCCTTTCAAAATACGAACTGCCTACAGTTCAACAAATCATCAAAGTAGAAGAGTATATAATTATGCTGTCGGCAGTTCATTTCCATGTAGTTTCTCTACCTAGTAAGAAGTGCAAGATGCCAAAACCTGAAGAGACCGGCTTTCTTCTGAAGAGAACTTATGTATCTCGTGAACTCACTGGGGAGAAGTCGGGGCTGGACTCCAAGCATTTGTTTTCCTGAAGAAGATTCTCACATCCGGGTAGAGGTGAACCTCGCTGCAGTTTGCAAGAGACGTGGACAGGGAAATATGCTTGTATTTGTGCGGGAGACAACACGGCAGCCTTATACGGAGGCATTAACGGCAGTGGGCGAGGCATTACGGACTGAGAATAAATATATATATATATATATATATATATATATATATATATATATATATATATATATATATATATTTGGTGGCCCATTGATCGTGACCGGGCCAAATATCCCACGAAATAAGCGTCAAACGATAAAAGTACAAAGAACAAACACTCGTCTAGCTTGAAGGGGGAAAACAGATGGCACAATGGTTGGCCCGCTTGATGGCTCTACCATAGGTCAAACGGATATCAACTGCGTGTTTTTAAACAGGTGTGTTCAAGTGTGTGAGAAATCTTATGGGACTTAACTGCTAAGGTCATCAGTCCCTAAGCTTACACTACTTAACCGAAATTATCCTAAGGGCAAACACACACACCAATGCCCGAGGGAGGACTCGAACCTCCGCCTGGACCAGCCACACAGTCCACGATTGCAGCGCCTTAGACCGCTCGGCTAATCCCGCGCGGCTTTAAATAGGAACTCACATTTTTTGTTACATATTCGAGTAGTACGTAAAGAAATATGAATGTTTTAGTTGGACCACTTTTTTCGCTTTGTGATAGATGGCGCTGTAATAGTCACAAACGTATAAGTCCGTGGTATCAATTAACATTCCGCCAGTGCGGACAGTATTTGCTTCGTGATACATTACCTGTGTTGAAATAGACCTTTTACCAATTGCGGTAAAGGTCGATATCGTGTAGATGTATGGCTATTGTGATCAAAATGCCCAACGGGCGTGTGCTGTGTATGCTGCTCGGTTTCCTGGACGACATCATCCAAGAGTCCGGACCGTTCGCCGGATACTTGCGTTATTTAAGGAAACAGGAAGTGTTCAGCCACTTGTGTAACGTCAACCACGACCTGCAACAAATGATGATGCCCAAGGAGGTGTTTTAGCTGCTGTCGCGGCTAATCCGCACATCAGTAGCAGACAAATTGCGCGAGAATCGTGAATCTCAGAAACGTCGGTGTTGAGAATGCTACATCAACATCGATTGCACCCGTACCGTATTTCTATGCACCAGGAATTGCATGGCGACGACTTTGAACGTCATTCACCAACAGCGGTAACGTAAATGCATAATATGCATTATTGGGCAAGGGAAAACCAAGATGACTGCGACAAGTGAAACATCAAATGGTTCAAATGGCTCTGAGCACTATGGGACTTTAGAACTTAGAACTACTTAAACCTAACTAACCGTAGCGGTCGCACGGTTCCAGACTGTAGCGCCTAGAACCGCTCGGCCACCCCGGCCGGCCGAGTGAAACATCAGCAAACTTGGTGGGTTAATGTATGGTGCGGCATTATGGGACGAAGGATAATTGGCCTGCATTTTATCGATGGCAATCTAAACGGTGCAGTGTATGCTGATTTCCTACGTAATGTTCTACCGATGCTACTACAGGATGTTACACTGCATGACAGAACGGCGATGTACTTCGAACATGATGGATGTCCGACACACAGCTCGCGTGCGGTTGAAGCGGATTTGAATAGCATATTTCATGACAGGTGGATTGGTCGTCGAAGCACCATACCATGGCCCGCACGTTCACCGGATCTGACGTCCCCGGATTTCTTTCTGTGGGGAAAGTTGAAGGACATTTGCTATCGTGATCCACCGACAACGTCTGACAACATGCGTCAGTGCATTGTCAGTGCTTGTGCGAACATTACGGAAGACGAACTACTCGCTTTTGAGAAGAATGTCGTTACACGTATTGCCAAATGCATTGAGGTTGACGGACATTATTTTGAGCATTTATTGCATTAATATGGTATTTACAGGTAATCGCGCTGTAACAGCATGTGTTCTCAGAGATGATACGTTCACAAAGGTAGATGTATAATTGAAATAAAATGTTCAAACGTACCTACGTTCTGTATTTTAATTTAAAAAACCTACCTGCTACCAACTGTTCGTCTAAAGTTGTGAGCCATAGTTTGTGACTATTACAGTGCCATCTATCACAATGCGAAAAAAGTGGTCTAACTAAAACATTCATATTTCTTTACGTACTACACGAATATGTAATAAAAATGGGGATTCCTCCTTAAAAAAAGCAGTTGATATCCGTTTGACGTACGGGAGCGCCATCTAGCGGGCCAACCATAGCGCCATCTGGTTCCCCCCTTCAAGCTAGACAAGTTTCGTGCTTTGTAGGTTTTTCGTTTGATATTTCGTGAGATATTTGGTCTGGTCACGATCAATGGACCACCCTATATATATATCCTGTCGAATTAGGGCTATCAGGCCCCCTATTTTATCTAACTAGGTGTCCTGCATATTTCATTCTATATCCTTTTCGACATAAATACTATAAGACGTCTGACATTGTTCTCTATCTTTACCACTGCCATTGTCTCCACCTTACCTGGGCAGCTCCAAAATTCTGTTTGCCCAACTTACTTTTTCCCCTATACCCACGTACTTAAATTTCGGTCCAGAACTAGCCCTCCCCTACACCTAATTCAGCGGTATGAGACAGCCCAGATCCCTCAAGCCTATGTATGGTCCCCACTCATCTGTATTTTTCATTTCCGCTAACTACTCTCTCTTTTGATTCCAATGCTTCGATCTCAATCCATCTCTCTTTGTCATCTACTGGCACTGTTTCTCACTGATCATCAATATCTCCTATCTCTGTGGTTCCTACTGCTCTTGACTGCCAGAATGTTTAGGACACCCGCCAGGTCATACTAAAGGCAGCTGTCGTGCTGTTAAATTTATAGTACCAGCATTTCCGGCTGATGCAGAACCATTATACGCCACCAATATATGTTTCGCGTGAGGACTGCGAAAACAAAAAAGAGAATTTAGGGTTCGTATGGAGGCACATAGTCGTTTTTCCCTCGTTCCATTTGCGAGTGGAACACGAAAGGAGCTAACTAGTAGCGGTACAGGATACCCTCCGCCAAGCCCCGTATGGCTACTTGAGGAGTATGTATACAGATGTAGGTATTCAGTTATTTTAATTAGTAACTGCGCTATGTAGCACAACAGGTCAGTTCAAATCAAGGCTGGCCATGGCGTGCTGAACCGCATGCGAGTTAAATGTGCGGGCCGAGGCTCGGCGTGTTTCGTGTTTGCTCGGTCCTTCTCGGAAGTACTCGGAACAGCGCGACATTTCATTTAGTACTACGGTGCGGCGCTCTTCGATCGGTACGACTCTCTACAGTTAGGCAGAATCGTGGAGTCAGTACTGTTTACCCTTCGCTTTTTGTTCAAATTCAAATGGTTCAAATGGTTCTGAGCACTATGGGACTCAACTGCTGAGGTCATTAGTCCCCTAGAACTTAGAACTAGTTAATCCTAACTAACCTAAGGACATCACAAACATCCATGCCCGAGGCAGGAGTCGAACCTGCGACCGTAGCGGCCGCTTTTTGTTCAGAGTGTAAGGGAACTTCACAGGTTCAATGGCTGTTTACACAAAAAGAGACAGTCCAGCAATATATTGGCACAAGCCTTCAGAATTGAAAGGGACTAACAAAAGTGCAGGATGAGAATTCTCAGTATCTATTATGCAGTCGCGTAATCGACAGGTACTGCAAATTTGCAATGAAACGACGCTACGACATCACGCAGAAAGAGTCTGAAGCCTTAGTTGACGATGAAAGACAAAAAAAAGTTGAAACTGTCGACAGATGGAATTCATTGTTTTGTACATCAGTCTAGACCATCAAAACAGATCTTCTGAAGATGGCGGAGATACGCTATTTCCTTTTAGCGAAGAAACATATTTGTCAACCGGCCGCTGTGGCCGAGCGGTTATAGGCGCTTCCGTCAGGAACCGCGCTGCTGCTACGGTCGCAGGTTCGAATCCTGCCTCGGGCATGGATGTGTGTGATATCTTTAGGTTAGTTAGGTTTAAATAGTTGTAAGTCTAGGGTACTGATGACCTCAGATGTTAAGTCCCATAGTGCTTAGAGCCATTTGAACCATATTCGTCAACAAGCAAATCAGACGGTTGAATTAAGTGTTTAAAGTGTAAGGAATGGACCCATTAGGGTTGTACAGGGTGAAGTTGAGTTGCATGCGCACCGATGTGTCCCACGTCTCAGACGGACAATGTAACACTGCCCAGTTGTGCAACACAGACCACCTGCTTTTACCTCGCGGTATGCAGTGTAACAGTATATTGCACAGTGCTGAGCTGTACTAAATAGAATTAGAGTCAACAAAAATAAGTACGTATGGCTCATACATGTTGTTCATGCCTTATCTTTCACTTATACAAATTTGAAAGCTTAATAATGAAAAGTGTCGTTATTACTTGGCTTGCTCCTTAGCTACCCTGTTATATTCCATTTATCCCTATGTAATTAAGAAATGTTACCCGATCATGTGGAAATTAATATATGTTTTTGTCAGAGATGTATTAGTTTTTTTTCTTCCACATGTTCTAACAAATGTTTCTAAAAAGTTTAACTGTCCTATGATAACTCATTTTTATGCGGGCGCTTTGAAGTAGAGAAAGTTTAATTCTAACCACCCTGTACCGCCGGTGTCTGGCGGCGAAACGAGCCACTTCTACAGTACTTTCGGGCACGCTTGTACTTTGATGATCCGTTCCACAAAGAAATAACAGGCCGTCACCTGTGGATGAAGGCAGTGAAGAGAGTCGGTACTTGACGCATTCTCGTAGAGTAGCTCTGCTGTAATACAGTGATGCGAATGAAACAGAACGTTTTGAGTTTCGCCGTATGATTACAGAGCTCAGAAACTTCATTAAAAAAGAAAAAAAACACACACACAGCGGTTATAGATTAATGAAACAACTATCATTAAATCATACTGACAAGGAGATCGTGCCTTTTCGTCATCACCGATGTCCTCCGGACTTATGGTATACGCCGAAATGAAAGTAACTGAAGTGAGAGCTCCAGGTGTCCCAGCGGTTAGAAAATAAGGAATTTTTGGGGCGGATCGAGCGAGGCATGAGCCATTTTGGTGTAGTTTCCAGGCAGCGGTTGGCGCAACGAAAAGCCTACAGAACGGCAATCGGATGGTCGTTGGGTAGATTTTCTACGCGGAAGCTTTTTTTTTTTTTTTTTAATTTTCCGCTAATTGAGTATCCAGCACTGCCCAGATATGTAGTTATTGCACTCTTCTACTAGTTCATTCCAATCTTATTCTCGTCCATCTCTTTCTTCCCCCTCTCTCTGCCCACCTCCTCCTCTTCCCCATTATCTGTCAATCTCCTCCACATCCTTTTGCTAAGCGTCTTCTTCTCTTCACTTTCTGGTCAATTTCTCGCTTCCCCTGTCTCTGTCCATCTCCACCATCCCTCTGCCTGTGCCAATGTGCTCCTTCCTTCTCTCTGTCTGTCCATCGCCTCCTCCTCTTTTCCTCTTCATTTTATCACACCCACCTCAATAGGAGGTTGCTGATTCCTACACCACAGTATTTATTTCCAGGTTGTACGTAATGTTAGTACCAGGCGGAATGTTTAACCGTGGTTTTGCCCACGTGCCCATATTTTACGTATGTCTCTAGCACATTTCGCTCTGTAGTTTCATCCGTTGTTTACGATGTCATACCTCCTGAACTATCTGCCGTGTAACAACGTAATTCCATTGGTACATGTGTATAATTCTGCGAAATTTATTTCTCATGGAGTTAGTATTAAAGAAGTAATAAATTGAAACATTATACATGATGCGGGCAGTTTTTCATGCTTCTCAGTGTTTATGATGTCATATCCCTTGAATTACATGTCATAATGTGGTATATGCTGAGAGCTGCATTTAGTGGTATATGTTAAAACTGCCTTAAAAATGTGTTACAGATAGAATTAGAGGTACATTAGTAGTAAATTATAAGGTCACGCCAGTGAAGCAGTTTTACTGCATGGATAGTGAGATTGTAGTAGGGGATAAACTTTTTTCTTTAAATAATCGTAAAGACTTGAAATTAAATAATAAGTTGGCTGCAGGTCATTAAGTGCTCTCATTCTCAAATACTGCATGAATATAATCTGCCTTTTTGCACGCCATGAACTATGCTCCTTTTTTAGCCCGCCCCCCCCCCCCCTCGCCCTACACACACACTTTTCAGAGGTAGGTGGTTCTTCCACAATCAGTAATATTTTTCAGACAGTAAGTGATGTGTGTACCAAATTTGATTGAACTCGATCCAGTGGTTTAGGAAGAGAGGTGGAACATTCCTACAAGATATTCATCTACTTTTATATCTATGGATTTTTACTTTAGTTTGGCTCCAGTTAACCGAAACTGTGCTCAGTGTATCGTATTTATTACTATTTTTAGAAATGAAAGAAAAGGAGAGGCAGAGGAAAATTTTGAATCTAGGATTTAAAAAAACTGTGGATGAGCACACAGCAAAAAAAGAGGAATGCTGTCATTACTCCATCAAAATATGGGAGACTTACAACACCCCTATATAAAAAAAGAAATATATATATTGATGTGATGAAGCACTACGCGCAGGAGAATAAACTTCTTGTGTTGATTGAATCGTGACGGGGACAAACAAATCAACAAATCAAGGTGAAAAAGATTGCATTACTGCAGTGATTATTCCCTCTCCCCGATAATGCATTGTTCCTATCTGGTAGAGAGCGAAAAAGAAATTACGTCTTGTGAAGACTGCATCAAAATAAATTCTATTGCATACCCCCCCCCCCCCCCTCCAGCTCTCTGCACCATTTTTGGAAAATGGTGCCTTACGCGTGGTTTGCTGCCAAACTGTCCGATGAGACAGAATCTCTTCGATAAAATTATTGCTTCCCTGATTTTTAGATAAATTTCACCGTAGCACGCCTAAATCATCAACAGTAAAATAATACAGGTTTCTAATTTTGTATGCGAAGTTATGATCTATGCCTTGCAATCCATTCCTGGAAATTTATTTGTAAGTCCTAATTTTCCTTTACCTATTCTTTTCATGCCTTTTATAAAGATATTAATGAACACAGTACAGGGTGGTTATAAATAAACTTTGCATCTTTCCGATGAAAAACGAGTGATCGTAGAACAAAGCCTTTGCTTAGTCATGAGGAAGGGGAATACGTAATAATCCGTTCAAAGAAACACACTCTACTTTCCACATAAGTGGCTAATATTCATTACCTGCGTACCACGTGTACGTTCCAGACTACAAACGGTGCTCCGAGTGACGGCCATCTGCATTCACGACAGCCAGGAACAGCACTAGCGATGGCTCTACTGACGCCCGAAACATCTCAGGTGGACCATGGAATGTTTAGCTGTCGTGATACAGCTCGTGCGCTGCTTGGAGGTGGCATACTTCACCCAGCATTCTCAGCCATGGTAACAGTAACTTCTTCAACTATTTGTGGTGCAACTGGCCTTCGGTGTCTCCCAGGAGCAGATCTCAAATCACCAGTTAATTCGAACTTCCGATTCATGTTCTTCCAACAGAGTGCGGAAAGAGGACCTCTCCGTACTCCTTCAATTCATCGATACTCGCGAAGATTAGCAGCACTATTCCTCTTATTTTGATAAAACGGCTTTACGAGTAAACACCCGTTCACGTTTACACATCTATGTTAATCATATGCAACTGTACCGAGCGAGGTGGCTCAGTGGTTAGCACACTGGATTTGCATTCCGGAGGACACCGGTTCAATCCCGCGTCCGGCCACCCTGATCTAGGTTTTCCGTGATTTTCCTGATCACTCCAGGCAAATGCCGGGATGGTTCCTTTGAAAGGGCACGGCCGACTTCCTTCCTCCTCCTTCCCTAATCCGAAGAGACCGATGACCTAGCTATTTGGTCTCCTCATCCAAACAATCCAATCCAATCCAATCCTATATGCAACTGTAATGTGCAATGATGATAATGTTTCAGCCCCACGTCGCCGTACCAATACCGGCGTCTAACAGCAAGTAATAACACTAACACTGCTAACAACGCAAATCTTGCAGCGCACACTGTGAACATCATTCCTATAATATTGGGTACACACACTGATGAGTCAAAATATAATGGCCACCTGTCGAACAGCTTGTTTGGTCTTCTTTGGAGCGAAATACATCACTGATTATGCGTATCTGGGATTCGACAATCTGTTGGTAGGTTTGTGGAGGTATGTAGCATTAGATGTCTACCCACTGGTCATGTAATTCGCGTAAGTAGCGGTTCACTGATTTGCAAAAGCGGTGATGGCGACTAATGACGGCACAGATGGGTTGCATAGGATTTACATCAGGGGAGTTCGCTCCCCGAGACGTCAACATGAGCTCACTATAATGCTCCTCAAACCACTGTAGCATAGTTCTGTCTTGAGGCAATGATAATTGTACTGCTGAAAGGTGACATTGTCATCGGGGAAGACATCAATCATGAAGGGCTACAGGTGGTTCGTAGGTGTCAGTGTGTCTACGCTTATTGCCACAGGTCCCACGTAAGCGCAGGAGAATGTCTCCCGTAACATAACACCAGCCTGCGTCCGTGGCGCGCTGCCCCCTTTCCAGCCGCCATCCACATCGATGACGGCGTTTGTGGACACGACCAGTGACCTAGTGTACCAAAACTGTGAAACACCCGAAGAGCCGACAAGTTTCCATTGATCGACGTCGAATCGCATGGTCCGGTGCCCACTGCAATCGTAATTCGCAATGTCTTTGGCGTAACATGTGAACACTTAGGGGTAATCTGCTGTGGAGCTCCATGTTCAACAATCTGCGATGAACGGTGTGCTCCGAAACACTTGTGAGTACACCAGCATTATGCTCTTTCGACAGAGATGCCACAGATCACCATCTACCCCACTTTACGGAGCTTACAGGCCTCCAAACCCCTCGTTCTGTGAAGAGTCGTGGATGTCCAACCATTTAGCACCTACTTGTAGAGTCACTGTCCTTCTACGTCTTTCCTTTGATGGTCACAACAATACCACGTGAACACTCGACCAGTTTCACCATTTTAGAGATATTCGTTCACATGCTCTGCCTAACAATAATCTACTCTTTGTCAAAGTCGCTTATCTCAATGCACTTCCCTATTTGCAAGCCCATGTCTTCTCTAGGGCCATCCCCCGTCCGTGTCTGCTCCTCTTACATACTTATGTTACCGCGTCACGTGCCCGCACCAGGCTGCATCCAACTTCGAGGTGGGTAGTGGTCATAATGTTTTTGACTTATCGCTTTATGGTAGTTTTCCATCTGCACTGGCACAGGTAGCGAAAGTTTAACGAGAACTATCCTGTATATTTAGCATTGATTCGGTTTACTAGCGGCATAACTTAAAAACTGAAAAATAAAAATACAAATCCTCCCACTCTATTGCCATGGTGTAGCAACCATCATATATTCTTTCAGTAGAAGAAACAGTCCCAGGTTGCCAGTAAAGCATGAGATTCATCGACACACTTCGTCTTTTTAAAGAATTTACAGAATTCCAATAGGAAGTGCGGGTAACGCGTTAGTCAAAAGTAGTCGAAATTTTCGGACGCACCCACGGGGAAGATATGCAGCTGTGCTTGGATAGGGCCGCTATTCCAATCTGGACACATGTGCAGTTCCATTACGAATCCTGAAGATTCTCAAAAAGGCGAAACGCGTCAATAAAGCTTAGCTATTTTTTGCAACCTAGACAGGCGCGGTAACCAACGACCCTCGGACTGCAGTTCAGCTCTCTTTCCATTAATCATTGCCAAGAAACTACAACAACATAAATGACTCAAGCCTCGCCCGAGCTTTACCAAAAATGTATATTTTTTTCAAACATTCGCCGGCTCCTGTGGCCGAGCGGTTCTAGGCGCTTGAGTCCGGAACCGAGCTGCTGCTACGGTCGCAGGTTCGAATCCTGCCTCGGACATGGATGTGTGTGATGTCCTTAGGTTAGTTCGGTTTAAGTAGTTCTAAGTCTAGGGAACTGATGACCTCAAATGTTAAGTCCCATAGTGCTCAGAGCCAATCCAAACATTTGGCCTTCTGGGAATCCCACTTCAGTCACTTTCATAGCTGATCCAGGTCTTCACATAACATAAATTTGGATGAAATCGGCGATGAACACTAAGCGCGATCCCCATGTGAGATATCACTCCGCAATCTGGAGACTGTCTTGCCTGGATGCTTAGGCAACGAATAGAATCGGACGGAACTGAGAGCGCATGCGCGCAATAGCACCTCGTCGCTGGGCGCAAGAGCTTCACGCGCCGACAGGGAGGATGGAAAGAGAGACCGGGAAACTCGCCGGCCGGCCGGCCCATTACAATAATAACTGGCTCACGGAGGCCGACACAATTTCCGCCCGCTGTTCTGGCGGGACGTGATGAAAGCGGGGCCGGTGAGGCGTCGAGTCGCCCGCTAAGGAGGCGATTAGGAGCGGAAAATCGCGCACCCCGCGCCCGCCGCCCTCGCCGCGGCGCGAAAATGTTAATGTCGGGGTCGTGATCGACAAGGCCCGCCGCTGGGAAACACACCAGCGCCGGCCCCTTCCTGCAATTTACTCCGGCGCTCGCCGCGCTAATTGCTCCACAAAAACGCCCACTCCTTTCTCTCGTTTACTTTTTCACACGATGCAGGGGTAAACATACCTCCTCGTCCATACCGTAACCCGGTGTTATTTAGCGCAGCTTCCGTCTTATCTCGCGTAAACTTGAGATCAGAAACGTGAGACGTCTGAAACCGGTAGCTGAGCATCGATACTCACACGAGACCATTATGATCGACCTTTCCCAAACAGCTTTAAAATTTTCCACTAACTACAACCGATACAAATTTCCAGACGTTCGAACTGAAAGTACAGTCTTTTAGGTGTCGGTGTAGATTTGCCAGATACGTGACATTTGGTGTGCCTCAAGGCCAGAGACAGCAAACTCTCGAAAATACCCCCGTCCCGAATCCATTCAAGAAGTTGAATGTATTTTCAGTAGTGAAAGATGAAGAAAAGAAGATTACCATTGAACTTTGCGTCGATGTCGAAGTCATTAGAGGCGGAGCACAAACTGTATTTGGGAAAGGATAGGGAAGAACAAAGATCTTTCCCTTTCAAAGGAAAAATCCCACAACCGAATATTAAACACTGCTCTATGTTTCAGTGTTTGACAGGCGTTTTGTTTCATCTAAGATGCAAAATTATGTTCCACATGGGGCACCCACTTCTCTGTGTCTATTCGGGTCATTATAAGTACGTACGTTTTTTTTGATGGCCTTTGTCCCGCTTCTTCACGGACTTGGCATGCTAATTGTTGGATTTGGAAATGTTAATGGTATAGCGTGGCTAGCTCCTCCCGCGGCGGAATCTGAATGAAGAGCTTGAAGCTTTTAGTTTAGGAGAGGAGCATGTAAGTGAAAAGTGGCTAAATCTCCTCGATGGGCGGAGATTACAGTATATATTCTCGAGTAAAGCTGCGTTATGCAGCAGTTGACATCCGTGTTCTTACGGATCTTGCTCCGTCTGCCCCGCCGCCAGCCTTCCTCATGGGTATAAAGTCATATTTTATTATTATTGTAGCTTGTCTTCCAGCTTCTTTCGGCTACGTTAACATCTCTCTGCATATAAATCCCTCTGAATATGAATTATTACCGTACTGCGTCGCTTACTGCCTGAAGATGGTCGTAATTGTAAGCATAAACAAGTTGCCAACTATAATAAACGAGAGTATGTTACTGAATTTTAATATTTACACCGATGGCTGTTGAATACCCAGTGAGAAACCGCCTCGTAAAATTTTAAAAGGAGACATACGTAACTCTGTTTTCAAATATTTCTTTACAAAGAAAACCTCAGGAATATTGCCCCAATTTAATTCTCGTACCATTGAAAATATGACTGAAATAGACATTAGTGGCAGTGACGTAGAGAAACAGCTGATATCATTAAAACTGAACAAAGCTCCACGGCCATATGTAATCTCTGTTAGATTCTACGCCAAATTTAGTTAACTATTTACTGTAAACTATAATCTATCGTAGACCCTCGAACAAAAAACGGTGCCCAGTAGGTGGAACAAAGCGCTAGTCACACTTGTTTACGAGAAGGGTAACAGATGGGATCCACAAAACAACCGTCCAATAGCCTTGATATCCATTTGTTGTAGAATTTTAGAACACATTCTGGGTTCAAACGCAAAGTATCTATAACAGAACGACCTCCTCCATACCAGACAGCATGAATTTCGAAAACATAGATCATACGAAGACTAACTCGCATTTTTCTCACATGATATTCTGAAACCCATTGATCCAGGTAGTCAGGCAGATGCAGCATTTCTGGATTTCCGAAATACATTTGACCCAGTACTGTACCAACGATTATTGTCAATAGTACGATCGTGTGGGGTATCGGCCAAAATTTGTGACTGGACTGAGGATTTCTTAGTAGGGAGAACGCAGCATGTCATCTTGGATGGAGAGTCATCGACAGATGTAGAACTTAACTTCGGTTGTACCCCAGGGAAGTTTTTTGGGTCCTTTGCTGTTCATGTTGTATATTAATGATCTTACGGACAACATTAAGAGCAGCCTCATACTTTTTGCAGACGATGCAGTTATCTACAACGAAGTACAGTCCAAACAAAGCTATACAAATATTCAGGCAGACCTTGATAAGAATTCAAAGTCGTGCATATATTCGCAACTTGATTTAAATGTCCTGAAATGTAAAACTGCGCACTTCACAAAACGAGAAAATGTTGTGTCCTATGAATACAATATAAGTGAGTCACGGCTGGAATCTGTAAACTCACACAAATAGCTGCGTGTAACACTTAGCTGGGACATCAAGTGGAATGATCACATGGGCTACGTCTTGGGTAAAACAAGTAGCAGACTTCGGTTTATTGTTAGAAATACAATCAGCCTAGAAAGGGAATTGCTTACAAATCACTCGTGCGCTCCATCATAGAATATTGCTCAATTGTTTTGGACCTATACGAAATACGGCTAGCAGAAGATATTGTACACAGAAGGGCAGCACGAATGGTCACAGGTTTGTATGACCCGCAGAAGACTGTCACAGAGATGATGAAGAAATTGAAATGGTGGGCTCTTGAAGATAAACGGAAAGTACCGCGAGAAAGTCAGTTAACAAAGTGCATGAACCGGCTTAAATGATGACTCTAGGAATGTACTAAACCCCCTACGTATCGCTCCTATAGTGATCTTGAGAACAAGATTATACTTAATTATAGCACGCACAGAGGCATTTAAACAATTATTTACCCCGTGCACCATACGTGAGTGGCATAAATAGCTCAAATGGCTCTGAGCACTATGGGGTTTAACTTCTGAGGTCATCAGTCCCCTAGAACTTAGAACTACTTAAACCTAACTAACCTAAGGGCATCACACACGTCCATGTCCGAGGCAGGATTCGAACCTGCGACCGTAGCGGCCACGCTGTTCCAGACTGAAGCGCCTAGAACCACTGGACCACACCGGCCGGCGTGAGTGCCACAGAAAGAATCCCTAATAACTGGTAGAATGGGACGTATCCTCTGCTATGTACTTCACAGCGGTTCGCAGAGGATAGATGTAGCTGTAGAATTTGTGTACCCCATCTGTCGGTGTCTAGTGTTGTCCCATGCGAAAGAGTGTAAACGCTTAGTAAATGTTTGAGAATCATCTAACTGAGGCGGTAGTCGTCAAGCAGGATGTGTGAAACCGCCTAAAAAGCACATCTAGGCTGGTCGGCACACCGGCCCTCATTGTTAATCCGCCAGACGGATGCGATCCGGGGCCAGTGCCCCTCCTCGAGTCCTGGAATCGGCGTGCTACCGCGTGCGGCTGTCCGAGCGGATCTGATTCCTCCTACAAATAAAAAATTCAATGAATAAATTGTAAATAAATTAAATATCTTCCGAAACATCAGCCTGAAGGCACCTGCCCCCTTCTCAGAAAGGCACCCACTTTACGAGGAAAAAGAAAAATTGCCAATCCGTAAAATCTTACCGACGTGGACCAATGGGAACTCTGGACAGAGCTCTGGAGAACAGTGGTTGAAATTCACGTCCGATCATCCAGATTAAGTTTTACGTGATTTCAGTAATTCAAATAATCCTAATGCCGGGATGGTTCCTCTGAAAAGCACACAATCGATTTCCTTCCCCTTGCCATCCTAAGCTCGTTCTCCGTTTCTAATAATCTCCTTGTTAGCTACGGTTAGTCACTAACATTTTTTTTTCTCGAAAAGTCTGTCAACTCTTACTCTGTGCACTTTTAAACTGAATAAGAGAAATGCATCTGTGGAAAACAGTGTACTGCATTTGGATCATAATCTCGAATGTGTCTTTCTTTAATATTACTTTGATAAATACTAACCTGATTGAAATTTATGGTAAGTCCGAGACTACGGTGTGTATCAATCGCTTTCCGCAGCTCTTACACAGCTATACTGAAATCCTGAGCACGAAACTAGGGTGACATGTTAAATTGTAAAATATAATTACGGTATGTGCGATTCTAATTGTTTCATACAGGTCGTTGTGATCGGTGCCAATAAAGAGTAATTTTGCTAAATGGTGACAGTCTGCAGGAAACAATGCAAAAAAGAAACTTTCTGGCAGATTAAAACTGTGTGCCGGACCGAGACTCGAACTCGGGACTATTTCCTTTCGCGGGCAAGTGCTCTACCAACTGAGCTACCCAAGCACGACTCACGCCCCGTCCTCTCAGCTTTACTTCTGCCAGTACCTCGTCTCCTACCTTCCAAACTTTACAGAAGCTCTCCTGCGAACTTTGCAGAACTAGCACTCCTGAAAGAAAGGATATTACGGACATGGCTTAGCCACAGCCTGAGGATGTTTCCAGAATGAGATATCAGTGCACACTCCACTGCAGAGTGAAAATCGCATAATGCAAAAAAGATCAGCTGGGCATATGGCTGGAAATGTGCTCTAAGGAAGATATACCCATCTGAAGATGGAGATAGAAGATGTGGAACACAGTAGAATATGAGTTCGCTATCAGTACCAGGCGGATGGCCGGCCAGCTTGGGGTAAGCCAGACGACCTTTCGGGACGTTATCCATAACAGTTGACACTACACGTATAACTTAGAACGCATGAAGGCCTTGTTGGGTTTGTGCAGAAGTTCGCAGCTTTTTTCTTAATAAAGGCAGCAGCTACACATAACAGAGACTTCAGTCATCAATATATATTCTCCTTCAGTATTTACATCAGTCTTCCACCGCTGGGGTAACTTTTCGGCCCTGCGACTGTAGAAATTACTTGGTTCCGAGGTGGAGAACTCGTCGAGCCATGTTCGGAGCTCATTTTCACCCCGAAATGAAGTTCCTTGTACGTTGTACGGTAGAGAGTGGGAAAGGAGAAAATATGGGGCAGCAAGGTCAGCTGAAGAAGGTGCATGCAGAATGACTTTTCAACCCAGCTTCTGTATACTGTCTTTTGTCAGTCTAGCAGAATGCAGGCGGGCGATATGGTGGAGTAGCATCACTTTACGCATTTTTCTTTGTCGTTCTTCATGGATTGCGTCTGCAAGAAGTCTTAGCTGTTGACAATAAACGTCAGCAGTGATGGCTACACCTCGAGGAAGCATTTCTTAGATTATCTTTTGTGGATGCGCGCAGGTCTTTGTACAGGGAATTGCTGCTTTGTTTGGCTTAACCATTTCTTTCGTTTCCTTATGTTAACATACAGGCACCATTTCTCGACACCAGTGACGATACAGGATAAGAATGGTCGGAGATGTTCACGAACCAATTGATGATGAGTAAGCAGAGATGCACATATGGCCACCCGCTGATTCTTGTGAATTTCGCTTACAGCATGCGGTATCCGTGCACCCGAGTTTTGAACCTTCCCCATCGCATGCAAATGTCGCACGACGGTGGAATGATCACACATCGTCACATTTGCCAGTTTTCGGGTATAGTGACATGGATCATCGTCGTTTAATTCATATAAACGATCTTCGTCAAACCACGAATGTCTTCCTGAACGTGGGGAGACATTCATGTCAAAACTATCTTCTTTAAAACGAGAAAACGATTTCCTTGCCGTGCTCGGTGCAATGACATTCGCCCCATACACGGCGCAAATGTTTCTGGCTGCCTCGACTACTGTCTCTCCTCTACTAAACTCAAACAGAAGAATATGTTGCAGATGTTTCACTTTCTTTATTTGGCACTCCACATTCTAGCACCCACATCTGCACTCACTGTCGGCAGATGACAAACTGGCAATATGTAAACTCAAAACAGTGACCTACAGATGAAAAATTACATTTGACACATAAACCCATAGCAAATGGAATACCAACATGCAGAACAAAAACGCGGTTTTACCGCTGAATCATTGCACGGCTCACCACGGTGCTGGGATTCCTGCCATCCATCTTATTACCCCCGCCTCCCCTTTAAGAGGGGCGATATCATCAAACCTCAGAACACCCATCTGTGGCTATGGAGAATCTTCATGTTATGGTAGCAGCGAAGCATCAGAAATGGTTTAGCCTCAATGTAAGGGCTTGCGTTATTGGTCTCTTTAGTGTGGAGCTAAACGGACAGAAGATTCCTAATTTCCTGTGTGTTCATATGTGCGCTTTCAATCATTGAATCATACACTGTCAGTCATCTACTGTCTCCATCTGCAAGTAGGTGTACCTCCTTGGAAGGCATTTCCCGCTATAAGTCAATACGATTTTTGTACTCCTTATACTCGTAGGGATTGTTCACTTCGTCTTCATTTAGTCATATGGTCTTGTATTTCTGTTAACACTAAGTAATCGTATTATGTCCTGGTCCAAGACACAGATAATGTCACTTCTCAAAATCGTTCTTCGATAGCAGCGGATAGTGTATGTGGTTTGAAGCAGGAGCGGCATGATCCACTTCGCAGATCGTCGAAGCATATGCGAACGTGGCGTATGCACGGTCGTCTTTTCCCCCGTGCCGTGTAAGCAGCGAAAGTGTCACACAGGGGCCGTGCAACAAAATGCGACTGCGGCTGTGTGGCAAAGGATAATCCTGACAAATGGACACTGCCGCCGAAAGCTGCCAGCTGCCAGCCTTGATGTAACGGACGCCAGGCAGCCGCTAACTCAGCCGCCTGAGCGGACGTCCGGCGGGCTGCGACGTCTCCGAGGATAACTCAGGCAAAGGACTCTAGCCGTACTTGTGATGGAGCATCTGCAGTATAGGTGTCAGCAGTACGTGACACCGGAGCTCCTTTAACACGTTTACGTATTAATCGGCCTTTTAAGGTATGGACTGATTAACATGGTAAACGCCTTAGACTGCCTTTTTGCCATAAGCGAACGCTAGTCATAAACTGGCTGGCACATGAAATCGGCTTCCCTTCTTTTAAGCAGAAACATGTAAACGTTATCGGGAGATAAGGATGCGTATTCTCACGAGCATCACAGAGCTTTCTTCTGGTTTATTCTGTATTCTGATACTTTAAAATGTCAGTTAATTTACATGTCTTTAATCGTCGATTACACCGTTTCACATTGCCCGTTTCCTCAGGTTTTCATCGTGGCTGCAGTTTCAGGACGTCCTTTACGTGGATCAGCTTCAAGAGAAATTCAACTGACCGTTTCCTAACTTTTGAAAACAGAGAATTATTTTTATAAACTTTAGCCAGCATTGTATGAATTCTGTTGATATGAGCCGCCCAAAACGAAACAAAAACATCGGTAGTTACTATACTCACGTTTATCTACACCGACGAAAACGGAAAGTGTTACATCATGAAACAAAAGTCTGATATTTATCAAACATTTTGGAGATGTGCTTCATATAACAGTTATTATTTAGACGATTTAACTTTCATTTCAATCGGAAATGATGTCAATCGTGAACACCAGTATGAAGTCTGAATACTGCGGGGCTGAATGAAATCGTGTACTTGTTGTGACATGGAAGCAAGCACCATACAGATGCGTTGAGGAATTTCATACCTTGCCTGAAACACAAGGTATGTCAGTTCGTGAAGATTGCTGGCTTGACGCTGGTATGAAAATGAACTTCCCATCGCATCAGTGATCTTCAAAGAACCCAATAAGCACTTTGAGAGGAAAACACATACTAAAGGAATTAGTTACTGCTCTGACAATGGAGCATCCTGCATTCTGTAGAACATTCATGTCCTAATTTGATGCAGACACGTAAGTTTTGAGTGTCAATATGGACACAATATTTCTTGTGCGATCGAGTTCGGTGCTATTAGGTTCATATCATATTTCACTAAACAGAAAGGCAAATGCATTATGTGTAATTTGGATTGTTTCATTCTTTATAAATGATCCTTCCAAGTATAGGAAACTGCTGCTCAGAAATGTTAAATCATCTTGACGGTGAACCAAAATTCTTATATCGTCTTTATTAAATGTTGCGAAAGCAACAGGTTTGTGGGAGATGTACTCCTGGTGAGTGACTTGTTCATGGTATTGAAATGGAGACATTAGCCCGAGTGACATAATTGACTGATTTCAATCTTATCAACTTGAGGAATTCGTAATTCTTATGTGGTGTCACCTTGTACTTCAGCTGCAGAGTGGAGTACCGGCTGGTATGTGTGCTGTCCATAGTGCTGCTGCTTCAAATGAAGCAACAGCCAACAGTGATCAACTCTAGATGGTCTGATGTCTGAACGGTCACTGGGAGATATACTGAAAAGCTGGGCACCTTAAAGAACCTGTATCATGGTTCCACAGTAGGAAAGAACCCACAGATGTTATGTATTAACCGGCCTTTAAGGTATGAATTCTTTGCAGTATTACACTCGACATGGATCATTATAACATGCAGATAGAATACCCACTGGCTGATCCGACTGGTAAATTAATCAGTGTTATGTATCAAAATTTGACTCCTCGAGAAACCAAGTATTGACCGTATTGACTGTTGTGTCCTGCCTGCCCCTCAAATGTGGGGTACCTAGGAAACCTACTTTCTCGGATCATTAGACAACATTTTAAGCAAATAGTATTAATGAATTTTTATTGCAGTTAGATAAAGGACAATACTTAACTTTGAGAATTTACAATGATATGCCACAAGCAATGGGCGACAGATAAAATAAGAAAATCCCTTCAGTATTTACAATTCCTAGTACAAGTGAAATTATATAGTTTCTAAGTCCCTGCTATAGTCCTCGTAGAATGGCAAGTCTCCGCATAGAGGCCGCTGCTGTCTCGTTGTCGTCCTAGAGAGGGGTCGGTCCGCGTACTATTGGCTGATTTCTTCGCAGCCCACTCTGCTTTACGCTCCTGAGCGGAGTTTTTCTTTTTACGCCGGAAAATTGACATTTCCTGGATAAAGTTTATCGTATGTTTTGTAATTGTTATCTCCTTTTTAAACGTATTAAGGTGTGCACATAGCTTCGGTGGGGTGATCCACCCCTCCGTGTCTGCTCCACTTAGATACTTTTGTTACCGCGTCCTGTGCCCCGAACGCCACCAGGCGGCATCCAACGTCGCAGTGGGCAGTGGTTATAACGTTTTGGCTTATTAGTTTATGTTATCAGGAACTGCAGACTCATTCTTCTTCGTCTTCTCATTGTACTTTCCAGTACCATCAGGACTCTCGTTTCTTTCACTCAGTCCTGAAAATGACTATGCACTCACATTCGTATACAGGGTATTTTATAAAGAACACACGAACACATGTTGCTCTCAAATTTTTATTTACGAACGCTTATATATTGCACGGTATATGAACAGACGTAAATAGAATCTGAATTATATGCCTACATCCGGCACACTTGGCTCATACATTTCTACTTCCATTGCAGGCACAAAATGAATCATAGCGAAGAATGTTGTTTTTTTTCTGATGGGCACAGAATTTGACGAGCTAACTCCAACAGTTTATTCTACAATGTCTCGTAGAATCACTGAGTGTGCGATTGTCACCTAATTCGACAGTCTACAGCATACCTTGTAAAGTAACTTGTGAATATTATATTCATCTGTGCCTGCAGATGTATGCGCTATCTGCTATTACGTATTTAAATTGCTCCGAGGGTATGATCTCCCAGCGTTACTGAAGGCAAATGAACATTGCCATGGAACAATGTTGCAATCTGCATTGATATGTCACATAGTTGAAACCATTCATCTGCAGATAATATCACTTTAGCATTAGAAAATTGTAGCTTTTAGTATATAACTACTGCATAGAGCTCCCGGTCCGATATCGTACAAAACCTGACGCGTTTACACTTCATGTTGCAGCTAATGCTAAACAACGTAATTACCACTTCATGTAGCTGCTTCTTCACCTCATCCGCTATGCATCTCGACGTCTTCAAACTTTGATGGTTCTCTGACGACTTGGTGTACTATTCATCCATCGCTGTTAATACATGATATTTGCAGTGTATGCAACTTAAAAAAAGTCAAAATGTAAAGGACGAGTACGCTGGTCTCTGCTGCCAATTCAACATTAGAATGAACAAGTTATGATCAATTGTGGAGCGATAGCTTGTCATTAACTTGAGTGAGGCAATGGGTGTATGTTGCGACTGATGTCCGCTGATGCATCACCCATTTCCTCGCTATTAAGGTAAAACAGTGACTGTGTCACTTTCGTGCATCCGAGAAAACGGCTTAACCCATTCTGGATATACTGAAATATATTACGAAGATTAAACTAGAGGACTATGGCTTTCAAAACGACGACGATCGTGGTACTTCTGCCTATTAGATGTTCGAGTGTCATAAATCAAGAAACATCATAGGAATCTCACTGAAAGACATCAATGTTTGAATGCTGTGGACAATTATTTGTTTCCTACACAGCTTATGCCTTTGCTACGTAATATTGCGCATAGATTTATCTTGTACTTCAAATATTTAAAATTGTTTTTCTTTCTACATGTCAGATTTGCTGTATCCATTATGATGTAAATGCGTGATGCCAGACTAATAAACCTCTTCCTATTAAACTGCACTTTGTTGCCTGTAAAAAGGAAATCAGTAAATGTTTGTTTTTCAACTAAAGTATTTTTTATAAATAATTAAATATATACATAACGGCTTATCAGATATATTGTAACGTTTAAGATGCTACTGACAAAGCCACATATTTTCATGAATACGTTTCACAGATGATGTCCTGATAGGCCATTATCAAAGCAGCTAGGTAGATCCAGTATTTTTTGTCTTTCGAAAACTATTTGGCTCAGAACCTATTTTTTTTTTTTTTTTGAGTCACCAGTCTTCTGACTGGCTTGATGTGGCTCGCCACGAATTCCTCTCCTGTACTAACCTCTTCATCACAGGGTGGCACTTTCATCCTATGTATTCAATTGTATTTGTTGCATACATTCACATCTCTGTCTTATCCTAAAGTTGTTACCCTCTACAGTTCCCTCTCGTACAATGGATATATATTTTGCAAGAACTTCCAATTGCCAAGCATCGTTTTTTAAGAGAATTTTTAGAATTAATATCACTGTTTTCGTTCTGACGCCTCTAAAACTTTTAAAATCTCCCAAAATCTGACTCGGTAAAGCAATCATAATTTTTAAATAACATTAGCGGGAAACAGCGATCTGTCAGTTAAGTAAAATTAGTAAAAAACTGTCTCGATTGCACAGTCATTTATTAAAAATATGACTGGTTTTGGCCTCTGGTAGTAGGTCATTTTCAAATAATGGACAGTAGAGATAAAAGTTAAAAGTGCTGGTTTATATAGGGAGGTCAGAAAACATTAAAAGGAATATACGTTAAAATGACGTGTCGCTATCCATGCTGCTGACGATGACGAGCCTGGAACAGCTGTGCTGATCCCAGTCGCAAAATTTCTGCTGATGGCTGAGCAGCCACAGTTTAAATAGGGTGAAAGAGGGCACACATGGGTGACATGACATCACTGTCAGCCAATGGGAAGAGATTTACATATTGTATATTATGTTTGAATGTACATTTTTAATATGTACATAAATTTAACAAAGGTAAATGCAGTTAAAGAGCTCAAATTAAGTTACATTTGCTTGGTTTGTATGTGTTATTGCAAATAATATTAGCTGACTTTTGTAGCTGCTTGCCGGCCGGAGTGGCCGTGCGGTTCTAGGCGCTACAGTCTGGAACCGAGCGACCGCTACGGTCGCAGGTTCGAATCCTGCCTCGGGCATGGATGTGTGTGATGGCCTTAGGTTACTTATGTTTGATTGGTTCTGAGTCCTAGGCGACTGATGGCCTCAGAAGTTAAGTCGCATAGTGCTCAGAGCCAATTGTAGCTCCTTAACGAACACCTACATGTAATTTTGACAGAATTCTACATTTTGGAGGAAAATTATAGAGTAAAGAACAACTATGAGCTACCAACTAATAAAGGCGATACAATTATTCCACCAGGATTTAGGTTTGCCTCACTGGATCTAAAAAAATTGCATACTGACGCCCTAGTAGCGGAAGTTATCGACATTATTAAAAATAATCTTGCGAAACATAATATGATGAATTGTGATGAAATTATAGAATCGATTACTCTGTTAAAAACCACATTAAATTTTAATAGCGTCTCATTTAATGAAAATGTAAGTAGGCTGTTTAGGATTTTATGTTGGTAACGCCACGCAGTGCTCTATATGAAAATCACTGGCTATGATGCGTGCAGTCTGTGGCTGGTTGGCATTGTTGGAATATTCGCTATTGTAGTGTTGGGCAGTTGGATGTGAACAGCGCGTAGCGTTGCGCAGTTGGAGGTGAGCCGCCAGCAGTGGTGGATGTGGGGAGAGAGATGGCAGAATTTGAAGAGCGGACGATTTGGACGTGTGTCTGCCAGAAAGAGTAAATTTGTAATACTGGATATCATTAATTGATATATATATATATATTATGACTTTTGAACATTATTAAGGTAAATACATTGTTTGTTCTCTATCAAAATCTTTCATTTGCTGACTATACCTATCAGTAGTTAGTGCCTTCAGTAGTTAGAATCTTTTATTTAGCTGGCAGTATTAGCGCTCGCTGTATTGCAGTAGTCGAGTAACGAAGATTTTTGCGAGGTAAGTGATTCTTGAAAGGTGTAGGTTATTGTCAGCCAGGGCTATTCTTTTGTAGGGATTATTGAAAGTCAGATTGCGTTGCGCTAAAAATATTTTGTCAGTTTAGTGTTGATCAGAATAAGTAAAGAGAGAAATGTCTGAGTACGTTCAGTTCTGCTCAGCTGTTTGAAAATAAAATAACGTAAGAGGTTTACCAGCACAGTAATTGATAAAATTTTTGTAAGGGCACGTTTCAAAAAGTTTGATGCACAGAATTATGGCTTACCAATGGGAAATTATCTTGCCAGTACAATTGCAGATTTTTTTCGTCAGTTATATTGAAACTAAATTTTTTAGTGACAACCCAAAAATACGTAGAAAAGAGATTTATTATAAACTTTATATGGATGGCACATTGTTATATGATGGATCAGAAGTAGAGATTAATTTTGTAACCAGATCTCTGAATAATTTGCAGCTAAACTCGATATTTCCAATTCAATACGAAAAACAAGGATCCATAAGTTTCTTAGATCTGACGATTTGCAATGTCTGACATTTTTTGGTACTATTAGGAAAACAACCATTACGGCACTGACGCAGTCATTAATGCTAATTCTTGTCATTCCATGAAGAGAGGGCCTTCTTTTTAATTATGCTTCACAGAATGGTTAAATTTTCTTTATATGCAGATCAAATGCAGCATCTATTACACGTTTTAAAACAAATTGCATCTCATAATGACTATCATTCAGGAATTTCTGATAATCTGTTTCAAAAATTCGATCAAAACAACACCAAGTATCCGTACTTGAAATTATATATATGGGAACTGTATCCAGTAGAATAGATGGACTATTCAAAAGTTCTGCTATAATCACTACCTTTTCAACTACTAATATGCTTCTTAATAAACTTAAACATATTACTGGCATCAATAACAAACGTTACTGTGAATCAGGAGTACAAAAATTAGCCTGCAGTCCACTTAGCCACACTGGTCATAATTTTAAAACATGCTTCGAGGAACACGCCTCAGGTGTGTCAAGTAATAAATCAGTTTTCGGACAACACCTTACTAATAGCAAACATTCAGAGAGTGATATCATGAACTATTCTGAGATTATCCACATCTCTTCTAAATGTTTACTTTTGAATACTTCAGATGATTTGCAATTATTGTGCACTGTAAGAATAATTCGTCGGGTCTCTGAAATTAACAGCTGGATTTCTGTGGAAAAGCTTTTTTTGACTTATTCGAACATGTTATTTAAACAAGAGGACTGCTGCTTTTCTAGTTATAATTCAACCCTTGTTTTTGTTCCGTCTTTTATGGAATTTTCGTATCATAGCTGATTTTCTCCTTTTCATGGTAAAATGACAACGGATCATACAAAATTACCACTTTATTTTAGAGGTAATTATCTCTTCTATGTAAAAGACTCAGATTTAGAAAAAGTTGTCACTATATGAATGATTTTAGCTTTTTACTCCTTATTTGTAACTGATATTTACGCGTTTTTAACGCAGTTTTATACGCCGACTTTACTTTCTGAGAAAATTTTGTCTCATTTCCTCTTTTGCTTTCAGCTTAGTTTTAAGCAGTTGGTCTCTTTGTTCCAAAAATCGACCAAAGTCTTCCTGTAGACTACAAAATTTCACTACACGGGCCCCACTTGCGTTAGCGCCGCCATTCTCTTTCACCTTTGACAATTGATACTACCCCTGTTGTCAAGGCAACACATGGCGTCCAAGGATTTCGTCTCTGCAACTGGCAGCCATTTCAATAACGATGTCTTCCTGGAAACGGCGTCCTTAGGCATTCTAATCGATGTCACGAGAAGGGGCTCATATACCACCAAGCTTCTCGTTTACCATATTACTGTGAGATATTTTTAAGAATCCAATTATATTATTCTGAATACCGGCGTATTTAATCGTTACGTAGGTACTTTTTATATTTTATTCTGTTAAGAATATATAACTTATGACTTAATAGCTGCTTCTATGGAAAACAGCGTCTTCGTAATGTTAACTGCTGCGTCCAGAAGTTTAATTCATCACGTTGGCTTATTATTTAATGTTTTATAACTGATTTTAATGTAGGGTCTACACGATTTGCATAGGATATTGAATCTTCTGTTTTTTTAACCTTTTAGAGTAAAATTTATGTACATTTTAAAAATGGACTTTCAAATCTTAACATACAACACGTATTCCCATTGGCTGAAACTGACGTTGTATGGCTCATGCGTGCACTCTTTCGTTCTGTTTAAGGCGTGGCTGCTCAGCCATCAACACCAGTTCTGCGACTGGGGCCAACATAGCTGTTCCAAGCCTCATCATCGTCAGTGGGACTGGCAACGATACATCATTTTGATATAGGAGTATATGCTTTTCAGTGTTTGTTGACTTCCCTTTGCAAATCAGCACTTTCAGTTTTTATCTTTACAGTGTCTTATCCAAAGATGATATACTACGTACTAGAGAACGAAACCGGCCTTATTTTTAACAAATGACAATGCAGTCGGGCTTTTTACTAATTTTGTGTATTACAATACTGAACGGTATTTCAGTATGTAAAGGGATATGAAAATCTAATAGTCATAGTGGATTTGAGCGCGGTTTTAGGGGAATGAATAGCATGAAGTGCTACGGGAGTATATGATCTTTCAGTAGGAATTGAGTTGTGCAATAAATCTCAGATGGTAATAGTGAATACTCTGTTCAAGAATCACAAGAGTATGGGGTACGTCCGAAAAAGACCAGGAGACACCTTAAGGTTCCAGCTAGATATTATCATGGGCAGAGAGGGGTTCGGAAATCAGGTATTAGATTGTAAGGCGTACCCAGGTGCAGGTATAGACTCAGATCAGAAATTAGTAATGACGAACAGTATACCGAAGTTTAATAAACTCTTCCGAATGAGTCAGTGTGGAAGGAAATGGGATGTTGAGGTACTGGGGAACGATGAAACGCGTTTGAAGTTCGGTATGGGTGTTGATGCTGCGATAAGGAACACCGGAGTAGGCAGCTCAGCTGAAGAGACGTGGACATCTCTAAAAAGGACAATCACAGATGTACAGAAAAAATAGGTACTATAAAGGTAACACCGAAGAAACCTTGGGTAACAGATGAAATACTTCATCCGATCGACGATACAAGAAAGTACAAAAATGTTCAGTGCAAGACAAGAATACGGCAGCATAGATCGCTCAGGGATGAAATAAATGGGAAATGCAGGGAGGCAAGGCAAAACGGCTGACGGACATACGTAAAGAAATTGAATAAAAGATCTGCGGAAGGAATGATTCAGTATAGAGAAATTTAAAAACAGCCTTCGTTGAAATAAAAAACAATGGAGGTAACATTAAGAGTACAATGGAAATGCCACAATTAAAAGCCGAAGAGAGAGAGCAGATAGATGCAAAGGGGACACTGAAGACCTCTATGGCGTTGAGGGCTTGTCTGATGACTCGATAGAAGAAGAAATTGGAGTCGATAGGGAGGACATAGGGACCCACTATTGCAATCAGAATTTAAAAGAGCTCTGGATGACTTGAGATGAAATGAGGCAAAAGAGATAGACAACATCTGACTGGAATTTTTTAAAACATTGGCGGTAGTTGCAAGTAAACGATTGTTCATATTGGTGTGTACGAACTATGATGCTGGCAACGTATCATCAGACTTTCGATAAAATATCATCCACACATTTTCGAAGATAGCAAGGGCAGATAATCGTGAAAAATATGGCACAAGCAGCTTAACAGCTCATACATCCAAGCTGCAGGCAAGAATAATAAGGAGAAGAATGGAAAAGAAAATTGTAGATCAGTTAGATTACGATCATGTAAAGGAACTAGGGGGGCCGCTCTCACGTTGCAATGGTAACTGAAGTGAGGCTGAAGAAATATCACCAGGATAAGATCAGTAAATCCAAAATTGCAGGACCCCCATTTCACTGTCGTCATATGTGCAACCCACCGTCAACCTTGCGACCGAGTTAATCGCGTGGGCTTCTTGTCAGGGAAGTACATGACAATCGGGTAAAGAATTACCGCCGGTGTGATCTCTGTGTAAGTGGAACTGCAAGTAAGACTGGTTCGACTTGTCAGACTCCACACTTCCATCGCCTTTCCACATAATAAACAGTGTTCATCCGCGTACATCAGCTCGCAACATGTGTAAAGGGGTGAATCGACCATATTTATTACGTGCATTGTGGCCCATGTCATGTACTTATCATTACCTACAATGTATCATCAGCTCTCATTGGGTATCAAGTTCCTGTCATGAGACCGCAGTAAGAGATTAAAAATGTTTCGCCATCGGCTCTCTGGACGGCAGCATCTCATGGCGGATATAACCATAGTCTATGAGAAACGTTGTAATGTGATCAAGTATCGGTGACGTGTTGCTGCCTATAACAGCTGGCACATAAATGTCTGGCATTAGTTCATCAATCAGTGCCATATTCTGAGCATCATTCACATGAACAGGGCCGAAAACTTATAGCTGACGCACATAAGGCCAAGACCAACGTTCCACGCGCCAAGGGTTAGAGTGGCATATCGAATCTTGAGTGTCATCAACAAAATATCCCAAGACCGCCAACAGGTGAGCCACAGTTACCGTTGGCAGTGGAAATATCTGTGCAATATGTAGCAACTGTGACGCAAGATGTACGTTGACATACTGCAGGCGTTGTATCATGTCCCGCACTCTTAAGGAATTATCTCGCATTCGAAATGGAGTCATCTGGAGCAGGTGCCTATCAGTCACCGTTTCTGTTCTACGCAGATCATGTGTGAATGGAATCCCCAGGCATCTCAATGTTTCCATCACGCTAATGAGCCAAGGTCCACATCCAATCCTCGTCCAATTGTCATTATCCACGATTGTGTACATATTCGGAACATTGACCGCCTCAACTTCAAACTCTGCGATCCAATCGAGGGAGCTCCGCACCGGCCATCGCACCCCTAGACCAGAAGTGAAGTATCAAACCAGCGCTTGTTAATGGAAGAATTGTTATAAAGGGAATCAAATGAATTTTGTAACTGGATTGCGAGTATTTTGGTGGAAGGACTCTTCGATGGAGAGTTATCGACAGATATAGAAGTAAATTCAGTAAAGTGTATTCTTACCCTTCCTGTTAGTACTGTGCATTCATGATCTGGCAAACAATGCTAATAGTGGCGGCTGGCCTTCGGCAGACGATGCATTTATCTATAAAGTAGTACTATCAGAAAAAATATTGCACAAATATTCGGTCAGATTTTATTGCTGTTAATATTTACTGGTGATTGCTGCAGAACCTCGATTGATTCATTGTTAATAAGTCTAGGAATATGCACAGTGGGCATGGAAATAGGGAAAAACAGCCAAGCGGGAGTAGGAAGCATACTTGGACTAAGGACAATATGAGAAAGTTAATACAAGATCGCATCTTACCTCTGTAAGAAAAGGAATGGAGCACTTCAGGCACAAGCAGGAGAACATACGAATTTCTCTCTAAGATCAGAGAGAGACTAAAAATAAGACTTCTTTACCTGTCGAGTGGCTTGAACATTACCTGACTCCTAATGGCCCGTGCGCAGTCTGTACAAAAACGAAAGACAGATGAATAACAATTGCAGCTGCAGGGGTGTGGCCACTCTGGAGCCCACACTATCGGACGGTGCAATCTAAGAGGGCGTGCTGAAAAGCAGTGCCTCTCAATTTTTTATTCAGTTATCAGTATCGTTCGAGGCATTACCTGTCACGCGTGTTACTCGCTCGACTTTCTTGCTTTTCTGATGCAAGTGGCAACCCTCCACCACCAGAGGGCTCCGAATTGTAGCAAACAACGAGGCCGTGTACCGTAACTACGTTGGTGCGCGAGAACACCGTGCTATAATCGTGCTTCTCACCGCAAAAAACGTGCGTGCAGTTGAAATCCATACAAAAAATGATAGATGAGTGTGGTGATGATTGTATCAGCGTCATTAATGTGCCACATTGGGCTGATGGTGCTCGTAAAGAAGGAAATGGTGGTGATAACCTTTCCGTGTGTGAAAGAACTCTTCATCTGTTCCCAAAACGTAAAGTACACCTCCGATTACTTCAGTTTCGTAGTGATAAAGCAAAGCAAGCAGATGTGAGCTTGTGGTTCCGTCGACAAACCTGGTCTCTTGTTGGGGGGAATGTGTTAGTCACCAGGCTGACTATTGTGACGTTTCTAGATGAATAGGTCTAGTATGCAAGTATTGCTTTGTAGAGAGCGAGCGCGCTACGTGGTGCGTAATTCGCGGTAGCACGTGGCGCGCCCGCGAGAGATTTGCAACGGTCGGTGGGACGCCTCCGTCGCCACGTGACCTGCAGCTTGGGGCATTGTTTGGTTTTTCGCGCATTACGCGAAAACTATGTAACTTACGGTGAAGAGCGATGCGGCAGTGGATTGTGGTCAGCGATATGTACCTTCTGAAAGATCGATCTTTATTTCAAAAGTTATAGTAACCTCAAAATCGCGAATACTGAAAGACTAACAAAAATAGTAAATAACAACTTAAAGGGATGAGCGAGCACTCATTAAAAACGTTTCGTCATAGCGGATCGAGTGCCGTAGTCATATGTTAAGAATCACATATAATTAAGCCCGTAAAGAGCAATAAACAAAGTTTGAGGGAAAATTGTTTATAAAATTCAATAGAAAATTGTTTATAAAATTCAATAGAAAATTCATGACGTAAAGAACGGCACTATATAAGATTTTGGGTGGCATCACACGTATTTTAAACTAGTTAAGTTACACTATACACTTAACTTGCAATAGTTTTCATTTTTTGCAAATTATTATTAACATTTATCGCCCATAATTAATTAATTATATATATATGAAGATTTTTAGCGGCGCAATGTGTAGATCGCTATAGATTACGTCTAAAACGGTGCTGTATGGAGTTCTATGTTAAAACATTGCAGCAGAGATGTCAACAAACAAATCTGCGCTAAGTGGCGAAATTTTGTAGAAACTAAAACTTGATTTACAGGCGATAGAATAACCCTAGAAATTAATGTAAAATGGTAAATAATATGTACTTTTTAGCGCAGTTCCGATGGTGTATTTATTTCAGTCGAGGGAAGTATGAATCAAAATTTGTAACCTTAACTGGTGAGATTGGTACTTGCATTACCAGGGGGTGGACATCCGAGCCTTTATAAGCGAGCGGTCATCTTGGCCAGAGGTCAGTCGTTGGTCAGTCGTTTTGGAGGGTGGGTGGCGAGCAAGTCCTACTTGAGGGTGGCCCATGTGGTCGTTTGAGAATTCTTTTTCGCTCCGATTTATTTCGACCAAGAGTATTGTTTAATAGTGCAAGTGTGCAAGCGTGTATTTGGTGAACTGGAAGTGCTACGATTATTTGTGTGAGTGCGAATTACGAGGTATACATCGGCGTAAGTGAACATGTGGCGACCTATGATTTCGTGCCAAAACTGCTAGAACAAAGAGGACAGTGGGACTTGTGGTTCTGTTCGAACTGATTCGTTTATAGCAAACCTACATTACTGCTATTGGGGGCTCGGAGTCAAATTATTATTAAAGTAAAACTGTAAACTGTCTCGCCAGTGCTAATTTCGTTGTTTGAAAGAAAAGGACAACGCCAATAAATAGTGATTGAACTGTGTCGTGAAAAAAGTGATATTGCTGTAATAATCACCTAATTTTTGTTCCCTAGCATAAACTGTACTAATGTCTGAGTGAATAATTAATTCAAAAACCGTAACAAATGCGCGGGTGTGGAACAGTATAACTAATGCAACAAGTGTGGAAATCATCCCCTGAGACTTACGTCAGAGCCAAAATTTGCAGTAACATTTTTAACCAATATTTGTATATGCACATATCGTGTGAAAACGCTGCAACCCGCCCCGTCGCACTATGCTGAGAAATAAAAAAATAAACACGAAGAATGGAGGTAAAGAATGTTAATAATGTTTGTTTTATGTAAAAATCTAGAAAGTTTTGGGAGTTTCCACCTAAAGTACGTGGAGGCATTACTTTTCAACACGCCCTCGTATGACTACATTGTGAATGATGGTCGTCAGGCATTAAGGTCCTTGCATCCCATAGCCGGACTAAGGAGCGATCGATTTTGCTCATCTTCGACGAAACTGCAGCCATATTATCAAAGAAGTCCAAAGATTGCTTCACGAGCCTTTCAACGTCAGCATGCTGCCATCCCGGCAAGACCATATTCTGTAGAAATTGAGAGAAGGCAACTGAGGTCGGTGGTCACAGAATGAAATGTTTCCAGGGCTTTCCATCGCTTTGGTGAGAGTAATTACCGAAATGTGGTTTCTAAGAAGTTACAATGAATTGTGGAACCGATTGTCTCAGTGGAAACGCAGCTGACGTGCTGCCTTACGTCCAGGCTATCTAAAATTTTAGGGACTTGAATAATTTCATTTGACTACAATATTCCTGCTTGTGAATTTCTTCCTTCTCTTTGAGTTACATTATTTTTGCTCCATATCCTTGTACACGTGTGCAATCGACTGTACATTCTGAATGAAGATCTCAGTCTTTCTTAATAAAAATAAGAGGCCTGTGACACGTATTGTTACAATCTGGAAACTATAATAAGCAAATTCTACGCCTCATATAAGTCTCTTGCGAATTCGCTCTTTTGAAGCAGCCAAACCATCTGGAATCTACTCCACGATCTGAATAAAATTATCATTAGTCATCGACTTGTAAAAGCAAATAATTAGTGACAGAATGTCACTTGAAGACTGTATTTTTGGAAAAGCAAATAACTTTCCACGAAACATCCTGTCATGATAATGTTTACTAAAATCAAGTAGGGTGGCGCAGTGGTAAGACACTGGACTCGCATTCGGGAGGACGACGGTTCAATCCCGCGTCCGGCCATCCTGATTTAGGTTTTCCGTGATTTCCCTAAATCACTCCATGCAAATGCCGGGATGGTTCCTCTGAAAGGGCACGGCCGACTTCCTTCCCCATCCTTCCCTAATCCGATGAGACCGATGACCACGCTGTCTGGTCTCCTTCCCCAAAACCAACCAACCAAAATCAAGTAGGTTAAGATTCAAGCAGTCATTCCTATGCAGCGATCGTGTGGGATGGTAAAGGCCATATGGCTGATACATGTTCATCTCCCTGAACATCCAGCTTCACAACTACATTAATCTCTTTTATTGTTCTCTCTTCTTGCGCTTAGGCTTTCTTCGCTTATACGTAATTCCTCGCATTATTGGTCTCCCACAAGCCAAGCAACGTAAGGCATCCTGACACTCACAGTCAGGCGTTTCGTAATCTAAAAGTCGCATAAAGCAATTTTTCTGGTATCACCGTGATCAGAAGGCATACCAGATGAACGAAACAGTTTTTAACTACACTCACATTCCAATATATTACGAAATTACTAAGAAAAATGTTACGCGTGCAAACAATTTTTTTAGAAAAGTTACATTCAAGTGCAGTAAAAAACAAGACGTTTCTAAAATCAGCGCTAACAGTGATTTTAACTGTATCGACGTATCACCTGCGTCCTTGGTATCTTAAAAAATACGCCTAATTGTGTAAATTTGGTTTTACGTTTCCTTTTGTTGTGGTCTTCAATTCAAAACTGGTTTGAAACACATCTCTAGGCCAGTACAGCCTGTGCTAACCTCTTCATGTCTTCATAACTACTGCAACGTACAGATGCTACAGTAGAGCTACATGTTCTCGAGAAACATACTAGCTATAGCTGCTCCTCGCAGACATTCGCAAAATCAACGTAGCAAGGCCATGTGGGCTAATGTAACAAATCCAGATCAGTTAATCGCCCATACTGTTGCCCCTACAACTATAAGCGAAAGAGATGGAGAAAAGGTAACTGATAATAGATTAATCCCCGTGTGAGACAAGGCTGTCAGTGCCTTCTTGGTCAAATGTTTGCGCCTGCCTACGGGACTATGATTGTACCGAGGCTTGCACCTCTTCGTCCTTAGCAAATCGACTGTCATGAATGTCTTTCTTTAGGGCCCCAAAAACATGGAAATCGCATGGTGACAGATCGGGGACTGTATAGAGGATGCGTAAGGGCTTCCAGTGCAATTTCAGCAGAGTATTCAGAACAGATTTAGCAACATGTGGGCGCGTCGTGAAAAGGTGCACGCTTGGGTACAATCATGATTCCGTTGGCAACCGCAAACGGCTTTCCACGAAGGTATGGACCAGATTGTCTCACAGTGTAGATATTAACAGATATAGCTATTACTTTCCAAGATGCTACTCCAGGTGGGTGTAAAAATGAATGTGCGCAATGGAAAATAATAAACGTTAAAAATGATGATTTGGCCCTGGCTGACTATCCCCTGAAGCAGATCTTAGGATCTCTTAATTCCATAAATTACAGTCTAAACATAAATGAATGATGAAGGCAACTAATACTACGAAATGATAAACGTTGTTTCTTATTATACGTTTATTGCAGATTTAAAAAAAAAAACCTTTCTGACAAATGTCTCTATTTCCTAAGTAAAATTATTATTCAATTGCCCAGCTCTGCCCCCTTTTATGGCCACGCGATCTAACATAAATAACGCGAAATGACTGACATTATCTACGTCCCAAACACTAGAAGACACTACTTTCAAGGATGATCTACAATGGTGTGGAACCTCAGTGCAAATAAACTAACGTGATCACAGCTGTTTAGCTTTATAGCCCTAATAAGCCGAAGCAGTTTGCGATATCACCGATGTACTGCGTCGGTGCGTCGGCGTGCTGGTTCTCGTACTCGACTGCGTCGATGGAATAACTCCAGCCACAAATAAACTCTTTCAAACACTAGGACGGCAGAAGGCGGTCCTCTGACTAATATACTCTAATACTGTCTTCTCCGCTCTGTGTTCTACGGACGAGAAACGCGAACTCCCAGTCACAAGGACGGAGTTCAGACAACGTCTTAATGTAAATATAGGCAGAGGAAGTGTTCTCAATTACTGAAAGCTGCGTGCTCATCGACGGCTTCCAACTCAGAGGTGAGGTCTAGAATCGTTTAGGTTCGCAACAGTACAGCGCCTAACTGTTCGAACTATAAACTCTCCTGAGAGCAAAGACAGCAAGTTCGTCTGTACAAAAAAAAAGCTGATTTCAAGCGACCGTCACACACGGGCGCTCACAACGGAAGACCTCGTCTCTCGATTACTGTCTTTCCGCAAGCCTCGGCTTCCCACCATTGTAATTCCGAAAACGAATAATATTCCCGAAACCACGGAATATTCTCCCTCTCTACAGATTCTTCCGAACGCCGGCCAACCATATTTTAGTTTTTTCTCGTCCAGCGCGGAAAGTTTGCGAGGAAAAACCTATACTCGTACAATGGTACGCTTCTGAGTAAAAATCCTTGGAAATAACCCAGAATAACCCAACCTGCGTGGTTTCTGAGGTGCTGCTTCTTCGTTCCTCTCACATGCGTCCAAGATTTTCGTATTTTCCGACGTATAATCCTTCCGGTTCGGCTACAAAACCGGCTCGTCGCGACTCTATTGTGCTCCAGCGCTTAGTTACTACCATGTACGTCTTGCTATTTCCTGTGTTTAAGCAGGATCAACACATCTGTGTCTGCCTTCCACCAGGGGATGGAGTACCATCTCCCGTTTCATTTCCACTGTCGTTCCAACCTGTACTAGTATGATAATAAAGACACTCCGTCACCTTTCATGCAACAAGCGTTAACAATTATTTACAAGGCGTATGTGACAGTGTCAGTCTCCTTTAAATATTCATATATACGATGCACTATCTATCAAATAGTACCTAATGTGGTTGTAGATCACGGCAAAGTATGTGGATGAGTGCTTGTAATGAGTGAAATTATAGCCACCTTACAACTTTTGAAATAATAAACACTTTACTTACTTCCCTTCCATCCGTCTAGTTCTCATTTGACTGCACCTTATACTGAAAGAGCTTCTGCCCCTTTTCAGGAACTGTATTGTTGTCTGGCCTCTCCACAAATACCCTTGCGATATGGTTCTATTTAACGGACGGTTATCTGTAGCGTTGAGGCTCGTATCCACTTCACAGCAGAATGGTTGCTGGATATAATTTCCATTCTAAGTAAATCTACCTCCAACGATGTTTATATTTCCTCACAGATATACCCTAGATTTAACCTTTACCCTATCTTCTCTCAAGAATACCACATATTATTGTATCCAGAAATGTCTAGGTGTTATACGAACAAGCCTCTGTCATGTGACAAACGATACTATTATGTTGGGGAGGTCGGCACCGAAGCATTAGCTTTCAAAATCGTGTGAAATGTTTCTTATGCTGTACTTTCTTGCTACATGCGTATTCTTTACAAGGTCATAAACGGACACGAAATTGTTGCTAAGAGTATAGATAAATTTATGTTTGAATGTAACTGTCAGCAGAACAATTTGTAATTTATCCGTGCCGTCTCTGCAAGTAATACCCATGTCTCTGTCAGTTTCAGTTAGTACGGATTACTCGCCGATGATTATTTAATTATGCATTTATTTTGCTTGTCAAGTTTAAGATCGTGACAGCCTCTATTAAATCTAATCAGGCATTATTTAAGGAGTTCGCTTTCCTATTCAGCTTAAATGTGGAAAGACTAAATGAGAATTAATTGATCGGAAAAGTGTTGAGAAGGACTGCGGCAGCTTCAACAGAAAACAAATGACAGAAGAGTCAGTGAAAAAACAGGAGAAAAAGTAACTTTATGTAACAAGAATTATTAAAGTGGAAGAGTGGGTCAGAGATGCTGGGTGGCTAGTGAGCGTGAAAAAGGCTGCTGCGGTATGTCGAGAATGGAATTAAGTCTTTGTTAACTGAAAAGCCTTCAGAAGGATGGCTCTGGATCACACTCATAGCACTAGCTATTCTCCTCCTCTGATGTATGGTATAAGTGGAGAGGAAGTAGCAAGTTCCGCGTTCTGGCCCCGACGGGCAAATCAGGCCCACCGACCGCCGTGTCGCTGTCAATGGCGTCATCGGTGGCAACTATGGACAGGCATGTGATCAGCACAGCGCGTCCCCTATCGTTGCCGTGTTTATTGACCTTCGAAACGCTGCTGATCGATCGAGTAGATCCTCCTTTGTCCTCACGAAGCTGAGTGCAAAACATGCACTCGTACAGTGGACACATCGTATCTTGTGTTACAGTTATACAAAGATGCAAAATGTCTGATCTATGAGGAGAGAGAAGCCTGTTAACTAAGAATAGGGTGAAAAAGACATTACCTCTTATGAATTAGATGGTCGCTTGTCTGAGATCATCTACGTTTACTAACGACGAAAGGAATAACCATTATCAAATAACCGAATATAAAACAAGTGTCTTAAGCAGGCCTACATAACTTACACTATTTGTGCGTTTTGACTTCACTGTAACAGAAATTCTCTAGGTCTAACAACTACCCTACTTTCTGCTTCAATTTTGATGTTCCTGAATTTTCTGAAGCACGTATAAGCGTGAGATGTGTCACATATTATCAAAATCTGTTCTCCTGAATTAAGATGAGCATTCAAGATCATAATGAGGGCATCTATGACGCTTTTGCCGATAAATTATTAGCTTATAGTTGTGGTAGTCGAAAGATTGTTTCTGTCTGTCACAGGCTATTGGTGTCTATTGATGGTTTCGGATCTCGCGACTGATATCGTACATCTTCTTTGCGGAGAACAGACATTAGAGTGGGTACGTGGCCCGACAGCTCGCTGCTGATACATCGCCAGACCTCTAAACCCCTCCCCCTCCCCCCTCCTGCCCGCTCCATCGTCCCCATCCCCGCCAAACGCGCACACACTCTCACGCTGAACCCCGACCCTCAGTCTGCAGTGTGGCAAAAAAAAGATGACCGCTTTCCGCCTCTTGATTTACAGTGCCGAGTCAATTTTATAAATGACCCATCATATATTATTTTGCTGCAAGATCCGAGTTCATCTTATTGCGATGAGAACAAATATGAATCACGCGGGAATCCTACGTCAAAAAATGAGGCTAGTCTTTACCACTACTCTGGGAAACATAATAAGCACTCTGAACTTGCAACATTTTTCCTCTGCTTCGTGCCTCATCTGATTAATCTGCTTACACCCTGGCGAGTCTCTTTCTCTTCCGAAGGTATCTTGGGAGATACAGTGCTCAACTTTTTTCTCGATGTTCGGACGGCTTGCACACAGAACGTCTTGTTTACAAGCGCGATTTCAAACGGCTTGACAGACTGCTAAAGATAGGAACAGCTTCGTTAAATGGGAGGACACGAAGGCATTGGGCTCACGCAGACTACCAAGAGGAAGGAGCAAGCACTGGCCAATCCTTATTCTACACATGTAGAGAAGTGCATACTGTATAAGCGCTTGTAGCAGAAAGTTTCTCTCACATTCTCGCCCCCTCTCCCCCCCCCCCCCTCTCAGTCACTCATACACGTAAACAAACGAACAAACAAAGTTACTCCTACTTTCATTACTTCATTCCTTTCTCTGTGATCTACCTCCTTGTGTAATCTGTTCAATTAAATCCAGTTCTGACGAATTCGGTGTCCCACTTAACTTCACATGTTGGTGATTTTAGTGAGTACGTATGTTATGTTGACGGTGATGTACTATCGTTACTTTTTTTTCTAGAGTGTAATTGAACGTAAACCACAAAAAACTGTTCCACTGTCGACAAATTATGAAAATAATACGGACTTCATGGAGCGACTTTCTTCGAGCATCCTTAAATCGAACCCATATCCCGGTAAGCCCGACAGCCTCAAGTGTTTTTCGGTATTTTTCCTTATACGTGATCATTCGTCATTCCTGTTCATCCTTGATTCTGATTTCAATTTTTTCTCCCCCGTAAGTTTTTCATCCTATGAGAAGTTACATTACCCGCACCCCTTCTGCCATGTGGCTCTTCGTTTCATATTTTATATGACCGTTCAATTTATATTATTCTTCCGTAGCGGTACATTTAATATGCTTGAAATATCTAATACGCCTTATAAAATGACTTTTATATTAATCATATGAATATTTATATATGTGTTTGGAGAGAGAGAGAGAGAGAGATTGATTTTTGACTGAGATTTTTACTTTAAGTCGTAACTGGTACCTGAATTTTGGTTGCTGCCTCCTTGAATGATCAGCTTCTGCACCAGTTGGTGACGTATTATATTTTGAAGGAAGTTACTGTTCTTTAAAATTTAAAGTACGACTCTGTTAGTTAGTTGGCCGTATTGCGGATAGCACTGAGCCCAAGTTTTCCGTAACTTTTCATGCCTAAGGGACCACTGTTGTCACGAGAAAAGGAGATTGCTTGGCACACATATTCCTTTCAAACTACACGTCCTGCTGCATCAAAACTGGTCAGTGGAGTTCAGCACCATACTATTATACAAGAACACAGTCCACCCCCTTACTGCAATTAAGAAGTTATGAGAGGTTGTTACGTACTGAATGGAAACTATAGAGAACGCATTTCCTTTCCTAATTTTTAGTGATCTTTGTACACTTACAGTTCTGTCCATTGATAGCCAAGACGACAATGAAGTTCACCCCCCTTTTCCAAAAAACAAGATATTTCTATTCTTCACTTCCAGAAAATTTGTATACTATTACACTTACTTTACTAGGTTTTACCATTGAAATAGTAATTTTCATTAAATGTAATAGTACGTTCTGAGCGACGGCCTAGCAACACGTCCTTTTCCACAAGATACAGATTAACAGTCCTCTTTTTTTTAATAAATCAACTGTCTTTTTTTTAGAGTCCACACTCAAAGATTCGCAACTACTATCGTTGCGGGGATTGCGCGCTAAAGAGTTTGTTGCTGTCCAGCTGCGCTTCACTTCACTTCAAGTACTTTTTGAATCAAATTTACATTTACCTTAATACATACATTACTGAGCTTCTCAGAATAAAATCAGGTACAAATTAGTTTAAAAAAGGGCAGTGAGGCTCACATGACATTACAGCCCGTTTGTTCAATTACCTGTGGGAATTGTTATACAAGATTCGTCTAAAGTGACGACCACTATCGAACAGGCAACATATGTTAATAATGCAATGAAGTCGAGAAGTGGCACGTAGCGCTCAACATATCTAAATGAGTTATTTTGGTCGGATAACTCGCGACGTATGTTCTAGCAAGCGTGATGCCGCAGTGCACTGTTTCAAAACATCAACAGCGAGTTTTATTAAGAAGTACGTAAGACGGTGACGGAGACACGGGCGATGTTGGCGCAAGTGTACGGATTGGAAGTGTTTATGACTACTTCAAACATCTTCGGTACCCAAGTTTCTCTCTGATGATGCGGAACGTTTGGGTCGACTGTGAACATGCATAAAGGCAGATAACATCAAGCAAAAGGGCAGGGGATAGCCTCCATGGTACTACAGGAAGCAGTAGATGGCAATAATTTTGGGGGAAGAAGGAGACTAAAATATTAGATGAACTGAGGACAGACACTATGTAAGTGCTGCTGTAAGAGGAAGAAACTAGCCTGTAGCTCGTAGATTATTAATTAATATACTACTCAAGACTGAATGCCAATTTACGGTTTGAGTCACTGATTTATAATGTAAAAGTGAGTCCCTCACAGACAGTCGCATGTACATGCATGCAAATCATATTTACGGCCTACTGATTGAAACTGATCGACGTGTGCATGGTAGTTTCAGAAACATATGAAAATTACCATAGTTATACCCAAATAAAAATAATGGACTATTTCTGTTATCTCTATAACACGTCAGAAATTTATCTTGAAAATATGAACGTAGAAACAGATTTCCGAAGGCAATGTGCAGAAAAGTAATCCATATTTTTAAACAGATGTATTGATTTATTAGTGTTACTTAATATATTGCCTTGTGTAAGAAACCAGATATTTCATTCGAAGTATTTTCACCTTATTCGATGGAAATAGTTCACCTCGCACTTTAAAAGGAAATTTATAAAATTCGTCTGTTAGTAGTGTTCTCGTAAAAATGTTTTGGTGAGATTAGAGCACAAAAATTGTTCCCCGCAACACCTATTATCTCACTATGATGAAAAGGTAGTTCTCACAGGCAATTAATGTTTAGATTAGATAATACTTCCAAATACGAATTCAAAATCTGAACTGGAATTAAATGATGATAAGTAACTGACTAAATATTCATAGATGAAAATTACTGGTGTGATAGGTAACAAGGCATTCCAAGATATCTTACATTATAGTATTATACATTAAAGAGTATGTTATATGTGCGATCATAAAGGGTGTTAGGGGTGTAAGGGCAGATACTGTGATCATCACTTCAGTGTATTAGCTGTTTTTTTCTCTCCGTCTAATAATATTCTCACAAACGCTTCACATAGTGTAATAACTGATGTTTTTTCCTTGGTTATAACTGCACCACTAAGTGGACTGCGTCTGTCAGAACAAACTATCGTTATATTAACATGAAATATTGTTTAACGTAGTTTCCTAAAATCTCGAAAAGGTCCCGATCGTATTATTTAATATTTTTATACGACGCTCTACTAAACATTTGGACAGTTGTTATTGTTGTGGTCTTCTGTCCTGAGACAGGTTTGATGCAGCTCTCCATGCTACTCTATCCTGTGCAAGCTTCTTCATCTCCCAGTATCTACTGCAGCCTACATCCTTCTGAATCTGCTTAGTGTATTCATCTCTTGGTCTTCCTCTACGATTTTTACCCTCCACGCTGCCCTCCAGTACCAAATTGGCGATCCGTTGATGCCTCAGAACATGTCCTAGCAACCGATCCCTTCTTCTAGTCAAGTTGTGCCACAAACTCCTCTTCTCCCCAATTCTATTCAATACCTCCTCATTAGTTATCTGATCTAACCATCTAATCTTCAGCAAACTTCTGTAGCACCACAATTCGAAAGCTTATATTCTCTTCTTGTCTAACTATTTTTCGTCCAATTTTCACTTCCATACATGGCTACACTCCATACAAATACTTTCAGAAACGACTTCCTGAAACTTAAATCTATACCCGTTGTTAACAAATTTCTCTTCTTCAGAAACGCTTTCCTTGCCATTGCCAGTCTACATTTTATATCCTCTCTACTTCGACCATCATCAGTTTTTTGCTCCCCAAATAGCAAAACTCCTTTACTACTTTAAGTGTCTTATTTTCTAATCTAATTCCCTCAGAATCACCCGATTTAACTCGATTACATTCCATTATCCTCGTTTTGCTTTTGTTGATGTTCATTTTATACCCTCCTTTCAAGACACTGTCCATTCCGTTCAACTGCTCTTCCAAGTCCTTTGCTGTCTCTGACAGAATTACAATGTCATCGGGAAACCTCAAAATTTTTATTTCTTCTCCATGGATTTTAATACCTACTCCGAACTATTCTTTTGTTTCCTTTACTGCTTGCTCAATATACAGATTGAATAGCATCGGGGAGTGGCTACAGCCCTGTCTCACTCCCTTCCCAACCACTGCTTCCCTTTCATGTCACTCGACTCTTATAACTGCCATCTGGTTTCCGTACAAATTGTAAATAGCCTTTCGCTTCCTGTATTTTATCTCTGCCACCTTCAGAATTTGAAAGAGAGTATTCCAGTCAACATTGTCAAAAGCTTTCTCTAAGTCTACAAATGCTAGAAACGTGGTAGGTTTGCCTTTCCTTAATCTTTATTCTAAGATAAGTCGTAGGGTCAGTATTTCTTCACGTGTTCCAACATTTCTACGGAATCCAAACTGATCTTCCTCGACGTAGGCTGCTACCAGTTTTTCCATTCGTCTGTATAGAATTCGCGTTAGTATTTTGCAGCTGTGACTTATTAAACTGATAGTTCGTTGATTTTCACATCTGTTAACACCTGCTTTCTTTGGGATTGGAATTACTTTATTCTTCTTGAAGTCTGTGCGAATTTCGCCTGTGTCATACATCTTGTATGACACATCTTATCATACTACTGTCAGTAGTTCTAATGGTATGTTGTCTACTCCCGGGGCCTTGTTTCGACTCAGGTCTTTCAGTGCTCTGTCAAACTCTTCACGCAGTATCATATCTCCCATTTCCATAATATTGTCCTCAAGAACATCGCCCCTGTATAGACTCTCTATATACTCCTTCCACCTTTCTGCTTTCCCTTCTTTGCTTAGAACTGGGTTTCCATCTGAGCTCTTGATATTCACACAAGTGGTTCTCTTTTCTCCAAAGGTCTCTTTAATTTTCCTGTAGGCAGTATCTATCTTACCCCTCGTGACATAAGCCTCTACATCCTCACATTTGTCCTCTAGCCATCCCTGCTTAGCCGTTTTGCACTTCCTGTCGATCACATTTTTGAGAGGTTTATATTCCTTTTTGCCTGCTTCACTTACTGCGTTTTTGTATTTTCTCCTTTCATCAATTAAATTCAGTATCTCTTCTGTTACCCAAGGATTTCTGCTAGCCCTTGTCTTTTTACCTACTTGATCCTCTGCTGAGTTTACTATTTCATCTCTCAAAGCTACCCATTCTTCTTCTACTGTATTTCTTTCCCCCATTCCTGTCAATTGTTTCACATCTGCCCCTGGAAATGTCTTACAATTTAAAATCTGGTTCCTAAATCTCCGTCTTACCATTATATAATCTATCTGATACCTTCTAGTATCTCCAGGGTTCTTCCATGTATACAATCTTCTTTCATCATTCTTGAACCAAGTGTTAGCTAATATTAAGTTATGCTCTGTGGAAAATTCTACCAGGTGGCTTCCTCTTTCATTTCTTAGCCCCAATCCATTTTCATCTACTACGTTTCCTTCTCTTCCTTTTCCTACTGTCGGCTTCCAGTCACCATTAAATTTTCATCTCCCTTCACTACCTCAGTAATTTCTTTTATCTCATCATACATTTCATCAATTTCTTCATCATCTGCAGAGCTAGTTGGCATATAAACTTGTACTACTGTAGTTGGCGTGAGCTTCGTGTCTATCTTGGCCACAATAATGCGTTCACTATGCTGTTTGTAGTAGCTTACCCGCACTCCTATTTTTTTCATTCATTATTAAACCTACTCCTGCATTACCCCTATTTGATTTTGTATTTATAACCCTGTATTCACCTGACCAAAAGTCTCGCTCCACCTGTCACCGTACGTCACTAATTCCCACTATATCTAACTTTAACCTATCCATTTCCCTTTTTAATAAAATTTCTAACCTACTTGCCCGACTATGGGATCTGACATTCCACGCTCTGATCCGTAGAACGCCAGTTTCATTTCTCTTGATAATGACATCCTCTTGAGTAGTCCCCGCCCGGAGATCCGAATGGGGGACTATTTTACCTCCGGAATATTTTGCCCAAGAGGACGCCATCATTATTTAATCATACAGTAAAGCTACGTGCCCTCGGGAAAATTACGACTGTAGTTTCCCCTTGCTTTCAGACAGACAGGAGCTATATACTTTTTAATATGTCCAATACATAAATATATAATTGGGAAACGTTTGTAGCAAAAATCTCGAAAAGTGTTTCATCGATTTACTTCAAATTTTTGCACGATAGCCTAATAAACATTTGGATGGACATCGGCTGTGTATTTTTAATATATAATATAAAAGCATGTGCGTAGTATATAAAGGAGGAACGATACCTATTTGTAGATTAAAACTATGCGAAATACCGTCACTGAAGCTACTATCCTCACAGACCCGGCAGCTGGGGAGGTCTCTCTTGTATACCAATGATTCCTAACGTCTAACCTTCCATTTTTGCGAATTCAATTTCCAATCAAGCTTTCGTTTGCAACAACAATAAACAAGGCTCAACGTCGTAGAAAGAGGAGGAGATGGAGAGAAAGGTTGGATGGTCAGAGAGGACGAAGGAGGAGATAAACAGAGAGAAGGAGGAGGAAGAGATGAACAAAGAGAGAGGGGGAGAGGTTATAGATAGAAAGGGGGGGGGTGAAGTTTAGGATATATATGCAAACCCCTTATACAGGGTGACTCACTAACTATTGCCACCAAGAATAACTTCGAAAGTATGAAAGGAGCTGAAAAGTTGGAGGGACAAAAGTTTCATGGGACAGCGGGGTCGTAATATGACGTTGGTTTTTTGTTGCTAGGTGGGGTGGCTTCAGAGATATGAAGGTCAACTTAATTTTTTTTAATGGGATACTATAGTTTGGTACTTATTTTATGATACCGGCTATCGAGCCGCATCCAATGATATGTAACAGTAAGGTCTATGAATGTCAACGAAGGTCAGAAAGGTGGCATGAACGTCCACTTACAGGTGTTCGAAGTGATAACCATTGGTATCAATGAAGTGCTGCAACCTTCTTGTCATGGATTGAGTGGTATTCCTTATCACTTCATCACTTATCGAAGCACATGCTCTGACAACTGTCTCTAACATATCTTCAGCTGTAGTTGGAACGTCTTTAGAAACAATGTCTTTTACAAATCCCACAAGAAAAAATCCAGAAGCGTCAAGTCTGGCGGAAGATCCGGCCACGACACATCTCCTCCGCGCCCAATCCAACGATTTGGTAATTGACTCTGCAACTCATTTCTAGCCATCCGTGAAAATGTACCGGACATCCATAGTGCTGACACCACATTCTGTTTCTTGTTCCTAAAGGTATTTCTTCCAATAACGGACCTAATATTTCTTGCAGTAAGGTGGTGTACTTCCTGCCATTAAGATTTCCTTAGATGAAATAATGGCCTATAATTATCTCCTTCAGAATCCCACACCGTACATTCACCGACCACGGTTTTTGGTGTGCAACTGGCCTCAGCCAACGTGGATTTTCAGTGGCCCAATAACGCATGTTATGCAAATTAACATTTCCATGGTTCGTGAATATAGTCTCGTCAGTAAATAAAATCAAATTAATAAATGTGTCATCCCTCTGAATCTGAACTTCAGTCCATCGGCAAAATTCAGTGCGACGCATACAATCCTTACCAGTTAATTCTTGGTGGAGACTGATATGGTAAGGATGACATTTATGGCGATGCAGAGCACGAACAACACTACTCTGGCTCATGCCAGATTCCCTTGCGATCTGACGCGAGCTAACAAAAGGATCTCGAAGCACAGTGACAAGAGTATCAATTTTCGTTTCCTAGTTAGTAACTTTCCTTTGCCGGATATGTTTCCTATGCGTTAAAGGTCCAGTCGTTGTCAATTTATCATACACATGTTTAAATGTACGACGTATCGGGTGAGTATGTTGAGGATATATTTAAGCGTATAAAGCCACGCTGGGTAGCCGCGTGGTCTGAGGCGTCTTGTCACGGTCCGCGCGGCTCCTCCCGTCGGAGGTTAGAGTCCTCCTTCGGGCATAGGTGTGTGTGTCGTCCTTAGTATAAGTTAGATTAAACAGCTTAGGGACTGATGACCTCAGCAGTTACCTTACCACAAATTCAGCGTATAAGTTTCTAGCTCTAACTGAATTTCATTGGCATTCTCCATAAATGAGAAGCATATCGACTTGTTCTTCGAAGAAATACGTCATTCACATTGGTTGATTCGACGATACTAGTCTTACCTTTTAGTGTTGTATTGAGAAACCATCGAATGGTGTTTATATGTCAATGACACGTTAGATGAATACGCAGTATTCGGCGAATATTTACTATTTGCACGATATACGAGAGAGAATTGTCAGAGCATGTGCTTTATAAGTGCTGAAGTGATAGGAAATACCACTCAATCCATGATAAGAAGATTGCAGCACTTCATTGATACCATTGGTTATCACTTCGAACGCCTGTAAGTGGACGTTCATGCTACCTTTTAGACCATCGTTGACCTTCAAAGACCTTACTGTTACATATCACTGGATTCGGCTCGATAGCCGCTGTCATAAAATAAGTACCAACCTATAGCATCCCTGCTGCCTTTTCTTCGACTAACAACATAAAACTGTTCTACGGCACATGTTGAACGACATTTGTCTTTGACTTCCATTACGTGATTCCATAGTCCCTTCATCGTTATGCTGCAATAACGTGCTGATGGTTCAGTGATAGCCCAATTTCTCATTCCGCTGCAACGACATAATTCAATTAGCAACTTCAAAACCTGTCATTTTACTCGAACTCAAATTAATTTGCGGTATGGTTTTGACTTCTTCCCAGAAAAGAGCTGAACAAATATACTCCACGCTACTATTTCTCCTTCGTCGTTGGCATGATCAACAGTACATTGTGGGAACTTTTATGAAGCCCATTGTCTTCTTCGTTAAAATAATTTTTATTATAAATTTCATTCTCAGCTCTAAGGAGAAGCGTGGCCTGTTTCAAACCTTCTGATTATAGAGACGTGCTTCTTCTCAGACTCTGCAAGAGAGGCGCTCTGCATCGCGGTGTAGCTTGCTCGCCAGGTTTCGAGAGGGTGCGTTTCTGGATGAGGTATCGAATGTATTGCTTCCCCCTACTTATACCTACTGAGGAGATCACGAATGTGAAATTAGAGAGATTAGAGCGCGCACGGAGGCTTTCAGACAGTCGTTCTTCCCGCGAACCATACGTGACTGGAACAGGAAAGGGAGGTAATGACAGTGGCACGTAAAGTGCCTTCCGCCACACACCGTTGGGTGGCTTGCGGAGTATAAATGTAGATGTAGATGTAGATGATGTTGCACCCCCTCCAGCCTGGATGCAAGCACTGATTCGGTTACGTAGGGTGTCATAAGGCCCTTGAACCCCTCCTGAGACAATTTAACCCACAACCATTGTACCTGGCTCTCAATATACTGTATACTAGCGCCGTGATGCAGTTGCCTTCCTAGTGGGTCCCACACAAGTTCTATCAGGGACAGATCGGGGATCTTAATTGTCACAGAAGTACTACGACGGTGGCATATTGGGCGAGCATTTTCTTGTTGATAAAACACACCATGATGTGACCTGAGGTCATACGCTGTGGCTCCCCACGTCATGACGCCACTACTAACAAAGCTGTGACTCTTCAAAACATGGGATAAAGGGGGCAACTCATCTAGATCGCCATCATACTCTCAGACAATGATCATCCACGGTAGTGCATAACTGCGATTCGTCGATCAACTTAATGCGGCACCATTCACCAGCAGTCCATGTCACAGCGCCACTCGAAACGCGGCTGTTTGTATTTTGGTGTTAACGGCAGCCTACGTACTCTATATAATTACTTACTCCTGTTGCTGCCAATGTTGCGGGACGACTCAGAATGTTGCAGGGGGTCCGTTAGTTGCTGTCTGTTGGGAGACCCAGATGTCATACCAGGCCCAGTAGCCACACTAACCACAAACAACATAACGCACTCTGGTTGTCATTACGCGTGTCGCATAGAATTGCAACTCTTTACTATTTGTATACCTTTTTTTTTTTGGTCATCAGTCTACTGACTGGCTTGATGCGGCCCGCCACGAATTCCTTTCCTGTGCTAACCTCTTCATCTCAGAGTAGCAATTGCAACCTACGTCCTCAATTATTTGCTTGACGTATTCCAATCTCTGTCTTCCTCTACAGTTTTTGCCCTCTACAGCTCCCTCTAGTACCATGAGAGTCATTCCCTCATGTCTTAGATGATGTCCTATCATCCTGTACCTTCTCCTTATCAGTGTTTTCACATATTTCTTACCTCTCCGATTCTGCGTAGAACCTCCTCATTCCTTACATTATCAGTCCACCTAATTTTCAACATTCGTCTATAGCACCACATCTCAAATGCTTCGATTCTCTTCTGTTCCGGTTTTCCCTCAGTCCATGTTTCACTACCATACAATGCTGTACTCCAGACGTACATCCTCAGAAATTTCTTCCTCAAATTAAGGCAGGTATTTGATATTAGTAGACTTCTCTTGGCCAGAAATGCCTTTTTCGCCGTAGCGAGTCTGCTTTTGATGTCCTCCTTGCTCCGTCCGTCATTGGTTATTTTACTGCCTAGGTAGCAGAACTCCTTAACTTCATTGACTTCGTGACGATCAATCCAGATGTTAAGTTTCTCGCTGTACTCATTTCTACTACTTCTCATTACCTTCGTCTTTCTCCGATTTACCCTCAACCCATACTATGTACTCATTAGTTTGTTCATTCCGTTCAGCAGCTCATTTAATTCTTCTTCACTTTCACTCAGGATAGCAATGTCATCAGCGAATCGTATCATTGATATCCTTTCACCTTGTATTTTAATTCCACTCCTGAACCTTTCTTTTATTTCCATCATTGCTTCCTCGATGTACAGATTGAAGAGTAGGGGAGAAAGGCTACAGCCTTGTCTTACACCCTTCTTAATACGAGCACTTCGTTCTTGATCGTCCACTCTTATTATTCCTTCTTGGTTGTTGTACATATTGTATATGACCCGTCTCTCCCTATAGCTTACCCCTACTTTTTTCAGACTCTCGAACAGCTTGCACCATTTTATATTGTCGAACGCTTTTTCCAGGTCGACAAATCCTATGAAAGTGTCTTGATTTTTCTTTAGCCTTGCTTCCCTTATTAGCCGTAACGTCAGAATTGCCTCTCTCGTCCCTTTACTTTCCCTAAAGCCAAACTGATCGTCACCTAGCGCATTCTCAGTTTTCTTTTCCATTCTTCTGTATATTATTCTTGTAAGCAGCTTCGATGCATGAGCTGTTATGCTGATTGTGCGAAAATTCTCGCTCTTGTCAGCTCTTGCCGTCTTCGGAATTGTGTGGATGATGCTTTTCCTACAGTCAGATGGTATGTCGCCAGACTCATATATTCTACACACCAACGTGAATAGTCGTTTTGTTGCCACTTCCCCCAGTGATTTTAGAAATTCTGATGGAATGTTATCTATCCCTTCTGCCTTATTTGACTGTAAGTCCTCCAAAGCTCTTTTAAATTCCGATTCTAATACTGGATCCCCTATCTCTTCTAAATCGACTCCTGTTTCTTCTTCTATCACACCAGACAAATCTTCACCCCCATAGAGGCTTTCAATGTATTCTTTCCACCTATCTGCTCTGTCCTCTGCATTTAACAGTGGATTTCCCGTTGCGCTCTTAATGTTACCACCGTTGCTTTTAATGTCACCAAAGGTTGTTTTGACTTTCCTGTATGCTGAGTCTGTCCTTCCGACAATCATATCTTTTTCGATGTCTTCACATTTTTCCTGCAGCCATTTCGTCTTAGCTTCCCTGCACTTCCTATTTATTTCATTCCTCAGCGACTTGTATTTCTGTATTCCTGATTTTCCCGGAACATGTTTGTACTTCCTCCTTTCATCAATCAACTGAAGTATTTCTTCTGTTACCCATGGTTTCTTCGCAGCTACCATCTTTGTACCTATGTTTTCCTTCCCAACTTCTGTGATGGCCCTTTTTAGAGATGTCCATTCCTCTTCAACTGTACTGCCTACTGCGCTATTCCTTACTGCTGTATCTACGGCGTTAGAGAACTTCAAACGTATTTCGTCATTCCTTAGTACTTCCGTATCCCACTTCTTTGCGTATTGATTCTTCCTGACTAATGTCTTGAACTTCAGTCTACTCTTCATCACTACTATATTGTGATCTGAGTCTATATCTGCTCCTGGGTACGCCTTACAATCCAGTATCTGATTTCGGAATCTCTGTCTGACCATGATGTAATCTAATTGAAATCTTCCCGTATCTCCCGGCCTTTTCCAAGTATACCTCCTCCTCTTGCGATTCTTGAACAGGGTATTCGCTATTACTAGCTGAAACTTGTTACAGAACTCAATTAGTCTTTCTCCTCTTTCATTCCTTGTCCCAAGCCCATATTCTCCTGTAACCTTTTCTTCTACTCCTTCCCCTACAACTGCATTCCAGTCGCCCATGACTATTAGATTTTCGTCCCCCTTTACATACTGCATTACCCTTTCAATATCCTCATACACTTTCTCTATCTGTTCATCTTCAGCTTGCGACGTCGGCATGTATACCTGAACTATCGTTGTCGGTGTTGGTCTGCTGTCGATTCTGATTGGAACAACCTGGTCACTGAACTGTTCACAGTAACACACCCTCTGCCCTACCTTCCTATTCATAACGAATACTACACCTGTTATACCATTTTCTGCTGCTGTTGATATTACCCGATGTGCGTGAAGTTAAAATCTTCTGCGTTGTTAGGCCGCGTCATATTTCTTGAATCAACGTTTCGACCCCTCTGCTAGCACCTTCCTCAGGATTTTGTGGTGTCCACTGGTGCTCAATCTGCAGTATCCACTGGTGCTCAATCTGCAGTGGACATCACAAGACACTGAAGAAGATCCCAGCAGATGGGTCGAACCGTTGATTTTTTGAAGAAATATGACGCGTCATAACAAGCTAGATTTCAATTACATGAAGATGTACGTGCTTGCGTGCTTATTGCAGCGCACGAGGACATCTTGCGGAAAAAATGAATATCTTTCAATGGCGATATGAAGATACTGTTGTTAACAACATCGGACAGATCAAACAGCACTGAGACGATTTTGTGTATGAATATGATCACATTCTAGATCAGAAGCAACGGCATGCAAACCCCTTAATACGCTTTTCTTGGACGCTGTATGTTAGACCTAATATCATTCTGTGGCGCATTCAGCAAAGACAGGCCCCCTCGGAGCTCTGGTGTTATGATTACCTGCCCTGGTTGCGGGAAAGTACGGTACTCCTTGAGCTGGGAAGGAATGACGAACGCTTTCTACTTCCCGTGAGATCCTGTTGTCGCACCTGGACTTATTCTGGAAGCACGCAGCAATTAATTCGAGCGTGATACACGGGAAGATCAAGTACAGCGCATACATTAGGCGGCGGCCCGTTAGGAGAGAAGACAGGGGACCGCGTGCCTGGAGCACGTTCCTCTCCGAACCCGACCCGGTGCTCAGGGCACGGGCGGGCGCTGTGGCCAGTGGACCACGCCTCGCCTCCAACTGCTCCTGCACTAAATAGTCGAAGAAACAATGCTCTATTCTTCTATGAAGTAGCTATTGGAATTCGCAGTCTTGAAAATTGTATCCATGCTCCTAAATTTGCTCTATCCAGTATTTGTTTTGTACTCTTAATGTTGCCTACCAATTTCGTTACAGCATTCCCCATCTCACGTTTACAATGTGTTCAAAGACTACAGACTCTATTGGAATTAATTTTCATCCTGTAGTGGCGTGTGCGCTGATTGGAAATTTCCTGGTAACTTAAAACTGTTTGTAGGAGAGACACTCGAACCTGGAACGTTTCTCTTTCTCAGGGAAACGCACTGTCGACTGAGCTGTACAGGCACGGCCCACGACCAGTCCTCGCAGCTGGAAGCTGGACAGCTCAGGTGGTTAGAGCATATGCCTGCGAATGCGAAGGTTTCCAGGTTCGAGTCTGTATCCTGCACACATTTATAATCCGCCTGGAACATTTCTAATAAGCGTACAGTTTGATGCAGAGAGAAAATTAATTCGGAACATAATCCTCTAGGTTGTGGCTAAGCTATTTCTCTGCATATTCTTTCTTCCAGAAGTAATTGTCCCGCCAGGTACGCTGAAGAACTTGTGCGTAGTTGGGAAAAATGGACGGAGATACTGGCGGAAGTGAAGATTTGAGTTTTTCTTGGACACCTCACTTCGGTAGAAAATTTACAAAGATTCTGGGTTCGAATCTTGGTTCTACACACACTTTTGATCTATCAGAAAGTTTCTCTATAAATATCACTGAGGGAGAAATGGTTGCAGCGTGCAAACAACTGAGCGAAATGGACTGCTTCCGGTAGGCGCATATGTATCCTTGAACAGATGGTAACTGTGAAGATTATGGAATGTCTAATAATTTTTAACGCCTTGACCAATAAAAACCAATATCCTGTCACTTCGTCTGATCATGGCTGTTTTGGTGAATCTCGCACAACTAGCTAGCTGCTTGTAATAATGGCTTCAAGTAGCCAAAAAAATACTGCCTACAAATGCTTCAATTTTTTTTTTTTTTTTTACGGCGGAGACTGTGGTAATTTTGAAAGCAATCAGGTTTGTATCTTACATTTCCTTTTTAAAGATATTAATCGTGTCAGACTCCCAAAGTATTCTTAAAAATATTCGACACTGAAGCTGGAATAACACAACCTAAAGTTATATCTTGGATGTGGTACTGGAATATGTTTTCTATAAACAGAGAGGGCAGGAGGGCAGACAATCATTCCCATTTTGGTGCATTCCCGCTCTGGTATCCACCATAATGAGGAAGTTAATATCTTAGAGAAACAAGCTGCGTCTGCAGAAACTCTTCTCAATTTGAAATTACCATATACAGACTTCTTACGCTAAGTTAAGAGCTACGAAAATAACAATGGCAAGATACGTGGAATGTGTCCCATCAGACTAAACATGGATGTTATGCGGCATTTCAACCTCAAATTCCGTCAAGACCATGGTTTACGAGGCAGCATTTTGACCGATCTATGATTTCCAACATCGTTCAACTCCACTTTAACCGTGCCTCGGTCTTTGTACATTTGTGAGTGTGATTCGGAGTCAGAAGTTGATATAAACCATATCTTGTTTTCGTATTCAAATTTGACCGTGAATGATCAGTTTTTTTTTTGGAGTCTTTGATAAGTATGGGTTACTTTCTCCCTGTATCAGTATCGTCTCTTTTGGTTTCTAAACATATTCACTTTCATGGAGTGATTGTGAATTTCCTTAAGAGTATGGGAAAAGATCATTAGATCTGAGTAGTATTCATATTTTGATTTATCTGTGTCGCGTATCATTAAATTTAAGAAACAGTGTGAGTTGATAACATAAAAACGTCTAGTTTACTTATCACGTTATTTTTTTATTTCCTCCGACAAAATATTTCGGTTGAGTTGTGTAACTACGTATTTCCTCTGTACAGGTATGTATTCTATGTATGTAGAAAACACGTGTTTTCCATGACTACAGAGTACAAACTCTGGTGACCAAATTAAACAAAAAGGGGCAAATTGCAAATCCATGTTGTATTTCAGAGGATTTTCTTCCAAATCATGAATTTGTTTCGTAGAATAATCTCTGTTAGGTGAAAAAATTGAAATGAAAACAATACAGAATATATTCCAGAAAACTTTTGAAGCGATTCCGGCAGACTGCGGGAAACCTGGATGGTCGTGAGTGAATTCGAAATACATTCTTTTCAAATGCGTCTCCAGTGACTGTGTTCAGAAACTGAAATATTTCTTCGGGATAAAGACCATATGCCGTTCTTTATTGTCACAACATATACCATTGGTCTTTGAGATTGCAATACCGTGAAGGCGGTATGCAACATGTGTGAAACTGGCGTGAAATGTACGACATGGTTGCCTGTGCAAAGGATCAGCATCTCAATGGAACCGAAAAAAAAGGAAGAAGCAAACTCATCTGAATTCTGTATAAAGGGTGATTCCGTGATGATGTTACAAATTTTGACGGATAGGGAGAAAGGTAAATGTATGTATGTATTCGGGGTAAGTGAGACGGACCCGGAAGTAACTGAGTCGAAAGTTATAAGCGACAGTCGTTCCAATACCTCTGACACCGGACCTCTTCTACTGCAAGCTCTTTACTTTCCGTATTTTGGGTGGGCGTAGTGTGGACGAAACAAGAAAAAAATGTTCAGTAAACATGGAGCTCTAAAGACCAACCGTTAAGAGCTGTGAGAACTTGTTCATCTTTGTTACTTTGAAACATATCTCTTCTACTAAATAAGTGCTCATACCTCTTAAGGTCCGCGTTTTAGAGCTCATGTTTACTGGAAACTTTTTTCTTGTCTTGGTCCATACTACCACTTCCCAAGAGATCTTGGAGTGGAAGAGATCCATTGTCAGAGGCTACAGAACGATTTTAGCTTACAACCTTCGATTCGGTCGTTTCTGCCCCAGGGTTCGCTACCTCAGATTCATACCTGTACACTTCTCCACTATCCCTGGAAATTTGTAACATCATCACGGAATCACGCTGTTTAAGGAAAGAAACGCTGCCAGTTTCTCATTCTGGAACGTTGTTTCTTTGTGCAAGAATTGCGTTGTGACTCGTGTCAGAAGGAGAAGCGGCTACCGGCAGACATCAGAATTCTTCAGTAGCCTATCCAAACTGTATATCCAGGAGGCCCGTACTTGGACCCGTTTGCATAGCTAGTAATTTTGACAGAAGGCGTTACTTTTGTGACGTTCCCTAGTTTCGAAATGTTTATGAATGTTATGTTTCAAAAAGACGGATACAGAAGTGGCGTATGACCACTCGTCGTTATGTTGATCTGATACACGTCCAGACAGAGCGTGTTGGACTGTTGCCTTATTGAAACCATCTGGTTTGTAGCAGAGACTGGTACACTAGCACTCACCACCCAGTACGACCGATGAATCCTGGGGTTTAGTTGAAGCAGCATGCAATGACGGACCCACATCTGTTATTGAAGATTAGTTCAACTATATACCCAAGCGAGTTAAAAACAGTATTTCTGCCAGATGTTGGTAGTATGTGTACTAAATTCTACATGCTGTACATCACCAAATCATCTACAAATTAGATTATGCATTTTTCTTGACCATGGAGGAAAGAATGAGTGCTGCGAGATTTAAGTGGTTAAGTCATGTGAAGCAAATGTACGCGATTCGAACTCCACATGAGTATTTGGAGATGGGGGTACTAGGCAAAAGATATGAGCAGACCAGTTTAATGAAGACCTCAAGAGGAGAGGAGTAACGTGGGATGCAGTGAAGAGAGAAGAGCTAGACCAGGGCAGAAATCAATGGAGGCATGTTGTTCACACAGTTCCCATCCGGCTCGCTGGAAGAAAATCCTTTTGATGATATTGATGATTATGATGATGATGATGATGGATGCACAATAAGAAAAATTTCGTTATTTGCTATCCATTCTGGCGAAATATTTGTAAATTTTCGTCCGCTGTTAGTTGCTAAGTGAGGAAGAAGAACTATCAGATTGCTAGTACAATCCATCACACAGTGAATATTCTGTTTCTACAAGCGTATTAGCCGGCCGCTGTGGCCGAGCGTTTCTAGCCGCTTCAATCCGGAACCACGCTGCTGCTACGGTCGCAGGTTCGAATCCAGCCTCGGTCATGGATGTGTGTGATGTCCTTAGTTTAGGTAAGGGGACCAATGACCTCAATTGTTAAGTCCCATAGTGCTTAGAGCCATTTGAATCAAACGTATTAGAAACAGGTAATTTGTGACAGCGCTTACGAAATTCTTTGGTGTGTTCGAACACTGTGTCATACAAAGTACTTCCACAATCTCAACTCAGTTCTAACTCCATATTCACACAAAGAAACCAAACTTTCCGTATCCAATTGTGTTTGGTGCTAGTGGACAGTATAGAAAGACTCATTTTCAATAACATATGAAATGTTTTCAGGTATCGTACTTCGGCTTACAACTTTCGGCTAACACAATTTTCAAGTTGCAATGAAAGAAAGGGAAAGTAGACAGTACCTCTCGTCGACGCAGAAGTCGGTAGAGACATAGCATAAGTTCGTAATGGACAAGGAAGGAGTGGTAATTGGACTTAGACCTTGTTTAAGAAACGATCCTGGGATTTCCCTCCGCCCCGAGCCCCATTCCTCCTTTCCCACCCTCTCGCCCCCCCCCCCCCCCTGCCCCCCGTTCTCCACGTGCTGTAGGAAAACCACGGAGAAAGTAATCACAATGTCCTGATGGGCATTTAGGTGCTGTTCCTTGTAGTACTCTTCGTACTATGTCCAGGTTAAAGAGTTGTTTCTTTTGGTAGTTGCTCCTCCTGTTGCGAGTAATATATCCAAAATCACCCCTTTGGAGACTTGTGCCCTCTCCCGAATATCCTTGCGATCATTACACAATACATTTGCGCATTTTTTCGTTGTAATCGTTCAGGCAAGGACTGTTTAACCGTATTTTATTTAATGTGGAAATGACAGAAAGAAGTTTCATGATTATTGATGCTGGTAAGTAACGAGGTCACGATATGCAGGATGTCCCATTTATCTAGACCATTGCAAATAACTCTTTGATCAAAAGGAATATGCACAATATCCAGTCAATCAACCGTCTTCAGTTGAAGGATTATGGAAGTACAATTTGCAGCTACGGAAATTAAGGTTAAATACAACTTAGCTCGTGCGTTTTCCTTGTGTCTCCGCTTCCTTACTGTAAGCTCCAGCAAGTGAGTGCGTTACGTTATTCCAGGTACGTGAGCTGTGCCAGTCTTGGAGAGCCAAAGTCAGTTTTACGTTTCCTATTTAATAACGTCACGTTTACGTGAATGGTATACCTTGGTACTTTCTTGACTAGTCTTGAGGAGGGAAAGTGGATTACAAGATATAAATTATAGAGTGCTGATTTTCTCCCGGCATAGCGTACGGGTGGCTTCGTCGACAACCGCCGATATCTCCCGTTATTTCGACAGGAGCACACCCTGTCGTTTTCAAGGCAAAAATGTAGCAAGTAAGTGGTGTGCGAGGGAATTTAAAACGTCTGTTTGCAGCACAATTCCGTAAAAACAGCACAAACAACGCTGTAAAGACTAGCGCCACAACCCTACCAGACATGACCAACGTCAGAAGTTACCGATAACGAACATTAATAACCAACGAATCAGGTAGCCACTCTGTCCCTTTGTTTTTTGACAAGACATAGAGCAGGATTCCACGCAGAATTTAAGCAAAATCCCCAATCCCTATTAGTAAGGTTACTTGTTAATTTAGTTTCAACTGTTTCCTTAACATACTATCCCAATAGCTGGACGTGCACGCCAGTGTATTCATGTTGTAATATGCCTCAGGTTGACTGGAGCCAAGACAATGTTCCAAAATAGCGGAATTGCTCGACTGTTGTAAGCGAGTGACGTTTCTGTTCATATACATGCATGCTCCACAGGCCTGACAGTCTGACCAATATATGATACGCCACAGCTGGGAGAAATAAGGTAGACACCCACCTTAAACAAACCATAATCATCCTTATGAAACATAAAAGAACCGTGATCTTAGATGGCGGTCGATAAACAGATTCCACATTATATTTCCGCAAAATACAACCAGCCCTGTTCGAAATGCTCCCTCTGTAAGGCAAGATGGCTACTCATCCGGTGCACATTTGGTCAGTAGCACAATGAACGTCTGATCTGTCTTTGACAATAACTATTCTGACGAAAGGTAATCTTAAGAAGGGCTAACTCAGCTGACAAACTCTCAGGGTCTGAGATGACGTGGACCGTGTGAACCACGATACGATGTACTCCATCACCCTGAGCCGAATGCTGGCAACTATCAGCCTGCAGATACAAGTCTGTGTGAGTACGCTTCCTACAAACGGCGTGTCCCAGAGTACCTGTTCACCTTCCTCCTTACTAACACATCAATGAAGGGAAGACAGCCATCCTTTTCTACCATCGTGAAACAAATACTCAGGTGGACTGAATTCAGATGTTTTAACAAGGTGCTGAAATCTCACTGCCATGAGGACAAACAACAAAAGTATCGTCTACATATCTGAAAAAAAAACCATAGGTTTCAAAGCCAACGACTCCAAGGCACTTTCCACAAAGCCTTCCATAAAAAATTGGCAATAATAGGTAATAACGGGCTTCCTATCGCAACTGTCCGTTCATAGTACTCTTCGCTGAATAAAAAGTAAGGGGAATTCAGCACACGTCGAATAGGGACAGAGTTGGCGATACCTTATCGGTTGTTTATTAATTTTCACTATCGATAACTTCCGACGTTGGTCATCTGTGGAAGCGCGCGCGCGAGCTTGTGTGTGTTTGTGTGTGTCATCTATCCGAAATTTCTCAGCAAACCTAGGTTTTAAAAACCCTTACGCACCGCTTACTTGCTGGAGTTTTGCCTCGAAAATGACAGGATGTGCTCTTGTCAAAATTTCAGCGGTTGTCGAGTACGCCACCCCCCTGCATTTCCATAAGTTATTTGAATATGGATTGTTGCCAGCATCGTAATCATAAGTAATCATAAGTAATATTTCAGATCTAGATCAGAAATGAAAGGACTATGGTATGAAGATTAGCATCTCCAAAACGAAAGTAATGTCAGTGGGAAAGAGATATAAACGGATTGTGTGCCAAATAGGAGGAACAAAGTTAGAACAGGTGGACGGTTTCAAGTACTCTGGATGCATATTCTCACAGGATGGCAACGTAGTGAAAGAACTGGAAGTGAGGTGTAGCCAAGCTAATGCAGTGAGCGCTCAGCTACGATCTACTCTCTTCTGCAAGAAAGAAGTCAGTACCAAGACTAAGTTATCTGTGCACCGTTCAATCTTTCGACCAACTTTGTTGTATGGGACCGAAAGCTGAGTGGATTCAGGTTACCTTACCAATAAGGTTGATGTTATGGATATGAAAATAGCTAGGATGATTGCAGGTACTAATAGATGGGAACAATGGCAGGAGGGTGTCCACAATGAGGAAATCAAAGAAAAACTGGGAATGAACTCTATAGATGTAGCAATCAGGGCGAACAGGCTTAGATGGTGGGGTCAGGCAAGGTTACCCAAGAGACTCATGGCTTCAGCAGTAGAGGGTAGGAGGAGTAGGGGTAGACCAAGGAGAAGATACCTGGATTCGGTTAAGAATGATTTTGAAGTAATAGGCTTAACATCAGAAGAGCCACCAATGTTAGCACTGAATAGGGGATCATGGAGGAATTTTATAAGGGGGGACTATGCTCCAGACTGAACACTGAACGGCATAATCAGTCTTGTTTGTTAATATCCCCCCCCCCCCCCCAATTGGGTAACTACATAACAGTTGCTTGTTTTCTTTTTTTTTTATTCTGTTCAAAAAATTGTTTGTGGTGGTGGAGATAAAAAGAGACAGCATGTATTTCGCCTTCCACTTTCACTTAAATACTTAGTATGCTTTCTGAAGAAAGTTTTTCGTTGAGATAAAAGGGACATCATATATTTAGTCTTCCACTTTCACTTAAACAATGAATATGAGTTCTAAAGAAAGTTTATCGTTTTAAACTAACCACTTTTAAGTGATACAGTTACAGTGTGGTCAAGTACATCATATGTCGTGAGACGTAAGTGTAGGGCAATGATACGTTTCTTGACACTTCGTGGGACATGGCTTCTCGGAACATTGACGGTAAGATTCTCCGTGAAATTCGAGGCTGCTTTCGCAATGCGTTTTGACTCATTCATTTATCCATTGTGTTTCTTCGATTCCATCAAGAAGGAACGCCCTAGGGGATGCGGAGCAACTCAAGCTATACCTCGCCGAAAGACAAGTAAATCATAAAAAACGTTAATCTCTATATATTCTTATCAGTACAACTACTTAATGCTATTCATGTTCATTAAATGAAGTAAATTAGAGAAAGAAACCTGCGACTTTGACAGATTATTCTTTCCTCAGTTATATTAATTAGTTGTTCTCTTAGGTTCATATTTCTTTGGTTAAACTGATACAGAGACCTGTTTACAATATATTACTACTCGTCACAAAAATTTTCAGTGAACGCTACTGCTGGCCACGCGACTAACAAAACTTTCCACTCCTTTAACCTAATGTTCAGAATACTTGTAGAAAGAGTGCTAATTGGGATATTTTAATTCTACTTTAAACTGCTTAGGATCCTCATTGGCTTCTCAGTATTAGATGGGAGACCGAATACTTTTCTTTCAGAGTGCGTACTCGACTGTAAACTCTGGGCAAGTCTGTAAATTTTATACATAAACAATATTCCCGTGGCTTGTATTGTGAGTGTACAGCTCACAATTCAGCTGAAACTTATTTTTATTGTCACCAACAAAAAGACATTAGGAAGTAAATGGACTGGTGAATGAGTATATTTTTTAAAAAAGCCTCTGAACGATGTGTTTTTATCTACATTAGACCATGCTCTGGATGATAGCTTCTGCTGAAAAATACTTTAATTAGATGCACCGTCCCCAGACAAAAGGGAGTGGAACGGCGCTAAATAAGCTAATACTCTTGTCCTTTAACTCAACATAATGAGAGATACATCTATGAGCAAAACGTACCGAACTGAGCTTCTTGATTCGTTAATCTATATGTTGACCTAATTACAAATGGTTATCCGGCAGGAACCCAAGAAATTTTGCACACAATGTTTCATTTGACATATGAGAATTAATCCCTACTTTAGTTGTCGCGGGTAACTTAAGCGTATTCGAAATATTTCTACTCTTTGTGAGATTAAGAATTCAACTCCTTGATGTGAACCAGTTGTAGGCCTATGAGCAGCAATCTGTGCTGGTTTTAGGTATGCTGAATTTGGACTCTTTAAAAAGTTGCTGGGAAATTATTTACGTAGGTTAAAAACAATAGTGAACACAGCACGAATCCTTGTGGGACTGTATATGTTATTTTATTCTGAGGTTAGTTTTATATCTGTGACACATTCTGTCAGCTTGACTCTTCCAGTTTTCGATGCTACCATAGTCTAAATCGATCCACAACAAAATCCGAAGATTCATGTCCAGAACAAATCCTACCTAGTAAGTGTTCAACACTGATACAGATTACTCAGGAATTGGTCGAACGTGATTTTTATGTCTTTTACGCACTTCGCATGTGTTTTTACAATTAAGTCTGCTGTCTCCGGTCCCTACAGTTACTTTATGAGGTAGTGCTACTGTAACTCACTCCAGGCGCATGTCCCTCGATAGTATACTTGTTTGGCCAATACATAAGTGGAAATTAATTTTTATCCATACTATTTAATACGTTAGCCGCCAACTGCAAATGGACTGAGACTATAAGAGAGTTAATAAAAGAAATGTTTGTTGCTTGATTATAAGTTTGTTCATAGTATCTCAAATATCAAGATATTAAATTGCTAAGAAATGAAATGAAGCTCTAACTTACCCACGTAATCCACCAGTAACGACGAAAATTTTTGAGCAGAATTTTAAACTTAATGAATGGTTATTGTTCATCCGAACATCTAGTTAGTTAGGTCAGTGATATCGACAAGGACAAGAAGTTTCTGAAATGATGAGCTATATGTCATGAAATATATTGTATCCTGAAATACAAACAACATACGATTGTAAACAAGACAGTCTGTACAACGCGTGTATGTTTTGGGTACGTCTGGGAAAAAGAGTCATGCACAGAAGAGTCCGGCCTTTTTGATAGGAAATCCGAGAAGAAGGACACAGTGACAAAAGAAACAAATCTTAAGAGAAGATATTCAAATACAAATGACATTTCAGACGTCGAAGGATACATGTGAAAAGAACAGAAGGTACCGATCTTTCATTAACGAATCTCTATTATATGTCTCCTGGAATGGTGCACTCTTCTCCAGAAAATGACTTTTGGAGCTATACATCTAGAGGAATTCCCAAATAACTTTGTCATAAACAGTTACTTTATCGGCAACTTCGTGTCGATAATACAAGTGATGGACTCGACTACAGAGCAGTGCAACCTGCACTCTCTCGCCTGTGACAATAATGATGGGTCACAATGCGGCATTACCTACCTGCTTCCTATCTCTTGTTCACTTACGGATAAAACATCTCTGGGTATTGAATCATTTTCAACGTGACTTTCGAGATGCTTGGTTATCTCTAATGGAAAAAATTCATAAGATTGATCTATGGTAACAACGACTAAATAATCTTACGCAATAAATAACGCTATCTTTTCAACTCATTTCACATAAATGCTGAAACACCGTAATATGAGGACTCTGAAAGCAAAGCCTAATACATCGCGAAAACATACTACCAAAATCCCGAACAACGCGTTTCTGAGGTGAAATATACAACACATACATACAACTCTAGTACACATAAAGATGTAAACTTCGATAGATAACTGTATGATCACAGTAATATAAGCAATCTCCACGTGTTTCGTCAGCTCATGACACCGGAAAAAAGCTATAGAGTATTCACTGTACTAGTGATTTTACGATTGCTTTCAGAGCATCCTTCTATTTTGAGTGTACGGGGGTCGAAGAAAAGCTGAGACCGAAACATTTCTTTAGTCGAACAGATCCTCGCTCGTTTGTTACTGAGTACTGGCAAAGAATTTAGATACACTATTACTGCAGCAGAGTGCAATAAGCTGTATACGGCTTACAAACAGTGTACTTACCAGACACAAATCAGAAAAGGAAACAAAAAGGAAGCAATTTGTGCAAAAATTGCGTAGAAATGAAATCAGAAATATTTACAAATGAAAACATATACTTCGTCGCGTATTTCGATCTTCATGAGACAGTATCTGGACCTTAAGATAGACCAGCCATTACCGAATGCGGGCAAGAAGAAGTCGATTGCTCTTCATGTGTCGTTTTGCTGAGTTGTGAATTCTGTTAACTATGCATTCTGCTGTCTATTATATACTGAAGCCCAAAGAAACTGGGATAGGCATGCATATTCAAATTCAGAAATATGTAAATAGGCAGAATACCGCGCCGCAGTCGGCAACGCCTATATAAGACAAGAAGTGTCTGGCGCAATTGTTAGATCGGTTACTGCTGCTACAATGGCCGGTTATCAAGATTTAAGAGAGTTTGAACGTGATGTTACAGTCGGCGTACGAGCGATGGAACACAGCATCTCTAAGGTAGCGATGAAGTGGGGATTTCTCCGTACGACCATTTCACGAGTGTACCATGAATATCAGGAATCCTGTAAAACATCAAATCTCCATCCCTGCGGCCGGTAAACGATCCTGCAAGAACGGGGCCAACGACGACTGAAGACAATCCTTCAACAAGAATCCTCCAACAAGCAGAACTGCAACCCTTCCGCAAATTGTTGCTGATTTCAGTGATGGCCATCAACAAGTGTCAACGTGCGAACAATTCAATGAAACATCATCGACATGAGCTTTCGGAGCCGAAGGCCCACTCGTCTACCTTTGACTGCGCGGCACAAAGCTTTACGCCTCGCCTGGGCCCGTCGACACCAACAGTGGAGTGTTGATGACGGAAAACATGATGGCTGGTCGGGCGAGTCTCGTTTCAAATTGTATCGAGCGGATAGACTTGCACGGGTATGGAGACAACCTCACGAATTCATGGACCCTGCATATCAGCAGGGGAATGTTCAAGCTGGCGGAAGCTGTGCAGTGGTGTGGGGCATGTGCTGTTAGAGTGATATGGGACCCATGATACGTCTAGATACTACTCTGACAGGTGACACGTACGTAAGCATCTCGTCTGATCACCTGCATCCATTCATGTTCATTGTGCATTCCGACGGACGTGGACATTCCAGCAGGACAATGCGACACCTCACACGTCCAGTATTGCTACAGAGTTGTTCTGCGGACACTCTTATGAGTTTAAACACTTACACTGGCCACCATACATGAACATTATTGAGCATATCTGGGATGCCTTTTAACGTGCTGTTCAGAAGAGATCTCCACTCCCCTCCCCCCTCTCGTATTCTTACGGATTTATGGACAGCCCAGGAGGATTAATGGTGTCGTTTCCCTCCAGCACTACTTCAGACATTACTCGAGACCATGCTACGCCGTGTCGCGGCACTTCTGCGAGCTCGCATTGGCTCTACACGATATTAGGCAGGTGTACCAGTTTCTTTGGCTCTTCAGTATACAAAGCACGCTACTTTGCTCATGCGTAGGGGCTCATAAATAAGGAATCCAAAGTTTCGCAACCAAGTGATTCCTATTCTAAATGCCAGTTCATCGGTACACATGTTCCAAAGTATCATCTCAGATCAACTGACGAAGGTTTATGATAAATGAAAGACAAAATTTAAAAATAACAATATGCAATATGTTGTGCCACTTTCCTGGTGCACAGTTAACCAGCGTTTGAGAACTCTTAGACTAGTTTCTACTATACAAGTTATATGGTTTGATTATAATAAAATTGTTATAAATGTTACAAGAAGATCAAGAACTGGAAACGGCAATGAATCCAAGAGTTTCATGAATTAGAAATGTGTTTACATCAAGACAGATGATATACGATGCCAGATACTCTTTCTTACTGCAAGAAAGCTGTAAAATCAGGAAGCATAGTTAACTTTTAATATTCGGAGGGAGCAACAGCAATTATATCTATCGAAATGGCGTCATTGTACTTTTATTCCGAGCAGCTAATATCGGTTGGAGAATAACCTCTTATTCACTACGTTTAAGTCTTTTCCTTGAACCTGGGAAAATTTCATTACCGTGCACAAGGCCCACGAGAGTGAGTGGTATAGCATGTTAGGAACAGAGGCACCGCCAGTGAAGAATTAAGCACTTCAAAAGTGGTTCCTCGATTGCATGTTCCCCGCAGGGCATGAAATCGGTAAACACCAGCCACCTCATTGTGCGACTGCTAGCACTGTCTTCAGATCGTCAACACATAGCCTTGACTTGTGTTTATTGTGTTTACAGAGTGAGTTTTTCGTTATTCTGCCGTCGCACGTCACTGTCCTTCGCGTGATATTCCGCTTAATACGTATAATTTTTAAAGCCAAGGTAAACGAGGGGCGAATCAATTTAATGAGTTTCTCCAAGGCCACGAGTCAAAGAAGAAGTTCAGAACAGCTTTTCGAATTGCATTCACAGTCACTGAATTACTTAAAACATCTTAACTCGAGAATATAACAGATTCAAAATATATTCAAAGTACCGGTGATTAGTGACAGAATAGATAGAAAGGAGAGGCACACAGCAGTCAGTCGCAATACCAATAGTTTTCATCACTCTTGCACATCTAGCCTTCAGCTATAAATAGCTACCTTCAGTGTATCCGAGTTAGAACCAACAAACTCGCGGCAGTACACGTCATCATTCGATCTTACTGGTGTATAGGCAACGTGTCTCTCCTTCGTTATAGTCTACAGTCGCCATGCGCAACAGTTCCTTATGGAATCATAATTAGTTAAGAATAGAAGTAAATTAAGAAGGCCCAAGTAATAACAAAAATTTATCATACAGTTTGTCTCTACGGGAAGCTCTGAATAGACGCAACTATAAAGTTACTTTCTCACAACGTTCCCTCAGGCGCTCTGAAGCCAGAAATAAATTCATTTCGTTTACAGTGAACCATCGATTCTCATTTATTTTAGGAACACCACTTGTATATTAGTTTCATCAAGAATACAAATGTTCAGTATTGTAGGTTAATAATAAAAGCGATATTGATGGAACTCAAGAACCTTACAAACTTCGATTACCGAAGACCTAAAACGATTACGTATTTTTAAGCTTTCATGTGAGTGCTACATAAGCTAAGTGTGAAGGCTGTCTTAATAGTTCAAAGTAGATTATCACGCCACTCCGTAACAAAATAAATAGGAATGGTTTTCTAATTTCTTGTTTGCAGTTCGATGGAGCTCGTAGCTAGCCGTAACCTTACAACGCCGTGTTTATTCTATTATGACAAACGTAGACAAAATTTTTCCATATGCGGCAAACTGCTCATATTTCACACTTAAAGTTATTGATATCGGTGTGTGAAACAATATTAATCGAGAACTCACTTCGTAGTATCAAGTAACAGCTACAATGCAGCATTGTCCTTAAATCATTCGTATGAAGAAGAGCATCCATAGCTTCGTCAAGGTGTAACAGCTGGTTCACTCTTGGATGAATAGGTATATGTAGATAAAATTTACTTTACGTCTAGTGCAAATTGTTATAAAACCTGTTGACAGCTGTACTGATCTCAAGCAAACCATAGTATGCTTTGATTTCCAACTTCATCTTTGTCGAATTTTCTGATCACCGTTTTCTCGAATACCCATGTGTCCCTGTACTGCAAACTGAGTCGAATATGAAGTATTGAGTGAAAAAAAAAAAAAAGCCAGCCACGATCCCATATACTGTACGACGCTATAATACGCTGTTCGACAATTGCTAAGAAGCAGTTAACACTTGCTAAGAAACAACTATAAGTTGGTGCGGAACAACTGACAATTACTACGGAACACCTGACCAATGATAGCAAAAGGAAATGTAGAGGGCGGGGCGTTAACTACAGCGGAGCCTGTGAGCGAACCCTCTGTATGCATTAGACAGTTCATGCAGTACGGCGTTTGACGACGGATATCGTGGAACCGGTTAGTGCCACTGTCCATGTGGTACGACAACCTGACTGCAAGACATCTTTTGAATGCTTACGATCGTGGGCGAGCAGTTGGACGGCTCGAAGTCGGTCAAAGTGTCACTAAGGTGACCACAGCAATGAGGGTGTCCAAAAGTGTCATCTTGCGATTAATAAGAGCCGCTGAAGGTGTAAATGCTATGCGAAAGCATGCCATTGGTCGTAGACAGACCGCCACAGCGTAAGAGGATCGATGCTTAGCTCTAGTGGCGAAATGGAACAGACATTTCGCTCCGAGACAGATCGCTGCAGAGCTTGCAACCGCAACCGGTAAACTTGTCTCTGCCAGAACCATTTCGTGGCTATTAAATCAGGCTGGTTTGCATGCTCTGAATCCTGCTAAATGCATCCACCTCAACCACGCCACCGTCGAGAAAGAGTTCGTTTGTGTAGGGAGTATATTGATTGGAGTCAGCAATAGTGATCAAGAGTGATTTTCTCCGACGAATCGCTCTTCACCGTGGCAAGTGATTCTGGCTACCTGTTAGTGTGGTGAGAGAGGCGAACACGTTACACATTACAGAATGTTCATGAATGTTATCGGATGGCCAAGGCCTTATGGTGTGGGCAGGGATTACGCACAATGGCTGAACACAGCTGCATATCTTTATGGGAGGTACCCTTACAGCACAGCGGTCTTGGAAGTAGATTATTCTGGATTATCCCTCCGTTTAGGGGGCGGTAGGTCGCGATTTTCTGTTTATGGACGACAGTGCCCGCTCATACACAACCACTGAGGTATCGGACGTTGCTGAAGGTACGGAATGGCCTGCGTACTCCCATGACCTACATGCTATAGAGTATGTCTGGGATGCTCTTGACAGACATGGCGAAAAATCTCTCCCCAAACCGCACAAGAATTGAGATTCGCCTTCACAGTGGAGTGGGACAATACGCCCCAGGGACTCCTCAGCAGCTTGATAGACAAACCGAATAACAGGTGTAAAATGTGTATTAGTGCCCGAGGAGAGTCAGATGTCGACCGTTATATTGGGAGTCGCACCTGAGTAAACATGAACGTCATTTTTGTCTGTTCTCCGTCTTCCACATGTGGTGATATCTGTACCAATTTTCGGTAGAGACATACCACTCTATCTCTGTTACTTAAGCACTGTGTTTCAAGTCACCTGTCATAGCCTGTGTTTATTACCGTCCAACAGTGTCTCTGTTCCTCAGCAATCGTCATGCAGCATAGCGACAGTGACAATGCTGTTACTGTAGCCGACAGTGTGAAGGCTGGCTGATGCAGCTCTCCACACTAGCCTGTCCTGTACAGGCATCTTCATCTCTAAGTAACTATTGCAACCTATATTCTTTTGAAATTGTTTGCTGCAGTCCTCATTACTTAAGTGGCCATTCCGTGATGCCACAGGATGTGCGCTGCCAGTCTTTCTTTTGCTTTTAGTCTAGTTTTACTATAAATGTCTTTATTCCTCATTTCCATTCAGTAACTTTTCATTAATTATCCAAGCTACCCATTATATCTTCAGCATTCCTCTATCCCCTTCCGTCGGAGGTTCAAGTCCTCCGTCGGGCATGGGTGTGTGTGTTTTTCTTAACATAAGTTAGTTTAAGTTCGTTTAAGTAGTGTGTAAGTCTACGAACCGATGTCCTCAGCAGTTTGATCCCTTAGGAATTCACACACATTTGAACATTTTTGAACATTCCTATGTAGTACGACGTTTCAGTACCTTCTATAGATTCCTGATCTGATTTATCGTCCAGTTTCACGTCCGAACGAGGCTACAATCCAGACTAGTACCTTCACAGAAGACTTCATAACAACTAAAATTATGTTAAATGTCATTAAATTTCAGTTTTTCACAAACGCTTTCCTTGCTATTGTCAGTTTGCGTTTTGTATTCTGTCTACTTCGGCTATCGTTAGGTGTTTTGCTGCTCGAATATTCAAACAGGACTTCCAAATGAAGAATCTCAATACAGGAATCTCGGTCCCTTTTAAAAATAAAAACGGTAATCTGAAACAAAAAGTAGATACGGATCTATCTAAAAACAACGAATGAACTGAAATAATAATAATAATAAATGGAAATGCCGTGTGGCTAGGGCCTCCCGTCGGGTAGACCGTTCGCCTGCTGCAAGTCTTTCGAGTTGACACCACTTCGGCGACTTGCGTGTCGATGGGGATGAAATGATGATAATAAGGACAACACAACACCCAATCCCCGAGCGGAGAAAATCTCCGACCCAGCCGGGAATCGAACCCGGGCCGTCAGGTACGACATTCCGTCGGCCTGACCTCTCAGCTAGCAGGGGCGGACATAGTAACAGTACTCTGCGATAAGCTGTGTTGGGACTTTGTAACGTTTCTACAGTGCGAGTGATTTCCATATTTTGTGAAATATGCGTTGCTTTGTACTATAACATTTTATAGTATGTTTTCTCTGCAATTTATTTTGTGTTCCACCGCCAAAAACCACACCGCTCGCCTAACTCCTCGTTGGCTTCATTGTATGTGCATTCCTGGACAGGCGTGCTCTTCCTGGTCGCTTCACATCGCATCGCCGCCGCCGCCGCCGTGTCGTGAGTTACGCAGGGGCGGCCGGCCGGCCCGCGGCTTCCTCCCGATTATAACCTGTTCCGTTTCCCTCATACAGCGGCCTAATTTAGAGAGCTGGCAACGCACCGAGTTGGTACCGTTCCTTGCCCATCAGTCAATGTGGGCCGCTCCGGCCCACAGAATGCCGATGAGGGTATTAAATACACCAGTCATCTTTGTCGTCTAATGCGGGATAATAATCTTTTCTTGGAGATGGTCGTTAAGACGGAACTGGAGCGGCCTGTCTGGCCCTCTAACGGGACACGATTTTATCGCGCCGAGGGTCAACGTCCCGCCCTGACGCCCTATAGGGTCGACAGAACCAACGCCGCAAGAATCCACTACGGCTCTGGGACCACGGTTTAATGCTGTTATTCATCTGAAGTGCTTGTCCCCTGAAAACTTAAATGACCTTTCTTAACATTAGATGGCAGCGGTGTTTGATGCAGGGTTTCCTGAGCTGATATTAGGTTCGACATTTGGGCAAAATACACGATTTATTAACTCCTCAGTCTTCACGTTAGGTTTTATCGTAATACAGGGTGAGTCAGGAAAAAAGGTATGTGTTTCGATGGATGATGGTATTGGCGATTCTCAACAAAAAACTTTAAATGAACATATTCTCTTTTCTTAACCGTATCCGGTATACAGCAATTTGAAAGTCACAGGCGTCAGTTGCACGTCCTTTTTTACCAGCTCTCATATGCGAATACAACCAAAGCGCCGTTAGACTAAGTAGCGTTGTATTTTCTCAGTGAACGTTTGGTATTGATGACCAACTCATAGGTTCAGTTGTTTTAGATAATCGTCTCAATAGACTACGGTATCTTGAATTTCTTCGAAATGTGCTACCAAAATACTTCTTTCGCTACACGACATCATAAGTAATCAGTGCGGTGGAGCCGCTGCACATTCCGTAGGGACAGTGGCACAGTACTTCACTGAAACATATCCTTAGGTTTGGATCAGCCGCAGTAGAGTCAGTTCTTTGCCTCTAAGGCCACCCGATTTTTCTCCATTAGATTACTGTTCATGGATTTCACTTAAAAGTGAAATCTAGAACTGCGGAGTGAACACAAAGCAGGAACTTCTCGCTCTTATATTACATGCGTGTGCTCAAGCACAGACCGTACGAATGAGCTCAGATCAGCAACACAGCAGCTGTCTACAACAGCTGCAAAAAGCATTGCAATGACGGCGGACATATTTTGTGGAGAGTACACATTTAAAGAAAACATTAGATCACAACGTTTCATTTAATGTCACCTGCATTTGTCCGGTTCCCCGCTGTTTTCACTAGTTTCCTTGGAAGCTGTTAAGAACGGGACATACATTAATATGATGTTTTTTCTTCAGAGTCACTAGTGCTGTCACCCCTCAAAATACGCACCTTTCCTCCTGACTCAGTCTGTGTAAACGGATGGATCCCACCAAGAGGCTGCACTCGATTGTTCAGCTGTTTTACCTGCTGGTGTTTTACGAGTACTCCCTGTGGAATACTTCACAAATTATGATGCTAGGTTAAGTGGCACCCTCACGACACTGGAGCAGACACAAACGCATCACATTACAAAGTTTCTTGTCTGTTCTGAATCATTCGGTGCGCTACCAAATGTATCCAGTAGACAAAATGATTCATACTATCCACGGCATCTTACAGCGGACCCAAGGCAAGGAAACGCTCTTTTACTAGTACCGGCATACGTCAGGATGCGGAGGAACGACGCAGCCGGCAAAGCAGCCAGAGAACCACGTAGGGTTGTTGATGAGGTTCAATGTGCTGCCTCCTATGAAGCCATCACCTCATTGTCTGAAGGGAGAATCATGTGTGAGTGGGAAATCAAAACTTCATGCCAGTCATACCGATTGAAGGAAGTGCTTCTTCCCAGCACGGTGCGACCAGCACGTTTTAGTTACGTGTGTTTTGTACAGGGTGTTTCTATACTATACGTTCAAGTTAATACGGTACACAGCAGTCCCTGACGGCAATTTCGGATGCTAGGGACGGTTTACACAGAAGGTAGTTTAGCATGATAATTATAATGGTCGCATTCACAAGAACTGCTGCGACCATAGACCTGTATGCACGCAGTAAACCGTTGGACCACTTACTATTGTGTCCGTTCGGAGATTCCTTGCATATCCACAGTGGTACCAGCAGTGACGGAAATTCTAACGACGAGGTCTTCTTTTGATCCCACAACGGTTTCATAAACCAGCAGCTTCATATGCCCCACACAGACCACAGGGCTACCTCGACCGATCCATCGATTCCCGATGGTGAATCTCATATGATTCCTCGCAGCATGCTGAAATGATCTGGCGCTCCATCGTGCTGGAGTTACGTCCTTTGTCTAACATTCAGAGGTACATTCTCCAGCATGTTGCACGAAGATGCGATACCTCCTTCTGCTGAGACGGAACAGAAAATTGTACGGTCCAGTCAACACATCACCGAGAATGCCGGTCCACACTTTGAAATCGAATCGTTATTAATGAACACTAGATAGAGTACCTTTTAGATTCACCTGTGTCCAAACATGCAATTTGTGGATACTTAAATGCCTCGTAGGTGTACAGGACCTCGGCTGGAAATAAGGTATCCAGAGGAGAATGTCGTAAAAAGCACAGTGCGAAATGCACCCGTTGGGGCAAATCGTCATGTGCTAGCGCTGTCACTCACTGAAGATGAAAGGAGGTAGCTGCTAGTTACGCAACACAATCCACACAATGCTATACCCGATGCCAAGGATGTGTGAAATACGTAATGTACTTGTAAATAGAGTGCCTTCAACATGTCACAGAATCTCGTCTTCCGTTTCGGCAGTTCACACTGCTCGATTCCTACCTGTATCATGCATATTTGCATAGCCTGTTTCACACAGCAGGCGAAGCCAGTCGCTTTGGCCGAGCGGTTCTAGGCGCTGCAGACCGGAACCGCGCAGGTTCGAATCTTGCCTCGGGCATGGATGTGTGTGATGTTCTTAGGTTAGTTAGGTTTAAGTAGTTCTAAGTTTAGGGGACTGATGACCTCAGGAGTTAAGTCCCATAGTGCTCAGAGCCATTTGAACCATTTTAACAGCAGGCGATGCTGACGTCCGAATGCTTGAAACTATGGATCCGGTCGTTTGGGAAAATGCTATCGATATGCTCTCACTGCACCTTGTACATTTCCATTCACAGATCCGCATGCAAAATGCATATCAGCCATTTCAGTATGCGTATACCGCTCCATGTTCACTGTTGTTGTCACAGGTTGATAATGATTGTGACTGAATCGGTGTGATTACAAGGAAGTCACCGATGTTGTCACAAGGCGGTGATCCTTGCGAACGATTGGGTGTGTTTGCTAGCAGACGTCAGAGCCAACGTCCGTACACAGAGCGGTTCTGAATGTCAGTACACTTTCCCAGTCAGCGACACCGACACATCAGCTTACGTCAACACCACTAACAAAACGTTCCATAAACATTACGCGTTTACCTCAGAGACTGTATATTCTCTATCTCCTGTGTTAATTTGAACCAATAGTTTCGGAACACCCTGCATACTGACATAAATTCAACGCTCAATTAAACGCACATCCCTAAAGTGTTGTAGAAGCGACGTCGGCGCTCACTGAGTGGCTAGCTTTCCGAGGCAGTTCAGCGTTTATTATAAATCGATTTTACGCGTCATAGTTTATGTAACATGAAGGCGGTTTTTACAATCGATAGCTGGATTCTGATGCATTATAAGACACTTCACCGGTGGGGACAGACACCATCCCCCCTCACTAGACGTGTGTGCTGACACCTACTAAATGCTCTAATAATCGTGCTGTTGAGGGCCCGATGTCCATCATCATAACCATCATCGTCTTTAGTCTTCACATAACGTACAGTTCACTAATTTATTACATTTTTCTATTTCTTTACTTTATCTGACATTTATCCATTCTTTAGCTACAAATTTACTTATTTTTTCTCCACGTGTCTGCTTTTTAAAACGTTGCTTCCCATGAACCTACGGTTTCATATTAGGCAACTATTTGTGTTAAGTGAGGACCATCATTTACTTACCTCGAAAATTTTGGATTTAGGAGAGTCAGACTTCCTGAGAAGAGTACAAAAAAAACCAAATGGCTCTGAGCAATATGGGACTCAAAATCTGAGGTCATCAGTCCCCAAGAACTTAGAACAACTTAAACCTAACTAACCTAAGGACATCACACACATCCATGCCCCAGGCAGGATTCGAACCTGCGACCGTAGCGCTCACGCGGTTCCAGACTGAAGCGCCTAGAACCGCACGGCCACACCGGCCGGCGAAAAGAGTACATATTTTAGCAAATCTGACACCAATGAATTTAAGAAAATTCACTGACTTATACATTTTCAGAGTTTGTTCAAAAATTATAAGCCATTTGTCATGCTTAGCTTGAATAATGCTCTCTTTCTAGAAATAAAAATTAAAATGTTGTGTGACTAGGGGCTCTTGTCTAGTAGACCTGTTCGGCGGGTGCAAGTCTTTCGATTTGACGCCACTTCGGCGACTTGCGCGTCGATTGGGTTGAAATGATGATGATAAGGACAACACAACCCCTAGTCCCTGAGCAGGGAAAATCTCCGACTCAGCCGGAATCAAATCCGGGCCCTTGGATTGAAATTCTGTCGCGATGACCGCTCAGCTACCGGGGGCGGGCTCTTTCTAGTAATTACAAAACTTAATAACAATGTTACCAAACAAGTGAAAGTCAGAATTACGTAAATATTTAAACTGTAACAAAAATAATTTACCTATCCACACTGTCTAAATGATAATAAAAACGGTCGCCAACCTACGTAGGCATAAGAGTGAGTAACATTCTTGTTCAAGAAACTGAAATAAGTAACTTCAATGGGCAAACACAGCCTATACTTTGTCACACGAGAGTGCAATAAACTCTGGCACCTGCATATGTTAACGTTAAGGTTGGAACTGACAATAAGAGCAGAACAAACTATTTGCATAAATATAACAGATAACGATACACACTATTACCTTCAGAGCTTAGTCAAACTGAATGGTGTCAATAACATTACTACACTCCTGGAAATTGAAATAAGAACACCGTGAATTCATTGTCCCAGGAAGGGGAAACTTTATTGACACATTCCTGGGGTCAGATACATCACATGATCACACTGACAGAACCACAGGCACATAGACACAGGCAACAGAGCATGCACAATGTCGGCACTAGTACAGTGTATATCCACCTTTCGCAGCAATGCAGGCTGCTATTCTCCCATGGAGAAGATCGTAGAGATGCTGGATGTAGTCCTGTGGAACGGCTTGCCATGCCATTTCCACCTGGCGCCTCAGTTGGACCAGCGTTCGTGCTGGACGTGCAGACCGCGTGAGACGACGCTTCATCCAGTCCCAAACATGCTCAATGGGGGACAGATCCGGAGTTCTTGCTGGCCAGGGTAGTTGACTTACACCTTCTAGAGCACGTTGGATGGCACGGGATACATGCGGACGTGCATTGTCCTGTTGGAACAGCAAGTTCCCTTGCCGGTCTAGGAATGGTAGAACGATGGGTTCGATGACGGTTTGGATGTACCGTGCACTATTCAGTGTCCCCTCGACGATCACCAGTGGTGTACGGCCAGTGTAGGAGATCGCTCCCCACACCATGATACCGGGTTTTGGCTCTGTGTGCCTCGGTCGTATGCAGTCCTGATTGTGGCGCTCACCTGAACGGCGCCAAACACGCATACGACCATCATTGGCACCAAGGCAGAAGCGACTCTCATCGCTGAAGACGACACGTCTCCATTCGTCCCTCCATTCACGCCTGTCGCGACACCACTGGAGGCGGGGTGCACGATGTTGGGGCGTGAGCGGAAGACGGCCTAACGGTGTGCGGGACCGTAGCCCAGCTTCGTGGAGACGGCTGCGAATGGTCCTCGCCGATACCCCAGGAGCAACAGTGTCCCTAATTTGCTGGGAAGTGGCGGTGCGGTCCCCTACGGCACTGCGTAGGATCCTACGGTCTTGGCGTGCATCCGTGCGTCGCTGCGGTCCGGTCCCAGGTCGACGGGCACGTGCACCTTCCGCCGACCACTGGCGACAACATCGATGTACTGTGGAGACCTCACGCCCCACGTGTTGAGCAATTCGGCGGTACGTCCACCCGGCCTCCCGCATGCCCACTATACGCCCTCGCTCAAAGTCCGTCAACTGCACATACGGTTCACGTCCACGCTGTCGCGGCATGCTACCAGTGTTAAAGACTGCGATGGAGCTCCGTATGCCACGGCAAACTGGCTGACACTGACGGCGGCGGTGCACAAATGCTGCGCAGCTAGCGCCATTCGACGGCCAACACCGCGGTTCCTGGTGTGTCCGCTGTGCCGTGCGTGTGATCATTGCTTGTACAGCCCTCTCGCAGTGTCCGGAGCAAGTATGGTGGGTCTGACACACCGGTGTCAATGTGTTCTTTTTTCCATTTCCAGGAGTGTATTAATATTCACTGCAAAATTATGAACTGGGAATAGGTTAAGTCTCTTTTCTATTTAGAATGAAAGTTAAATGTATTTCACTAACAAACACTTTCTCACTCACCTTTGAATAAAAGAAGTTACTGTTTTCATAGATAGTGCTTTTTCTATTAATTGCTTGAGCACAATTGACAAACTGTGGGTCCTGTTACTCTATTAATAAGCACTTTCAATACACAAAAGGAACCCAATACTTTTCGGAACTTGACAGGAATAGCAAGAGTAATTGAAACTTTATATAATTAACTAACTTTGAGCATTTGGACTACTTTCAATGGGGGTGGGGAGTGGGGCTTAATCTTGACCACTGTAGTAGAGCAAACTAAACGCACTTAGTGAAACAAGCACTTAGCAAGCATGAACATGTTACTCTCAACAGTTGCAGTTCTAAACTTTTTCTGCAGTGAAACGCAGAATTGACATATTTGTAAGATCCTTTCAACAAACAATATTAATTTTAGCACACTCTTTTGCCACATTAACTTTAATATGCTTTCAATAAAGGACGCTCGGTAATCACTTTGGCATGGGAGGGACCTAAGTGCATATGTGACTGAGGATAAATCACGGTAGGTACAAGAATTCAGGTATAATTTACCTTATATTTGAGCACACTATAACATCCAATGAGTTGATCCTCCACTGTATAGAACTATACCAGGTGTAACGGTATGAAATGAAGGTTTTTTTGTGAAAATGAAACACTAATTTTGAATTGAAAAGTAAAAACATTTTATTCAAAGTACTGACCATTGCTTTCTATACATTTTGACCATCTTTCTGGCAATTTGTGGACACCACGCTAATAGAAATGTTCGTCTTTTGAAGCAAACTAATCAGACACCCAATTTTCGACTTCTTTGTAGGAATCGAAGTGTTCCTCAGCCAATGCGTGTCCCATTGATGAAAACAAATGGTAGTCGGAAGGGGCCAAGTCTGGTGAATACGGCGGGTGGTGTAGCAGCTCCCAGCCAATTGTTTTGATTGTATCCTGAACCAGTTTTGCTTTGTGTGCAGGTGCATTGTCACGTACAAAAATTACTTTGCCATGTCTTCTGGCCCATTCTGGTCTTGTTCGATCAATGCATAGTTCAAATTGATCATTTGTTGTCTTTAGCGATTAGTATTTACAGTTTCACCGGGTTTTAGAAGCTCATGATACACCACACCTTTCTGATCCCACCAAACACAAAGCATTGTCTTCTTGCCGAATCGATCTGGTTTTACAGTCGATGTTGATGGTTGTCCCGGATTAACCCATGATTTTTTCCCGTTTAGGATTTTTAAAATAAATCCATTTTTCATCGCCAGTAACAATTCAATGCAAAACTGATTTTCTTTCATGTCTTTGAAGCAAAATTTGACAAAAGGTTTTTCGGTTTACCATCTATCTTTCATTCAATTCATATGGCACCCATTTTCCACACTTTTGGACCTTTCCCATAGCTTTCAAACGGTCAGAAATTGTTTGTTGTGGAACATTTGCTTCTGACTCAAAGTATCATCTTCATCCAATATTGCTTGCAATTCGGCGTCTTCGAACTCTTTTGGTGGTCATCCACGTTCTTCATTTCCTACATCAAAATCATTATTTCTGAACCGTTGAAACCATCTTTTGCATGTTGCTTCTGATAGAGCGTGATCACCATATGCCTCGACAAGCATTTGATGCGACTCTGCAGCACTTTTTTTCAAATGAAAACAAAAAATTAATGCTTTCCGTAAATCATCACTTTCTGGTACAAAATTCGACATTGTTAATACGATGAAAACATATGATGTTTGTTCCATGACTTGATGTATACTGAATATCTTTGACAGATGTCATACCAACCAAATAAAAAAAAATTAAGGCACGTTCACAACAAATGTTCCCCATCCACACATTTTTATCTTAACGCTCATTTCATACCGGTACACCTGGTAGTTCTTCTGTTCCATTACAGTGATTGCGCAATGTGGTGGCGAGTGCATGTTGATAGGTGGATTTGCAGGAAGAATTACTGGACTCTGTCATTTCTTGGTGGCGAAGATAGATATCAATTTGAAAATAACTCCAGCTATTTATTGCATCCATCCTAGGTTTTGGCACATTGGAAATCGGCACAAAAAGCCTCTCTCGGCACCAGCACAATACACGACCTTTTCGTGAGCTGTTGGTGGTTCAGCAGCTAATACCCGACTGACTCTTTGTTCCATCTTTCTATCCATGCCAACCACATTTTGCGCGCGCTACTCAGTTCCGTTCCCGAGGGGAATCACACCACCTTTTACATACAAAATGGTTAAGAACCCTGAGTGAGGATCAGCAATTACATAACAGCAACCAAACATATTAAATAAAATAGATCATTTACACATATTGGTATTACTACAAAAAAGTTATTGACACAGAAATTACAATTATATGCATTAAGTTTTGTTCCTTCCAAATGAGGCAAAGAATTCAACTAATAAAAATAATACATTGCACAGTATTTTATCGAGGCATCGAAGTTTTTACAAAGAAAGGAGGATACAATTTTGTGTTATCAATTCAAACCAACAACATTTACAAAAACTCAACGATATAATATTGAATAAACATAAAGCAAAAAAAAAAAAATGAGATCAGTTAACAGTTCGGTAGGGTCTGAGTTGTGGTGTTACAAAGGGCCCAGAAAGAAAGGAAGAAACGAAACGAAACTCCACTGGTTGCGAGGGTAGGCGATGCTATTTCAGTGATTACAAAATCGAGTCAAATTTACAAAGAACTTGGCATTCAAATGGTTCAAATGGCTCTAAGCACTATGGGACTTAACATCTGAGGTCATCAGTCCCCTAGACTTAGAACTACTTAAACCTAACTAACCTAAGGACATCACACACATCCATGTTCGAGGCATGATTCGAACCTGCCACCGTAGCAGCAGCGTGGTTCCGGACTGTAGTGCCTAGAACCGCTCGGCCACAGCGGCCGCCTGAACTTGGCATTACGAGTCCACTCATCAGTATCGGATTGATCCTCCTCGGGCCTGTATGCACGCACTGATTGGGTTGGGAATGCATCATAACGCCGTTGTATTCTCTCCTGAAGTAAGCTGGCTGTTGTAACTGATCCCTAATACTCTGGATACTGCAATGGGACATAGTTGACATAGGAGCTGATCCCCACCATGTTCTGCTGGGGACAGTTTTGGGGATCTTTCTGGCCACGGCACTGCCTCAGCATCACGTAGACAGTGTGGACAAGTATTGTCCTGTTGAAAAGTGGCATTAAGATACAGTGACACTAGGACGCAGGATATCAGTAACATACCGTTGTGCCGCCAAAGTTCCCTCAGTTACTACCAGCCCCGACCTGAAGTCAGACCAGATGGCTGCCCGCACCATGAAGCCAAGAGTAACGCATCTGTCCCCCCGCACAGATAGCCGCTCACTCACCACAGATAACCGCCATATTCACTGACGATGGTCATCCGAGTTCATGCAGAACCGTGAGGCCTTCGTCAGCAGGCCTTCATCCTGGTCACAGCATCACTCCAAACGCAGCCGTTTGTGTTGTGATGTTAACGACAGCCAACCCATTGGATGGTAATTCCCAAATCCAGTTGCTACTAGATTCCGGTCTATATAGAGGGGATAACACAGAATGTTGCAAGGAGTCCACCACTTGTCCTCGAATGACCGACGCCGACGTGAAGGGGTCACGATGTGCTAGGGCGTCCCTTCCTAGTGGTGGTCAGATGTGGTCGACCGGAACTATGACGACAAGTATCCCAGCCCTCACTTTCCCATAAAGCATAACATCGAGCCACTCTCACATTCGAACGCCCCACAAATCTCGATATCGCACAATTCGACCAGACAGCTTAATGGAGAGCCACAATGATGCCCCTTTCAAACTCGGTCAGATTTTGGCGGCGCTGACTCACACGAGTACACGGCATCTCCGTGTCCCCCGTAGCGATCACTCAACACCCAACATCTGACACTCTTCACGCCCCTTGTATACACCACCAGGCCTGAAATAACGCTAAAGACGTGTACACACAGGAGGCCAATGAAGGCCAACGAACGATACCGCGGCACCCTTGTCAGGCATTGTAGTTCGGTTACATAACTTACCGAGGAGCGTGAAATTTTGCTCCACTCGGCAGAAAATGCATTCTTCCTAGTTTCAATTATGTAACATTATTTCAACATAGTCTGGCATGACGTAAAATTACGTATTGGCAATATTTTCGGTGAGATTCTGTTTGATGTAGTCTCTTCAAATATTTTACTGACATGAGACTCCCGATTCGTTATTATTACTCTTGTTGTCCTTGGTTCATTGCAAAACGTTACATTAATCAGATGATCTTCATGAAATTATCACCCTCTATGTTTGTCATCGAAATGATTGATCACGCAAGAGAAACTGTCTACTTCTCTAGTGTAAAATAATGCACGTGGAGTTATAGCAATTATGTATAAATTTATCCCCCGCTCGTGCAGTAGGAGACGTACGGAAATGTTAACACATAGCGTGGTATGACACAGCCATCGGTCAGTGAATATTTATGGGCTATTGATAATGACTAGTCATCTCAAACCGGTATAACCATTAAACAATGATTGTGATCATTGGCTGAAATAAACTTTATAGTCACAATTAGTATCCCTATAATTTCGTATTAATTACCACAATCAGTTCGAAGAGTACATAAGTATACTTGTCTCTACGAACTGGACTTCACTCTGTCGTCTTATCGATTTCAAAGTATGAGGGGATAATAAAATTCTTCTGAGTTTGAAAGGGACTGAAAATAGGAAAATGAGGGTTAAACATCTCGTCGTCGACGAGTTCATTAGAGAAGGAGTATGTCCGCGAACTGTGGAAAAATACAGAAGGAATCGAGCGGTGACCTTTTAAAGAAACCATCCTTGCATTTGCCTTCAGTGCTAATATGAAATCAGGGAAAACCTAAATATGGACGACTGGATGAAAGTTGAAATCGTCGTCCTGCCGTAGACGAGTCCAGTGCCTTATCAATCTGCTACCTTTCCTTTTTGGCTAACTGTTTTGTAATGCTTTATTTAAATCTAGTTCACAACAAAATTAAGTATCGTACTTAGATCACAATTTAAAAAAATTACTTGTCTAGGAACTTCCCGGCACCATCTGGAGCTTAAGGCGGGACTGTACAACCAATCTACTTAATAATTTCCCCTGCATTTAACATCCCAAATTAATACAAGGTTTTCAGACTTCCGTTGTGGAAGATGCCTGCAAGGACATCAGCCATAAAAGGATCTTCAGCACCTGTGGTATCTTTCACCTGTGTGAGATCTATTTCTGCCACTTCAAGTGCTTAAACTGTATACGTTATACAACTTTCCCTACGTTTAACAACAATGTTATTTGAGCTACTGTTTTTAATATTCCGTTAATTGGCAAGAGAATACAACACTGACAAGAGAATAAAACTCCGAACTATACTCAAACACAGTGCCTCCCCCCCCCAAAAAAAAAACTAGAACCCCTTGAAAGATATATCGACTTTTATCTTATGATGTATATGCCACCTGGGGTATAGTAGATATGCTGATAATGGTCTAAACCGGCAGGTAACGTAGTGTTGTAGCTACCAGAGCGTCATCTGTTTCTACCCTTTAAAAGAGAACTCCCATGGCCACAGGGCCTAGTGTCGGGCAGACGTGTAGAGCAAGCAAGCACCGTGCCACAGAGGCGCACTTATCCATCTTGTTGGCCTTTCGAGTGGCGGCACTGTCGTTTCGAAGAATTGCCCCATATGTAGGACGGACCACATCTTTGTGCAGCGATGCTGGCAACAGTGGATATGTGAACATTCTCTCGTTCGTAGATGAGTTCTGAACATCCATGCAGCATATACGTCCACCAGCTCCCTCGTACTGTAAGGTCGAAAGTTGCAAATCGTGCAGCTTCCACAGCACAGATAAGAGCAAATGTCAAATAAGAACAAATGTGGCCCCACAGATGTCAACATGAACTGTTGCGATCTGGTTACTGGCAGTTGGACTATGTGGGAACCCACACCTGTAGCCCATCTTACATTCATGGCATAGCATCGACGTGCTCGGCTCGGCTGGTACCGTCAGAGGATCAGCTGGAGAACAGAATGGCGCGCTGTGGTCTTCACCGATGAATGCAGAATCTTCCTGCGTGCAGGTGAAGGTCGTTCACACGTACGACGTAGACAGTGTGAGCAAGCGAACAGTACATTCGTCCAAAGCACATCGGTCCGACTCGTTGCATGGAGTGCGGTAAGACACAAAGCTCGTTCACCTTTGGTGTCTGTGGAGGGAACGCTGACGTGCGCTCAATTCTACGTAATCTGGTTCGACCAGTTCTTCTGACATCCAGGCAACGGAAGGTGATGTGCTGTTTCATTACGATAATACACGCCCACACCCTTCCCGTGAAACTCAACGTTTTCTGCAACGCGTGCAGCACCTTCCCTGGCCAGCACGATCGTTGGATTTGTCTGCAGTCGCGCAATATGATGGGACGACATGTGACTCGTGCTATTCGTCCAACCACAACGTTCAGAGAGCTACTCGAACGGATCAAGCAGGTGTGGATTAACGTATACAAAGAAAGTATTCGTCGCCTTTACGATCGACTGCGTGGCAGAGTCGATGTCTCCATTGCCAACCGTGGAGGCTATATTGCGGTCTGGTATGGCGTTTCAGCACGGGTCCATACCTAGTACCTCAGATTCGCCTCATCTACTGATCTGTTACTATAACCATTCCAAGTACTCCATATGTATTGCTTCCACAACAATTTTTGGGAGAGTTGGAAAACTGTTAATGGGTGCATAATTTTTTGCAGCGTTGCGTAATATTAGCATTCATAACAAATTAAATGACTTAAAGTGGATGACTTTCGCAAACATTTGACACACTTAAACTGACCACTGGAGGTTTCTTTTTAGTTTTACACATCTCAACAAGTGTAACACTTAGTGGGAAATTGTAATTTAAGAATATGCCTTCGACTTACAGCACTGTGATATGGTCTAATACTGTAGTTACTTCACTGCTATCCTGAAACGAACCGTCACTGGTTGCCAATGTGAGCCACCAGCTTCCTGTTCTCACAGTTCATGAGAGAAAAGCGAGTTCTGGTGGGAGAATGAAGATCATAGGAGTATCTGATATAGAGGCCAGCCGCTTTTAACAGGAGTTGAGGAGGTGCTCCTCAGTCATAGGTCTCAGTGCCCCCACAGCAGACAGCTAACGACCCACTGAAATACACATAAATTGTTCTGTGCTGCTCCACCCGCACTGGGCTTATATTTTACACGAACGTTATCTACTATGCCTAATTCGTCTTCAGTAAGCTCTGCCTGTCCATTAGTCAGCATACCGTGTTTATTCAAATCCATTGTCATTAGTAATTACATACAATCCAACAATGGATTCTCAAAAACAGCAAAAAACAGATCAAATGATGTGTTTCCTTGGACTTTCATTGCTTAAAGTTTTCTGATTAATAATACAAATGACGTGATATAAAATTTCCGAGGCCGTACCTAAACTTCTTCCTTAGCCCTGAGACGCGGTACTTAGGGAAAGGCAGATCTGGGTGTGGACGGGGCCTTACTCAGTTACCGTTCGTCGCTCGTTTTTTTATTAAGTCACGTACACTTTATTTGGAGCCAATTGCATATATGGTTGACAATAAGGAACAATTATCAAATTAGACTGTTAAGACAATATCTAATTAAAAATTCTTTAGACAAATTGCATTCATGGCTGAACGCCTTATTGACAAGAAACTCAAATTATTTGTCGGCTGAAGGCCCCAATAGTAATTACTCAAAAACAATTTGACGGCTGACGGCCTTGATTGCAAATTCTTACAAAATATTATAAAAAAGGACAATCATATTAAGAGACAATATCTAATCAAAAATTCTTAAGACAAATTACATTCGCGGCTAAAGGCCTTATTGACAAGAAATTCAAATTATTTGTCGCCTGAAGTCCCCAACAGTAATAACAACAATTTGACGGCTGAAGCCCGACATAGCAAATTCTTATTAAAATATTATAAAAAAGGACAATCATATTAAGAGACAGTATCTAATCAAAAATTCGTAAGACAAATTGCTTTCACGGCTGAAGGCCTTGTTGACAATCATCACAATCTGATCAAATCAAGAGAGAAGTGGGCCTCAATAAGTGCTCCAAGGATCGACCTAGGAAAGTCGCTCAACTTCGTAAACGATGAGACAGGCAGCCAAGAGTTGTAATTACTTAACCAGGTGGTAACTCAAACGAGTGATGGTTTAAACACCGGCCAACACTTTTGCAATATCTACCTAACGTTTGATAACCAACACGACAATGGAATAACCCAGGCAAGGCGGAACCGGCGGACAGCACTGCGTCTTCTGAATCCGGTGTTTAGAGCATCCAGAAGCAGAAGGACCCACTACGACCGAAGTAGTCCGAACAATAAATATCCGAACCACCATCAAGGAGGCTGTCGAACTACACGCCTTACCCGATAGCAGCGGCAAGGCGAGGAAAGGTACAATGCCGCGAAAATACGCTAACCTCCAGGGCAGGTAACTGGGGTGTTAGCGGCCACTAGGCAGAAAAATACCGGTCGTTGAACTTCATCAATAAACACAAGGAATTCAATGATTAATAAAAGGTGGAGAATGGCTAATTAATTTCGCCAACTCCAAACACTCCACTTGTTGCTCTTTGACTCAGCAAGCGTGCGAGAAGCAACGCGCGAACAAATGGCGTGATCTCAAAATAGTGGAGGTTTCACTACTGGGTTAATGTTCACTCAGCTCAAACGTCCTGGGTCCGGTGGAGAACGAGGTTGTCGCCCTCGCAACTACAGCCCATTGATCAAGCAGTGCATGCGTGCTGCCAGCAGTCCCAGCGTGTGCTCACGCTGTCGGACCTCTCACTGCTCCTCTGTCCCAACCGAACTAGCTCACACTCCGACCTGGAAAACACTTGACGCCCCTCCAAAGATAGTACCACCGTACTAGATATCGATAACCGCTGCTGCTGCTGCCAGTCGTGGACAGACAGCGCTAGCAAACGTAGTGGCACCAGTAAACACAAGAAGAAAACGAGACGCCATTATCCCTATTACACGATTCCAACCTAAAAAATGGTTCAAATGGCTCTGAGGACTATGGGATTTAACATCTGTGGTCATCAGTCTCCTAGAACTTAGAACTACTTACACCTAACTAACCTAAGGACATCACACACATCCATGCCCGAGGCAGGATTCGAACCTGCGACCGTAGCTGTGACGCGGTTCCAGACTGAAGCGCCTGGAACCGCACGGCCACACCGGCCGGCCAATGATGCCAACCTACAAACGGCACCAACGCGAGACTCAACACGGCTCAAGCCCATCAGCCGACTACGTGATGTGAGCCAAGATATTCCGGGTTACCTTGCTCGGTCACAATGACAGCACTCGCAATTTATTGTAAGCGTTTTTCAGTTTCCCCAAATTCAGTTAGCAAACGCTACCTGCTGCTAGCCTACAGACCATTCAACCATTGCCGCTTACGGTACTGCGAAGCATAACATCACACTGTGCGGCTCGGGGTCTACGCAAAATATAGGCCCTGCAGCGAACTTGTGACGTAACACTAGTCGGCTTGTCCGCCACACTCCCTGAACGCTCGGCTGCGCGCAGGACCCACGGAAAATCAATGTTTAATTGAAAAGGTACCCAATAAAGGTCCTAAGTTTGTCGTGCGCTATCGAGAACTTGCGTGCATTTAAACACGGAATCAAGAATTATTAAACTCGTCTGTAATAGTTGCTCGCACCTACCCGGAGAGGGCTACTGGCACTCGTTAAGACCTGCAGCGTCACGTGCGGTGACGTACCGGCCACGGCCTGTCTTTCTCGTGGGGCTCGGTACGGCCGTGTGACCGGGTGAAGTGGTTCACCACCTCCTATGCGGTATCACGTCTGGGAGAGACACAGACGACACCTCGGGAACTCGTGCGACCGTTATGCGGAAACTGAGACGCCACCGGCAGACAATGTTCCACCACTCCACGAGAACTTCCTCAGTGCGTTTGTTGACGTCAGATAAAGAACCTCGCCAGAAGACTCACTTGTTGTGTTTAATGTAATACCTCGAAACTGGCACTAGTGAGCGTCGTTAAGAGGAACGTGTCGCCACTAATTACGGCCGAAAGTATCTAATAATTTATTTCCGTACCATTAAGCGCATCAGCGGCGGCAGTTCCCGAGGCGCGGGATAAAGGAGTGTAGCGCCGACAGACGGTTGGGAGCGAGAGGGAGCCGGGCCTCGCTTCTTGCCCTGGACGCGATCGTTCCGAGTCACCGGCCGGAATTTATGTCAGCGGGGAAGGTAACGGCAGCCGCGGTCACAGCCGCGCCGGCACGCCGCGCCAGCGCCCCTCTTCGGAGCGCGGCGTTAAGGGCCGACCCGCGCGGCGGACAAAGGCGATTTTTATATCAAAAGCTCGCGGTAATATAAATAAGTGTCAACAACACGTAGCGAGCAACAAAAGGTATGAGCTGCTGAAATGAAAATAGTTTATTCGTGTTTGGTGAGGATGAAGTAAAAGAGGACCGCAGTGGTAGTAAATTTTTTTCTGCCTGCTCTTCTCCTCCCCTCCCAGTGTCTCGCTGCGCCTTGCTGTGAGATAGCAGGTCGGTCGTGTTTTGTGTGGGGTTATTTACGTTTACAATGCTGGCCGTAATGACAAACGTCGGCGACGACGCGCGCGTGGATTCGAGGCCGGCAGGGGCAGAGCGCAGGGTCCCACGCGGCCACATTCCTTGGCCGGACCCTTCGTGCCTGCCCTTCTCGAGAAGCAACACGGCGCAGTGCAGTCACTGGCTCATACGCAGTTGCAAACTTCGCTTTACTACCACAGTACTAATTTTTGTCCGTCAGAACACACCGAACTGATTTCCTGATTTTTATAACCGCAAAGTATGTGTTAAAGACTAACTAACTTGGCAAAGGTTCGGAATTGCTAAATATGTATGGATATTGTACGTCCTAATCTCATTCTTCTCCCTCTCTCTGTCTACCTGCGCCCCCCTCCCCTCTCGTTGTCCATCTGCTTCTCTTCCCCCCTCCCACTCTTTGATCATCTCCTCTTTGTCCCCCTCTCTCCGTCTCCTCATTCCCCCCCCCCCACACACAAATATCTCTCCATCTCCTCCTCACCCCTTTCTCTATCCATTTTCTCTCCCTCCCCTCTCTGTCCATGCCCTCTCCCACGCTCTCTCTGACCTCGAGCCTTGTTTATTGTAATTGTAAAAGGAACCTCGATTGAAAAATTAACTCATTTAAAATGAATGGGTAAATCGGTTAGGGTCGGTTATGTAATGGGTACGGGAAAGACTTCGGATGCTGCTGGATCTGTGAGGATAGTAGTTTCAAGGACAGTATTTCTCGTAGTTTTAGTGTGTGGACGGGTTCGACTGCAAAGTTTCTGATGATTCAAATTCCATAATACAGTAATATTTTAATCATAAGTCGATAAACCATAAATACAACGTTCGTCTTTCCGCTTAAAACTGACTGCAACGAAGAAAACTAAACAGCATGCTGTTGGGTATGCAGTTTTTGCTTAAAATTATTTATAAGGAGAAAGAATATATGTGGAAGAAACAATTTGTCTAATGTAAGTTAAAAATGAATGCGAGAAAGAAAATATTGTACTGCGCTGTGAAAATGTGTGGTTTCGGATTCTTTCTCGTAGTCTGTTTTAACGGAACATCTGTACATTACTGTTCAAATAGATGTTTACCATATGTTATTAAAATTATGCAGCGTACTTTTCTACGAACATGTATTAGAGTGTAGTAAATAAGGTGGAAGTAAATAGGTCTACAGCATTTGGAGAATTTTGATAACGTTTCTCCTTTATATGGCATGCACATATTTATATGCCTTACACATTGTCAAAAAAAACCTGCATATGCACATTTATTAGAATACTGTGTAAAAATTTTAAGTAATTGATTTTGTTAACAACCTTTCCCATGAAGATACATACCATATATATTTAAAAATATATAGCCTACGTTCGTCCGAACTTTTATTAGACTTTCGTGCAAAAATCTGAAGTAAATCGGTCAAGACCTGTCGCCATTTTTGGTAATATAAATACAACTTGTCTATATATAATAGTATAGATTTCAAAAACTCGAGATGTGAGTGGAAAGTAGAGCGCTACACATTTCTCTTTGCTCCATTCTACATCAACAGCTGAGACTCTGAAATGGTATTCAGGGGGATGAAAGTTCAGATCATTGTCACGCAATCAGCTGTAGACTTTCCGTGACTTCCTTAAATCTCTCAAGGCAGATGCCGAGAAGTTCCTTAGAAAATGTATGAGCCGTTTCCTTCTCAGCCTTACTCAATCCCAGCTAGTGCTCTGTCCCTCGTGACCTCATTATCGACGGAACGCTGAACCCTCATCTACCTTCCTCACTTACACTTGCGGAGGATCGCCCAACTCTCCTTCATCACATGACTGACATCCCTAGCAAGTTTCAGTACGAACGTAGAGACAAAACAGAGATTAATCTTGAGCTAGCCGTTTAACTAGGTGGAATGGCATTACCACGTCGTAGGATTACGCCTCTAATTTCTACCATAATCTCTTCATTTCACTCAAAACTTTTGTCAGAGACGCAGTACCTTAGATGTGGTAATAGGTTGTTGTCCGAAATTATTTTAAAAATTGTGACTTCTAATGCCTTACATTTTCGATTGCAAAGGCCCCTTTCCCACGCCAGAACATTTCCTGAAGAAGGATGATTTTTATTGTTTTGTATTTCGAGCCTCATCGCATGTATTTTTGCATCGATTGGTAAGGAAGACTTGCTTAATGTTTGTCAATATTATTGTTTCGCCCCTTGTACGGTAATCAAGACCAAGAATAAAGTGCTCAGATTAAGAAGCACGTAAGCAAAGTTGCAGCCTTTCTTCCTTATCCTACTTCGAAGAAGCAATCAAAAATGTAAAAGAAAAATTCTGGGATAATATTAACATTCAGTCTAACGAACGTAGAATATGGATGAAAGTATACCGAAAAAAGGCGAAACTGACGAGTGAGACTGACGATGCACTTTGAGGACCAGAAGGGAGTAGACTAAGTGAAGGACTTTTCCCATCTTGAAAATCATATAACACAAGGACGATATATGAACCACCGGGAGAGGTGGCGCAGTTTTAATTACACTGAATTCGCATTCGGGAGGACGACAGCCATCTCGATTTAGGTTTTCAGTTCAGAAATGTGAGTGAAATCTTATGGCCGGCCGGTGTGGCCGTGCGGTTAAAGGCGCTTCAGTCTGGAACCGCGTGACCGCTACGGGCGCAGGTTCGAATCCTGCCTCGGGCATGGATGTTTGTGATGTCCTTAGGTTAGTTAGGTTTAATTAGTTCTAAGTTCTAGGCGACTGATGACCTCAGAAGTTAAGTCGCATAGTGCTCAGAGCCATTTGAACCATTTTTTTGAAATCTTATGGGACTTAACTGCTAAGGTCATCAGTCCCTAAGCTTACACACTACTTAACCTAAATTATCCTAAGGACAAATACATGCACACATGCCCGAGGGAGGACACGAACCTCCGCCGGGACCAGCCGCACAGTCCATGACTGTAGCGCCTTAGACCGCTCGCCTAATCCCGCGCGGCTATGTTTTCAGTGATTTCTCTAAATCGAGCCAGGCAAATGCCGGGATGGCTCCTTGGAAAGGACACGGCCGATTGCCTTCCCCATTCTTGAAACAATACGGCCTTGTGCTCGTCTCTAATAACCATGATCTTCCTTCCTTCCTTCCTTCATATATGAACCAGACTAGCACCGCCAAAGAGGCATTCCTCGCTACAAGAAGTCTACTAATATCAAAAGTAGGACTCAATTTGAAGAAGAAACTGTTGAGTTCGTTCGTATGGAGCACAGCACTGTAGGGCACTGAAATAAGGGGCGATCGGAAAACCATAAAAAAGAGATAATCGAAACGTTTGAGGTGTGGTGTTACAAAAGACTGCAGAAAATTTTGTGGTCTGACATGATAGTAAAGGAGGAAGTTCTTCGCAGAATAGCCGGAGAAAACACTGACTGGAAGAATGGAACTGTGTGATAAACATTTGTTGAGTCATCAGACACAAGTTTTATATACTAGAGGGAACTGCGGAGAGCAAAAATTACAGTGGAAGGCAGATTGAAATACATCCAACAAATAATTGATGTTATGTGTGAGTGCTTCTCTGAGATGGAGAGTTTATCACGTCAGACATTAAAAAATTGGATGAAACAATCTTGCAAACAGTGGGACGCTTTTTATCGCCTTTCCAGCATATGACATCACGCCCTCAATCACAGTTGTATTAGAAAAAAAAAACGATGACTCACAATGTCTTGGACCACGTTTAGCACAGCAAATGTCCGTAGCTCGTGGTCGTGCGGTAGCGTTCTCGCTTCCCGCACCCGGGTTCCCGGGTTCGATTCCCGGCGGGGTCAGGGATTTTCTCTGCCTCGTGATGACTGGGTGTTGTGTGATGTCCTTAGGTTAGTTAGGTTTAAGTAGTTCTAAGTTCTAGGGAACTGATGACCATAGCTGTTAAGTCCCATAGTGCTCAGAGCCATTTGAACCATTTAGCACAGCAAATGTTGATACTGGATGATAGCATCCATTCGTATTGCTTCTTACCATTGAGGAATTAACGAACGCTATAATTTAAAACGGGCAAAATTTGAATATGCCAACTTCTTTTTTGTTTGAACATGACTATAAGACAACTAAAGTAATGTAGCAGATTCAACAACTTCAACACAGGAATTAGTGATAGACACAGTTCATGAAGTTGTGATTGACGATGTGTCCTTTGAAAGTGAACTAGTAAACATGTAGTATTCATGAGGATTAGCCGATTACAATTGTCATCTCTCCACAGAAGGAAGTAGGGAATATTTCAGTAACACTGAGAGTCCATGGTATCAAACCTTCCTGATACTTGCAAGAACCTGAAAAAGGAAAGAATCTGGTATGCGCGTTCCTCACAGTGTTATTGAAGAGCATGTGATGCACATCCTGAATCTGTCTTCCTTTCTTCTCAAGTAATGTAAAGTATCGATTTGTGCTCAGAATTCCGTTATGAGGCATGGTATTCCGGAATTGTTGTCATTATGAGGACTGTAGCACGCCGCTGAAGCGACTCTGTCCTTAAGATTGGCTGGTAGTGAGTTGTGATTGCTGCTAACTGCCTCTTCTTGATAAATGATGAAACAGATAATTCTGAGAAGTACCGTAAGCCTAAGCCAGAGATGGAACGAGGTTCTATCGTCCGTGACAACATGAGGCCCTCACGGCAGGAAAATTTTTCGCTCTCGAACAAAATATACATTATACTTACGAAAGTTCTTTCTATCCATACCAATGGCTAAATATCATTCAGCAACTGGACGGTTTCTTGACACGGAAAAATCTGAAAATGAACTGCGATAATCTCAATACTCGGACTTCCGCAAATCAGATTTTAAAGCTCGAATGTATTTTCTTTGGTGCTTCGGTACGAAATTCTATGATTTAATATTTTAAACACGGCTGTTTCTGGCCTAGCCGTCACAAAAGAATAATGTGCAAACATGGAATTTAACAAATACAAAAAACTTTTTGATGTTTTACAGTAACTGCATGATGTATAAACATATACCAAAGCGGAGTACGTCCATGATTGCCCCTGTATTTTCTATGTCTCTAGAAGTCATTTGGTTTTGTGTGGTATACACAGGCCGCACATTCATAACACCTTTAAAATCTGAGAGAAAGGGTGAAGTATAGAGAAGGAAATACAACTTTATTCCATTAACAAAGAACGAGAGGATACACGTTTTGGAACTCAATCTCTATCGTAAAGACAAAAACCGTGACGTGGAGCACCACCAGAGCTCATTTATGTATACTGTGTCCTTTCAAATGAGGCTATAAGAGAGTTTTTTTCCTTCCTCATAAGCTAGAGTTCTGAGTTGCAATACAGTAATTTTCTCGAAAGAAAATCCCTATAAAATCCATGTTGAGAGATGAAATATCGATTATAATATTTTGTTCACCCTATTCTATGTTTTTCAGAAATGCTTCACTAGGTTCCTGTCAATAGACCAGCCAGTTTCCTTCGTATCTCTCACTCACTGTCTAACGACCAAACGTCAACTGCGCGTAAGCTATTATCTCCGTAATCAGCGAGGGGTGAACAGAGAACATAATTAAACCTCGGAATTGGATACGAAACAGTAACTCGTGTTACTTCTGTATGTCTTTCAAGGGTAGCGTAGTTTTCGAGACACGCATCCTACCTGGATGTAACGACTCTCTCAAAGGCATCATTTTATTGCTAGCACTTGATTATTATGAACGCTTTGTAAAAATTATGTTTATGACAGAGAACATATAATAGAAAGAGCATATTGGATCTGCTTATAAGGCCTAGCAGTTTCATTTCGCTACTTTTAATGTATGTCATTAATTAGCTGTGAACGTGATAACTGGCCTTAAACCTTAAGAGAAGTACCACAGCTAGGAAAGCAATGTTCAGTGGGATCTCAGGATGCACCTCTTGGCTATGGAAATAAAAGATGAGTAGATTTGCATAGCTACGAGTAATAATGTCGTGCTGATCGCAGCTAATAAATCAAAAGAAATCTTCTGATATGATAGATATAGACAGTTTTATTTGTAGTAATTTGCTAATTTATAATACTTACTGAGTGTTCTTTTGCTATACATTTGGTTTCTGAGAGAAATTTGTACCATTATGATCTATTTTTTGTCCTATTCCGTTTACTTACTGAGCGAGGGCTAACTGACTGAGTACATGCCTCGGTAGGCACCCTGACTTCTCTTGTCTTATTCTCATGATCTCTGTGTGTGATGTGCGATGATGGTGGCAGACTTACCGGACTATCTTAATCGACAAACAATTGATTAAATTTATCAAGCAGGCTTGCCTGAGACGGACGACGCCTTCGTTCCAAAGATTCGCACCTAAGTTCCTCGACCGTCTCTGTTACATTTTCGTTTGGAATGTTCTATCCTGTTCCGATCCTAGCATCGCGTCTCTGAATACTTTCGATGTCTAGAGTCATGGGTACTTGCTGGAACAATACTCTGGAATTTGTCTCACTAGTACCCTTCCTTTACAAACGAGGAAACCTTCCCAGGACTCTTCCTACAAGTGTAAGTCTTTCGGTAGCCTTCCCTAACACTGATTTTACATTTTGGTCCCAGTCCGCCGGCCGCGGTGGCCAAGCGGTTCTAGGCGCATCAGTCCGGAACCGCGTGACTACTACGGTCACAGGTTCGAATCCTGCCTCGGGCATGGATGTGTGTGATGTCCTTAGGTTAGTTAGGTTTAAGTAGTTCTAAGTTCTAGGGGACAGGTGACCTCAGATATTAAGTCCCATAGTGCTCAGAACCATTTGAACCATTTGGTCCCATTCCATATAACTTCTTAGTACTGATGCTAAATATTCAAACGATGTGACGTTCTCAAAATGCTGGACACTATTCATGTAATCAGATACTATCACGTTCTTCGTGTCTGCCTTAGGTATTGCCTAGAGTTTAGCATATTATCACGCAATCACTCTGTGTTGATATTCCTGCAATTCCTTACGACATCCCAAGGGCGGTACAATCTCGCAGACTACAGCGTGGCCAGCGGATAATCTGGTATTGCTACTGATCCTACCTGATAAATTATTTATGCACGTAGAGAACATTAGAGGCTTTATACTCTTCCTTGGGGCACAATCGATATTATCATTTTTTCTGTTGAACATTCGTCGTTAAGTATAACGTAATAATAAAAGTAAAGCGTGTAGTATGAATGGCTGGGAGACACCGAAGGGCAGGTTCAGTTGCCCAAATGGAAAAGTTTTTGCTATCCTCCGCGTGCAGAGGCATTTTTTCTTCGCGAAGTGTTAGAGATGTGTGTTTAAGTTTATCTGTTAAGCGGAGATGACTGTAATTGTGTGTGTAAGGTAGGGCATCGTTCTTGTTGAAGACGATAAGAGAATGGAGGGGTGTAACTGGAAGGTGAATATAAAGGCACGGAGCCGTTGATTGAACGAGAGTTTTGAAACATATTTATTAATATACACCAAGTTGAGACGATCTTAAGGAAACAGCAATAAAATACCACATTTTGTAAACAAAGATTAGACTCGAAAAGACTGATGCATCAGAATGGATGCACTAGCCGTTATTAAAGACAAACTAATAACCACTGATACGGCAGATGCAAACGATTCGTCAATGTATCAATCATAAACTTTCTTAGGACGCACAGATAACTGAAAGAAACACACATGCAGCTGAAAATTAATCATTAAGCGAAAATAACAAGAAACTAACCAACAGGCCACAAAATTACTCAGTCCTCAAATCAGGATTATTCTCATAAGCATGAGAAAGGGATTTAACGAAACCTTTGAAATGCAGCAATTCTCAAAGTCGAAAACTAAGAATTAACATCATTGTATCAGAAAGACTCTCTTAGGAAGATCACCACGTCAAACACTCAGCAAATCAGTCTTGGGCTAATACTCGCACTTTTCGACGAACACTTTGAAATGCACAGCCTTCAAAAATCCTTGACATGCAAATAACGTGGATGAATTAAAATGATTCCCTCAAATACGTCGTCACTTCGAGTACTTCAAGAATTAGACTTATAAACGATGTCAATTCAGCCAGGGCTAACGCACGCCTCCGACAACGTCACACACAGTTCTCGGATCTGTTCTGCCAAACCGCCGGGACTGATAGACAGCTGGGGCACGTGATTCCAAAGAACAGCAGTCCTGGCACGCCGCACAATCCACAGGCCGCCCAAGCTCGCAGTCACCTCCTAAAGCCCACGGCACACGGACCGTGCATCCGAACGTTTCTGGTGTCATAGCGTCATATTGCCATATCGGTTTGCAGTTGAGACCCGTATGTATCTACACCATTTCTGAGCACCAGCAAACTGGGGAGCTCTCAAAAACACTCCTTTAATTGTGTGATTGGTTGTAACGAAATGACAAGAAAAGTCATATTCGTGGGAAAAGCATTACTGTAACGCGAGTATTATGAGAGTAGGCCATTTGAAATCAACAGCATGTTGAGGATCCATTAAAACTGCATTGTTCTTGGTACAATCTGTTACAATTAAATTTCAGTTGCTAATATAGCTATAATAAAACTTTCATCGTTTAGTAATAAGCTAGATATACTCCTTAAACAGCCGTCGTCACGGTAGTGCTGGTGATTCACATCCCATCTGATACATTCTTATTAGTTTACTTTAAGTATATACTATAATATTCGATGTTATGTAAATATAAGGGTGCTCTTTTTAAGGGATGAGTTTGTTCGATTGGTTTAATCTAAAGGGCATCTTGTATTATTTGCAGTAAGATATTTTGCCCTTTTTTCTTTTAAGTTTTGTAATTCAGGCGTAAAGATTCTGCTACTGAGTACAAACAGTGATCAAATAAGAATGACCTTAAGGTTTTACTAAAAAGGGAGAATGATTAAATAATTTTATCTTTTATATGGTACAGTGTCGGTAGTCTTTCTAGGAAGATCAGATCTACTTGTTGACCTACATCTACTGTTTTCAAGTTATGTATCATGAAACGAAGGTGTGTCTTTGCCTTTTTCTTTAACTTTATTTGGTGCATATTTGTTTTTACTGTTGTTAATAATGTCTTTATATATTATCTAAATTTGGAATGCGTTTATTGAATTTGAACTAAACGTTCTCATTTATTCTACAAGTACGTTGTTAGTGTCCAGTTACACAAAAAGCTTTAGAGTAGAACACACTTTTTAAAGTAATGTTTCTGCAACATTTGTAACCCACCTCAGCGGGAGATGTACTCTGCAAGTACGATATACATCCAACTTCACAGCAAATTAAATTTTTTAAATCCCAACTAATCTGAATACACGCAAATACATCGTAATAAGGTGAACAGATACGAATAAAGTAAGGGCGTTTCTAGATTGTTATAGAGGTGTTTAAGGCAGATGAGGACAAATTAAAAATTAACTGTGTATAACATGCCTCAGGGATGTTCAGGATATCCCAGTACGTTAGTTTTCTTCCCGCTGACGTGACACATCGGAGATACAGAAATGGCGATTCTTCAAATGATCTGATGGTTCAAGCCAGAGCCGAGACAAGATCTTCATATGTATGTTCTCTCTCTCTCTCTCTCTCTCTCTTCCTGCACTAGACCTCAGTTGTGGTCCTATGGAATTCACATACTAAATGAAGTGATCAGTTTTTGTTTTCCTCGCTCACATGCACCTTGTAAGCGCGCCAGAAATGATTAGCTTCTGCGCTTCCACAGTTGACTGCTTCGCTGCTTATGAAAACACAAGAGGTACAGCGAAGACTGTCAGGATGGTGTTTGCAGACAAGAGCTCTCATCATCATTGCTATTTTGGAACAAAAGATACGAGGAATGTACAGCTATCATTACGTGAAAGGAAAATTTCATCTCTATATATTGTTTGTGAAATATTTTCTCTTTCTCATTGCATGGCGTCATTCTTACTATAAATCTAGTTCTCAGCTGGAAGTTCCATACTGAACTAGGGAAGTGAAATATTATTACAATAATTTTTCTAGAATCCTTACATTAAAATATGCTGCTGTATTTACAGAGATCAAATGATTCACTTTTAAATAAAGCACAATTTAGCGTTTTCTTTAAGTATTGTCCACTTTATGAAACAATAAAAAAAACTAACTTTTTTTGTGATAACCTGTGGTTCTATAACTTACGTTGGGGACAGAAAAAGTTGAAATGACAGAAGGTATAGTAATAAAAATGTTACAGTAAATGTATAAAAAATGCATTACAGGGGAAAATACTTCTTTACTATATTAAATGGTACTTGGAGCATGTGTAACCATAGTTTTCACTGGATGCGTATAGTATATCATATGCAAGAACACTGATATCATTTTTTGAAACAGTAGTTCTGAAATGAGCCTTCCATATTCCCTTCACATTTTATGTGTAGAAATGTTTACAGTGCATATGATGTTCTAAGCTGTTGTCCATATTATGACATGACTGTTGTAGGCAGTATGATGAAACATAGAAACAAGTTACGATGTTAAAATTACAACATCAAAAAGCCTTGGTATACTGCAATGGCAAGTCAAAATAGCGCGTCTTCATACGCAAGAGATGTTTTTGACTTTTACTGATGTTCTTCTCTTTGTTTAATGTTAGTGTTTTTCTACTTCACTACACACTCTTCAGTGTTGCTGCACAACAAACTACATCATTTGTGTATCACTGTTTATCTTAAACGCGAAAGAAGCAAAGCTTCCTTATTATCAGTACGAAGAACACATTGTATTTTCAAATACTTCTTACAGTGAAGTTATTCGAGATGTTTCATTCTAGTAAGAAAATGCTAACCTGTTACTGTAGGTCTATATGGTGGTCGTTCGACTTCAAATTAACGATTTCAATCACCACTTTACAACTACGTCTCCGTTATTGACATTTCTACTTTATATGTAAAGATAACACACAAGAATATGGCTGAGAGTAACGTTAAATCAAAGAGTGTTGGTCTTCTTTAATACTCGAATAGAGAGCCGGAATAGTGATTGGATGTGTGCCTCTGTTATTATTCCCTAATAACACAGTTAGAAGACAGGCGGCCTAAATGCCCTATGATGTTTGTACTGCACAAGGGTCATACCGGTTGGTGAAAATCACTCTTCCCATCTTGCAGCAGTAACTACTGTTAGCAACTGAAAGATGACTACCCAATGGAAAAAACCTGAAACAATGTTTGTAAATAAATCTCTTTTGAAGAATGAGCTGACTGTTTTCATACTGACAAGGATGCTGATTAACCAGTGGCATCAGTGCCCTCTTCGCATGAGGCTTACATTTGGCCTTGGCATTCGTAAATACAGTTTTATGAGAATATCACGGCGGAATCAGATTATTAGAAACGATAACGATCGTTACTGAAATAATTTAAAAATACGTAACTGTATTGCATCGTGTCCTCTGATACTTTTCCTCTGGTCCATTTTGAAGTGCAAATTTGATTTTATCTTAAATTTTTCCCCGTATGATCAGTGGCCTGAGCTTACACGTTATCATGTGTCTCTCGCAAATGCAGTATTTTATTTTCATTGGCGTGTAACTTTTAAGTATAAATCTTAGAGAGTAATATGCGACTGTAACCTGTTTTGAACGCCACTGTGCTGTAATATGCGTAGGCATGGTCCTGTTGGAGATGGTGTGGCTTTGCCTTCCTCTAACTTTTGAACTGCCTTACCCACACAGTTACAGGTGGACCTACAGTTTAACGGAATTTTTCACATCAACAAACGTTGTTAGAGGTGAAACAAGTTATAAGTGACAATGAAAATTCTAGCAATAATCTGGATCGAGCCCTAGACTTCGGCTTTGCAGTCTGGTACTTGACCACTTCTCTTTGTCGTTCTGTCTATCTATGTCTTCATCACTTTTTGTCATTATGTGTATGCATTTGTCGCATCACACCTCTGCATGTTCACTGACGAGAACTCCACTCCGTTTCTTTTCATATGAATACGTGGTGTCTGTTCTTTCGGACATGTCCGAAAGAACACACACCACTCCTTCATTGCTTCGTCTAGCCAGGCAATGGATCCACCTTCGTTAGTGCGGATGCACAGACACGTCCGATCCCCTGCGGTAATCTCAGAGTAACAAGCTGGGAGGAAATGGATAGGAACTGCGAATAGGTGGCGCTCGGTGACAATGTTGATCGGCCGCGAGGCGTGCAGACATAATCCGCGCAGTTCCATTAACGTTATGTCACGTATGGCACAGTGGTTTAATGCATTTACCTAGAAATATGGCGATCCTGGGTCCGAATTCCGGTCTGGTACACATTTTCACTCGACGCCGCTGATTCCGTGCACTGTCTCGATACATGAGACATCAGTAATCCCTTCCCTTCCATTTCCTTCCTCCCTATCTTCACCTTCAATTTAGAGTTCTGTTTTACTACATAGGATGGACAACCCCCGATTGAACGGGATGAAATACAGTGCCGGCACCAATGAGTCACCAAGTCTTTAGTCAGTGGATTGGTCTCTCAACGCTGATCCGAAAATATCCTTCAATACGTGTTTTTGGGCGTTAGTTCGTGTTTGACGCTTCCGGAAGATGCTGAATGTGTGCACTGACCCATGTATTGTACGAGATCTGTTGTTTGCGATTGATAGTAAATACTGCTTGAGAGTTTTGTGCTGCTTAATCAATTATGACTGACGTGTATTTTTTTTCTTACTTGCTTTATTTAATCAAGCGTTTCCACTTAAAAGAAGTTGCCTGTTCTCAGATGCCACAAACTTCCGTCCAGCCAATCTCCTTTTTTTTATACTCCCTTACCAGTGATTTAAGATCTACTTACTTTAAGCATATTTTTGGGTAGTAATGTTTGCCCACTTATTTTCAGAAGGATTTTTGGGTTTATAGCCGCGATCTCTTAAGAAGGTGGCGATTGTTGTTCATGTAATTTGTATTTAGGTAGCCTATATCTCACCTTTATGGTGTTTGTTACCAGCGCCTCTTACCCTTGAGAAGCCTGAGACCTACATTTCGGCGGCTGCCGGCCGCAAGGGCGTGTTGCTGTTGTGCGCCTGCACGTGCCTTCCTGCTGTATTCGAAGCGTGTCCGCTATTCGTTTAGTGGAACTGTTCAACTAGGCGGCTTACCTTCTTTAAGTTAAGTTTCATCTTGCCCTTGTTAAGGCTTTGATGCACTTGCTTTAGGTTCTAAATATTCTGCCTAAAGGTCTATATGTGAGCGATCTTGTAATTAAATTTTGAGGTAATTCCCTTGCCTGTTCAAATATTTGCTTATATACTTGGTGTGCTGAGATAAATTTTAATGTAATTTCTGACTGCCATCTCCTTAGATTTCTATTTTTAATTATAACTCACTATTCTTTGCTTGGGCTCAATTTGTCATTGTACCCCATCTATAGATATAAGAAAATTTGTCGGATCTGCCATCATTGGTTGTTTATTCTAAATTACTAGTTCTTAACTTAATAACTGTGACCGTTTAACAAGATCGTGCAGGCGTTATCTTTTACGTACTTATCGTTTCAGAGAGGTTTTATTATAATTTATTTGTTTATTTGCTGCTGGCACTGACTCCTTGGGGCAGCAAGAATTGAAAGTGTAGTCATCTCAGTCTGTGGTTAAAACTGAAAAAGGCTTATTTTCATTTAACAGTCTCTTATGTTCAGAGATATCTGGTGACTATTATATTTCATTTTGTGCGATCGTGTCCACTGTAAATAAATGTGATAATTCAAAGGACAAATTATGCAAGACTTGTGGACCCACCCTTCCATGTGATTCTTTTCCTATTCCAATTAGTATCTTGAGGTATCAGCACTACTTTCTTTTTTCGGTTGGTTTTGTGCCGACTACAAAAGATTCCATTTAATGCTCTAACAGCCAACCTCGCTCGATGTATCCCCTGTGATATGTCCACGTCATGCTGTCCAGTTTTAACGATTACTGAAAGCAGATACTTGAACATTTCGACATTGTGAGAACTGAGTTTCTCCTGGCGTATACAGCTTTCAAATAACCTGGCTGAATTCCCGGAAGTTATTTGAAACTTCGACATTTCTTACCAGGCCAAAAAAATCCAAATCCTCAATTGGCCCACCTCCAGCAACAAGATACTCTGTTTTATTCATATTTAATGTTAGTCTCCCTTGTTTATAAGACCTCATTTGACACATAGCATCATATTTATCCAGAGCCATAAATACTTGATCTTCAGAACAGTAATGAATGAAAACTTTGGTGCTGTACTGTTACACCCAAACTTTTTCACTGTCTATTGCAGTAATCAAGGACAACTGTAAAATACAACTTAAATAAGACTGGTGACGTAGAATGTCTTTGTCTTAATTATTTACTTGTTTTAAGACTTTCCGATATCTTAGAACCAGCCTTCACAACTGCCTCGCATTAATGGTGTATCCTTTTCACTGATTATATTAACGCACCATCCCTTGCCAGTGCTGTCCACGTTAACCTCCTTAGCACAGAACCATACGCCTTTTCTAAACCAAAAGACACAAAAAGGATATCTTGATATTTGCGATCATTTTCTGACACGTGGGCGTACACAAAAGATGTTATCAACATATCTTCTCCCAGCAGTAAAATCCGACTGTTCCTATGATACAACAAACTGCGCAACCTTTTCCAATCTGTCCTTTACTATAATACTGAAGAACCTATTCACTAAAGCATTTAGACTTATTCCCTTATAATTAGTCGGATATCTCCTGTTCCCTTTATATATAGCGGTAATGTATGATATCATTCATCCTTAGGGTACTTCATTTCACTCAACCACTTTATTAAAAATAGTTACCAGTGGTGCTACTACTTTACACTGAGTTGAAAAAATTAATGGGATTCGTCCTAATATCGAGTCGGACCTCCTTTAGGCTCGCGTAGTGCAGCAACTTGACGTGGCATGGCCTCAACAAGTCGTTGGAAGTCCCTTGCAAATACTGAGGCATACTGCCCCTATAGCCGGCCATAATTGTGAAAGCGTTGCGGATACAGGATTTTGCAGCTCCTCTCGATGATGTCCCATAAATGTTCGGTCGGATTCATGTCGGGCTATTTGGGTGGTCGAATCATTCGCTCCAGTTGTCCTCAAAGTTCTTCAGACCAATCACGAGCAACTGTGGCCCGGTGACCATAGCAGCTGGTCCACTCCACGTAAACCCAGCCCACTCCATTAAGGAGCCACCCCCAGCTTACACAGTGCCTTGTTGACAGCCTGAGTCCATCGCTTCGTGGGGCCTGCACTACACTCTAACTCTACAATCAGCTCTTACTAACCGGATCGGGTCTCATTTGATCAGGCTATGGTTTTCCAGTCGTCTTGGTTCCATCCGATATGGAGGCTAGCCCAGGAGAGGCGCTGCAGGCGATGTCGTGCTGTAAGCAAAGGCACCCGCGTTGGGTGCCTGCCGCCGTCGCCCATTAACGCCATTTTACGCCGTATCCTAAGGATACTCTCGTCGTACTTTCGTGGCTTTTGGAAAATAATTTGATGCTAAATCGCTATAAGGCTCAGTTTTTACAGTTTCTAACTCACAATTCAGCAAGAACCGATATTTTGATCAGACAGAATGGGCATATTATAAGCAAGACGGAACAGTTCAAGTTCCTAGGCGTTAGGATAGATAGTAAGCTGTTGTGGAAAGCCCACGTTCAGGATCTTGTTCAGAAACTAAATGCTGCTTTATTTACCATTAGAACAGTATTTGAAATAAGTGACAGTTCAACACGAAAAGTAGTCTACTTTACATATTTTCAAACGCTTATGTCGTATGGTATTATTTTTTGGGGTAATTCTTCTGATACAAAAAGGGTATTTTTGGCTCAAAAACGGACTGTTCGAGCTATATGTGGTGTAAGTTCGAGAACCTCTTGTCGACCCCTATTCAATAGTCTGGGAATTATGACATTGCCCTCACAGTATATATTTTCTTTAATGTACAGTTTGTTGTTAGCAATATTAGCTTATTCCCAAGAGTTAGCAGCTTTCACTCAGTTACTACTAGGCAGAAATCAAATCTGCATGTCAAATGCACTTGCTTGACTCTTGTGCAGAAAGGAGGGCAGTATTCTGCTGCATTCATTTTCAATAAGGTACCACAAGAACTCAAACATCTTAGCAGTAGCCCAAACATTTTTAAGTCTAAACTGAAGAGTTTCCTCATGGCTCACTCCTTCTATTCTGTCGAGGAGCTCCTGGAAGAGCTGAAAAATTAAGCAAATTCCAGGGTTACATTGTTGATTTTCTTTATTTAAACTTACGACTTGTCGCCTGAATATGTTTCTCATATTTAATTTTATCTGTCTCTACTATCGTGTTATAATTTCATGTATTGACTCGTTCCATGACCATGGAGACTTCTCCTTAGTTTGGTCCCACGGAACAATAAATAAATAAATAAATAAATAATCGATTTCCGTGGTTACTTTACTCAGTGCTGCTGATCATAGTGCTGAAAACTCTACGCAAACGCTGCTGCTCTCGGTGGTTAAGTGATGGGCGTCGGGCACTGTCGCCAGTGCCCTGCAGTTTTACACCTTGTGTACGTGATACCACCGCCATCTATTACGTGCATATCGGCTATCCCATGACTTTTGTCACCTCAGTGTAGGTCCTACGAACTTCAGTAATTCTTTACTATAGTCCCAGGAGCTTCTGGCTTTCAATTTTTTGGTTTTTGAAGCGCCTGATAAACTTTATTGTCAGCCACCTGTTCCAAAGGATAAATTCCCACTTCATTTTCCTACTGTCGAAGCTCTTCCATATCCTCTGTAAGAAGATACTGAAAATATGTCTTGCACCGAGAAATGGGGATCATTCTATCTCCTCTTCTAATTTTAGCAGGAGCTCTGACTTGAAGTATAGATCGCCAAGCTTCTGAGGTGCTGTTGCATCCAACAAAATGTTCTACGTCGGCACTTTTTTTTTCTCCCATGACCCTTCTTTACCTCGGATAAATATCGTTTTTACTTATTTCTTAATTGTATTGTAGTGATCTTTATCGTCCGGTCTTTTAGAGGTTAACCATCTCGGATAAGCAGTCTTCTTTGCCTCAGTCCATTCTCTTAAGGCTTGCATCATCCATCAAGCACCCTTTCCTTATCCTCTTTCTCTTCCAAGAGCCTCCTCAGCATCTCCCAGTAAACACGATTTTAAATCCTCGTATAGTGATAAACAAAAATTTTGTACATGGCTGCACTTTCAGAGACCGTGAATAGTTACAACTGAAAGAAAACGGCCCTCGGTCACTATTTTTAACGAATTAACCGGGTTTCAACACTGCTAGGAGTGTCTTCCTCAGAATTTAAATCAAAGAATGGTCTATAACATGGTCACAGAATTATGACTAAAAACGTATGATACAGAGTATAAGTACAGAATCATCGTGAAAGACTGGTAGTACTTATATGTCATTTATAAAATAATAAATATGCCAAAAGTGCATTAGTCACAAAGACATTTATGATAAAAAATTGTGATGGCGAGCCACTAAGGGCTGCTCGTTACTTACGCGTTACTGCCAGTCTTTCACGATGATTCTGTACTTATACTCTGTATCATACGACTTTAGTGATAATTCTCTGACCGTGTTATAGACCATTCTTTGATTTAAATTCTGAGGAAGACCCTCCCAGCAGTGTTGAAACCCGGTTTATTCGTTAAAAATAGTGACCGAGGGCTGTTTTCTTTCAATTGTGTCATATAGTGATGCTGCGTTTCCGTCCTTATCCAGTCTGAGCTTCTGCGCACTTTGCCTCTGCGTGGATCTCTTATACTACAGTCATGCATAACCTCCATTTCTAGCCGTGGCACTTCTGTCGCTGAGTCCTTTTTCCTGTTCCCCGTTTATTTTATTTTCCTTCAAAGAAGATCACTGTGTCATCTACGGTAATGATGTACTTTACTAGCCCATTGAGGATGCTTTGTTATGTAGGAAAATATTACTTATTTTTATACTGCTAAACGATATTCTTGTATATACAGCTTGTTTTTGAACTTGAAATATTTATGGTATAGTGGCAAGTTTAGTAAAGTTACGACTTTTCTATTTCTGTGCATGTAATCTAAGTTCGATAATGTCAATTATTTCATTAACTGATACGTGAAATCACTGAAAAACTAGCAAAATCAGTGATTCCAACGCTCCCTTAAACAACAAATTTTACACTAAAAAGCTACACGTCAATGAGAAAAAAATAAAAAGTAGGACTACCCCAGCAAAGTCACATGATAACAAAACAGTATAGCTGACTGACATACCATACGGGGAGAAAATCAGATAACAATCTGAGAATAAGCTTCAGAACTCACAATTTTGTAAATTTACGCGCTCAGGTGTTAATAAGTTAAGCCGCAGTAACTGTGAGGAAACACGCACAGAATAACATACAGGAAGGAATATCTAAAAAAGATAAAAGTATTTTACCAGAGAGCGCAATATGTATTGGTGTGAGTCGAGCCTCACACCACAGCCGTTCAGAGCTCACCCTCTTACGGAGAAATATTATTTATATCCGCGCCAGTTATCTATTTGTGCCCCTGCACACGCCGCGGGTGAACTGTCGCAGATGTCCGGATCAGAGCAAATCGCGCGGAAGAATCGGTGAGGAACGGCGCTGGGCGTGCACCCAGAAACCGCCGCATGCGGCTCTTGCCAGGCTCTCTCGAGTTGGGCGGGGCGGGACGACCAGCCGCTCGAGCGACAGACCGTGCAGCTAGAATAGCGGAGCCGGCACTCGAGGAGAGGTGTTTACATAATCATTGCACTATGGAAGTTTATCTGTAGCGGTTCCCTTTCATTGTGCGCGCTGAAAAATTTTTCCCAACTGCACCCTCCAGAAGATATGGGTGGGACTCAGGCGAATTCTGGCAGCGGTGCAAAAGCGAAAGAGGATTCCAGCAGGCTGAATGGCCCGTTTAGCGCAAAGGGTGAGTGCCGGAGGCGGCTTTATCGGCGTCCGGTGGAGCGCGAAGGGCCGGGGAGGTGCGGAGGCACCGGAGCGGCGCGCAGCGTCACAACAGCGGCGGCGGCCATTGTGACGCGCCGCAGATTTATCGGCGGACACGCCCGCAGGACGCAGCCATTGACTCATCCTCCGCACTCCACAGGCCGGCGGCGCCGTAACACCCGCAGAATACAGTCGCCAGCTGCCTCCGCAGAGGACTCGCTTGAGAGCCTCCTCCCTTCCCCCGGTCTCCTCTACCTGCTGGTGGTGCCCCGTCCACTGATCGCCTACAGATCAGTCGCCTGTTATTGTGGTGATTTCCGATCCGTACCACACCTTCCGTAAACAGGAAAGCTTAACTCCACTTAAAACTTCCGGCTGATAGGCCGTGGTCGGAGTATAAAAGCCGGCCGCCGTGGCCGTGCGGTTCTAGGCGCTTCAGTCCGGACCCTCGGGACTGCTACGGTCGCAGGTTCGAATCCTGCCTCGGGCATGGATGTGTGTGATGTCCTTAGGTTAGTTAGGTTTAAGTAGTTCTAAGTTCTAGGGGACTGATGACCTAAGGTGTTAAGTCCCATAGTGCTCAGAGCCATTTGAACCATTTTTGAAGTATAAAACTCTCCCCTGACGTTTCGTCTCCGACTGCGGGAGATATCCTCGGAGGTACAGCGGCGAACTGCGAAGAGAACTCGAGGAAGCGCTGATTATATAGGCAGTACAGAGGGCGCCACTGTCGATCCTATATAATCAGCGCTTTCGCAGTTCGCCGCTGTACCTCCGAGGATGCCTCCCGCAGTCGGAGACGAAACGTCAGGGGAGTTTTATACTTCGACCATGGCCTGTCAGTCCGGAAGTTTTAAGTGAAGACAATACCGTCCGTGAAAGCTTACATTGTATGAGGAAATCTTAAGCTTTTTTTGCAAACTTCCAGCATCCTGGAGTAACTTGGGTAATTCAAAAGAACGAAAAACCGGTCAAAATTTCGACTTTGTTATGTAAGTTTAAAACGATATGTTCTGTATCTTTGGTATATGCTCAAGAATTTGGTAATAACTGTATTATGCATGAGTGTAAATTCGGTTTTCTCCCCTATAGATTGGTTCAAATGGCTCTAAGCACTATGGGACTTAACATCTGAGGTCATTAGTCCCTTAAACTTTGACCTTCTTAAACCTAACTAAACTAAGGACATCACATACATCCATCCCGAGGCAGGACTCGAACCTGCGACCGTAGCAGCCGCGTGGTTCCGGACTGAAGCGCCTGGAACAGTTCGGCCACAGCGGCCGGCCCCTGTAGATTGATCTGAAAAAGGGTTTCGATTGAAACTAGTAAAAAAAAATTGCAATTTGTTGGACTGGTTTTTCGTTCCATTAAGTTTTTTTAACAACCGGAAAGGCATCAGAGTATTGCCAGCTCCATCTAGAGTTCTGACTGTTCAAGCGGATAAAATTTTGATTTTCCTTATTTTCATTGTGAAATTAAGAACTTCCAGATGTCAGTAACTGGAAAGTAATGACTGTTTTGGTTTCTCCCTTTTTACGGAACTGCCTCTGGCACACTGGTTACAACTCATCGGCGATAGGTTTGCGACTGGCATACGAGGGGCATTCGATAAGTAAAGCAACACTTTTTTTTCTGAAAGCAGATAGGAGCTAATTCTGTATTTCTATACACCATATTATTTCCGACTCTTTGGCTACAAAACCAAATTTTTCTAATAATGTCCGTTCAATATAACGGCCTTAGGCCGTCTTACTGGGAAGGCCTGTATGCGCTCATGGTACCACCTTACTGGTCGACGTCGGACACAACGTCTTGATGCATCACATCTCACTGTTCAGCGACAACGTACGGCCTCACGCAAGTCTGCCCACATGAGAGGAGCTCACAAAACTTAATTGGACTGTTCTTCTTCATCCGCCTACAGTCCGGATCTCACACATTCCAGCTCCCATTTATTTGGTCTCCTGCGAGGATCAGTACGTGGATGATTGTTCTCCACACCATCCATGTACTGATTCTCGCAGAGTGAGTCCTTCATTGGGCCAAACAGATGGAAGTCGGAAGGTGAGAGATCCAGTCTGTAGGGTAGATGACGAAGAATAGTCCAGTAAGGTTTTTTGTGAGCTCCTCTCGGGTGTGCAGACTTGTGTGAGGCCGTACGTTGTCATGGAGCAGCGAAGTGTTTCATCTTGCTTCGTCAATCACCTTGAATGAGAGTGTCCGCACGTTCCAACACTGCAGAAGTCACAGCTGTGTGCACACGGGAGATAGCACAGATTCGCGCGACCTTTTTGCGGTGATGACAGACGCCTCGCCCAAAGGCTCACCGTGCTATCATTCACTGCCAGGGCTCCGTAGAAATTCTGAAATTGCAAACTCAGTGACAGCTCTCTGCTTGGAGCGCACCTCCGTTACAGACATTTTGAAGACTACATATAGCGCGGCAAGCCAGAACTTCATGAAATTATAGAGGCTGAAGCGGGAATATTCCAGGATGTCTCACAACAAATTACGCATTTTTTTAACCGAAATTGGACTAGAAAAAAATATGTTGTATTGCTTACTGAACGACCCTCGTAACAGCGTCGTTCAACCTCTCTCTTTCCTCGACGTACGTTTAACAGCCAGCTTTTGTAACAATCTGACGGTGACACTAGTGGAGTGGTCAACCATTTTGTGGAATATTTGTATTTCGTCGATATATGGCTTATTCTTTTAGGTTTTGGCCTCTTGGTTAGAACATAAGATCTACTACGGAGGAGGAGAAAAATGGTTTTTTGTCGTTGTTAGACGTCGCACTTTGACGTAAGACAGATGGTACACTTGTTTATTTTGGGTATTACGAAAGCTAGCGCATACAGGCCTGAATTTGCGGGGTAGTAGTTTCACCATCCAGCACAAATAACATGTGTTCTGAAGTTAGTTACATGTTCCATATATCATTTGAGCAGTTCTTGTATCGAGTCAGTTTACAGGATATGCATAGATTGTTAGTGTTAATGGTTCAAGTGGCTCTGAGCACTATGGGACTTAACATCTGAGGTCATCAGTCCCCTAGAACTTATAACCACTTAAACCTAACTAACCTAAGGACATCACACACATCCATGCCTGAGGCAGGATTCGAACCTGCGACCGTAGCGGTCGCGCGGTTCCGGTCTGAAGCGCCTAGAACCGCTTGGCCACACCGGCCGGCATTTGTGTTAATACACTCCTGGAAATTGAAATAAGAACACCGTGAATTCATTGTACCAGGAAGGGGAAACTTTATTGACACATTCCTGGGGTCAGATACATCACATGATCACACTGACAGAACCACAGGCACATAGACACAGGCAACAGAGCATGCACAATGTCGGCACTAGTACAGTGTATATCCACATTTCGCAGCAATGCAGCCTGCTATTCTCCCATGGAGACGATCGTAGAGATGCTGGATGTAGTCCTGTGGAACGGCTTGCCATGCCATTTCCACCTGGCGCCTCAGTTGGACCAGCGTTCGTGCTGGACGTGCAGACCGCGTGAGACGACGCTTCATCCAGTCCCAAACATGCTCAATGGGGGACAGATCCGGAGATCTTGCTGGCCAGGGTAGTTGACTTACACCTTCTAGAGCACGTTGGGTGGCACGGGATACATGCGGACGTGCATTGTCCTGTTGGAACAGCAAGTTCCCTTGCCGGTCTAGGAATGGTAGAACGATGGGTTCGATGACGGTTTGGATGTACCGTGCACTATTCAGTGTCCCCTCGACGATCACCAGTGGTGTACGGCCAGTGTAGGAGATCGCTCCCCACACCATGATGCCGGGTGTTGGCCCTGTGTGCCTCGGTCGTATGCAGTCCTGATTGTGGCGCTCACCTGCACGGCGCCAAACACGCATACGACCATCATTGGCACCAAGGCAGAAGCGACTCTCATTGCTGAAGACGACACGTCTCCATTCGTCCCTCCATTCACGCCTGTCGCGACACCACTGGAGGCGGGCTGCACGATGTTGGGGCGTGAGCGGAAGACGGCCTAACGGTGTGCGGGACCGTAGCCCAGCTTCATGGAGACGGTTGCGAATGGTCCTCGCCGATACCCCAGGAGCAACAGTGTCCCTAATTTGCTGGGAAGTGGCGGTGCGGTCCCCTACGGCACTGCGTAGGATCCTACGGTCTTGGCGTGCATCCGTGCGTCGCTGCGGTCCGGTCCCAGGTCGACGGGCACGTGCACCTTCCGCCGACCACTGGCGACAACATCGATGTACTGTGGAGACCTCACGCCCCACGTGTTGAGCAATTCGGCTGTACGTCCACCCGGCCTCCCGCATGCCCACTATACGCCCTCGCTCAAAGTCCGTCAACTGCACATACGGTTCACGTCCACGCTGTCGCGGCATGCTACCAGTGTTAAAGGCTGCGATGGAGCTCCGTATGCCACGGCAAACTGGCTGACACTGACGGCGGCGGTGCACAAATGCTGCGCAGCTAGCGCCATTCGACGGCCAACACTGCGGTTCCTGGTGTGTCCGCTGTGCCGTGCGTGTGATCATTGCTTGTACAGCCCTCTCGCAGTGTCCGGAGCAAGTATGGTGGGTCTGACACACCGGTGTCAATGTGTTCTTTTTTCCATTTCCAGGAGTGTATTAATGAACACATTATTATTTTTACTCCTACTCATGAATCTACACTTAATTTTTTTTTTAAATAGCTACCAGTTTTTTAAGTTGAATTCATCAGTGGAATGGTAGGATTCGTCCAGGAGAAATGATTTTAAATTGGATTTAAGACTTGCTTCGCTAGCTGTCAGACATGTTATGTTGCTGGGAAAACGATCAAAAATTTTTGATACTGCATATTGAACTTCTCTCAGAGGTATAGGCAATAAAGGTCATTTTTCCCTCTAGTGTTGTAGGTATTTACGTCACTGTTCTTCTCAAATTATGATGGATTAGTAATGACAAATTTCACTAGCGAATATATGTGTTGTGACGGCGCAGTTGAAATGCCTAGCTCCTCGAGGAGGTATCTTCGTGACGTCCGTGAGTGAACACCACATATTATTCTTACTGGCTGCTTTTTTGCAATCAATATTTTCTTTCTAAGTGCTGAGGTACTCAGAAAATTATTCCGTACACCATTATAGAATGAAAATGTGTAAAATACGTCTGGAGATTGTCTCGTTTCTTGCCAGGATTAGTAATTATACGAAGAGCAAAAGTAGCTGAACGCAATTATCTCGAAAGCTTAGTAATGTGCTTCTTCCAAATTAAGTTTTCATCAGTACCTAGGCACAAAAATTTGGAGCATTCTATCCTACTTGCTGACTCCACCTCATGTGCTACATCAGTTGCTGGTATGACTCTATTTAATGTACTACAGAACTGAATGTAATGTGTTTTTCTCAAAATTTATGGATGGCCCATTTTTAGGGAACCACTTTATAACTCTTATCATTTACTAACTATTCTGTCGCTTTCCCTCTAATAGGATTTATTATAACACTTACATCGTCTGCACGAAGTATCAATTTTGCTTGTTCAATGCTTGGTGGGAGGTCATTTATATATACAGGCTGTTCAAAAAAAAGTTTCGAATACTTTGAGAGATGTTAGTACTCATCGAAACAAGAAAAATGAGTCCAATAAACATGTGTCCGGAAATACATCCTTTCTGCGATAAACACGTTTCTACAGGAGGTATTCAACTTGGTGTCCATTCATAATAATGCACCCCCCCCCCCCCTCCCCTCCGGCGTAAGGAATGACACACCCTTTGAAGTATACAGCTTGTTGTTGTTGTACCTGCTGGCACGCATTGAAGACGTGACCACGTAGTGTCCGCAAATCGTTGATTGGCTGTCGTAGTACCCATAAACAAAAGTCTAGGGAATTGAGGTCTGGGGAACGAGCAAGTCAAGGAGTGGGACTCCCCGCAATCCAGCGGTCCTAAAATGTCTGTGTCGGAGATTGGCGGACAGTGTGATGGAATTGTGCTGGTGAGCCATTATTTATTAACCACATTCTTGCTGCAATGGCATAGCCTCCAGCAAGATAGGCAATACATTAATGAGAAAGTCCAGATAACGCACCGCAGTTAATCTTTGTGGTAGCACTTATGGCCTTATTAATAACGGCCAAGTTCGCCTGCCCTTACGTTGATTGAGAATCGGTGTTGATGACGTTTACTGATTTGCTTGGGGATTTACATCTGCCCGTACATGCCGGTTATGTAAATTCACGACACTATCTCCTGTGAACCCTGCCTCATCGGTAAATAAAATCTTGGATGTGAACAGTGGATTTGCGGCGCACTTCTGCAACAACCATGATGATCCTGTGGCTGTAGGACCAGAACGAGTTGTAGATGACATGGGCACAGCAATTTTTCATGAAGTACACCCCCCCCCCCTCCCCATCCCCCGCCAGATAACCGAGTGAGACACGCCTTCGGCTGCTGCTGATCGTCGCATATTTATCCCAGAGGTTTCTTCCACCGAACGAAGCACGCACTCCTCCATGTCAGTCGTGCGGACTGTGCAGGACCTTCTGTTGTCAGTATTCTGAGGTGCAAGGTTACCTGTATCCCTCAGGTGCTGGAAATGTCTGCCGGACAGCTTATCAGAGGACACTCTGCATTGTGGATGTTTTTCTTTGTAGAGGGCACGGGCCTGCAGGCTACGTCCATTTGCTAAACCATAACAGAATATCGTATCCGTCTTTTCACTTGTCGAGTTGTAGTCTTCCATTGCTGGCAAATGGCTAATGAGAGAAAATTTAAATGTACTAAAATATTTGTACGCACACTCAGCGAAATAACAGTAAACACATAAGTGAAGCCGCGTTTGGAAGAAGGTAAAACAGCGTGATACTCACCCATAGTTGACAGCACTGTACAATAAGATACACAAACATGGCGAAAGCTAACATAGCCTACAACACGACTCGAACCAAACAGCTGAATGCAGACCACCTAATGGTAGGTTGAGTGCTGTGAGTAAGACATCATAATACCCGACCAACACATTTGATGGAGCGCCAATGCAACGACTGTACTAATATCCGCAACCAAGCGTCGCGCAACCCCTCCTACAAACACGTGTTTATCTCGTTTCCAGACCATGTTTGTTGGATTTCTTTTTCTTGTTTCGATGAGTACCACTACCTCTTAAGGTATTCGACACTTTTTTAATACTCTGTATAGGGAATAGAAGTAGACCCAAAATTGAACGCTGCTGTCTCCCTTCGTGATTATTTTTCTTTTGCAGTCACTAAAATTTTCTACGTTTTTGGCATTGTCTCAATTATTCAGTACATTCTTTTGCATTTTGTTTGTGAAGCATGATTCAAACCAACTGTGTGAGTATCGATCTACCCAATCAAACGCCTTGGAAAGATGACAAAAATAGCAGTTGGCCATGTATTATTATTTAGGGCTTGTACTATTTGCTCAGAGAATGTACAAATAGCATTCTCTGTCGATCAACCTTTCTGGAATCCAAACTTTGATATGCTACGTAAATTGTTCCCACTTAGGTCTACGACTGCTCTTGAGAACATAACTTTTTCTAATATTTTGAAAAGATGTCCCTACGGAAATTTGACGATAATTTTTAGTCTCTCTTGTCACCTTTCTTATGAATTAATTTAATATCTCCGCATTTTAGTCTGTCTGGAAAAAATCCCTGTCCACTGATGCATTTCATGTATCAGTAAGGACATTACTTGTTCAGTTAGAAAAACTTTTCAGGATTCTGTTTGAAATTCCATCAATCCTACAAGACCTTTTGTTTGTTAGAATTATTATAATTGTACTAATTTCAGTGAAGGATATTTTGTAAATGTAGGTAGACTGTTCAATAGAACAGACTATAAAGCGAACACGTGTTAAAGTAAAACAAAGGAAGTTATGCACAGTCTTATTAACTAAGGTGACGCTAGGAAAATTTGATAAGAAAATGAGAAGCTGAGTATAGGACATGAGTTTCGTTATTTGGGAGCAAAGAAATATACTACGGATATAAAATGAAGACTGCCAACTGCAAGAAAGGCTTTTCTCAGAAAAACAAAATACAGCTGTTTTCCATTAACAGGTATTAGTAAGTATTTCCTAACAGTATTTATCTTCAGTGCAACCTTATAGGGAAGTGAAAGGAGGGCAATAAATAGTACAGACGAAAAGGAAATACAAGCTTTCGGAATGTGATGTCACGGAGGAAGGGTGAAGATGATACAGGTAGATCGAATAATCGATGAAGACGCTCTGAAAAGAATGAGAAAGAAAGGCGTGTAATGACAATGTGAATAAAAGGAGGAATAACAGAAAACACCCTCCGACGTCAATTAATAGAAAACCCGGTAATAGTGGCAGCGGACGGAGGGGGTGGGGCTTGTGGGGTATAAATTATAGAGGGCGCCAAAGCTTGAATGCAGTAAGCAGATTCTGATGGATGTAGGTTGCAATACTTCTGTACAAATAAAAAGATTTACACAGGACTGCGTGGATGGCCGTATCAAACCAGTTTTGAGACTGAAGACCACAAAATAACTGTGGTTTTACAAAGCAGCATCGCAAGAGTACTGTAGTGAACTGACATCGAACTGTTGATTCCACATGCAACATACTTAGAAAGCGTTACGTAACTATTTGTTTACAAATATTTCATAGTATAGTATGGAACAAGCGGTGGGCAAAATGGAAGTAATTATAATCGATGGAGACAAATGGTAATAGTAGCTCTCATCGAATGTCAATCCACATTGTGATTCAGCTCTAACGCTCCGTATGGCTAATCTACGCTGAAAGGCCCTGCAGGTCTGACCCAGCCTTTGAACTGCTGAAATTTTAGCTATACGGAACTATTTCCTTATTATCCTTACAAACAAATTGGTAATAAATCACCGATACTTCTACCTAGAGTTAAATGGAGTAATAGTTTTAAAATGAATCTAGTGTTAGATTTTCTTCACAAGAAAATGTTTATTTGGCTATTATGTATGCTCTTGGCTGAATACAGTCTGCTGTCGCATGGTGATGCGCTTATGATCGCCGCTTGTTGTATCGTCGGTGTTTCGTTGTAAGTAATCATATCACTATTAAACTCGCAGCTCAACGTTTATACTTTTTGCAGTTATATTTAATCTTCTTAGAAGTCGTGTAATTTTTTCTCCCAGCGAATCTCATCCCTTCCGATTTAGCCTGTTTCTTAAGCAACCTGTAACGCTGCCCATCTCACTTTTAGTATTCTTATCTTTTCTTGTTTTGTTGTTAAACGGGAACATTTCCTGAGTTACCTGTCCCTTTTGTACACTTGCTGTCGGTGTACTTATGATGTTCTGTTCAAGCATCCCTTTTCCCCATTTCTAATGTTTTACTCATCTTCTACCGAACTGCTGCCAACACTCTCTTTAGGCCATTAGTTACTGCTTAAGAAAATTTCCACTTCATCTGTTTTTTCTAAATTTTCAGCATTCAACATATATTCCGTTTTCATGATACTCTTCAATTCTGTCCTAAAATTCTTGTCCGTTAGACTATTCTCTCAGCCCACGTCCGCAGCCCACATTTTCAGTCCTATATTCTGTTTATGCAAAGGTGTGTAACTTTAAAATATCCACAGTGAATCCTAATCTTTGCCGTGTGTGCTTTTGTCTCTTCCGATTCCGGAAAAGCGTTCGCTGCAACCAGTTGTAACCTGTTTCAGAACTCTAGCTTTTCTCCCGTATTATTCATGTCTTACAGCTCATATCCTCCCGACAATCATTCACTCCCTTCAGTCACCAGGGAATACAAAACTTTATTCGCCCTTCATTATCTATTCCTCTATTTCCTCACATATCGCCTCATCATCACCTTGTAGTGTAGCCATATAAACCTTTAGAACAGTGATTGACATAGGCTTTGTATCAGTCCTTGTAATAATATTTCGCCCCCTGTGTTGCTCATAGTAACCCTGTGTTAACTATGTTTGTATTGGTAACGATGGCGACACTTCTCACAGTATTCAGTGACTCTGTTAACATTGCCCGAGAATCATCTTGCCATTTCACTTCACTAATATCTAATAACTTAAAGCTGCCCAGTTTTTTGTTTGCATGTTATCTAGTATCCCTACACAATTCAAAAGACTCACATATCACGCTCTTCTGCCGAACTGCTCCTGGACTATCAGTATCCGAAAATATGGACAAGGATCAAATTTATCTCGGAATTTTTTGTGTGAATCAACAGGTTATCATAAAAATATTTTAAAACTCTCCATGTCTTCTTTGTGTCTGTAATCCTGAGGTTCAGGTACTATATCTCCATGCGTTGATGATTTTTGATTCTTCCTACTTTAGGAGAAGTTACTCTAAACTTTTATTCAGTCTTTTATCCTTTCTTCACAAGGCGTTAGTGAAGATGTCTCCTTATCCAGAAGGTCTTCGATTGTCGTAGCAGGCGATTTATTTCAGAATTGAAGCAGTGGCTTCGATAATACCTAGAATCTTTCGATTAATATTTGAAGGTGGCCACCACTTGGCGGCGGTAACTACTTCTTTTCTTTGTTAAAATATATGTTATAATTAATTACCTTAATAAACTATTATAATTTCGTTGCTATCTTCATCCTCAGATTACTTTTGCCCTTTGGATAGCCAATGGTGCAGTGACAGATAGCACAGATGCCACAGATACGTGGTGAGGTTTCCTAGTCATAGCATTCAGTCGAATAATATACGGTAGATGTGATGTACAGTGACGACGTCAACCGCCATTTGACTGTACAACAAATCTATTCCACAGTCAATATTTCGGCTTTAGGCCATTTTCAAGTGTTACAACTGCAACACATTAAAGCACAATAAAAGTATAAATATCAGAAAAATAGCAGGGCAAACAGTTAAATTAATGTATATCCTGCATGATTTGTTCTCATTCTAACGATTAAAAATCATTAGACTTCAATAGAACACAAGTCATCGTCAAAATATGTATCTCCGGATATATAAACCAATTTTGCAAGAGTGAATGCAACAACATTTGTGTAATAGGCTGGCAGTTGGCATGACTTATTCACTCAGTATGTTTGTGGAACAGATGACTAAAGCACGGGTTTAAACTTCGCTACACTGTGTCTTAGCAGCCACTGACATAAACATAAATGAAACGATAGTCAAAAACCGTCATAAAGACATTCCTGTTTGCACCATGTGATCAGTGATCAGTGGTATGTCACAGGAACAGGTAGTGGCACTCTTTATTTTACAAGCTGGCTACATTGTCTTTCAAGTGGGCAGAAGATGCCAGTGTTTTATTACATAGCATGATGAGCCAATGTCCCAGTGTGCATGTAAAAATGCGACTTACACCATCGGAATTGAAGATACATAGACGTACAATATTACAAGGAAGTGAAATATTTGATACACGTTCATTTATAAAATAAGCAGTTATACATTGTTATGAATTACAATCGTGTTTAGAAATTTCTCAGTTATGTAAGATAAATGGTAACAAACATCGTTGGAATTCAACGTCAACGATTGTTATAAACGACCAGGCGCACAATGGTAAAAAATAATGGGGAAAAATAGCGGGATCGATGGGGACGGGGGGGGGGGGCAGGTCCATAGTAAATGAGAGAATGGTGCACATTAGGACCAACAGGAATGAATCAGAGGTATTAAATAGGTAAGGGGTGGTGGGGTATTGATTCTCCATCTTGTCTAATACTCCATCTAGATCTCAACTTCAACGAGAATGTTACACTATTACTTCCTTGTTTCTGCCGACGTCTTGCTCATTCTTCAGAATGCGTACTGACAAAAGTCATAGTCGTTTGGTAAGGCGTCATCTTGTGTAAAACGTCGTTTTTTTCAGTTTGTCAATTCGCCGGATAAGACTGTAATTCCTTACAGAAAGTAGTATAGCAAGATTAGGTCTTCCAAATCCGTTGACATCGAGGTCATTAGAGACGAAGGGTGAGCTCAAATTCGAAGAGACTGTGGAAAAAAGTAATAAGCGATGAGCTCGTTTGTAGAACTGCTTCGACTTTTGAGTTAAGTTGCTTGAAAAAGCAGCGAAACCCCCAAATCTGAGTTTGCGCAGTAAACTTTGTTTTAGATATACTGGTTCTGAAGACTCCCACTCAAATGTATGTTATACTGTAGTCTGCATGTCACTTGCCCTATTTTCTAACTCATTTATTGATGCCTCTCTCACTACCGCCACTAGTCAAAACAAATGTTGCACATGTCTTCAAAACAAGCTTCAAATTTTGCAGAATTGAGAATTGTCCATAATTAACTTTTTAAAGTGTAGCCCAAACAGACAACGTTCCCTTGCTTTGTAAAAAGTATGCAGTGAGATATGTCGGTTTAGGTTCTGATTGCAGCACAGAAGCTCTTATTCAATTAGCAAACTTGAGATGAATATTTTATGATTAAGTGTTTTACATCTTAATGGAGAGGCTAGTTGTTTCATATGAATACAAGCTTCCCACTGGCAAGAATTGTAAGAAAAACCACCCATATGTATCGAAAACTTATATTAGACTATTTTGCCGTAGTACTATTCGTAAAAGTAAATTGTAGGCAGATTTTTGTAATCGTGTGATAGAGGGGCTTCATGATCCCCTTTTGAGCGTCGGTGGTGAGTAACTAATTACGAATTTCCATTAAATTCGTTGTATCCCTCACATCACTAGTTTATTTGTGGCAAGTCAGTTTTAAATGCCGCACCATGTCTGCATCATTTGTGAATGAACGAATACAATTAACTTGAGGCAAACATTGTGACTAAATTTTGAAAGGGCGGGTCTCTTCTAGAGCTTATAGTTAACTTTTGGGCTTGCGACTGGATCAGCTATATAACCACTTATATCAAACATTCAAATATTTAATACAACACAAAAAGCTGAGTTTAGACACTGACAATAAATTTAAAAGAGAAGTACACCTGGTAATATCGAAGAATTGCGGGTTGAACGGCATAAATGGACGTGAAAAATATTTTATCGATTGTGACGAGAAGAATTTCGTTTCTCCCACGTTTCATACCTTCGTTGCTAACACGGCTGATTTTTTCTGTTTCTAGTATTTATACCTGTATGCTAAATGATACAGAATTCCTCTGGGACCAATTTATGGCTCCATACAGAGAAAACTGGATGTTGTACAGCTGATGGTGTACCTTTGCTTTGGTTGTCATTTTCCAGTGAGCTTAGTAACAACCGTTTTCTTTTGTAGTGCTCCCAACTGAGAGCTCTATTAGTGATATAGGTGATATTTTTAGATGTTCTTACCGATCGGTGCTTATCAATTCTTCTAGCAAAGGTTTTATAGTGTTTATGTCACATATTCCACTACTTTCATGTTCTCTCGCCTCTTCGAAATTATTTTTGTTCCACTTACCACACTTGTCCGAAATTTTCAAAACGTGGTGTAGCGCCAAGAAAATACATAATTATAAAAGAAACACAAATCTTCTTTTCGTTGTGAAACCGTTCGCTAGTTACTCACTTTATCCATATTCAACAATCTGACACTTGGATTTTAAATATTTCTATACAACGTATATTGTACCTTTCACAGCTGTCTGATGTTGGCCATTTGGTTATCGTATTTCCCAGAAACGCTTTTTTCAGCCTGTTCTACTTTCATTTCGAATGTCGAAATAAAGTAAGGTATTTATTTTCATTAGCATGTGCACTTTATTTAACAGAATGCGTTGCCCGATCCCAAAATTGTAGTTTATGATCTGTGAATCAATTTATCACATTCTTTTCTTCCGTTTCCATCGTCATTTACAACACAGGTTTATACTAAATGGTTCAAATGGCTCTGAGCACTATGGGAGTTAACATCTGAGGTCATCAGTCCCCTAGAACTTATAACGCTTAAACCTAAGTAACCTAAGGACATCACACACATCCTACCGAGGCAGGATTCGAACCGTAACAGTCGGGCGATTCCGGACCGAAGTGCCTAGAACCGCTCGGCCACATCGGCCGGCAGCTTTATACTCTCAACTCCAAATTGATTACAGTCATCTTATGGTCTCATATAATTTCTTAAACCCGATGCCAAATATGTGAGGTTGTGCTTCCATTTCGAAACATTCAGCAAATGCACCTCTCATCCGTTACATGTACGGAGGCTTTGGCTGTACGACGAATTAAACTGTAAGTCATTCACACTGTTGAAAAATAACGAAGCCGTGTGGCACGTGATGCTTTGCTGAAGCGTGGCGTTAGGAGTGGCCGCAGCTGTTGACTATGGGGACTCTTAACAACCCAGCATTGACGCAAGTCATCCAGGCAGGGACCCAGTGCCGGCGTCGCGGGTAGCGGCCCACAGGCGCCGGCAGCTGGGAACAGCCGATTCCACTCGCTTCACTCTAACGTTATACTGCAGCTGCTGTGCCGTGTATCCTATCACTACACCTGCATTCAGAAGAACCGCGGTTCGCATCTACTTCTAGTCACAGATATTTAGTCCACCTCATTAGCTGAGTGGCTTGCCAGCACCGTAGCTCAGCGTTAACGACCAGAGGGCTGGCTATCCTCTGTAATCCTGAGTGGAGGGATCGACGATAAATTTGAACGGGTCATGTGATGTCTGCCCCGACCAAATGCACGAACAATAAACAGAAAAATGGCCAACGCGTCATAGCGAGCCCGGGTTCGATTCCAGGCCGGTTTGGAGATTTTCTCCTCTCAGGCGCTTGGTGTTGTGTTGTCCTCATCATTATCGACAGCCAACTCGCCAAATGTGGCGTCTACTCAAAAGATCTGCAACTCGGTGTGCGATCTTCCCCAGGTGGAGACTCCCGGCCATCAACGCCATACGATCATTTTTCATTACACAGAAATTCACTTTTCCTGTGATCTTCCTACGTCACTCTAAGAGAGTACTAGCACATCTCCTCAGCTAAAGGAATAGTCGATTTCCTCCCCAATTTCTGATTTGCGCTCTGTCTCTGTTAACTCCATTGTTGACAGCACACTGAAATCTAACCTTTCTCACGTCTGTTTTTTTACTTTATAGAACCGATCACACTCCTTTTCTGTAAGTGCTGAGATACATCTGTTTTAATATCATTTAACGGTTTGCAAAATCATTGGCAGTGGAATGCCTTTCTCAGTTGTACCAAAATATATGCAAGTGAAGGGAACTGTCCGAGGATGGCAATAATAGTTGAGCTAAGCATAGTCGGATCAGTGTTGATTAGCAAGGGTAATCGTCGGCACTGCGCGATATTCATCATAAAAGATACTCGTCACAAACCAGTTTTCATTACGAAAATGCAGATTGATAGCAGCATCTGAACTGTCTGCATACGTTATTTTTTGTGTAGAACTACATCGATCAACAGAAGTACAAAAATCAACTTAGTCGTGGTTTCAAACAATTGTAACGCTCTCTAAATAAATATCTAGGACTCGCGGAGGAGAACGGTGACCCACGTATTGGATTAATTTATAGAAAACAATATTTTAGCCACATATTATTTTATCAATTCGTGACCCGTTTCGGCTTTTTGTTTATCATCAGATCCAAAGACTACAGCAATGATAAGTAGGCCTGTAGTCAATAAATAAAAGAACGAGAGCAGAGAGTGTAAATTTACTTTAACTTTAAATATATACTCCATACTCTTGTCCGTTAAACTGTTGGCTATGTAGCCTAAGTGCCGCTGCTGTTCTTTTCGGATCTTATGACGATTCCGAAGACGAAACCAGTCATGAATTATGTAAGCTAATAGATGACCTAGATACTGATTTATGTATTGTAGTGGGCATGTTCTCTTCGTTCCTTTTATTATTCTTTACTCATTAGGCATTATGGTAAGTTACAGCTTTAGTTCGTTTATTGTTTAAAAAGACTTATATTTGATCCATTAATGTTTCTTCTTCCTTCTAGGTGGTATCCCTCCTCTGTATGACCTGTTCAACTATTTTGTTCTGGAAAATACATCTGATTCTTCTGTAAGTCTTTTCTTTCCATTCATCAGTCACTTGACTGGTTTTATGCGGCTCGCCGTGAATTCCTCTCCGGTGCCAACTTCTTCATCTCAGAGTACCACTTGAAACCTAACTACTCAACTACTTGCTGGATGTATTCCAATCTGTTTTCCTCTAAAGTTTTTACCTTCTACACCTCTCTCTAGTACCATGGAAGTTACTTCGTGACGTCTTAATAGATGTCCTGCCATTCTGTCCCTTCATTTTGTCAGTGTTTTTCGTATACTCTTTTCCTCACCGATTCTCTGGAGAACCTCCTCATTCCTTACCCTACCATTCCACTTAATTTTCAACATTCTTCTATAGCACCACATTTCAGATGCTTCGATTCTCTTCTGTTCCGGTGTTCCCACAGCCGATGCTTCACTATCATACAATGCTGTGCTCCAGACGTACATCCTTCGAAATTTCATCCTCAGATTAAGGCCGATATTTGATATTAACAGACTCATCTTGGCCAGGAATGTCGTTTTAGCCAGTGCTAGTCTTTTTCTTATGTCATCCTTGCTCCGTTCGTTATGGGTTATTTTTATACCTAGGGACCAGAATTCCTTAACTTCATCCACTTTGTGATCACCAAACCTGACGTTAAGCTTCTCGGTCTTCTCGTTTCTGCTACTTCTCATTACTTTCTTCTTTCTTCGATTTACTCCCAATCCATATTCTGCATTTATTAGATTGTTCATTCCATTCAGCAAATCATGTAATTCTTATTCTCTTTCACTCGGAATAGCAATGTCAGCAGTGAATCGTATCACTGATATTCTTTCACCTTGTATTTCAGCTCCACTCCTGAACCTCTCTTTTATTTCCATCATTGCTTCTTCGATGTACAGGTTGAACAGTAGAGGTGAAACACTACATCCCTGTTTTACACCCTTTTTAATCCGAGCGCTACGTTCTTCGTCGTCCACTCTTATTATTGTCTCTTGTCTCTTGCACGTATTGTGTAATACCCGTCTTTCCCTATACATTGCCCCTATTTTCCCCAGAATTTCGAACATCTTGCACCATTTTACACTGTCAATAGCTTTTTCCACGTCAACAAATCCTATGACCGTGTCTCGATTTTTCTTTAGTTTTGCTACCATTATCAGCCGCAACGTCAGAATTGCCTCTCATGTGCCTTGCTAAAGCCAAACTGATTGTCATCTACTACAACCTCCTTTTTCATTCTGCTATATTTTATCCTTGTCACCAGCTTGGATGCATGAGCTGTTTGTGCGATAACTCTCGCACTTGTCGGCTCTTGCAACCTTTTGGATTGTGTGTATGATGTTTCTCTGAAAGTGATGTGGTATATCGCGAGACTCATACATTCTACACAACATCGTGAATAGTCGTTTTGTTGAGTATTTCCCCCCAATTACTTTAAAACTTCTGGTGGAATGATATCAATCCCCACTGCCTTATTCGATCCTCCAAATTCTGATTCTAATACCATAACACCTATCTCCTCTATATCGTTTCCTGTTTCCTCTTCTATTACGTTATCATACAAGTCTTTGCTCTCGTAGATACCCTCAATGTACTCTTGCACCTACCCGCTCTCCTCCGCGTATAACAGAGGAATTCCTATCTTAATGTTATCACCCTTGCTTCTAATTTCACCGTAGATAGTTCCGACTTTTTCTGTAAACTTAGTCAGTCCTACTGAAATCATTTCTTATTCGATTTGTTCAGATTTTTCATGCAGCCATTTCGCCTTAGCTTCCCTGAATTCCGTGTTTATTTCATTCCTAAGTGACTTGAATTTCTGTATTCCTGAATTTCCCTGAACATTTTTGTACTTCCTTCTTTCATCGATGAACTAAAGTCTTTGTTCTATTATCCATGGTTTCTTCGCAGTTACCTTCTTCGTACTTATGTTTTTCTTCCCAACTTCAGTGACTGCCCTTTTTGGAAATGTCCGTTCCTCTTCAACCGAACTGCCTACAGGGCTATTCATTATCACAGTATCTATAGCCTTAGAGAACTTTTAACGTTTCTCGTCATTTCTTAGTACTTCTCTTTCCCACTTCTATGCGCATTGATTTATCCTGATTGGTCTCTTGAACTGCAGCGTACCCTTCATCACTACTAAATTGTGATCAGACTATATCTGCCACAAGGTGAGCCTTACAATCCAGAAGCTGATTTCGGGATCTCTGACTGACCATGATGTAATCTAACTGCAATCTCCCAGTATCTCCTGCCCTTTCCCAAGCGTACTTTTTCCTTTTGATGATTCTTGGACAGAGTCTTCGCTATTACTAGCTTTAATTCATTGCAGAACTCAGTTATCCTTCCTTCTCTCTGATTCCTAGTATTAAGCCGATATTTTCCTGTAACTCTTTCTTCTACTCCTTCCCCTACAGCTGCATTCCAGTTCCCCATGACTACTTGATTTTCATCTCCTTTTACGTACTGTATTACCCTTTCAGTATCCTTATATATTTTCTCCATCTGTTCATTTTCAGCTTGCGACGTCCGAATACATATCTGAACTATTGTTTTCGGTGTTGGCTTGCTGTCGATTCTGATAAGAACAGCCCTATCACTGAACTGTTCTCAGTAACACACTCTCTGTCCTACCTTCGTATTCGTAACGAGTCCTACCCTCGTTATACCATTTTCTGCTGCTGTTGATATTTCCCTATACTCATCTGACCAGAAATCCTTGTCCTTTTTCTATTTCACTTCACTGACCCTTACTCTATCTAGACTGAGCCTTTGCATTTCCCATTTCAGGTTTTCTAGCTTCCCTAACTAATTGAAACTTCTGACAATCCAAACCCCGCCTCGTAGTACGTTATCCTTTCGTTGGTTATTCAATCTTTTTCCCATGGTCACCTCCTCTTTGGCAGCCCCCCTCTCGGAGATCCGAATGGGGGACTATTCCGGAATCTTTTTCCTGTGGTGAAATCATCATGACACATGCCCTTTGTATACACATTACGAGGTGCATTCAAGTTCTAAGGCCTCCGTTTTTTTTTTCTAATTAACTACTCACCCGAAATCGATGATACTGGCGTTACTTCTCGACGTAATCGCCCTGCAGACGTACTCATTTTTCACAACGCTGACGCCATGATTCCATGGCAGCGGCGAAGGCTTCTTTAGGAGTCTGTTTTGACCACTGGAAAATCGCTGAGGCAATAGCAGCACGGCTGGTGAATGTGCGGCCACGGAGAGTGTCTTTCATTGTTGGATAAAGCCAAAAGTCACTAGGAGCCAGGTCAGGTGAGTAGGAAGCATGAGGAATCACTTCAAAGTTGTTATCACGAAGAAACTGTTGCGTAACGTTAGCTCGATGTGCGAGTTCGTTGTCTTGGTGAAACAGCACACGCGCAGCCCTTCCCGGACGTTTTTGTTCCAGTGCAGGAAGGAATTTGTTCTTCAAAACATTTTCGTAGGATGCACCTGTTACCGTAGTGCCCTTTGGAACGCAATGGGTAAGTATTACGCCCTCGCTGTCCCAGAACATGGACACCATCATTTTCTCAGCGCTGGCGGTTACCCGAAATTTTTTTGGTGGCGGTGAATCTGTGTGCTTCCAGTGAGCTGACTGGCGCTTTGTTTCTGGATTGAAAAATGGCATCCACGTCTCATCCATTGTCACAACCGACGAAAAGAAAGTCCCATTCATGCTGTCATTGCGTGTCAACATTGCTTGGCAACATGCCACACGGGCAGCCATGTGGTCGTCCGCCAGCATTCGTGGCACCCACCTGGATGACACTTTTCGCATTTTCAGGTCGTCATGCAGGATTGTGTGCACAGAACCCACAGAAATGCCAACTCTGGAGGCGATCTGTTCAACAGTCATTCGGCGATCCCCCAAACCAATTCTCTCCACTTTCTCGATCATGCCGTCAGACCAGCTTGTGCGAGCCCGAGGTTATTTCGGTTTGTTGTCACACGATGTCCTGGCTTCATTAAACTGTCGCACCCACGAACGCACTTTCGACACATCCATAACTCCATCACCACATGTCTCCTTCAACTGTCGATGAATTTAAATTGGTTTCACACCACGCAAATTCAGAAAACGAATGATTGCACGCTGTTCAAGTAAGGAAAACGTCGCCATTTTAAGTATTTAAAACAGTTCTCATTCTCGCCGCTGGCGGTAAAATTCCATCTGCCGCACGGTGCTGCCATCTCTGGGACGTATTGGCAATGAACGCGGCCTCATTTTAAAACAATGCACATGTTTCTATCTCTTTCCAGTCCGGAGAAAAAAAATCGGAGGCCTTAGAACTTGAATGCACCTCGTATGTGTCTTTAATGCAATGGTTTCCATTGCCTTCTGAATCCTCATACCGTTGATCATTTCGGATCCTTCTGCCTTTAGGAACAGTTTCCCACCCATCGGGCAAGAGAGTGCTCTGAATCTGTGTCCGCTCCTCCTCCCTCTTTGACGAGGTGGTTGGCAGAATGAGGGTGACATCTTAGGTCAGAATTCATCTGGCGCCATTGCTGATGATTTTTATTCAAAATTTAACTGGTTGCGTGGTTCCAACCCGGAACCGAAGACGTTTTGATTTCTTATCAAAGATGGTACCCCTAGATCATGGGTGCGGCTCTTGTTAATATGTAAATAATATATAAGACATAAAGTAGAACCCTGTCACGGAGGAAAAGACTGAATGTCTTTAGTAGCTACTCAACCAGTGAACCACATATACGCAATGTGTTCCTCCTACGATAGTATTAAATTTCACTGTACCTCTCTCTCTCTCTCTCCCGATCTCTCGCTCGCTCGCTCTCTTTTTGTCTCTCAAATACCTGTCTTCATGATCTTGAGTCTTAGCAGTTCCAATGAATTTCACTTTTACGCTGCATTGATAATTTCCCATACATCCACTGTATTCTTAGAATGCTTCCTTAGTTCGATAAATATGATACCTCAAAAGTCATATGAGATATGAGTTTACAGGCGTTCCCACCTGGTCAATGGCAAATACAGTTCTTGGGTTTACCGCTGTATAACATAGCTTCGAAGCAACTGTTCATCATCTTCACTTATATTAAGTTCTCGCCGCTACAAAAAAAGCCTTTATTTTAATGATTGCCACCCCAACTCGCGTATGATATCCGTGACACTACCTCTCCTCTGCCCTTCTTTGAACTTTTTCGATGTCCACCGTCAATCCTATCTGGTAAGGGTCCCATACCACGAAACAGTACTTCACAACAGGGCGGATAACCGTAGTGCAGGCAGTCTCGTTAGTAGACCCGTCGCATCTCCTACCAATACGACACACTCTTTGGTTTGCCTTCCCCACAACATTGTATTTAGTTGAGTTGATAGCCTATAGATTTGTGTGATCTATCGTGTAACCGAAATTTAAAAGATTTGTTGCAGTGCTCATGTGGATGATGTCACACTTTCCATTATTTATGATCAACTGTCTCTTTTCAAACCATATAGATATTTGTCTAAATAATTTTGAAATTGGTTTTGATTTTATGATGACTTTATCAGACGGTAAATGATAGCATCATCTTCAAACAGTGTAAGATATATGCCCAGGCTGTCTCCTAAATCATTTGTACAGTTACACTTAGTTTTAATTTAGTAACTTTAGATTTAATTTAGTTATTTGTTGAAGTAAATGTGCACCTAGTCGGTTACTTTTCACTGTATGACATCTTAGTGCTACAGCTATGAACTGCCTAATAACATTGGTAATGACGACCTTGGCGGTGCAACAGAGCAGTAAAACAGACCAATACTCTGATAATATGCCTTTATGGAAATCGTAAAATGAACAGGAAAACAGCTGCAGAAAAGTACTGTAACAATAGCTAAAAAAATTATTCCGGCCATAAAACACACTCAAACTACTTTTACATCACTAGTGCTGTGGTATCGCCAACAGGTGGCAAGTGATTTCGAGGCATGTACAGGAGACGAACTTATCGTGATGGGTTACTGACACACTGAGAACGTAACTCTAATTGGCACTTTTGTTTTGTGCCATTGTGATAGTCAACACAGATATAAAATGTATGTGGCGGAAACCATGTGAAAATTAAGTTAATGAATTATTTCATCATTAAATACGACCTAACTACGGGTGACTTCAAGGCATGTGGAGAAGATGAACCGACGAAGAAATGTTAAATCTATGTTGTTAAAGCTTCGGAATTGTTGCGCGTTTTATCAGAAACTGAAAATTAAGGGACAATAATGCTGACACATCGAGAAGCAGATTATAACGCCATCTATGGCTAACTCTTGCGGAATGGTATGTCATCTCAAACCGAAAATAAAGGGACAATGAATAATGCTGACACATCGAGAAGCAGATTATAACATCATCAATGGCGAACGCTTGTAGAATGGTATGTTACCTCCAAGGCCCACATCTACCGAGTAATCAAGTCTGTCTTAAAATTATCCTGTATTAGACCTACATCAAGAAATGAGAAGGAGCAGGTACCTGTTCAAGATGTAGGGTTATTTTTTGTAAAAACTAGTGAAAGTGAGACAAGTTACCGGTTCAAGATAGTTACATGAAACTTTGGAAGAAGCAGACAGGGATATTATTATCTCATTCAATGAGTTTTTTTCACTTTCAGTTCTTGATTAATACTTCCTATCGCGTCTGTTGCTCCGTCTTGTGCGTTTATTTTTGTTTTTCGATGGCAAAATTTTCTCTTCATTCGTTTCCCCAGATGTATTTTTTTTCCTTCAGCTTACTTGGACTTGAATAATTGTGAAGTCTGATGTAATTTGAAAAGGCATTTCATTCTCACACATGTTTCTAACAGGGCTATAGAGCCCCTATCAGTCATTTTACCTCTTAAATAGCTCTGTATGAAACGTTTTGTCAGATATTTGACTTGATTTACTAGGTGCAAACATCGAGTTATCCTACAAATGGCAACTCCTTCCTATTCAATATGAAAATGCTGCACTAACGCTAGTGATCGGTCTAGTTGCTTTTAGTAAGTCAAAGACTTTATGACTATTTATCTCCATGTGAACAGCATTGTTTAACCGTGGATTCGTGGCTAGAATGCCTTTGAAGATAACAAACTCGATCACAGGCATTAGTGAGACTTCGAATAGGAGAAAGGTTCTGAGTGGATAGCGATTTTTGCCGCTTTCTTCGACTGAGTTTTGAAGGAGGAGCACGTAGAGATGACATAGGTTTACACATTGGCTGAGGTACGCTGCCATTAGTTAGGCCTTTTTTTTTTTTTTTTTACACAACCCATTAGGCGCTGCAGTCATGGACTGTGCGGCTGGTCCCGGCGGAGGTTCGAGTCCTCCCTCGGGCATGGGTGTGTGTTTGTCCTTAGGATAATTTAGGTTAAGTGGTGCGTAAGCTTAGGAACTGATGACCTTAGCAGTTAAGACCTATAAGATTTCACACACATTTGAACATTTTGAGACTACCCATAAAGGGGAAGTGGGAAGTAAAAGATCATGAACTTCAGCTGCAAAAGGAATGGGTAATCGCTACATCAGTGACCGGTTTTGGAACAGGAAGATGGTTAACGGAGTAACTGAGTTGCAGAATTATTCTTTTCGAAACTCAAACGAGGCAAAAGGAAACCACCATCTTATCACTTTTAGCACTTACTTTGCATAATGTTAAGCTAATTTATAGATCTAATACCACAGACAACTTGTAACACAGCTGTACTGATTTCATTATATTTTTCTCGGCAGACTCAGGACCAGATAAAAGAGGCTGATGTGCATAAGTAGGTGTGCAAGCATTATTTTTTCCCGCACTCCGATCGCAAAATGGGGACTGGCACGGCTAGAAAATCGTAGTTCTGTGTACTGTTCAGTAAACACCACATTTAGTTATAGAGTACATAACTTACCTACGAGTAGTACGATACACAGTATAGAGTGACTTGCTCTTTACAAATGATGTAGGGCAGGGTTGCAGACTAACCCAGATATTAGTAAGTCTGCTCACTCAGCAAATGGTTAAATAAACATTGGAAAATTTAGAAAGGGAAATAAAATGTAGAGAGAAGAAATAGAAACTTACAGTTTTTAGATGAAACTGCATTTCTATCAAAGACGACGAAGAACTTGGAAGAGCAGTTAAAAGGAATAAGTAGTGCCTCGAAAAGAGACTTGTACGGAAGTGAAACGTGGACGATAAACGCTTCAAACAAGAAGAGACTAGAAGCTACATATAAATGGATGAACAGATCAAAAGCCAATGAAAAGATACTGAATGGAATTGGGGAGAATATAAATTTGTGGTACAACTTGATTGAGACATTTAGTAACCGTCGATATGATAATAAAGGTAAGTACGAAAATGATACAGAGCGGGAGACCAGGACTTGACTACAGTGGATATAGGTAGCAGTAGGTACGCGGAAATGAAGGAACTAGTGCGTAGCGCTGCTTCAGACCACCATTGGGGTTGAAGATCACAGCAACATCAAGTACAATACAAAGATTAACTCTAAACTTCGACCTAGCGCTGGTTCCTCTACATTCCGCTCTTCCAGTATGCTGTGCAATTAGAGGACGCTGCGCAACAATGGCAAATTAGAATGAACGGCGTCACAAGCTAAAGTGTGGGTACTTCCGCAACACGTATTAGTGTGACTTACCTGGTCGAACACATCCCGCTAGAAGCAAGTATTCTAGGTCAGAGAGGTTTGGATTGTCATCAATAATCAACGCAATGCGTCTTTCGTCCTTCTACAGAAGTAAGGAATCTGTTATGTTCGAACAAAGGTGTTCATGGCATATAAAACGCTGTGTATATAGGTGGTTAGAAACAGTCTGAAAAGCTAGTATGGCTGTTGCAGGTTAGGATGTGCTGAGAAATAATTGTTAAGAATATAAAGCTGATAACTTTCAAGTTAATTGGCATTGAAGTTAGCCAATCAACCCGTCGGGCGCGCAAATTCAAGTGGTCTGTCAGATACAATCACTGTAAGTTGTTCTCACACCGTAGATGAAAGCGCACGTGATTGTTCAGACTTTGGCTCGGGTGCGGTTTTAACTATCGTCCCAGGTCTAATTTTCTTATCGCTATTTTGTTCGGTTTTACGAAAGAAAACGAAGAACACCTTTGGCGACACCGTCTCTGGCGGGTCGCTTGAATTTACACAATCAAAGGCGTTATTAACTAATTTTAATGCTAATTAACCCTGTAATGTCTCAACGTATCGAATTTTTTTCTTAATAATTATTTTTAGTATCACATATCCTGCAACACCGTTACAAGGTTTTCAGACTGTCTCTTACCACTCTAAGATTCTGTCGTCAGATTAAAGATATCTGGAATACATAAATGGAACGTTACAGAGCCGTTACTGTCTACCGTGTATGTAAATAATCTAGTGAATAACATCAGAAGAACCATGAGGTTTAATGCCGGCCAATACTATTATCTGTAGGACGGGTGCACACCAGAAGACTGTAGCAAAACGAGGACGATGAATGACTAGCATACGAACTGGCAGTTGACATGAGACGTAAATAAATGTAACACATTACGGTTAAACAGGCAAAAATTTCCATTGCTGTTCGATTACACTAATCATGACGAATCAGTGGAAACAGTAACAACGATAAAATATCTAGAAGTAACCGTAGTAAGCTAAAGTGGAAGGACCACAATTATAGAGACGCAGTATTTGGTCTAATTTCTCCGATTTTCTCATTGTGGTCACTTCAGAAAGAAAAGATATGTTGCCAGAATCGTACGCTCCCGACTTTCAACAGTAAACCTCTCTGTGAAGCACAACGCCTCTCGCACTACCTACCCGCAGAGTTTAAACATTTTCGTAACGACACCGCACCGACCAAATGATTCAGTGGCAAAACGCGCTGTTCTTATCTTAAATTTCTTACCTTACCTTACTTTCGGGGATGAATTTCCTTAAAGTAAGAACCTTAACTGTAAGGTAAGCCTTAAGGAAATTCATCCACGAAAATAGCGACTCACAAAACACTTGTTCGACTTATTCTTCAGTATTGTTCACCAGTCTGGGACCCTTGCTAGGTTGCATTAGTAGAAGACATAAATATCCAACAAAGAACAGGGAATCGTTCAGATGATGTGATAGCGTCATGAAAATGGTGAATCTCTGAGGGTACTTCTACGAGAGAGGTGGTGTGCATCACGGAGTGGTTTGCTGTTGAAATTCCGAGAGCGTACCTTCGATGAAGATTTGGGGAATATATTACATCCTCCCGATGTGGACAAAACTAGAAAATCGCAGAAATTAGAGCTAATACGATGAGTTAGCGACAATAATTCTTCACGAATGGGACAGAGAAGGGAGAGAAAGAGCATTTAGTGGAACGAGATGTCGCCTCTACCACACACCGTAAGGTAGCTAGCGGGGTATGCAAGTAGATGTGCAAGAGCTATTGGAAAGTGAGGAATAATCGGTCGCAAACTGAAAACCACGCTGAAAATCAAAACTGTTTTATTTGCAACAGTTAGCTACACCTTCCAGCTACATCTCTACATAGTTGCCGCTCCGATTTAGACATGTGAAGCGTTATACGAACTTTTCAGTTCCCTTGCCATAGAAGGCAGCCTCCTGTGCCTTCCGACAATTCTCTATGCTGGACTGCAGCTCCTTGTCCGTATCAAAATATTGTCTTCATAGCGAGGTGTTCATTTGAGCAGAGATAAAAGTCAGAGGGAGCCAAGTCCGGGCTGTATGGTGGGTGATCGAACACTTCCCATCGGAAACGCAAGGGTAGTGCCGTAATTGTCCCTGCAGTGTGAGACCGAGCGCTGTCATGAAGAAGGAAATGCATGACACTGAGGTTACATGAGATAGAGCGAAATCCCTCTGTAAGCACCCATACTTGCTGGGAGACACTATTTTCTAGGCATCTTTAGGCACTCACTGTGCGCTCATAACTGATAGGAGCAACGTGACTCTATTTGCGGGCATACTAGAGACACTGCCAAACACATCTGTGGAAAGCTTCATCGGATTTTCACTGTGGTTTCCATTTCGCGACCGATCGTTCCTTACTTTCCCGAATAGCTCTCGTAGAAATTTGAACTCCGCCGTGCGAATGTCATTAGTTGCGTCTTGCGGCAGGTACTGTAAAAACCTCTGGCATCGAACAGTTGCTTCGAAGAAATATGAGAGGGACTTCCGGGGCGGAAAATCGGAGACACGTTTCTGCAGCAGATCTGGCGACGAATTCAGAACTGATAAAATATGCATGAAATATTGCAAAAATAAGAATACTCGATTTTATGGATATGTACTGGTGGATTCTTTCTACACCCAAGAGTGTACTATAGCCCACATATGCCCAATTTAAAACAAAAGAGACAGACATGAATGTCAGAAGTAAAGAGGTATTATTAGCCTTCTGAATTCATTTTATAAAGTATATGCTAGCATTATAACAAAACGACTATCGCCAGTTGCTGAAACTCTGCTATCTGATGCCCAACATGGTTTTCGAAAAGGCAGATCATGCTCCGACTGTATCTTCACCATCATACAATTAATAGAAAAACATTGTGAATTCAATTTACCGACTATGCTTGCCGTTATTGGCTGCCATAAGGCGTTTGATAAATGAAATCAAAGCAAATCACGAGAGATTTAAAAAAACAGAGGGGTTCCATCGCATCTTATAAGAGCTGTAGAGATGTATGAATAACAAAATAGAAATAAGAATACCAGGCAACAGGCATAATATGGGTGAAATAAACCAAGGAATTAGACAAAGGTGTCCACTATTTTTAATATGTGTATCGGCGATGTAACTTCCTTACAGACAATGAAACAAATTAAAATTAACGATGTGGATGTTACTACACCACTTTTTGCTGGCGACCAAGTAAGTATTAGAACGAAAATGACTTACAAGAAACTATCTTTAAGTAAAACAGCCAGAGCATACAATTTGAACGTCTCCATCAAGAAGCGAAAATCAATGGCATTTTTTGCACACCAGTCCAAGCGAGTTTAGATTGAAACTGACAAGCAAATCTCCGAGCAAGCTAATACATTTAAATATTTAAGGCACAGTGTTATATACACGACAAACAATGAAGTGGAAAATAAGTTAGACCTCTTTAACCATTTCTGTGAAACTTTACGCAAAACACTGGGAAAGAAAGTCCACCGGGATACTCTACTAAGGTTCTATAAGGTTATGGCTATGCCAGCGCTGCTCTAGGGATGCGGAAACGGTTCGCTTAAGAAGAGATATGGAAAGAGAATCGATGTGAAATGAATTTCCTTAGATACATGACTGGACATACTTTGACGGATAAAAAGACAAATGATGAGAGCCGAGCTGAATATACGAAACGTAACTGACATAATCAAAACTATAACAGTTAATTATGTAAATTGAAGGTGGGAGGGGGGGGGGGGGGGAGAAAGGAAACGGAAGGGAAGGGGCTATAGACGGCAGCTTCATCACGACTTCATGTGGAATCTGCGGCGACCTGTGAAAATGTGTGCCAGACTGGGATTCGAACAGGGATCTACTGCTTACCAGGCAGTTGGGTTAATCACTGAGTCATCAGGACACTGTGCGGACTGTCCCAGCCCTCCCCCCACCTAGCGCCAACTATCCGCAACCTCTGTCCCTGCAGCCCATGCTCGCTACTTTCCTAAGGTTCCTGCAGGAGGTCGGACGCAATCGGGCATCCGTACTGAAGGTGGTGGGGTTTCTGCCCATCATGGCGAATCATGTGAATTCGTGGTATCTGTTCTTTCATAACTATCCAAAAGAACAGACACTACGCATTCAGATACACTATGTGATCAAAAGTATCCGGACACCTGGCTGAAAATGACTTACAAGTTCACGGTGCCCTCCGTCGGTAATGCTGGAATTCAATATGGCGTTGGCCCACCCTTAACCTTGATGACAGCTTCCACTCTCGCAGGCATACGTTCTTTCAGTTGTTGGAAGGTTTCTTGGGGAAAGGCAGCCCATTCCTTACAGAGAGCTGCACTCAGGAGAGATATCGATGTCGGTCGGTGAGGCCTGGCGGCGTTCCAAAACATCACAGAGGTGTTCTATAGGATTCAGGTCAGGACTCTGCGCAGGCCAGTCCATTACAGGGACGTTACTGTCGCGTAACCACCACGCCACAGGCCGTGCAATAGAATAGGTGCCCGTTCGTGTTGAAAGGTGCAATATGCATCCTCGAATTTCTCTTCGGCAGTGGGAAGCTAGAAGGTGCTTAAAACATCAATGTAGGCCTGTGCTGTGATAGAGCCACGCAAAACAACAAGGGGTGGAAGCCCCCTGTGTGAAAAACACGACCACACCGTAACACCACTGCCTCCGAATTTTACTGTTGGCACTACACACACTGACAGATGACGTTCCCCGGGCATTCGCCATACCCACACCCTGCCATCGGATCACCACATCGTGTACCGTGATTCGTCACTCCACACAACGTTTTTGCACTGTTTATTCGTCCAGTTTTTACGCTCCTTACAACAAGCGAGGCGTCGTTTGGGATTTACCGGCGCGATGTGTTGTTTATGAGCAGCCGCTCGACAATGTACTTGCAGTGGATCGCAGTTTGGAACTTGTGAAGGGCCTGGATAGATGTCCGTCTATGACACATTACGACACTCTTCAACTGTCTGTCAGTCAACAGATGAGGTCGGCGTGTACGCTTTTGTGCTGTACGTGTCCCTTCACGTTTCCACTTCACTATTACATCGGGAACAGTGGACCTATGGATGTTCAGGAGTGTGGAAATTTTGCGTACAGACGTACGACACAAGTGACACCCAATCACCCGACCACGTTCGAAGTCCGTGGGTTCCGCGGAGCGTCGCATTCTGCTCTCTCACGATGTCTAATGACTAGTGAGGTCGCTGATATGGAGTACCTGGCAGTAGGTTGCAGCACAATGCACCTAATACGAAAAACGTTTGTTTTCGAGGGTGTCCGGATACTTTTGATCACATAGCTGTATGGCTGGATTGAAGAGTTTTTAGCAAACAGAACACTGCATGTTGTTCTTCATGCAGAGACGTCTGCAGACGTTAAAGTAAGCTCTGGCGTGCCACATGGGGCCATTGCTTTTCACAATATATATAAATGACCTAGTAGATAGTGTCGGATGTTCCATGCGGCATTAGGTGGATCATGCTGTAGTATACAGAGAAGTTGCAGCATTATAAAACTGCAGTGAAATGCAGGAAGATCTGCAGTGGATAGGCAGTTGGTGCAGGGAGTGGCAACTGATTCTTAACAAAGACAAATGTAATGTATTGCGCATAGATAGAAAGAAGGATCGTTTATTGTATGATCATTTGAGAGCAGAACAAACACGGATAGCAGCTACTTCTGTAAAATATCTGGGAGTATGCGTACGGAACGATTTGAAGTGGCATGATCATATAAAATAAATTGTTGGTAGGGCGGGTGCCAGGTTGAGATTCATTGGGAGAGTCCTTACAAAATGTAGTCCATCAACAAAGGAGGTGGTTTACAAAACACTCGTTCGACCTATACTTGAGTATTGCTCATCAGTGTGGGATCCATACCAGGTCGGGTTGACAGAGGAGATAGAGAAGATCCGAAGAAGAGCGGCAGGTTTCGTGACAGGGTTATTTGGTAAGCGTGATAGTGTTACGGAGATGTTTAGCCACTCAAGTGGCAGACTCTGCAAGAGAGGCGCTCTGCATCGCGGTTTAGCTTGCTGTCCAGGTTTCGAGAGGGTGCGTTTCTGGATGAGATATCGAATATATTGCTTCCCCCTACTTATACTCCCGAGGAGACCACGAATGTAAAATCAGAGAGATTCGAGCGTGCACGGAGGCTTTCCGGCAGTCGTTCTTCCCGCGAACCATACGCGATTGGACAAAAAAAGGAAGTAATGACAGTGGCACGTAAAGTGCCCTCCGCGACACACCGTTGGGTGGCTTGCGAAGTATAAATGTAGATGGCGTAATATCAGTTAAAATGCAAAGAACATATAGACCGTATGCCCGGTGCAAGAATCACTAATGCCAAAAAACAGTATAAACTAAGAGGCAAAAGATCATTAGGAAGAGATGGCTTGACCTATTTTGAAGAAAGAACGGACCAAAGTTCCAGTCCGTGATGTAGAGTGGCGGGGAGAGTAAGAAGACACACGGAGCCTCTGCGTTTCATTTTGTGTGAACAAGCGCTGCGCCGAGAGGCGAGCGGTATAGCAGAGCGGCGCTGCGCAGCCCACGGCACGGCAGCAGCTGTGCCAGCGGACGAGTCCTCAGCGCAGACCCTCGCCGCTGCCGGCCGCCGAGTGCCGCTGCCCGCCGGCGGCTGCCGGAGAGCCAGAGCCCCACCGTCGGCCGCTCAGTCGGCGCTGCGTGGAGGGAGCCGCCGGCCTGTGGTTGGCCGGCGCGCCGCGCGCCTCGCTGACCTCGTTTCCCGGCGGGCCTAGCCCAACAGCCATAGCACACCGCGGCGCGCACTCCGCTTCTGCCGTCGACGCCGATTTCCAGGCGTGGCTACGCCGCCGCGATCACCTCGTCTCCTCCTCCCTCCCTCCCTCCCGCGTCGACAACGCGTCTATCTCTCTCCCCCCTCTCCATCCCCCTTCACCCCTCCCCGCGACTTGACCCGACCCTACCCCGAGCGGCACGGGCACCGCTTCGAAAAGTGGGATCGTCCTCTCGCTCAGTGCGTACGTGAACTGGAACTGTATCGGACGACGACGCCAGAGCAGCAACACCAGGACGCGACCCGACCGACGTCCGCTGACCGACGTCGACCTCCACGGCGAAGAGGAAGGAGCCGGTGCTGCCGGCGCGTTTTCCCTCCGCCCGTCGCGCCCAGCTAGATGGATAAATGACGGTACGTAGACGACAGGTGGGCCCGTGAGTGATGGACCGGGTTCAGAAGTGAAACGTTTGATTGACAACTGGATAAAAGGGTGGTACGCGCGCTCGTGGCCGGTAAAGTAGATTGTTCTGTGTGTGCGCGCAACGGAAGACGTGTAGCGCGATTAGAGGGAAACGAAGAAAACGAGTTTTGAGCGACAGGAAGGAAAGTAAAAAGAAAAAGGAGAGGGAGGGGGGGGGGGGAAGAGAGAGAGAGAGAGAGAGAGAGGCACAAGCAGCGAAGAGGCATAAGCAGAGTGTTAGTTTCACGCTGCGAGGTTAATAAAGTCGGTGGGAGGGGGAGCGCCGCGCTGAGAGGACGACCGTGAGAGAGCGATAAGGCGCCGGCACGGAGTGGAAATGATAGAGCGCGCCGGCCGCCGGGTGACATTTGATTGGTGCGGCCTGGGAGATGCGCTCGGCCGGTAGTGGCGGCTCGCGGCAACAGGTGGCGCGGACGTCGGCGCGCGCTAGCGTCGTGGCCCCGGCGCACTTTTGCCACGCAGCGGCGGCGAAGCGACGCAGCGCGCTGCAGCGACGCGAAAACGCCGACGACACCGACAGCGCCGCCGCCTCCGCCGCCGCCAGGTAAGTGTCGGCGCCGCCCCCGGGGTCGACGACCTGGCTGCTGCGCCCCCGGAAACCGCCGCCCGAGCCCCGCGTTTCGACTTGGCCTCGCGTTCCTCCGCGGATGTTCTGTACGGAAACCGTGATTTTTTTTTTGAATAATTTATTTGACAGTACTGATTGCAAACAGACTTTCCTCCACAGCTAATTTCGGCCGTTTATGACCATCATCAGGTACCGTCGCTACTTTTGTAGAAATGTAAACTTCCCGTATTGCGGTAACCGTATAGTGAGTACAATTAAAAACGATAATGGGGAAGACGTTCACTGTTTTTCACCTTTTCAAATTAAAATAAAAGGTCTCCATAAGTGTTTCCTGAGCAGTTTAGGAGTAATACCACTCCTTTCTGGTCACTTTTCGCTGCAGTACCTCATCCCGTCTTGTTTATAAAATAAAGTATCATCAAGCGCTGTTACACCATTCTACCTGCGCTAAGTCGTGAAGAATGATTTTTATTTCACCAGTCAACACTGAATACAAAATTTGTTGCGTGACCAGTTGCTGCCTGTTACGACCATCATGAGGGATCGCCGCTAATTGTTTTAGGAAAACAAACATACAGCTGTCTGTAGAATGTATTCGTGACAGTGGTTTTAAATGACAGTGGAGGAAAAGTTCACCATTTTCACGTTTTCAGCTTATTTCATAATTCATCATAACATGTTTCTCAACTTACGCGCTATACTCTACTGATGTACGAGAGACACACATGTTGTTTTTTTTGCTTTTTTTTTTTTGCTTCGATGTGTGCAGTTTTCTCCATAATAGCTTATCTCGTTTCCTACGTCAGAGACCATCTCTCCGAATAAAACGTCCATGGATGCTACGTTTCGAAATAGCTTTAGTTTAGGCGATCATTCATCAAACATATGAAATGAGCTCTACGACCAGTTACGACAAGTTATGAACATCATGATGTTACCAGTATTTTAATATAAAAATGCTGTAATATGTAGGGCGCATGTGTGCCTGAATTTTTAAATGATAATGAAGAAGACGTTCATTCACTGTTTCTCACATTAAAAAAAAAAAAAAAGTCTTCAGAACCTGTTTCTTAGCTTTCATCCCATCCTCGGGCAACTTACAAATCATAGAACTCGTTTCCGGAACTCGACTGCTCAGTTTTCGTCGCAAAACCCCTTGTCGTTTCGCATACTGTATAAAGGAAACTAACTTCAGCCATTGTCACAGCCTTCAGAAAAGTGAAAAATATCTTATAGCACTTACGACACACATCAGTAGAGTAGGAAATTCCGTTTACTCTCGAATTTGTCACGATTGCTGGAGGTTTATTTTTCACTGTTCTGGAATAGGCAATGGCAGTAACAAGAAACATTTTGTTTCGCACAGGAAATATATAAAACGTGGCGGCGACAGCTGAAGCGTAATCTCCGAAACAGTATTGCACGTCACCAGAGGATGCAGTACTGTCTCTGAAACTCGTTGCTGATATCGTTGCTCGTGGAATTGGTCGAAATCACAAGTCAGTGAATAACATGCTGTCCCCACTTACGATGGATGCACTGAGTAACTAACTGGAATTGTTCGCAGGTGTGATTAGCGGTGCACGCATGACAATATCTCTAACTGGGAATGATAACGATCCTGTTAAAGCGAAAAGCTGTCGTAAACATGGTTTGCTATCAGTACCGTTACGAATGTTATTGCCAGAGTTGGTTACGATTCCCGAAGTTTTTTGGTATAGTCGTTGTATTGAAGCTGTCACAACCGTGACACATCCCTTCTCATCGAACGGCTTACAGACATATTGCTGAGCTCGTCCCGTAGTCTCTTTTGGGCCACGAAAACCACTGTGTTTTGTATGACAGCTATCTCATGATACTGTTCTCTATTTTTCGATCTTCTTTTCCTGTGCAAATAGAAAACGATTTTACATTGCGTCTTCGTGCATACTGTAACTAGAATTAATTACTCCTCATCTTCTAGATCATATCTGCAACTGTTACAGACTGTCATAAAAAAGTTACCCAGTCGATGGCCATCTTTGCCATTTTGTAAATGGATTTCCACGTAGTTACCGATGTATTTCTCTAGTCGCCTACCATGTTCCGTGATCTGACTCACTCTGTTTTGCACTCGCCAAGGCTGAACCGTAACCGTCAGCGAAATTCTCTATACACATTTACATTTAATGACACGAAACATGTGACTCGTACTGCGGGACAAACTGTGCAGGTTGGTTGTTCCGCAGATAGCAGCTAACTTTCGGTTGTTGCTTGTCACTTGCTTCCTCCATTATAGAAGCAATTGATAATACCATTTCATATCACCGATCATTATCGTTTTTTGTCACTTATACCTTAGCGAGGATTTTTACTGCAGTTCATTGATTCAGATACGGAACTCCCGTTCGCTATGAACATGGGTCAGATCCTCTTCAGTTTGAATAGGTTTAGATCCTCCGTAGTTCCCCCTAAAGTCGCTTAAGGTAAGTGCCTGGACGGTTCTTATGGAAACATGGGGCTAGCTTTCTTCCCTGTCCTTCCATTCGGAGCCTATGCTCCGTACGTAATGATATCATCGTCGACGGCACGTTGAACCCTGCTGCTTCTACCTCTGCTTGCTACTCGTTAATGTTCTGTATGTATTGGATGACTACGGTTCCAGCGCTGCTGAAACGTAATACTTGTCTCTGGAAATATTTGAAATTCCTGTTTAATATTGGACATCGTGTAGTTTTCGCATAACATAGATTCGTGTTTCATAGAATTAAAATTACTGCGTTTGCTTTGCTTAATTAGTTCACGATAGAGCGTGCCATACGTCAACTCTTACAAACATTCTAATCTTGTGGTACAATGACTACTTCGTGTGTTCCACTTCCTGTGAAGGGCTTTACCGTGTCCGTCCAACTTGCTGCACATCTTACTTTCAGAATCTCAAAATATGCGTTCCATCTTGCAAACAGTACTTCTTTCTTTCTGAAACGTGCGAAAAACACGAAGGCTACTAGGTATCGCAACTACGACTTCTCTTACGCAAAATAGATACTATTCGTTTAGATATTGTCCGTCAAATCCTCAGATTTGTTATATTACCACATTACAAACCGTAACATATCCCAAGGGGTAGTACGATTATCTCACTTTTTGACAAACTGATTCAGATTGTTTGCATCTATTGTTGTGGAGCGTATTGGAAACTTTTCGTAATTAAATTAACGGTACTGCCCAAGGTTCTGGAATTATCGTCATAAAACTCTATAGTTAATTGACTAAACGTGTGAAGCATGCTGGAAACTTTTCGTTATGAAGTTAATGATGCATCCTAACGACCTAAAAATTACCGCGACAAGAAACCAGAGTTGACTGTCGAAACGAACACTGAGGCAGCTTAGCAATACATGTGACAACGATTAATTTTTATTTAGACCTTTATCTCACTGTTCTGACAACAGATGTCATCTTCTGAATCCTGCTAATTAATGTTACTAATAAAGTTAAGGGGTTTTACCCGATTTATATTATTTTATTCGTTTTAAGTTACTTAAAATAATTCAGTTTTACATTACTTTCATATATTTTAGAAACAATCGAGCTGTACTACGTGAAGATCTTGAAGGTGGATATAGTGTGTATCAAAAGATCACAGTTTCATAGAAGTATCTCAGATAAGTGGAAGGGAAATAGCAAAAACGTATTTTGGCTCATATTAATCTGACGTTACTGTATGTTTGTCTAAGAAAACAAGACTTTTCATAATTAACTGCCATGTTCACGTTCTATATCTTCAGAGTCCTTTACCTTTGATTCAGCTATCTGAACAGACACCACAGTATAATTACCTCACAACATTTGTTCAGCATACCTTTTTCTATTTTTATTTGGTGTATCTCTGTAGCCTCACGTTGACGCTGAAGACGAGTTGAGTTTGTTTTAAATTTTTGAGTTACATGAGAAGATGAGACTGACCTTTGTATCGTTTCCATCATTATTTGACTGCAGAAGAAGTCAGAGGTAGAGTCACCTAGAGTTTGATAACAGCAGTGTGCGTTCATTTCTTTTTTCCACGCCGATGTTGCCGTATTTTCAGTATTGCAATCTACCAACCACACACTGGGTGATCGATAATGTTAACAGCGGCAAACATAATATCAAGTTCGTGATTACACTTCGAAGTTTTAAATAAGTACATCCAATCATAACCGAACGCCTGGCGAGGTCTCGCGGATAATAGTGAAGCTGTATAACTATATTGAACTTAAACGACGAGTAATTTGATTATATTTTTATTTCGCCGTCGTCAGTGACTACCATGATTACAGCGCGATTGTTAGAGTGCGCAGAGTATAATGTCGTAAATAACAGGAGGACCAGAAAACTTTTTTATAACGTACTATTTTAAGTACAGATGCAGGTAAGGGCACTTGCCACGGTGTGTCCGTACTCATTCTACAGTCGAGCGTGAAGCCGCTGAGTGCGTAGCGGTAGCCGGAGGAAGGGAGGCAGTGGGTGCCCGGAACCGCCCCCGAGTGACATCCGTTAGCCGCAATCTAAAAAACACAACGGAAGGAGCCCAACCCGTCTGCCAGGAAAAGGAAAGGTCAGCAAGACAGTGCGAGCGTGCGCTCTCTGCAGACAACCACTTAGAACGGCGAAACACGGACAGTCCGGTAGCGAAAAAAATTAAAAAAAACTATTACGGAGAAAAGAAATATCTACTACACATCCTGTATCTCTACGTAACCAACAAAGTCTGTTTCAGGTTTCCTCTTTCACAGCATCGCGACTTACAGTTTCCTCTGAAAGGTGACAATCGAAAAGTTGCCGGAACCTTCATTCTACCAGATCTGTGACTTACTCAAGATTATTTTGGGAAGTGTAGCAACCTTTACGACTTAAATTATGCCGTGAGAGGCACAAAACTACAATCCAGACACTCAGATAGTACACGAAACTCAAGACAATACTGTAGTTTTAAGAGCGACATTGTTAATTCTCACTATTACAGTCATGTATTGTCACAGTATTCCAGAATTGCCCATTTGGAAGTTCCTTTACAATGGATGAATTCCTCTCCGTAATAGTTAAATCATCTTCCAGTGACGTGACTGCTTGTTAATTACAATAAGTGACTCCTCAAAGTTGTGTTTCTCATGCCATCTCACTAGATGCAGAAGCATTAACGTTCACGATGACTTAACTCCTGTTTAGTGTTTTTCGTCCGTTCGTTTGCAGGACTATTAGAATAAAGTGTACGTTACTATCTGAATCGCTTCAAAGAATAATACAGCTACTGCACAGAATATATCTGACGGAAATAACGCGTAACAATAACCTGCCATTGCGTGCTACAAGGCACACACGTCGTAAATTATAAGACAATCTTAACTCGGCGCCAGGGCAGATAATCATGAAAACCATTGCAGCGGAAACTGCTCGACAGAAGATGATGTTCAGGGTTATAAGAGGTGATAGCAACGGGCGAATAAACTAGCAGCTGCATGTGCGAAACCAAGCGCCAAGTCTCTTCCCTGTCTCTGTTATTCATTGACAAGAGGATAGTACAAGAACGGTTTTCTGCACTTTTAACAATTCCCGCTAACGGCAGGCTATGCACAGGAACTGGTTTATTGTATTTTTTAGGACAATAGTAGAAATCAACGTTAGTTTCATTGAATGAAAGTTTAGTGAACAAAGATGACAAAATTGAGGCACCCCACCTATATATACATGACCAATTATCGAAATACTACTTGCACTCTTTTGTCATTCATGTAAATTGCTGATACTACATAAATGAGGAAATGACTTGTGTCACAGAAAATCTATATACTGTAAGTAAATTTAAATGAATGGAAATGGGAATGAAGTCCAATGCTTCTTGACAGAGCGTAGGGGGAATGATGCGGGAGATCCGCACAGCCGTACTAGGCAAGGTCCTAATGGAGGTGGCTTGCCGTTACCTTCCTCCGACAGTAATGGGGGATGAATGATAATGATGAAGACGACACAACAACACTAAGTCATCTCGGGTTAGGTGAAAATCCCTGACCCCGCCGGGAATCGATCCCGGAACCCCGTGGTCGGGAAGCGAGAACGCTAACACGAGGCCACGGGCTGCGGACTTTAAAATATAAAAGGAACTATTGATCGTGGCAGTAAGATGTGTTCTATGTGTAAATGACAGGTTCGTATGAAATTATTCTGTAGATTTTTTCCTCTGTATTCATATATGTAACTCCAATCCTATCGAAGAAAACTACAGATACAAATACAATAAATTCTGCCCTTTTTTCCTACCTCCTCTTCACCGCTGTAATTAGAAACGCTTCTCGAAAAGTCAGAATTTATAATCGTATTTGGATATAACATTGCTTATCAGCAAAGTCTTAGTGTTTCAGTAAACAAAATGTCTAATTTCAATGTAAATTACGCATTGTGATTTTTCTAATAATGATAACAAAAACAAGAAATAAAATGGCTTTGCATTCGCCATGGGATACGTGGAATGTTTATGTGGTGTGACAGACAGCACAACATGCCTGTAGAAGTTAATTTCGTCTTTTAAATATGATATTTCAGTAATGGCCGAGTTAATCCATCCTGGAGCTGTCATGGCGTCGCACTGTTCTTCCACATTCTCGTTGGCTCCTACGACCATTTGACAGTGAAGGATTTATGATCTGCTGTTACTCTCCCATATACATGCGTCGAAGAATGGCATCGCTCACTTATAAACAGATGACAGTAAAATATGATCTTCATCGACATTTCATTGCTGGTGATAACATCCATTTCTTTTTATTATACCGAGTCTATTGGCTCCCGATACATCCATCAATCCAAATTCATCTATAAATCAGTTAAAGCAGCACGTATGGCTTTATATTTTGCAATATTTTCCTGAATTTGTTTATTGTTTGATCTTTTTAGTCTCTGCTTGTACACGCGATTGTTCCAGACACTGAATATAGTTCAGATATTAGAAAGCACTTCAAGCTTATTTGATAGGTCAGCTACTAACATTTCCTCGTTGTAATCAGAGCTACAGATTTTGGTAGCGGCTTTGTCCGCTTCATTTTATTCTCTGAATCATAATCACGGAAAATATGATTATGTGTAGCGTGGCAGATGAGTGAATGGTAGCTGGACAGAGGAAGCTGTTAGCTACACTGTAAGAAATGAGAAAATACCGAGGGTACGATATAATGGAAGGTGAGTAGATGGAGCAGCATGAACTCGTCTGGCTGGAGGCAGTAGTGCGTGAAAAGTCTAAAAGCACGAACACCACCTGAAAGTGGCCCGCAAAAAAGTTTGAATAAATGAAAGAAAATAATTACGAGAAACTTTTGTTGTCAGATTACATCAGAGTTGCAAAGTACCAAAATTACAATTTTTTTCTACTGTTTTCAACCAAGGAGTTTGAGTCTATGGAGGCGATGCATTTTTATCTACCATTTACTATATTCCCACTCAGTCTAGAAAGTTCCGAGGCTAGATTTAAAGAAAAAATAAAAAGATGTTGGTTTCAATGCCTCGGGTATTCTATACAGTCACCTCCCTGCCACCCGTTTAAGTACAACACACAGAACATTCATACAACAATGTGAAACTGTTAAAAAAAGCCCTTCTTTGGGATGTTGTTCAACTCGCGCGTCAAATTCTCCTCTTCTTCGGTCTTGGCAAGCCGTCAGAGACCCGTTCCGCATTTTGTAGTTTTGTTGTACTTTCGGACTGATAACAGCACGTTTCGTCACCCATCATAATGATTTTTTCCAGCAAAGAACTGTCCGCGTTTTGCATTTCAGTTAAGTCGTCACTGACATCAACCCTTCATTGTCTTCGTTGGGAAGTGAAGATGTGCGAGACAAACTTTGCGCACACTTTTCTCTTCTTCATACGTGAGTAGGAGATGCTGTTCCATTGCAGTTTGTGACACAACATCGTCGACACACTACGAAAGCACGACCACCACTGTACCCTGCCTGCCCAGAACAGGCTGACTGAACGCTCATTTCCGGTTTACAGTTGTTAATTCAAACTGAAACCATTGTTACTGCGCTGATGTCGTTTATACGCCAGGAATAAATTCAGTTCCCGAACTTTTTGGACGAATGGTGCATGCTTTAGCCGCAGATGATGGCGGGCTCAAAAGAAAAGTTCCAATAAATATACGAAAATTAATACAAGCAGTTTTTGTCCACATTTACTTTCCAAAAACGACCTTCGGCACGTACATCGAAGACGCAACGCACTCAAGCTTCAAAGTTTTTATAGGGGAAACTTGTGTTACGTGCCTGTCGAATGGCCGCTGCCGCTGATGAGTTCAGATTGTATGTAAAATTTCTGCTTTAGTAATCGGTACTGCCTTAACGCTATTAGCTGCGACCGCATTGTTTGCGCCTTTTTAGTCACGTTTTTTGCACCTGAAGATTCCAGGTCTACCCTTTACGTTGGTGTTCTTCAATTAAACCACGTAAACGAATGATCTCATTACACTAAGTGGTGCAGTGAACTGCTACTGGCACTCAAAAAGAGTGGGGTCCAGATTGTCGTCTAACCATCCAGATCTGCATTTACAACTTCGCAAACCACATTATAGTGAGTGGCGGAGGTTGCATGTCACCTTCGCCCTTATTAATTGAATCTCTGACGAAATGGGGTACTCATTTTTGCATCTTTACTGCTTCCGTTGTCAGTCGTTTCTGCTAAAGGTCGCGGTACTCAGCCTCCTAGATATTTAATGAAATTGACTGCGTCGTTGATCGGAAATATCTAGTCATACAATAACGGGCATTTCTGTCACTTTATGTACAGTACGTTAGATTTCTTTGTGTGGCGAGTCATCTGCCAATCCCTGCATTAAGCGTCGACTTTCAGGAAGTCTTCTTGCATTGCGCTATAATTTTCTGTCGTTGTTACTTCTTTACAGACAGTGTATCCGAGACGTTTCCGAACCTCTGCGTCATAGTACACGCCGTTATTGGAGTACTTACATACGAAAACTATATATCCAACAGACCTATTTGACACCGTGTGGAACGTCTGAGGAATTGCGATTCGAAAGGCTTCTGCAACGCTTTTGAGCCATTCTGCTGTAATCTTGTACCGATGCAGCGCCACGTGGGACTTGGTTATTCCCCTAATGACTCTATTAGCGTGGTGAGGTCCGGGTACGAATCGTGATGACATATACGTAAATGAGGCGGGTTCTTTTTCACCTCTTGCACATACTGGGGATTTTTCTCAAATCAGAGAAATACAGCCCTCCTGGGTGATTTGCTATAGCGCTCCTCCATTAGAAAATAAAACTCTCAAGTGAGATGCAGCGTTTAGAAATTGCCGACAGGCAACAAAGTACGGCAGGTAGCAACTCACTTATCCGTGACACTCTTTCTTTTCCCTATCGTTTATCCCGTCTAGTACAGTGCCCATTGTTGCAGGATTTGGCAAATTCTATTTTATTATTGAACTATGAAGGCGGATATACATCCTGATACCACAGTAACGTAAGCGAGAGAAGTCGTGTGTCCTAAATGTTTAAGAATTGCGTAAACCTAGTTCTGTATATAATCAAATTTTACTTGTTTGTGTATAGTATTCTCTAGGGTGCAATTTGGGGACCTACCCAGAATTCGTGTAAACGAGCGTGGGAAACCGCCTAAAGGTCACAGGCTGGCGGCGTATCAACACACGGTCGTTAATGCGCCACTCGGATTGGAACCGGGTCTGGCTCGCCTTCCTGTCTCGAACGGCAGTGCGCTATGCGTTACGCTACACGAGCAGGTAACTCGCGGCTTCATGGCGTTGTTATATTATTATTTCATAAAAATCGATGTAGATCAGATCATTTTCTAGTCTCACGTTTTCACAAGAGATACGAGGTATTCTCAGACACCCAGCAGAACAGCGTCATCTGCGAACAGCCTCACTTGCCTTATGACATTGGCTCAAATGGTTCAAATGGCTCTGAGCACTATGGGACTTAACTGCTGAGGTCATTAGTCCCCTAGAACTTAGAACTAGTTAAACCTAACTAACCTAAGGACATCACAAACATCCATGCCCGAGGCAGGATTCGAACCTGCGACCGTAGCAGTCTTGCGGTTCGAGACTGCAGCGCCTTTAACCGCACGGCCACTTCGGCCGGCCCCTTATGACATTACGCGCTAACTCGGTTACATGTATTATGAGTAGTAACGGCCAGTACGACTTCCTTGTTGTATGCCCGCAATTACCTTTACATCCGATAATTTCTCGTGGTTTACGTAAATCGTGTCAGGCCAGTCCTGGAATTGCTCCTCTGAATAGGGCTCGGAAAATTTGGGTCTCTATTCTACAAGCTAGTATTCCGTATCTAATATCGTCGATACCATCGGGAAGATAATCTACAGGATGTATCATAATTAAAAGCGTAATCGCATACAGCTGAAATGACACGATACTAGAAGAAAAATCTCTCAATAAATATGGGGACTAAAGCTCATACTTTAAGAGCTATGAACACTTCTTCATCTTCGCTACTGTGAACATGTATCTTCCACTGAAGAAGTGCTCATAGATCTTACGTTATTCATTTTAGAGCGCTTGTTTGCTAGACAATAGTTTTTGATCTGATTCATACTGGTTCCTCCCAAAACATGTAAAGCACAAAACATTTCTGTAGAAGAGATTTGTTCCACAGTATCGAAGATGAAGAATTGTTCATAGCTCATGCGCGTTTGAACCCATGTATAGTGAGACTTTGGAGAAAAAGACATTTCGTTAGCGGAGACGGTCATTGATTTATTGAAAGGTATTATTTTTAATTTTTGACACAACCACTTTATTATGGCACAATCATAACCAGTTTCGAAGCACACCTTCACATGTTACAATAGAGTACAGGAAAGCTTAAATTAAGACCTGAAAGAAGTGCAATTATTTTCTCTATGTGTGTTTGTGAGCTTAGTGAAGTGCTATTAAAATGCGTATGATTCATACCTATGGGCGGCATTTGATGAACAAGCATTCATGCGTTGCCAATTAAACCGGATCAGGAAGTCTCAGGTAATTACATGCACAACCAACTCTACTTTCTCTCGCCCACTCTTTGCGCTAACGCTCACGTCCTCTACAAAACAATCTTCAGTCTTAAAAGCATAAAATACGAAAAAATTAGAATAATACTTAAATCTGTTATTCACCAAATATGAAAGTAAATACAGGTCCTTAAAACTGTAGAACCTATTTAGAACAAATTGAGGTCTTTACAATAAAAACCTTACACTCAGACGTTTTTGCTTCTAGTATCGCGTAGATTCAACTGTACGCGTTTACACAGGTATTATGATACACCCTTTATAAACATCTCTTCGCTTTCTTCGTTTTATTTCATTTATAGATTTATAGACTCATTTATAGATTTATTTAGCCTGGCAAGATTAGGGGTTGCAGGTCCAATTACATCTACTCAGACATCCTCGGTGAGTAGGGCAATATTATATGACGATGATGCTAATATTGGGATAATGTATATGGTTATGAGCGTGGAATTCGAGAAAACCCAGTCTTATTAACATTGTGATAAGGTATTTCCTCATTATGTTCTTGTCGAATGTGAGTACTGGCGTGTAACAGAAATATATGGGAACATTATAGAAGTAATCAAATGAAGAGAAGGAGTGTAACAGAAACTTTGTCAACAGTATAGAGGCAACCGAATGTAGAGAAGAAGTTGATTGATCAGAGGAAGAGCGATGAATATGAGCGTGGGGTCTGAGAAAAACTGCACTTGTTTTCGTTCAGAACCTGATAATAGTTTAAAGAGGTTCAACGACTGCTAACTTGCTGTAAGAATTCAGATATTTAAAATTGTGAACATTATAGAACTTGAAAACTTAGTATTTTGCCACTACAATAACGTATTAATGAATCACAAATGGAAATAGTCAGTCCATACAAATACAGGGGTGCAACAGTTCGTAGGGATATGAAATTGAACGATTACGGAGGCTTAGTCGTAGGTAAAGCGGTGGCAGTCTTCGGTTTGTTAGTAGGATACTGTGAATATGCAGTGTAGAAAGGAGTAGGGCTACAAAATACTCGTGCGACCCATCCTAGAAAGTTGATTAGGTGTGCGGGATACTTAGCAAACAACATCAATATGGGATAATTCACGTATACAAAGAAGGGCAGCACGAATGATGACAGGTTTGTTTGACCAATGAGATGGTGTTACGGATGTGCTGAAAAACCTGATATCGTCGAGCCTTGAAGACAGACACAAATTATCTCTTGAAAGCCTACAAAGAAACTTTGAAGAACCAGTTTTAAGCGACGAAGCTAGGAATACACTACAGTCTCCTGTGTCGCTCCCGTTGGGATCGGGAAGATCAGATCGTACTAATTTCAGCATTGCCAGAGGCGTTTAAGCAGTCATTGTTCCACAGCTTCATACGAGAATGCGACGAGAAGAAGTTCTTATAATTGCAACTATGTGGTATTTTTCCCATGCACTGCACAGTAGTCTGCAGAGAATAGATACAGGGATTTTGTTCTCTTCACGTATGATATACAGAAGAACGGAAAAGAAAACTGAGGATCTGTTAGACGACGATCAGTTTGGATTTGGAAGAGGTGAAGGCACCGGAGAGACACTTCTGACGTTGCGGTTAATAATGGAGGTGAGAGTAAAGAAAAATCAACACATTCGTAGGATTTGTCGATCTGGAAAAAGCATTGGACAATGTGAAATGGTGCAAGATGTTCGAAATTCTGAGAAAAACAGGAGTAAGGCTTAGGGGAAGACGGGTGATATACAGTATGTACCGGGGACAAGAGGGAACAGTTAGAGAGGGACTCTAAGAAAGAAGTGCTCGGATTAAAAAGGATATAAGACAGGGATGCAATCTTTCGGCCCTGCTGGTCGCGGTGGCCGTGCGGTTCTAGGCGCTTCAGTCCGGAACCGTGTGACTGCTACAGTCGTATGTTCGAATCCTGCCTCGGGCATGGATCTGTGTGATGTCCTTAGGTTAGTTAGGTTTAATTACTTCTAAGTTCTAAGGGACTGATGGCCTCAGAAGTTAAGTCCCATAGTGCTCAGAGCCATTTGAACCATTTTTTCCGGCCCTAACCATCAATCTATACATCGAAGAATCAATGACGGAAATAAAAGAAACGTTCAAGAGTGGAATTAAAATTCAAGGTGATGACATTGCTATCGCCAGTGAAATTCAAGAAAAGGATCTGCTGAATGGAATGATGAGCCTAATGAGTACAGAATATGGACTGAGAGTAAATCGAAGAAAGACGAAGGTAATGAGAAGTAGCAGAAATGAGAACAGCGACAAACTTAACATCAGAATTGGTGATCACGAAGCAGATGATGCTAAGGAATTTGCTACCTAGGCAGCAAAATAACCCATGACTGGCGGAGCAAGGAGAACATCAAAAGCAGATTAGCACTAGCAGTAAGGGCATTCCTGTGTAAGAGAAGTCTACTAGTATCACACATTGGCCTTAATATGAGGAAGAAATTTCTGAGAATGTACGTTCGGAGCACAGCATTGTATAGTACAGAAACATGGACTGCAGGCCGGCCCGCTTCGGACATGGATGCGTGTGATGTCCTTAGGTTAGTTAGGTTTAAGTAGTTCTAAGTTCTAGGGGGACTGATGACCTCAGATGTTAAGGGGGGTAGGACGTCAAACGGACCGACTTGGAGCAGGAGAGGCATCACAGAACATTTTAATTTCCAGTGTCTATACTTTTACAAATAAATTCATAAAACTTTGTCAGCATCACCAGGAAGGATTCAGGATTCACACTCATTGCAATGGAAGTTCGAAAACATAACAAAATAACTTTTTTTTTACGTGTGAAATTTCTTCATTTTTTCACTTACTAATGGCTGCATTTGTTGCTATAGGTACACTTTTCTTCATAAGTTAGAGAGATTCTTCGATGAATTTTGCACAGCATACATACCATACTTACAGGTGTATGAAACTCTAGAATTTATTCAATTTATGAAAAAACGAATGATCTGTTGCATTTTGAACTTCGTGTTTAGAAAAAACACAAATTTTGTAGTTAATTACCTCAATTTTTACCACAGCTTTTAATAGATGTGGAAAATTCTAGAGTTTCATACACCTTTAAGTATGTTTTGTATGCTGTGTAAAATTCGTCGAGCCATCTCCCTTACTTATGAAGAAAAGTGTACCTATAGCAACAAATGCTGCCATTAGTAAGTGAAAAAAAATGATGAAATTTCACATGTAAAAAAGATTACTTCGTTATGTTTTCGAACTTCCACTGCTATGAGTGTGAATTCTGAATCCTTCCTGGTCATGCTGACAAAGTTTTATGAATTTATTTGTAAAAGTACAGACAGTGGAAATTAAAATGTCCTGTGGTGCCTCTCCTGCTCCGAGTCGGCCCGTTTGACGTCCTACCCCCCCCCCCCCCCCCCCCCACCCTTAAGTCCCGTTGTGCTCAGAGCCATTTGAACCATTTTTTGGACTGCAGGAAAATCGGAAAAAAAGAGAATTTAAGCATTTGAGATGTGGTGCTACAGAAGAATGCTGAAAATTAGGTGGACTAATGAGGTAAGGAAAGCACTGACAAGAAAAAGGGAAGGATGGTAGGACATCTTCTAAGACATCACAGAATGACTTCCATAGTACTAGAGGGAGCAGTAAGAAGAAAAAGGAGGTTGGAATACACCGAGCAAATAATTGAGGACGCAGGTTTGAGATACTGCTCTGAGCCGAAGAGTTTAGCACAGGAGAAAAATCCGTGCCGCGCCGCATCAAACCAGTCAGAAGACTGATGATTCAAAACGAAAATGAGGTTTCTGTTGCAATGAGTCTGAGGCGTTCGGGAGAGTGGGAAAAGAACATTTAGAGGCGGTTGTCTCCGGGTGAGTGCGCTGTCGCCGAGACAGAGAGGCGTAAAGTCCGCCGGTGTGTGGGGGGCGCTGCGGGCTCGCTATGTGGTGGAAACCGCTGGCTGTATGGGCTACGCGTTTCACTGAGTAACGGATTTTATTTCAAGCACTTACACTTTCTGTACTTATAGTTTTACCGATTACTACTGTTATGAGTCACATGTATACCTGAGATGCGTGATGAGTGAGACGTAAGTGAAAAATCGAGATTTCGAGACAGGTTATTTCGCTACTCGTCAGCTTACTCTTTGTAGAAGTTCATGTGGTTCTGTTGCTCTTACAATCTTTCGGAGACACATTTTGGCGGCTCTGCCACCGCCATTTCCTATTTTCTGCAGGCGATTGTAGAGTATTGAATAAATCTGAAAATACTTGGAGGACTGGTTCCAAGTCTATGAAATAGATTATAACTTACAATAGCTTAAGTTCTGTTATTCTTGGAAAAATATTCCGTAATTCATGTTACCATTTCTATTTTCTGTTAAAATCATCCTCTTATTGTTTGGATTAATGATTCAAAACTTAAAAAAGCATTCGGAGTGGCTACGTCATATTTTGAAGGAATCGTCCTCAGATATCTGCCACGTTCAGTATTCCTGCCGCACTGGAAAGGTATTACAATGTTTCTGGGATATTCATATTGAGTACTTTCGAAACAAAGGCCTTAGATGAAGCAATTCTCTTTTTGGATGAGTGTTCAATTTCAATAACTTGTTGTTCTGTCTATACATAAATCAAAACCTTCTTGTTGCACAGAAATGTAACTATTTCTCATATAAATACGCTCCGTCATGAATAGTAGCTTGTTGCAATTTACTGCACAAAATTAGTATGTACATGTAGATACTCACATAATCAGTGTCATAAAATGGCATTATACTTGTTAGACCGTCGTCGTTTAGCGTTTAGCATGCGTTTAGAAGACAGATTAATAACTTAGAAGGTAAAGAGATAAACTGCGTAGATCTCATGCTTGTTTAAGTAATTTTTCCTTTCAATTATGTTCATATTGTGGCAGCTCTCATTTGGAGAATACTGAAATTTTAGGAATAAATCGGCACAGCTTATTACACTGTGCGTTAGGGACATTTTTAGCCTCGAGCAACAAAGATATTTAAGACTGTGATTTGAGCCCAGAATAACCGTAACATGAAGGGTAAGGTTAAGTTGTTCTCACAGCCACCTCCAAAATATCACAGACGTACGATAAGAAATAAGAACATGAGAACAAATTTAACATTCTCGGGCTGGCAATGAAAGATATTACGGTAAAAACTGCATTTGTAGACTATTTTTAGACCAGTGCACTTCTCGAACGTGTTCCTGGCCAATAGATTTCCTCCTTGAAGAGCGATGGTTGAAGGATTGTTAACAGCCATGTAAGTGCCAATATCCTCCATTGGGGTTCTCTACAGCATAAATTTATTTATTTGGCAGGCAAAGTGAGCCAGGTGCAGTAAAAAGAGTTCTGTCAAAACTATATGACTCCTTGTCCACTGTCAAAAATCTTTGTGTACATTTGCATTCTACAGACAAAAGGTGGTTTTTCATTTGTCGATGATATCTTGCTATCCACGGCTCTTTTCGCGTAACTTTAACGAACATGGTTCAGTATATTAGCATATTATTTGCCTGTTATTGTTTTGTGCAAATATTTCTTGTAGTTTATTCGACACCTAATAAGGACTTAGCTGTTTAGTCTTACTGCTTATGATGTCAGCTATTTAATACATCCTTATCACCCATCGTCCCTTTCCACAGTGCAATTTCTTTTATGTTTTCATTTGTGGTTGTTCTAGAGAGCTACAACGATACTGAATCCAACTACCGGCGTCCTCACAGTTGTAAATGAAAAAGGTGATTGCTAATAAACCTTCACTAACCAGTGGACCATTTTTCATTAGCGATAACCTGTCCGAGACGGAATCTTATGTCGTCATTATATTCCACTTAATCGATTTGAACGAATCCCACACAACACGATTACTTTAAAAATGAGTACAAACAAAACTGTACGGAAGATTCTCACTCGATTCCTACATGATCAACAGTAATAAACACTGTAGGCAATGCAAAAAGGACCTGTGTGACATTTGGCGAGTGTTTTGGAAATTAAAGTTATCATAAACAGTCAGTATACAGAGTGTATCATAAAGACATTTCAAAAATTTGGGGACGGATTTCTTACTTCAAAACAAAACAAAAAGTAAGTTCGCAATAAACCTGGGCTCTGAAATGCATATCTTAAGAGCTGTGAGAACTTGTTCATCATCGATGTTGTGAAACACATCTCCTCTACTGCAAGCTCTTTGCCGATGGTTTTCGCCGAGCGGTTCTAGGCACTTCAGTCCGGAACCGCGCTGCTGCTACGGTCGCAGGTTCGAATCCTGCCTCGGGCATGGATGGATGTGTGTGCTGTCCTTAGGTTAGTTAGGATTAAGTAGTTCTAAGTCTAGGGGACTGGTGACCTCAGATGGTAAGTCCCATAGTGCTCAGAGGCATTTGAACCATTTGCAAGCTCTTTGCTTTCCATTTTTGGGAGAGGGTATTATTGGTCAAAATAAGAGAAAGATGTCCAGTAGACATGCGGTCTAATGTATATGCTGCAAGAGCTATGAGCACTTGTTCATCTTCGCTACTGTGAAGCACTTCTCTTCCACTGAACAGTTGCTTATAACACGTAATGCATGCATTCTAGAGCCCATATGTACTAGACATTTTTCCGTGTTTTGTCGCATTCTACCTCCTCCCAAAATATGGAAAACAAAGAGCCTGCAGTGTGTTTCAGAATATTACCAGAGATTTTTTTCTTTTTTGGTTTAAGCAACATGTCCTCAGTCTTCTGGCTGGTTTGGTGCTACCAACCATGAACAGTTTTTACCCTCCACGGCTCCCTTTACTACCATGGAAATTTTTCCCTCATGTCAACAGATGCCCTGTCATCCTGCCCTTCTTCTTTTGTCAGTGTTTGCCACATATTTCTTTCCTCGACAATTGTGCGGAGAACCTCGTCATTCCTTACCTTTCAGTCAACCTTAATTTCAGCATTCTTCTGCAGCACCACATCTCAGATGCTTCGATTCTCTTCCTTTCCGGTTTCCCAAAGTCCATGTTTCACTATCATACTGTGCTCCAAACGTACACTCTCCCAAATTTCTTCCTCAAATTGAGGCCTGTGTTTGATACTAGTAGACATCTCTCTTTTATGACGGGGTACTCACAGTCTTATAGACACCTATGGAGCGCACGCACACACACACACACACACACACACACACACACACACACACACACACACACACAAGCGCAGGCTCACAGCCAAAGAAAAGAAAAACAGAAGAAAAATGTGTGTCTTTTGTGTGTGTGTGTGTGTGTGTGTGTGTGTGTGTGAGAGAGAGAGAGAGAGAGAGAGAGAGAGAGAGTGAGAGTCAAGTCATTGGACCGTAATGGTGCAGGAGTGTTTGAAATCCAGCCACCAGGAAGAAAAATAAAGAGGGAGTCAGGGAGGTGACCCGGGCCCGTATCGAATCCGTGCGACAGATTAAAAATGGTTCAAATGGCTCTGAGGATTATGGGACTTAACTGCTGAGGTCATCAGTCCCCTAGAACTTAGAACTACTTAAAGCTATCTAATCTAAGGACACCACACACATTCATGCCCGAGGCAGGATTCGAACCTGCGACCGTAGCAGTCGCGCGGTTCCTGACTGTAGCGCCCAGAACCACTCGGCACTCCGGCCGGCGTACGACAGATTAGCGACTGCTGGTGCGGCACCTCGACCATCTAGGTGTATGTGCTTTGGCTTGTTTCCCACTCTTGTTCACGGAAATACCAGGCTGGCCTACAATCGCCGCCTTAGGGAACACGACACACAGAGTAATAATACGGTAATCTAAGGAACAGATAACAGATTTCATCCACTGATAGATGCCACACAGAGACTTTCCCACTTCGAATAGCTAGGACAGGGGAAGCTGAAATTTTATAGAATAAAGAGTTACCAAATAACGAAATGAAATGTGGAGCGCATGACAATAGACAACGTTAGGAGGAGGAAGAATGTACGACGCGCTCGTAGTGCGACGCCGGCCGAAGTGGCCGTGCGGTTAAAGGCGCTGCGGTCTGGAACCGCAAGACCGCTACGGTCGCAGGTTCGAATCCTGCCTCGGGCATGGATGTTTGTGATGTCCTTAGGCTAGTTTGGTTTAACTAGTTCTAAGTTCTAGGGGACTAATGACCTCAGCAGTTGAGTCCCATAGTGCTCAGAGCCATTTGAGCCATTTGAGCCGTAGTGCGACATTGACTGGACGTGGGAAGTATGAGTGCGGCGTACACAGCAGGAACGCTCGTTTAGTTGAAATGTCGTCGTCAGTAGTATAAAACCGAAACCTGCTGACGTGGGCAGGACGTCCCCACACCGGCGCCCCCGAGCCTGGTTGCCCGCCAGCGGGCGGTGAGAGCCGTGGTCCCCGCGCGCCCCTGCAGATCCCGTGTTTCCTCTGCAAACAGCAGGCGTCTCCGGGGCCGGTGAGCAAACGCGACCCGCCGTTTCGGGGCAATAGCGCACTCCCGAGCAGCCGGCCGGGTTCCGAGAAGCGCGCCGCAAGAAAGTCGGCGCTTTCGTTCCGGAACGGCTGGATTTCTGCTCTTCTCGCTCGATCCCCGGCTTCGCGTGGCGCCGCGGGTTCAGCCGAGCGCCCGTGTAATCTGAGCACACTCCGGGAAGCGGAAGCAACACTTGCGCCCGTCCGCCGCCTGCTGAGAAAGCGCTCATCTTCACGAACGCGGTGTGGAAACAGGGGTGAGGGAAAGCTGTCCGCTATGCCCGTACCAAAACTTCCTCCGCTAAGAAACGCGCATATGACCACGCTCGTATCTGCATTTATGAGCGAGAGTCCGTGTCACTAATCCCGTTCCATCAGTAAATAGAATATACTGTACCCTCACGCTTAAATTGTTCCGGTTACACTAAATCGATTGGTTATTGTATTTTGAAATAACGTTCTACAGTTTTAACATTTCTCTCTTTTTCCCTAGCTTTTCAAAATCCTCTCGCTTTCTCTTTCCTTCCCGTTGTTTATCACATCCCACAGCATCCACAAATTTCATTATTTGCAAATTTACTTTGCTTTAACTTTGTGGCCGGTCATGTGTGTCATGTGTCTGTGGGAATGGTGTAATCCTTGTTCTGATTTTATTGTGTTTTCTTATATAGGAGTAGCCCGGCATGTGCTTATAGGAGCGTGGAAAACTGCCTGCTGCGTACAGGCCGGCCAGTGCAAGAGATCAACGATCGTTAATTCACAGCACGAATTCAATCCAGATCTGGATTACCTCCTACTTTCACAAACTAGTGCGTTAAACATTAAGCTATACGAGCAATTATTTAGAAACATTTTGTTACTATCAGTAACAAATATATATCGAGCACTGTTATTTTTCGTTGAACAGTTAGCGGCAAAGAATTAATACCTATAGAAAAAATGATGAAAATATTCCTCTACTTTCTGCACTCGATTCCTTAGAGTCATAGTGTGTTCTACACAAAAAATGCTTTTTTCAGTGCCGCTTTATTTATTTGATGCAAATAATAAGACTCATTACGTCACTGTACCATCCTACCTTCTCCATAAATTGCTTTCCTTCCCTCCTTTAACTCAGTACAATACTAACAACTTTTTACAATGTTTGCTGTGTTGCTCATCAGGTACACTAAAAAGGAGTTGCTTTTACAGCTTCCATCACTAGCGCTAGACGTTGGAAACTGTTTCGACCTCTTTGTATGTTCCAACACGGCAGCTGATTTATGCCGCCTTGACTTTCAGTTGTCGCACATTTCTCGAGCATTTTTGTGGAGAAGTTAAAGGGCCACATTAACAAGCGTGGTGTCACTGTGCTCGTCTTTTGAAGACTTTCGGAATTCCGTTCATTACTCAATACTTGCCCTACAAAGTCTACAGGAAGAAATATTTCTTAGCATGATAGGGATTAATTAAAGCCTTCGACACCACTTCGCCAACTGACAACCAGACGGTCGTCTTTCAGCTTAACCTAAACTTCGGGCTTCGCTATAGAACAGTATGTTATCACCACTGAGTTTTCGTATTCACATTCATTGGTTTCGCCAACCGACTGCAAAACTGTCACCGTTCAACTTAAGCTAGACTTCGGACCACGGTAGAGATCACTCTGTCAAAATAACTACGTTTCAAAAAAGTAATATAAACACAAAGAATTACTGTCAGTGTTTTGTTTTGTTTTTATTTGCGCAAATGGGCACGTGCATCACATGCCACAACAATATTACACCAAACCACGAAGCCGACCATCCGGTATCGATAGGTTTATGTATACGCATTCGGGGTGTGTCAAAATCTTTTTGCCAAACGTCTATGGGTGGTAGATCATGCCATGGAGAATCATTGCTGTGAGAAACAAAATTTTTGCCGATGTTAGGCGCCTTTTATCATTGTTTATGCCCCTGAGACGCAGCGGCACGTAGGCATTCTGTGGCGTGTGTGTGTGCAATGTGCGTTGCCTAAAATGTAGTCATCTGGTCCATTTGAAACGGTGGAGGCCAAGGAAATTATAGTTCCTGATTCGCTTCTAAAATATATTTTTCCACTCGGACACTCGTTCTTAAGGTTTTCTTGTTAGAAATCACTCTGCCAAGTTACTGGGGTAAGTTGTGTTGATACGCAGCTCACCTGATTGGTAGACACTGCTAGTTCTGTGAAATCTCGTCGCCATAGGGCTGGTGAATTCAATAAAAATATTCCTAGTGTCGCCGGAAAGTGTCAGCGAACATTTTGTCTCAAACAAAAGTTGTTCATCCCAGCGTCCCCTCCCACGACGTGATCTATTATCCATAGAAATTTGATGCAAAGTCTTTGAAGCACCCCATACATACAAGGTGTCCCAGAAATGTTGCAACGAACTTGGATGTGTTGTAGAGCGTGTACTGAGGAACAAATCGACGACAGGAACCCGTGTCCACAAACGTCATCCGACGTACAACAGACGGTCACAGTTATAGGAGCTGGTGCCTGCCGCTAGGCTACCCCTTTGGCAGCAAATGTGACCTTGTACGCTGGCGGGCCACAGGCGGAACGTCTCGCAATGTTGTTTGTCGTTCAGTGACTGCGACTGATTGTTTCGAACTCCAGTGGAGAGGTTGGAGCTAGCTGCTGCTCAGGCAGGGCCTTGTCTCCTATGAATGCGATTGTCTGTTGTCTTGGTGAATGATGGTTTTGGACACGCGCTTCCTTCTGCAGTTTATTTTTGTCCTGTGTAAAACATCGGACATTTTAGATGGTTCGAGGAGAAAAATTAACTGCAGACAGAAAGCTGTGGCCAAATCCGTCGCCCATGAAGGCAACAGAGCTTCACATTCATAGGCGATAGGGCTTTCTAAGCAACAGCTAGGTCCACATTCTCCATTTGCGGTAGCGGCAATCAGTCAGCATCACTGAATAACAAACAACATTCGCGGGTCGTCCCGCCTATGGTCCGTCAGCGTACGAAGTCACGTTTGATGCCGAAGGCGTCGCCCAGTTGTAGGCCCCGGCGCCTAAAACTTTGATGCTCTGTAGCGTCATAGGATGGCGTTTCTGGACACGGGCTCCTGCCCTCGATTTGTTCCTCAAGACACCCCCTATGATCTCTCCAAGTTTCTCGCAACATTTGTGGGATACCCTGTATATGAGCTTCAGCTGTGTAGCTTGATGTATGCAGGGTAATTAAGCTGCCTTTACAGCTGTGTTTTACACTACCTGCAACGCCTTCAAAAATCAAGATTTTTCTTATTCTCTCGCTTGAAACGGGAAAACTATCAGTCCTACAGAAAAACAGGGCCTTTGGGGAGGAAATTAAATGCAGATAAGTTTTGTACTGCGATGTGTTTTCTCTAGAGGCCACAGTTTCCGAATAATTCAAGAAAAACATACAAAAGTAACTACCGAACGCAATTTTCTTGAATACCTCGAAAACGTATCCCAGCACAAAATTGAACTATATTAAAGTTTCTACAAATAGGTCCTGTTCATTTTTTTTCTTTGGTACTGGTAGTTTGTGCATAGCGAGCGATAAAATATGAAAACCTGGCGAATAGTTTTTGTAGGTGTTGCGGGCTGCATAAAACCCAGCGGTAGGGGTAACTTAATCACCCTGTTTATAAAATTATATATCGAGCCACACAGCTGAAGCGTCTCTCCTGAAATCAGAACATTCGCTGCAGTCGAGGTAAGAGGTAAGCGCGTCCTAGGAGAGAGAATTTTCCGCAGTCGGCGGGTGTAAGATCGTAAAAACGGCATTCCTACTGCGCCAGAGACGCCTGCGCGAGAGATTAAGACCCCGCAACTCAGCGGCCGAGCACGGGACCATCTCGCAGCGCGGCCCGCTTAAACTCACACCGCGGCCGTTTCGGCCGCCGGGACGCGTTTGGCTGGCCGCGAGGACCGGTTTCGGCGGCGCGTCCACTCCGCGCTCGCGCCCGGAAGACGGCAGTGCGGCTGTGGGCGCCGCGCCGTACCGGCAGGGAATGCGAGGAATCCACCGCCGCTGGCTCGCACGCAACCTCTTGCCCAACACGTATGAATCAGGGGCCGAGGCCTGAATCACGCCGCGAGTGGCTCCGCGGTGGACAAATGGGTGACCGTAACAAGGAAAAAACCCGCCGCTCTCCATTTCTCCGGTATGCCCCGCTACGTAAATGACGATCACTCTCCTCCAAAGTGCGTCAGCACTGCAAGAATCCAGAGAGCGTTGCGCCATTTCTCCAGCACAGGAACTACAGCGAGCTTCAGCGTTAATAGCACAGCCGTGATTTACAGTGGGCAGCTGCGGACAATACTTCAGACCGGTCAACGGAGTCATCCTGAAAGCTTGCCTAACGCAATCTAGCACGCTATTTCTGTACGGTCAGTAAAAAGGAATTATTCTGCGAGACTTGTAGCTAGTTATTCTAGTCTTTAGCGTCCAGTAGACGCCTTGACGCAACATTGAGAAACGATATGAAAAGACAAAGATCTGTGTGTAACGTTCCGTAGACGACAGTGTCAAGAGAATTATAGTACAATCTCAGAATGTAAAGGAAGAAATTTGTCCACGTTTTTTCACATGTATTACGCAGCATTTGGTTTGAGAAATTTGAGGGAACAACGGAAACCAAATATGGGTGATCGTACCTGGATTTCAGCCTCGGTCTTCGCGAGTGCTTGATTTCGAAATACTTTTCTGATCAGCATTTGACCATCGCTGTACAAGTATCCGCATACACAGTATCATCCTCGACACGTATTCTGCTGCGCGACCCTTGTTTGTACTAGCGCAGGGAGACAAGAACGGGGAAAGATATCAGCTGTGACCTGTGCAAAGAGACCATCGCTGCATTCGCCAGAAGAACTGAAGGAGAATCCTTCGAACTCTAAACCTGGAAGGTGAGACGGGGGTTTGAAATCCAATCCATATGGATAAAAGTACAGTGGCGTAACCGCAGCGTCATCTCGCTAAATCAAAAATACCATTGCGCTATCTGTTCCTTATTGCAGCTAGACTCTTTGGTAGATCGCATAACAGGAAAATATTTTAATCAGTACGAGTCTGTTTCGGCGATACTCAGGACCCTGTTACAAGAATCTCTGAAGGAAAAAAAATGGCCTTCTACTTTTCTCGAAAGCTGTTGCACAAATACAGAGAATCAATAATGTCACAAAGCAGTTAAGTGAGTTAAGGGGGAACAGACCACGTGCTGCTAAAACAAAACTTATCCTTAGTAACGCAACAGTTTCCTTATCACCTGCCCTAACGCAACTCCATTTCCGCCATATCTTTCTAATTTCTAATTACATATGTAGCATCCGCAATGCAGCTGTGGTCAATACTCACATAAATGATAAAATATTTTTATTACTTGTTTCATCCATTCGCCACTAACAAAATAGAGTTCTGGTCTGCCTTTAAGTGTGTATGTCTCATTCCTCTCATTGCCATGATGAAGTAATACGCTGAGAATCACCACAACAGTTGAAAATAACGTAGGATTCCTCAGGGTGAGAGTCCACTGTCTTGCCGAAATCCAATATTCAAAGAAAAAACTGCTGCAGATTTTCTTGGAATCCATCTTGTTACGACGATGCCTGGCGTGTATTCCATCTTGAACTTGTCACGAGTTGCTCTCATGAAGTGCATAGACTACTTTCTACACATTTCTACTTCTTACATATTTCGTTTAGAGCTGTCCTAACGACCCACAGAATTACAGACTACACTTAAATAATATTTAAGGATTTTGGAAATTACGCGACAGCATGCTCGACTAGAATCAACGTGTCAGAAAAAAATATAAAACGCAGTGATAAAGGTAGTAGATGCTACCTATACAGCTCAAAAACTGACATACGACGTATTCGACTATGAAAGGTTTCTAATAAAAGTGAATTTGATATCGTGTGCGATATATGTCGTAAGTGTAGAATGGTGTACTGAAAGGTTGAATTTAACGGGTAGCAGACATTGTAGTCCGTAAATACGGAGCAAAAGCTCTAATTGAACAAGCATGTGAAAAGAAGTGAGCTATGATATTGGCTCTGAGCACTATGGGACTTAACATCTGAGGTCATCAGTCCCCTAGAACTTAGAACTACTTAAACTTAACTAACCTAAGGGCATCACACACATCCATGCCCGAGGCAGAATTCGAACCTGCGACCGTAGCGGTCGCGCGGTTCCAGACTGAAGCGCCTAGAACCGCTCGGCCACTGCGGCCGGCTGCTATGATATTATTTTTAACTATACTGACATTTGCTTGTGATAAACGTAAATGACCACTGACGGATGCGGATTTGAACTTCATGCCGCTCGAGAATGTCTCATATATCTCAAAGCAATTACGCATCCACAAAAGAAAAATTGCTCTATTTTCTATTTGATTTGCCACAAAGAATATAGCATCCTGGACCAAAAACAACTCGACAGTACAATTTTTTGTTACGTTAATCACATAACAATACAGACTAACAAATGTAAAACAAGAGTGGTATTACAGAATCACTATTTGTTTGGGCCGACTCCACCTACAAAAAGCGAAAACGAAATTGAAAATATTTACTGACACGGCAGAGAAAATGCGCCTGACGACTCTTAGACAGCCTGTATAAATAGATGTGTTTTATACAGGTTAAGCTATGGCACAAGAACCGTTGTACCTGATCAGAAACTAGCGGAAACACGAACCGGAAAAGAGCGGCAACGTCTGCTGTGGATGCTGCTTCGGTCTGTAGCTCCGTTCCATTTAAATGTAGATACGGCGTGCGGCGAACGCTGCTTTGCAAAACGGCCACCGGCAAACAAGAGTTTAATAGCGCTCGTCGCTCAGCGCGTATTCGTCCGCTGTCAGCGAGCTTCGCGCTGTTGGTCCACGCCTCGCGAGGGCGCATCGCGGGCCGATCAATCTCAATCGCTCGCTCCGCTGGTGACAACGCCGCCTCAATGCGCCGTTTACCCGACAGGCAGCGAGCGCGCGGCGCGCGGCAGCTGTCACACTGTTCGTCAAGATGGATCGCCTAGTTACGTTCCCATCGACTCCAGCAGCCTTCACTCGATACTACCCCAGCTTTCCTCCGGATACAGAACGGCCGAGTAGGGCGGAATTCGTCGGGACAGCCTTTTGTCGGTAACAAGGATTCGACTGTTGAATTCCTTTGGTAGCATCAGTGCATTTAATGCATACAGTGCTGGGTCACCCAACATTCCTCACAACTTTCCTTTGCTGTAGCTAATAACGCAGGCGTGGCAGTCTCGATAGTGAAGTGAATTCTTGTGAAACTGGTGACTATAGTTTCTTTCCTTTGCTGTAGCTAATAACGCAGGCGTGGCAGTCTCGATAGTGAAGTGAATTCTTGTGAAACTGGTGACTATAGTTTCTTTCCTTTGCTGTAGCTAATAACGCAGGCGTGGCAGTCTCGATAGTGAAGTGAATTCTTGTGAAACTGGTGACTATAGTTTCTTTCCTTTGCTGTAGCTAATAACGCAGGCGTGGCAGTCTCGATAGTGAAGTGAATTCTTGTGAAACTGGTGACTATAGTTTCTTTCCTTTGCTGTAGCTAATAACGCAGGCGTGGCAGTCTCGATAGTGAAGTGAATTCTTGTGAAACTGGTGACTATAGTTCAGAACCGGACTCCAGAACTTGTCGCTAAGCGTAGTTGTTCATTTGGTAAATAGCTAATGACTGGTTCTGATCACACCTGGCGGATAGAGTACAAAGAGTAGAGAAAAATCTTACCTCAAGTACGTATGAAGTCCGAGCGATTCTAGGCGCGACTGCTACGGTCGCAGGTTCGAATCCTGCCTCGGGCATGGATGTGTGTGATGTCCTTAGGTTAGTTAGGTTTAAGTAGTTCTAAGTTCGAGGGGACTGATGACCTCAGAAGTTATGTCCCATAGTGCTCAGAGCCATTTGAACCATTTGTTGTATGTCGGTGCGTGAGGAACAGCGTGCTGTAATCTAGTTTCGAATTCGAACAGTCGTCCACATATTGATCACCCTCTCCTTCAGCTTAGCAATGGCAGACCACACACAAGCTGTGCTACATCTGCAACAATCCGACGCCTTAGTTTCACTGTCATCGATCGTCCTTCATACAGCCCCGACTTGGTCCCGTCCAGTTCTCGTCTGTGTCCACAACTTAAATAATACGTTCGAGGACTTTACTTTAATAGTACTGAAGCGGTGGAAGCAAAAGTGAGGATTTGGCTCCGTCAACAAAGTCAAACGGTATCAGCAAACTGGTCTCTCATTTGGAGAAAAGTGTTCGTCGCCAGGATGACAATGTTGAGAAGTAAATATGCAGACATGACGAATAAACATGTAGAATGTTAAATAGAGTTGGTTTCATTTAACAAGCTTCAAGAATTTTCACATAATAATTCGGAGACATTACTTTTCAGCACTCTCTCGTAGTGTCTAATGTGATCACCACTTGAAGAGTGGAAACAGAAAACCTTCGAAATTCCACTTTTTCCCAAAACACATTTTCAGTGCGACTGTTTCCTCGGTATCCTGTTACATGTCCCTAGACTTGATACGGTTGCCAAAACACGGGGAAAGTCATTCAAACATACGTTAGAATGCCTGTGCGTGAGACACAGCGTTCTGTAATCGAGTTTCGAAGTCGCCTTGTAAGGCGTGTGGTCTTTGCGCCAAGATGTGCTTCCCTTTGCAGATCCACAATCTAAAAGAAGTCAGAATTTTTTTTTTTGGCTACAGTTCTACAAGTTAAAAAAGTACTGCTGTATCTGTACTTGTAGTACCACAAACAGAACATAGTCCATCAGTTTTATGCCACTTGGAACAAATACTTCCATCCAACTATTTCGTCGTAAACTGTCGTTTTTGATGCCGTTGCTTTGTAGAAATCACAAGTGAATTCTTGCAGAGAAGAAAACAGCAAACAGCCACCGTTAATAATGCTAATTATTTACACAATTTACCACCGTTACCGGTTTCGAACCAATAGGTTCATCTTCAGACGGCTGTTCAGCTTTGTATTACATTTGTAGTTGTTGGACAAATAATAGACAACAACCTACGGAAACAAAAACAGATGTAATATAAACGTGAACAGTGATCTGAAGACGAACATATCGGTTCGAAACGGGTAACGGTACTATTTGTGTAAATAAATGGCATTATTAGCAGTGGCTGCTTGCTGTTCTGTTCCTTGCAAAAATCAGCTTGTACAAACTTCCTTACACACACTTTCCTAATACAAAACTTTCGTAATGAATTATTTATTGCCCGCATCTCGTGGTCGTGCGGTAGCGTTCTCGCTTCCCACGCCCGGGTTCCCGGGTTCGATTCCCGGCGGGGTCAGGGATTTTCTCTGCCTCGTGATGGCTGGGTGTTGTGTGCTGTCCTTAGGTTAGTTAGGTTTAAGTAGTTCTAAGTTCTAGGGGACTTATGACCACAGCAGTTGAGTCCCATAGTGCTCAGAGCCATTTGAACCATTTTTTTTGAATTATTTATTTTGTGATTTCTCTTATTATTTCTTGCGCTAATAAGGTGAACTGCATAATTTTATGGTATGACAACACTATCATAAGTTTTTAAAATAAAAATCAGTTACATGTAAACAGAAATCCATTGATCATTCATGTGAAAAATGTCAGATTTGGTATTTAAAGCGATTTCCATTTCCATTTTCCTTATATGCAAGTTATAAAGGAAGTGAGAGTCGTGAGTGGCTATTGTATGCGACCGTCAGTACGAGTGATCTGGTAGGGAGAAAATAAAGCACCACAAGGATGATGAGTGATCTGGTAGGGAGAAAATAAAGCACCACAAGGATGATATCTGATGATATCTATTATCAGCATCGTAGTGTACGTGTAAAACAGATGCGGGTAGGAACGACTTGACTCAACACGAATTGAAAAATCATTTAGATAAGAATACTGACAGGAATCCGCTAAATTTTGGTGCAGAACGCTTAGAAAATGTAACAGTGCTACTAAAGAAATTGTTTTCACTACCCTTGTCCGCCCTCTTCTCGAGTACTGTTGGGCGGAGTGGGATCCGCCTCAGTTACGATTGACGGAGGACATCAGAAAAGTCCAAAGAAGGGAAGCTCGTTCTGTATTATCGCGAAATCGGGGAGAGAGTGCCACGGATATGACACCAAAATTGGGGTGGTAGTCATTAAAACATAAGCGTTCATGAAATTTCAATCACCAACTTTCTCCTCAGAGTATGAAAATATTTGTTGGCGCCCACCTACATAGGGAGAAATTATCATAATCATCAAATACGAGAAATTAGAGCTCGCACGTAAAGATTTAAGTGTTTGCTTTTCCCCCGCGCTGTAAGAGAGAGGAACGGCAAAGCTTGAATGTGGATCGATGAACTCTTTGCCAGGCATTTAATTGTGAATTACAGAGTAATCACGCAGATGTGAACGGCTCCCTGCTATGTACAAAATGTTTTTGTGCATCGCTGCATGCCAATTCATTTTATGAAGGTTTTCCAAACATAATAACTTGCTCTCTGCAATGACATTGTTAATGATAACACAATTACATACAAGTTATGCTTACTTTCCGTATTGGAATAATGGAATTATTGCCTGTAAATTGATGCACCTTCTTAACATACCGAAAACGATGTCACATTTGAGGAAAAGTCTTTTTAAGTCCGTTGCAGAGTTAAACGCAGTGAAATGTATCCACAGAGAAGATACATAGAGTAAACTGAGAAAACAGTGCATCGTAGTTTTCATGTGGAATGATGTTCTCTAAAGATTTTGTCACTTTTTTGTATTGCTCTTTTTTTGCTGTTCTGCTTTTTCATTTTCGGAAAATTGAGTTATATTTTGGTCATGCACGTTTCAGTGACGTTGGCCGATAGTAGGGATCCTGTGAAACGGTAACACCAGTTTCATTACGAGAACAACGTTTTACTGGTGCTAGAGGCAGGACATTATTATCATAGTTCACAGAAAAAAAAGAAATACGGAATGGTCTCCCCGACTTCCACGTCTGCAAGTGGATAGCAAATACCTCCGTAAGTATAACATAAAGTGTAAGTTAACGAGAGAGTGCGTCGCCATAAACTAGACCTAATGACGCAAAGACTCTGAAACTGTTTGTGTAAATATTTTAGAAGTAATTAGCCGTGATTTCTTCTAGAAATATGAACGTAGTAGAAAACTAACGTATAAAATCCATGAGGAATATGACAGCCTGACACGTGTCACGAAACCTTGCTGTTCCCTTGGAGAGCCCTCACCTTTTCCGCTACGCATCTTGTTTTCGGCCCAAGCAGGCCTTTCTACTTGCCTCGACCACCATTCGCATTTTCTAAGAGTTCACTCAGCGAGGAGTGTGCTCTCTTTTCTGGTCCTTTGGTGATGTAATGAGCATCACGCCCGGGCCTCAGAAATGTACAAATAGAAGTTCCACAAACATCTGCAATATTCATCATTACGAAACTCCCATCGAATTAGAAATAGTGCTATATTGATATTCTTACCATTTAAGGAAAGCCATTTCTGAGAGACTGTGAGCATGTCAGACATGAACTAACCCACAACAGTTTTGCCGTGAAGGTGAAAGAAGGAAACGATTTGTAAATGGTTACATAGAATTATACGTCGGAATTCTCAAATTCAGTTCAGTATTGATATTCTCCGCAGATATATTGAATGTTTGCACGTGCGTTCAAACGAAGGTAAACTGGCATGAGTTCACGCAATGACACAACATCACACTGATCTCTATGGTTGATGATATTTATTTCCTACAGCCGACTTTTATTTACTGGTTAGATGAACTTTATCGATTAGAGGCGTATATTTAACTTCCGTCTGTTTTATGCCAGATCTTACAGGCCTATAAACGCTGTTGGAAGTGTTGCCCTATGCCACTGCTAAATAAATGAACAGTTTCTCACGTTGCGTTATAAATATTTGTGAGAGCTACGAACGCTCCTACGTTTCTTGAATAAAATATCTGAAGATTGCATTCATTCTTTATTTGTAACCTGTGACACGTACAAACCGCAGTTTCTGCAGGACAACCTGACGTTCCAGTAAACCTGCAGTTTCGTTTCTGTGTTGATGGATTGGGATGTCTACAATTGAATCGACCACGTTGGACTGTACTGACGATAGTTGTATAGCTTATAATTTTGTTTCATATTAATGGAGGTGGAAGATTAACATTTATTCCCGTACAAATTTCACTGAAATGCAAATATTCCATAATACTTATTCTCACATGTGATATTAAACTTCACAGCATAGAGGTTACGCGTAAAAATAGACTGAAAAGGTACAGCAAATTAAGAACATTTCAATCAGAATGCATCCATGTACTGATTATAGCTACTGGCCACGATAATGATACTTTCAGAGTCTATTGTCAACAGATGCTCACCTTACAACGAACACGACTAGAAGAATCTCTTGAATCGATTCCTTTTGTTGTTAATGCACTGAGAACTACCTCATAAGTGACAAGACTTCAGTCATTAAATGAAGGGTTTAGGAGTTGCAGCGGATCTTTGTAATCAAATAATTAGCAAAATCACTCCGTTGCGTGCTAAAGGAGAAAAGATTCCATATTCCTACACGTTTCATTGCCATTTCAGATAAATTTTACGAAAGTATCATCCCACATATGTTAATATCACCATACTCGGCCTTACGTGACATATAACTGTGTTTGCAAGTAAATTCTTCCTGGAAGCATTATCGGACACACTTTAACACTTTTGTAGATTGAAACATTATGTTTAGATCTGGAACCTCAATTCTTTTCCGCGGACAAACATCTCCTACTACTCACTTCACGACCCATACGAAAAATCAAACACATGATAATTGTAGGTTTTCTACCAAGATGTATTACAGTTAACGAATAGCAACTATTCGTGACATTTCAGCTAAAAAGTCTCTTGCTTTTAATTGATAATGGAAACATTTGTGTCCTTAGATATGATTTCACCAGGCTGAGCTTGAAATTACTTTATTTGCACTGCTAGTTTCAGACACTGTCCATTTTCAAGTGCATCTATAATTACAGATGTGGAGATATCGTCGTCAGTTCGTTACTATAGATGCACTTGTAAATGGACGATGGGTAGAAGTTACTCTGTTTGACGACACAACTTCGCTCTTAATAATCAGAAGAATTTTAGCGAGGATTAGCGCTTGGAAATTCACCAACTGCATGCAACTTGCTCCGTCTACTAATTTCTTTGTATTGCACAAATGTTAAACTACATAGGGAGGAACTACATTATTTACACGTAACAAATATTTCTAGGAAGTAAAACGCCGAATTAGACAGACTACCTTGCCTATGTTCTCGTCGTATTAAAACTTAGTCTAGAGTCTGCGAAAACATTTCGGCATCAAGCGATGGTAATTGCTGCATACAGACAACTCTCATGAAACTTCCTTCTAATTATCGAACGTCGTAAAAGCGAAATGGCTCAGTGATTACCGCACCAGGTTCGTATCCGGAAGGAATGGCGTCCGCCAATCCTGATTGGGTTGAACGCCTAAACACTATGGAATTTTTCCCTTTCCAGAGTAAGGAACAAAAAATTAATAAGCAATAAGCAGTTTGGAACACGCTCTAAATTAAGATGGATTTTAAATCAATGTCCTGCGAACAGTAAACTGAAATTACAAACACACTACGAACACTGTCTGCCAGAAATTGGATTATTGTTGTATCATTGCACAGTGTGACATATTTTTGCTGGTGAAATAATTAAATTTAGAAGTTATCATGCTCCTGGCTTATATAGACCATGATGCCACAAAGGAAATTGACTTAGATTGTACTGTATTACAGGAAAAGTCTTACGAGAGAAAGAAAGCAGTGAACGAAAGTATGTGTCAGTATGGCAGGTGCAGATGAGTTACTGCTTGAAAGTACCTGCTAGCAATTAATTGAGCATTTGCAAGAGTACAGACAGCACGGTACTAATGTTACAAACAGACATAATAAGCGTAGGCTCAAAATGAAAACGGAAAGGAAATGAGTACGTTTCATTATAAAATCTAAGTTGAACTGAACCGTTCTATGAAAATTTGCGTCTTCCCGGGACAAGTTAAGCATCATTGAACATATTGTGTGGCTATACACAGTAAGTGCAACGGTAGTGCGTTTAAATGTATTTTTAGTATTTGTATACATGATGACATGCTATAAATTGCAGTGTATACTGTTTTAACTACGAATTCCGTTTTTATGTTATTTATTTTTTTGGTAGGAAATTCGTAATTCCCATTCACATTTACAATTATGTCTTTTTAACAAACATTTACCGTATGTTTATAGGTTATGTTTTGTTATTAATGAACAGTCTGTTGTCTTCACTAGTATTCCTGACTTTCTTTGAAGCTAATTCATTTCAATTTTTAATTGTATTTACTTATAGCAGGAAGAAAAAAAGTCTTGTTCCTTAAAGACTGCGAAACTTTTCTGGTGAGGTCTGTTACATAAAGCTGTTGTTCAAAAATGGTTCAAATGGCTCTAAGCACAACGGGACTTAACATCTGACGTCATCAGTCCCCTAGAGTTAGAATTACTTAAATCTAACTAATCTAAGGACATCACACACATCCATGCCCGAGGCAGGATTCGAACCTGCGACCGTAGCAGCAGCGCGATTCCAATTTGAAGCGCCTAGGACCGCTCGGCCACAGAGGCCGGCAGCTCTTCTCCAGTCGTAGTAAAGTAACTGCTTCGCTTCCATCTTTCAGGAAGTATAGTGCAGCTCACAGCACAACTTGACTAACACCTGTGTACGGTTTTAATACTTTTTTACGTCGAAACCTAAAGAAAATACTAATGAAATCATTTTTGTCTAGTGTATCAACTACCTGCGGTTTGGCGGAAATTAGATGCACCAAAATAAAGTCGATGACATCTATTCGATAGACTATGGCCAGTTGTATGAGACCAATCTCTGCAACAGTTAAAAATCTTTATTGAAAGACACGACCGATACGACCGATTTCGCAGTCTATATTTGCATTATTAGGTATTTATAGTCAATCCATTGAAGCGATATGTTTAAAAGCTGGAAAAAGTACTTTCCGCAGCATTCTGATTAAGTATTTTTTTTTAAATTTGTAACTCGCAAATTTGCGAACGTCCATAAATGGAAAAAGGGGACTGAGGTCACCCTGAAAGCTCCCACGCAGGCAGCCTTGGGAATGAAGCGTTGCTGTTGCCGATATTAAACTAATTGTAAGCTGCAGCGTGGCCTATATGGAAAGTCGCCCATACGCAATGTCTTCGAATAAAAATTTTTAATCGGCGGAGTGATCCTTATTTAACGTGGAATATTTTGCCTGCGAATGCCCTACATACAAAGGGACTATGGCCAGCGTTTCATAGGACGCGAAAGGATTCTTCTCACTAATTACTTGTCACGGAATGTTATAATATTACAATTAAAATTTAACTGCTGACACTTGGCTCGTCTAGAGATTCTGAATATCCTGAAAGTATTAGTTGCGCATGACCGTTATCTTCGGCGGAAGTGCTAAGATTTGAGGCACCGTGAGGGTGAATGTATGCATTTGTCACATATCAGGGGAGACGACGAGGCAAAACTGCGTACGGCCATCCTAATTTATGTTTTCCATGATTTCTCTAAATCGCTTAAGGCGAATGCCGGGATGGTTCTTTTGAAAGGGTACGGCCGCTTTCCTTATCCACTCTTCCCTAAACGGAGTTTGTGCTCCGTCTCTAATGACCTCGTTGTCGACAGGGCGCTAATCACTAATCTCCGCATCCTGCTCCACATCATGGAGAATTTTCCTCTGCGGGTAGAACAGATGAAACTATTTCATTAAGAAGGACTAATTTCAACCTTTCAGATAAATCTTAGAATGTCTGAATCTGTGAAATTTGTGTATTTATTGTATTTGGTTACTACTATTTTTGTTTTGTAATTGTGGTACGTAAGTGTGGGTTCGGAGGGGACCAGACAGTGCTGCTCGTGGCATTTCCGCTGGGAGCAGGCATTACAATCATAAAGAGGTGAAACTGTTATTAACTATGAATTTCTTTTTGTCGATCTAGCTCCATAAACTTTACAAAAAGTACGAACACAATGTGTTGACGAGAACTTGCGACTTGCAAAGTGCCGAAAATTAGACCATTTCCTAGACAAAAGGAATCTAAGCCACTGAACTATGATATTCACATTTTTATATTTGCGTGAATATGGCGTAACAAGCAAATGCCAGGAGAAGTTGAGTGAGCTGTGGAAGTAGGAAGTGTGGACCTGGCGGAACCAAAGCTCTTGATTCATTCTCGGGTAGATCACTCTGTAGCACACGTCAAAGGCAACGGTCCCCGGTTCGAATCCTGGTCCGGCACACAGTCTTAATCTGTCAGGAATTTTCATTTTGTCTGGCTGAGGCTAAGCCATATCTCCGCAGTATCCTTTCTTCCAGTAGTGCTTGTCCTGTACATTTCGCAGAACTTCTGTGATGTATGGAACGTAGCAGATGAGGAACAGGTGGAAGTAAAGTTGTGAGGACAAATCGTGAGTGGAGCTGGGGTAGCTCAGTCGGTAGCGCACTTCCCCGCGAAAAGGAAAGTTCCCTTGTTCGAATCTCTATCCGAAACACAATTTTAATCTGCGAGGAAATTTTAGGAATTTTAATAGACAGCTGATTCATCTACAAATCGTGGAAATATTTGCTTTAGTCAACAGATACGGAACCGGTCGGGTTTTACCGAACCTTGTGTGGATACAGGGTATATTGGTTATTGTTGTCGTGGTCTTCAGTCCTGAGACTGGTTTGATGCAGCTCTCCATGCTACCCTATCCTGCGGAAGCTTCATCATCTCCCAGTACCTACTGCAACCTACATCCTTCCGAATGTGTTTAGTGTATTCGTCTCTCGGTCTCCCTCTACGATTTTTACCCTCCACGCTGCCCTCCAATACTAAATTGGTGATCCCTTGATGCCTAAGAATATATCCTACCAACCGATCCCTTCTTCTAGTCAAGTTGTGCCACAAATTTCTCTTCTCTCCAATTCTATTCAACACCTCCTAATTAGTTATGTGATTTACCCATGTTATCTTCAGCATTCTTCTGTAGCACCACATCTCGAAAGCTTCTATTCTCTTCTTGTCCAAACTATTTATCGTCCACGTTTCACTTCCATACATGGCTACACTCCACACAAATACTTTCAGAAACGACTTCTGACACTTAAATCTATACTGGATGTTAACAAATTTCTCTTCTTCAGAAATCCTTTCCTTGCCATTGCCAGTCTACATTTTATATCCTCTCTACTTCGACAATCATCAGTTATTTTGCTCCCCAAATAGCAAAACTGACTTACTACTTTAAGCGTCTTATTTCCTAATCTAATTCCTGCATCATCACCCGATTTAATTCGACTACATTCCATTATTCCCGTTTTGCTTTTGTTAATGTTCATCTTACACCCTCCTTTCAAGACACTGTCCATTCCGTTCAACTGCTCTTCCAAGTCCTCTGCTGTCTCTGACAGAATTACAATCTCATCGGCGAACCTCAACGTTTTTATTTCTTCTCCATGGACTTTAATACCTACTCCAAATTTTTCTTTTGTTTCCTTTACTGCTTGCTCAATGTACAGATTGAATAACATCGGGGACAGGCTACAACCCTGTCTCACTCCCTTCCCAACCACTGCTTCCCTTTCATGCCCCTCGACTCTTATAACTGCCATCTGGTTTCTGTACAAATTGTAAATAGCCTTTCGCTCCCTGTATTTTACCCCTGCCACCTTTAGAATTTGAAAGAGAGTATTCCAGTCAACATTGTCAAAAGCTTTCTCTAAGTCTACAAATGCTAGAAACGTAGGTTTGCCTTTCCATAATCTATTTTCTAAGATAAGTCGTAGGGTCGTATTGCATCACGTGTTCCAGTATTTCTGCGGAATCCAAACTGATCTTCGCCGAGGTCGGCTTCTACCAGTTTTTCCATTCGCCTGTAAAGAATTCGCGTTAGTATTTTGCAGCTGTGACTTATTAAACTGATAGTCCGGTAATTTTCACATCTGTCAACACCTACTTTCTTTGGGATTGGAATTATTATATTCTTTTTGAAGTCGGAGGGTATTTCGCCTGTCTCATACATCTTGCTCACCAGATGGTAGAGTTTTGTTAGGCCTGGCTCTCCCAAGGCTGTCAGTAGTTCTAATGGAATTTGTCTACTCCCGGGGCCTTGTTTCGACTTAGGTCTTTCAGTGCTCTGTCAAACTCTTCACGTAATATCATATCTCCTATTTCATCTTCATCTACATACTCTTCCATTTCTATAATATTGTCCTCAAGAACATCGGCCTTGTATAGACCCTATGTATACTCCATCCATCTTTCTGCTTTCCCTTGCTTGCTTAGAATTGGGTTTCCATCTGAGCTCTTGATATTCATGCAAGTGGTTCTCTTTTCTCCAAAGGTCTCTTTAATTTCCATGTAGGCAGTATCTGTCTTACCCCTAGTGATATGTGCCTCTACATCCTTGCATTTGACCCCCTGCTTAGCCATTTTGTACTTCCTGTCGATCTTATTTTTGAGGCGATTGCATTCCTTTTTGACTGCTTCATTTACGGCATTTTTGTATTTTCTCCTTTTATCAATTAAATTCAATATCTCTTCTGTTGCCCAAGGATTTGTATTAGCCCTCGTCTTTTTACCTACTTGATCCTCTTCTAGTGTTATTTGGCAGATATTCCAGCCACGCATTTTAGGGGCCCACTTACTAGAAAAATATTAGACAAAGTGCATTGAAGCTAAGTGAATCGACGGAGAGAAATAGGAACACATTTCTCATAACAGCGAGCTGTATCATGCTACCAGATCGTAAGAGCTGTTCTACATCTACATCTACATTTATACTCCGCAAGCCACCCAACGGTGTGTGGCGGAGGGCACTTTACGTGCCACTGTCATTATCTCCCTTTTCTGTTCCAGTCGCGTATGGTTCGCGGGAAGAACGACTGTCTGAAAGCCTCCGCGCGCGCTCGAATCTCTCTAATTTTACATTCGTGATCTCCTCGGGAGGTATAAGGAGGGGGAACCAATATATTCGATACCTCATCCAGAAACGCTCCCTCTCGAAACCTGGCGAGCAAGCTACACCGCGATGCAGAGCGCGTCTCTTGCAGAGTCTGCCACTTGAGTTTGCTAAGCATCTCCGTTACGCTATCACGGTTACCAAATAACCCTGTGACGAAACGCACCGCTCTTCTTTGGATCTTCTCTATCTCCTCTGTCAACCCGACCTGGTACGGATCCCACACTGATGAGCAATACTCAAGTGTAGGCCGAACGAGTGTTTTGTAACCCACCTCCTTTGTTGATGGACTACATTTTCTAAGGACTCTCCCAATGAATCTCAACCTGGTACCCGCCATACCAACAATTAATTTTATATGATCATTCCACTTCAAATCATTCCGCACGCATACTCCCAGATATTTTACAGAAGTAACTGCTGCCAGTGTTTGTTCCTCTATCATATAATCATACAATAAAGGATCCTTCTTTCTATGTATTCGTAATACATTACATTTGTCTATGTTAAGGGTCAGTTGCCACTCCCTGCACCAAGTGCCTATCCGCTGCAGATCTTCCTGCATTTCGCTACAATTTTCTAATGCTGCAACTTCTCTGTATACTACGGCAAAATCCACGAAAAGCCGCATGGAGCTTCCGACACTATCTACTAGGTCATTTATATATATATTGTGAAAAGCAATGGTCCCATAACACTCCCCTGTGGCACGCCAAAGGTTACTTTAACGTCTGTAGACGTCTCTCCATTGATAACAACATGCTGTGTTCTGTTTGCTAAAAACTCTTCAATCCAGCCACACAGCTGGTCTGATATTCCGTAGGCTCTTCTTTGTATATCAGGCGACAGTGCGGAACTGTATCCTGGCTTCTCGCGAGCGACCATCACCCCGCATACGCCCGAGCTCTGGCCTGCGGCGGACTGGGCCACGCGGGCACCCTGAGTCAGCGGAAGGGCCGCACCCCAGCGCGACGCAGCGGCGCGTTTCTGGAAACCGCCCGAAATGTGGAACACGGCGATGACACACGCGATAGAGCTCCGCCCAGCGGGTGGGACGGCCGCGGCAGCCGCCGGGTCCGGGGCCCGCGCAGATGCGATATCCCTGAGTTACTGCTGGCACCGCCGCGACCCACCCGCCGCTTGTTAGCATGCCGCACACCCCCGCGCTCTCGCACGCACACACGCGCTACGCACACACGCACATAACACTAGAGCCATTGTGCAGTAAGTGAAATATGAGTTGGGACGGCAGGAAATCGCCAACATTTCAGAATTATAGATCTTTGTCAATTTTATGGGACTACAGGTCTTCTGGGGTGGACAATATGTTCTTCACTACGTCCATTCGAAGCAGAGCACACATACTCTTTTATTCCATAGCAGAACGTTTAGTGTCGGAAGTTCCATGCGGCTTTTCGCGGATGATGCTGTAGTATACAGAGAAGTTGCAGCATTAGAAAATTGCAGTGAAATGCAGGAAGATCTGCAGCGGAGATGCACTTGGCGCAGGGAGTGACTACTGACCCTTAACATAGACAAATGTAATGTATTCAAAAATGGCTCTGAGCGCTATGGGACTTAACATCTGAGGTCATCAGTGATCTAGAACTTAGAACTACTTAAACCTAACTAACCTAAGGACATCACACACATCCATGCCTGAGGCAGGATTCGAACCTGCGACCGTAGCAGTCGCGCGGTTCCGGACTGTAATGTATAGCGAATACATAGAAAGAAGGATCCGTTATTGTATGACTATATGATAGAAGAACAAACACTGGTAGCAGTTACTTCTGTAAAATATCTGGGAGTATGCGTACGGAACGATTTGAAGTGGAATGATCATATAAAATTAATTGTTGGTAAGGCGGGTGCCAGGTTGAGATTCGTTGGGAGAGTCCGTAGAAAATGTAGTCCATCAACAAAGGAGGTGGCTTACAAAACACTCGTTCGACCTATACTTGAGTATTGCTCATCAGTGTGGGATCCGTACCAGGTCGGGTTGACAGAGGAGATAGAAAATATCCAAATAACAGCGACGCGTTTCGTCACAGAGTTATTTGGTAAGCGTGATAGCGTTACGGAGATGTTTAGCAAACTCAAGTGGCAGACTCTGCAAGAGACGCGCTCTGCATCGCGGTGTAGCTTGCTGTCCAGGTTTCGAGAGAGTGCGTTTCTGGATGAGGTATCGAATATATTGGTTCCCCCTCCTTATACCTCCCGAGGAGATCACGAATGTAAAATTAGAGAGATTCGAGCGCGCACGGAGGCTTTCCGGCAGTCGTTCTTCCCGCGAACCATACGCGACTGGAACCGGAAAGGGAGGTAATGACAGTGGCACGTAAAGTGCCCTCCGCCACACACCGTGGGGTGGCTTGCAGAGTATAAATGTAGATGTAGATGTAGAACGTTTAATTTGATATACATTTATAGGAGGGCTAGTCATAAGGTTTTAACTATGACCTCGAAAAAATGAAGTAACGTATTTTTATTTCATTTATTTATTTTCGTTGTTTTTATTTATTTTTTACTTTATTTATGTGTCTTGCAAGAATACGGGGTGTTAGGGGTATAATTGCATATTTTTTTATTGGTGATTGAGGACAGTGTTCTGAGCAAGATTACATCATTTATACCTCATCTGCAGACTAATAATTATAGCTATTATGAGTAGTATGCTTTTAGGTTGGTTAGTATCTTCAAGTAAGAAGCCAGAGCGAGGCATTAATGCTTATTTTCTAGTGGGCAACAGATCAGGTGCTAAAGTCTGGATGCGTGGTGCATGCTGCGAGGTGCCTGTCTATACTGACAGGCGCAGTCCACCTAGTGTTGCAGTTACCACAGTGCAGAAATTGTGTGTTATGTTTGTGGTAAGACTTAGACATAGAGGAAAAAAAGCTAACACACAGCATTAGGAACATATTAAGATACCAATGGTCACAATATTTGCACTTAACCCACCTCACTTCCTCTATGTTGGCAGTACTCATACAGACTGAAATACCTGCACCATAACACTGTAGCACGCCACTGTAGGAGACAAAACAAACGCAGTAGCCAAGTGACAGAGTGAAGCAGCTTCGCCATTCTGGCCTCAGACTGGCTAATCGGGACCAACGACTGCCATGTCGTCCTTATCCAGTTGTGTCATTTTGATGCTGTATGGCGTGGGGGTCAGCAATTCGCTCTCCTGGCCATTGCAGGCCCTGCAGACTATATGAAGCCGCTCTTTCTCATTCCAATAGTTCGGGTGGCAGCACTAGACTGAGACAACCCCTTCCTAACCCTCCCACAAAGGAGAAATCCATGTAAGTGCCGAGAATTGAACGGGTGTGCTCCGCAGGGCAGTCATCTATACCAAGCACTTTCCCCCCCTGTTTGTTTCTCCGTCTTTTTTTTTTTCTTGTGCGTATGTTGCATTACAACTCTCAGGTTACTTAGATGAAAATGTTACTCATTTTGATTTTATTACGAAGAGTGGCCGGTCCCCGAACATGGTGAGCTACCGTGTCGGCTAGGCCACTTCGCTATGTAGGCGGAAGATGAAATTGAGTAATTACGGTATTTCGTTTCCGATAGCCGCGGAAATATTGTATCTGTATTAGGGGATTAGGACGATTCCTTCAGCCGTCTGGATTGGCCTGACTTAGTTGCAACATTTCCACTGCTGCCAAAAGTGAATTAACGCACGATACTCCACTTTATGAATGAGCTATCTCATTTTGATTTTACTCCTCTAGGAGCGTGCTACGATACGGTGGGGTGTCGGATGCAATGTGTACCAGGATTCCAGATATTTATCCACACATAAAAAAAAAACGAACGCAATTTTATTTTGCCGAAGTGCTAAACCTATAGAGCCTCAAATCGCTACAAACTGTCAATCAGAGTTCCATTTGATTCCATTCCTAATTACCAACCATTTCTAGCTCACGTTTAGGCGAGAAGTGAAGAAGGCTGACTTTGTTCTATTTAAGTATCGTACCGTGCACTGCAGCCTTTTTTAACTGGAGGTAAAAATGGGGCTCTTTGAATGGCAGTTATTTCTGCAAATTAGCTTGTGGATCTATTTTTATTTATTTTGGCAGTGTAGACTGTATCATATTGTTAACATCTGCAGCCATTCTCCTTCGGTACGTTAACCACATAAACGAGAATAAATAAAATCCGAAATTTGCAGCTGAGTTTTTTTATTGCTCTCTATCAAATATGTTTCACCTATTCGTCTAAGCAATAGTAAGTTAACTATAAGAAATAAAGGACATAATTGTTTAACAACACGCATTTTGTTACGAGATATAGGTATAGTGTCTCCTGGCAGCACATTTAGATTATCTTACTGTTTACACTCTTTACGGTAAAATGCGTACGTAGCGTAAATGGTAGGGTTGCTTAAATGTGCTGCCTGCAAATGGTGGCGGTCGGAGTGGCCGTGCGGTTCTAGGCGCTACAGTCTGGAACCGAGCGACCGCTACGGTCGCAGGTTCGACTCCTGCCTCGGGCATGGATGTGTGTGATGTCCTTAGGTTAGTTAGGTTTAATTAGTTCTAAGTTCTAGGCGATTGATGATCTCTGAAGCTAAGTCGCATAGTGCTCAGAGCCATTTGAACCATTTTTGAACCTGCAAATGGTATACACCTCAAAACAAAATTTGTATTGTTGGTTTTCTGTTTTGATTCATAAAGTTCGCTGATGATCTCTTTCACGTATAGATGAAACATATTAGGTTAAAAAAATAACAAAAAATCATTGCAAAGAACGATTAATGTCTATGCTTATCTAGAAGTAATAAGTGGTATTATCTGTAACATTCTATGAAACTTCCCGTTATCTTTGTCTGAATACAGTCTTAACACGACTACTGCCGCTCAGCGACTATATTTATTGTTTTAAAAATCAATGCCTGTCACTGCTAAATCCTCAGTATCTGTTTTTTTTTTCTTATACTTATACGGAAGATAAAAAACTGAGCAAAACTGGAACAACTTGAATATTTTAAAGTTAGTATATTTTCTTAAACTATCAAGGCTGTTTTATTGAGCTACGTTCTCTACTACGGTCTGTAATTCACATGCAAGGATTGAAAACAGGTAGACAGACGGGTCTCTGCGGCGTAACCCGTAATATGATAATTTACGAGACGTGGAACTTGAGCGAAACAGCCTCAAATTCACGCGTCAACGTAACGTCGAGTCGCACTTATACAATTGCCAGTGTCTGCAGACGTGTATTGGGGGGGAGGTGGGGGGGGGGGCGTCTCACACCGTTACGCGAATGCTAGGCTGGTACACTCATCACCGCTTGAGAAGCAGTACCCGAGGGCTTAAAACATGAAACACAATCACCAAAACACCTTCAGGTATGAAATGAACACTAAATCCACAGTAAGAAACAGATCCTAAGTGCATGAAGATTTACGCTTTACATATTGTCGCCACTGACAACATTATATTTCTTACAATTTTCAGAAGCTTATTCCACGTTAGTCTCAAAATCTACTCAGAAGCGCCATCATGAAATATTCTTCGACGGAGCAATTTCTGCTTAAAAAGTATACACTAAACCGATAAGACAAGGTGAATAGTTACAAATTTCATTGGTGGTCAACCATTGGTGTTAAAAATCTAGACATGTTGATGTTGTAGGCCCTATGTGTAAAATTTGTACATAATTCTCTACGCGGATTAACCTTATTCAGCATTAGCCCCCCAGCGATAGACTCAGCGGTTTTCAGTTGTAACAACAGATAACGTTGCGACGAGTGGGAAAGTGAGTAACAACTTCATTTCAAGTGCCCATTTACTGATGCTGCTATTCGACATCCGGCAAACGGTTCCCTTCTAATCTTTGACATGTGCTAAGCAGAATTTCTTCTGCTAATCAAATGATCGAAGTCTTATTATAATAATGAATGATCTCCAGTTATGTTACCCACTCTGTAATTGGCTCAGAACGTGCACATACACACACTCACACACACACACACACACACACACACACACACACACAGAGAGAGAGAGAGAGAGAGAGAGAAAGAAAGAGAGAGAGAGAGAGAATCTGACTCGTGCATAAACCTGAATCTACTGAAAAAATTCTCTTAAGGTTTGAAGCACAAAAATGGATACAATTTGTTTTTTTTTTTAAATATTTTTATTCTCACTGAAAAACTTATTTTTTGGAGAATCAGTGCAGTTACTTGTGACTAAATACTTTTTTGTTTCTCGGACAAATCAAGGTTGCTTTGTGAGTAATAAAGAACATCATAGTAAACATACTGTAAGTCTGCTTTCACCAGGTGTGTTAAGGATATTAAGTATTACCATTACATTAGACAGATCTCACGTAGAACGGTAGCGTTAATTTAAAATGTACATACACACTTCTAACATGTTATGCAATTTCTCTTTTATTATCACTGTTTTTACGCATTTTCTCTTTTGCAGTATTTCGAGCTCTCTGCTTGCTAATTACTTCATATCTGGAACAGAATCATATGTATTCCGTTTTAAATGAGATAAATGTTGGTGTCGTTACAGAGAAACCTTCAGCAGTTTTGTAAAAATCGTAGTTCTAATACTATCAGTAGGCTCGTAGGGCATATGTGGATAATGTCTTCACTGTAGCACCATCATCAACAAGGCGAGAAACGTACCAGTTCGTACTTATTTATCGCCAGTCATGAAATATTATTTTCGATGCTCATAATTCGCCATTTCTCTTTCATTCTCCGTTCTCCTGTCCTGAACTGGATGCAAAACACTTACCCGGTTCATTTCTTTTTATAAAATTATTGTTTATAAATAGAAAAAATAATATATGCATTGGAGAGTCTTCACAAGAAGAGTAAGTTTTTTAGGTTCTGCTGTTTTAATGCGCTTTGCTTGAATTAGTAAACTATTTTATTTGTCTAACAGCTGTTGGAGGGTATAGCCTGTGGTATAGGAATCTGCGTGAAAGGAAAAGACGAATTTTGCCAAAAGTTAGTCTAGTATCTTCTCATTCATGTTTTAAAGTCAATGGATTTTACATCTTTTGCAAAACTGTATCATATAAGGTGAAACGGACTATACTGCGTGAAACAGACTACATGCAGTATCAGTTGATCATGTAGCTAAAAAGGTGTTCAAGTATTCTGTGGAAAACACAACCTCAAGTGCAGTTTTTATGACAGATATTTCTGCTTTTGTAAATTATGAATGTTTTCGGTTCGAAGCTCACACACAAAATCCATTGAAAGCTAAGTTTTGGATCTTAGAGTCTTAGATTAAAAACAAAAGACAGATTAATAGAAGTATCTGATCCAACAAGTTACTTATTTATATGATTTTAGTAGTCATTGCACTAACTGAAGTAGCGGCGATCTTCCTCAGTGGAAGCGTATTACTCAAATCAGAACGCATACGCTAGTGAGAATTGTGTAATTATCTAAAATATGGTGTTTATTAAATGATAGTAGCTTCTCTTGGCACAACTTGTGTTGCAGAGCTGTGTATTCACAAATGTTCCTAAGCCACGATTAGCATTGCCTTTGAAATGCACGTTCTCGTTAGCAATTGGGAAATCTCTTGCCGACAGTTCACACTATGGATTAAGAAGCGAGTGGCGAATTGCGAAAATAGTACGAGAAAAAAAGGAAAAGCTAGAAATGATACGCTGCTTGCAGACTCGTACTCTGCGCGCGCAATACTGCTCACGTTCAGGACGTCGCGTATTACGCTGTAATTACCAAAGAAGTTCCCAACGCATCTACTTACAGACAAAATAATTTTGGCAGAATTCTTAAGCTACAGTGTGTCTTCAACAAAACGAAATAATGCCACAGCAGAGGCTTGGTACTAAAAACCCTCATGAAATTCCTCAATATTTTTCGTAAACGCCCTCAGTGGTCACCTCAAGAAAAATGTATCTCTCTGTTCCTTCACTGGAAACAGGAAATCAACCATTTTAATAGGTTTTTGTATCTAACTAAACAGATAGGAATTATATGTGTTATTAATGAGTACTGAGAGTATTACGTTACAGGACTGGGAAATAAATCTGCACATTGCTGAGAATGAAACGAAAGGGATGTTAGTGAGTCTGCACACTGGCAGAGTGATTTGTTAGAAGTTCTAAAAAAAAAAAACTCGCCATCCCACACTGGGGGACTACCACAGTTCTTGCAAAATATGGTTCTTGCGATAGTACCTGTGTTGAATCACCGCATACCACGTTCTTCGTTCTTTTGCAACCTGCTGTCGCTCACCAGTTACACCACTGTTGAAGATGAGCTACACGAAAAAGCAAGGGAGAAGAAATATTGACGCTCTAATTCATCCCCACGTGAGCTCCTGTCATGAGCGGGATTTATACCTGTTGATATTCCGCTTACAGTTGCTTTTAACGAAACTGAAGTGTTAAGACCGCAGCAGCTACTTGCGGAAACGCGGACGACGTAAACCAGAGTCATTATTACCTAAATGACCTCTTGCGGAGCCTGTGCAATATCACGGCCGTTTGGACGGCAGAGGGGAAACATCTGCAATGGAAAACGTGCGCGGCGGGCGGCAACCGGCAGTGTTTAACAAGCGGGGTTCGTCGCTGAAGGTCATGGACGTCCTCGCCAGCGACAGCGTAAGCGCTCTGCTCAGTTATTGTCTTATCTTAAACAGGTGAACGAGAAACAGGCTCTGCCTGAATTCACACTACTGGAAGATGTTGCATACTTGCAATACCGTCTGTACCAAAATACTATGGAACTGACATCGATATTGCGTACAGTATTATAAGAATTGAAGTCGGATTTGCTGTAGATATTATACAATACTTGTACGAGGCAAGTACCTCGTCTTCAGGTACTGATTCAACTGTAGAAATTTGCTTCCTTTGGATGACTCAGCATCTGAAAAAACCGCATAAAAAAATTATGATCTACAATAACATCCGACGTACATACAGGGTGTCGCAGATACGCTGCTATAAACTTCGAGTGTATGTAGAGGGTGTCTTGAGGCTAAATCGACGATGGGAACCCGTGTCCAGAAACGTCATCCAGCGACGCTACACAGCGTTGAAGTTATTGGAGCGGGCGCCTACCAGTAGGCCACCCCTCTGGCAGCAAACGTGACTTGTACGCTGACGGACCGTTTCGCAATGTTGTTTGTTATTCAGTGACAGCGACTGACTGCCACGATAGCTAGTGGAGAAAATGGGGCTAGTTGCTGTGCAAAAGGGCCTTGTCTCCTATGAATGAGATGCCCTGTTGCCTCAGTGGATGACGGTTTCGCACACGTTTTCACCCACAGTTTATTTTTCTTCTAGAATCCACTAAAATCTCCTTTGCTTCTCGGTATACAGGAGAAAAATAAATGCAGATGAAAACCCGTCTCCAAAACCATCGTCCAGCCTGACTGCAGAACATCACATTCCTAGAAGACAAGAAAAATTTGGAATTTTGTGGTAAGGTCTTATGGGACCAAACTGCTGAGGTCATCGGTCCCTAAGCCTACACACTACTTAGTCTAACTTAAACTAACTTACGCTGTGGACAACACACACACACACCCATGCCCGAGGGAGAACTCGAACCTCTGACGTGGTGAGCCGCACGGACCGTGAGAAAGCGCCTCAGACCACGCAGCTACAGCGCGCGGCAGGCGACGAGACCTGGCTACGCAGCAGCTAGCTGCATCTTCTCCACTGCAGTTCATAGCAATCAGTCGCACTCACTCAGTAACAAACATTGCGAGACGTTCCACCTACGGTTCGTCACAGACCGAAGTAACATTTGGTTACGAAGGGGTGGCTTCGATACTCTGTAGCATCGTTGGATGACGTTTTTCAACACGGGTTCTTATCTCGATTTGCTCCTCCATACATACTCTACAATCCCTCGAAGTTTATTGCAACATTTCTGACATACCTTGTATAGCGGCACCTGAGAACGGTTCAGAAGACCGAGACAAGTAGCAACACCAAGAGGCAGACATTATCTTCAGAAGTAACACATATCCCTTTGCTTGCGGCGTAGTGACAAATTCTTAAAGAAATTACTGCCTGATTTGTGCAGGCGACAAGAAAGGAATAAAAAAGTGGAAGAGAGTTTGTGCATTTGTCCAGGCTGTTACCGATTGACACTATCAGATTTTCAAAGCAAAACCCATTTGTTCCCCACGAGAAGTGGAAAACTATGACATTATCTATCAGAATTATTTATTACATCTGAGTTCTGTTCCATGCCGGGTAATACTTTCACAGCAATAGATTTATGTCTCACTCGTACTGATTTCCATTAACGTCAGGCAGCCTATGTTCACACAGGTTCTTTCTAATACATAGCTTTAAGTTAGTGATAATGAGTAGGATTGGTGGAAACCGGTAGAAGCCACAAGTGATTCTTAAGTGAATGTGACTGCTATGGGTACCGCATTCCTCGAACCTGAAGAAGATGGCAGAAGACAAGAGAGCATGGAAAGCTTTGGGCAGAACACTAATGACGAAATCAGAAGCAGGTCTATTCACATTTTATTCTAGCAATTTCTTGCGCCTGTAAGTCCTTGCTCTCATGGAATTAATTCTTTCTGCTTGAGATTCTACCTCTTATTCTCCTTGCCTTCATTTTCAGATGGTGTTCCCAGCTGCTGTTGTCTTAGTTTCCGTGAGTGGGGAATCAGAACGGCAATACAAAACAGTACATGAACTTGCCCCAACAGATCTGCGTAAACATGGCCCATCGCCATGCCTGAATTAGTTTCGAAGCTCTAGTAGTTACTTTCAGACATTCAGATTATGCAAATGTATATTGTAAAGTAGAACAATCTCCTGGAAACGAACATATATTTATACAATCTCAGTTCTATAAGTTACGATCCCTAGGAGTTTACATATTTGAGTAAAGAAATTTACTCACGTTGCTCAAAAACACAAATACGTTCTTCGCGCTAAGACGTTCAGTCAGCTAGTCAGCTAGTGCCGTGAAGTATGTGAGAGCTCACAACAGACGGCAGTAGTAATGTTCCTGCCGAAAACGTACGACAATGTAAAGTAGTGTAAGACTTTCGAAATCCTGAGAAAAATAGGGTAAGCTGTTGGGAAAGACGGGTAATATACACTGTGTACAAGAACCAAGGTGAAACTATATGAGCGGACGACCAAAAACAAAGGGCGTGGATTCGAAAGGGTGTAACACAGGGATGCAGTCTTTCGCCTCTGCTGTGCAATCTCAGTTTCAAAGAAACAATGACGTAAATAAAAGGAAGGTTCTGCAGTGGGATTAAAATTCAGTGTGAAAAGATATCAGTGTTAAGGTTCGCTAATGACATTGTTATCCCCTGTGAAAGTGAAGAAGAGTTATGAGATCTGTTGAATGGAATGAACTGCCTAATGAATACAAAATGAGGATTGAAAGTAAATCGAAGAAAGACGAAAGTAATGAGAAGTAGCAGAAATTTGAATAGTGACAAAAGAAGTATCTAATTGGTGATCAAGAAATAGATAAAGGAATTCTTCTACCTAGGCAGCAAAATAATCCATGACTGACAGGGCAATGCGAACATTAAAAACAGACTAGCACTGTCAAAAAGTGAATTCATTGCCAAGAGAATTCTACTTGTACCAAATTTATTAATTTGAGGAAGAAATTTGGAGCACTGTATTGTATGGCAGTGAGACATGGGCTGTAGGAAGCCCGGAACAGATCATAGGGCCGGTTAAGATGTGGTGTTATAGGAGACTGTCGAGAATTAGATGGACTGATAAGGTAAAGAATGAGGAGTTTCTCTGCAGAATGGGCAAGGAAAGGAATATATGGAAAACACTGGCAACAGAAGACACATGGCAGCCCCGAGTGGCTTGCACCTCTGTTGCATGTTATTTTAATTTTAACTGTCTGACGCTGTCAGGTATGACCGCAGCTTTCGTATTTCTTGGTACGTTATGCTGCAACATTTAGTTTTAATTTTGTCTGAAGAAGGCGTCCCTTGTGACACCGAAACCTAGCTTACAAATTGTGTTTGCGACTGAGGGCTGTGTTTTTCAAAAATTTTGAACAGGACATCTGTTAATACATTAATTCTATGGTACTAAAGGGACATGTGGAGGGTAAAAGCTGTAAAGGAAGACAGAGATAGCGATACACCAGCAAATAACTGAGGACACAGGTTGCAAGAGCTACTCTGAGATGAAAATGTTGGCACAGAAGAGGAATTCGTTGGTGGGCCGAATCAAACCAATCGGAATACTGATGATCAAGGAAAAAAATTATCTTCCACTGTCGTTAGCACCCTAGCAAGAATAGTTCCTGAGGAGAGTGATCCGTGTAAACGTTGCCCGGTGTCCACTAAATTTTAGTTATTTGCTGTTCTTGCCGTTGCTGTGATTTTAATGGCCAGTAGACTACAAAACTTGGTGGCAGGAGGTGTACGAAGCCTAAAGAAAAAGTTAAAAAAACGGTTAGCCTTTTGTGACGCTGTGTCTTTTCCACGCCGATTAATTAGCCGCGAGTGCTAAGCTAGGAGCGGCGTTCCACTCAGCCCGAGGTGCACGTGGCGTCACCGGTGTAACGGTATCGCACCTGGTTTAAATATGTTAAGAGAAGCGCGAGAGGAGCCGAGTAATGGGCGGCGGCCGGGCCAGGGGCGGCGAGGGGGGCGGCGGTGATAAATTGGACGGTGGGCCGCGCTGTGCTGTGAGACTGCGGCCGCTACCTGCCCGCCGTCGCCCCCAGCCGCGGGTTTTGCGGGCGCGCCGCGCCGCTCTTTGAAGGCAGCGGCGCACGGCGCTACCACCTCTCCACTTACGACTCTGGAGAGTGCCGGTTGTCGCACATATTTACTTGACTGTAAATAATGAACCTGCATGAAGTCGTCTCAAGTTTCCCGCCAGGGCATCTCGTCCATCATGAGTGACGTTTCCAGGAGGGAACTTCTCTCTGCGGTGACCTCTCAACTGTGCCGTGGGGTGCCACATGATACCGCATCCAACTTTGCTGAAAAGTCGCATCAGCTCGCCGGTTCATCTTCCAGAGACTGCAGTCATCAGCAGCACTGTGTGCTGCTCGGCGAGTGATCAATCCACGTTACATCCTGAGCAACATCTCGCTTCCACCCTTTGACTAGAAGCACTTATCGTATAGAATTTCATGAGTTTTATGCCGCGTCTAACGTCAAGTTACGGTTTTTATTAGGACTGTCTCTTTTCCTCGGCACAGTTGTTACAGTTGCATTTTATAAGTTGTCCTTGACATTGCTGTCCACACACATTGAAACATCCCCTCAGAAAAATTAATGAATTACTGTGCTGTTAAACCTCTTACATCATTTGATTTTCAAACAGCTGAGCAGAACTGAACGTACTCAGGCATTTCTCTCTTTACTTATTCTGATCAACACTAAACTGACACACAGTATTTTTAGCGCAACGCAGTCTCACTTTCAATAATCCCTACAAAAGAATTGCCCTGACTAACAATAACCTATACCTTTCATGAATCACTTACCTCACAAAAATCTTCCTTACTCAATCTACTGCAATATGAGCGCCAATAGTGCCAACTAAATAAAAGATTCTAACTATTGAAGGCACTAACTATTGATAGGCATAGTTAGCAAATGAAAGATTTTGATAGAGAACAAACTTCGTTTTTCTGACAGACACACGTCCAGATCGTCCGCTCTGAAAATTCTGCCACCTCTCTCCCCACATCCACCACTGCTGGCGGCTCACCTCCAACTGCGCAACGCTACGCGCTGTTCACATCCAACTGCCCAACACTACAATAGCGAATATTCTAACAATGCCAACCAGCCACAGAGTGCACACAACACAGCCAGAGATATTCATACAGAGCGCTACGTGACGTTACCAACATAATAACCTAAAGAGCCTACTTACAACATAATGGCCACTACGGATAATAAATATAGCGAAAAAAAATATATAGTTAACAGTCATCAAATTCGGCGATTGCAGAAGCCAGGGCTTCTTATTTCGTGCTGATCGGACCGGGATGTGGTATCCTTATAATCCTGAAGCGTGGAAACCATGATAACATTGCCATTTTGGTGCACCGCGGGCCATAGATGGCAGGCGTGAACGACAGCTGCGTAGAAGTATGCGGGCGAATAGACGTACAGTTGTTGAGCAACTGACTGCCCAGGAGAATCAGGGGGCTACCAACGGTGTCTCGTCAACGATCGTTCAGGGAACATTGCTGCGTACGGGCCTTCTCAAGCAGGCGCTTTATACATGCGCCGATGCTGACTGCTGATCGTCGGCGACGTAGGCTTGAATTTGCACGTTGATGCCACAGCTGGATGTCCACTGAGTGGCGACAGGCGTTCTATTCAGATGGATCACGTTTTATGCCACATCGGACAGAAGATGGCCGTTGGCGTGTAGGGCGTGAAACGTCAAACACAGACAACAATCGTCGGTAGTATCCAGGCCGGAGTAGGGAGCGTTTTGGTATGGGAAATGATTCAAATAGCTCTGACCACTATGGGACTTAGCTTCTAGGGTCATCAGTCCCCTAGAACGTGGAACTACTTAAACCTAACTTAACCTAAGGACATCACACACATCCATGCCCGAGGCAGGATTCGAACCTGCGACCGTAGCAGTCACGCGGTTCCAGACTGTAGCGTCTAGAACCGCTCGGCCACCTCGGCCGGCATGGGAAATGTCTTCGGGGCATTCCCTGAGTAATCTCGTCAGTCTGGAAAATGGATCAACACAAATATGCATCTATCCTTGCCGACCATAACCACCCCTACATACACTTTATTTTTTTCCCGGCGCGATATCTACCAGCAGGACAATGCAACTTGTCACTCGGCTCGCAGTACACAGGCGTGGTTCGAAGAGCACCAGGATGAGTTGAACGTACTCCACTCGCCACCAAAATCACCGCGCTAAAGCCCAATCAAGAATCTGTGGGGTCACCTCGATCGGGCTGTTCGTGCCGTGGATCCTCAACCGAGAAACTTAGAGCAGCTGGCCGCGACACTGGATTCGACATGTCTTCGCATCCCGGTCGGTATCTTTCAGAACCACATCGACTATGTTTCTTCACGTCTCGCAGTGGTCCGTGCTGTAAAAGGCTGTTAGTCAGGCTTTTGACAGGTGATCACATTAATGCGACTGAACTGTGTAGAACATGTGTTGTGCTTCACAGGTGGCAGATTACACCCTGGTCCCTGATGTTTTCCATAAATAAATACAATGAGACCTCTTGTAGGTTTCAGTTCCTCAACTGTTATTGCTCTGTGCCCTTCTTTAGGTTGACATGGTTTGCTAGAAATTTGTCAGTTTATGAAGCTAGCGTGTTTTATCTACATAGTTCGCAGGTCAGTGTTTCTGTCACCTCTGTTCTCTAGAAGCGTATTCAATTCAGTACTTCTTTGTGCAGTGACCACCACAGTATTGTCTTTATTTCTCTACCGCCGACGACGACACAAGGAGATGAATGCGTTTTAGTTTATGGGTCACAATAATTGGTAAAGTTGAAAGTTCGTGGCAGAGTAAAACGGTTTGCCGGACCGAGACTCGAACTCACTCCGCTGCAGAGTGAAAATTTCATATTGGTAAAGTTATTCATTAATATTTGTTCTTCGTAAGAAGAAACAAAGCATATAAAATCACTGCATTACTCTCTAAAGTGGAAGCCTGAACCGTCCACTTCTGCAGAGCTTATGGAAGTGCATAAATGGCTTGTGGACTGGAGAAAAATTTCATAGTGAATAGTGTTTTGTAATGATTTTCACAAAGTCGACAAACTGCAACTCTCCCCAACAACCATTGCCCTAATAGAACACTGGGCGCCTTCTTAGCCTTAGCCTTCGCTACCTTGAGTTAAGACCTCAGAAAGCAACATCTAAAATTTTGGCTTCCAATTACACTCGGGCCAGCAATAAAGATTAATGTAAAATTTTCTCATTCAACTGAATATACTTTAATCACATGCTACAGTGTTTTCTTTTGTGGTAAATTCTTGGGGTGTTCCCAATTATGTTCTTTTTGTCCAACAATGTATCAAAGAGTCATCTTTCTATGTCGATCCCAAGTTAGTATATCAGCAACACCTTGTTCAGTCTCAAAGTTATACGTACCATCATGGCGAGTGGAAGGTACCAGCGACCCATTCGGAAAAAAAATTCTCATCTCAAAAGCTTCGGCTTACGATCAGCCCAAATCTTTTGCGTTTCTCGCTGCTGTGAATGCTACAAGAAGCAACGGCCTGAAGAAGGAAAGTCTAGTCGTTACACCAGAAGACAGAACGACCAAGGTTATTTCATATTAAAGAAGGTATTTCGTTTAATGCGTTTCGTTGATAGTTTACTTCCTCATTCTATTATTTTTAGGTCCACGCAACGTGACTGTTTCAGAACAGTCTTACTACATAGCCAGTACTTCAGATATACATTTCCGAATATGTGTGCGTTTGTGTGTGTGTGTGTGTATGTGTGTGTGTGTGTGTGTGTGTGTGTTTTACAGAGAGAGGTAAACAGAGAGACAGAGAGTCTCCTGTACGAACTGAACTTTAGCCTGTTTGTTTGGCTTCCACCTTGCGACAGACGGAGCGACGCGACGTTTCGCGGTAGGAGCTCTAAGCCGTACTACTGGCGGAGTGTGTCATAACTGTCGACAAAGATGTCGTCCCGGAAAAGGGCAGTGGGAAAGCCAGGTCCCGGACCACTGGAATGTCGCACGCCTACAGTTCACCTCCGCTCGCACGTGGTTAATGGACCAAAAGCTAAACAGTTGCCGTTTGCGTCATGTAGCTTCAGTTTTACAACAGGCACGACTAGAGGGAACGTGACGTGCTGAACCTCTGTCGTGTGTGCTATTTACACCTTCAGCGACGCTGGGGAATCATTTAGACGCGTACGTGTGTTTCAGTAAACCTCTGCGCGTTCTTGAACATGGAACTCAAAAATGTTCAAATGTGTGTAAAATCTTATGGGACTTACCTGCTAAGGTCATCAGTCCCTAAGCTTACACACTACTTAACCTAAATTATCCTAAGGACAAACACACACACCCATGCCCGATGGAGGACTCGAACCTCCGCCGGGACCAGCCGCACAGTCCACGACTGTAGCGCCTTAGACCGCTTGGCTAATCCCGCGCGGCATAATGTGGAACTGTTTAAACATGTGTCTCTACTGAGAATGTTACTGAAGATATCTGCATGTGAAATAAACGATGGAAAATACAAAAATTACTTCAACTGTAAAGTTTAGTTCATTCATAGCTCACACAATTTGATGGATGTACCGGTTTTGACTGGTTAATCATCTATATTACAAACCACTAACCCGGCACTCCGTCCACTTTGAAGGTTGTCAATCAAAGGGACAAGAGGAAGTTAATTTTTAAAATTTCACATGGTTGTTGATCGACCATAAGAATATAAAATGCTATTATAATCTACTAATTTTAAGAGTTACTATCTTATGTTTAAGGTTTAAAACAAAAAGTCAAGCATTAAGTAGAAATTGTGTTTACGTGTTGAGACAGCATTACACACGGGGCGGAGAATACCAGACTATATACATCCAGTATTTGAGAAAGAGAGCAGTTAGAGACCTCCAAAAAACTTAACACGTATTTTGAAACACTCACGAAGCCTTGTCTCACTGACCCCCCACAAAATGATGAAAGGAAGAAAAAGTTTATAGCTTAGTACATTTTCGCTGTTCATGCAGTAAAACTGCAACACCAACATGACTTTTAATTTATTACTTCTTTACTACTTACTAACTCTATACGCAACAAAGTTTAGACATTAACCACATATACCATTGAATGTACCTGCATTAATATATCACTGTGCGATACATAGATCGGGAGATTTGATATTTCATTCAGAGAAATTTAAAGAATCTCTTAAAGAATCAGGGATGGGGTTTACTGGTTATCAAGGGTCAATAAACATTTCTGGGCCAAAGCAACATTTCTGGGCCAAAGCAACATTTCGTCGAGGCTCCTACTAGGCTCACCAACCAGTCTAAATTGGTATGGACAGAACTACTTACGTCAGCATTGACCCAAATAAGCTTTATAATGTAATAGTTTTGTTTCTAGTGACGTCTCTGAAAGGAGCCTCAAGATAATATTAAGTCCTAACATGCTCTGAAGAAGTCACCGTCCCAAAATATAGGGTGTCTAGGTTAAACATATAATAATATAAAATATGATAGCCTGAGAAGTTCAAATGGCTCTGAGCACTATGGGACTTAACTTCTGAGGTCATCAGTCCCCTAGAACTTAAAGATACTTAAAACTAACTAACTTAAGGACATCATACACATCCATGCCCATGGCAGGATTCGAACCTGCGACCGTAGCGGTCGCGCGGTTCCAAACTGTAGCGCGTAGAACCACTCGGCCACACCGGCCGGCGCCTGAGAAGTAATTGAGATATTTATTGACGGTATGTCTCTGTGAGTATAGTATCTTAAAATGTATGTTTACACGCCTAATACACCTCTATATGTGCGCCATTAGTGGCGCGCCAAACATCTAATCCGTATTCCCCTTCTCTCCAAGTACAGGCGTAGCACTTACTCCACATACGGCAATTGTGCGTGTTTATCGTTACGGGAGTGTGGAATGTAGCCTCGGCAGAAAAACTGACGGAATGCAGAAATGGCTGGTTTTCATCTATTTTTACCAGAGCAGTCTCCGCGAATACCCTCCCTCGTGGTCTGTCGACAGTCTTGATTTTGTGACGATAACTGTAACTGCCTCCTTTTTTGTCGGATTGAATTACGAGGGCTCCGCTGGAAGGACGTACGGATTAAGTCAACAGTAACCTCTGGAACTGCGTGCTTAGTGTGGTGGCCCGACATCGAAAGCAAACTCTCAGTATACCCAAGCCGCTTGCCCCAATTCTTGATTGTTACGAAAGTGGGAACACAGTCAGTTGGTCGCAGTCTATACTCGCGCCGAAAACGAACTTGTATTACTATAACAAATTTCAGTGCCGCGAGAGAAAGCACACAGAACACCATCTGCTATGGAATCCACACGACTACTGGCGCCTATTTACGTGGACAAAGCAGTTAAGCGCATGCGCACACGGCACCATCTGCCACAAGCAAAAATAGAAAGCATTTTGAGTTACCACACTTTTAGAACCAAACCGCCAATATATATCTTAATTACCTCTCAAGTTATACATTTTATATTATTATAAGTTTAAGCAGGACACCCTGTACTTGTGTGATGACTAGTAAGTCCAAACAGGTATAGCCACTAAACAGACAATGCGAACATGAACTGAAATAAACTTTACAGTTGAAAGTAATGGACTCAGTTGTGCTGTCTGACAATGTGACAAACACGTACAAAATAGTGTCAAAGATAAAATACGCTGCAGCTGTAAAAACTAAAGGTTCAAATAAAACAATTTATCTGTAACAGTCCCTTTTTATTTTCTCCCAAAAATTGTAGATATATTTGGTGTTTTTATAATAGTGGTTGGTTTTATGTGTGAACGATTAAGTCAAAAATGTTCATTTGTGACGAACTGTAGTGTTCTGTACACTAGAACAGATTCAACATGAAACCAAAATAAATAACTAGCTGCATCGAGCTAGTACACATGTAACAAGATATCACTGTTTCCCACCTGAAGATGTGAGTTTCCAAAACGCGTCTTGGGAGAAAATGAAAAGTAACTAACGCAGATAAATTATTTTATTTGAAATTTAATTGTCAAAACAGTCTCAGTTTCGTTAAAAAGCAGTCAGACATGGATGACAGAAGGCTGTAAAAATTACTAATTGCTAAAAGGGAAAGCACTACTTTGTTTCAGTACATATGTCCTATCTTCAGGAGCACATCGAAATGTGAGTCCACAAAGGATGCATAAAGAAGGTTAAAAATAGATTAAAACAGTGAATTCCTGGACTCACAGTTTAATTTATACTTGAAGATGGCACTTATGTTCTGAAACCGGACAGTGCTTTCCTTTTTAGAAATAAATAATTTTTACAATTGAATTTGCTGATTCTGAGAATACAGACGGAGCCATGTGTCCTACTTGACGAAAACATTCAAAAGCCACGCTCGATGAATATTTCTTCATCTAAAACAACCGGTTTTGACAGACTTTGCTGTCGTCTTCAGGCCTTAAAAAATCGTTTTCTTACGAAAAGTGTTAATTTTAAGTTGGATCCCACGCCAAACTGTAGTGTGGATAAAAACAGTGTATTATAAAAGGTTTTTCATAACTAAAATACTCAAAAACACAAAGCACCTTGTGCAAGTGGTCACGTCCATGTATATAAGCTCACATATGATTATTATCTCACAAAAACACAGTAACAGTACACAGTAGCACATCTGTTTACACGAGGTGGAGCTACTCTAAACACTGAAAATCCACAGTAAACGCCGTTTAAGGGGGATTAGTGACGTAACAATCATCTGTGAGCGATATATAGATGGGCATGACCATTTGCAAGGTGCCTTGTGTTTTTAAATACTTTAGTTATGACAAACCTTCTATAATGATCTGTTTTTATCCACAAGACAGTTTGGGATGTGGTTCAACTTATTTCATAACAAAAAGATTTTTTGAGACCTGAAGATAATAGCAAAGTCTATCGAAACCGCTTGTTTTAGGTAAAGAAATATTTATGCGAGCTTGGCGTTTGAATGTTTTTAGTAAATTTTGCAACTATAGCGGGTTCTATCATTGACAAAAAATAACTGTTATGGATGCCCCGTCAATAGAAACGTGACGCAAAATAGCGTATCCATGTGCTTAAAGAATGTTCAATAGGGGAAACCGAGGTCCGTGACCGCCACCACGGACCATACGATCCGGGAGCGTGCGAAGCAAGTCGAGTCCAACGCGCATGCGCGGGACTGAATGGCACACTTGCAGTGCGCTACGCGCGGCTAACCCAGATGCGGCCGGCCCGTCCCGCGCGCCAGCGCAAACAAAAAGCTCGCGTGTTAACAGCACACGCTCGTTTAGCACCTCCGGAATTAGGTCTCTGCCCCCCCCCCCTCCCCAACGCCCGCTCTAACACCCCGGGACAACAACGGGAAGCGCAGAGTCACTCCGCTCTCGACATTAGAAATTCAGACGAGTTCATAACAAGCGAAACTGGGTTTATAAAACGCGCCAGCAGCTGGAGGGGTCTACCGCCATGGAGCGTCGGGGAGCAAGGGGAAGGGGGAGAGGGCGACCGGCTGACTTGTACAGTTTGCGCCGCGGAGCGTGTGTTTATGCAAGGAGCAAGACCACAGCGCGAGGCACACAAAGGCGCGGACCCGGCGAGCGTAAGTGGCTGGGGCGGCCTGCGCCTTGTGTCGCTAAACCATTTATCACGGCTGAAAATTTCCCTTATCAGCAGAGTGGAAACCGGGCAACAACAGCGGCCGTGTTGGAGAGGCCTGCGCTCGGAGGGAGAGGGAGAGAGGAAAAAAGAGGAGGAGGGCGTCCCTGCTGCCTGGGAAGAGGAGGGCGCACACCCGCCCTCCGCCGACCTGCTCAATGGGCTTACGGACAGATCATTTAACAGCTTTGTGGAGTCGCGACGACTGGCCCCGGCCGTTGGCGTCGCTCAAACTCTGCGGAAAAACGCCGTCTCCTGGCCGGCCACGGTGTCGCGCTAATTAAACAAGCGGCGGCTAACCGACGAGATCGCCGCGGGGAGACACGGACGTCCCCGTAAGCCCTTTGCACGCTCGGCTCGGCTACAGCATTCGTTTCCGCTCGACTACACATTCCCTGCGCTACTGGAGTCCGGCACTGAAGCCGCAGCGCGTCAGCTTCGAGCCGCGAGAGGCGATTTAATAACTGCTCAGATATGCAGGGTGGGATGCGTCGCCGGCCGTGGTGGCCGAGCGCTTCTAGGCGCTTCGGTCTGGAACCGCGCGACCGCTACGTTCGCAGGTTCGAATCCTGCCTCGGGCATGTGATGTCCTTAGGTTAGTTACGTTTAAATAGTTCTAAGCTCTAGGGGTCTGATGACCTCTGATGTTAAGTCCCATAGTGCTCAGAGCCATTTGAACCATTTTTTTAGGATGCGTCAGGGACGAAGGGTATTAGACTGTATGTCTCCAGTTGCATGACTTGGGTCGTCAGAGTCTGTTCTCCTCGATCAGCTTCAAATATATGAGATTTTTACAAATTTTGTTCCGAAAAAGTAGTGAAACAATCAACGTAAATCTTTTTGCACATTATTCATCGATCCATGAACAACGTTTTCACATTTTTAAAAAAGAAATTCAGTCATCATTAAACTCCTCTCGGAGCATTTATAATTGCTCTGTCTGAAATGAGGTGTGTCTATAGCGGAAATCTTGCTTGCTGCAAATCTTATCTGAAATCAAACAGCAAACATTTTCTTAATATTCATGATATTGTGAACAGAGTAATAGCACAGCTTTTTTTGAAACTTGCAAAATAATAAAATGGTGGATGTTTGAAATAAAGATGTAGTTTTGTCCTGTGTTTTTGGTCCCATTTTTTGCAGTGACTAACGAATATATTAAAATTGAAAAAAAACAGCATATTACACCTTACGAACAGGCCTGAGGAGTAATTCATCCAAATTTCGGCAAGGTACCTTCATTGGCGTGCCCGCAATCCATTTCGCCAACTTAAAATACATTGTATCTCAGACTGACGCAATGGACTGTCGGGCACATTGATGAATGTGTCTCCCTGAAATCTGGATGAATTACTCGTCGTCCATATCTGCAAAGAATAATAGATTGTTTTTTTATTTTAATTTATTCATTAGTTATTGAAAAATACGTGACTAAAAACACACGACAAAACTACATCTTCGTATCAAACGCCAGCCATTTCATCATTTTGTCACATTTCAAAAAAAAAAACTGTCGTATTACTCCATGATCAGTATCCTACAGATTAAGAAATTTGATTTTTTTAAAAAAATTTTAGAGAAGTTTTGCAGACTATACAAGTCGCGTCACGCACAAACTTCACTTTGAATGAAAGCAGCTTTAATTCCTCGGATTGGGGAGAGGAGAGGGGGGGGGGGGCAAGGGCTTAATGTTGACCGCATTTCATTAAAAAATCAGAAAATGTTGTCCAAGAATCAATAAATAATATGCAAAAAGATTTACGTCGATTAATTCACTATTTTTTTCGAAAAACAAAGTGAAACTGACTTATGTATTAGTCTCAAAAGGGAGAACTGATCCTCAAGCTCCGCAGCAAACTTGGCTGTGCTCTTTCCGTGACCACGCAAGGCGGAAGAGATCGCCGTAGTGCGGCATCACACCGGAGATGTCGGATAAGAACTTCTGAAGGCGCACACATTCTGAGAAAACGAGTTCCTTCTGTTCGAAAACACAGAATGATCAGCGTAATGACTGACAGTATTGACGAGCGTATTTTGAATTTGTGACCGTATCACAAAACACTTTCCAGATTTACCGTAGTTTGTTGCAGTTTGGCAGCATAAACAATATGAATGTCTTCCTGCTTCCTTGAAATTCTTCAGCCTTCTTGTCACGACGTGGTTAGTTAAACACCACCTTTACTGAGTTTCCTTGAATAGTCAAAACTAAGGTAAATACTGCGTTATCACCAACTCCTTCAATTTATCAAAGTCGAAAAAACACGCATGTTGGCCATCTGTTTTACAAATTATTAACAATTGTGAACTTCGACCAGAAATAATGAAACGACTGATAAGTAAATGCGCCTTTTTTTACATATAATGTTACACCAAGTATGGGAGAGTGTTGTCCCTTGGACTACTTCACAGACCTTCGCCTCCAGAGATCCATGTAACAGAAATTTAACATATTTTCCGATTCCAGGTTGAAGTGATAGCATTCATTTTACGTGTGCTGTAGTCTTTTTCTGAAACCAAAAATAATTCCCGAAAGGTAAGGTTTTTGCAAATATGACCAACTGTCCCAAATTACTCCATATAACAAATGTTATATACAAATTTAAAAGTGTTGCAGTCGAGAAATCTTTCAGTACTCTACTTAATAGTCTGTTTTACGTTAGTAGTCAACCTCATACCAGTAATCATTAAGGAAATCAAATTAGGAAACATTATCGTTGAAAACCATTTACAAGTTAAAAACATTTTACAACAGAAACTGTCAGGAACCAACACAAATTTTCGTTATGAAGCCAGGGAAAATTTTTAGGTCCTTAAGGAAAAGCTATTCATTTGCAAATAACACGTGTTCCATGATAAAGAGAATATGAGTTGAAAGGTACAAGATGATGCTTAGCGTTCCACACTTATGTTACTTCTTTTAAAAATATTTCTACGCACCGTGAAACTCTGCAAGTGAAGAATTAAAAATATTCTAAAAATAGGTTTAAAATCTTATACAGCACTTAAACACGTAGAAATCTTAATTTTTACAAATGCTGCACAAATATCTCACAATAACAAAGACAGTAGAAAACACCGCAAATTGCTTATGTCGGTCTCCAGTGCGCGTTCGCTCAAGTGACTGCAAAATCGGGCACTAGACTGTAACACCGTCCAGGAAACATAGTATGTTGCTCTCCCCTACCCACAGTGAAATGAAAGAAATTTGTCAGAATATCTGGATTTCAGGATGAAAATCCCGGTTAACACTCAGCGAATTCATATTATACAGGTTTAAATTTTCTCGGAAAAATCTGTCTACATAAATTCTTAGTATGAAGTGTTAGGTAAGAACAGCATCGGAGTGGAATAATAAAGAAGACCATTTGCTTTTCATCAGATTTGCATTCAGATCATTACAATCGTTAGTGTGAGTATACTTGTCATAAATAGTTTTATTATACTTTTCAGAAGCGGCCTGCAAAGGCTGACTGTGACAGTTACTGCATAACCTGAGCTGTTTCACATCAGGGAGGCCCTCCTTTCTCTCCTTCATGAAGGTATTAGTGGCACACAAATTGTGAATGACGCAACTGGAATTCATAAAGTGCTGCCCATCGCTGTATTTTCGTTTTAACTTAAATGTTTCTTCACTTTTTCCCTACGTCCTCCACCCATCCGGACTGTCAGACATGTGGTGACTCGACGAGATAATAAAATAGCAAATAATTATCCTTTGTTGCGTTCCATGTTCTCATAACTTGAGTCAGCAAACTGTTGCTGCGACGATCTAGCAGTCTGTGACGTCAAACGAGGATTGCCTTGCGGTGTCTGTTGTTAAACGGAAATCCCGACGGCTCTCATCATTTCTGTTGCTCAATCGCCGCCACAGCCACCTACAGCATGAACGTCGTGAGAGGTTTTGAACTAGAGGTGTTAAGGCTAGAACTAACTTCCTTGTTTAGAATGAGACAGCGTACGCCTTACGAACTATATCGCCGAAGCAGTAGAAACGTGGGATGATACTGCAATTCTGTATGCAATTTCTCTAATCAAAGCTCCATTCTTGCAAGCAGTTGCGGAGGTCTATTCCTGTTCATTATTAAGAAGACATGCCCAGATAAGGACGAGGAAAGGTTTTAGAATGAATTTCTTGCATATTAAGTGAATGTTTTTGTTTAACAATGTCACTTTTCATTTATTTATCTTAGAGCATTATTAAGTATTGCGTACAAAACATGAACAATGATTTCGTTTCCAAGTAAGATAACCGAAGGATTGTGTCCTGGACAACGCGATCTGCAATGCTTATTGAAACGACTATCTGAGAACCCCAGCTATAAATCGAGAGGCGAACTGTGCGAACTACGCGGTAATAGCCTCCAGCAGCTATGAGACCCAATAAAATGTTTTCCTTATTTTGTAACAGACTGTCTAGACCATAAATGTTTGACCTGGTGATTAGTTTGTAAGGCTTGCAAGCTGTAATTACTACTGCAACGAAATAGTTTATTTCGAGCCACGGCTGCTGTAACACAGTGTTTCACGTATATAGTTGTGGGAACGTTCTGCTGTATTTATATTTGTAACATTGTACAAAGGACAAATATTGCTTTTGAAAATCAAATCTGAACTTCAAGGTCGCACAAATGTTACGTCCCTTATGTGAAGTTTATGGATTCGTTACAAGGCTGTGCATGTATCATAATTATTTGGGAAATCATCGAGAATTTATAGCTCATCTCCTTGAATGTATACAGAACGTCAGATTAATCGGAACCAAAGAACTGAGTGCGATGAAGGAGGCGGTAATAGTTTCGTTTTTGTGCCAACAGCTTACGGTGTCGCATCATGCTGACTTTAGTAGCTACAGTAAACGTTTGTGACAAGTTCAAGTTGGTGAATAACACAGGCAATGACATCCCTTTCCAAATAAGTGACACATTTTACAATATAAGAACCATTAGTTCAAAAAGTCTTTCCTTATCGTGTTTTAGGACAATTCAGAGACAGACTAGCGTAGTCAGTAATATATGTACAATCCTCTGGACTGGTTTTATTACTTTGCAGGGAAGAAATGCTATCTCCATTGTAGCAATCGATATTTATTTTACACCGTAAGTTCTTATAATTACTTCGTATGTTCTAAGCATCCGTATTCGTAACAACGAACGGTAAGAACTTCCCTGATAAAAGAAAAAACGTACTTGTTCTTGTGTTGTGTGTTAATAGTATTAATTGATGTTCGCTAATATTTCAGACAGCAGTGGACATTAGCCCAATCTCAATGGAATACTTCCAAGGTCAATGCCAAATTATGCTTATGTGACTAGAGATAAGATTACTTTCACCAATTTTCTTTGAACATACTGACAACTATGAGACTGGTTTCCAGCGCATCTGTGTACAGTTATGGCGATAGACAATGAAAATTACAAACCCATCTACAATGAGGTTTTTGCTATGAGGGTGGAGTCTGTTTTACACCGTTGCGGCAGTTTTATAAATTTTTCTCCTCAGCCGAATAGTGTAGTGTTGTAACTGTCACATAAACATTGCAAATATATGCTGTAAGTTTAGGTACGTTAACGGAAATGTGTTAAATACAATCACATCACTGTTGACTACAAGCTAAAGACTTCCGAAACTATATGGAGTATATGGAAACTATATGGAGTATTGACATTTTTGTTATAGATTTAGTGAAGTAATGGCGATATTGTTTCATGGTAATTTAAAATGGTTCAAACGGCTCTGAGCACTATGGGACTTAACTTCTGAGGTCATCAGTCCCCTAGAACTTAGAACTACTTAAACCTAACTAACCTAAGGACATCACCCACATCCATGCCCGAGGCAGGATTCGAACATGCGACCGTAGTGGTCGCGTGGTTCCAGACTGTATTGCCTAGAACCGCTCGGCCTCTCCGGCTGGCGGTAGTTTAAAATATAGTAAGTAATTTTTTTATGCTCTTAAGAGTAAATGGGACAGTCTTCAGCGTCTTGAAAATATAAACAACATAGCAAGAAAGAGTAATAAAAAAATAAGAAAATAGAAAATAATAGAGAATGTATAAGCAGTTATAAAGAAAGAACATAAGAAAATATTGTAACCAGAAACTGATCTAAGGAAAACTACGGATTGAGCGACAGTACTCTGGAGAAACATCTACATCTACATCTACATTGATACTCCGCAAGCCACCCAACGGTGTGTGGCGGAGGGCACTTTACGTGCCACTGTCATTACCTCCCTTTCCTGTTCCAGTCGCGTATGGTTCGCGGGAAGAACGACTGTCTGAAAGCCTCCGTGCGCGCTCTAATCTCTCTAATTTTACATTCGTGATCTCCTCGGGAGGTATAAGTAGGGGGAAGCAATATATTCGATACCTCATCCAGAAACGCACCCTCTCGAAACCTGGCGAGCAAGCTACACCGCGATGCAGAGCGCCTCTCTTGCAGAGTCTACCACTTGAGTTTATTAAACATCTCCGTAACGCTATCACGGTTACCAAATAACCCTGTGACGAAACGCGCCGCTCTTCTTTGGATCTTCTCTATCTCCTCCGTCAGACCGATCTGGTACGGATCCCACACTGATGAGCAATACTCAAGTATAGGTCGAACGAGTGTTTTGTAAGCCACCTCCTTTGTTGATGGACTACATTTTCTAAGCACTCTCCCAATGAATCTCAACCTGGTACCCGCCTTACCAACAATTAATTTTATATGATCATTCCACTTCAAATCGTTCCGCACGCATACTCCCAGATATTTTACAGAAGTAACTGCTACCAGTGTTTGTTCCGCTATCATATAATCATACAATAAAGGATCCTTCTTTCTATGTATTCGCAATACATTACATTTGTCTATGTTAAGGGTCAGTTGCCACTCCCTGCACCAAGTGCCTATCCGCTGCAGATCTTCCTGCATTTCGCTACAATTTTCTAATGCTGCAACTTCTCTGTATACTACAGCATCATCCGCGAAAAGCCGCATGGAACTTCCGACACTATCTACTAAGTAAGTAGACATCCGTCGTAAGCTATGATTTTTGATTGCTTCATCACTTACGTGGCCACGAAACGAGTCTTATACGTTCCAAGTGAACTTGTATTTTTGTAAAGATAATTATTACACCCTCGGAAGAGTACGCACTGATATTCTAGCTAGCATTATGTGTAGGATACTCTAGGTGCTCGGCTTTCGACCACAGTTACGTTGTGAGCAAGGTGTTAGATGCGGAAGACGGTACAATGAACTACGAGAGCGTGTTGAATAGTAATGCCTCCGAAAGTGTATGTGAAAACTCTTAAAGCTTTCTAAATAAAACAAACGTTATTAACCTTCTACGTCTTTATGCTTCATGTCTACATATTTATTTCTCAGCACAGTCAACCTGACAACCAACACATTTCTCCTAATGAAAGATCAATTTGTTGGCACTGTCACTGTAGAATGTTTGACTTTGTTGACGAAGCCACAGCCTCACTTCGACTTGCACCGCTTCATCACTGTGAAGTGAAGTCCTCGAAGATGTTCTTTAAGTTCTGGAAAGCGATGAAATTCCGATGAGGCCAAGTCGGGACTGTATGGATGATACCGATGACAGTGAATCCAAGGCATCGGATTGCTGCAGATGTCATAGCGCTCGTGCGTCGTCTGACATTGTCATGGTGACAGAGAGGGTGATAGGTGTCTGGAGAAACTCTTCGAATTCGAAGCTCGACATAGCACGCTTTTTCTCACGTACCGACATAGTTACGGTTCCTACCGCCACGTTACGCGCTAAAATTCGAAGTTCTCTAGCGGCATGGGACTACAAATATGTAGACGTGAAGAATAAAGATGTAGAATGTTGATAATGTTTGTTTTATTTAAAAAGCTTGAAGTGTTTTCACACAAAAATTCGGAGGCATCACTTTACAGCACGCTCTCGTACTAGGCGTAGCCAGCACCGAGCGACATGAGAGAGTAGTGTTGCCTACCTGTCAGGCGGACTGCGCCGCGCGGTGAAACCGCACACACTCTACTGTGTAGTGTCTTCACGACGCCGTATGGATGGTTGCTTTTTATTCTATCTCAGCGCTCAGTAATCTGTCTCGCTTCTCCCGGAACACGCTTCCACATAAAGACTCTACGTGAGGCGCTCAGTTAACTGTCGGGAACGGCGTTCTCTAGTGGTTGGAATGACGCTAGAAAAAACAGCACTCCTCGATTTATGGTGCTAGGTGCTGAGGGGCGCTCATGAAGAAAGGCTCCTCTAGCGTGATAAAACAATCTGATGGATATCCCTGGGCGTGGTCTTGTAGACACCTCAAAGAGCAAGCCTAGGTGACCAGGCTGTAGGCAACCCAGATAGCGGTTACTTTCTCACTAATCAAAGTCGTCACCTTCAAAGTCCAGAGTTAATTTATAGTAGGCCTTTCCATGTGTCCACTCTACGGAATTCGTTAGGATGTTACTCGCACAGAATACGTGCATCATTAATCTATTCCACATGAGGTACCCCGTTCTGTAGGTATTCCATGCTTTTATTGTTAAGGCTACTTAGTGAAAGACGTAAACTTTCGCTTGGTATTTTGCTTTTACTCACGATATCTACAACCGCCTTAAGGAAAGGCATTTTCAGAACATGTATTCTACATTTTCCGTTCTAGTAACATCCCGTGATTTCAGCATCATACACGCTTGATTCTGCTGTCATAGTTGTGTGAAATATCAGCATCGGTTTTAACAGTCTGTTTAAATCAGCTTCTTATATTATCCTAACTTCAAACGAAAAAGGGTATCTAAAACCTGATTACGTTAACTGATACGTTGACTGATAGAAATACGAGGACAGCCAGAGTAATTCCTTTTATTGATCTGTGCCTTAAAATAAATTTGATAATACTGGCTGATAAAAAAGTGCACGAAAACCTGATGTGGGTGCGACGGAGATCGTGCAGAATGGACACAAAATACGGTTAGGCTACTTCCAAAATCAACATTGGTTTTCGAATAAAAGAAATTAAGATTGTACATTAATAGAGTCACACTACATGAATTTATTGCTTCATATTCTGAAAACTGATTTGGTTTGGTGATACAGCGAGGCGGAGTATTTGCAATTTACTGGAGAATATATGAACTGTTTAGCTACATTCAGCATTTGTATTTGAAATAGTGAGGATGAGTAGGTGACGAAAGTGTGCTTTCAATCTTTAAATTTACTTCAAACTTGGAAGTCTCAATCTGTGCTTACCGGCCAGGACAGTTGTTTATTATTTATAATCCAATATTTTAATGCGAAATTTACGTAGGGTCCAGTAACGTATTTTATGCTGATAAAAATAAATTTTACAGCCTATTTATTGTCAGGCCCTTTAAAAGCGGTGGTTTACCCAAATGGAATTATACAGACGTATATTTTATTCTGCACATTAGTACTTGGATTAAGGCTATCTATTCTACTAAAATTTGCCGGGGGTGGATAACCACACAGTTATTTAGTTACCACATTTTTTTCTCTTTAGGATTCCACATTTTTGCCACACATACTACTAATTTTATCGATTTTGCGTTCAATAACACATCCTCGAAAGAATAAAGTGTTATTTCAAAAAAATAAACTCACCACCATCTTTAATAGGTTTTTTTTACTAACAAATTTATTAGAAAAGATTTGAGAAGTGCCATCGAAAGCCATGGACTCTGTTTTACACAATGCTGTTTCAAGGCGATCCTCTGACGATACTTTCTGAAAGTCAAACCCATCACTGGAGTTTGAAAATGCTACTAGCCAGTCAGAAAAGTAGCGTAAATTTCTTCAGTGTTCGAAATGTTTCGAGAGGTATCTCTTGAAAACTAATTCCTGATATTTATTAATGTCGAAGCCAAACCTCCCTCTGGAGTGGAGAAAATTATATGACCTACCGCGTAACATAACGGTATGAACTATCCAGTGGAATGATGCGTGTAAAACATGAATGTGCCAATGGTATTTAATACTATTACTACAAAAAGACTGTGTTCCAATTCATTCTGAGAATTTGGAAGAGACTCATCGGATCGAAGCCGTTTTGCTAATCCATCCCACAAGCATTCGATATTATTCAAGCCCGATGAAATTTAAGTCAAAAGACGGTGCGTAATTAATCCAGATACCCACCAAAGTAATCATTGTTATAGTGCCCTGGAAACAAAGGTCACTGAATGAACATGGTCACGTGAAAAACGGCTAAATAATTCCTTTCTATTAAGTACCAGTATAGTACCCAGTGAAAATGACTATAGCGGCGACTAAACCAATACAGAATACCCATCATGATTCAGCATGCAATACGTGTTGTCCAGTTTCCCAGAGTTCTCTCTACGTAAACTCGACGTGAGGTAGGGAATAGTTTAAAAGGAGACTTGACCTATGGTAGGGAATAGTTTAAGAGGAGACTTGTCGGGTCATATTTTGTGCCTCTATGGATCGTTACCGAAAGCAAGGCCTCTTCTTTTCATTTACTTTGTTTCCAGGAGATTTGGTAGTAACGCTAAAAACACTGTTCCTGTCTCATTGTTCCCCTACAAGTCGTGTTCTCTGAACACTCATAAAACACTACAGTCACTTGAGTGGCAGTTGTCTACTTAGAACCAAAAGCCAACATCTTCGTACTAGCTCCGAAAGGCCAAAAAATACTCTTCAGAACACTGTGAGGCCTTGCGTCTTCATAATGTTGAAATATTTTGGACGGAACTGAGCTCATATTGGGGTCACATAAGCTTTCCTGGTCGTAGAACTTTGATAAATATGAGTAACTCCACAGAGAGACACGTTCAGTCTCGTGGTTGCAGCACTGACTGTCACACATATTTGTCGCTTTCGTTGCCGCTTTAACTAACATTATAGTGGCTCATTCAGTTAATATTCACTTTCCAGTACCTACACGTTCATCGAAATTATTTTCAGTTCCACTATTAATTCCTATGCAAATGTTAATGTTTATTCAGTTGCTTAATGTACAACTTTTTTGAACATGACCTTCTGGAATAGTAAAAATGCTCCCAGAAATTCTTCAGTGCCAATGTATTGAATCTAATGTGCTTCTTCGAGATGTATGCGAAGGACAGCCACAGCATCTCTAAAACAGAGAGATTTGGTGAAAAACGCTGATTAGCGAGGAAAAGGTTGAGTCTGGGAGGAGATAGTCCGAGGTAAGCAAATGCAGAAAATAGGGTGAGCTATTCATTCCATAATGAAGATCATAATGTCTTCCATTGCCAAAATATTTTGGTGAGGAGATGCATCATCTTGACGAAAAAGTGTTTCTTCTGGAAAACCAGTTCTTTCTCACGTATTTTGGCATCAAAAGTGTTCACTAAATGATAATAAGATTCTTCTATGATATATGTATCTCTTCTGGGATGATCAACGAATAAAATCCTTCAGGACCCCAGTACCTCATATCACGATCATTCCTCAGTATAGTTTCAAAATAGTTTCGGTTCACTATTTCGATTGTGAGTTCTGTTTTAAAAATCAGTACGCGTCTCATCCATAGCGACATAAAACTGCACCGGATCACTTTTACTTTTGTGAATGTGTTCCAAAAAATATTCAAAAATATTTCTGTTCTGAGAAGTTTCGTTCCATTTTGAGCAATAGCGACACTCATCATGAGCAAAACTTAGTCACGTGTCATTCATTCTACAAAATGTGTTCGACATATTTCTTTTAACTGTAGGAGTCTGCTATTTTTCGCACTAAGTTCTGCACTTGTATCCACACCTTCCTCTTTCGTGATCATATCTTTACATTCATCTTCATGTTCCGTGAGCATTTATGTAACACTTTAGTAAGGATTGTATGTCATTACACCTCTTACCATGCTACCACACTGGGGCAGTATGTCGCCTTAGAGCCTTATGTTCGGTTTCCTTAACAACAGCAACGTATATTACTAGAATCCTCCTGGCTTATCTCAAGTATTTTATTACTGTCCTGCATCTGATTCCACATCTTCATTTCGTGTCGCTCTGTAGTACAGGAATATAAAACTATGTGAGTTTCCATAAGCTTAAAACTGATTACGTTTTCTGATAGTATCTGGTTTTTTCACTTGTTTGCATGGATTAAGTATCATTTATTCACTTTAGATATATCTCCCCTTCACACTGAGCGACTGAGTCCTGGAACCGAAGGTTGGTTTGATGGCGAGAGCGCTTTACTCGGTATGGTTTTATTGCATGTGGCACGGCCTTGCTTTACTCTGACATTAGATTTGATCAGTTATAGACCAATTACAGGGCAATCTACAGTTTAACGACGATTCCGAACCAAGGTGTAAGTTGGTACTTACTTCACTAACATGTAATAGCATGAGGTGAAAGAAATAATAAATAACAGAAAAATGGAGTAAAATATTCTTCTTTCTGGTCACATATACAAGGTGAAACTCCGTGTGATCATGTTTTTGTTATCAATCGGCAACATGCCGTAGTGTTGAAGACAATAATTGGTTGTCCACCTGCATTTACTATTTGTAGAATATCATGTCAAATAAGGCCACTGCGTTTCATTACACGACTAATGTTTCATGAACCTATGTTAAATCATTTGAAAAAAAAAAAAAAGAAACAATTTTACACTTCTGTAGATGAGCCATGTGTGAACTCAGTAGCAAATGCAAAGAACAGGTGGCAACAGTTAAATACATGAACTGGAAACTAATTTCCTACTTACTGGGATTATCACAACCAAGATCCCTCTCCCTGTAACGTTTACATCGGTATCCATGAGCACTGAACGACTAACAAACGTGTTACGCCCGTGTCGTAAAGAGTAGAAGAACGTTTGGTACTTGGGTCTGTCAACGCTATTTATAAATAGCACTCCAAAATACACTTACCTTTAACCATAACAGGGTTCTCAGCTTTCAAATTTATTGCCACGTGAGCCCGACTTGCACACCCCTGAATCGGTTGAAGTAACCGTATCTGGAGTACGGTCGATTAATGTGTTGTCCAAAGGTTCATTAATTTGACAAATATTTTCCGATATACCACCAGAAAGACAGCCTTTTTTTGTCGACCGTTACGGATGGCAAGGCGGTATTGTGCTCGCACAAAGTGAGTGTTGAGCTTGCACAAAAAGTGCGCTTATAACGTTTACACCGTGCGGTCGAAGGCACAAAGGGATGCTATGCCCTCCCGTGAAAGGTGATCCTCTGCCGCGAGCTGCACGCATCACACCCGCCAACATAAATCAACGTCACATCCGGAACGCGTATGACAGATCCCGAGTAATTAATCTTAGAATCTTGTCAATTGTGTGCTTGAGAGCTTCGGAACGGAACAGAGGAGCGGGCCGAGGATGAAGGAACGGGAGGGCGAGAGGACGGGCTGCGGCGCGGCGGCCAAATAAAATGAAAGGAACCCTGCATTAACATAAACTGTGAAAGGCCCTGCCGGGCCATCCGTGGAAATAGCAGCCTAGCGGCGGGTGATCTCTTTTTCACAAAAAGCAAATGTGAATTCCGAGGTGGGCTCCGCATGTTTCCAGTGCCCATGGAGCTGACGTGTCGTTTGATAACTACAGAGTTCCAGACGATAGCGTTTGCTCGGTATTAGTCGCTCTCGTTAAATTAAGTATAGGAGAAACTGCTGAAAACAGAGCTGTCGAAATGGGAAATTGATTTACTGATTTATTTCAGCGTTAGTTTCCGATCTGTAAATAGTTTTGTAATTTAAGCTCCGTCGTCATTTACTTCCATAACAAATGCTTTGTTGCTTAAATCCTTCTTCTGTCCCTTGCGTACTGTACGCTTCGTTTCTCCATACTTTTGACTTTTTAAAGCCTTCAGTAACCCTGCTGTTATTTTCTGGGGCAGTTAAAGACAGCATTCAACGTCGTTGGCAGAAGCGTGTATGGGAAAGAATATTAAACTCCGGGTGCTGCAAGATATGATTAATGTGATATGCAGCATCGATACTGCTACAGGATTGTTACAGATACAGGCAGATAGCTGACATCTCAGATATATATAAAGCATGAGAGTTAAGTAATGGTATAGGATATCTCCAACGCTGTTTGTCGTTTCCTTCCTTCCTTGTTGCGAGGGTCCTACTATAGCTGTTGCTGCATCTCGCACCTCTGTCGCCAGATAGCTCAATCTCCCTATTCTTCCTCATCCTCTTCCATTCTTTTTCTCTCCATCACTTCTTGGATACCACTTAGCCACACTTTCCGTGGTGTTCCTCTTCTTCTCCTTCCAGGAGCTCCATCCTAGCTGTCTATTTTTTTCGGAAATACAAAAAAAAATGAGCCTGTATCCTTTCTCTTATTTCCTCATGTCTTACGCGGTTAAAGTGGTCCATTTATAAGGCTCAACGTCTCTTTTCACTTCCTCCTGCGACTTCCCAGCACTCACTTCCGTAAGTTGTATCGGTTTCACGATGGATTTGTATGAATGAATTTTAACCTACAAACTGATTTTTGAAGACAAACGTACAGGGTTTAATTTTTGGATAACCCCCAAACCCTGCCTGATCCGTTGCTGGATACCTCTGTCACATCTACCATCACGTGCTAGGACACTACCCAGGTACTTAAGCTTTTTACGGACTTTAATAAGATATCCGTCAATGTTTAGGCTACTTCCCTCTTCTCCGCAACATAGACATTGCCTCTTATCAAAATTGATTTTCAAAACACACTTTTTATTTCCTTCCAGCAACTTCTGGAGCATGTCCTGCAACGATCTGATAATCAACACAGAAAAATATGTACGTACAGTGGTTCTCTACTTCAATCCCCACGCCCATGCACTTTCTACACCACAGATTTAGTGCCTTCTGGACATACATGTGAAAGAGTGTGGAAGACAAACCGCATCCTTGCTTCAGTCCTTTAGTTATTTGAGACCTCTCTAGAAATTTCTTTCCCGTCTATAGTTACCTGTTCTGCTGATTTGTATAAGTTTATCATGCTTCGTACATAAAGGTTTGGCAGTTCCCCGAACCACAGCACCTCGAACAATAGCTGTTGTGGCACTATGCCGTATGCTTTCTCAAGCTTTATGAAAAACAAATGACTACTTCGATTCCTTTCCAATCTCTTCTCCATGACAGGGTAAAGATGTTACCTACACATGACCTGCCTCTTGTAAAGCCATTTCGTTCTTCCACTTCATTTACAAACTTCTCCTTTCTTGATTTTAAAATCCTACCACACAGCCTGGTAGTTGTACTTGTGACACATATGCCACGGCAATTGTTACACGCTTTCTGCTTTCTTTTTACGTATGGGGCCTAGATGTACTAAATTCCACTCTGCTGGAATTTCCTTCCAGTACGACATACATTTTTTGTCGTTTCACTGAGTAAAATATTCTGAGCCAGGACTTGAATCATATCTTCATAGAAGCTGCAACCCCCTCTTAATATGACCTCCGCAGATGAACGTTGGGTTTCTTCAAGTAATTCCTTCTACCACAGTGTAACAGACCGGAATTTTTTATTACTGTGACATTTCCGTACATCAAGGTGATTTTGTATGGACTCCAATGAAGGTTTTATCCTTCTAGTTGTAAAATCATAACCTGAGAGTCTTTGAAACATTAACTAAATGCTGGCAATAAAGTTATAATCGAAGAGAAGAAAAACGTGCACCAGCTAAGCTCTAGTTATAGCTTAAATCACTAAAATGAAACTAATGGCATCCTTGGGATACAGTCCCGTCCAGTCGAAGAAGACCATGATTGGAATGCTATTGGAACAGTTATTGCTTCGATGTGACGTCATTTTTAAAGAGGACAGATATACATTAATTGGATGAACAACTACCAGATGTTACGCAATCAAATTGGAAGAATCCTCTAAGATAATCGGAGCTCCTAAATTATTTTATTTGGCAGATTACTAGTTTACAAGGGCAAAATATTAAGAAAAAAAACATATAACACAGATTCCCTCCAAGCCACAAAACGTTCCAATAGAGTATTTTAAACAAGAAATGACTGTATAAGGAGCGAACTGCATGTTCTATGACTGCCAGACAAAAGTAGAGATGAGGGAAAGCATCGAGGGAAAATAAAGCGTGACGTTACATTGACAGCGTTAAGAGAGACTGAATTTAACTCAGCTGATGAGGACGAAGAAGGAATCGCCTCTGGCCATGTCCACCAAACCAGTCGGCGCAAGGAGGTAAAGTGTCCGTGGGATATAACAAATATGATAGCAGGAGGCTGATCTACCTTAATATTTTACAATTTGTCTACTTACTTTAGTTGTAACGTTAGCGTTTTGGTTTCCAAAATTTAATAAAAAAGGAAATTGTGACTAAATACTCATCAGTGCTGATACTGAGTTATTGGATTTTCTGTGAGAATGTCATTTTTGAGTACTGATATGACACTAAACGGTTATAGGGTCTCTTGTTAGTTGTTTGTTGAGGAAAATTGCCTTTAGCTTAACCGCATTTTGAGAAAACCAACACGTGTGTGTGTGTGTGTGTGTATGTGCGTGTTAAAGCTTATAACAACTCACTTCATCCAACTAATGCAGGGTGCCCGACCTACTGTGTCACAGTTTAAGGCCAGCTACAATAAATAAGCAGTCAGTAAATGAGAGCTAGAAGTTAGGTTGAAGTTAGGTGTCAGAACGTAGTTTACCTTTATGAGTTTATGTATCACAGAAGAAATAAAGCTGTTACCACATGGTAACAAAAGGTAAATATGTATCAGTTTTAAGTAAGGAACACATTTATCTACCGATACAAACATTTATGGCTGTTAAACATCCAGCAAATTACTCGCTCCTTCTGAACAATCAATTGCCAAAAATATAATTTAAATTTATTGAACCATTTATGCAATATATCAGTATTCCCTTAACGTAGGATGCGCTGTATATCGACAACTGTTGGAGCAGCTCTGCGATACGTCATCTAATTGATTAAAATGTTGAAGAAAACCTTTTTTTAATAGTTGTGTGCTATTCTAACTGCAACAATTTTGTTAAGAATGTGTAGAAAGATACAGTTTCTTTCACCGTATACCTTCTTTGTCAGACACAAATATTTTCTTTCCTGATTCTGTTATTGGTTCTCGAGACACTACGTTTATTTCGAAATCCAATCATATTTCTGTATCTTGTCCAACATGTCCTACATTTTCTGGATTATTGGTTAGTAAACCTGATTTCCGATTTCAGTATCTCATTTCAGTTTGATAATAAATCAGGGACGCCTTTTTCTGCTGTCCAAGTTATAAATTTTCAACAACTTCGTTACGACATCTACTTTAAGTTTTGAGATGCCAAATTGTAACCAGCTTCATTTTTTCAGTACGATATCGTTCAGTCGTGGAGCGAATGCATACCAACCATGGTTAAGCTCCTATCACTAACATCGGAAAGGCGTCAAAGATTACCATTTCTGTGACTATCAGAAGAAAGAAGGAGGAGATGTAAATCACTTTCTGTTTTCATGCATTTTTTCGTAGACAAAACCAGTTACTGCAAACCCTTGTGAAAAATGAAGGTTTATAACAAGTTCTCCTGCTTTACTGTGCCAAGAAGATACAAAATATACAACGCTCTCGGTAATGTTTAACGAGATAGTAGTGAGTTTATGAAATTCCGTGTACTACCAGTGGTTGGATAAACTATTGTACGCAGTCTCTGTTGAGCTCTGCTTTATATTCTATTTTGTCAACTTTTGGTATCATGTATTCTGTAGCAGTATATATTGTGCGTTTGTGTATGCTGTAAGATAATCTTAAATCATTGTTTAAATTATTTATACTGTGATTTCTCTATATAATATTTTATATTTGTATCAAGCTAATAGCAGTACGGTTCAACAAACCCAGCCAAGTAATAGAAAACCGTCTTCTTTTCCTGTTGGTATCTGTAATTATTCCTGTTTGTTGTAGTGCTGTTTTGTTGTACAGAGTGTATCATTTATCTTGACCACCGCAAATAACTTTCTTTCCAGAAGTGAAACACGTTTTCGAGCAGGTGTCGAGGAGATGAATTGGATTACCAAATATAAACTATAGGGTGTTATTTGAGAAGGGCGTACTGTTGTTCATAGCTTCATGACGAGCGAAGTTGCAAGGAAGGTGATGACGCTAGTAGTTAAACAACATTTATCATAGGTAGGGAGCAGGTATGTAGTAAGGCGCCAAGAATAATTTTCACGAGGGTACTAGCACAAAGTTTCATTAGATTACTTTTCGGTGCTTGATGACAAACATACAATTTCTTGAAAGACATATAATCACATTTAATCATTTAGGAACGTTTACTCAAGTTAAATAATATCTGTAAAATTAATAGACAATAAAAAGCTTTTACTAAACGCATAAATTAAACAATTCTTATTTCAAGAAATTAACGAGACGCTTCTGGTTCACTGGTATCGAATAAACATGTACACTGAAGCCTTGGAATAGCAGCAACAGTTAATAAGGATAACAAATAATTTAAAACTGTAACAGAAGGAAAGAAACACCATTAAAATGAATTTTTAGAACGTTAAAACACCGGTTGAAACAAGTAATAAAACCTGGCTACCAAAACGCAGGAGGTGTCAGTTACATACCTTCAAGCAGCAAATATAAGCAAAGGAATTGTGGTAAGGCGCTGTTGCAAATATGTTCTGCTCTGGCACTCCCGAAATTGTCGTATAACGTAAGGAAAGCAGAATGGTTAGAAGATCCCCCAGCTGAAAATAATTTAAAATATTTAATACAATATTCAGCTGTTATCATTCGAGCCATAGGGAGATAAGAAACATGTTATCACTTACGATAAAAGAAACTGATAAAAACACACATGAATTATTAACCATATCAGCGCCAGTTTTCCGGTGAGTCCCGCACGTACAATTTTAGCGAAAAGTTCTCACCAAATAATTTATTTTCGTCCGTGATCACCCTGGAGCAACAGTGTCACCCCATATTACAACTCGGCCACAACATGGAAACGCATTGCACCCCGGTATGAACAGTGACACAACTCAAAACTGCAGAACTTGAGAAAAATCAACTTAAAGAGTTCCACAAAATTTAAATAGAAATAGTATAAGCGCCCTTTAAATTTCAAGTAAGTAAGTTTTCTAGTAAATTTCATTATAGTCTGTACAACAGTAATATTGACATGTAGTTTGGCGCTCGTCGAATATGAGATGTTATCAGGTAATTAGTACGGCGATGACTTGTTAGGAAGAATATTTATTACCTGAGGATGGTTTTTATAGTGGCTCGAAACCGGTCGTGACTTTTAATAAACAATATTCTACAGCCAGTGTGGATTATTTATTTCAAAATGAGGTAACTGTTAATTAATTCTTCGAGTTGTGTAATTTTTCTTGATTTTCTAAAAATTTTTTGTATTATGATCTCTCATGTAATGCTTTTGCCATTTTTCCTCATATATATAATTACTGTAATACAGTACCATATTCGAACCTCGGCCAGGCAAAAATTAACACTTAAGTTAATCAAGTTAAAGCAAGAAATGAAAAACAAGTTCGAATTGTTGTATTAGAAAATTACAAAACGAAAAATTTTAATTTACGAAAGTTAATACAATTCAGTAAAAAGCATCAGTTAGATACAATTTCAGGAACACTATTAATGAAAACATAGCATCATAAATGTAGAAATATTTTTCGGCGAGGAAAGGGATTCAATATGAATCTTATACGCTGCAACGCACAATATTTCATTATATGTACAAAAGTTGTAATCGTCAGAACAGTGTCTGTTTCATCAGATATGCATGCATGTCTCAAGGATACTGTAATGAAAGATACAGACGCTTTATAAACAAAGATATTGTAATAATGAATGATGTTAACAATTGCATTCACTTTACCTTATACATAACAAGTTCCACAGGTCAGAGTGTGGCGCTCTCCTTGAATGACCCTTGCACACCCGACAGTAGCAACGCTGGTGTGACACTGATTCTTGCCGTGGCGAATCATAACTGAGCAACTGCCATGAAGTGGACAAATTGAGAAATAGAGATGTGACGTTTTCGTGCAGGTTGGGGCACTTCTGGTATTCTTTTCTGTGACAAAAGCTAAAAACTGCCGTTTTCTGACTTGTGTCACTTTTCTTGCCGGCGGTGCGATATGGTAGTGTATTGCCTCTATCCTATCACCACTATAAATGTCTGGACTGCAACACACTATTGATTCCGTGAGCACGACTGACTCGCGTGACGGAAACGCCTTCCGTCTCCTGCGGGCGCGGAAGACGAAGACTTTCCCCGTAAGTTAATCAAAGATAGAATAAGAAGCTGTTCGATACGTTTTTCATTTTGCTTCTGGACAAAAAGTTATTTGGGGCGGCGAAGACGGATGGGACACACTGCGTAAAACAGTTGCTTTGGAAAGTGCATGTCTATTTTACATTCTTCTTTGCGAGCTTGGGGAACGGTGTTTCGGTATAGTGTTTCGTGCTGGAATCGAAACTGCCTGCTAGACTCAAGCCTTTCTCCTGTACATAAATTTGTAACTACGGAAGAGGCTGCAGACTTTCCAATGTAAGAAGAACCGAATGTTTTCTACGTTCATGCATATTCAGCAAATAAGATCTCCATATCAATACGAACACTTAGGAGCAGACGGTAACTCGGCGCCTCCGAAACCTTTTTAGCCGACAGTTAATGGAGGGACGCGGACGCACTCTGCGCAGCCAGTGGGCAGCGGGCAGCGGGCAGCAGGCGGCGGCCCCTCGGCGCGAGTAACGCGTCCGAGCGGCCGTTCCTCAGCCTCATTGTCCTTAAGCTTTATCTAATAGCTCGGCGACGCACGTGCTGCTCATCGCAATGCGCGGCTGCGTGTAAGCTGGGCTCCCAGATGCGACAGTTCCGACCCTCGGCCGTATCGCGGCAGCCGAGGGGTCTCTTAGCGCAGCTTAAAACGTGCATCACTCAGCCCTTATACCGTAGCTCGCGTGGCGCAATTACGTTCATTGTTTATTGATGAGGTGACCGCCGGCGGCCTGCAACTGTAGAAATTCTATTCGGTCACCGGCGAGCGCAATTTATCGGGGCCGGGGCTTTTTAAGATGCAGTCCTGTCCCGAGCCACATGCTAAAGCGCTCCGTGTTTAGAATAACCTCCGACGACTTGCAATGCTCGCGCGCGGGAAGCCGACGCGGACATTAAGTTGTTTGACGGGCGAAGGCTGCTCCCGGACTCGGCGCGCTCCGTAACTTTGCTTTCTTCTCATGCTAAGAACGGCGGAGGGCCGATGGACTTTGGAGTTTCTTTTCGAGGAGTGTTCACCGATCACGGCGAGGTAACCGACAACTAAAAATACTCGTTCGAAATTTAAAACACACGCGCTGATAGATTACAATCGGTATACCACCGACATAAAAACGCAATCGAGTCGTTAAACGACAATTCAGGAGCTCACCGCAAAGCTTTAACGAAAACCGATATTGAGGGTACGTTTTACAGTATATAGGCTAGTAATAATTCCATTAATGCGCACAATAATTCCACGGCTGACCTAATCTTCTTCCGTTTAAGTTAGTCATTATGTATCCTCTGTACGTGGACCGCGACCGGATCATGAAGTAGTGATTGTATTCCACCCCTATTTATAGCCTAATTCGACTCTGTAACTATAAGATATCCAGTCTGTCAAGCCTCCGCCCTCTCTCTCTCTCTCTCTCTCTCTCTCTCTCTCCCCCCCCCCCCCCCACACACACACACACACACTCCCTCCCCAAGAAGAAACAGTAACTGTAAGAAATATGGAAATTCAATAAATTCAATCTAGGGTGAGTCCAAAGCCTTCATCTAATTATTAAGCATGGGGTTTTCCGCTTACGGCTGTCTTTTTTTTTAATTTATTGCTGTTGCATTTGTTATTCAACTGATTAAGCTTATCCATTATGGATATTTTAGAACCTCTGACTGTTAATTGAATGGAAATGCATACAGCTGAAACCAATCACTTCTTTGAATAGTTATTTATTGTTCCATGAACCGGTTTTCGAACCTTTTCGGTTCATTTTCAGATGGTGCTCTGGAAGTTACATCACTGCTTCTAGCATAATGATGGGTGCTGGCTCTGTGATAAAAAGATGGAATTTTAATATATCGCCATGACTATTGTTTATCGGTCGATCCAGTCCCAAACATGCTCAATGGGGGACAGATCCGGAGATCTTGCTGGCCAGGGTAGTTGACTTACACCTTCTAGAGCACGTTGGGTGGCACGGGATACATGCGGACGTGCATTGTCCTGTTGGAACAGCAAGTTCCCTTGCCGGTCTAGGAATGGTAGAACGATGGGTTCGATGACGGTTTGGATGTACCGTGCACTATTCAGTGTCCCCTCGACGATCACCAGTGGTGTACGGCCAGTGTAGGAGATCGCTCTCCACACCATGATGCCGGGTGTTGGCCCTGTGTGCCTCGGTCGTATGCAGTCCTGATTGTGGCGCTCACCTGCACGGCGCCAAACACGCATACGACCATCATTGGCACCAAGGCAGAAGCGACTCTCATCGCTGAAGACGGCACGTCTCCATTCATCCCTCCATTCACGCCTGTCGCAACACCACTGGAGGCGGCCTGCACGATGTTGGGGCGTGAGCGGAAGACGGCCTAACGGTGTGCGGGACCGTAGCCCAGCTTCTTGGAGACGGTTGCGAATGGTCCTCGCCGATACCCCAGGAGCAACAGTGTCCCTAATTTGCTGGGAAGTGGCGGTGCGGTCTCCTACGGCACTGCGTAGGATCCTACGGTCTTGGCGTGCATCCGTGCGTCGCTGCGGTCCGGTCCCAGGTCGACGGGCACGTGCACCTTCCGCCGACCACTGGCGACAACATCGATGTACTGTGGAGACCTCACGCCCCACGTGTTGAGCAATTCGGCGGTACGTCCACCCGGCCTCCCGCATGCCCACTATACGCCCTCGCTCAAAGTCCGTCAACTGCACATACGGTTCACGTCCACGCTGTCGCGGCATGCTACCAGTGTTGAAGACTGCGATGGAGCTCCGTATGCCATGGCAAACTGGCTGACACTGACGGCGGCGGTGCACAAATGCTGCGCAGCTAGCGCCATTCGACGGCCAACACCGCGGTTCCTGGTGTGTCCGCTGTGCCGTGCGCGTGATCATTGCTTGTACAGCCATCGCGCAGTGTCCGGAGCAAGTATGGTGGGTCTGACACACCGGCGTCAATGTGTTCTTTTTTCCATTTCCAGGAGTGTATTTACAGTGTGACAGCGAAACTTCGCCAGCATCCAGCATGTGCTATTCAACTGTTGCTTGCAACAAAGTTGACTAAAAGATGTGGCTTCGGCCTACTATGCTCAGAGAAGTATATTTTTTTATTTACGTGTATTAAGGTCGATATAAGGGCAAATATTTTAATCAGACTGGCGACAACATGAGAGCACAATGTAAAACAAATAAATGAATGAATTACTGCTAGAACAAGCTTAAAGTGATCTGATGTCTTATTTCTACTCGTATATTAACGTATAATACAGCTCATAAACTGAATGTATTCAGCCTCTGTTCTCGTCTTGTCTAAACTGTTTATCGTTCATATTTCATCTCTATACATGTCTACACTCCAGGTAAATATCATCAGAAAAGATTCCTTACACTTATTCTCTTTCTATGTTAACAAATTTCTCTATTTCAGAAACGTTTTTCTTGCCTGTCTACTTTGGCTTTCATCAGTTATTTCGCTGCCCGAATACCAAATCTCATCTACCACTTTAAGTGTTTTGTACCTAATCTAATTCCCTCAGCATCACCTGATTAAATTTGACAAGAATCTATTATCCTTGTTGTGCATTTTTATGTTCATGTTATATATACTTCAAGGCGCAGTCCATTTCGTTCAACTGTTCTTCCAAGTTTTTTGCTGTCGGTGATAAAATTACAGTGTCATCGGAAAACCTCAGAGTTTTTATTTCTTCTCCCTAAACTTAAATCTTACTTTGATGTTTCTTTGTTTTCCTTCACTGCTACTTAGTGTATTTGCGTGGTACTTGTTATTCAGGCACAAAACAACATTTAGTGCAATTTTGGTGTTATAATTTCGAACAGTAATAAAGTTTGTGTATATACGCTTCATTTGCTTCAAACGAATTGTCGTATGGATTAATTTTACTCCTGGGGATTGTTACATACTGACCATTGTCTGATTTAGAGTTCAGCTCGTTTCTTTGGTAGAAGCACTTGATTACTAACACGTAACAACAAACATATAATCACCGAAAGGCGGCATTGTGCCGTAGGGTCTTCTTTTTTTATTTTACGGATAAAACAATCTAGACCAAGTTTCTATTTAAATTTTATTACCGGTGTCAAACGACTATTGCCATCTTCAGATCTGAAACTTTTGTTACGACAAGCGTTAGTTAGTTTGCATTGTTGAAAATTATAACCTTGCAGGCGATAGAAAAATTCGTGCTGTACGTTAATTTCATACCTGAAGATGCCTAATTCGGTCGAAACTCGCAATATAAGTTACATAAAACGTGTTCTAGACTGTTTGTTATGATAAACAATATCTAATGCCTTTCACCTGCCACTGCGCACTTGAGACCCTGTAACCATCTGAAGCATTACTATATGTTTCTCAAAAGATGGGCCTTATTTGCAGCTAGACATATGATTCCAACGTAATCAACGCTTAACACCGTCAAGTCGTTCCGGAGTTGAAATTGTGCAGATGGAAGGAGGACACAAAAGCACAACTTCAGCAACCAGACGTCGGACTCGAGGCCATCAAAGACTGTTCTCATACCGAAGAAAAATGAATGTGTACAAATAGCAGTAAGTCTGTGCCTAGAACAGCACTGCGGTAATCTATGCCAACTTTGGATTACTGATCTACCTTTTAAGACGTGCATACTTCTGTATCATCTATTATGTTTGGAAACCTGCTTCTACAATTTACAAAACGGAAGAGAAATACACAGAGGATTTTCGAGCGTGTAAAGCGGAGATACATCTTGTTAAATGATTTTAGGGCCTCCGCTTATTAATTTAAAAATGCAAAATTCTCATCGCAACTGAAAAAAACAGAAAATGTGTGAAATTTTACTACAGTCCTCTTGTTTTTTATTGTCGCCAACGTGCGGAACAAAATAGTGAGTGCTTTCAAAAGTATAAGATTTAAATAAGGTATACTTGCATGTTGACAAGCAACTACGTCTGTTCCCATCTCCGCAGATCAATAATGGATTAAAAGCAGAGTATCCTAGCATATGTTACACGGGCCTTTGCTTGACGACAAGAATCAGTGTTAAATTTGAGGAAGATTACAGAAAATTAGTGTCGAAAAGAAACGTAAGTACACGTAAATAGTCCATTTAAAGTACTCAACAGTAATGATGATCTCTAGTGTTGCAGAAACATTATATTTCCTATTAGTGAAGGTACCCCGTAGACAACACGAATGAAGCTGATTATGTGCTTCTTATGAAATAGATCTTGCTGTTTTCGTTAGGCATTTGAATGTAAGTGATTGCTTAATGCTACTCGAAACAACCATGTGCAAATTTGTGGATTGCACACGATTTTTATTGGTACACGAGAATATGGTAAGTAGAGGACAATGAAGCAAGCAGTTAATAACAGTAAACATTGGTCCGAAATGCAGTGGTTTCCCCGGTACTGCCACATTTCCTACCTAACCTTCTTGCTGGCCGTATGTATCTTCATTTCGTGCAACACAAGCTGATCGACAATATGGATGATGTTTCTTATGCTGAAAGGATGTGAAGGCAGTGCAACGTGACCCATTCATGAGGGTGTTCAATAATAAGTAGTACGAATCTCCGATAAGGGGTGTATCCGGTCGTGGCTCGCCAATTCCATGCCTCCATGGTCCGCCGACCTGAACCCAGTGGATTTTTTGTGTAGGGATATTTAAAATGTTCGGTGTATTCCAATACTGTTTATACCGTCGATGAACCCCGACAACGCATTGTGGATGGTTGTCAAGGCTTTCGGGACACGCCTGAGATTTTCGAGCGTGTCCAGTATCGATGAGGAGCCGTGCTGAAGGCTGCCTTCACTTTAATGGTGAGCATGTGAAACACTTGTTGTAATTTGTTTGTCATAAAGTAATTATGTGCCATTAGGATCCTCGAAAAGGGATAGGCTTGCTAACTCTGGGCTTAAAGTTCTCTTTAGCTAGTTAGAATGAGCAAACAGACCCCTTTCGTCATGAACCTCTTTCTCTCCATCTCCTCCTCTTCCCTTTCCCTGTCTTTTTCCTCCTTCCCTCTCTTTTCTCATCTCGTCCTACCCCTCTCTCTGTCCATCTACTCCTCTTTCCTCTTTCCTTCCTCTTTCCGTGTCCTAATCCCCCCCCCCCCCCTCCGTCTGTCCGCCTCTTCACCGCTCATATCAGTGTCCATGTACTCTTCTCCCCTCTTTGTTATCCGTCTCCTCTTCCTCCCTTCTCTCTCCACGTTATCACGCTCATCCCAATAAGAGGTTGGTGGTTCTTTCCCCACAGTAATTCTTTCAAGACCGTGACAAATACGTGTGCCAAATTTGGTTGAAATTGTTCCAGGGGTTTAGGATTAACTTTTTACTCGTGGCTTTGATCGCGTACGCACATACCAAATATATTTTACATTTATCTGGCATATTTCACACGTATTTGTACACATATTCCATCTGTATCTCACGCGAATTTTGCCCTGCAGTTTAATTTCCACACAGATCAATATTTATGACGCAGATAAATATTTATGAACTATGTGCTGTACTATGACATAATTTGGCAGGTGGTATAATTAAATAATGTCCAAAAAATGTGTCGCGAATACAGTTGGTCGTAAAGAAGTAATGAATTAAAACGTCATGCTTCGTGCGGCAGTTTTACTGCATGAACAGCAGGAATATAGTTAGCGATAACCTGTTTTTTTTTCATCATTTTGTAGGGCTTTTCAGCTAGAAAAGTGTCTTGAAGGTTTGAAATTACGCGTAAAGTTTGTCGCAAGTTACTAAGTGCTCTCATTCTCAAATACAGGATGACAAGTATGGGTATTCATGGGCTACACTACTTTTTACAAGTCCGTATCCCATTTCGTAGGTAGATGGTTCTTATCCCCATAGCTATTATTTCCAGAGGGCAAGTGATGCGTGTACCAAGTTGGTTGAAATCGGTTCAGCGATTTAGGAGGAGATAAGCAACATATATACATACACTATGTGATAAAAAGTATCCGGACAACCCCAAAAACATACGTTTTTCGTATTAGGTGCATTGTGCTGTCACCTACTGTCAGGTACTCCATGTCAGCGACCTCAGTAGTCATTAGACATAGTGAGAGTGCAGAATGGGGCTCTCCGCGGAACTCACGGACTTCGAACGTGGTCTGTACGCGAGATTTCCACACTCTTATACATCCCTAGGTCCACTGTTTCCGATGTGACAGTGAAGTGGAAACGTGAGGGGACATGTTCAGCACAAAAGCGTACAGGCCGACCTCGTCTGTTGACTGACAGAGACACCCGACAGTTGAAGAGGGTCGTAATGTGTAATAGTCATACATCTATTCAGACCATCACACAGGAACTCCAAACTGCATCAGGATGCACTGCAAGTACTATGACATTTAGGCGGGAAGTGAGAAAACTTGCATTTCATGGTCGAGCGGCTGGGCGAATTCCCGTTGAGCGTCATCTGCCAGCTAGTGTAGTGGCAACAGTTAAATTCGGAGACGGTGGTGTTATAGTGTGGTCGTGTTTTCATGGAGGGAGTTTGCACCCCTTGTTGTTTTCGTGGAACTATCACAGCAGATGCCTACATTTTTGTTTTAAGCACCATTTTGCTTCCCATTGGTGAAGACCAATTCGGGGGTGGCGATTGCATCTTTCAACACGATCGAGCGCCTGTTCATAATGCACGGCCTGTGGCGGAGCGGTTACACGACAATAACATCCCTGTAATGGACTGGGCTGCACAGAGTCCTGATATAATTCCTATAGAACACCTTTGGGATGTTTTTGAACGCCGACTTCGTGCCAGACCTTACCGACCGACACCGGTACCCCTGCTCAGTGCAGCACTCCGTGAAGAATGGGCTGCCTTCCCCCAAGAAACCTTCCAGCACCTGACTGAACGTATGCCTACGGGAATGGAAGCTGTCATCAAGGCTAAGGGTGGGCCAGCACCATACTGAATTCCAGCATTACCGATGGAGGGCGCCACGAACTTGTAAGTCATTTTCAGCCAGGTGTCCGGATGCTTTTGATCGCATAGTGTACACACATATATACGTACATCATTCTTTTATAATATTTATGGATGACTTGTGTGATTCTACACCACAATACTCTAAGTATTTCAGGGTCACATACTATACTGCTTTTGTGTTTATGAGTGTTACGTTTTATTGTTGCTTGGGTATCAGTCCCGCATTTGTCCCTGTTACAACTCTGTTGCTTTCGAATCTGTGGTTTTTATTTTCGTTACTTCTATCCATCATTGTGAAGTACGAAATTTAACGTATATGTTTGGCTGTGGGTAACGGTTCGGGTCGTTGCCAGCTTACAATCTTTCGGGTGTCTATTGTTCTTTGGTGAACTATAAAAAAATTATTTTCAAAATGATTTTGTTTCAGTAATGTCAAATTTACGTCGATCGTAGAAGGAGATGACCTATTTAACATGACGTATTTATGCAGCCTGCTGACCGTGTAATAATTTGGAGCTAATAAGAGCAGTTTGTAAATCAGAGTTTCCTTGGCGTACTGACCATATCGGAATGGGAAAATGGAGGTCCATAAGGAGGAGAAAACATTTTCAGACTTTTATAATGTAAAGTGTGACATACAAAGGATTTTTAGCTAATGGCTGGAAAACTAGAGGAGGTCCATACGTTCGGTATGCATTTTAAACACTGGCTACAACAAAGAACAGAATTACAATTTGGCGGCGTAGATATCTGAAATAAACGGCTTACACGTATTTAAGTAGTTAAGTTACGTCTTGACATGTAGGTATTTCCCTCAGCTTATTCTCAGAAAGTTCATGGCAGTGATTGAAATATAATTTTGTGGATGCAAATGGTTCAAATGGCTTTGAGCACTATGGGACATAACATCTGAGGTCATCAGTCCCCTAGAACTTAGAACTACTTAAACCTAACTAACCTAAGGACATCACACACGTCCATGCCCGAGGCAGGATTCGAACCTGCGACCGTAGCAGTCGCGCGGTTCCGGACTGAAGCACCTAGAACCGCTCGGCCACCACGGCCGGCGATCAACTCTATAGTGTCCTGGATTCACAGCTTGTCATCTGCAGAAAGGCGGGACTGACATCCTACAATTTAAACGCGAAAAGAAAGGACGAGATCCAAAAGATGAATACATCATTTTGTGTATAGTCACTACTGGAGCTCCGCATTAACTCCTGTTCTTTGTGCACCAGCGGAAGTAACGTCATATGATTCTCAGGGTAGTGTCGGACCTCGAACCCCAATGCCGCCGCATAGTGTTCGATTAAGACAGTACGCTGTAGAGCAGCAGTGCTCATGAAATATTAATCCGAACGAGCGATATGGTTACACAACGTTCTCATGATACCTCAATGCCGACCGACAAATTGATATTAATGCATTCAACCTACCCGCATTTAAATAAATCCGCCCCGCTCGGAATTCAACACAGAGATTCATTACGGTTAGATAAGGCTGTATCGTAATTTTGCTACCATGTCTGTTGAAATATTATTAAGAGTTCAGTTCCACGTGACTCATGGTGCATACAATGCAGACCGTACCGTCTGCTGCAGGTTGTTTAAAACATCGTTTCTCATTGCTTGATAATCTTTCTTCTGCTCTCAAGAATACCATGCAACAGCATCTTTATTACTGTGGTGAAACGTAGGCGGCCCGAGGCATCATAACAATGCCACTGCTTTGATATCCGCGTCAAAGAAAACGAAAATTAATGAGGAATTTTATATGACTACAGGTTCCTCTATGCCTCTCTGAATGTCATTCCAGTAGCAGTAGAAGGATTGGTTATTTACAGAACGCAACTTCATTGTCTAGAGGATCATTAACTCCTTTTGCAAGCTATTAACGGGCATCATAAGATTCAGCGGAAACTAATATGGCTTTTGTACTTCGTTACAGTATATAGTAGACTGTCGCTGGAAAACAGTGACAAAGTGCATTAGTTTCATAGGCCTTCCAAGGAAGCTACGGGATGTTCAACCAGTACAGAAAAGACTGTTGGATTTCACAGTATTTGATGTTAACATTAACAGTTACGATGGCAGTGACTCAGTCTCTCTCGTTAAATGTTCTACTTCACCTTCCTGTGGAAACTAGCACACTAGGACCAACGACATCATCATGAGCGACGTTTTTGCATGGTAGCAATAGCAATTTTTCCTATATTAGCTTACTCTATTAGCTAAGACCTTTTGAACGCCTTTTACAGGGTTTCAGCTGGAAGGACCTACATACGAACGTCTTATAGCTATCAGTGAGAGAGTATGGTGAAGTTTAAATGAGGAAACAAGCAAAAATGACGTTAGAAGATACGGGGTATTATAAAACATGTTAATTGCCTGTCAGTGGTACTGCTTCCTTTTACATGAAATCTCAGTGTCATTTTTTTCTACCTCATGTCAGTTTCACCATATATATTATTTTTTATAGTCGGCAAAACAACTTTCATGGACATCATAATGCTGATGTACGCTCTTGTTCAAGAATTACAGCATAACTTCTACAAGATTTACAGTACACATCTTTTTCTGAATAGATTTACCGTTGCTTTTACGTGATTGTTCTTTGTGTCAAATGTAATGTTGTTCTCAATCCCATTACACTAAAAATTTAAACACGGATATTTCATATTGCTGTTTAAATGACATGTGTATTTCGGACACTCTTCTGACTTATCATTTCTCCAGAGATGACATTTGATTATGAAGAGACATGGTAGTACATTAAATAAACAATAATTATCAGTAGCACGAGCAGTCTTGAGGGAACCATCAGTTACTGGTTCCATAAGCTTTTTACTCATGAAGTGCATAGGAAAATGATGCAGAAGAGAACTACAAATTCTAAAGAGGAAATGTAACTTGAAAAGTAATAAAGTCGCTCACACAGCTTGAATGATCCGTTCGACTAAATAATTATATGTTTAAAATCTTGTTACTGAATGGCCGTTAAAGTGAGAATACACCGGGTGCCCAACGTAAAGTTTATCAATTGTAAATGAACACAGGATGGGAAATTTTATCAAACATTTATGCACAAAGATGTCAGCATTACGCCCTGTGGCCAATATTCGAAACTATTATCAACCGAATCTCCGAGTCTACTGTGGTATACGTAATTGAAATATGTGCATTTAACAACATTAAAGCTCCTATAAAATAGAATATTGCAACCATAGAAAACTTGTCAATATTTATAGAGAAATATTTCTCTGAAACGGGCGGGTTGTACATGAAACGAAGGTGTCTACGCTTCGATGCGGAATAAGGTTATGCGGGGTTTGTAATACAATTAATGTAAAACCAACCTAATCGCAGCTGATACAGTACGTTTTAGATATGACGGAACGTCCAGACTACCTGAAGCAAACACTCAGCACGTATTTCAAATCTTTGGTAATATTGCTTAGAGAGAAAATAGTTTTTGAATAACGTAGCTCTCCGATCTTGGAAAGGTGGTGACATCACAACTGAGAGAATGGCCTTCCGCGCCAACTAAAAGCTAAGCAGTACCATACGCATACACATGTGTGAGGGAATTGTAGTGTTGAGACAACAAATCACGGAGTGGCGCCCTCGAGTCCTCCACGGTCACAGACAATGGGATACAGCATCACGCTGGGCTCGTCCTTCTCCGCGCTTATTCGTACTTGTGCAACGCCGTTGCTCCTGCTGTGGAGCTGATATATTGTGCGGTTCGCGTTTCAACAGAGTCCACACGCCGAGTGGGTACTATTACGGCGCTCTTTCCTCACGGTCACTCCTGTCCTGCATACACTTGCTGGCTGCAGGTGGTGGAGTGAAAGTCGTGACCGGAAAATTCATTTGATGTACGGACTTTACGTTTATTTATATGCAATTTTGCTCGACATCGCCATTATTTTCACGTAACAGACCTGACCCGTGTCTTTGTGAAACTGCGACGGCAGCAGTCACCGTGGATGTATTGCATGGATCACCATTTTTTTTCGCATCCATCGACAATGTATAATATTTAGTACTGATGCACGAGTGAGTCTTGTCCCGATTTTCTGTTACTGTCTGTGCATCATGTTTATATCACCTACTGTGTGAACATTAGGAACAACTATGATAGTATTCGACAATTTAACTCTGCTCCATCAGCTCTTGCAGCAAATGACTTTGGGTCTCTGGATCAAGCAAAGATGCGCTGTTTCCCCTATAAGCAATAGCTGCCAAACGACTTGTAGTAGGAACTAGAAACCTTGTAACCCATAAAGCTTCACGTAACTGCTCATAAGGAGTATCCATTCGAATCTTTGTAACGGGATGTATAACACCTAAGAACACAAAGTGAGATTATCCATTCCGTCAGTTGTTCATACATCATTTCGGAGCTATGTTGCAGAAAGACACAGAGATCGATAGAACCTACGCAAAATACCGTTGACCCACTGTTTCGTCTGTCAGAAACAAGATATCGGTTTCACTTTCCCAAAATCGACATATACCAATCATGGATGGGAAAAATATTGGGATTTAAATGAGAATTATCAGGCATTACTAGCAAAACTATCTTAGTAGCGTAAATGGCCTCCAAATTGTTTTTACTGCTGATATAGGTTGTTAAAATACAGAATATGTAGAGCTGTGGAATCATACGAAGGAGTTTACAAATGATAAGTATGTTTAATCAGAATGTGAAACAAAAAAAAAGTGTGTGACAACTTGGAATAAATTGGACTGATGTAGAAGCAGAGAAAGACATTTCCCAAAACACATAATATTTTATTCTAGGAAATAAAATATTATTTACCGTGGAAGGTACGAATCTGTATGGCTGAATGCCTCAATGTATTTGCACTAAAATTTACTGAATCGGGAAAATAGTCGTTTTCTTAAGGATGCCTCGACATTACGTCAAGTTGTGAAGATATTGTGCACAGACTGTTCGTGGCAGGGACTATAAAGAATGTGCCATGCTTAATAACGAAAACTGATATACTTTAAAGTATACGATAGTAAAACAAAGATGTTCCATTAAAAATGAATCTGCAAGCAAGATGTTTGCGAAATAATTGCGATTGCGTAGTTAATAACTGCCAAGAAACATTGTCCTAATTGGCATAAATTTATTTGAAATGCAAACGTGTTGATTAAGTTTTTATCTAACTGGGCTCCAGTTACGATTCATGTTCATTACGTTACATGGTACAGTTTACTGTACTCAAGCGTTTGTTAAAAGAGGTGTTCCATGTGTCATGCCATGTGTCTCGTCCTCGCATTTTCCCTCTCGCTGTCCGCCTCCGTAGCGTAGCGGTAGCATTACCGCCTACCACGCAGGGGGCTTGGGTTCGATTCCCGGCAGGGGACTGGGTATTGTGTTTCCTTCATCATCACTTTCATCATCATTGAGTCCCAAGTCGCCGAGGCGGGGTCACCTAAAAAGGACTTGCAATACGTCGGCCGAACAACCCCGAATGAGGTCTCCCGGCCAACAATGCCATACCATCATTTCATGTCATTTCCGTCTCGCTTCTTCAGTACGGTACGAATTATTTCAGACCCCATCCTCCCTCCCCACGGACCATCTCATAAATCTTGCTCTAGATGTTCAACAGTATCACTGCACTGCACTTAACTTAAGGTAATCCTAGACAGAAGAATATAGAAAGTCTAGGACAAGTGATCTTGAAAACCGAGGCGCTGACCCTGCTCGGCATATCCATCCATCTACGCTGCCGGAAAGGAAATGGAAAGACAAAAAAATAATTAACGTAGGGTAATGAAATTTGAGGGATTACATTTGTCTAGGTAACATATTTATGTGATTAACATTGGAAGATGACAGGTTAGTGTAAGCACAATGCATGCCATTGCAAATGTAAAATGCTTGTACATTAATAACTGGTTTCCCCGCCAGAATGCAGAATGCAAACATGCAGACAGATATGCATTTTGTTGTGTAGGTACCAGATGTTAGTTTGTGGGATAGAGTTCAATGTCTGTTGCAATTGCACGGCCATTACTGGGACGGTTAATGCTGGTCGCCGGTGACACTGGAGCTGGACGACGACGTCGCATATGTGCTCCATTGGAGACAGATTTGGTGATCGAGCAGGCCCAGGCAACTTTTAGAGCATATTTTTCTTACAACAGCGGTATGTGGGCGAGCTTTATCCTCTTGGAAAAACCCCCTCAAATTCTGTGCATGAATGGCAGCACAACAGATCGAATCACCAGACCGTTGTATAAACTCGCAGCCACGGATCGTGGGGCAGTGCCAGAGTGCTTCTGCTGTCATACTAAATCGCACCCGAGTCAGTAAGTCGAGTTGTAGATCCAGTATATATCGCTCTTAGACAGATTGGTTGCAGGCCCTCAACTGGCCTCCTACTAGCCAACACACGGCCACCACTGGCACCGAGACAGGAACAGCTTTCATTAAAAAAACCAACAAACCTCCAAACTGCCCACCAATGAGATGGTTTGGAGTTACTAAAACGCACGCTTAAGGACGTTAGACCCGGAGATGTCCTTGAAGTAACCGATTTGTAACAGTCCGTTATGTCACTGTGGTGCCAACAGCTGAGCTGCTTTTCAAATTGCTGCTGCAATTGCAGTACTCTGCGCTAGAATCATACGCCATACAGACGATGGTTTTCCCTCTCGCTAGTGCCGTGTGTTCGTCCGGAGCCCGGTATGCTTGCGACTGCAGATTCTCGTGATCACCGCTGCCAGCGATCATATACAGTGACTACATTCCTGCCTTGTCTTTCTGCAAAATCTTAGGAGGAACATTAAGCTTCTCGTTGTCCTGTTATACGCCCTTGTTCTAACTAATTGAGGTGCCGATAATGACGTCTTTGTCGCCTTAAAAGCATTCTTGACTAACGTCAACTCACCACGTTCAATCTCAAAAGTAACTAACGCTGTTGACCATTACGGCTTGTATTTGAAGCAAACCTGATTTGGACTCTCACAGTGGCGCGACAAGCGCCACTCTTCTGTGACTGACGCGAAATCTGAATAGACATCATCTTTCACATGCAGAAACACGCCTACCAACTTCCTTATGTCATGCCGGCCGATGTGGCTGAGCGGTTCTAGGCGCTTCAGTCTGGAACCGAGAGACCGCTACGGTTCCAGGTTCTAATCCTGCCTCGGGCATGGATGTGTGTGATGTCCTTAGGTTAGTTAGCTTAAGTAGTTCTAAGTTCGAGAGACTCAACCCGAAGAGGACTGTAAGATAACACAGCCGAAGTACTCTCGATTCTTACTGATTCTAATTTCGATAAATCAAATGTCCTGATAAATCTGGCAGTTTGACAAGATCTTGGAGGAAACCTCTATAAATCTAAGAAATGACATGTTTTTTTGGTACACTCTGGAAGTCGACGCTATTTTCATGACAGACCACCGCGTAAACACTCTATAGCACGATTCAAAAGTAACTGTGCACACTTCGTGGGTGTAACCTACGGATTGAAATAAGACTAAAATGTTAAATAGCCGGTCACTGTAGCCGAGCGGTTCTAGGCGCTTCAGTACGGTACCGCGCTGCTGCTACGGTCGCAGGTTCGAATCCTGCCTCGGGCATGGATGTGTGTGATGTCCTTAGGTTAGTTAGGTTTAAGTAGTTCTACGTTCTCGGGGACTGATGACCTCAGATGTTAAGTCCCATAGTGCTTACAGCCATTTGAACCATTTGAACCTTATGTCATTAACCCCTTCTTGGTGAAGCAATTTTTTTTCCGCCAGTGTGTTATAATTTTGGCACATTAGAAGTCGTCTTACATTAGCAGAAGAATGTGTCGGTGCTCCAAATCATGGTTGTACTACAATCTTCAGCCATGGGTAAGAACGAAATCAGAGCTCAGTTGAACCTTGGTTTAGTCAGAAAGTTTACATTGCACATGCAAACGTTTGCACTATGGTACAGCGGAAGCTCGTACCCAGACATTTGCACAGGCCGTTCACGAACCCATTTTACCTGGGACTTTTTCCTTGTATTACGGTATAATTTCACTCGTGTCGGATTTCGCTATTAGTTATGATGCACCCTACGTAAGAATTCGTCAGCTGTTGCAGCTACAGTAATTAAAAATACTGTCTGTTGTCTAACATTTCCGGCGCCAGTGCGCTCTACTCGACAGCGCTGCAGTTGCAGAACTCGGCCGGCCGCTCGGACGCCCTCGTTAACATACCCGTCTCGGCGGAGCTCATGTCGAAACAAATTGAAGACGAGAACACGTATTCCTACGAGCGCAGTCCGGGTCGTTTGTAGCGAGCGATCGCGTCCGCTGTTTACCACGTCGGCGGACAGATCTTCGTCACTGATCAATCTAATGAGGCGGGGGACTCGCCTCTCACCGCACAATGGAGCAGCGGCCGTGGCGTACGCTGCTGCTCCCAGCATTTACATACCGGGCCGATCGCGCGTGCGCGCCGATCTACCTGTCGCATCGCCAGTTCTTTGACCACCGCCATTCTTTTGTCACTGTGCCTGTGACCAATTATGTCTTTAAAGTTGCAGCTTCTCAAATGAACGCAACTGGCAACTCGGATGCGCGCCTCAGATCCCAGAACATTTAGTGACGTATTTTTCTTTTTCATGTGTGTCCGAGCTGCATCTGCGAAGGGTCGACTTGGCTATTAAACGACGTGGCATGCTTAATTCAAGTGGCGTGAGTCTGCACTTCCTATTGTCACCCGTAAACTGCTTTCAAGAAATCTTGCGCGCATGAAGCGAACTGTGTTTCACAATAATGGTTTTTCCTGTATCAGGATTGCATTGCGTGATGGCGGAGTACAATATACAACGAACAACGAGTGTATGTGTGTGATCATAGCTCTCTCTAACATAATGCTGTTCCTGCAGTTGTCTCAATTACGGCAGTCTTGTGCGCCACACATGTAGTGTACACGTGTTAACGTTCAACACAGACATTGAGAGTATTATGAGGTGTGCACAGTGATTTGTTTACAATATGTGTGCTGTTTGCAATTCAACAACACATATATCGACCTGGAAAACTATATGGTTCAAATGGCTCTGAGCACTATGGGATTTAACTTCTGAGGTCATCAGTCCCCTACAACTTAGAACTAGTTAAATCTAACTAGCCCAAGGACATCACACACATCCATACCCGAGGCAGGATTCGAACCCACGACCTAAGCGGTCGCGTGGTTCCAGACTGTAGCGCCTAGAACGGCGTGGCCACCCCAGCCGGCAAACTATATGGACCACAACAAAACAAATCATCACCTACTGGATCTTACATAAGTGAATACCAATGTTTCAAATTACATCTAAATAAATGCATGCACTTTAGCGTGTTTTTAGTAATGAAACAATTGATAAAGTAGCACTAAATCTTAAAATGTTCTTTTGCAGTGCAGGAGCAGACAAATGCTACTGATCAAGAGATTCGTGTAACTGAAAATATTAACCACCTGAAGAAGGGCATGTTAGCCCGAAACCTGTTATGGCACTGAAATAAAACATTTTAAAAATATTTGTGACTGCTTGTGTCCTTCACGAGCGATCATTAACGGTCCCATGTTTCACAATATTAAGCATGGATAAAATGACAATAAATGAATGGTTGCGATATAGACTTCACTGAATAAGGGAATAACGAAGGTTATTTATGTCTATCAACGAATACTTACAACAGTAAAAAAAAAAAAAAAAAACGCATCATTAAAATGAAGAGACTATTGCCACGAAATCGAAACTGCGTACAGCCGATCCAAAATATTGTAAACGTACTGTTGTTCGTATTTAAACCACTAGGAAGCTGCAGCGTCTGTGAAATGTGACTTGCCGCTACCAACCCATGTGACAACTTTCCCCGGTCCCCATAACGTCTGTATGGCTTTTACTACTCTGAAAACTGCTCTTCTACTCCCACGAAGAGATCTGGGCCAAGAAATGTTCAAGCACCACTCATAAGAACCTGTTGGCGTTTCCTCCATCGGAACAGTTCGTCACGACATTTTACGACTGTGTATCTATTACGGACTCGGTTGATGCACGAACACAGATACGGATACGGATAACGCGGAGAGCTCTTGCGGGCAAGCGTAGTGTGCCTCACAGTGAGTGAGCAACAACAGAGCATATAAGGGAAACGGGGACCCTGAGGACGCGGCGCGAGGCCGAACCGGCTGCGGCGGCTGCGGCGGCGGCGGCGGCGATGGCATCGGCGATGCCACGCGCCATCCCGGTAATTTGCACGGTCGTTGCGGCGGGCCGCGCGTCGCCCGCAAACGTTACAAATTGAGACGTCCCACTTAGGCGTCCCGGATGTGCGCCGCTCCTAGCCGTCTCCTTCCCCAATTTCCTTCGTGTCCGAAGATACGTGAAACTGATTGTTTTTTAATGAAAAGACGAGCATTGGTAGATCACTGGATAATCCATAAAATTTCGAACATGCAGCGGTGCGAATTCTTTCCTTTCTACCAACATTTGCCGGTCGATGTGGCCGAGCGGTTCTAGGCGCTTCAGTCCAGAACCGCGCTGGCCGCCCGGGGTGGCCGAGCGGTTCTAGGCGCTACAGTCTGGAACCGCGCGACTGCTGATCACAGGTTCGAATCCTGCCTCGGGCATGGATGTGTGTGATGTCCTTAGGTTAGTTAGGTTTAAGTAGTTCTAAGTTCTAGGGGACTGATGACCTCAGAAGTTAAGTCCCATAGTGCTCAGAGCTGTTTGAACCATATTTTTGAACCGCGCTGCTGCAACGGTCGCAGGTTCGAATCCTGCCTCGGGCATGGATGTGTGTGATGCCCTTAGGTTAGTTAGGTTTAAGTAGTTCTAAGTTTTAGGGAACTGATGACCTCAGATGTTAAGTGGTGTTATACATTACGCCGTGAAGAGGTGAAAATATTTTCTGGACGTCTACATAGAAAAGCAATTACTATTTTATGGGATAGTCATAAGTTCTAGAAAGCAGTGCCACACAGCGAATCCCGTGAAACTTGGTCACCCTAATATTTCATAAACGATTAGAAACATCAGAACAAGGGTGCGAGCAAGTGACAACTGAAAGACTATTACAGTTTGATGGTGCTCTCTCCCTGACATCTCCGTCGCATTTGCTTTAGCGAATGATGTGATGGGCCATGACTTGAGATGGGTATTTCCTCTAGTTGTATCCACCTCCCAAGTTAGAAGAAATCTGAAGTGATAGCGACGTTGTAATTGGCCACGCAGTGGAATAGATCCTGTCAAAGTATTTTTTTGAAAGGAAGACAATAAACCATGTGCAAAGCATATAAGTTCCTGGAGCATCGAGCGAAGAAAGAATGTTCAGTTTTCATGGCCCTCGGGTAACTTGCACTTGAATTGGTTCTGTAACATTTCTACCCCAATTGTAATCAATCGTTTAAAGCCATTTTTTCCACTTGAGGTAAAAGCTCACTTTTTTACAGTGTTTGCTTTTGGTAAAGGAACTCTTGAAGAAACACAGTTTTATCGGTTTTCGGTGAAGTTTTACTAACGCCAGTAAGTTATTAATTTTACTGTCTTAATAACACATGCTAATATTAGTGTAGGTGATTGTCATGTGCAGTACAGCTGATATTTTGGTACAGATTGTTCGAGTCCTGGTCCGGCATTCAGATTTAATCTGCGGTGAAGTGCACTATAACATCAGCATACACACGGTTGCAAGGTGAAAATCATTATGCAGTGCTAGTGTAGTTCCAGTAGACACAATCTGTTTTCTGGCTATCGCTGGCAGCAAACAGCATGCAGCGAATATAGGTCGGTGTCATCCGACTATGGCGGATTTTCTCTTCTGTCGGCAACATAACTGCGAAGAGAATTCTAACAGTGGAGGAAGTGTGCCATTTCCACAAGCTTTTCATTCTAAACATTGACTAACGTTGCATTATTCCACATCTATAGACTGATAGACGTAATTGTATTAAAAATGTAGAAAAATTACATCTAATTCATTGTCTCAAAAGGTAAGAAAGCAGTAAATCTCACCGTCCAGGCGATAGCGACGCGGACTTGTTTGTTCAGCCCTTTTCGCGGGCCCTGCTGTTATCGCGTCGGACTTTTCTTTGCTTTTTGTACGTCCGACGCCGCTATTTTCCCATCGAATCTTTTTATATTACTCTGCAATGTCGATGTTTGCATTTTACGTGTTCTCATGTCTCGCAGACGATGGAAACGGGCCTGTTTGATGGCATCGTAGAATATACCGGTACACCAGGTACCATGCTACAAACTTTTGCTAACAATTTACTGTAATATTATGATATTTACTTCTAAGCAGAAAGAAAAACTCTTCAAGCAAATAGAATGGATCTACCGATCGTGTTTGTAGCCATAAAACTTGGAAAGGCGGAAATCAGAGCTTTCCAGAGGGGCAAAGTTATGATCCTAAAATAACATGCCACAGAAACAATTTGCGTGTTGAGTACTATTCATAACCTATTGCCGCGTATAATGAAAGCAAAAAGCTATTACTAAGTAAGTAACCCTCCACTGATATTCGACTATATAACGATACAATAGGCGGCGTTGAGAGAGGTGATCAGTAAGTTTCTTATTATGAGACCACGCGGAAACAGCAAAAGATATATTACAATAAAGTATTTCGGCATCTTATTGGCTGTCCCCATTCGCTGAATTTATCATATTCCAAAACAGTTCTAACAACACGAAGAAAATATTTTTGGAATTTATATTGGAAGTAATTGAAGTGATTATCGAGAAAAAAGTAGATGAATTACCTTGAGGTGTATAAGCAGACTGAAGTACAAGTCTCAAAGAGAGGCACTTCATATCCAATATGCCTGCGAATCCGATAAAAAAAAGGTACCTCGTAGAAGACGTGTTGTGTGCGGTTACAGAAGAAACGCTAGTGGTGAAAAAAATACGAGCACCTGCTGCGAATATTGCAACACGGGCTAGTTTACGGAGCCTTACTTCAAGCTTTACCACACTCAGAAATTTTTTTAATAGTTTTCTCCTTTTGTTACAACATTGAACACGATTTACGCATTTTCTGATTGATGCAAGTTAAATGTCAATTAAAACTCACTTCTAAATTCAGTTCATGATTTACTCGTTAAATTGTTTAACAATGTCCCCTGTCATACAATGAAGGCTTTCACGACCGGATGCTTCAGCTGCCGAGAATTCTCCCGGGTTGTGCGGCCGTGGTCCATGGAACTCTTCTATCCTTGACGTTTCGACCAAAGCTACGCTGGGCATCTTTAACTGAAATGAAGCTATGAAACTCAGCGATATATGAACAGTGGCGCTACAGAATCGATGAGAAGATATCGTCATTGACGTACTATGATGGATAGTTATATTTTATCCTTGACAAGGTTTATCTCTGCTATCACGTGAAATCCAGACCACGCCCACTTTCCACGGTATTTGGGCCGTTCTTCGACGACCGACTCTTCAGTTGGCAAGACTCAGAACAACCAGGAGCACCTCCGAAAATGTCCAATGTAGCTTTGGACAATGTAGCCTTGGACGAAACGTCAGGGACAGAAGAGTTCCATGGACCACGGCCATACAACTCGAAAGAATTCTCGGCAACTATCCCCTGTGATTTTTGACAGAAAAATCGGAAAATCGCACACGGATGGAGGATTAATCATACATGCAGATGGTCATGAGTCACAAGTTCACATCCTGAACCATTTGTTAGTTATTATGAGTGTTTATATTATGTGAGACCACGTGTATAACGCAGTATCTCATATGTATAAAAGTACTCTTGTAAATGATATGTTTTCTTGTAAACAACATATGTAAATATATTTGTGTATCTGGAGAATTAGTATGAATTGTTTAGAAAAGAAGGAGAAGTGCGACGTGTAATGAAGCATAATCTAAATTTCTTCTTTCGTAAAGAAAATGCATGTATTATTATAGGAAAATAATGTGCAGCAACCAGTTACTTATGATGTAGCTAATATTCTTTGATTCCAAAAAGGAAGCTAAAGGCTGTGTACAGTGAAATAAATTTCAGAGAATGGCTTGCCATGTAACTAATGTACTGTGTCTGACGTTTAACCCCGCTTGCGCCTCTGACAAGTGTCCTGCCTGCGCTGTTGCAGATGAACCAGCAGTGCAAGGTGTGCGGCGAGCCCGCCGCGGGCTTCCACTTCGGCGCCTTCACCTGCGAGGGCTGCAAGGTGAGCTCCACTAGCAAGCTGCACTGCAGTCGCAGCGACGCACTCTGGGTTTGGACATAGATAAGGGAACACTGACCACGGAAAGGAGTTCATTAGTCATCTCAGCCTCCTGTTTTCAGCAGCTCCCTCCGGTCTGTACTGAATTCAAATTGACTACACTTGAACACAACAGGAAATTCCTGGGTGCAATACTTGTTCCCGTTTCTTAGTCAGGAGCAGTCTTGATGCTACAAAATGACCTCATGGCAAACCTTGTATATTATCTATGTAGTGTCTAGGAATCCTGCGAACTCGGTTCTCTAGACAATCAATCAAACAACTCGGATTAATGAGTTTTATTACAATAAGATAACTACAATGCTTAACTATGGCAATTACAGAGATGTGTTGCAAGTGAGGGGCGACATACGAAATAATCATATGAAGATGGTATCTGTTCATGCGGACATGTGCTGGATACACACTCCTTGCCCGAACTCGGTAAGATTGTCTGCCGCTAGTAATGACTGTAATGGGCATGGACACTACCAATGTAGTGTGTGGACATTAATTTGGATATGTAGGTCTCACGGGGAGCGTGCAAGGGATAAATTCCTGCAGGCGCAGTATCCTCTGTGCCCTCGGTGGCTAGGGTGGACAGAGCGTCTGCCATGTAAGCAGGAGATCCCGGGTTCGAGTCCCGGTCGGGGCACACATTTTCAACTGTCCCCGTTGATGTATATCAACGCCTGTCGACAGCTTGGGGTCTTGATTTAATTATCATTTCATACGAAATAATCAGTCTTTGCAGTGACTGCTGATCTCTAACTGACAAAAGTATTTCTTGAACGGATAACTTCGACGCTGCTATCCAAGTTGCTAATCTTTAAGTTGCTATTGAACTGAGCCGTCAACAGTCGGTCGCGGTGCTTATGTCCTCTTCACATAGCGGCCGCTGCTGTCGCGTTGTCGTCCTGGAAGGAGGTCCGGTCAGCTTTCTATTGCCTGACTTCTCACAGCCGTCTCTTCTCTTTCGTTCCCGATTGGCGTGCCGGCGCTTGTCTTTAGGCCGTAACAGTGTAAGCCTAACTGTGTAGGAGAGCAACATACAGTTATTTACTACTAAAATGTCGAACATTTGTCCCTACTAAGAAGACAACAATTCTTCAACATTTTGTTACTGCGTCATTAGGAGCGTAAATTCCAAATGTTCAAATGTGTGTCAATTCCTAAGGGACAAAACTGCTTAGGTCATCGGTCCCTAAACTTACACACTACTTAAACTAACCTATGCTAACACACACACACCCGTGCCCGAGGGAGGAAGCGAACCTCCGGCGGGAGGGGTAAATAAATTTCGTCCCAGTCAGCCACTTCTTGCTTTAAAAAAAAAAAAAAAAAAAAAAAAAAAAAAAAAAAAAAAAAAAAGGTTCTTAACAAGCAGTGATGTGCAAACAAAGGACGATCTGTGACTCTTCATGGAAACTATGCCACTGGCTTTTCTTACGATGTACCGAAAGGAATACCTGCAAAGTATCAACGCTAGGTGCAGAGACCCTCAAGATTAACAAATATAACGCATTGCACGTAAATAGGCAGAAAGATCCACTATTATACGACTACACGATTTCAGAACAATCACTGGAACTAATGATATTAAGGAGTATGCATATGGAGCGATTTAAAATGGAACGACTACATAAAACTAACTGGAGGAAAGGCAAATATCAAACTGAGATTCATTGGCTGAATCATTACGCACAAAGAAGGTAGCTGACAAAACTAGTTCAACCGATAGTTTAGTATTGCTCATCAGTCTCTGATTTTACCAGATAAAAGTGACAGAGAAAGTGCTGAATTTCCCGAAAAAAGGCAGCATGTTTTGTCAAAGATTTATTTACTAAGTGCGAAGGTGTCGTGGAGATGCTCATACAGCTCCATTGGCAGACGCTACAAGAGATGCGTTGTGCGTCGGGGCGTGTTTTAGTGTCAGAATTTTGAAACATACATTTATAGAACAGTCAACAAATATATTGCTGCCTTCCATGTATACCTAGCGAAAAGTCCATGAAAGTACTAGGTCTTCGACTTTGTTTCCATAATTTTTTTCTCAAAACTCGAGGCTTTATTGTGAAAATGGCTGTAAGCACTATGGGACTTAACATCTGAGGTCTTCTGTCCCCTAGACCTTAGAACTACTTAAACCTAACTGATCTAAGGACACCACATACATCCATGCCCGAGGCAGGATTCAAACCTGCGACCGTAGTGGTCACGCGGTACCGGACTGAAGCGCCTAGAACCGCTCGGCCACCGCGGCCGGCCTCCAATTTTGCACCAGTTCATATGACCGGAAGTGCCGATGAGCACGTCCGTGTGCTCTTGATCGAGAAACGTGGTAGTCAGAGGGAGCAAAGTCTGGAGAATACGGCGGGTGGGACAGGACTTAACATTTCAGCGTTTCCAAGTATGCTTTGATGGGTTTTTCGATATGGAGTCGAGCGTTGTCATGTTAAAAATCATCTTTTCAAATCTGTCGCTGTAATGTGACTTTTTGTCGTTCAGTGCTCGGCTAAGATGTATCAACTGCATTCGACAACTTTCTATTCTGATTGTTTCCGTCGGTTTCAGTAGTTTCGGAAACCTCTCCTCCACCGCCATGCCGGTATTCTACGCCAAGGTCATCGTTCTTGAAGCGCTGAAAGCATTCTCAGCACATTATTTTACTAATATGTTCCACACCACAGGACTTACACAGCATTTAATGAGCCTCAGCCGCAGATTTCTTTATTTGTTAAAGCAGAAAATTAAACTTCGTGGAAATGACGAGAAGTGAGCTCGCAAGTTGACATATTCAATCGAGATCGACTTTATGATGCTATCACATGTTGTTGTTGTGGTCTTCAGTCCAGAGACTGGTTTGATGCAGCTCTCCACGCTACTCTGTCCTGTGCAAACTTCTTCATCTCCCAGTAGCTACTGCAACCTACTTCCTTCTGAATCTGTTTAGCGTATTCATCTCTTGGTCTCCCTCTACGATTTCTACCCTCCAATACCAAATTGGTGATCCTTTGATGCCTCAGAGTATGCACTACCAACCGATCCCTTCTTCTAGTCAAGTTGTGCCACAAATTTCTCTTCTCTCCAATTCTATTCAATACCTCCTCATTAGTTATGTGATCTACCCATCTAATCTTCAGCATTCTTGTGTAGCACCACGCATATCGCATATGGGTCAATATCTTAATGGAGCTATGTTGACAAATGCCGAGTACACCAACACTTGCCGCTACTGCCATCCATTGCAGAATTTCGAAAGCAAAGTGGTAGGCCTAATAAAATAAGATATATTCGAGCTCATTCAGAGGCTTACCAATAATGGTTAAAGTCATAAACCATTCGCGATTGGAACAGGAAAAGGAGGGTTGGTGGAGTGACAATAGTACATAAACCACTCTCCGTCACACACCGCTTCCAGAGCGTGGTAGTAGATGCATATTATTGCACAACATGTGCCACTGTAACAGAAACAAAATTTCATGGCGACTGCTGGTATATTCGGCTTACTCTCGTGGTTGCTTAATTGTGACCTCGGCGGATGCGGTACCTGCTGCCGGCGGGAAGGGGTCCTGAGCCAACACGGCGGTCACGGAGTTCCACCGTCGCAGTCCCAGGTAGAGACAGACATTGGCGCAGGCGCAGGCGCTCGCGCATGCGCAGACGCAGCGAGGTGAAGGCCGGCACGGCGCCCCCGCCCGCCGAGCGTGCAGAATCGCGCCGGCCCGTGATTGATTGCCGCTCCGATAGGGGCGATGACGCTTACCGCCGACCGGCGGCCTCTCTTTCGTGATTATCTTTTGATTCGAGTCATCGATGCTGAGTTATAGTCGCGCGAGGCGGAGCATTCCTGGCGGCGTTTCATACAATGTCATAATGCGGCTGGCGCGCCAGTCTTCTATAGAGCAGCGTGGGAGGGAAACAACTTATCCGGAACAATGGGATAATGACTAGAGGGAACAAGTGCTATGAGATCACCGTCAATGTTCTACTTATTAAAACTGCATAACAGACGTTATTTTGTAAGTGCCTGTGCTTTTTATTTCATTGTTACCCTAAAATAATTAAGATCTGACGCGATGTCGTGGATTTGAACTCTACATTACCTCAGAAAACAAACTTGTCCAACAAAAGTTAAGTATAACGATCATCTTGTCAGCTGTTACTCAACACGATGCATCCCGAGGCCATTATGAGAATATAATGACATTATGTTTATCATCCAGATATCCGAGAGCGTTAATGCGCCTATTTCCGGGATACGGGAGACGTGCCAGCCCAGAATAGAAATCGCCTAGCGCATTGACAAAGGGAGCCATGTGTCGACAAGCATGGAGCAGTTTCTAGGTATTTTTCCACATCCACTTAGTAAATATTGAGGTGGTTTCCATGTTCCACTTCAGATACACGATACACAAACACGTTGTAACAGATGTTACATTTGCTCGAAGAAATACATTAGACGTAGACAGAAGGAGTCATATGGATTCCTCCCCGGGACGGGAGGAGACGAGCTGAGCTGGCAATATCTTTAAAATGACATCATAATAATACTTTCATGTGGTATCCCAGAGCTCTTATATATTTGAAAAATGTCATGTTACCGCCTTGAGCTTTAATCAATAAAAAACTGTGCAAGGGAGTGTAGTCATTCATTTTGAAACTGTAAATCGGTGTTACAGAGGAAAAAGTTCACGCCACACAGCGGCGACTGTAGAGCTCATATTGCCGACGTAATTTATATTACAATATGATAACAGTGTATTATTCCTGGTTTTATCATCTGACGATAACGATTTTATACTTCGACTAACATATGTTGTGAATACTCTAATGAACCTGATGCTGGTCAGATGACTGAAACTGGTGGTATAAGTAAAGCCTCAAAGAGCACATAAATTATTTTACTAGCAGCTCACCGCGGTAACATGACATTTTTCACCGCAATAATAGCCTTTGTACGAGTGTGGTTTGCTCTCCGCGCAACAGGAAAAGCACCATTCCAGTCCGGACAGGCAGTGGCTGGACAAAGGGCACCGGACAAGAAGGTTCTTATTTTTTTATCCTGTACATTGCAGACAAAAAGAAAATTAAATTCATGTTAACTATCTTTGAAAATCCATTAATCATTCATGCTGGTAACAGGTATTCCAAATTATTATTTGTTTACTCATGTTACCTTATAAAATAAAAGAAACTGACACTCACTTAAACACTAGCAACTGTCCCATTTTCTCGTTTCTTACCGTTTCGGCCATTAATTTAGTTATTACGCTGCGAAATAGGAGACCGTCACCTTAGAGTTTACACGTATCTGACCCTTGCAGCATTTTCTGCTTTGAAGAGAACCTGTCATAATCAAGAAATTTTAATTAGATTCCATCGTCCTTGAGAACCATTGCAGTATATCGAGGGCTGTCTCACCACCTTTCCTGTTTCGAAACCGAAGAACGTGGAAAGTTCTACCTTTTACGTGAAGTTCGTCCTTCAGCGTTCAGTCTCGACACTTGAACTGCCTGCCACCAGCACCGCCTGAAACGTATCCCTCGTTAATCGTCAAATGCTGCAGTGTATTCCATACCCGAATGGGAGTTTTTATCCCATGACTGCAGGTGCCTCCCAATAAATGCTCAAACTAAATTTTTAAAAAGCCCCCGAAGATAGTAGCACTTTGCAGTGACTCTTTATTAAAACGAAAGGCACATGCCCAATGGAATCGTCTGCATATAGCTGATAAATCTAACTAACTCTAAGGCTTAAATGTTGAATGGTTTGGAGCTCGCGAAATCGCGGATCCGAAGAATGAGGAAGACGTGGTCCAGTGACCGCTGGCCCGGGGCTGGTATTCCGAACTGTGTTTCTGAAGTCTGTGATAAGCTATTCGAAATCAACCGTGTCATTTCTTGTACTACGGAAAACTGACAGTATGCGAATGCACGGGCGCTAATTTTTGGTTCTGTCCTTTCCGGTTTTACATGTGTTTCCGATTGCCGAGGGGCACAATCTCGGTAAGCACAGACTTTAAATCTGGTTGTGGATCCAATAGCTAGCCGCAGATGGCGTTCAGCGATCGGGACGGACTTATCAAGTTTTGACTGAAGCGATGGGACATTTCAGTTGTGGAAGTGAGGAGAAACTTAGTGATCTCTGTAAGTCCATCTTTGTACAAGACGGTTGAAGGACTTCGGCTGTTCAGTATAAAACATAAAATTAAAAACAGCTTCAACAGTCTATACTTTGAAGATAATTTATTAGTGGGACCAGTTTCGGCTTTTCATAAGGCCATCTTGAGGCCCTCTGACCAACGTATAGGAGTAATCCAACCTCATGTGCAGTCGATATTGCGGCCAGCATTACGAAACTGGTATCTCTAGACTTATGGATTCAACAACGCGAGCCCCTCGTTAAACGCTTCAAGACTCTGTGCAGTTGATGAACGAAAGGATCGCGTTGTTGAAACCAGTAGTCTATGGATACCGCTACTTCATGCTGGCCGCTATATCGAATGCACATGAGGCTGGATCCTCCTACACGCTGATCAGTGAACCTGACGGCGTAGTGAAACGCAAAAACTGGTCCTATAAATACATTACATCCAAGATCTGTAGGGCTGAAGGTGTTTTAAATTTTATGTTTTAACCTAGTGATTTGTCCTCCAGAGCCAAGACTATTAGTTTAAATTTCGGTGTAGAGATAAACATGAAAAAGACGAAAGATTTGGATAAAATTCTGCATACAATTTGCTTAAAGGATCTGGAGGTAGAAAATTATTGTGTACATCTAACATCTCTGATCAATAATACAGAAAAATTTTCTAAAGAAATAAAACGACGTATCGTCCTTGCCAGAGCCGCAAAGGTTGATCTCAATAAGATCTGGCAGAACCGGGCAATATGCAGAACAACGAAGAGGTGCTTGGTGGAATCATTCGTGTTCGCTGTGTGCTTGAGAGCCGAACTGATGACTTCGAGAAGCGGTGTAGGAGAAAGATGTTAGGCCTTTTGTGGATAGGGAGAAGAGCCATTGCTTGCATATTGAATTTTATTGTCCCGTGTCATTTAAATTTACGTGGAGTTCCTTAGTCTCGTTTTGAAAAGGGGTTCATTCAGAAAAGATCACGTTGCAAGATAAAATCGAAGACAGAAGACTTTGAGGAAGAGCAGTCAAAGAAGTTTTCCGGCGTATTAGTACACATTTTATTAAGAAGAATTGAAGATCCGTGTAGATGGTGGCTGTTGGTGTTCCTGTGTGACTCTTGGCCTATTGACTATATTTTTGCTTTTGTCTTTGTGGCAATGGAAGAAGTTGCTATGAGCCATGAGGAGGCTCTCTTTGAGCTGTCAGTAGTTCACAAGTGCTTCGCAGTATTTATTTGCTGACTTTGGAGTAATGAGAAGTTTACACCTGTCTCTCGGGTGAAAGAGAGGCTGACGACACTGCTTTAGAAAAATGCTGAGACTGCAGAAACGTAGACATTTAATCTGAGTCTGCTGATAAACGTTTCCGAGTAAAATTAAATTGCTAATGGATTGTAGATTGGCTGCGGCGTTGACTGCGACTTCGCGCGACACCACGGTAGTTTCGATTACGGACGAAAGAAACGTTTCAGCAGTGTTCATTTCCTTGAGGACCAGCGTGTGAAGGTCCCACTATGACTGTGAAGCCGCGGTGTCTGCAGCGGTGGCTAATGATAATCCCTTTCGAATGAGCTCGATATATCCCGGAACATCGCAGAGCTCGATACAATCACGTCACATGTGAGTCACGCTCCGCGAGTGTAAGCGATCAAGAGAATAAAAAAAAAAACATGGCAACATCAACAAGCTATAGTTCTGATTGAAATCTGACAGTTTCGTGAAACACAGGTGGAAATGATAATAAATCCAACCACACTATTACTCCTGTTGCATTTGAACTAATTTGCAATAAGAGTCCTCGTGCAGTGGATACTGTATGTACACTACTGGCCATTAAAATTGCTACACCACGAAGATGACGTGCTACAGACGCGAAATTTAACCGACAGCAAGAACATGCTGTGATATGCAAATAATTAGCTTTTCAGAGCATTCACACAAGGTTGGCGCCGGTGGCCACACCTACAACGTGCTGACATGAGGAAAGTTTCCAACCGATTTCTCATACACAAACAGCAGTTGACCGGAGTTGCCTGGTGAAACGTTGTTGTGATGCCTCGTTTAAGGAGGAGAAATGCGTACTATCACGCTTCAGACTTTGATAACGGTCGGATTGTAGCCTATCGCGATTGCGGTTTATCGTATCGCGACATTGCTCCTCGCGTTGGTCGAAATCCAATGACTGTTAGTAGAATATGGAATCGGTGGGTTCAGGAGGGTAATACGGAACGCCGTGCTGGATCCCAATAGTCTCATATCACTAGCAGTCGAGATGACAGGCATCTTATCCGCATGGCTGTAACGGATCGTGCAGCCACGTCTCGATCCCTGAGGCAACAGATGGGGACGTTTGCAACACAACAACCATCTGCACGAACAGTTCGACGACGTTTACAGCAGCATGGACTATCAGCTCGGAGACCATGGCTGCGGTTACCCTTGAAGCTGCGTCACAGATAGGAGCGCCTGCGATGGGGTACTCAACGACGAACCTGGGTGTAAGAATGGCAAAACGTCATTTTTTCGGATGAATCCAGTTTCTGTTTACAGCATCATGATGGTCGCATCCGTGTCTGGTGACATCGCGGTGAATGCACGTTGGAAGCGTGTATTCGTCATCGCCATACTGGCGTATCACCCGGCGTTATGGTATAGGGTGCGATTGGTTACACTTCTCGTTCACCTCTTGTTTGCATTGACGGCACTTTGAACAGTGGACGTTACATTTCAGATGTGTTACGGCCCGTGGCTCTACCCTTCATTCGATCCCTGCGAAACCCTATATTTCAGCAGGATAATGCACGACCGCATGTTGCAGGTCCTGTACGGGCCTTTCTGGATACAGAAAATGTTCTACTGCTGCACTGGCCGCACATTCTCCAGATGTCTCACCAACTGAATACGTCTGGTCAATGGTGTCCGAGCAACTGGCTCGTCACATACGCCAGTCACTACTCTGAACTGTGGTATCGTGTTGAAGGTGCATGGGCAACTGTACCTGTACACGCCATCCAAGCTCTGTTTGACTCAATGTCCAGGCGTATCAAGGCCGTTATTACGGCCAGAGGTGGTTGTTCTGGGTACTGATTTCTCAGGATCTATGCACCCAAATTGCGTGAAAATGTAATCACATGTCAGTTCTAGTGTAATATATTTGTCCAATGAAAACCCATTTATCATCTGCATTTCTTCTTTGGTGTGGCAGTTGTAATGGCCAGTTGCGTAAATATTTATGGAGATTTTTTACGTATAGCTAACTAACGTCACAACACTTCTATCTGTTCAGCAACACATAAATGCACATAAACAACATCTTAATCGTTGGCTGGGACAAAGTAGTCAACGAAGGATGATGTCTCAGAAATAAAGTAATATAGTTGGAGTCTCCCGGTTCCGACCAAAGTTTTCGGGCTGTTTCCCTTGGTCGTAAGGTGTATATCGGAACGGGGTAGGCCATTACCATTTATTCCCAACTAGGATCACCCATCTACCACAGCCGGCTGCGATGGTCTCGCGGCTCTAGGCGCTCAGTCCGGAACCGCGAGCCTGCTACGGTCGCAGGTTCGAATCCTGCCTCGGGCATTGATGTGTGTGATGTCCTTAGGATAGTTAGGTTTAAGTAGTTCTAAGTTCTAGGGGACTGATGACCACAGCTGCTAAGTCTCATAGTGCTCAAAGCCATTTGAACCATTTTTGAATCTACCACACTATCAGCTTAACTAGTAAGTTTCTGAATTAGACCAGGAGTCCTTAATGGGCCGGATCTCTAACTGCCCGCTCCACTTCTAGGAGTGTAGTATGAAAAGAGTACAAAAAAAAAAAATCTAACAGTCAAAGGCGGAAGTATTATCTTCAGAAATATTTCTCGACTCTGAAGTGAATACAGTGTTTTCTTTGGTTGTTAGTGATTATAATATTTTACCAAGAGAGCTGCATATGAGTATTTGGATCCCAGTTCACATATCAGAATAACGTGTAAAAAAGTCCTTAATGGGCCGGATCTCTAACTGCCCGCTCCACTTCTAGGAGTGTAGTATGAAAAGAGTACAAAAAAAAAAAAAAAATCTAACAGTCAAAGGCGGAAGTATTATCTTCAGAAATATTTCTCGACTCTGAAGTGAATACAGTGTTTTCTTTGGTTGTTAGTGATTATAATATTTTACCAAGAGAGCTGCATATGAGTATTTGGATCCCAGTCCACATATCAGAATAACGTATAAAAAAGTTATCAGTTATTCAGAAATGGTTCAAATGGCTCTGAGCACTATGAGACTTAACTGCTGAGGTCATCAGTCCCTTAGAACTTAGAACTACTTGAACCTAACTAACCTAAGTTCATCACACACATCCATGCCCGAGGCAGGATTCGAACCTGCGACCGTAGCGGTCACGCGATTCCCAACTGTAGCGCCTAGAGCCGCTCGGCCACCCCGGCCGGCTACCAGTTTTTAATCGGCTCTAAATACCGTGGTAACATTCAGATGAAGCAAGGAAGAAAATTAGTTGGGAACCGAATGTCTAATAAATAAAAATTAATCGTATTAAGTGGATTGAAATCGCGGTAATAACTGAATGGTAAGACAAGACCTGTTTGGAGATAGTACAAATAGACGTCACTAGATTGGAGGGCGGGCTGAAGGTCTCGAATTAGACTAAATCAAGATCGTGATCATTTATTTGTTTAGTAGTGGCAATGTCCACATACGAGTTGCACTGTATAAGATAATGCAGTACGTGGTTCACGGCTAGTTTTACGGTTAAAATGCCTATATTCACAACGCTGTGGAGTGGCGTTAGTACCATCAGAAGTGGCTAGATCGCTCAGTGAGCGAGAGTTCTAGCAAAACCCGAGATATCTCGAGCTGTGTCGCTAGCTAGTCGCGAACAGTTCGAGCACAGTGCCAGGAAGACGGATCGCCGGCGGCAGCTGGCGCTGCTCGTCCCGGCCCGGCGGGTCACGCGGTAGCGCACGAGACAAAGCGGGGCGGCAGGGCGTGTGCGGCGGCGCTGCGCGCGCAACTGGAGCGCGTCGCGCGGCTGCGCACTGGAGCCCGGTTCCGACCGCTTGCCTCACCGGAAGGACGGCCGGCGCGGCGCGCTCGCGTGTCCACAGCGGCGCGGCTGCCGTCGCCGGTGGCTGGCTGGCAGCGTGCCGGTCTCACCAGTACCAATTGTGTCAGTCTGCGCTATAATAAATCTACACACGCCTTTCACATTGCAAGTTCTCACATCGAGGAAACTGGTTCAGCTCACTTCCCGCATTGTTATAGATCTCATTTTCTATCCTATTGCACCACACTAATAAGATAATTTTTTGCGTAAATCACTCGTTTAAATTGCCATTACGCGTCTCGATGGTTTACACCACCATCTCAGACGGAGACCTGTTTATATAAGTAACTGGTTCTGGTGAAGAGTACTGGCGTCTTTTCACGTTAGCAGACCATATCGTTGTAGGTTACGTTGCGTCGTATGCTAATGATAAAAATTATTTATTTAGAAAAGACACTTTCGTGGCTCCACTGTACATTATGTTCACATTGTCACTTCAGATATCTTCTACATGTGAAACGTCCCCTTTGGGAAATTTTAAATGACTGTGCTGGTAAACCTCTACATTACTTGATTTTCAAACAGCTGAGCAAAACTGAACGTACTCAGACATTTCTCTCTTCATTTATCCTAAGCAACACTAAACTGACACACAATATTTCTAGCGCAACGCAATCTGACTTTCAATAATCCCTACAAAAGAATGCCGGCCGTGGTAACCGAGCGGTTCTAGGCGCTCAGTCCAGAACAGCGCGACTGCTACTGTTGCAGATTCGAATCCAGCCTCGGGCATGGATGTGTGTGATGTCATTAGGTTAGTTAGGTTTAAGTAGTTCTAAGTTCTAGGGGACTGATGACCACAGATGTTAAGTCCCATAGTGCTCAGGGCCATTTGAGCCATTTTTACAAAAGAATGGTCCTGACTAACAATAACCTATACCTTTCATGAATCACTTTCCTCACAAAAATCTTCGTTACTCGAACTACTGCAATACAGCGAGCGCCAATACTGCCGGATAAATAAAAGATTCTAACTACTGAAGGCACTAGCTACTGAGAGGCAGATTTTGATAGAGAACAAACAATATATTTACCTTCATAATGTTCAAAAGTCATCATATATGTATCAGTTCATGATATCCAGTATTACAAATTTACTCTTTCTGATGGACACACGTCGAGATCGTCTTCTCTTAAAACTCTGCCATCTCTCCCCACATTCGTCACTGCTGGCGGCCCACCTCCAACAGCGCAACGCTATGCGCTGTTCACATCCAACTGCCCAACGCTACAATAGCAAATATTCCAACAATGCAAACCAGCCACAGACTGCACACAGCACTGTCAGTGATTTTCACACAGAGCGCTACGTGGCGTTACCAACATAAAAACCTAAACAGCCTACTAACACATGTTACAGATATGCTTGCTTACACTGGATACAAAGATCAAAGATGAAATGATTTCTACACAAATATGTTTTCCTTTTCTTAAAAAATATGCACGTATTACAAAGAATATGGACATATGCACAATGCAGTCACTATATCAGGTAACTATATATACATGAATACGTTTTTCTTACATTTTCTTAAAAATATGATTGGGCTGCAGTGCTGGATACAAAAATAAAAGATAAATGATTATGTACAATAATATACGCTGGAACTCCGAAGAAACTGGTATAGGCATGCGTATTCATATACAAAGATATGTAAACAGGCAGAATACGGCGCTGCGGTTGGCAACGCCTATATAAGACAAGTGACTGGGGCAGTTTTTAGACAGGTTACTGCTGCTACGATGGCAGGTTATCAGGATTTAAGTGAGATTGAACCTGGTGTCATAGCTGGCGCAACAGCAATGGGGCACGGCATCTCCGAGGTAGCGATGAAGTGAGGGTTTTTCCGTACGACCATTTCACGAGTGTTCCTTGAATAGCAAGAAACCCGTAAAACATCAAATCTCCGTCATCGCTGCGGCCGGAAAAATATCCTCCAAGGAAGGGACCAACAACGGCTGCAGAGAATCGTTCATGGTGACAGAACTGCAACCCTTCCTCAAATTCTTGCAGATTTCAATGCTGCGCCTCAACAAGTGTCAGCGTGCGAACACTTCAAAGAAACATCATTGATATGGGTTTTTGGAGCCGAAGGCTCACTCGTGTACCCTTGATGACTGCACGACACAAAGCTTTACGCCTCGTCCGGTCACGTCAACATTGAGATTGGACTGTTGATGACGGGAAACATGTTGCCTGGTCGAACGAGTCTCGTTTAAAATTGTACCGAGCGGATGGACTATACAGGTATGGAAAGAAGCTCATGAATCAATAAATGGTTCAAATGGCTCTGAGCACTATGGGACTTAACATCTGTGGTCATCAGTTCCCTAGAACTTAGAACTACTTAAACCTAACTAACCTAATGACATCACACACATCCACGCCCGAGGCAGGATTCGAACCTGCGACCGTAGCAGTCGCGCGGTTCCGGACTGCGCGCCTAGAACCGCTAGACCACCGCGGCCGGCTCATGAATCAATAGACCCTGCGTGTCACAGAGGGCTGTTCAAGCTGGTGGAGGCTCTGTAATGGAGTGGGGCGTGTGCAGTTGAAGTAATATGCGATCCATGATACGTCTAGATACTACTCTGACAGGTGACACGTACGTAAGCACCCTTTCTGATCACCTACTTTCATTCACGTCCATCGTGCCTTCCGATGGACTGGGCAACTCTAGCAGGAGAATGAGACACCCCATACGTCCAGAATTGCTACAGAGTGGCTCCAGGAACACCCTCCTGAGTTTAAATACTTCCGATGGCCACCACGCTTCCCAGACTTGAACATTACTGAGCATACCTGGGATGCCTTGCAACGTGCTGTTCAGAAGAGATCTCCACGCCCCTCGTACTCCTACGGATTTATGGACAGCCCTGCAGGATTCACGGTGTCCGTTCCCTCCAGCACTACTTCAGACATTAGTCGAGTCCATGCCTCGTCGTGCTGTGGCACTTCTTCGTGCTCGCGCGGGCCCTACACGATATTAGGCAAGTGTACCAGTTTCTTTCGCTCTTCAGTGTATTTTGTACATAACAATGTAACATGTTATTTTTGTTGCCATTATACATAAATATATGTATGTACATTAAAATTAATGTTTAATTTTTGTGTCCAATGCTGCAGTCCATTCATATATTTTTAAAGAAATACAAGAAAAACATATTTATATATGTATAACTGCGTAGTATAGTAACTGAATTGTGCATATGTCAATATTTTGATTTTACTTCTCGTTATTTTGTGCTTTATCTCGCATTTATCTACATTTAAAGAGAGCTAAGTCGAAATTTTCTCCATCTCCATTTCCATATGAGCATCGTCCATCGATGATACTTCCCTGTGGACAAGAGCATCGGACGTGAACAGTCTTATGCTGCTGCTGATCCGATCTTTTAAATCAGTTCTGTTTATTTACGATATTAGAGATGCGATTACGCTTCCTCGGAGCACACCTCATGCTACTTTACTTTATGTAGAGCATTCACCGTCCAGTATGACGTACTGGGATCTGTTAGTCAAATATTTATCCAGCCAATCACATAATCTCACTGGATGGATAAAAAATTAGTCACTCCCGCAGAAATCATTACAAACAGCATTTAATACTGTGTAATTCCACCCCTGAACTTGGTAAACGCTTGCATTTGATGATTAAGCGAATTCACAAGTTTGTGCACGTACGTCGCATCCAGGCTAAGACGCTGAGGATTTGATGGCACAGTTCCATAAAATTTCGGAGATGCTGATGCCGGCGTTTTATCTGCTGTTCCAACGTGTCCACAGATTACCTACAGGTTTCAAATCAGATGATTATGCATACAAATGAAGATGTAGTAGCGTGCGGGAGTGTTCAGAAAACCAGACATATATTCTTCCAGTTAGAAGAACTTTGCTGTTGTTGTCTTTGTGTGCCTGTGTGAGCAATGGTCTCTTGCATGGTGAACGACTCCAAATGTTCATTGTATGCATTTCCCGCCACAGTTTTATTTCGCTACCAGATGGGGATCGACCTTCATTCACCGTCTGCAGCAATTCCTGTCTAGTTGGGAGGCGATTTTAATTCGCATACCGTGAAACGTGTCTGTTGTCCTCCTTAGTCAGGACTTTTACCAACCACAGTTCTGACGGTGTGTTTTGTTGTCACCGCTTCTTATAGAAACGTTGAGCAGTCCGCTGCGAAGCACCAACAAATCCAGCAACTTCACACACCGTATAGCCATGGCACGGCCAAACATCGTCCCTTCTTTTTGCCACTCTGTTAAGTCCTTACATTTACTCACGTTTACATCAATGTCCGTTTGAAACATAAATGCCTTACTGATCGCTACTTTCTTATACTCACGTAGGAACAGTGCGCGCGCGGTTCAGCACAAGACTCCATCGCTGCGCCGTTTGTAAAGACCTAACGATTCATTTGAGCGTGCGCACTGGGGCGACTAATTTTTTGTCCTGTAAACTTATTTGCGAAGTTACTCCCTGTAGCCGTGTCTCCCCTGCTAGTCGTAGGAAGACAGAATCTTTCTGCTAACCTGCAGCATTTGCTTGCAAGAGGCGGTGTATAAATGAAGCAAGTTTCGTTGCACAGCACGATGGCAGTTTCAGTACTTCCCGCTTATAGAGTACTTTGACGTCAAAGAAAAAGCTGTGTTGGTTACGGAAGAGGGGTTAGGGGCTAATGTCCGGTTGAGTGCGAGGTCGTTATAGACGGAGCACAAGCGCGGGTAAGGAAATACGAAGATGACTATCGACGGTTTTTTTTCTTGTTTAAGCGATTTAGGGAAATCACGGAAACCTGGATGGTCGGGCGGGTATCCGAACAGCAGTCATCCTGAATAAGAGTCCAGAATCGTACCACCACGACAAGTAAATATACCGATAAAGTTTCGGAGGTTGTTCAGCAATATTTCTTGAGGTTTTATTTTATTGGCTGGTTTCATCCGGCCTGCGACGATTCATCTGCTCTGCCAGTTCACACATTCCAATCTCTGCTTTCTCTTATAAGTTTTATGCGCTACGATCCCTCTAATATCGTGAGAATTATTACATGATGTCCCAGTACAATGTCCTAACAAGCCGCCTTCGTCCTAGATACTGTTTCCTATATACTCGTTTCTTCTCTGATTCTTTTATGAACATCGTCTTTTCTTATTTTTTTAGTCGACTAAAGGTTCAGCATCCTATCGTAACACAACATCTTAAAACATTCCAATTTCTTCTTTAACTGTTTTTGACTTGTCAGTGACTGACTTTCATACAGTTCTGTGCCAAGCACGTACATCATTACAACTTTTTACGTCTAATTAACATCTATGTTTGCTGTAGTAGATTTCTTTGACCAGCAGTGGCTTCTTTTCCTGTACTAGTCTGCTTGTAACACTCGCCTTGTACATCATACGATTATTTTATGTCCTAGTTTGTACAGTTCCCCAATGTTGAAGGTAAATTTGTTTGTCAATGCGGTTTATCAATACTTTCGCCATTCTCTTTTACTTTCAGTCCAGACTTGTACTCATTAGGCCGTCCATTCACTTCAACAAGCCCTGTGACGTATCCTCACTGATGACAGTAATCCATGTTATCAGTGCCATTCTGTCACTCTCCATTTTAATCCCATTTCGAAAGCTGTGTTGCATTTCCTTAACTGTTTCTACGATAAACATCCTGAAGAGTAGAGCAAAAAGATTCCATCGCTGCCTTACGCCGAGCATCTGCATCTATTACTAAATCATACCCCACAACTCACCTAATGAAGTGTGGCGGAGGGTACTTCTGATACTAGTTGATACCCCATTCTCTCTTCCTCTCGAGCATGGCGCATGGGATGAGTGATTGTCGGCAATCCTCATTAATAGCCCTAATTTCTCGAATTTTCTTGTCGTGGTCATTTTTCGAGGTATGTAGGAGAAAATAATATGGTGTCTGAGACTTCCTGGAAAGTGCTCTCTCGAAACGTCAATAGTAATACTCTCTGTGATGCACAATCCCTCTCTTGCAACAACTGGCATTGCAGTTTGTTGATCATCTCCGTAACGGTCTGGTGCCGACTAAACGATTCCGTGACGAAACGAGCCGTTCTTCGTTGGATATTCTCCACCTTTTCTATCAGTCCTAATTGGAAGGATCCGTTATTGGTGAACAATACTCAAGACTCGGTCGAACAAGCGCTTTATAAGCCACTTCCATCGTGTATGATTTGTATTTCCTTAGCATTCTTCCTATGAATCTCAGTCTAGCATCTGCTTTTCATACTATTTGTTTTACGTGGTCATTCCACATAAGGTCACTAAGGATAGTTACTCCTAGATATTTTACGGTAGATACTGTTTTCAGCAATTTTTCCAATAGTGTAGTCGTACAGTAGAGGATTTCTTTTCCAGTGAATGCGCAGTATATTACGTTTATTTACGTTCAAGGTCAATTACAGAGCCTGTACCATTCATCAATCCTCCACAGGTTGTTCTGCAAATCGATACTGTCTTCTGGCGTTGCTACTTTCTTATAGACAACCGTATCGTCTGCACTTCCCTCTTTGTCGTCCATACACTACGTGATCAAAAGTATCCGGAAACCCGTCAAAACATACGTTTTTCATATTAGGTGCATTGTGCTGCCTCCTACTGCTAGGTACTCCATATCAGCGACCTCAGTAGTCATTAAACAGAGAGCAGAATGGGGCGCTCCGCGAAACTCACGGATTTCGAACGTGGTCAGGTGATTGGGTGACACTTGTACCATGCGCCTGTACACGAGATTTACACACTCCTAAATATCCCCAGGTCCACTGTTCCCGATGTGATAGTGAAGTGGTAACGTAAAGGGACGCGTACAGCACAAAAGCGTACAGGCCGACCGCGTCTATTGACTGACAGAGACCGCCGACAGTTTAAGACGGTCGTAATGTGTAATAGGCAGACATCTATCTAGACCATCACACAGCAATTCCAAACTGCATCAGGATCCACTACAAGTACCATAAAAGTTAGGTGGTAGGTGAGAAAACTTGGATTTTAGGGTCGAGTTGCTGCTCTTAAACCACATAGCACCCTGGTAAATGCCAAACGACGCCTCTCTTGGTGTAAGGAGCGCCGGCCGTTGACAAGCGGTTCTAGGCGCTTCAGTCCGGAACCGCGCTGCAGCTACGGTCACAGGTTCGAATCCTGTCTCGGGCATTAATATGTGTGATGTCCTTAGGTTAGTTAGGTTTAAGTAGTTCTAAGTCTAGGAGACTGATGACCTCAGATGTTAAGTCCCATAGCGCTCAGAGCCATTTGAACCATTTGGCCCTGAACACTATGCGATTTATCATCTGAGGTCATCAGTCCGCTAGAAAAAAATGGTTCAAATGGCTCTGAGCACTATGGGACTTAACCGCTGTGGTCATCAGTCCCCTAGAACTTAGAACTACTTAAACCTAACTAGCCTAAGGACATCACACACATCCATGCCCGAGGCAGGATTCGAACCTGCGACCTTAGCAGTCGCGCGGTTCCGGACTGCGCACCTAGAACCGCGAGACCACCGCGGCCGGCAGTCCGCTAGAACTTAGAATTACTTGAACCTACCTAACCTAAGGACATCAGACACATCCCTACCCGAGGCATGATTCGAACCTGCGACCCTAGCAGTCGCGCAGTTCCGGACTGAAGCGCCTAGAACCACTCGGCCTTCGCGGCCGGCCCCTGTTGGTTCTCGCACATACTTCATGTTACCGATGTTTCTCTGTAGACTGTATCAGTTTTTGAGTACTTACTGTATTTGACACGACTTTGTTGTAGGTTGTTGCTTCCCTTGAACGTGTGTGAATTTTTTAGGTCTCTATTGAGTCTTGTTCAGATGTTACACTAAATAATAAGGTAACGAGAAGTTATGTTCATTCACAGTTAAAAACTGAAGTCTGTGGCAGAAGCCCATGACCTGGCTACTGGCTTCACTGTAGGTAGAGTGCAGCATTTCTTCCACGAGGCCCTAGAAGGGGAATGGTGGCAGTTCCGTCGTGCCGGCCGGTACTCGTTTTACAGCAGGCTGACTGGACCTGGAGACGTTCTGGAACGAATGGAACGACCCCGTCCCTATGCGCAATTGAACCCAGGACCACCAGAGCCGAAGTCTAGCGCTCCAGGCCTTAAACCACCAAGGACCCTAACAGTTCGCAAACGGTTAGTTTCCCCTCTGACACGGGAAAAAATGACTGCCTCGATGAGCGTGAGGATGAAAAGACACATCTTTACCAATCTTACAGTTGTCAAATGTATCGAGCTGCTGAAATCTGGGGTTGGAAATTACATGGAGTGATTTCCTCCTTCAGCGGCCGTCAATGAACTATTTATTTATCGTATGGCAATGCAGACACATAAGAAAGAAACAGACAAATCACTATTATAACAAACGTTAACAATTGCAAACAATTGTCACTAATATAACAAAGTTTAAGGATTACAAACAAGCATCAACTTTATTAATATAATCTATCGACTCTGGAGTTGCGAGCAGGAAGTCGTCGGGGCTCCCATTATAGGCTCTTCTGGAACACTCTTCAACAATGTCGTTGATGGTCTGAATTTCTCCGCAGTCACACTGAGGGTATGGTATTTCACCCTATTTATACAAGGAGTAAGCACATCTGCCATGACGAGTTCGAATCCTATTTAGAGTGGACCATGTTTTGCGTGGTAGGTCAAAACCAGGTGGCTTTTGTGTGATGCAAAGCGTGTTATGATTTTGCCATGCGTTCCATTCTTCAGACCATGCGATTGTGATACTGAAACCTTCTTGTACACAGGTTCTTGCTGCTCTTGTTGGCGGGCTCCTAGATCGAAGCCTATTAGTGTTTGCAACCTCAATGTCTTGTGGATTGGCAGGCTTAGATTTCCCATGATGTTTTTGTATTCCCGTACAAGGGCGTCACTACGTCGCAGGTGTGGCGGCGGAATGTGGCTTAATATTGAAAACCATTGCGCTGGAGTGGGTTGAATTACTCCAGAAATCATCCGTAGAGTGTTATGCAACTGGACATCCACCTTTTTTTACATGTGGGCTGTTTAGCCAAATCGGAGCACAGTATTCGGCAGCGAAGAATACATTTGCTAAAGCAGAGGTGCGGGGAGTGGAGGCCGTTGCTCCCCAGGTAGTACCACAGAGCTTTTGAATAATGTTGTTTCTTGTCTTTAATTTTTCGGCAGCCTTTGGTAGTAGCTCTGTAAAAGATAGTGTTCTGTCCAGCGTAATGCCCAAGCACTTCGGTTTACTGTGTCTAAGAATGATGTTTTCAAATCGAATGTTGAGTTCCTTTCCAGCGAGTTTGTTGTTGAGATGGTAGCAACTAACCTCTGTTGCATGTGGTTGAAGTCTGCACTTATGAAAATATTCGCCCATTATTTTCAGGTCTTTCGTTAGGATGTCGTCAGATGCTTTAGTTGTGCTACATCTTGTAGCCAGGGCCCAATCGTCAGCATACCCGAACTTTCTTGATTGTGTTTCCGGCAGGTCTGCAATATAGAGGCTAAACAGCAGTGGTGCGAGCACTGATCCTTGTGGTAAGCCTTTCATTAGTTTTTTTGATGGAGTTGTATTCAGTGCCCATACTTATTTGGAGCACTCTATCATTGAGCATGCTGTCTATTAAGCGTGCTATAGATTTGCAAGGAATTACTATGAGAATTTTGTACATGGTGCCTTGTCTCTACACAGTGTCGTAAGCTGTGTGGAGAGAAGGCATTATGTACAAAATTCTCCGAGTAATTCCTTGCAAATCTATAGCACGCTTAATAGACAGCTTGCTCAATGATAGTATGTTCCAAATAAGTATGGGCACTGACTACAGCTCCATCAAAAAAAAACTAAAGAATGGCTTACAACAAGGATTAGTGCTCGCACCACTGCTGTTTAGCCTCTGTATTGCAGACCTGCCGGAAACACAATCAAGAAAGTTCGGGTATGCTGACGATTGGGCCCTCGCTACAAGATGTAGCACAATTGAAGCGAGTTTGTTGTTGAGATGGAAGCAACTAACCTCCGTTTTGGAAGCATTTGGTTGAAGTCTCCACTTACGGAAATATTCGCCCATTATCTTCAGGTCTTTCGTTAGGATGTCAATGAACTGGAGCGGTTTCTGCACGAGAAATTGTATGATGTCCCACTGACGACGACGCAGTATTTATACGCAAAGGGTACTAGCTGGACTGGATGTCAAAGACCGTATTAGGCACGTGTTCGTACTGTTTTGCCTTTCGTTTCGTCACCTCCGTTGTGCAACAAGGCGTCAGAAATAACACGTACAGTTTGTGCCGGGGAAACGCGGCGGTATTCCCACATTCCGCGGCAGCAGCGGAGCGGCGCGCGCCTGCCCCGTCGCGAGGCAACGCTCCGTGATTTAGGCCGACAAACGGCTGATACAATGGGCCGGCGGCGGCGGCCGGCAGGTGGGCCGTGATTTAGGAAGCGCGCCGGCCGGCCCCCGTGTACGGAGATAGCGGCCCGGCCCGCGCCCTGAGTGGGGAACCGTGTCGCCGGCCGGAACACGGGGCGCGGGACACGGCCATCAGCGCGCACGCGCCGCGGCCGCCTCACCTACATACAAGCTCGCCTGCCGGGGTGGTCCGCGGCAGCAGCGGCCGCGCTTGTACGCGCCCAGCCGCGGTATGACCTGCTGCCCCAACAGGTGTTTCGGGCGCCGCCGAAACCTATACAGCCGCTTTGCACGTGGGGAGTCTCATATGGCCACCTCGGAGCTGCTTCTAGACTCTCTCGGTCCAGAGTGTGAAGGAAGTGGAAGAGATAATGGTTCAAATGGCTCTGAGCACCATGGGATTTAACTTCTGAGGTCATCAGTCCCCTAGAACTTAGAACTACTTAAACCTAACTAACCTAAGGACATCACACACATCCATGCCCGAGGCAGGATTCGAACCTGCGACCGTAGCGGTCGCGCGGTTCCAGACTGTAGCGCCTAGAACCGCTCGGCCACCCTGGCCGGCGAAGAGATAACGGTACGCATACAAACGCATGCGAACCTAATATGTTCCAAAACGCCGCGCAGTGCACGCCAGCGGAATCATTCCGCTGTGAGCTCTATCTGCAACAGCATTGAAGCACTATGCCTCGTCGACGTGTGTATCGTCAACGCAGCCACCGCATGCATGTTTACAAACATATTAAGCCTCGAAAATAAATTTGGCACAAATGGAACCGCACAAAGTGTTATATTGAATGGACCCATATTTTTCCGTGGATGTCGAGTTAATTTTAGTCTTGATGCTGGCACAGGGAATACTGGATGTGGATGGTTCACCCTTACGATTGTTCGATGTGAGAATGCCTCTCTACCTGGACTTGAATCTTTCGCCGATCGAGACGTTATCGCTTACAGGACTTGGCATTGTGGAATAGACGCTAAGTCCCTGTCTAGACCTAGTTATGTATATAGTAATATGTCTTTTACTTTGTATATTCGCTCTTGTCGTAAAGTGAGTAATGATGAAAAAATACATGTATGGATGAAAGGACTTGGTGTACTTGCTGAAAATGTAACTCTAACTCGGGTTCTTTTGGTGTTAACAAGATAGGCTCAAGTATTTTGGATAGCCCTTGGACTAGGGGCCATATGTATACTCAACAGAAGGATCGTCTCGCTGTCACTATCCCACAGTACAGATTCGAAATATGAACATTACACACTACCCTTGCAGACCAGCGTGGCCGAGCGGTTCTAGGCGCTTCAGTCTGGAACCGCGCGACCGCTGCGGTCGCAGGTTCGAATCCTGCCTCGGGCATGGATGTGTGTGATGTCCTTAGGTAAGCTAGGTTTAAGTAGTTCTAAGTTCTAGGGGACTGATGACCTCAGATCTTAAGTCCCATAGTGCTCAGAGCCATTTGAACCATTTTGAACACACTTCCCCCTGATTAGGAAAATGGAGAAAATCGGTTGATTCTTTTTGCATTTGATGTGCTCTGTGGTGGACTTGGTGGGAGGTATGGAGGCCCCATCAATTCAAGGTCAGTTCCTCGGAAAAAGAAGTAAAAAGGATTATTTTACTGTATTTTCGTCGTCCTAGCCGATCAAAACCCAGCCAAGGAGTCCAAGATGGCTAGGCACAGCAAATGGCTCAAATTTGTACGATTGTTCCTAAGATCCTGATCTCGAACAACCTTGAAAATTTTCTTGATACAGAGGTTCAAAATTACCCTACTACCACTACATGTAAAATCCGGCATGAGACGAACTCGAAATGATAAATAACCACATCAGATCCCTCAAGTATTAACGGTATATTCTCCAGGTGTTTATCTAGAGGAGTCATCTCCCTGTTTTTAAAAATATTTATCCGTTATTGAGACCCCCCGCCCCCCAAAAAAAACTTGTTTTTTCTATCAAAACCCAGCCGCGGAGCCCCACACGGCTATGTACAGCACATGGCTACAATTTTTACGATGTGTTTCCAAAATCTCGATTTCGAATTTTCTTCATATCTGCATCCGTTTCCGAGATGAAAAGGTTCAAAGTTACCGTAGTTGAACACGTAAAATGAGCACGTAAAACGTATTATTTACTCCTCACTCGGAAATGTCTCTTTGGTAATGAGTACAACAGTGAAATGAATCTGACTTACGCAGAACTGAATCAACGCTCTTTCTTCCCTCATAATGTCCCGTAAGGGATTAGTAACGGGGGGTGGAGAGGCGGTACGGGGGTGGAGGAAGATAATAGAGTATTTCGATAAACAAGATTTGATTTTTAATCTTTATTTTTGTTTTGTCCCCTCGCCCCATATCGGTGTCGGTTGTAACGCTACAATATTCCGCTCTACGGTCAAGGGAATTGAAATATATAACAAGAACGTGAAGAAATACTTTACGACTGATTTTGTAGTTTAAGTGAAAAACCAAAGACGGACAGCTAAAAAGCAACAATATGTGCATTCTAAAAACACATCGCAGAATGGCGAAACTCTTCTGAGATAAGTACTGAAGCATTGCACTTTCACGTAAAATCTGAAAGACCTGCACTAGGTGAGACGTGTTTCCGAAGAAGATAATGTGTTCTGTAGAGTTAATGGGTACGGATAGAAAAGATAGAGGTCAATTAGGAAAACTGTGGAGATGAAGGTGGGAATACAGAAGGTTGGAAAAGACAAAGAGTGAGAAGGAGTTTGGTGGTGGGTAGAGTAGTGGTTACAGGAGGAAAGGGATGGGCATGCATGGACCGAAAACAGAAGAGGGGAGCCCAGATATAGAGAGGGTTAGGTGGTAAGAGTTAAGGCTGTACGAGGTACAATATATGGGCGAATCTCATTGTCTGAGAGACGGAGTTGGTTGAAGTTTCGTTGGAGTAGGCTCTATAGCCTGTGGAGGCATGGGGACGGTGGGGTGTGTTTGTAAAGGCGCTACAGCATATCGTGGTTGGTAATCAGAAGGGGGAGAGCTGGGTTCTTGGAATGTAGTTTGTGAATAATATAGGAGGTGCGGAGGTATTTGATGTGGGTGAGGAGGGATGGGAACTGGATGAGATGGTAAAGGATCCATATGAGGGAAGGTAAAAGTGTGCGGAAAGGGGGACGGTGCGCACCAACATTCGAGAAGTTTGTATCTTTTTCTGCGTGGTGTGGACATAGAAGTTGGTATCTTGCAGTCTTCTTTCAATAGTCAGTCTCTCTCTCTCTCTCTGTCTCTGTCTCTCTCTCTCTCTCTCTCTATCTCTCTCTCTCTCTCTCTCCCGATGGCATCCACTGTTTCCGTGATGTAACAAATATATTTTCTTTAACTTTGGGGCCGAATTCCCTACTGTCGCCACAGCTATCAGCTGAGCTATGGAAGGGACGTCCTGTGCGGCATCTTTCTGTGAATCGTCTCAACTGTTAGCCGCGTGGTCTGGGTGCCTTGTCACGGCTCACGTGCCTTCCTCCCGTCGGAGTTTCGAGTTCTCCCTCGGCCATGAGTGTGCGTGTTGTCCTTAGCATAAGTTAGATTAAGTAGTGTGTAAGCTTAAGGACCGCTGACCTCAGCAGTTTGGTCCCATAAGACCTTACCACAAATTTCCAAATTTTTCTTAACAGTTTTTTTCCTTATCACACTTCAACTCTTTGTTTATCGTATTTTCTGAGGTGGAGATTCGAGACCACTCAACATTACCGAAACGAGTGCGGAAACTGTCTAAAAACCACATGCAAGCCGGCAGGTGACAAGGCAAACTGTAATTGTCTTCGCGGGAATGCGATCCGATCTGGCTCACTTCCCTGTCTCGCAAGCTGCGCATTGAAGCTTACGAAGAGATCATTTTAACAGTCTGAACAGTTCAATGTTTTTACGTAGAAAATACCTTTTTTTTAAATGCCGATCTAGAAAGTGAAAACGGTTTGCAAATTCTGTGCAGACGTTTTACGGCGGATTTGACATTTGTGAACTGATGGCTCTGTATCTTTCTGATCACGTTTCGGAAAACCAAAAATTCTCTTGCTATCAGATTTATCAAAGTATCCTGTACTTCTTCATTAGTATGTTTTGCTTTACGTGTATCGAAATAGATAATCTGACAATGTTAATAAACTAAATATTTTCTGTTCATTCCGTTCCACAGCTTCGGTAAACTTTATAAGTGACTTTATGAAGTAATGTAAGCTGTTGTTTAAAGAAATCTTCAATAAGCGAGTGAGTGATTTCGGTCAAGGGTCACTTTCAAGCACTGCTGCACCTAACAACAACGATGAAGTACAAAGAAGATAGAAAAGGAAGGCAGTGTCAAAACGTCGACTAGCATGTGTACTCCCTTTACCGTTAGCAGTGCACGTTTTGACAATGTGCTCCATTTGATGCCATTATTGTATTTCAGTGCCACTCTTGCTGTTACCGCAACCTGGGTTGTAACACTGCATCTGACGGAAAGCCTGCGCTTATTTATAAATAATACCTTTCAGGACAGCTTACGATGTTATAGGATGTCGGCTCTGAAGTTAATAGATGAAGACGGATTGTCAGTGATAGTATCAGAAAGAACCAACTACATTTATAAATTTTAGTTCATTATTTTGATGGCTTAAATTTAACAGCCATCTACAAAGTTGTTGAGGTTCCACTTGTGAACGTCGTGTTTGTTGGCACTTTGTCGTTTAATGCCACTACATGAACGTCGATCGAAGACCTCTAGACGAGCTCCAGCAAGCAACAAGGTTACAACCATAATTAGGTACTGCCATCCACCAGTGGTTTCTTTGGATGTACTGCTAACGCACACTAATTGCTGGAATAATGACACGCACTAGAATTAGGTTACAAAGTTATTTTTTTATTATTATTATTTCATCCCCTGCCCCACATACGAACGCGTTGGACATCAGCTGTTACAATTTTTAGCTCTTCAGCCAAACAGTAAATACTTTTAAATTTTTAAGTAGATGTTATAAAGTGAAATGAAGTATAAAATACAGACCCTGAGATGCGTAAGTTGACTGTTTAAAGCATTTACATGGAGAAGAATGAAGAAGTGCGTTTATATAGACAGGGGTAAGGGTATAACCGGATTCGCGATATTCGGGTAGTGTGCATTATGAGTTGTATGTGGGTGGATGTTTGGTTGTGGGATTTAATTGGACAATGATAAAGAGGTTGCCAACGAAGTGTAAGGATGTGGCTACAGGGTGGTGACGACAGGAGCCCTCCTGTCAGGACAGGAGCCCTCCCGACAAGCGGAGGTGAGGCGGATTCTTGCTAGATCTGGATTTTGAAAATTTTAGGGATGCTTTTATACAGCCGAAGGGGTAAGCGCCTAGTTTCACAACCTGAATCTCGCTACTTGTACTGTTTTTCATTCCCTTGTAATTCTAATAACAGTATTTAATGATTATTTTATTGTTTACTCAGCACTTCTGAAAAAAAGAGAAAACCTTTTTCGTAAGGAGACTAGAAATAAAAGAAGGATACACGAGAACTTAAAAAAAAATCAATATAGCCATTTCGTTTATATTATGGTATCTACATTAGTGACAAGTATAGTATGTAACCTGTTGTGCACTGCACGAATCAGAATGATGCTGATCGTAGAGCCATAGAAAACGATCATTAATGCGACGTAGAGCATTTGTGATGAACGCAGTATTTTTGCGTGTGCGTGATTATTTTCATCGCGTCTGTCTATTGCAAACTCGACTTAGTTTACATTCATAAACGGTTCTCGGTCGTCACACAGTTTAGTGGCGTACCAAGTACAGGGTGACACAGATAAACTGGAACATTTCCACAATCCAATAAACTAGAAGTTATGAAGGAAAGAAATTGCATTCATAGTAACTGAAACCTTACAACTCTGCCATTTACGAAACATTGATGGCATTTATCATTTTTTTTAAATTAAATCCTTTAGATGGCGTCCTCCAGTACGAACACATTCGTGAAATCTACTGTGGGGTTCCTCATTGAACGCTGCAACATCTCAGCTGGGATACTACGAATAGCATCCCGAATTCTCTGTTTTAACTCATCCAGGGTTTTTGGTCGAGTCCTGTAGACTTTGCTCTTGAGGTAGTCCCACAAGAAAAAAATCACAAACGGATAAATCTGGCGATCTAGGGGCCCAGGGAATGTTACCGAATCGTGAGATCACACGGTTGCCAAACAATTCTCTCACGTATGCCATTGATTGCCGTGCAGTGTGTGATGTCTCTCCGTCCTGTTGAAACCAGGCTTCTTGAAAGAAACTTCCTGACAGATTAAAACTGTGTGCCGGACCGAGACTCGAATTCGGGACCTTTGCCTTCCGCGGGCAAGTGCTCTACCAACTGAGCTACTCAAGCACGAGTCCCCACCCATCCTCACAGCTGTAATTCCGTCAGTACAAGGCAAAGGTCCCGAGTTCGAGTCTCTGTCCGGCACACAGTTTTAATCTGCCAGGAAGTTTCAACATCAATTTTGCTGGAGAGCGCACACTTCTTGGTCGTCCTGTTGCTTTCTTCTCCAAGGCAGATCCAGTCTCTTCAAAGTTACTAATTCAACATTTTATGCATGTTTCGACGGAACGGCATCATGATGTCCTAAATTATAAAAACGTCGAATCTCCCTCTGTGCCGATAGCAAACTATCATTGTTTTTATAACACATTTTTATGGCTAACGCACGCAGTTGTCCGTTCCACCGATCCATGATTACTGAAATGGCGGACTGATTACTCGTAACTGTCACTACCCCGCAGTGCTGCCACCTGCACATGGCTGCCACTACTCATTTCAAACATTCCCGTTATTCTGTGTCACCCTGTACGTCGAATCAAGTAACCGAATATTGGCGCAGACTATTGACTGAATTTTTATGCTGTCTTTTCCAGAAGCTACATCTCTATTCTGCTCAGTAAACGCAGTTTTATAGTCTTAAAAATAAATGTCTCAAGACTACATCAACAGAGTACATTTGGTATGCCTTAATACTGCCAGTCGGTAGAATAAAGTGGGAATAAAAAAGAGGAAGTATCAGTAGCCCCGGCCGCGGTGGCCGTGCGGTTCTGGCGCTGCAGTCCGGAACCGCGGGACTGCTACGGTCGCAGGTTCGAATCCTGCCTCGGGCATGGGTGTGTGTGATGTCCTTGGGTTAGTTAAGTTTAAGTAGTTCTAAGTTCTAGGGGACTTATGACCTAAGATGTTGAGTCCCATAGTGCTCAGAGCCATTTGAACCATCAGTAGCCAAATTCGATTCAGGGACTGCGCTCATTTGAAACTAACCGCTTACTCTCTCAACTGCGGAATCCTTCGGTGCGAGCGACCACACAAAGTACATAAGCAAGCCTAAACCGTACATATTCGATTTTCTCGAGAACAATTAGAAGTTGCGTCCTCATGTTTACATATTTTGAAGGCCTAGTCGTGCCCTGTACCCCCTGTCCCGCCCCCCCCCCCCCCCCTCTCAGTGTAAATCCCCTCTCAGTATAAATCAAAACGGTGAGAGGAAGCTCGTGTAAGGGGAGGTGATTAAATGTTCGTGGGTGAAGATATGACGAGTGTTTAAGTGTAGTGTTGAGAGAATGTGTTGATACAGGGGCGAAAGAGTGCTACATAGGATCGAAGAGGGGGGAGAGGACTATAAGGTGGTTAATGTCAAGTGGGACACGCGTAGATGGCCAGTATGTAGTAGAAGATGGGAAATTTTATAACAGTCTCGTGTAGGGCAAGGTAAGCGATTCTGGAAGGCTAGGCCGAACGCATTGTATTATAGGAATTGCAGGGCTTAAAAAAAATTGGTGGAACGGGAAACTATGCTACAATGGCATATCGAAGGATGGGTCGGATCCGTAATTTACCAACAGAAAAGCGCTCCTATCGAAGCACAAAAAAGGTGAATATGTTCCTATTTATTTAAAGGACTTTGACTGAAAAGTGGGGTACGAGCTGCCTCATTCTATATTCCTCAACACCTTTAAAAAATCTGCCGAACACCTTGGAATGCGATATATTCGCGCTTATTTTAACATGCAACTCATCTCAAACTCCCACAAGCACCACTAACTGAAAACTCACTCACAACGCCCACTAGTCCATCGCTGTAAATCGCTCATACCCATCCACTCCCAGTTGTCCTTTCTTACCCATTCATTCAGTCCAACTCTATGTCATTTTCTCTTTGCGTCTCTCTGTCAGTGTCTCCTGTGTAACAGCCTAGTTCTACAGTCTCCGCTCACTGTCACTGTCTCCCGCTTACTCTCCCTTATTGCTAATATCCCATTCCTTCCTTCTTACTGCTGATGTCTCTGCTCACTGTCTCTCATTCACTACTACTTTCTCTCTCTCTTTATTCCTCCCTGTGTCCCCTCCCTCCTCCCCAGGCGCTGTCCTCTTCATTTTTGTCCTAGCACTGTTCTGTCACTGTCAATTATTATGTTCCACTGCCACTGTATCCTTTCTGTCACACTGCAATTGTCTCCTTCGCTCTCTCTATAATACAACCACTGTCTACTGTCTTCCAACATTTATTACTTTGCATATCTTTTCTACTGCCTCTTACTTCTTCTCTCTCTGCCTAAAAAAGTGGTAATGTGTTTGTATGGTATAATTTTGGGAACATTTTTAAAGGTAGTGAGGAAAGTAGAATGGTGCAGCTGGTACCCCACAATGTAGTTTGAATCTTTTAAATAAAAAGAAACACATTCATATTTCTTGTGGTGAGATAGGAGCATTTTCTCGCTGATTCCGTTCTATTTCGTGCTGCAGCAGGGCGCATAACTTACATAAAAAGAAATGTATTGGTCAGCAAAATTTAGATAGTTTATTGTATAAAAATGAAACAAATCGAAACTAATGTTACACCTCAGACCAGATTTTCCGTGTAAAAAATTATGCATGTGCTTAAGTACTACAAAATGGGGTTCTCAGATAATACAGGAGACACTTTACAGCATATTTCTCTATACTAAGTCACTTTATAAACTGCGTTTTCGTCTCACACCGGATTTTACTTGGGTATTTTAAATGTACAAGCAGGGTAATTTTGAACCTCACTCTCTCGAAAACAGATAAAGGTGGGAAGAAATTTTTCAAGGATGTTCCAGATCAGGATCTTAGGAATATATCGTAAAACTTTCAGCTATTTGCAGTGCATAGTCGTCTTGGAATCCTCGGCTGGTTTTTGGTCCGCTAGTGACGGCGAAAGTACAGCGAAAACGTCTTTTGCGGGGTTTTCCGAGTAACCGCCCATGAGCTAATGTTGTGCCAGTAAGTCCGATCAAGCCCACCGTAGATCAAATCAAATACAAAAGAACCAACCGATTTATAAATGGCTCTGAGCACTGTGGGATTTAACATGTGAGGTCATCAGTCCTCTAGACTTCGAACTACTTAAAGCCAACTAACCTAAGGACATCACACACATCCATACCCGAGGCAGGATTCGAATCTGCGACCTTTGCAGCAGCGCGGTTCCGGACTGAAGCGCCTAGAACTGCACGGCCACAACGGTCGGCCAACCGATTTACATCATAAGCTTCTGCAGGAGGAAGTCTATAATGTTCATACTTTGACACCTGCTGTAGGATAGTGGCACTATGACGATACTTCTGTTGGAAATACAGGGTGATCAAAAAGTCAGTATAAATTTAAAAACTTAATAAACCACGGAATAATGTAGATAGAGAGGTACAAATTGACACACATGCTTGGAATGACATGGGGCATTATTAGAACAAAAAAAATTCACAAAATGTCCGACAGATGGCGGGTGTAAGATCTCTTGCGCGCGTCGTTTGGTGATGATCGTGTGCTCAGCCGCCACTTTCGTCATGCTTGGCGTCCCAGGTCCCCAGACCTCAGTCCGTGCGATTATTGGCTTTGGGGCTACCGGAAGTCGCAAGTGTATCGTGATCGACCGACATCTCTAGGGATGCTGAAAGACAACATCCGACGCCAATGCCTCACCATAACTCCGGGCGTGCTTTACGGTGCTGTTCACAACATTATTCCTTGACTACAGCTATTGTTGAGGAATGATGGTGGACATATTGAGCATTTCCTGTAAAGTTCAAAAATGGTTCAAATGGCTCTGAGCACTATGGAACTTAACATCTATGGTCATCAGTCCCCTAGAACTTAGAACTACTTAAACCTAACTAACCTAAGGACATCACACACATCCATGCCCGAGGCAGGATTCGAACCTGCGACCGTAGCTGTCTCGCGGTTCCGGACTGAGCGCCTGAACCGCTAGACCACCGCCCTGTAAAGTTCAAATGGTTCAAATGGCTCTGAGCACTACGCGACTTAACTTCTGAGGTCATCAGTCGCCTAGAACTTAGAACTAATTAATGCTAACTAACCTAAGGACATCACTCACATCCATGCTCGAGGCAGGATTCGAACCTGCGACCGTAGTGATCGCTCGGCTCCAGACTGTAGCTCCCAGAAACGCACGTCCACTGCGGCCGGCTTTGCTGTAAAGAACATCATCTATGCTTTGTGTTACTTTGTTATGCTAATTATTGCTATTCTGATCAGATGAAGCGCCATCTGTCGGACATTTTTTTAACGTTGTATTTTTTTGGTTCTAATAAAACCCCAAGTCATTCCAAGCATGTGTGTCAATTTGTACCTCTCTATCTACATTTTCTACATTATTCTGTGATTTATTCAGTTTTCAAATTTATACTGACTTTTTTATCGCCCGGTATAAATGGTGCCTAGTTCGAAAACGAACTAAAATACTTGGCCACCACCTTCTTATCAGCAATAGAACCTTAGATATGAACACTTCAAAATCCCATCTCCATGCGCGGAGCTTTGGGAACATATTAGGCACCCATGTTGCCTCATGCATAGCAATAGATGTGGAGGACTGTGTAAAGGTGCAGTCTTCTTGTTTGGTCGATTAGTAGTTTCAGCCTATTGAGGGATTTCTGTTGGATGGTTAGTTGGTGTGTTTTCCGTACTAATTGCCGGTCGAGTGCTAGCCCCAGATATTTTAATTACAAAGGCGTTTTTCTTCGAGCTGTTAGTAACCGCTGTGTTGAAGCCGTCACGCGAGCGCCCGACTTGGTACGAGCCAGAGCACTTACGCAAAACACCGGCGGGCGCGTGTTGCGCGGCAGAGAGTAGCGTAATTGTAGCAGCGGGGTAGCGGAGGCGCGGCGCACGGCGCTGCACGGGAGGCCGCCGTGTTTATCGGGCGCCGTTAATGGCTACACGGCCGCCCTCTCTCGGAACATCCGCCGGGCCGGCCGGCAAGGCCGGACGCGGGGGCCGAGCAGCGGCGGCGGCGCGGTTTCGCCACGAGCCGCCTCGACCGCCGCGGACGCGCCACCCATTCACGGAGTGCTTGCTCGCTGTACCGTGGTAACGGGGCGGCCAGCCGCCAGTATCCTCGAAATGCGAAGCACTCGTCTTCCGCTAACAACACCCACTGTTCTTACGGAAATAGAAGTGTTCCACTCCACGAACCACCATCCCAGCGCTTTTCAAACCTTTTAGGAATGTTCGTCACTTAACGGGCATTACCTGATTAACAGATCACACCATTATAACTGCCTAAAAAGAGAGTTACCTTGAATTTATTTATTTATTTATTTATTTTTTTTGCGCAAGGAAAAGTGATAGAGAAATAGTACTTGGGGTAGTTACTGAGCATATATTTTAGTGTATTGCAAAAACCTCTTGTCAGAAAATATTATAAAATGGTGACGCTGCAGCAGTTCTCCCGAGGCATGTTGAATTTGAAGCGATCTGTGGCACGCACTGTAACTGGTGCCAGTTTGAATCTGGAAAAACGAAGAAAAAATCTATGTAATCTACACGAGTGTAGCTAGTGAAACATTTATGGGATTTTACACTATTTTTGTGTTATTGGTGAGTGTTTGAATACAGTTGTCCAGTTTTTACCAAAAAAGACAGTCATTTGTTGATAAATATTGTTTAATTTAACTAATCGAAGCCGGCCGGAGAGGCCGAGCGGTTCTAGGCGCTACAGTCTGGAACCGCGCGACCGCTACGGTCGCACGTTCGAATCCTGCCTCGGGCGTGGATGTTTGTGATGTCCTTAGGTTAGTTAGGTTTAAGTAGTTCGAAGTTCTAGGGGACTGATGACCACAGCAGTTAAGTCCCGTAGTGCTCAGAGTCATTTGAACCATTTTTGAACTAATCGAAAATCCCCTACGTGGTTCGCTTTGAAATATTATTTCAAAGTTACGGTTAAATTTTCAAATGAAAACAATGAAAATTGTTGGAGTTATGATACGTGCCGTTTTGAAAAATAATTTACGATAAAAACGCTTGTGAAGTTTTAAAATGTGTTATAGACATGAACAAATGAAAAAACTCTACTTTCAGAAAACTCTTAGCATTAATCTGCTATCCCAGGATTGGCCTGTTTTACACTTGCATTGCGATCGAAATCATATCCATTAGTTTACCGTAGAACGATTGAAATACCGTTCGTGCCAATTCCATGAACAAACAAAACGTTACATTTACCTTTACCCCTACTCCAAGCAGGCGCATTTCTAGGACGACTCAACTGTTGATTTGGTAAGCGTTCCGTATGAACTTACCATCTTGTATAACAACTTCCGGGCAGTTTGCACAAGAAATAATTATTGTGAAGCCTAAGCGTCGAGGACATCGTTCTTGCAAGTGGTGTCTGCACTGCACGTATCACATTTCGCTTGCTCAGACATAACAGAGAAAGGAGCAAAAAAATTTATAATCCTATAGCTCAATTCGTAATCCACATCAAAATCTTGGTCAGTCTTGCAGATTTGCCCAAGTAAATACTGCACACAAAAATAAAGACTCGAAGCGAAAGAACTGTCTTTTTCGTAAACGCCAGGCTAACGTGCTATTATTTTGAAACGCGTCTGACTATTCCCAGACACTACAGGGGTATCGAGTTGGCACAGGTAGGCCGTTTCAGGGCATGTGAGGCACTCGGAATTCCTTACAACCATTTTTTTGAGAGATTAGAAGTTTTTCCTCACATTTTATAATGTTATAAGCGTCCTTCAAGCCATTAAAAAACTGATTTTTTGAAAATTCTATAGTGGTATTAACCCTTATTGGCTGAGTGTGATAGCCTCGCTCAAAAAGCAAGATAACCGATGTCTCGCGATAACGGCTAGAAGTGAACCGCGTTTAGAAAGTCTCTGCGGTGCATCAGCGTTAACCGCCGGTCAGCAAACCATCGTCTCTCCGTGCCTAACTCCATATATAGCGTCGGGAAGGCGCCCTAGAGGTGCCAAATTGTTCAAAAAATGGTTCAAATGGCTCTAAGCACTACGGGACTTAACATTCGAGGTCAACAGTCCCCTGGATTTAGAACTACTTAAACCTAACTAACCTGACATCACACACATCGATACCCGAGGCTGGATTCGAGCCTGCGGCCGCACCAGCAGTGCGGTTCCGGTCTGAAGCACCTAGAACCGCTCGGCCACAACGGCCGGCTGCCAAGTTGTTGACAGATATGAAATGACACACGGCCGTCTATATACATGTCTTCCTGACAATCACTTGAGAGCTCGCTACTAATCTGTTCGTTTATGTTTGGTGAAATGGAAAACATAAGAAGTGCACATATTTTTCGAAGTACGAGATAGACATACTTCTCGAATTGGTCGGTGCAAATTCATGAGCGTAATACAATTGACAGCTGCAGTATAGAAGAAGAAACATTCTGCTTTCGTTTTCTTTTTTTTTTTTTTTTCGTGCCGGCCGAATACTCTCGTCATTTAAATATAAGGTTTATCAAATACATGCTAATTAACACATCTAATTGTCATTTTTATGTAAAACGCACTTTTTATATTTCTATATACTACACGCAAAAACCCATTTTCACTGCATATAAAATTTCTAAATTAGCACTTTTATAAAAGATTTATAATCAAGATCGTATAGTCAAAGAAATTAGTTTTTTCTTATCGTTATGTAATTTACACTTCACGTAAATGCTAACTGAACATAAATCTCTGTTTAAAAATTTGAATGCGCGTGGAACCGAACCCAGGCCTCCCACGCAGCGAGGAAGCATACCACCACAGAAGAGATAATTCTGCCTTATTTTAGCATATTAATCTTGGTCGGAACACTTAGAAGCCAGCCGCGCGGGGTGCCGAGCGGTCTAAGCCGCCTTGTCACGGTGCGCGTGGCTCCACTCGTCGGAGGTTCGAGTCCTCCCTCGGGCATGGGTGTGTGTGTTGCCCTTATTGCAAGTTAGTTTAAGTTAGATTAAGTAATGCGTAAGTTTAGGGACCGATGACCTCAGCTGTTTGGTCCCATAAGACCTTAGGACAAATTTTCATTCCCACTTGGAAGTCGATTTTTTCGATAACTACTTTGGGAGACGTATGTTTGAGTTTTGAACTACACGGACCATAAACATATAAAATTAAGTATCTTCCACTGTCGTGCGGTCCCTTGTTAGAGAAAAACAGATGATGTGGTCACATGTGGAGGTACAATTTAATTCTACTCCTGGTAAGTTTGATTCATTAATGAATAGACTTTCTGGGTTCATCTTACGTTAGGGCACTGTACACGATGCCTTGGGTCTGTCTCAGTACATCGAAACAAGTCGCCATCTCAGTATCGTACGCCTATAAAACCCAGGTCATCTCAGTCAAATTTAACCATGGTCCATTCCCCCGTTTAACCTTGATCGAGGTCGGTGCACCAGTATTTTCGCTGAACTGCTTTAAATGGTGACTTTACTGCCGTTAAACTGTAATCAAGATCTTTACAGGTGTGAACTCATTCTTTTATTCGTTTTAGTGTAGAATAAAACAGCCTTCGAAAGTCGCCTTGAGGAATTTGTGCCGTATCGAGTCACGAAGATTGCTTCATGGAGGCTGGTATCAAAGTATACACGTATCCCCATCCACCCCAGAAACAATACACAGGAAACAAATCAGGGGAAAGCAGTTCAGTCAAGGATTACGTCCATTGCTCTGGGCGTCTACGACGTGAACTGCCGTGTGTAGTATTGTATTATCCTGCTAGAATATGCTATTTGTTACCCTGGTGGTGTGAGGTATGACAACAGTTTTTCAACAATTAAAAAGTCACTTCTATGGTGATATCCAATAGTTCCTTCGCTACCCAATCCATATGTTTCTCCTAAAGTTCTGGGTTTATTAACTTGTCCTGCTAGGTGAACAATGTAAAGTTTCCTCATCCCTTCCCATTACATGTTTTCATTAGTTACTGACCATTGTTTCTGTAACCTTTATACCACTAAAGAATCTTATTTGATTAGCCAGAGGTTTGACAATGCTAGTTCTACCAGAAATGTTTCGTTTAAGCTGGGAAATCTGTGTTGACACATCGTTCTCTGAATTACGCTCATCTCCTTTCATCACTTGTAAAGCTCTATTTAATGGATTCGATCACTGTTAACGAGTTTACATTTGTCTTCTGTCTGTTGACAGATATACGTTTCGCTTGCATTGTGTATGCTTGTCATGAGAGTAGAATAGTAACTGTACATAGTTCTAGGAGATCTGTATGTGTTGTCAGCAAATAAGTGACCATCATTAAATTGTTTTTCTGTCATGAACACAAGTCAACGGAACATTAAAACGATCACCGGCTTACCGTCTCGTACGAAAACTTACAAAACGTTACGTTATGTGTACAGAACAGAAATACGATAGTGTGTTGTGGGCATCTCAGGAATAAATCAGGTAAATATGTCTCCCTAATGGGATGATCACATCGTTTCGTCCCACTCTAAACCTGTGAATTTCCAGTACGATTTAAAATTACGTTTAAAAAGATTCATTCCCATTCATATAAAAGAAGATTGAGGTCGAAATCAGTGCCTTTTTCGTAACGTTTGAATCCCTAATTCGATTATTTTCAAGGACTCATCTTAGGTCTATTCTGTTGATTTTAAATAGAATTTGTGTTAGTACGAGACGACACTACTAATCAGACGTAAGCAGTTGACGCGTAGAGTCGTACATAATCTGGAAGAAATTTGTAAACCGGAAGAAATTTGTAAACCGTCGGTGTTTTAAATTATTTACGTTTGCCAATATCGAGGTTAAAGAAATTTCTTAAACATTCAACTTCGATGTTAACTTACGTTGTGTTTATAGCTGTGCCGCTGTGTAGAACGCAAACACCTTCACTATTACGTCGTTTACCTACTCGAATGAAAAGATATTTACGACGCTGACTTTTTGCAGTATTTCTCCAAGTTGTATTTTGTTCTCCAAGTTGTATTTGCATTTCTGAAGAAGTGAGCTTCATTTGGCTGTTATTTAACTGTTGTATCAACATGAACTCTTGTCCTTGGACTGAGTCGATTTTTCACTTTACGATATACGGCTGCACACACCAAAGATAGGCGATAGTGGCAATAAATCCGGTCCTCCATCCGCATTCTCTTAAACAAACCCATCAATTGTACAGCCTCCTTGAAAGCACGGTGCCAGCAGAATCAAATAAAGCCCACTTTGCTTGCGACGAACATGGCAAACTGTAACGGTTTACCGCAACTCAATGTCTGAAAAATATAATAATAAAATACAATGCATAAGCAAGTTCCTTCTGACGTTTTGAACGCTCTTATGTATTGTTAAGGCAGTTTTAGTCCCAGCCCGTCTGATCCTGAACGATTTGAAGCGACGCCCTCAAACGCTTTTCTTTAATATTCGCGAATCATTCCAGGAGAATTCCGAAAAAAGCTGGGCACGCCACAACCGTTCCCTTCACGTCTTTATCTTCCAGCTAAGTTGGTGGTTCATCACTAAAGATATCGGCGCCAACGAGACGAACTTAAATAAACCTTTTTTAAAATTTCTTTTAAATGTTTTTGAAGCGTAGAGAGCTATTATTAACATTAGTTTTAATTTTTTAAACAATGCTCAGTATATTATGCTAAATTCCGTTGGCTGTAGAATAACGAAAGAATCTAATTTTATATGTAGGAAGTCCTTTGTATGCCTTAAAATTCCTTCTTGCTAATTTATTTCCAGTCCCCAATTATCCTTTGACTTTCCTTTTCAAGCCTTTCGTGAAAATGTTAATAAGCACAATATGTTTAGCATTATTTCCGGTTATTTTCATGCAACTAACGCAAGAACTGAAAATTAAAACGATTAAAGTATGCGCACAGATACTCGACCTCACGACCTTCGAATTACCGTTCTGTACTTTTCCGCTGCGTCAGCCGCTGTCTGCAAAGTACGCCTCGCCCCTCGGCGCCAAAAATTGCATTTTTCGTGTTGCGTACCTCAGTCGTAAAAAAGGAACCCTTGTAGGGTCACTTTGTTGTCCGTCTGTTTTGCTGTCTCAGTGTCTGTTCGACTGTTAAGACCCTTTTTTTTAGGAATGAGTAGACGTATAAAGTTGAAATTTATGTCACATACTATGGTCTACGGTCCTCCAATGAAAAACGTTAAGCTTTAAATGAAATCACAAAATACGCCAATTTATGTCACATTTCTTGATACTCGCAAACTCACTCATAGAAACGTATAGAGTACTTCCCGTTGACCAAGGATAATGAAATTTGGCGAGAAGCAAGTATTCGCCGTACAAGTAAATGAAAAAATCCGAAAAATAGTTAATCTGTAATTGTATCAAACGAAAAAAAAATTTTTCTATCATTCGCTGTCCGTTTGTCTCTCTGTCTGTCCGTCTGTTGACACCCCATTTTCCCAGGAACTTACTGAACTATAGAGCTGAAGTCTGTATCACATACTAAGGTCTATGGTTCCTTGGCTACTGAACAAAATTAAGTTTCTAAGTCAATAAAATCAAAAGACGCGTCCATTTGCGCCACATATTTTAATAGTGGCAAATTCACTCATCAGAGCCTACGTGTAGCGTACTTCCCATTTACCAAAGATTATGAAATTTGGCAAGAGGTAAGGATTCACATTGAAAATAAAGGAAAAAATCCGAAATTGTTAATTCGTAGCCGGCCGGGGTGGCCGAGCGGTTCTAGGCGCTACAGTCTGGAACCGCGCGACCGCTACGGTCGGAGGCTAGAATCCTGCCTCGAGCATGGATGTGTGTAATGTCCTTAGATTAGTTAGGTTTAAGTAGTTCTGAGTTCTAGGGGACTGATGACCTAAGAAGTTAAGTCCCATTGTGCTCGGAGCCATTTTTTTTTTTTTTTTTTTTAGTTCGTAATCCACTCACACGAAAAAAAAATTTTTTTGTCATTTCTTAACAGTTCATCTGTCTGCCTGTTTATCTGATATGACCCCTTTTTCTTAGGAACCGGTAGATGTATGAAGTTGAAATTTATGTCATTCAAATTTATGTCACCGAAATTTATGTCACATACTATGGTGTGCGGTCCGTTGACGACGTTAAAAAAATTTAGGCTTACAAGTCAATACAGTCAAAAGAAATGGCCATTTATGTCATATGTTTTCCTGAAAACTCACTCATCAAAACCTATAGAATCCTTACCCATGGCCTGGAATTGCGAAATTTGGCAAGAAGAGAGTTTCTTCCGTTCGAGTTACACAAAACCTGAAAATTGTTAATCGTCGAGATTCTCGATTCCCACACAGGAACACATAAATAAGTTTGTACGGAACACCCAGTGCGCAGGTTCTACTAACTCTTGGCCAGTTTTTTAAATGCTTGGCTGTCTCTGCTCCTACTTCCTACACTTTCATTACTGTCGTAGCTCTGCGTGTATCATAAATTTGGACGAAATCAGTGGTGACGATTAGGCGAGGTCCCTTTGTACAGACCAAAACTATTACTTGAAGGGACGGAGGAAATACTACAATACATTATGTTTTATTGGTGGAAGCAATCTGAGCGATAAAGACGAAGGATTATTCTTAACACTTCTTCATTCAGCAACAGCTCTTTGTTTTCTAGACCGGAGCTCCCTCTTCATATTAGCTTGTGTTGCTGCAGATGAACGCACGGAGGCACCGAGCTGTCACTCTGGAAGGTTAACGTAATAATTTCCCGTGGAAACCGCAACAGCGCGAAAATGCCAGAGCGCAAGGCCGGCGCGGACGGCACGCGGCACTTAGTGGTCAGAACTAATCAAGCGGCAGCACCTGTCGGGGAGGCCGCTGTTGTAATAGTCGAAGGTCAGGCGCGCGCACCCGTTCTTTGACCCTTTCTCACGCCCATGCGGCCCTTGCAGCAGGGAGTCCGCCGTGAAAGAGGACTACTCGAGCCATCTTCTGCTAAGATAGTACTCACCAGACGCAAAAGTCATCCGGCAATATGAAACATATTATGTAAACTTAAGATGGAAGGGGGAAAAAGGAAAGGAACTATTGATGTCAGCTTCATCGGGACTTCGTGCGGAATCAGCGAACTTGTCCGAAAAAACGGACATCACGCATTCATATAATTGGTTCGCCTCGATGGGCAACGAACCACCACCTTCAGTTCGGATGAACAAATACGTTCGACCTGCTACGGGAATCTCAAAGTAGCGAGCATGGAGGACATGGAAGGGACGGATAGGTGCTGTCAGGTGGGAATGGGGTCAAGCGGGAGGGGTGCCGAGATAGTCTGCCCAATTGTGATAAACAATGTGGCCGGGTGGCCCAGGGTTTAATGCAAGTACTTGGTAAAGATGGATCCTGATATCGGGTCCCTGTCCAGAAAACATTTTCACTTGTCGCTGCCAATTTCGCATAAAGTACCGATGCAGCTGATCATCAGTTCCTTTCCTTTCCTTTGTCCCAGCCCCTTCCCCACCTTCAATTTACATAATATGTATCAGAGCTATGGATTCCACATTCCTATACACACTGAAGAGCCAAAGAAACTGGTACACCTGCCTAATATCGTGTAGGGAACCCCGCGAGCACACAAAAGCGCCGCAACACGACTTGGCATGGACTGGACTAATGTCTGAAGTGCTTCCCGAGTGGGAAGGCATGCCGGTCCCCGGCACGAATCCGCCCGGCGGATTAGTGGCAAGGTCCAGTGTTCCGGCCATCCTGTGAATGGTTTTTAAGGCGGTTTTCCACCTGCCTCGGCGAATGTGGGGTGGTTTCCCTTATTCCGCCCCAGTTACACTATGTCGGCGATTGCTGCCCAAACACTGTCTCCACGTACGTGTACGCCATAATTACTCTACCACGCAGACATGTTGGTTTACAATAGTCTGGTGTGAGACGTTCCCGGAGGGGAGGGGGTCCATGGGGGGCCGAACCGCACAATATCCCTAGGTTTGGTGTGGGGCGGCGGTGGGATGGGAGGACTGCTGTTGCCTGTTGTGGGGTTGTGAAAGACTGAGGACTACGGCATGACGAAGCCTCTCCGTCGTTTCTAGGTCCCCAGTTCAATGCACAATACACAAATGTCTGAAGTAGTGCTGGAGGGAATTGACACCATGAATCCTGCAGGGTTGTCCATAAATCCGTAATAGTCCGGGAGGGGTGGGGGGGATGGAAAACTCTTCTGAACAGCACGTGGAATAGTCGTTGGATGCCACCTGAGTAACAGATCAATCAGAGACGCTTCAACCCTTCTAAAACTGTCACTGTTGGTGATGTGACTGTGAAGCGGAAACGCTTAACAACAACCACAGATAAATCAATACTATGCGGGCCCCATTACTGACGGGAGCGTTGAGCATCTACATCTACATCTACATGGATACTCTGCAAATCACATTTAAGTTCCTGGCAGAGGGTTCATCGAACCACCTGCACAATTATCTATTATTCCAATCTCGCATAGCGCGCAGGAAGAAAGAACACCTATATCTCTCCGTATGAGCTCTGATTCCCTTTAATATATCATGATGATCGTTTCTCCCTATGTAGATCGGCGCCAACAAAATATTTTCTCTGATGATTGGAATTTCGTGAGAAGATTCCGCCGCAACGAAAAATCCTATGTTTTAATTATGTCCACCCCAAATCCTGTATCATTCCGGTGACAGTCTCTCCCCTATTTCGCGATCATACAAAACGTGCTGCCCTTTTTCGATGTATTCCGTCAGTCCTTTCTGGTAAGGATTCCACACCGCGCATCAGTATTTTAAAAGAGGACGGGCAAGCGTAGTGTAGGCAGTCTCCTTAGTAGGTCTGTTATATTTTCTAAGTGTCCTGCCAATAAAGCGTCTGCCCGCATCTCGTGGTCGTGCGGTAGCGTTCTCGCTTCCCACGCCCGGGTTCCCGGGTTCGATTCCCGGCGGGGTCAGGGATTTTCTCTGCCTCGTGATGGCTGGGTGTTGTGTGATGTCCTTAGGTTAGTTAGGTTTAAGTAGTTCTAAGTTCTAGGGGACTGATGACCATAGATGTTAAGTCCCATAGTGCTCAGAGCCAACAATAAAGCGTCTGGTTAGCGTTCCCCACAACATTTTCTACGTTTTCCTTCCAATTTAAGTTGTTAGTAATAGTAAATTTTAACGAATTCCTTTTAGCACTCATGTGGATGACCTCACACTTTTCGTTATTTAGGGTCAATTTCCAATTTTTGCACAATACAGATACCCTTTCTAAATCGTTTTGAAATTGATTTTGATCTTCTGATGACTTTATTAGTCGATAAACGACAGCGTCATCTGCAAACAACCTAAGACGGCTGCTCAGATTATCTCCCAAATCGTTTATATAGATAAGGAACAGCAAAGGACCTGTAACACTACTTTGGAGAACGCCAGAAATCACTTCTGTTTTACTCAATGACTTTCCGCCAGTTACTACCAACTGTGATCTCTTTGAAAGGAAATCACGAATCCAGTCACATAACTGAGACGATATTCCAAAAGCACGCAATTTCACTACACGCCGCTTGTGTGGTACAGTGTCAAAAGTCTTCCGGAAATCGAGAAATACGAAATCAATCTGAAATCCCTTGTCAATAGCACTCAACACCTCATGCGGGTAAAGAGCTAGTTGTGTTTCACAAGAACGATGTTTTCTAAATCCCTGTTGACTGTGTGACAATAGTTTTTTGTTGTTGAGGTAATCATGATATTTGAACACAAGAACACAATATATGTTCCAGAATCCTGCTGCATATCGATGTTAATGATATGGGCCTGTAGTTTAGTGGATTACTCGTTCTAACTTTCTTGAATATTGGTGTGACCTGTGCGACTTTCCAGTCTTTGGGTACGGATCTTTAGTCGAGCGAACGGTTGTTGGTGATTGTTAAATATGGAGCTATTGCATCAGCATACTCCGAAAGGAACCTGATAGGTATGCAGTCTACACCAGAAGACTTGCTTTTATTTAGTGATTTAAATTGCTTCACTACTCCGAGTATATTTACTTCTACGTTACTCACGTTGGCACCTGTTCTTGATTCGAATTCTAAATTCTGGAATATTTACTTCGTCTTCTTTTGTGGAGTTGCGAATCACTCGTGAGTTCCAAAGTACTACCTCTAGTCCATTAGGACAAGAGTATGCGATGGGATTTGAAAAGAATGGGGTGAAATGGCCGAACAGCTGCTCATACACCACAAATTTTTTCGTGATTAGGTTGTCGTCCCCAGCGCCTGTGAGGCAACAGTTTGTGGACAGTAACGTTCCTGAAATGAACTGGTGTACCCTCAGCTGGGACCTAAACCCAAGGAACACCTTTGGTGTGAGGTAGAGTCTCGACTTCGCTCGGTGCCCCAGGGTCCTTCTTAGCTTTCGGCTCTTGAGGAACAATGGGGTACCGTTCCTCCACAGCCATTTAGACACCTCATTGAAAGTGTTCCTAGCAAAGCTCTAGCCATCATAAAGCTGAATGGTGAAAATACCCCATATTAAGGTCCACTAATAAGCTGCTGCGTAGGTATTCATTTTCGGAACTTAAACAAGCCTTGCACTCGGATTAACTTGACATTATGCTGAACGCAATCACTGTTTACGGTTTCCATTTTTCTGGCTGGTATCTTCAGTAACCGCCAAAGTGCAACTTTAGCAGTCTGTCACTTTCAACTTCGATCTTTTACGTCGCACTCGTGAGAGAAAGGATACGAGCGAGAACATCTCATGCGGAGTCTATGAGTGCGTTCTGAATAGCAGCTTTCACTCGGCAGGAGAATGTGTGCCCCTGTGGAGACTTCGTCGTAGATCACTTCTGTCACTACAGGTTCTGCAAATCACTGTAAACAACTCGCTGAGGGTGTTCGTTATTACAGCAGTGTTAGTGTAAAGGAGTGTGGTGGAATCAGTTTCTTCAGCGCGTACATTTGCCCTATAATTAATCAGTATTGTACTCCTTATAACCACCAACAAGACGATTCTACGTCGCGAAAAGTTTTCACAGTGTCGTACTTAGCTTTAGAGAGACAGTCGACATTGCCTTCAATCTGTTCTCATTTAACTGTGTGAATGGGACTTATCGCACGTTTTGTCTCTTCAGTTTTCAGTTGACCCAATCACGCATGTTTCATATAATTTATATGAAAAGACAGTTAGCAGAACTATAAGCTTTTTTCGCCGTGCAGAGGTGTCAATTTCTTAGTGTTTCCCACGTTACCCTCTTTACCATCTGACAATTTATGAAACTTGGAAACTATCGAAAATATTAGTATTTTTCATGTTTTTACTCTTAATCTTTCATACAACTCCCAGGCGATGGCACATGAATGTTTCTAATGACCTAACTGTTCTTTTCGAACCTTATTCTTCACGGACCCGGTATATGCCTTTCTTCGTCCAGTGAGGTAGTCATTCGGTTAATTGTAGGAAGGACTCCAGTTTAACACGAGAGTCTAATCACAGTGCAGTACGGAATTTTTCATAAAAACGAGCAACAGCAATAAAGAAAGTCGCCTCAGTTATCCGAAAAATCCAAGAATTAGCCAATGATCAAATGTTGAAAGAGTACCTTCATAGTTTTTGAATGTGACTCGTCTAATGCAGCCATATTAAATAGATTTTTTATTGTCCCATACGCGTTTCGCTTCATTTTCTTTATGAAGTATTTTCAGTGGCCTGTAATACACTTTGCTCTCGTATATAATATTTGCGCTGTATAATAATTACAGATATGTTTCTACATTACAGTGTTTTGTTGTTCTTCTATTGTTAGGTGAAAAACAACTTTTTGCAGCCCAAGTTTCAGGATGTTAAATTAATATTTGTTTCTAATTACGATATGTGCCGCCCTGGAGTTGTACTTACAATTACATTGTTTGCATACAACTGATGTCTGAGTTTTGGAATTTTTCTAACGCATTTCAACTCAACACATCACTTCCACTGATCACTGTATTTTTAATTTGTTTGTTTAATGTACGAACTGTAGCCAACATTCGCTCTGTGTTTTTCATTCGTCTTTTGTTTGTGTGGTGGTGTCTGTATTTGGTTTAATATTGCGTAGATTGTTAAGTGTGTGCGTGTATGGGGATTCTATTTTTTTGTACATTCCTACTTGTTACTGTGTTAGTGGCTAACATGACTAGTGGGTTGCTATTTATATTGATTTTGTCAGTTACTAGTCGTACTTTCTTGATCACTGCGAATACTCTTTTTATATGAGCGTTTCCGTGTGACGTTAGAAATTTTCTGTTGTGATTGTTAATCCTAACAATTTTAATTTGCGAGAAAATAAAATACTTACAGCCGTCCTTATGATTTTATTGATTTTGTTGCAACCAGTTTCTGCGCTTCAGTGCGTAACCAGGCTGTAGTTGATGCGGTTACAACAAAATAAATAAAATCATAAGGAGAGCTGTAGGTGTTTTATTTTCTCAGAATAATAAACGGCCGCCGTTTCAAAGACCTCCTGCCAAATACAAAAACTTGGCAATTTTCATGTCCCGTTCCATGTTAGATGGTTCTTCATGTCCTTGCTGTACTAGGTGTTCAGTATAGAATGGCTATTTTTGTACTTTCATCTTCTTATGTGTTCTTGATATCTAATTTTGAAATCTCTGCCTGCCATCCCCAGATACACTCAAATGCAGTGGTGACATTCTGATTAGTACACAGCTGATCTTTGGTACTTCTCTGGTTTTTGTATTGGGGTTTTTAAATGTGACTGGAGAGCCTTCCTTGCTGTTCTGTATGGTGAATTGTGTTTGTTTCTTAAAATGTATAATTTCTTTTGTTAGTCATATAATGGGTGTCTCTGTTCTGTGTGTCTGTGCGTAAGGTAGTATCTGTGGAGTTTTGTGGTGTGCATGTCTTCTGTTCATTTTCATTTTTCTTTAGTTTTGCTCCGAAGTTGTAGTTGATTTTTTTCTGTCATGTGGGTTTTATATGCATTGTTTGTGGCTACAAGTTGTATTGTTTCTGATTCATTTTCATAGTTTCCTCTGCTGAGTGAGATTATGTTCAGTCTGTGTATCATTTTTTGGAATGCTGCTGCTTTGTACATTTGTAGGTTTGATGTGGCATAGATAATTGTTTCTGCTGCTATTGGCTATCTGTAAATGTCAAGTTTGTGTCTTTTTATTGTTATATCCAAGAAGAGTATTTGTTGTTTGTGATTTTTTTTCTTTAGTGAACTGGATATTTTTGTATATTCTGTTTATGTCTGCTTGAAGTTGATTTATTTTCTCTATTGGTTCATCTGCCACACAGGTTTTATCATCCACAAAATCTGTACCAGTTAAGAGTTTTGTATCAACTCTTCATAATTATTGTATTAAAGATTGCATTGTCCATGTGGTTACTGAATATGTTTGCCCGTCTTCCTACTGGGCTCCCCTTGAAAGGTCATCATTTAGTAAGTAATATTCCTTTTCAGATTGGAACTAATTTGCGATGTGATTACTTGAAAAGTTTTGGCTATGTCTATAATATTACCTGTGGGTAATTTCTTGTGTATCGATGGATTCTCTTAAGTTAGTTTTGTTGTGTCTGTCATCGGTACAAAGGTGTACATAATTGCTATGTGAAAAAAATTGTGAAGCTGTTTGCGGAATATGTAGGCTTTTTATTTGTGTTGTAGGTTCATTTGTTTTTTTCATTCTTCTGTTGTTCTTTATTTCTTTACGTGTTTTGCCATATAGCATGAGGGTGTAATCATGAAATTTATACCACGTTATATAGAGGTATTTTATTTGTGAATGTTGGGTTATCTTCCTAGAGTTGGTACTTTTTGGTTCTTTTGTGTGATAGGTTGTTTCTGTTTGTCTGTGAATATATGTCTGGTGTCCTTGAAGTTTTTTTTATGGATGTCTGAAAATGTGATGTTGGATTAGATTTCATTTTTGTTATGTTTTAGGAAATTAAATATTGGATTTGGTTGTCTGTATTAGTCCAGATGCTGTGTCTGAGCTCTGTTCTAACAGTGTGTCTGTCTCTGTTAAGTCTGTATCTGTGAGGTTTCTTGCCTCTGAGTGGAACATGTGGGCGTTTGTGAGTGTCGAATTTTGTTTTGTTTATATTACAGGTTGTGTTTACTTTTTTTGGAGTCATCAGTCTTGTGACCGGTTTGATATGGGCACCATGAAGTCCTCTCCTATGCCAGCCTTTTCACCTCAGAGTAGCAATTGCAGCCTACATACTCAAATATTTGCTGACTGTATTCCAGTCTCTGTTTTCCTCCACAGTTTTTACACTCTACAGCTCCCTTTATTACCATGGAAGTTATTTCTTGACGTGTTAACAGATGTCCTTTCATCCTGTCCCTTCTTCTTTTCAGTGTTTTCCATACATTCTTCCCCTCACCGATTTTGCGGGGAATTTCCTCATTCCTCACCTTATCAGTCTACCTAACTCTAACGATTCTTGTATAGCATCACATCTCAAATGCTTCGCTTCTCTGTTGTGCCGGTTTTCCCTCAGCCCATGTTTCAGTACCATAGAATGCTGTGGTCCAAACGTACATACTCAGAAATTTCTTCACGAAATTAAGGTCTTCGTTTTAATCTAGTGGCCAGCAATTCCCTTTTTTTGCCAACGCTGGTCTGCTTTTTACGTCTTCCTTGCGCCGTCCGTCATGCGTTATTTTGCTGCCTAGGTAGCAGAATTCCCTAACTTCACCTACTTCGTGATCACAAATCCTGATGTTAAGTTTCTCGCCGTTCTCATTTCTGCTGCTTCTCGTTACTTGCGTATTTCTTCGATTTACTCTCAGTCCATGTTCTATACTCATTAGACTGTTTATTGAATTCATCACGTAATTCTTCTCTATGTTGACTGAAGTGTGTATATATTCTGGTCCACTGGTCGGATATCGGGACCTCCCTCAGGACCTTTCTCGGTACCTTTTTGATTGAGGGCTTTTGATTTGTGAGAGTGGATTATTACGAGGGTGGTTTGAAAAGTTCTCGGAAACTTTTTTATTTTTCAATACAGTCTCCTTGTAGATTACTACACTTGGTCTAACAATGTTCTGGTGCCTTGATCCCAACTCCAAGCCTGCAAAATAAATATCGACTCCGGCTATCAGTTCTTCGTTTGAAGTGAATCTTCGTCCACCAAGAAAATTTTCAGTTTTGGGAAGAGATGGAAATCTGATGGAGCCATGCCAGGTGAATAAGGCGGATGTGACAACAATTCATACCTTAGTTCGTGTTATTTTGTCATGGCGACGGCACACGTAGAGTCGCGGCACCCATCTTGCAGATATTTTTTTCATTTATAATTCTTCAGTTAAAATGTGATACACCCTTTCAGATGACGTCTGGTAAGAGTGAGCAATATCACGCTCTTTCAATCGGCGATCCTCCGTGACCATTTTGTGCGCTTTTGCAATTATTTCTGGATTAGTGACACATCTTGGTCGACCACTACGCGGATCATCATTTAAGCTCTCCCGACAAAATTTATTTCATATGTCTACGTGGCAACAGTTGAATATGGAGCAGTCCCCCAGTGTATTCTGGAAATCGGACTACTCGAATCTCGATTTTTTCCATCTTCGCAAATACCTACGCGGGAACAACAACAGAGCCACGTCACCGCCATAGCTCTCTTCCAAGACGAGGCCTACGAGAAAGACGGGCCGCGGCGCGTACGTCACGAAGGTAGTCCTGCGCTCGCTCGCACGCTCAAATCAGCAGACAAACTACGTTTCTACACCTGGTAACTCATAACTAGACGTGTCCATACAAACGAAAACTCAGTCTTCTACTGGAATCCGCTATTATGGAATCTTACTGTTATTAGTCCTATAATGATGGGAAGTCCATGGGCTTACTTATAATTTGTTACGGCTGTACTGTAAAATAAAACCATTCTAAAGTGATTAGCAGTTGCATAAGGCACCACTTCCAGCATGTAATTAGTAATGTTAAGCAGAAGATACTAAATGCTGTAAACAAGCGGTTATACCATTTATATCGAGTATTTATCTTAAATTAAATTTCGCTGTAGTACTGTTAATCAATAAAACTTCATAATAGCAGATTCCAGTGGAAGATGTAATTCTCGCTATTACATACACTCCCAGCTGCGAGTTAATAGGTTTAGAAACGCGTTTTGTCTGCTGAGCTGAGGGAGCGAGCGAGTTCAGGACTACCTTCGTGACGTACGCGCCGCGGCCTGTCTTTTTCGTGGGCCTCGCTTCCAAGAGCACTGACGTGGCACGTGTTTACAGGCAACAGTCCACTGAATATCACGTGAGCAACTCGTTGCGCTAGCGCTGATCTCTCGTGGTGATTCCGAGAACTTTTCAAACCACCCTCATATGTATACCTCTCTCTTGGGTCAAAGCGACGCTGGCGACGTTTATTTAGAATGAACAGTAATGCATCCGCAGAGTAGTACGTTTTTCTCGCGCATTTCTCCTGGCCAAGAGTGCAGATTGCTACCGCGGATATGAGTGCGTTCCCACACGACGCACGGAAGCTCGGTGGCACGAACGAAATGACCGTGTCAGCAGCTTTTCGAGAGCTGTCTATCAATAGAACGGCATCTGGCTACGAACCGAGTAGCGACGTAACGTGAGAAGTCGCGGCCAGTGAGCTTTTACGACGCCGGCGTCGCACCGAGAGCGGCTCGGCGGGGCTGCCGAGCAGGAAGAGACGGCGGCGATTGGGCGGCCGCTGCAGCAGCAGGTGGAGCCGCGCCGCGCCGGTTCCCACACTTTCACACGCAGCGGCCGGGCCGCGCGACCGCGGCGCCCGGCCGAGCTGACCCGCTCGCTTCACTTTCCCGCGAGCGACGAGGCGGCACGCCACACCGCGCCGCAGCACGGGACGAGCCTCTGCGGGGACCGCTGACGTAACGCCGGCCGTCTTCTTCGGGAGCAACCACCGCATCAAAGGAAAGGCGCCGGCGACGGCAGCAGAGGCGCTGTACGAGCGGAGGCGGCCAGCTCCACTTGGCTCGCGTACGCAGTTGCGCAAAGGACTCGAGACGGCGACGACAAGTGGCTCAGCTATTTAACCGGAGCAGAGCGCCGGCATTCCCGTGGCCTCGGAGTGCGTGTGATATTCTGCGTGCCTCGCCGACATTTCTCCTCGGTCTCGCCACATTGTGTGGCGCACGTGGGCAGCAGGTTTCCTTCCAGCCGGCGCAACGGCGGAAAATTACGTCCCGCACGCCGGAATGTCTTCCCGAGTATGGGGGACCGCGTTGTCCATAGCTAAAGCCGTATACGTTGTACAGTACGAAAGGCATTCGACAGGTACCTTGCAGGAGCGCTTTCATTGTGAATGTTGGAAATTGGCCACTCTCAAAGTCGGTTCGCTAACAGGAGCGTTGAACTGGAGTTGACAGCGTCGCGTTTGCTACGGGGGGTTGGGTTGGGTAGTTTGGGGGAGGAGACCAGACAGTGAGGTCATCGGTCTCATCGGAATATGGAAGGACGGGGAAGGAAGTCGGCCGTGCCCTTTCAAAGGAACCATCCCGACATTTGCCTGGAGCGGTTTAGGGAAATCACGGAAAACCTAAATCAGGATGGCCGGACGCGGGATTGAACCGTCGTCCTCCCGAAGGTCATGGGAAGGACGGGGAAGGAAGTCGGCCGTGCCCTTTCAAAGGAAGCATCCCGGCATTTGCCTGGAACGATTTAGGGAAATCACGGAGAACCTAAATCAGGATGGCCGGACGCAGGATTGAACCGTCGTCCTCTCGAATGCGAGTCCAGTGTGCTAACCACTGCGCTCCCTCGCCCGGGACTCCGCGTTTGCACATTATATCATTTTCCAAATGGAAGTTTTACTTGCCAGGAACATATGCACGCCAACGTACTTAAGAACAAACCGTAATCCATACATATCACAAAAGTAGATGTATGGTTCAAATGGCTCTGAGCACTATGGGACTCAACTGCTGAGGTCATTAGTCCCCTAGAACTTAGAACTAGTTAAACCTAACTAACCTAAGGACATCACAAACATCCATGCCCGGGCAGGATTCGAACCTGCGACCGTAGCGGTCTTGCGGTTCCAGACTGCAGCGCCTTTAACCGCACGGCCACTTCGGGCGGCAAAAGTAGATGTATCTACGTATGTATGTTCGAGGCGTGGCAATAAAGAGACTGGACTGGTTGCTGTGTGCATTTCCGGCTTCGTCGATGACAAGTAGAAGAATGGGGGAGAATAGCCTCGGTACTGTCCCTGACATGCATACAGAATTTCACGCTGCTCTGGTGATTGGTCTAGCTGAGAGCCTTCTCAGGTCTTGTGTTTGAGCTCTGTCGGTGTTACGCTACGTTCTAAAGTGAAATAACGTGTTAACATCAAATTCCTCACAAAACTTGGAAAAACCGCCACAGAAGTTTATGGAAACTGGAAATTTGTGTTAAGTTACTATGGGACCAAACTGCTGAGGTCATTGGTCCCTAGGCTTACACACTACTTAATCCAACTTAAACTAACTTACGGTAAGGACAACACACACATACATGCCCGAGGGAGGACTGGAAACCTCGATTGGGAGAGTCGCGCGAACCGTGGCAAGGGGCATCAGACCGCGAATCTACCCCGCACGGCCAAGTTTATGGTATGAGTGTCTATCTATCTCGTACGCAAGCTTTAGAGTGGCTTAAGACGTTCAGTGACTGTAGGAATGACGCTCAAGACGGTCCGAAATCAGTCCGTCCTTCCACTTGGAAACTAGTTGAGAATAGGGAGAAGGTCAGTAGAATTGTTCCTGAAGACCGCCGCCTGAGCATTCGAGCAATTTCGGAACTTGCCCACATCAATAAGGAAATCGTTAGACAGATTTTGCACGATGATATGGGCACGACAAAGGACTGTACTGAAGTGATGCCAAGAATTCTTACAAACGAGCAAAAGCAACATCGGGTGGATTGCTGTGCTGACACACTTGAAAAAATTGTAAATGACCGCGACGACCATGGGAAAGTAATTGCGTGTGATTAAACATGGATGTTCAAGTACGATACAGAGACTAAGCGACAATCCATATACCGGAGACCGCTAGGAAGAAGAAAGCGCGCATGAGCAAATCAAAATTCAAAGAAATGCTGATTATTTTCTTCTATATCGGAGGGATTATCTACATTGATTGGGTGCCTGAAGGTCAGTCAAGCTTATTACGGAACTGTTCTGAAGACCCTCTGCGAACGTGTGTGACCAAATCTGTAGGAGAATCGTTCATAGATTCTTCGTTAGGGCAACGCGCCGGTCAATAACGCGATGCCTGTGAAGAGACTTTTGGGAGAAACAGCATTGCAGTGATGGACCATCCACCGTTTTCGCCTGACCTAGGACCATGCGACTTCTTTCTCTTCCCAAAACTGAAGTCTGCGCTTGAAGGTACGAGGTTCGAGTCCGTGGATGCAGTGATGGAAAAAGCGACGAACCTCCACAACAGCATGACATAAAATGACTAGCAGCACTGATTCTAAAAGTGTAAAATTCGTGTGGAGCAGTGTAGGAACCGAGGAGAGGACTGCATTGAAAGGGACAACATTTCAGTTGTGTAAGTTTCTTTCAGTAAAGAGTTAGAGCATGAGTCCGGATTATTTCCTGCCACTCCTCTTATGTTTGTGTCTATGTTTTTTTTTTTTTTCGACATCTCCTCCTGAAACCACTGAACAGGTTTCAGTCAAAACTGATACTCACATCTCTTACTGTCAGGCAACAACCGCTGTGGGGTTAAGAAACATCATATGTGGCATCATGCATAACGTTAAGATTTATTACTTCTGTGCTATTAACTCTACTTGCAATAAATTTTGCACACAGTATCGACATATGCTCCTAAACAAAAATGGTTCAAATGGCTCTGAGCACTATGGGACTCAACTGCTATGGTCATAAGTCCCCTAGAACTTAGAACTACTTAAACCTAACTAACCTAAGGACATCACACACATCCATGCCCGAGGCAGGAATTCGAACCTGCGACCGTCGCTGCTCCTAAACACACATACAAAATTATGTAATGGCACTACACGTAGGTCAGGAGATATTACATCATAAACACTGAGATGCGTGAAAACCTGCCGCATTACGCATTGCCTTTAAATTTGTTACTTCTTTGCTACTACCTCTTTTCACAACGTATTCGCAGACAGTATTCACATATGCAGTTCGATCTACTTACACAAATATATTATTGTACGACACATAGTTCAAGAGACATGCCGTGACAAACACTGAAAGCCGCGCGGGGTAGCGCGGCTCCCTCCGTCGGAGGTTCGACTCCTCCCTCGGGCATGGGTGTGTGTGTCGTCCTTAGCGTAAATTAGCTTAAGTTAGATTAAGTAGTTCGTAAGCTTAGGGACCGATGACCTCAGCAGTTTGGTCCCATAAGACCTTACCACAAATTTCCAAACACTGAGATGCGTGAAAAATTATCGCATCATGTATAAAGTTAATACATTCGTTCTTTACTACACACATCAAAAAAGTTTTTCATCACCTCGGTTCCGAGAGTTCCGGAACTCGTACAGAAAATTGGAATAGAGGTCGGCATAAACATCATATCCGCCCTTTTTATTGGTCATGAAAACCACACATCGCATGTTGTACCACCATACAGCGAGACTTTCAGAGGTGGTCGTCCACATTGCTGTACACGCCGGTACCTTTAATACCCAATAGCACGTCCTCTTGCATTGATGATGCCTGTATTCATCGTGGCATACTATCCACAAGTTCATCAAGGCGCCATAGGTCCAGATTGCCCCACGATCCCTCAGAGTGGTTGGTGGGTCATGTCGTTCATAAACAGCCCTTTTGAATCTATCCCAGGCATGTTCGATAGGTTCATGTCCGGAGAACATGCTGGCCACTCTAGTCGAGCGATGTCGTTATCCTGAAGGAAGTCATTCATAACATGTGCATGATGGGAGCGAATGCCTCGCCAATATGCTGCCGATATGGTTGCACTATCGGTCGGATGATGGCATTCACGTATCGTACAGCCGTAATGGCGCCTTCCATGACCACCAGCGGCGTACGACGACCCCACATAATGCAACCCCAAAACAGCAGGGAACCTCCACCTTGCACTCTCTGGACAGTGTGTCTAAGGTGTTCAGCATCACCGGGTTGCCTCCAAACACGTCTCCGACGATTGTCTGGTTGAAGGCATTTGCGAAACGCATCGGTGAAGAGAACATGATGTCAATCCTGAGCGGTCCATTCGGCATGTTGCTGGGCCCATCTGTACCGCTCTGCATGGTCTCCAGGTTGCAAATATGGACCTCGTCATGGATGTCGGGAGTGAAGTTGGGCCTCAAGTTGCCTATTTCGCACAGTTTGAGTCGTAACACGACGTTCTGTGGCTGCACGAAAAGCATTATTCAACATGGTGGCCTTGCTGTCAAGATTCCTCCGAGCCATAATCCGTAGGTAGCGGTCATCCACTGCAATAGTAGCCCTTGGGCGGGCTGAGCGAGGCATGTCATCGACAGTTCCTGTCTCTCCGCTTTGGTTCACTCCGAGACACCTGAACACTTCCTTTGTTGAGAGCCCTTCCTTGCTTAAAGTAACAATGCGGTCGCGATCGAATCGCGGTATTGACCGTCTAGGCATGGCTCAACTACAGAAAACCCAAGCCGCGTGCCTCCTTCCTGGTGGAAGACTGGAACTGATCGGCTGTCGGACCCCCATCTTTGGGCGGGGTTAGTGACATCTCTGAACAGTCAAAGGGACTGTGTCTATGGTGCAATATCAATAGTCAACGTCCATCTTCAGGAGATCTGGGAAGCGGGATGATGTCTGTAGTAAGAGCTCCTAGAGTCGAACCAACTTAAGGAAATCCTTCACACCTGGCAGTGTTTTTGACAGCTTTCAACTGCGAAGCTCAAACGCCCGTAGGAAGAAACAAAAGCCGTCCATACAGCTGTGAAGAGTCGTTGTCAACGAGACGTTAACCAATCGTACGCAGCTTCAGGATCATCTCACACCTAGTCGGAAGAACATGCAAGGTTTAGTTTCTAACACAAAATTGACAAAATGGATGACTGGGCAATGGCGGGTTTGTCAGCTAGTAATGTTATAAATTTTCTTGGAGAAACGCCGAAAAATAGTATGACTTTCTCGTCAACGACACCCACTTCCACTGGTTTAGCGAAATGACAGAAAAACGTGATCAGAACGACCGAACAGGGATTAAAACATCTGTCTTTCCAAATAATCCCAGTGATGTAACATATAATTCCGAGTTCATTATAAAGGACAATTATTAAACTTGGAACTTAATAACACTAATGATTTTCTTTTCTTTTGATCTGGCTGGCTGGGACATCCTATATATTAATAGGGACCGAAGAGGCGGTGTCCTGTGTTATTCGGTATCGGGGAGCTGATGAGTTCGTTTAACCGTGATCAACATAAAGTGTGCTAGAGTGGAGGGATACAATTGTTATTGTTGGGGTTGGAGCCTATGGGGCTAGCCTGTAGGCTCGAGACTTTCCCACAAGATCAAGTAGGCCTTGTCACAGCATTTTTCAGGTGGGATACATGTCTAGCAGTTCTAACAGGATGGAGAAATTTCCGAAGCAGTGTCGTGAGAGAGAAAAAGGAATATCGAAAGGTAGTGTCTTCTTGTTGCTCATGAGGTCGTTTGGATGAAAGATGTAAATGTTTAAACAATTTTGAAGTTTGCCGGGGGGAGGGGGGCTACATATCCAAAGTTATCGATAAAGTTACTTCTGCAGTACAGAAAGCTGACAAGTCTTCGCAAGTGTTTCCCGTGCGTAGGCTTGAAATTGCGATCAGTCGTTTCCCATTTCTTTACGCGACTTTTGTTGTTTAGCATTGCACATGATGGGTAGGATTGGCGCTGTTTAGTGAAAGACATGGACTCGATACGGCTGATTCAAACCAGTTGTGTGCATTTTTTTTCCATCCAAGTTGGAAGTGTTGTAATTCTGGTGTTTCCCGCAACCTACGTAGCTTTGAACTGCTAGACTTTGTGAAGATTCAGTGGAAGTAGCAAGGAATTAGTTTGTAGCGCTGTTTTGATACTTAGCGGAATATTTATGAATGCACTGTAGTTAGGCTGCTACATGGTTTTTGTCTTCGGAAATAGACTGAGAATGAATTCTTGCGAATCATAGCTAGGCTGGCGACCATTATTCAGACTATTTTAAAAGTTTAGCAGCGCTTATAACATATCCACATAAGGCAATAAGCTTTTCATTGATTATCGCCGAATCTGATTTCATGACCACAGCAACAACTAGTACACGCGAAGGGGAAAATATGATCTCTGAAATCTGCCACATGTATTGTTTCGCTTAGCAGTTGAATTACAAAATTATTTGTGATTTAACTGAAAAACAAATCAGTACAAGTATCCGTTGTCATTGTCTCCACGAAATAGGGTTCGGCCATCTTCGTTCGCTTGTAATATGCTAATCTGTGCAACGACATTTGATGTGTGTCTTTGAAAATTACAGACCGTCAAAACTGCACTCACAGCCAATAAATATATTGACACCCGTAAGCGGTATGCACCATATTGAAAATATTATGACACATTATTTCTGCTTCATTGCTTCCTTGACATAGAACAGTTCAGATATTCAGTAGCATTGTTAAAGCGATACTCTACATTGCAAATACCAAGCACCTTTGTTATGAATTTGTGTGCCTCAGAGAAGTTTCTGTTGATATGTTTATTAAAGACGTAGACTGGAAAAGGTCAAATAGACAAGCTCTTCTCTTAAAGGACAAAGGAAACAGCCAAGTTTAACCTCAGCTGTACGTGTACTCATCCACAGAGTTTACCGCTACCAGTACATAAATCACACTGCAGTTACTTGAGTTTTGAAGACACAGCAATTAAGCACGATACGATGAAGTCGAAGTATAAGTCTCCACATTCGATCACTTCGTTATCCAAATGTTTCACTTAACTTCAGTGTACGTAGTCGGTAGGTGTTTCTCAATAAAGAGATCTTGCGTAATAATTACGATGCTTAACTCTTCATAGTAGACGTATATTCCTATCATGGTTCGAGCTATGTAAATGAGGGAGATACAGGAACCTTACCTTACGCGGACCATGCACATTACGACATTATAATAGCTGGTGAACAAATGTTCTCCAGGACTCACCTCATCAACATTCATTTCAGCGAGCAGGATGTGCCTTAGCTATGAGAGAAAAAGCTAGTACAGATTTCTTTGCTATCGTGTTTACCTTGAGCGCTCATGCTCTTGTGACCGCTGTATCCGCATCTTTTCTCTTATGCAATACTTTGTTTGTCCCTTTCCCATTCTAATTGCTCTGAAATTGTGCTGTCGAGCCCCTTCAGGGATACTTTTGTTTGAGTAGAAATGTCCAATCATTATTTTCAGCAATCCTCCAGCTACACAAAAAATGTACAGTACCTGGAGAAAACCTTTGTAAGGCCTCTAAAAAGACATCGTTTCGTATTTTATCTACCCACACTTTATAATCCTCGTACTTGTTGTGGCGAGTCACAGTAAAACGCCTTTAATGGTAAAATGTATACTTGTATCTTTGTGTTTTGTTACTTATGTCTTCAAGAAGTCGGTAGTTAGAGGGAAGTGTGTGACAGCAACCAATTCTGTGGCGATACGAATAACGAAATCTGAAAAACCACACAAATTATTTATTCCTTACGAAGTAATTCCATGTTGTTTCAGTGATAAGCTTTCTCATTGTATTAACACCTACTTAAAACTGGCGTATAAGTCCTTGATACTATGTCGATTAAGTTGGTTTACGTCATCCTGTGACGTTTTGCTAAAAGTATTCCCAACTTTATTCACCAATGCTTTATAGCTGCTAAAAGATTTTATCACTTAGATATGTCGGAGTGCTTGCAATTGTATCCTAGCTACGATAACAAATGGAATTTTCCGTAGTTTCCATAGGATAAAACAAAGCAGACTGCCCCTATACTCAGCCAGTTTAGAAATACAAGATCACAAAAGAAAGAAAAAAAATATTTATCACTTGTTATAACCGAATATACGACGTATTGCTGCTTATTGTCAATATGGATACTTGAGTGTATTTCTAAGGCTAGGAACACTTAGGCATTATCACTAGGATCGGCGACTGAATCTGGCACAGATTTCTCTCTGGGTTATCTATCTTGAACGCTGATCCGTAATCGACTGTCAGTTCGTTTACAGTGCGTAATCTACCGTAACACTTACGTACAGTGATAAAATAAACATTATTTCTAATCTAATTCAATTACTTGTTTATTGACAGATACACAGCGTTCCAAGTTTGTTACAATGTTAAAAATTACGTTTTAAATATAAAATAGTGGTCTAGTAGCCAGTGTGTATTTTGTAAATGATGCCTACCCGTCTGACCAGCGGCATTTTTGAGTGATATGACTGCATTATCGGCTACAAGCCCATCGCGGTACAAAATTGTATATATTGTATTAGCAATATACAGAAATCATAACTCAACGTGAAAGCTGTGAAGTTAATGATAGTTATGATATTGCAATTGCGACAGGAGATTACACATACAAATTATTTTTGTCAAGAGTTTTCGTTTCAGCTCCATCGATTCCCAGTTTAAAAACATCGATTTAAGGAGTTTCGCTACTCTTTACTTATCACGATACAACTGCTGCCATGAAATTTAATATGTTGTAAATTTACAGACAATCTTGATTAGAAGGATTCAGTTGTTAATTAGAATTTTCTTATTCAGTGGTATACCACTTATGTCCAGTTACCTGCGTGGGTAGCGATGAGTTTCGGGAGGTAAAGAACTACCTTATCTACTACCAATTACGACAATAATTTTGCCCACTTCCTCTAAGAAAATTTTCGTTCTAGTTACTTGTCCTTCAAACCCCCCCCCCCCCCCCCTCCCTTCTGAACCCACAGATTCCATATTCTGCTAACAGTCATTGGATCTCGACGAACGCGAGCAGCAATGTCGCGATAGGATAAACCGCAATCGCGGTAGGCTACAATCCGACCTTTATCAAAGTCTGAAACGTGATGGTACGCATTTCTCCTCCTTACACGAGGCATCAAAACAACGTTTCACCGGGCAACGCCGGTCAAGTGCTGTTTGTGTATGAGAAATCGGTTGGAAACTTTCCTCATGTCAACACGTTGTAGGTGTCGCCACCGGCGCCAACCTTGTGTGAATGCTCTGAAAAGCTAATCATTTGCATATCACAGCATATTCTTCCTGTCGGTTAAATTTTGCGTCTGTAGCACGTCATCTTCGTGGTGTAGCAATTTCAATGGCCAGTAGTGTAATTCCTCATTTTTTCAACCGAAACTGACCGAGAAAAAAAAGTGCCGCGTTACTTACTGAATGCCTCTCGTGACACGCCGCCAACTGGTGACGTCCCGCAGGACGCCATGGGTCGAAGGAGACGGGTGGAATCGGATCATGAGCTTGACCCAATTATGCAGCAATGTGCGAAAATGCGTCGGTGGCAGGTAACACATAAAGACTGAAAAGCTGACCTGTTACAGGCTTACATAACATTGTAATCGATGTTATTAAGGCTAATTAGTAGTCGAAGCTGTAGACAGTAGACTTTCTGTTTACGTAACCAAATTAGTTTTTTTTTTTCATAACGCCGTATACTTTGTGGTTGCTTTCAGTCATTCTTCGGGAGAACCTACAACAACATGAACTCCATTTCGGAATGCAAGAACAACAACGAGTGTATTATCGACAAGAAGAATCGGACCTCCTGCAAGGCGTGCCGCCTCAAGAAGTGCATCGAGGTCGGCATGTCCAAGAGCGGCTCCCGCTACGGCCGGCGCTCCAACTGGTTCAAGATTCACTGTCTGCTGCAAGAGCAGCAGCAGCAGCAGCAGCAACAGCAGCAGCAGCAGCAGAAGGGGCAGGACGGTGGTGGCATGGGCGGCGGCGGGCTGCCCCTGGGGGCGGCGTCACTGTTCGGCGGCGCGCCGCCCGGCCTCTACCCGCCCTCCTTCTTCGCCGGGCTCAACGGAGCCTTTCCCGTGCTGCCGCCGTCTCCGCTGCCCAAGCGCCGCAAGCTCGAGTCCAGCAGCTCCGACGACTCCTCCGGCGCGTCCTCCGTTGACGACGAGGCCGCCGCCATCACTGCAGGGTACGTATTCTCGAAGCCCAGGCACTCCTAACTCTTCAGTCAATACAGCTACATTCTGGATTGTGGGTACAGATTGCCGGAGACGCCCCCTGAGATCAACAGGATTTTACGAACGTAAGTCCAGAGAGCACGATTTTCATACTGAACGTAATCTTGTACAAGATATTCCTGTGCTTCTCACAAAACGCCTCACAGAGGAGGTGTACTTCCACTTACTCCGGAATATTCCACTTTTCGTATTGAAAGAAGTGCCTTTGGCACTCCGGAAGATCTACAGAGTGATGGTCATCAAGCTGTGTTTAGGTAAGCAGAGGTTCCTTGCTATTTGTCTCGCAGAGTCTGACTTCCTCCAGTTGCACAGGAAACGCTAAATGTTCAGAGGAGTAGATCGAGCTCGCTGCTTTTTGTTTTCATCAGAAGTTTTTGACATATTTCAACTAAAAAATCGGCGGGAATTATCGAACTTGTGTGAGCTTCAGAGGGATTGAAAATGCATAGAAGAAAAAAATACAGAAACAGGAAGGAAGGCAGCAGTCAGTCGCAACTCAGCACATAGTATTATACATGTAGATCTCAGCTACAGAATAGCTTTCGTGTGCTAGAAACATAATAAATAAAAATAATCAGTGATATTGAACTCGCTGATACCTCTGTGTTTCATATATCATATATCATATGACAACATCTATTCTGTAGCTGAAATCTAGATCTGCAATAAAGAACAGATTGGCAATTGAGTAGTCACTGATTGTCGACTTCCTGTTTTGGATTGCTTCACACTCGTCGAGCACAGTGGTTCCAGTGGAATCCAACATGATGAAAAAATACTTCTGTAAACTACTGCTATCTTCCAAATGTGTGGGAATATTATACCCGAATTTATTACAGTGAATTACACAAACAAGTCACTTTTGTTTAATACGATACTAGCTAAATACCCCGGTTTTGTCCAGGTATTTATCTATTTCATCTTACATATGACCTCCTTACTACTTGATGGCATTCCAACTGCCTCTTCATACACTCTCTGTGTCTTTGTCTTTCAGCTCCGTTCCTACAATCGCTTCCTTTTTCACCTGCCGATTTCCTATCTGCCACATGCGCCTATACCTCTCTCTCCTCACCTCTCTCTTTGTCCATCTGTTCCTGTATCTCTCTCTGTGCGTCTCCTCATCCTCCATCTTCTATGCATCACCCACTCCACATTCTCCAGTCCATGTATTCCTACACTTCACCTCCTCTCTCGCTGTTCACTTCCCCCTGCTCCTCTCTGTTTGTCCATCACTGCTCCTCCGCCCCACTCTCACAGTATACCAAGCTCCTCCACACCCCTAGCTCATCTTCTCCTTCCCCTTCTCTACTCAACTTCTACTCCCGCTCTCTCTACTCTTTTTTTTCTCCCACCTCTCACTATTGTGTGTGTGAAATCTTATGGGACTTAACTGCTAAAGTCATCAGTCCCTAAGCTTACACACTACTTAACCCAAATTGTCCTAAGGACACACACCCATGCCGGAGGGAGGACTCGAACCTCTGCCGGGACCAGCCGCACAGTCCATGACTGCAGTGTCTTACACTGCTCGGCTAATCCTGCGTGGCCTCTCACTGTTCATCTACTCCTGCTCCATCTCCCTATCCATCTAATCTTGCCCCTCTCCCTACCACCTGATACACCCTCTGTCCTTAAACATTAAATCTTGCCCACCCTTCCCATGCAACTCCTCCAATCCCTCTCTCTTTGTCCACCGCCTCCTTCCCCTCTTCATCTCATCCTCCTCTTCTGCCTCCTCCCTGACTCTGTCCCTCTCCTCCTCCCCCTTCTGCTGCCCATCTCCTCTCACTCAGTTCTGTCTGTTCATGCTATCATGCCATTTACCTCCCTACTAATGTTGTGCAGGATAGCCTGTATGGCAGGGGTTGATAAAAACACTTTTTACCACACATTTATGCTCGTGTTAGAGCTATGAAGTTATAAATCACACAGTGCTGCTACTTGTAAAGCATTTTGTTTCTGTGCCACATGAGGTTGAAATCGATACAGAGGTTTTTAAGGAGATCCTGGACATACATACATACATATTGCTACTTTACTTTATATGTAGATTAGCAGATATTGTATCGCAAAATAAGGCATCTTTTAGTATGGTGTGGAAAGTACTGAAGATCGTGTTTGTATGTATATATTTCATTTCTTTTGAGGAAGAAAACAGAAAAAATAAATAAAGAATAATGAAATTAACGTTATTATACATAGAAATGAAAAGCAGTTATTGGCTGAGGTCTGTTTCATCAAAAGACAACATTTTATCGTCTATAAAGTCCTAATGAATCATAAATAATTGTCATTTACACATACAAAAAATTGGTTGTTTGTTTTGGAAAACTGCTACATCTCTGATCTTCTTTTAGAGACAAAAATTAAGGCAGTCGACATCTTAAAGAGTGGTTTGAACTCTCACAATGATTCACTAAGCATAGTCATTTGGGATGAGGGATACCCCATCTTCTTCCGTCCTTAGTACTGTTCGTATCAGCTGGTTGTAGGGTGACCTATAGTTGACTGCGTAACTTAGTATTTATCATAGCAAAAAATAATTGCCGCAGGTGAAAAACGTGTTTGCTGTTAGCGAATGTACTCACGTCGGTCGTAGGCTGCTGCAGCACAGTAACGCCAGATTTCTCCGCACTGTCCCAACGGGTATGTTCGTCTTACGTCTCACATTGATTTCTGCGGTTATTTCACGAAGTGTTTCTTGTCTGTTAGCACTGACAACTCTACGCAAACGCCGCTGCTCTCGATAGTTAAGTGAAGGCTGTCAGCTGCTGCGTTGTCAACGGTGAGAAATAACGTCTGAAATATGGTACTCTCGGTACACTCCTAACAATGTGAATATCGAAATATTAAATTCAAAACGATTTCCGAAACTAGATGTCCCATGTGTCTAGGTCCAACTACCATTCCGCGTTCAGAGTCTCTTAATTCCATCGTGCGGTCATAATCACTTCGGAAACCTTGCCACATGAGTCACAGGAGTACAAATAACGCGCATATCGCTATTCCATGACGTTTATCACCTCATGGTAAAGTACCGCTATTCATCGATCGACGTTTGGATACCCCGATTCGTTGTAATGTGCCAGACATTGCGTGTTCACTTCACTACAAGTTGCGAACAATGACAGTGACTTCCGTCCTGTTATACTGTGTTTTCTGAAACTGAAGAGCAACCTTGTGTGTGTGCACAGGCTCATGTCGCGACTGCACGGGGGCCCGCGGCCGCCGCCGCTGTACCACGGGCCGGCGCCGCCCCCGCACGGATCGCCGCAGCTGCAGCCGGCGCCGCCCCCGCAGGCGCGCTTCCTGTACCCCAGCCTGGCGGCGCGCACGCCCGTCAACGGCGCCGGCGTCGGCGCGCCCGGGGGCGGCGGCGGGCTGCTGGTGCTGGGCGGCGACCTGCTGCTGTGCAGCCCCGCACTGGCCGGCGTCGCCGTCGAGCAGGACCAGCCCATCGACCTGTCGGTGCGCGGCCGCCCCAAGTGCTGCTCCGATTCCGCACCCAGCTCGCCGCCCTCGGCGGCCGCCGACTGCGACGAGGCGCTCGACAGCACCGACGCCGCCGACCGCCAGCGACGGGACGGTCGGTCGACGCCTCTCGACCTCACCAACAAGAGGGCGGCCGAAGTCCCCCAGTTTGGCTGAGGACCACTTGACCTTCCTACACCAGATGAACTCATATAGGCAACGGTTGAACCACCTCCTCTGCTTGTCCTCAACTGGGCTAAGGAATTGTTTCGGGGTGATCGACCAACGCCTCGCGATCACACCAACAAGAGGGGTACCGAAGTCCCCCAGTTTGGCTGAGGTCCACTTGACAGACCGACACCAGATGAACTCGTATTGGCAGCGGTTGGATTGCCTCCGCTGCTTGTCCTCAACTACGATTAATGAATTGTTTCGGGTTGAACGGTAACGCCTCTCGGCCTCACCAGCAAGAGGGTGGCTGAAGTATCCCAGTTTGGCTGAGAGCCATTTGACCTGTCCGACACCAGATGAACTCACATTGGGAGCGATTGGATTGCCTCGCCTGCTTCTTCTCAGCTACCATCAAGGAATTCTTTCAGGGTGATCGACCAACGTCTCTCGATCTTCCCAAAAAGAGGGTGACCCATTTCCCCTGACCGTCTGACACTACGTGAACTTCTATCTGCAGGGGTTGGATTTGCCTCCTCTGTCTGTCCGCAGTCACGGTGAAGGAGTTATTTTGGGATCGTCAGTCGACTCCTCTCGACCTCACCAACAAGATGACTGCCGAAGACCACTTGAGTGTCTAACGCTACGCAGGCTCATATCTGCAGCGGTCTACTTGTATTCAACTGCGGCTAAGGATTAGTTGTGGAATATTCGTTCCCAGTAAACTCGTAACGATAGTGCATTCGGGCTGGAAGAAACTGGTTCACTTTCTGCTACAGGAAAAAAAAATAAAATAAACTGATGGCATATAACAATTTGAGGAACGGCCTGATACTAGTTTACATATTTTTATGCAAGTGTGCTTCCATATCTGAACTGACAGTACCATAGAGGATGCGAGATCCATCCCTAGTACTGCCAAATATTTTGTGTCGATAAGAGGAGCAGACTGATGTACACCTAGTGAAGACAGTTGAGTAGCTGCAGCTCCCAAAGTGTCATTAGTGGATCACGGAGAGAGTGTTATGCTGGGGAAAAGTTCATTCAGTAGTTTTGTGTGCAGACGTCTTAGAATGAAACAATGACTTCTACACATTTACCTGTTCTCTCGACATGATCATTGATTATTTTGTATGTTGTTACATATGTGCGGATTCACACCATCTTTCAATGCTTATCTTGTAAGTACGAAACTCCAGCTGCATCCAGTTCTATTCTCCCCCTGAAGTTTCAACTGCATAGTGTTTGAATATTATCTGAATCCACTCACTGAATAAAGAGACGTGTAAACATTTAGCAGCCGTAGCTGCAGTTGAAACAAGAAAATGATTATAGCTGCGCAACCGAAATGTCGTTTGAGCAATCATTTCACCGGTAAAACTTGAAGATGCACGATGTGCGCCTATCTGTCGATGCTCAGAATATGTGAAATGCCCCAGCGAAAGACACCATAAGTTTACTAACTAGGTGCCATCTTATGTTAATGATAGAAAGCACCACTTGATACAGGGCTGCAAGTATCTTCTGTTCTCCCGTTTCACAGAAGACTTTAATCCAGACATCTTTCAGAATTGCGAAACAGCATCTCGTACGGGCTGTTCTTACAGTGCACTAGCGAAGTAAACGAAATAACTACGTACTGCATCTTACGTCACCTCCAATTACTTCTAGTACCTTAACGCCATAGATAATCTGATAGGGTACTGCGAAGCTCTGTTTTGAGGTTTCTATGAAGTAATTCGCATCAGCAATAACTAGGCCGAAGGAAGCTACTTTGGGGAGACCACAGCGGCAAGGCGCCAAATGCTTGACAGACGGAAATCGTGCGGACACGATTAGGACTGAATGGCTAGTCTCGTCGCCGTGTCCAAGGGGATGCCTGTTTTCAATTTCATGCGCACTTCATTACGGAGTGCCCTCACCTACCACTAATACTTCTTTAATGGGCAGTGCTGAAAAGCAATCTCCTATCGCGAGGTTAATTTACGAAGCAACTGAGAAAATGAAATTGACTAAAGCTAATGTATTTTAAAGGACCGAATTTATCACGCTTGCCATTTTAAATTAACTCCTTGAGTGGCTCACTTTTATTGGACCGGTAATGACCTGGAACAGGGAGACCATACCTAGCTGTTAATATCATCTCAGTTCCTTTTAATGAAGACATAATACACTTTCGTACAACTCAGTTCATTAGGAAAGCATCACATTCATTTGCATAATGGATCTCTGGTAACGACGTACTCATCTTGCTGGCGATCAGGATTACCAAACCTATAGCATACAGCGCTTGTGGCACTGGAAAACGGGGCCTGCCAAGGAGTGCAAGATGTATGCCGATAATTGGCAGCGATAGCTACGAACGCGCTTTATTTGCGTATCTAAACGGGGATTGCGGAATTCCTTGTGAATCTGCTTTATTTCAGTAGCTACAGATACGCTCTGTTAAGGTTTCCTTGAATGAAGTAGTGAAAACTCGACTGTGCAGATGTTTATTCCTTCCTAATTGAAGGAACGCTTTAAATGGCCAGTTTTTTTATTAAATAGATTACGTTGTCTGCTTCTTTTAGTATTTATCAGCATTACAAAAACTCAAATTAGCAGATATTCTATCTTCATTTTTTTTACGACGAAAACTGAAGCCTCCTTAAAGGATTTTTTTAGGCTTACTACCGCATGTTCTTTACAGGAGGCATATATTTTTGTATGATAATATTACTCGATTTAATGTGTGTTAAGACAATTGTAAATACTTACTTTTGTTGCATATTCTTTAGTATCTTGTTTGCTTTTTTGTAAAATATTATGTATTTTGTTATTATTTAAGTAATTCAGTGGAGCAGATGAGTTTCATAGCGTGCTGATATACGCACTTCGTGCACTGTTCCTTGGGAAACATTTACGTCCACTTTCACTGTTGGAGCTCCAACGTATCAAAACAAGGCCAGTAATCAACAAAAGTATTGTTTCACAATAAAATGTTATTCGTGCTTAAAACTGGTTTTTCGTTTTTATTTTTGATTTGCTTCTTGGTAACATTGTACAGATTTTGAACACACGGTGCCTTGTTTGTCACAAACTATTTTACAGCAGTCTTAAAGGACATCCACTACTCCAGTTGTAGTACGGTGAACAATAGTTTACAGAAACTCTAACGGGAGGCAATCACGAGAATGAACTTACACAACTTTTGATGATATTACAGCTACATGGTGAACCCGGATACATCTGTCACTAGTGGCCGGTGCTGTGCCAGCAGATCCAGTAGAACAAATTTCACTGACTCACAACGCAAATCTTCTAGAATTTGTAACGCTACACAAGCTTCCATACCAAACTCAAATACCACCCATCTGGAAGAAAGGCTAATTCACGAAACACTTTCAGTTTCTAACCGTTGCCCAGCACACAGGAAGATAACTCAATGTCGAAAGCTGTGGAAGTTTACGTCCAAGACACAAAATTAAGGTGAATATACCTACCTTTACAATAACGCAATACATTTATGGTAAAATAAGTCTTAAGTGCTACAACTGGCAAATGGAAGCCGATATAATGAAAAGTATGAATAACATTATTTGTCCTTCAGTGGATTCAAGAATTCTGAGCTATAAATTCAGAAAGCGGCGGTTTGATTTTGCTATCGCAACCACTAGAAATATACGCTTTTGAACAGAAACAACATACAGATACGTAATAGAACTACGACAGTTTTTATCATCTACAGCTTCCTGATGCAGAAAGGAAGTTATTTCTTCATGTCTTAGCACAAGCTCAACCAGCCTGTCCCTTCTTTTTTTCATTGTTTTCCATATATTTTTTTCTTTGTCGGTTCTGTGGAGATCCTACTCGTTTCTTATCTTATCAGTCCATATAATTTTCAACATCCTTGTATACACCACATTCCAAACGCTTGGATTCTTTCCTTGTGTGGTTTTTATACAGCGCATGATACACTACAATACAATGCTGTTCTCCAAACAAATATCCTCAGAAATATCTTCCTCAAAATAAAATCTGTGTTTGATCCTAGTAGTTGTCTTTTGGTCAGAAATGCCATCTTTACCTGTGTAAGTCTGCTATTTATGTCCTCCTTGTCTGCTATTTATGTCCTATCTTGTTTCCAGGATAGTAGAATTCCTTCACTTCATATAATTCCTGGTACACAATGTTAAGTTTATCGCTCATATCGTTTCTGCTACTCTACATAACTTTCGTCTCTCTTTGGTTTACCCTCAGTTCATATCTTATTCTAATGAAACTGTTCATTCTATTGAACTGCTCCTGTAATGTTCTTCACTTTCACCGAGGAGAGCAATGCATCATCGAATCTATCAGTGGCACATTATACTCTTAACTTTATTACCATTCCTGAAATCTTGTTTTACTTTGTCATTGCTTCTTCGATGTACGTACGGAGGATTACAGGTGAAAGAATGGTACTCTATTTTACTCCCTATATCGTTCCCGATTATCCTTTCTTAATTTTACTTCTTGGTATTTGCACATATTGTATATTACCCGTCTCTCCCTATAGATTATACCTATTTTTCTGAGAATTTCGAACATCTTGGACTGTTTTAATCATCGTACGCTTTTTCGAGGTGATCTTTTACGTCTTCCATTACCAATCGCAACGTTAGAACTGCCTCTCTGGTGCATTTATGTTTTCTAAACTCAAACAAATCTTCATCTATTTTTCATTTTTCTGTATATTACTGCTGTCAGCAAATTGGAAGCATGAGCTGTTAGGCTAATTATGCGATAGTTCTCGCACTTCTCTGCTCTTGCTACCTTCGGGATTTTGTGGATGATATGTTTTCGGAAGTCTCATGCTTTATATCCAGTCTCATAGGCTCTACAGACTAACTCGAATAATCGTGTTGTAGTCACTTCCCCCACTGGTTTTAGAATTTCCGAAGGAATGTTGTCTGTCTCTTCTGCCGTATCTGATCGCAAGTCTTCCAAAGATCTGTTAAACTCTAATACTGTATGACCTACGTATTCCATATCGATACCCTTTCTTCTTCTGTCACGCCACCATGCAGTTACTTCCCATCGTAGAGACCTTCAGTGTACTCTTTACACCTAACCGCGTTTAAACCACGGGATTTCCACCGCTTTTAAGTTCACCGAAGGGTGTTTTGACTTTCCTATATGTTGAATCACCCATTGCGGCGACAATTTCTTTTTAGATTTATGCAAATTTATCCTGCAGGCATTTCGCCTTGGTCTCCCTATACATCCTTTTTACTTCATTCCTAAGTGACTTACCCAGCTGTATTCCTATCTTTTTCTTAATATTGCTTCATTCCTCGATCAATTGGTTTCTTCCGTTACCTAGGGTTCTTCGCAATCATCTTCCTTGAACTTATTTTTTCTGTCCATTCCACATCAACTGAATTGATTGTTGGGGTATTAATTATCGAAGTATCTACATCCTTGAAAAACTTTAAAAGCATCTATTCATTCTTCAGTACTTCAGTGTCCCGGCTCTTTGCACATTGGTCCTCTGGTTCTCTCAGAAATAGACATATTTTCAGACTGAAGTATGCGACTTTATAAATGTTTATATTATAATATGTGGCGTCAAGATCACTTTATAATTAGGATATTTATATTACCGGATAACGGCAATTCATTGTCGTTGTCAGATGTGATTAGTCCAGTAACAGCTTCATCACGATTTATAACAATTCTAGTACACTTTGATCATCATGAAGTTGAGTGAAATATGTCAATGAATTATACAGATCGCCGTTACGTAGTAAAGAGAAAAATCAGTTGATGACAATTCAAATATTAACTTTAGATACAAATCCTAACGACGAACAGAAATTATTCCAACACGTAACAACCTTCACCCAAGAGGCGTAATCTTTTACCAGATTAACTGTCAACATTCTGCTCTGTGAGTATGAAAAACTGTTTCTTTAATGCAGTGTTCAAAAGTATACCAACATAATAAATGTAAACCGTATGGAATCATCAACAGTCGTCACATTTGATGTACAAACTTCAGGAGATAAGCGAACATATTCAGTATCTCTTATAATTCTGTCACGCAGTTTTGGGTGAGCTGCACTGGAATTCCAAATAGTATCGTCACTTGAACTCTAAAGTAGGGTTGTATGTGAAAATGGAGCAGGCTGTAGGACAATATCGCCACGATCAGTTCATCGCCGAGGAAATTGAACATTAGTGTGGTCTCTACAGTGCGTGCATGGTTTGCCGTAGTTCTGTCACGTTTAACCCATATGAACCGGCCAATAACTATGTGTATGTGTCCCGGAATGTTTGTGATGACATTTTTCCTTGTTTGTGGTATTACCCTTTGTCGATCTCCGTCTAAGATTAATTAATTGTCCATGACTCACTAATTAGTTCCACCGACTGTTTCATGTAGTTCCTGAAATAATTGTATAAAATATTGTCGCCAAATTAACATTACGTAACGATTCCTTTGAAAGAGTAATCGATAATATTAATCGAAACTGTGTTCGCAGAAGCGTTCCGGATCAAAGGACAACCGTTCTATCGTACTGACAGGGTTGAACAGCCGTGTTGAGGCCACGAATTGATTCCTGAGCTGGAAAATATTTGGGGAGACCTTCCTTCTGATCTCGCAAAGTAATTTGTAAAGATAGGAATCATGGTAGGTTGAAATGGCGCTGAGCACTATGGGACTTAACATCTGCGGTCATCAGTCCCATAGAACTTAGAACTACTTAAACCTAACTAACCTAAGGACATCACACACATCCATGTCCGAGGCAGGATTCGAACCTGCGACCGTAGCGGTCGCGTGGTTCCAGACTGAAGCGCCTAGTACCGCTCGGCCACACGGGCCGGCAATCATGGTAGAACTATATGTTTCGTCTATGACTTTTAGTGTAAGCTATGACGAGGTGAAAGTATAGAATTACGTTAAGCGTGAAAGAAATCAAGGGAAAATAGCACCGAGGTTTTGCCACGCACGTGGAGTGTAACTTCCTACTGAGTGACCTCAGTGGCGCACTGACCCGGTGCCGAAGGTACACACTTATCGTTCTCAGAGATGGCGGCAAGACGAGTCTTCTCGTTAACACTGTCCACCTAAAAGCGATCCGGGTAACAGTACTGTAAGCATAAATGGCATGTAACGTTTTGCAGACAAAACCTGAACCCAGATTGACCTATTAACTTTTTAAATTCCAGCGTTGGAATTCCGACAATATTCATGCCACCTTCGGCTATTTCCGGCTCTGCGGCACACCAGAATCTGATCTACTTGTTAGCTTTGCAACTCACACTTAACTGTTTGGCAGAGGGTTCATAAACCCACTTTCACACTACCTCTACATATACTTCTCACTCCGAAAATGTGGCGGAGGGTATTCCTGGTACCACCAACTGACGCCTCGTTCCCTATTCCACTCGCGATTGTCGGTATGCCCCTGTATTAGCTCTAATTTCTCGAAATTTCTCATCGTACTCATTTCGCGAAATATCTATAGGACGAAGCAGTAAGTCTGACTCTTCCCATAAAAAAAAGCTCTCTAAATTTCGATAATAAACTATGTCTCGAGCGCTCCACTCTCGAAAACCACGTGGGAAAAATTAACACCTCAATCGTTCCAGGAGAGTTCTGATTTTTCTTATTCATTCCAATGACCATTTCTGTATATAAAGGTGATAGTCAACAAAATATAGCGTGAGCCACTTACTATTGCCACCAAGAATAACTCCGAAAGTGTGATAGGAGTTGAAAAGTTTGTGGAACAAAAGTTGCATGGGACAATGGGGGCCATAAAATGAAGTTAGTTTTTTGTTGCTAGGTGGGATCGCTTCAGTGATATGAAGGTCAACTTTATTTTTTTAAATGGGATGCAATAGTTTGGGACTTATTTTCTGATAGCGTCTATCGAAACGAATCCAATGATATGTAACAGTAAGGTCTTTGAATGTCAACGAAGGTAAAAAAAAGTGGCATGAACGTCCATTTACATAAGGTGTTCGAAGTGATGGCCATTGGTATCAATGCAGTGCTGCAGTCATCCTATCATGGATTGAGTGGTATTCTTTACCACTTCAGCATTTACCGAAGCACTTGCTTTGATAATTTTCTCTCGTATATCGTGCAAACGGTTCATATTCGCCGAATACGGCGTATCCATCTAACATGTCACTGACATGTAAACACCATTCGACGGTTTCGCAATGCAACACTAATAGGAACGCTAAGACTAGTCGAATCAAGCGAATGTGAATGATGTATTCCTTCGAAGAACAAGTCGATATGCATCTCATTTACGCAGAATAGGGTTGCTAGTCTGCTTTCGAAGGTCGAGTGGAGATGGTAAGGAGATGGCGAAGATCGCTCGCAGTTTGAGTGTCAAAATCCAATAATTCAACCAAAAAGAACGTTAAACTAAATGGAAAATGATCACAGATGTGTGTCAGAGACTAAATCTCTTTAACAACTGCCTGTTTTAATGCTGTTTTTAATGAACTGTAAAGTAAAAATTTGACTAAACAATGAAATAATGAGTGCTATCGCTGGGACTCTCAAGCTGACTGCGTATCTCTACATTTCCAGAAGGCTTTTGACACCTTTCCTCGCTACTTCGGATTAAAGTGCATGCCTGTGGAGTATAGTGAAAGTTGCGCCAACTGCGTATCATTTCCTGACAGAAGGGCTGTACCTCGCAGCAACTGACGGTAATTCACCTTGCGAAAGGAAGTGTATCTCCGATTCCTCACTGAACTGTTACAGTCACTCTGTTGTTCTCTATCGCTATAAAAGATCTAGGAGAAAATTTCAGCAGATCTTTTAGTCTGTTCGCAGGCCATGCTGCCCTTTACTGTCTATTAAAGTTCTTAGAAGATCAAAACGAATTGCAAGATGGTTTAGACAAGTTACCTGTATGGTTTGAAAAGTTACAATTGATCATAAACAATTAAAAAGAGTGGGGTACTCCACAGCAGTATTAAAGGAATCCCTTAAATTTCGATTAAACGATAAATCACACAAATTTAAAGGTTACCAGTTCAACTAAATACCTAAAGATTACAATTACGAACAACTTAAATCGGAACTGTCATAAAATGTTACGATATTGCAGTGCCTGTGTTGTTAGGAAGAACGGTGCAGTTTACCTTCGGACAAGCGTGTTGTTTGGTCCGAAGAAACACTGCCTGTAATATCGTGGCCGCACTGTTTAGGGCGCCATGTCACAGATTGCGCGGCCTCTCCCGCCGGAGGTTCGACTCCTCCCTCTGGCATGGGTGTATGTGTTGTCCCGAGCATATGTTAGTTTAAGTAGTGTGCAAGTCTAGGGATCGATGACCTCAGCAGTTTGGTCCCTTAGGAATCCGCACAAAAAATGGTTCAAATGGCTCTACGCACTATGGGACTTAACATCCGAGGTCATCAGCCCCCTAGACATAGAACTGCTTAAACCTAACTAACCTAAGGACATCACACACATCCATGCCCGAGGCAGGATTCGAACCTGCAACCGTAGCAGCAGCTCGGTTTCGGACTGTAGCACCTAGAACCACTCGGCCGCACGGCCCGGCAATTCACGTACATTTGAACATTTTGCAATAGATCTTTTATAGGGATAGAGAACAACAGAGTGACTGTAACAGTTCAATGATGAATCGGAGATATCACTCCTGTTTCCGTCGGCACAACTTACACTATACTCCACAGGCATGCACTTTAATCCGAAGTAGCGAGGAAAGGCGTCAAAAGCCTTCTGGAAATGTAGAGACACGCAGTCAACTTGAGATTCCCAGCGATAGCACTCATTATTTCATTGTTTAGTCAAATTTGTACTTTACAGTTCATTAAAAACAAAATTAAAACAGGCAGTTGTTAAAGGTATTTTGTCACTGATGCACATCTGTGGTCTTTGTCCATTTAGTTTAACGTTCGATTTTGTAGAAGTATTGGATTTTGGGACTGAAACTGCGAGCGAGCTTCGCCATCTGCTTACCATCTCTACTCGACCTTCTAAAGTAGACTAGCAACAGACGGCGTCTGCGCCTACCTGTCTTTGAGGACAGAGTCTCACTGTCGTTCAGCTGCCGCCCTGCTCACTTCCATTGCTCCTTAACTTTTGACAGCTCGCAAATCCAAATTTAATATTATTTGTAACAGAAAGACGGAACCATATAGAATGTCTGATTCGCTGTGACGAAACGTATCGAAGAGAGATGTGGCTGTGACGATAACATTGTGAAGGGGCAAGTAGATCCAGTGCTCCGCTAGGACAGACATCTAGAGTTCGACAGCATTTTTATTTTCCGAGTTTTGTGACGTAGATAGTCGTAATTTTCTACACTTTTTTCGAGGGTACGTTAATGAAGTTATATGCTGTCACTCCGGATCGATGTGAAGTCTAACAGAGACTCGCAACTTGAAGAGGCAATGAATGAAGGGGTTACTCTGGATAGCTTAAGTCTGCAGTATAAGTTTCTGAAATCTCTACCCAAAATGAACCAGAGTTCATGAGCTCACCTACATGTTAAGAAACTTGAAACGGAAGTGCAGGGAAGTGCTGAAGTCTCTTCGAATCATCTGATATAAGTTTATGACAGTGCCACCAGTGTGTACGCCTGCATATCATTGCCAGCATGCGTTGGTGCAACAGCAACGTGAAATCGCTGGTGACTGAGGTGAGCCCATTGTCACCCGTCAGCAGCTGGAGCGATTGCGTGCCGCGCATACCCAGGCTGCACAATTAGAATGGTGCGCCGCTGACAATGGTAGCCAGAAGGAGTGCGCAGGGCCAGTGAACCGCGTAGGTCGCGCACGCCGGCTGGTGGCGAGCGTGAGAGCGGAATGCGTGCCACGCCCACCGGCCGCGCCGAGCCGCGCCGCGCCGCGCCGCCCGGCCCACGCGCCGCAGCTCGCGAAAATAATGGTTCCGCTCGCGCTGGAGGTGCCTGCGCTGTCGCTGCTCGGAGTCGCTACTGACGAGGTGAACACGGCAAGTGCCGTAACCTTCGTTCAGCGGAAGAGGAAGCAAAATAAGCAAACACCGATCTCGGCTTATCCGTAAATAGTCGGCTGCTTGTAAGAAAACGAGAGTCAAAGTTTTCGACGTGATTTAGATGCGTTTTAGCGTGTGATAGCCTCAGTCGAAATTATGGCTCAGTGGCTAGCACTGCGACCTCTCACTTCTGCGCCCCATGTTCTAAGCCTGATTATTGTTTTTATTTTATTTTGTTCATTTACCTACTCGTGTGCGCAGAGGGTTACTACACGGATATTTTTTATCAAGTTATGGGATACAAAGGCGTTATACTAATCGTAAAGTTGCAACTGAGTTTCACAATAAGTGTCATACATTGACTATATAAAAATGTGTCTACGGTATTTTCAGGGGTTAAAATATTTTTAGTTATTGTATTTTCAAATTTCATTCTTATATTTTTTCTAGTGTTTATACTGCAGGAATATTTGGTGCATTCCCTTGGATGATACCGATCGTAGAAATAAAGAAATTCTGAACACCACGAGCACAGCACGAAGGCAGATTTGCCACAGTGACATGTCTTCGTCAGAATGTCACTCGAGAAAGAAAAGTTAACATCACTGAAATTTCATGTGTCGGCAATAATTTCACCGGAAATTGCGCATGATGGATCACTGTACCGAAAACTGGCGCTTGCAGTTGATTATGAATCAAGACAGGCAACATAAATGTCAAGGAAAAATTTTCATTAATTTATTTTATTTTTATTTTTTAAATTCATTCACCAGACATACAGTTAGCGGACGAGTAAAGACAATGTTATTTCAACATACATTGGAGAACATTCGTGTAGTAATCTTCTACACACATGTGTAGATATATGAAAAATAAAAACAATAATCTGGTCTCGAACAAAGAGCGCAAAAGTGTGAACACGACTCTGCCCTCTATGCCACCGCTTTTGCTAAACTGTTTACTCCCTAAAAGGCACTCACAGTACCTCGAAAACTTTGACCGTCGTTTTCTCAGAAACGGTCGAGAGTTTTCGGAGAAGCCGTAAAATGTATGTGCTTACATTGACTCATCCCCTACTGTACGAAGTTTATAGAAAACTGGGTTATTATGTCACTTGCCGTGTTTATCTCTTGAGTGATCCAAGCCTTAAAAAACAGGAAACAAAAGAAACAAAAAAATGTGGGCAGGACTCGCACTCTGAGGGTTCTGTACACACTTCTTTACGTATATAGAAAATAATAAATTCGTGTGGATCAGCGACCTGGTGCAAGTCTTCCTGTTGGAGGCCTATGCGGCGTTTTTCATGTCCTTAACCTAACCGGGGAAAGGGGACCTACAATTCAAGGTGCAATCCGGACCCTGTGCTGCTTCTCGCGTCTCCTCACATCACTGAGAGATGAAGGTTTGGTTAAGACACAGACTGAAAAAATTCATAATCCGATCGAGACTGGATCCTTTCGCAGTTTAATTTCTAGCGACATTCACTAGCGCTAGACCACCAGGCGCTTCATATATATCGATAGTTCATTTACAAGTTTTGATGAATGAGTCTGCGAGTATCAAACTATGGCCATATCTTCTGACTGCATTGACTTAGAAGTTTAAGTTTTAAACACTGGCAAGGGGCCGCAGACCTTATTTAGTGGCGCGACCGCAACGGTCGCAGGTTCGAATCCTGCGTCAGGCATGGATGTGTGTGATGTCCTTAGGTTAGTTAGGTTTAAGTAGTTCTAAGTTCTAGGGGACTGATGACCTCAGATGTTAAGTCCCATAGTGACATAAATTTCAACTTGATACCTCTATTCATTCCTGAGAAAAGGGATCTTAACAGTCGTATAGACAGACATACAGACAATCGGACAATCTTAAAGGGTTCCGTTTCTAGAGACTGGGATACGAAACCCTAAAAAGAATTCAACTATGTCGAAAGTTATCTGTCACATTCACATCTTTCAGTACTCACATTATTTAGCCTGTTATTAAATCGCAGGTGCATTGCAAAGATGTATTCCGTACCGCGCTATCGATATATGCAAGAATAACTGCCTTTGGTGCGTTCAGTACCTTGATTTAAGAACACTCTCTGAGTTTCTAGCTCCGCGTGTTGATGAGTTCGAGCGTGGATTGTATCGTGGCCGAATAATGGACAGCGTGTTTGAAAGCGGACACAGTGGGCAGTCTAGCAGGGCGCTAGTATTGAGTGCCGCAGTGCGGTACGATTGATTAAAATTTGAGTACAACTGAACGCAGAGTTTGCTAGCCAATCGCAGATGTTGTGTGGACAACGCGTCCCTATCTTCTGATTGTACTGCATGGCTTAGTTTGGGGACCTTCACGGTATTTTCAGAAATGTAAGGTCTTTTTCTATGCTAAGATATTACACTTGTGTTTTTCGAAAATGAATGATCTTCGAGGCACGGTACGGACTCTGTTCTCCGTTAATCGATCAGAATAGTGGCGTTTTCAAGCTCATCACATCCCTACGCATTGAGCTTCTTTCAAAATTTTTCGAGATGTATAGATCTTCTTTTATTCCAGTACTTAAAATGTTACAGCCTTTTGTACCGTGTGCTTTGTAGATAAATGTTGTGTCATCTTGGCTTAACTACATTTTGGGAGCAATTATAACTTTTTCTGATCAGGTATCTTCAAAGTAATTCGAATTTAGTTATCATAATTTTTCCAGTTATGATGCTTTTTGCTGAGTTGTTCTTTGCAAGGGGAGCTACCCCTTTCTATATACCGTGCGTTTGGCTTACAGCACAGATAGCCACTTTCTCCAGTAGCTTCTACGAGTGACATTACGTTATTCAGTAAATACGGTGACCTGTGTTCTACATCTTTCTATGCATGCTTTTTCAGTTGCTGTTGGTGCTGATGGAGTTCGAATTCATCATTTACTGCAAAGTGTAACTACGTGACATGTTGCATTTGTGAGCCATGATTAGAAACTGGGCCCAGCATGCCCCTTGCACACAATTGAGGCATAAGAACAGTTGCTTACACGTAACTCATATAAATTCAGATGTTTATTGCAGCTTGACAGATTGGCGTAAATCAATTAATTAATTACTGCGCCCTTTATGAAAAAGTTGTGAAAAGTAGGTCCGTCCTGTTCTAGGTCATATTATCTTAATGGTGCTGTCAGATGGCGTTATTATCTAAATTAATGTCTCTGAACTTCGTATAGGATAGAGCGTTTCAATTCAGGGCATATTTAGCATTTATTTTTGCATATAAGCCAGTTACAACAAGGCGTAGAGAGAATTTTTTTCCGTGTTCGCTCACACAATTTTTTTTCAAAAAATTGAGGCTCGAATGGCCTCTTTATTACAAAATTTGGAATGATTTTATGGTGAACAAGGCTCATTCATTGGGCGGCACTGTAGTAGATACGTTTTTGCACCTCGCTACATCCCACAGGGCATCTGCTTTATCTGGGAGCAGGCCCGTCTGCACGCTGATCGCTCCACTCTCATCCGGTTCAAAGTTGCCACAACAACTGCTGTTATACAACAGCAGTATTTTTGAAGAAAACATTCTGACACTAGATTAAAGAGATTCAGAGAAATAAAAGAATGTTGTGGACAGAGATTTCGTTAAAGTCTGACATCTTCCTCACGCAGTACATGTCTTACTGACGGTTGGCTAAACGCGCTCTTCCGGGCTGGGGCAGTTTTCGTCAACCAACTCGACTTCCCTGCTCGTGCTGGATCTTACCTTTCTTCGCCACGATGATGTATTGTTTTCAAACTAGGCACTCAACTGCTGACACACTTGGAATAAGGAGTGATGGAACTTGAATGAAATAAAACACTTAACTTGACCAGTCTTCCTTCCAGCAGGCTTCACAGAACTCTCGCCAAGCTATTGTTCAATCGTAGGAAGTCGCAGCATAACTTGCCATAGATCCCTAGCAGCCTCTCGTTGTAGCCTTACACTCGATTCAGAACCAGGGGTCCAAGGGCAGTTCTGTGGACAATTCTGAGGATTGTGAGCTTCGTTGAAAATCAGTGAGTATCGCCGGTCTTTCAACCTTCGCTATCACGTAGTGGAATGATCCGAGAATGACTGTGAAGCCCAGAAGACAGGCGTTGTTTGATTCAACGTGCGCCACAATTTGCAGCTGGTTGCACTCTTTTCCCTCAGTGGCTGCCGGAATAGCCTCTTTAACACGTTTATTGAGACCCCAAGCACACATAATGAGCGCAAAAAGTGTTCTTCCTTCACATCTCTTGCTGCCATATCCCTAACGGGTACCACTATCTATGGCACGTTTTAACTATCGATGATTAGTGCACAGGACCCCTTTTGCGCTTGTCTCCTCTTGACATGTGACTACAGGTTTCCTAAAAGGTGAAGTGAGTGTTGCTCGCACAGTTTCAGTTTACGTGGAGGGCGGCACCTCGAACTTACTGGGTAGGGGCATGACTGCAGCAATTTTCCGTGCCTCTGTCCTCCCTCTTCAGGGCGACTAGACTTACTATAGACACGCCACTCACAGTCAGGTGGACGAGTAATCATAGGGTCTATACTTCTTTTAGAAGAGACAGTATCCACAGGAGACGATAGCCTGGTTTCGAGGATACGGTCTCCAAAAGATTCAAAAAAAAAAAAATTATATTTAAAATTGACGCTGCAGTACGAGGTTTTTTTTTCGGAGCTCGCAAATGTTCGAAAATACACAATACAGGATGTCCCAGGTGGAAAGATCAGTTTTTCAGGGATGTGACAGAACCGATCATTCGAAGCAAAAAAGCTAGTAAACATGGGCTCGAGAATAGATATCTTAAGAGCTAAGAGAATTTGTTCATCTTCGCTGCTGTGAAACACATATCTTATACTCAACAAGTGCTCATAGCTCTTACGGTATGCATTTTGGAGCCCATATTCATTAAACCTTTTAGTCTTGATTTGGTCCGTACTACCTCCTCCCAAGGTATGGAAAGCAAAGCGCTTGTAGTTGATGAGACTCACAATACGAATGGGCGAATTGCATGGATATTTTACTGATTTTGTGACAAGTTCTGTACTGGCATGTCAAAGATGAACACGGCAGCCTTAGTTTAGCAAAGTCAAAATTACGAAAACTTTGGACCAGGACTAACCATTAAGGCAGAATGACTACAGAGGCGGTCGAGGAGCACACGAGCCACCGAAAAGGTTTCCAATTGAAAGACTTGTACCTGGCCGTTGAGCCACAAGGAATTACTATTAGTATTGTTATTATTTTCCGATGTGAGTTGCTTAGTAAGAAGTACCATCCAGTGTCAGTTGCAAAATGTTGTTCTGCACTCCGGCACAAGCATTCGCATTAAATACTTTTCACTATTTTCTGCAGACTAATTCGTTGCAGCTTGTTGTATTCGACGCTAGCTGCCGCTTGTCAGAATTCCTCTCTGCAAAGAGCGTCATGTATACATATTTTACACACAGTTCAGAGGCAACAGTGTGTGACAAGTAGGGTAAGACAACCTATATAGAACCACCTGAGGACATCGAGATTTTAATAAAAAATTTGAAGAGTGCCAACCGTTGAAAATATGCGCACATAGAAACACATTCATTGTAAACCACAACATGCACGTATTAATTGAACTGAAAAGATATGAAGGACCACAAGAGTATTTGTTTTAAGCATAGACTAGTTCATTTCAGGGATACACTTTCCTAAACTGAAGAATGATGAAAAAAAATATATTAACATTGGTCCCAATCTAGCTCAGTCCTCATGTGATCACTTTGAAGAGAAGTGGGAAGAATTTTGTAATTCAATTAAAAAATATAACAACATTCATTACAATAATATTTCTTCTTCTTTGGTCCCACTCTAGCGCAATAGTGATGTGTCCATTCCCGCCTCTTCATACTGTTCATCTTTCTGGCATAACGTACAAAACCACGAGACTATACCATTCTCCGACACTACCTTGGCGGGAGGTCTTTCTTCGTGCCCTTGTTTACCAGCTTCTTCTTATATGGAGACGAAGTCATATCTGTACGGTGTTTTGTTTTCCTGTTTCTCACTGCTTTCCTTTTTGGACAGCGGAGGTATTTCCTTTGCCTTTATGTAGGCATATTGATGAGAAACGGCATCACTTTCAGTGGACTTTCCTGCATGAACCTCAAGAGGCGCTGCTGTTGCTACTTCGGCTGTAATTCCTGCAGACTTCTGGTGAAACCGTTGCTGAAGTTTCTGCTGTTAACAGGCTAAACTCTAGTAGTTTTTAACCCGTTCACCAGCACTGGCTGCTGTTGCAGCTCCTCCATAAGAATTTCCGAGCATTTCACTTATCTGAAATTAACTAGTAGGCTTCATAGGATGTTCTCTTATTCAAGCGTCACAAGAACAATTGACAAAACCAGAAAAAAAGGCCACATCCAAAGCTTCCTGTCGGTGAGTACCACAGTTCCTGTGAAGTGTTAGAGCCTCTGCACAAAAATCTCATTTGAGATCCAGCCACTTTCTGAGCATGCAAATTTAGTTCCTGGAGGTGTTCCGCTGAGAGCTTAAATTTAAACTGAAGCCCGTTAAATATAAGCAAGAGTGTCACAAACCTCCCAGAAGCACTCATGTAACAAACTGGCATAGCACTGCTTCCTCTTTCGCCTCTTGGTATTCCATGAACTTGATCTTTCCCCTTTCATATTAATATTTCTTGATATTTCTGAACGGTGAAAAGAGCAGTTTTTATCTACGTTTAACGTGATCGTAGGTTCCACTTTATTTTCATAAACAATATTTTATAATGTGTTAAAACATTATCAACTTTCTCCTTACAAAATACACGTGCCCTGGCCATAGATGGTCCCCCTGGTGAGCGTAGTGATATTTCAGGGTGACGAGAGACATGTTGTAATACCACTTGTCACTAGCCATTTTCAACTCCCGGTTTAATCTATGGGGTTGTAGCTTCCGCTATTTCAAACACAAGGCGTCGAAGCTCATGCCTTCTTAGTCAAAAAAAATCTCTCTTCTGACGTTAATAGGTGACTTACCAAGTTTTTTTCTACTACTTCAACAAGTTCAACACTTTTTCCAAAAGACTATTTGTTTTCTACCGCGATAATATTAAATTAAACTGCAGAGGAAGCCAGAGATTGGAATACATCCATGAAATAATTGAGGACGTAGGTTGCAAATGCTACTCCGAGATGAAGAAGTTGACACAGGAGAAGAATTCGTGGCGAGCAGCGTCAAACTAGTCAGAAGACTGACGACTAAACACAAAATAAAAAAATTGGCACCATCAACATACCTTTTCAAAGTGGCGTTCGAAACATTGTATGTGTGGGCTGGACAGTTCAATCCTATATCGCCATGTCTGTAAGCACCTAACGCTCTTTCCATCATCTGTTGCTACCAGGCACCGTATCTTCCGCATTTTGACATTATCTATTAAAACAAGGAAGACTACAGTTAGTATAGACTTCATTGATTACGAAACTTGATCTATTATTTCAATGCTGACGTAATAGTGTTTATCAATATTATTTATTTATAAACAAGCCATGTTTGGTTTGAATTTATTGTCCTAAATTGGACCACTCCACATAAGCAGTCTAATAAAGAAAAATACTGCCTGTCCAATATAGGACAACACACCTCATTTCCACCAACGCTCACAGGTAACAAAGAGTACAGGCACATGGGTAAATATGCTATTATTGTCACTAGTAAGAATTGTTTACAAGTGTGCAGTACAACTTACTCCGTCTGTTGGCCTTACTTTGGAACAAAAAACTGTATTTTACAGACACTCAAAAAAATAAGCACATGTAACAGCACAGCACACGCTCGTAATGTTGTGCCACTTCCTCGCCATAACAAAGAGAGTGCAATCTTTGGTTTTACGCCGCTAGAGAAATCAGCCATCACTCCTAACCAGTTTTTGCTGATCCGTCCAACTTTAACACTGTTACCGCAAGTTCGCGTCTAGTATAATGCTCAATTGCAATCTAGCGTTATCCTCTGGAAGGAATTTTGAATTCTTTGACCGTGTTTTAACCTAATGGGCAGAGAGTATCGAACACTATTTTCATTTCTATGGCAAGTAATAGAAAGACTAAGAGTTTTGGAGATAATGAAAGTAATAAAATGCACACAAATGAAATCGTCGACAGTCGCCAGCCTAGTTAGGCATAATACTTTGAAACATTGAGTTTAAAGAAAAATGAACATGAATTGCTGAAGTGACTTTCGTTAATGCTCCTTTTAAATAGTGCAATGGATATACGCAACTAACGAACGAACGACGTCGTGGTTAGCAGTAGATAGCTTTTACACAAACCAGCAAGCATAGAGAACAAAATAATACTTCACCCATAGTAATAATAGTTACTATCGCAATCATTAATTCATTCAGTCGTAATTCAACATTAAGATGTTACTAAAGACACACCGGACTGAAATTGGGCATGGAGAGAGTTCTGATTTCAGCTAACACATACATATCACAAATGAAATTAAATAATCCTACACTTATTATGCCTTCATCATTAGCAATGTCACAGATTTCTTTTAATAGCAACGAAAAACCCAATTATCTTTCAGTCTGAGAATAGATTACTGTGGGGACCCATAAACTGTTACTCCCTCTACGTGCCAACTCTGTAATTATTTCAGAGACAACTGCATTACACTAATGTTGATTTCTAATCCCACCTGAATTTGTTTATATTTCAGTACTATACAGCAATTTACTCAATTGAAATTTTCAAATAAAACTTCAGAAATTATTTTCTAGTAATAGTCACAACAAAGTTAAGTTCCATGAAAGTTCAAATTATGTGCCTCCTTCAATACGTGTGAAGTAGGTGTTTTAACCTAGCGCCATTTATACACTTCAGCACTGAAACTTTGGCACATTCCAAGTAGAAACAAATCACTGATTACGCAGAAACAGGATACTCGGCCTTTTGCACGTTTAGGATAGGACCCTGCATAGGTTTCATGATCAGGGCAATTTCAAAGTTCAAAGACATATTATTATCACTGAAATTATTATTGAAAAAACACACACAAATGTACTGGTCCATACTAAAATACATATCTGATTTCCTGAAGTTAGCGGAGCAGCGGTGCAATAGTGGTGAAAAGCACGTGGCGGTTATCTGGTCTCACCTCTTGCAGTTTAAGGCTCTTTTTAAAATTTTTCTTGGTGACGTAGTAATTATTTTAGAACAATTCCATAATACAAGAGCACCATATTACAGCTGAAACAACATCCGAGGCGATTTCAACACAAATCAGCTTCCAAATGCCTCACGTGGCACCTAGGGTGTTGGCTGTACAACTGCTGGCCACTGACTGCGTAATGTGCTCTCTCTCATGCCGCACAGATTGACCGCCAAATCCACCTTTTATCGTGCGCCAAGCCCCTTCCGTAGCGGAGGGGGTTCCCTACACCTCTTCCTTTATATAATTCAACTTCTCTATGTATGAACCAATATTCGAAGAACAATTTCTCTTTTACAAGCATACATATTTTAGGAAGTTTCATTATTTTTAAACATTATTAAATCTTTACAATATATACATCATAAACGTCCACTTTCCTTCTGACAATTCGAAGATCTTAACTAGTACAGATCAATTACTCCATAGTTACATACACATAATAAGACTGTATGACCTCCTTGCTATCGATAATGGTGGCATTTTTTTATACTGCTGGTATTCTTTCCTACAGTAACGCGTCGCTTAATATGTCTGTTAGGTAAAGTACAATTTGTGGAGCAGCGTTTTTGATCGTTTCCGACTTAAAACCGTCTGGGCCAGGGCCCTTCCTATTTTCTAGTTTTCTGATTGCCAAGGCAACCTCTTCAAGAGCAAAAGAGGCAGTGAGTCTGCTATTCGCATATGGTTCAGTTAGTAGTTTACGTAAGTTTGTATGTTGTCGGTTGTCACAGTACAGTCTTCATCGGGAAGGAGTTTACTCAAAAAGAACTGAGAAGAGCATCTCCAACATTTTGTGAACATACCACCCGGTTTCTTTTTTTTTAAGCGTTGGCAGTACTGTTGGGGGTCTTGCTATGCTCTGTTTGTATCTTAAAAGGTAACTCTAAAATGTTCTTTTATGTGTTGGTCTTCACAAATCTGTTCCAGTGTTTTCTTCTGGTCTTTTGGAGCTCGTTTTTGTATCGTTGTTTGGCATCTAAGCAATCTTGTAGTCTAATGGTTCTTTCCTGAGCTGTCTTAGATTTTTGGCAGTAGCGTCGTTTGTCTCGTCCTTTTTCTTCTCGGTCTTATTAATGTGGTCGAACATGGCACTAGTTGTTTTTGTGTGGTTTATGTTGAGGAATTGCTTGCTTTTGTGCTTGTGCTAGAATATTTATTATGATGTCTTCTCGGCAATAGATACTGCCTTGAACTGTGTTTAGAGGTGAGTTCTCCGTTATCCGTTTCAGTTTATTTCAGCCTGCATTGTTTAAGAGTGGTCGTTTCTTTAGTGTACTGTGTATGTTTGTGTTACTAGTTCCCGTGTGTATTAGTGTTGCATTGTGGTCACTTTGTATTGCGTTGTCTAAAACTCTCCAGTCTGTAATGTGTGTAATGGACGTAGTGTTTGCAAGTAAGATGTCTATATTACTTTTATTTCCCATGTTATTGCAGTAGGTCGGTGGCTGACCAGGTTTATTTCGAAAAAATAGATTGTGTTCTTATTTTACGTCCATTATTATGTTTATTTTTTCATCCATTCTATCTGCGTGCCAAAGAGTTGAGTGTGCAGTGATGTCTGCTAGAATCATCAGTCGTTTTCCAGTTGCAACTCGTGCTATGTCTTTTATTCCGTCTGCAAAAGGTTCTACGTAAAATGAGTATTGTGCATATGTTTAGGATATTATCCAAGTATCGTTCCCTACTGTTATCTCAGCTGTTGCAAAGTGTTTCGAACAGAACTGTGTGATTAGTTTAGCTGTGATTTTTATGTTATATGCTATGATTATTGTCTTGATGTCCCGTCTTTCGTTTATCGTCATACAGCGTTTTGCAAGATCAGGTATTGCCATTACGTAAGTTCTTGAAGACACACTACATCAACATCTACTTCTTCCACAAGCTTCAAAAGCACTTTAACTACATGGCACTTTTATATAATTTAACTATAAGAAAATCACCATGGCAGTCTAGTAAATACTAAACATCTAGGACCGATCAGCGTGTGGTCAAAATATAGTCGTCCATCTACCCTTACGATGCATGTGTATACATTGTCGAAGTAGATTCCTTCATTCCTCCTAGCACATACCTTTCCCAATACCTGCAAGAGTCCTTTTCTGTCTGTCGGTATATTATCAGATCGTAGGATCATTCGGTGAGTTTGCTCTTTCGTAGGGTAACATGCACTGAAGAGCCAAAGAAACTGGTATACCCGCCTAATATCGTGTAGAGCCCCCTAGAGCAAGCAGAAGTGCCGCAACGCGAAGTGGCATGAACTTGACTAATGTCTGAAGTAGTGCTGGAAGGAGTTAACACCGTGAATCCTGCAGGGCTGTCCACAAATTCCTAAGAGTAAAAGTGGGCGGAGATCACTTCTGAACAGCACCTTGCAAGGCATCCCAGATATCCTCAATAATGTTCATGTCTGGGGAGTTTGGTGGCCAGTGGAGGCGTTTAAACTCAAAAGAGTGTTCCTGGAGCCACTCTGTACTTATTCTGGATGTGTGGGCTGTCGCATTATCCTGCTCGAATTGCCCAGGGCCGTCGGAATGCACAATGGACATCAATGGATGCAGGTGATCATACAGTATGCTTACATACGTGTCACCTGTCGGAGTAGTATCTGGGCGTATCAGGGGGCCCCATATCACTCCAATTGCACACACCCCACAGCATTACAGAGCCTGCACCAGCTTTAACAGTCCCATGTTGACATGCAGGGTCCATGGATTCATGCACCGTACAAGTCCTTCGCTTGATGCAGTTTGAAATGAGAATCGTCCGACCAGGCAACATGTTTACTGTCATCAACAGTCCAAGATCGATGTTGACGGACCTAGGCGAGGCTTAAAGCTTTGTGTCGTGCAGTCATCAAGGGTAAACGAGTGGTCCTTCGGCTCCCGTTCTTGCAGGATCTTTTTCTGGCCGCAGCGATGTCGGAGATTGATCTTTTACTTGATTCATGATGTTCGCGGTGCCGGTACACTCGTGAAAAGGTCGTACGGGAAAATTGCCACTTCATCGCTACCTCGGGGATGCTGTGTCCCATCGCTCGTGCGCCCACTATAACGCCACGTTCAGACTCATTTAAACCTTGATAACGTGCCATTGTAGCAGCAGTAACCGATCTAACAACTGTGCCAGACATTTGTCTTATATAGGCGTTGCCGACCGCAGCGCCGTATTCCGCCTGTTTACATATCTCTGTAATTGAATACGCACGTCTATACCAGTTTCTTTGGTGCTTCAGTGTATATTGTCTCCGTCTTGTTGATTTAATCTCGTTATTAATCTAAGTGCAACTTGGAATTATCTCTATCTTCTAGTCTACTAAATTGCACGTTATTCTCTATGTTACTTTGGTCTATTGTTTGTTGTTTTATGTTGTCCGTTACATTTTTATTTGTTTCCTTTAATTCTGTGTGTTGTCTGCGTTGTGGCGTTTTATTCTGTGTGGTGGTCTGTTTTGGTGAGACTTGTTGTGCATTTTCTGCCTATGTTGTCCTTGTTTTGTCTTCTATGGTTCTATCTGTGCCTGCAAGCGCACGTCCTTGATCATGAACACGTTCCTTGCCTTGTTCGTCAGTACCTAGCATTGTTTTTCTTTTTGTTTCTTTTGAGGAAAAGCTGACGTCCTCAGCTTTTTATTTTCTGCTCGCAGGATGTGCATCGGCGACCTTGGATATTCCGCGGGTACAGAAACACGGACAGCGAGACACGAAAATGCCACATCCACTGTGGGACGTCCTCCGCTGGACGTAAACGGCGCGCGCGTGTCGGAACGTTGTCGTGTGCTGTTCCTGCCCTCGGTTGCGACAGTGCACATGGCGACGTACTCGTCGCCATCTGTCGGACGGACCGGCAAGAAGATGGTACTTAATCCTGAAATGTGGCGCAGTCGAGAATAATGGCGCCGACTTTTATCGGCGGCAGTAAAACAATTTGCACCACTGCGGTCTAAAGACGGAGTCGGGATTAGTGCAGTGCGCGGTATTTACGAGCTCGGCGGCGTGCTGAGACGGCGGTCACTATATCAGTTTCGAAACGGCCGCCCGCGGAATGCGGGCGCAACAAAAGCGGAGAGCGCATCATCGCACTGCGGCCGCGGTAAAGAGTACTGCACGACTTCACGGAACGGGAAAGCTGGCTGCCTAACCAGGTTGTGCTGTGCGCACCTGTCCGTACGTGGGGACGCACACGACTAGCCGACGCGACGGACGGCTCAGGCTGAAAAAAAAGGCTAAAAAGGCCGAGGGGAGAAAATGACAACTCAATGGAGTGGTTGCGGGGATACAAGAAAACTAGCTCCGCTATAACCGCGTTGTAACGACGTAAATGGATTAGTCTAGATTTCCGTCTCGCTCCTTTCTCCGCCGATGAGAAACGCTGTATTACTCTACGGATCATGTATCCATATGCAAGTAAGTGACTTCGCCGAGACAAATTCAATAACGTCTTAAAGTACGCCGAACCTAGTCTGGGACTATATAAGGGTCAAAGTGGAGTTACTCGAAGGCGACACGGACATACCTGTAAAAGGACAGAACTCGCTACTCGTATGCGGCGGCGGCCTTCGTCACTGCGTGTTCTGGTGTCCCATAATTCCCCACTTCACAGACGGTGGCCGCCTATAAATGAGGTGCGCCGGCCAGCTGCGGAGGGTCTCGATGACGACGCTGCGAGGGATGGGCGACATACTGCGAGCAGTCGCTTTTTTCGCCCTTCTCTTGTGAAGAGCCTCCAAACGCTGCAAGCACAATTAATTAGGTGTTCTTAATGTTAATTCTACAATCATTCAATGTAACTGGTATCTGGGGGCAGCAGCATACACACACACACACTCACTATATACAGGGTGGTCAGAAAATGTGTGAAATGCTTGTAGGGATGTTGCAGGGCAGGTTGTACTGAGATATAAATGTTAAGAAAGAAATTCGATACGTTGCTCCGTTTCCGAGTTATTTAGCATAGAATTTAGCCAATCGGGGCGTCGCGCGCTCGCATTCAAGCGGCCTGCCAGGGTCGGTGTTTCCCAACGAGTGCTCTGTCTCGTTAGCTGAAACTTGAATTTACGCGCGCGACGATCTGATTGGCTAACTTCAATGCTAAATAACTCGGAAACGGCGCGACGTATCGAATTTCTTTCTCAACATTTATGTCTCAGTACAACCTGCCCTGTAACATCCCTACAAGCATTTCACACATTTTCTGACCACCCTGTATATACAGGGTGTCCCATTTATCTGGACCGCCATAAATAACTGTTTGTCCAGATTCTAATTGCAAAATGTTTTAAGCAAATGCTCTTTAGCTGTCGGGGGGACATCAATCAGCATGACTGCCTTCGTTGTAGCTTTGTTTCTTACAGAGATATGAACAGCGGCATGACTTTTTTAAATGGCACCCTGTATTTATTATTCTGTAATTCATTTCCTCTCCTAAAGACCAAAAATTATCACAGTGTACCATTTGTTGTGGGTTGGCAGGAGAGCCAACACCGGTTTCGAGAGGAAGCCGAAAAGCACGCGTTTTAGCTCACGCAGGCTGGCGTGAGGTCTGAAACAGGTCAAGGAAATGAGACTAGCAAAAAACGTACGTAGCTGCTGGAATGCTTAACTTAAATCCATAAATGGTGAACGTCGATCTTGACGGCACATGTTTTACAGCATCAATAGTAACTGGTAATGCCACCTTGCTAGGTCGTAGCAAATGACGTAGCTGAAGGCTATGCTAACTATCGTCTCGGCAAATGAGAGCGTATTTTGTCAGTGAACCATCGCTAGCAAAGTCGGCTGTACAACTGGGGCGAGTGCTAAGAAGTCTCTCTAGACCTGCCGTGTGGCGGCGCTCGGTCTGCAATCACTGATAGTGGCGACACTCGGGTCCGACGTATACTAACGGACCGCGGCCGATTTAAAGGCTACCACCTAGCAAGTGTGGTGTCTGGCGGTGACACCACACCATCACTGAAACATACCGTTATTAATTACATAACACAACACTGGCGTTGACGCTCTCCGCGCTTAGCCCAGGAGACTCGGGGTAATGGAACACATCCACGTGCTGACGTTGACGGAGGACAAATGTAAACAGAAGTGGAATGCACACCCGTCATTCCGTCAACCATCGTCAGTTGAAGAGTTGTGTGAGTAGAATGTACACCAACGAAGAGAAGGTAGAAATGCTACTCATCTACGAGGAATGTAAGTTAGCAGAACAGTAATTGCAATTCTTTTTCCATATGTACGGGTACATTTAGTATAGTAGTTTAGTCCTTTTAAATACAGTTGTGTAAAGTAGGCATACAGTAAATGCTGCCCTTCCTAAAAACTGCATCGACATAACATTTCTTTTATTGTTGTTGTTGAAGGTAGGCGCAGTGCTACGCAGGCAGCGGAACTGTACAGAGAGCGATATCCTGACAAGAACCCACCTTCCCGACAGTTGTTTTCTCGCCTTGTTGCGACGCTTCAGGAAACGGGAAGTTCAACCCCCGACAACGCAATCGTCGTAGCACTCGCACAGACGAAGCTGCCTAAGTAACTGTTCTCGCTTCCATTGCTATGAATCCACATGTGAGCACACGACAGCTTGAACACGAGATTGGCATTCCTAAAACCAGTGTACGTCGTATTCGTACACGTCACCGGTTCCATCCTTACCATGTATACCTACGTCAAGAATTGTATGGGAATGATTTCCAGAATCGTGTACAGTACTGTCTGTGGGCACAGCAGCAAATCCTCGCCAATCCGAACTTCTTCTCCAAGGTTTTATTTACCGATGAATGTTCCTTATCAAACAAAGGACAGGTAAACACAAGAAACATGCATTATTGGTCCAGCGACAACCCACGATGGCTTAGACAGGTGGAACATCAGCGTCAACGGAGAGTTAACGTCTGGTGTGGGATGCTTGGTACTACAATTATTGGCCCTTACTTCATCAATGGTAGTGTAAACGGCACAGCGTATGTCAACTTCCTAAGACGAATTCTTCCTCCTCTTCTGGATGAAGTGCAGCTAAGAACCAGAATGCTTATGTGGCATCAACACGATGGATGTTCAGCACATAATGCCTTGTGTGCACGTCGTATTCTGAGCCGAAGGTGTACTGCCAGATGGATTGGTCGAGGATGAACAGTTACTTGGCCTGTTAGGTCTCCTGATTTAAATCCTCTGAACTCCTTTCTTTGGGGATGCACTAAAGACGTTGTCTATCGCGATATTCCAACAACTCCACAGGACATGCAGGAACGTGTCGTGCTTGCTTGTAATTCTCTTCAGCAGCAACACTGGAAGTAGTAAATAATTCTTTCATTCAACGAGTTCACCATTGTATCGGTGTCGAGGGCCACCACTCTGATCACCTTTGAATGTTCTTCTCCTGGAAAATGGTACGGGGGAGTCAAAGTCAATTTTGTGTTATGTTTTTACTTGGTTTTCATTTGTTTTCTGACAACTCCAACATGTGGACAAGTTTGTGATCCCAGGGTCAAAGTCAATGTTGTTATGTAAGTAATAACGTTGTGTTTCAGTGAATAGTACACTGTGATACATTTCTGAAGAGGTCGTTATGAGAGGAAATGAATTGTCGAATAAAAAATACAGGGTGCAATGTAATAAAGTCATACCGCTGTTCACATATTTGTAAAAAACAAAGCTACAACGAAGGCAGTCGTGCTGGTTGATATCCCCCTGACTGCTAATGAACATTTGCTTGAAACATTTTCTAATTTGCATCTGGACAAACATATATATATATATATATATATATATATATATATATATATATATATATATATATATATGAGTAAGTATGTGTGTGTGTGTGTGTGTGTGTGTGTGTGTGTGTGTGTGTGTGTGTACAGGTTGTAACGGGTATAACAGTGCTAATAGAAAGCACTGACGCTCTAATCGTTATAGACACTGAAAGCTGGCTACAGCCGGAGATAAGCTCAGCCGAAATTTTTGCGAAGTACCTAACGGTGTTCCGAAAGGATAGGCTAAACACGGTTGGCGGTGGCGTGTTTGTTGCTGTTAGAAGTAGTTTATTTTGTCGCGAAATTGAGCTAGATAGTTCCTTTGAGTTACTATGGGCAGAAGTCATTGTTAGCAACAGGAATAAAATGATAATTGGATCCTTTTACCGACCTCCCAATTCAGATAACACAGTTGCTGAAGGGTTCAAAGAAAACTTGAGTTTGATTTCAAACACGTACCCGACTCATACGGTTACAGTTGGTGGTGACTTCAGTTTACCCTCGATATGTTGGGGAAAATACATGTTTAATTCCAGAGGTACGCACAAAACATCATCCGAAATTGTGCTAAACGCATTATTTGAAAATTATTTCGAGCAGGTAGTTCATGAGCCCACGTAAACGGTTGTGAAAACACATTTGGCCTCTTAGCAACAAATAATCCTGAGTTAACAACGAGCATCAAAACGGGTACAGGGATTAGTGAACACAGGGTTGTCGTAGCGAGATTGAATATTGTAACCCCCAAATCCTCCAAAAATAAATGATAAATATACCTATTCAAAAAATCAGATAAAAATTCACTTGACGCCTTCCTGAGGGACAATCTCCACTCCTTACAAATTGATAATACACTATGTGATCAAAAGTATCCGGACACCCCCCAAAACATACGTTTTTCATATTAGTTGCGTTGTGCTGCCATCTACTGCCAGGTACTACATATCAGCTACCTCAATAGTCATTAAACATCGTGAGAGAGCAGAATGGGGCGCTCCGTGGAAATCACGGACTTCGAACGTGGTCAGGTGACTAGGTGTCACTTGTGTCATACGTCTGTATGCGAGATTTCCACACATCTAAACATCCCTAGATCCACTGCTTCCGATGAGATAATGAAATGAAAACGTGAAGGGACACTTACAGCACAATATCACACACGCCGTCCTCGTGTGTTGACTGAGAGAGACCGCCGACAGTTGAAGACGGTCGTAATGTGTAATAGGCAAACATCTATCTAGACGATCACACACCAGTTCCAAACAGCATCAGGATCCACTGCAAGTACCATGACAGTACTATGTGTACTGTATGACACTAAACGAATCCGTAAAGGAACGCGCCGCTATTTGTTGTATCTTCTCTGTTTCATCTGTCAGACTTACCTGGTAAGGAACCGATTTTGATGACCAGTACTCAGTAGTTGGTCGAACAAGTGCCTTATAAGCAACTTCTTTCGTGGATGAGTTACAAAAAATGGCTCTGAGCACTATGGGACTTAACTTCTGAGGTCACCAGTCGGATGAGTTACATTTCCTTATAATTTCTCCTATGAGTCTCAGGCTCATTTGCTTTTCTATTACTAGTTTTATGTGATCGTTTCACTTGAGATCGGTCTAGATGTTACTCCTGGATATTTTACGGCAGATACTGTACAGCAGTGGCTTTTTTTTCAATGTATGCGCAATATGTGACATGTATCCTGGTTCAGGGGCAATTTCCAGAGGCTGCACCATACTTCTGTCAACATGTAAATGTACAATACAGTCGCAAATCTGGTCCGATACTCAATAAGCTCGTATTTTTGTTACTAAATGGCAAAGCGGGGAGGTGTGGAATACCTTCCTGAACTGAAGGAACACGGTTTCAGCCTGAGGGCCGTTGTCTACAGCGCTATCGACCTCATGAAGCAAAAAAATGGTTCAAATGGCTCTGAGCACTATGCGACTTAACTTCTGAGGTCATCAGTCGCCTAGAACTTAGAACTAATTAAACCTAACTAACCTAAGGACATCACACACATCCATGCCCGAGGCAGGATTCGAAACTGCGACCGTAGCAGTCGCGCGGTTCCAGACTGGGCGCCTAGAACCGCTAGACCACCGCGGCCGGCCTCATGAAGCAACAAAGCCAGCTAAGTTCCCAATATCACTATTTGTGGACTTTTATAGGGTCGCGCAAACGTGCCGCGCGGTTAGAGGCGAGATTCACCGATTGCACGGCTTCTCCCGCCGGAGGTTCGAGTCCTCCCTTGGGCATGAGTGTGTGTGTTGTTCTTAGAAAAAGCTAGTTTAAGTTAGATTAAGTAGCGTGTAAGTCTAGGGACCGATGACCGCAACAGTCTGGTCCCTTAGGAATTCACACGCATTTTTACAGGGGAGTTTTTTAGTTTTCCAAAACCATCATAATTTTTCAGTATAAAACATGTTCCATAATTCTACAACGGATTGAGATCAACGATATACACTGAAGCGTCAAAGAGACTGGTACACCTGCCTAATATCGTGAATATCGTGTAGGGCTCCCACGAGCACGTAGAACTGCCACTACATGATGTGTCATGGACTCGACTAATGTCTGAAGTGGTGTTGGAGGGAACTGACACCATGAATTCTGCAGAGCTGTCCATAAATCCATAAGAGTACGGTGGGGTAGAGATCAGGAGACCTATACCACTCCAACTGCACGCGCCTCACATCATTACGGAGCCTCCACCAGCTTGAACAGTCCCCTGTTGACATGCAAGGTCAGTGGATTCATGAGGTTGTCTCCATAACCGTACGCTTCCCTCTGCTTGATATACCTTGAAACGATACTCGTCAACTGGGCAACATGTTTCCATTCATCATGAGACCAATGTCGGTGTTGATGGGCCCAGGTGTAAAGCTTTGTGTCATGCAGTCATCAATGATACACGAGTGGGCCTTCAGCTCCGAAAGACCATATCGATGATGTTTCGATGAATGGGTCGTACGCTGACACCTGTTGATGGCCCAGCATTGAAATCTGCAGCAATTTGCGGAAGGGATGCACTTCTGTCAAGTTGAACGATTCTTTTCAGTCGTCGTTGGTTTCATTCTTGCACTATCTTTTTCTGACTCAGCAATGTCCGTGATTTTATGTCTTACTGGATTCCTGATATTCACAGTACACTTTTGAAATGGTCGCTCACTTGGAGATGCTGTGTCTCATCGCTCGTGTGCCGACTATAACACCACTTTCGAACTCAGTTAAATCTTCATAACATGTCATTGTACCAGCAGAAACCATTCTAACAACTTCGTCAGACACTTGTTGTCTTACATAGGCCTTGCCGACTGCAGCACCTATTCTGTCTGTTTACAAATCTTTGTATTTGAATAAGCGTGCCTATACAGTTCCTTTGGCGCTTTAGTGTAAAATGTTGCACGAGGCCTATCTAAAAAGTGTCCGACCTTTGGCCAGAAAAAAATATTTCGAATACCTGACGGGGATGGGACCCTAATCGCCTTCAAAGTAGGCTCCTTGTGCTTGCACACACTTAGCCCAGCGATCCTTTAACTGATGGAAACACTTCTGGAAGTCTTCTTTTGGAATGGTGTTCAGATCCGTCGTTGTGTTCCACATTATCTCTTCTCTTCTCTCAAAATGGGATTCTTTCAGAGGCGTCTTCAATTTTGGAAACAACCGGAAGTCGCAAGGAGCCATGTCTGGAGATTAGGGAAGTTGGCGAATGGCTGTAATTCCATGTTTGCCATGTTTGGCCAAGAAATTTTGGATCAAGTGGCATGTGCGGAGGCGTTGTCGTGATGCAGTTGCCACTTTTTCGCTGTCCACATGTCTGGTCTTTTCGCCGAACTGCATCACGGAGTCACCGGAGAATATCTCGATAGTACTCCTTTGTTAATGTTTGTCCTTCCGGTGCGTATTTGTGATGCATAATTCCACAGACATCAAAGAAGATAGCATCACCCTGATTTTGCTTCGCACCTGCCACACTCTCTTCGGCCTTAGAGACTCAGGATGCTGCTATTGCGATGACAATCTTTTTGTTTCTGGGTCGTACCTGTACACCCATGACTCATATCCATCTATCATGGTCTTGGTAGTGTCCAGAAGGTCCTGTGCAACATGAAAACAGAGGTCTTTTTGTTCCGGTGACAACAACTTGGGCACGAATTTCTCAGCCACTCGGTACATGTTCAGATTATCACTCAAAATTGCATGTGCAGAATCTTTATTCACTCCAACCTCTTGGGCAATCTCCTGCATGGTCAAACGACGATCTGCCATCACCAAATTTTGCACCCTGTCAACAACAGCTGCACTCCGGGCAGTTTGGGGCCTGCCAGAACCCTGGTCACTGTCCGCTGATGTGCGGCCATTTTTGAATCGGTTGAACCATTCCTTAATTTGTATTACACCCATCGCATCTTCTCCAAACACCGAATTGTTTCGCTTTGAGAATCACCAAGCTTTTGACAAAATTTGATGCAGTATCTTTGCTCAATACGTTCAGTCATCTTGAGAGACTCGGTAATCTGACGAACACTTTGCGTAGTACCTCACTCAGGACCGACAGGCAGCGACTGACACGCTGGAAGCGACAAAATTCACGCATGCGCATGAAGGTCTCTTCTTTTACTGTGTACAATGGCGCCGCGCCGTCGTGTCTACTTTGCGAGGAAAATCAATGGTCGGATACTGTTTAGATAGACCTCTTAGATATTAGATATGGTCTTTGATGTGGCTTACCAGCACAAGTACAAGGATAGCCTACCAATAGGGACAAGAAAGGAGGCATGAAGGGCGCCAAAAACAGAAATAACAACCATCCATTTATTGCACCATTACACACGCGCATCTTGATATATGAGACATTATAATTGCCATACTCAAATCTATTATGACAAACAATATGTATCACGAAGGGCACACACAATGGAGCCTAAGAAATTACAATGGCACATCAACTCCGCTATGACAAACAGTGTGCATAATGAAGGCCGCACAATTTTACCAATGTAAGAAATTGAAATAATACTAGCATAAAATTAACTAAAATGCCTTGAAGGAAGTGTTTACGAGAAGAACACGACGGGGCCGCAAGGGAGCATGCAATACAATACTTAACTCAGGTGCACCAAAAAAAAAAAAAAACAACGGACACCAGGCCGCGCCAACAATGGACACGTAAGGCACGCAACTACTCTCTCCGTTGCGGTTCCGCGCGTTCCACCCAAGTAACAGCTACCTGAAACATTTTAATACTTGGAACAGTACACCAGTGGTCAGCAAATTTAAAAAACAATAACATGACATAAGAATACAATAATTTAAGGAAATCACATCATATGACTATGAGCTTAAGGTCTTTCGGTAATTAACAATTACGAAACAGGTAAAGGGGCATGTGCCACTATTAAATCTTCCGTAATTACACTACTAAATTTCTGAGTGCCCAAGTTGCAATTAACGCAACAAGAATTAAATCATTTAAGTGATAATGTTACTTTAAAATAATAATAAAATCATTTCTTACAGCAGAGGACCAAGAATGGCCCGATCAGTACTCCCCAGTGAAGCAGTTCACACGAATGGTACTCCACGGCTCCGAGCACACAGCCCCATACAAAATGCAACACAACCACAGCGACCCGGCGTACTACCAGAACCACCAGGCAGTAAACCAAAATCGTACTAAGCCCAAACAAGGACCGACTTTTAAAATAACGAAACCTAGACCGGGCCGGACAACAGACCAAATGCCGGGAAATCCATAAGAAACCTCAGCCAACTTAATACCAAAGCAACAATTTATGAACAATATGCAAAACACAATACCTCTCAGTCCAAAGGCTTCCATTTAGTAGCGAAGGTGGCTCCGACCCGCCTGCTGAGGTGCCAAGCGCCGTACGGACTGCCGAATGAAGCTTAACCTTTATTAACGGGAAGCGGAAACACCACAAGACAAAATAAACTCCAATCTAACTGAGCAAGGCAAACTCTAAGGAGTGCCACTCGAAGACTATGCACTTGAAGATCAAACTTAAAGCACCCAGACCAACGTGCCGCTGAACGACGCACTTCTATCACGAGCGTCTAGTAGAGCACGGAGAGCAGCATACTCCATCGATATACATCCATGGGACGGTAAACGAGGATAGCAATCTCAGCGACGGAGAGACAGGAGGACGAAAGACATCCCGCCGCACATAGAAGGTATTTCAAACTCAGGCTCGACAAACTACAACAGGCGAGATTTTGCTCCCCTTGCGAATCAAGTTAAACGGCACACCACACCGCTGTCCACACTATTAACCGTAAAATCACCGTCTGGTCTTCCCATCGGGCCCCATTCGGCGTCCAGACGCAAACAACCCCAACCGAGCCGAACTGTCTTCCTCCTCACACGCCTCCAGCTAAGCTCCGGCCAGCGATCACACACGGCAAGAACCGCCTAACGCCAAAGCGCCGTCTGAGTGAAAACTCAGCACTAAGATCGATACGGACTTGGAAATAAGCGAGCACCGTAACAGTCCTGATGGCTTTCTAATACTAAGCGAATGTCGTTGCTTATCTATTCGGGTATCGGGTTATCTCAATGCCTGCCATTTGGATATTTGTACGATGACTGAAATAAGGACTGTACTACGATCGCCCGGGTTCCCGGGTTTGATTCCCGGCGGGGTCAAGGATTTTCTCTGCTCCGTAATGACTGGGTGTTGTGTGATGTCCTTAGGTTAGTTAGGTTTAAGTAGTTCTAAGTTCTAGGGGACTGATGACCATAGATGTTAAGTCCCATAGTGCTCAGAGGCATTTGAACCCTTTTTTGTACTACGATCTTCCGCGTGAAACAACGCGGAAAATCGAACTCACTGTTAAATTCAGTTTGGGTGCCAGTATGGTTTTTGAGCGAATGAGTGATTTCGAATTGCTTGCAAATTTTACATGAGACCAAACCCAAGCCTCTTGCTGTTTTTTACGCAGATCAATAAAATGGCACATGACAGTAGATCTACCGACATACGTCGAAATTCGCAAGGAGCGCTCAGAGAGCAGTGCTGCGTCTGGATCTTTCGGCGCGTTAAGAGGGCGTGTGTCGCTGCCAGGTGCGAGAGCGGCGGCGACTTGACGCGGGCGGCAAGAGCGCGGCAGCCGCGCCGTGGGTGGAGCCCGCCCTCCCGCCGGCCGCTAATGGCCGCGGCTGCGGGCCGGGGCGAGCGCGCCGCCATCTGCTATCTACTATCTCCATCTGATCGCGGGCGCGGCGCACTTAACACGGCCTGTCCGGCAGTAAACACGCCGCATTAGCATGCCGCCCCCCCACCCAGCCCCGAAACGCGCCGAACCATGATTTATGTGTGGCAATTAATAAATCAATTAAATCACCTTCCCTCACGTACGGACCCGACCGAGATATTCGGCCGGACGAGTTTAATAAATTTTGCTTCGATTAATTAGCTGCTCCAATCAGATAAAGGAGGACCACCAACTGCTCCGTCCCGAAGTTGTTGGCTACTAAGTGACTGGTGTCTATCAGCACGGACTTCTCTCTGTCATTATTAAATGCAACTGTTCGTATTGTGCCAAATACGAAAACAAAATGCTGGGCAGAAATACTCAGAATGTATGACTAAGGCGTGAGGGAGAACACGAGAGTACGAAACAATTACTTTGCAACACGCGTGCCATTCTGTGGAGCACGTTTTGGTTTATCAAACCCCTTTGTCATGTAACATCAGATTTCCTTCCCTTTTTTTGGTTTCGAGCGTGGTTCAGTTTTTCTATTGACATCACGCTCACCTTTTGATACATATTTTGTAACTGAAATGTTCTAGAATTTTCTTACGATTAATCTACATTAATAATACATCTGTAAATCTGCCGCGTAGGTCTGTCCGTCTGTTTGAATTTGCTTCTCCAAAACTACTAGACCAATTCTCAGGTAGCTAGAGCTTAGGTTGAGGATCCGTTATAGGCTTTATTTCATCTAAATCGGATCGGGGAAAAAGATATAGTGATTTAGAGGTTTATGAAAAACTATCGATTCTGTCTGTTTGAACACGCTGATTTCAAAACTACTAGACGAATTTTCATGTGGTTTTCACACGTAACTTAGTGATAGCTTTGGACACTGTATAGGCTCTATTTAATCAGAATCGGACCGAGCAGGAAAATAATGTCCTAATTTGCAGTTGTAGCTGTGAGTAACTCTGTCTGCTGTGTTTCCACGACTAACTCATTGAATCGATTTCGATTAAATTTGATATGAAGATAGTTTAAACCTCAGGAAGATCATGGGGTACTTTAGAAGGTGTGAAGAGAAAGATATTTAATGATTTGAGGAATATTACACTAATTAGGGAAACATATTTTTCTTTAGAAACCGATTTACTCTCTGAGTTTTGATTTTTACTACATTTGCTAAAATACTGTTATTGTTTGTATGAGCTACATGATACTATTCACAGTAATTAATGAAATGTTTACACAGTCTTCAATGTGGTTCAAATGGCTCTGAGCACTATGGGACTTAACCTCTGAGGTGATCAGTCCCCTAGAACTTAGAACTACTTAAACCTAACTAACCTAAGGACATCACACACATCCATGCCCGAGGCAGGATTCGAACCTGCGACCGTAGCGGCCCCGCGGGTCCAGACTGTAGCGCCTAGAACCGCTCGGCCACTCCGGCCAGCTCTTCAATGTCTTTCATCCCTACTTCCACACTACTTGCTGCATAATGTACGCATAACTACTTGAAAACACGATTCATAAATGCATACTTTTGCCCATGCCCCTGTGTACGCACTGCTTTGCAGCGACGCTGCACATGCAGGCACATCGGGTGTTGGTATGGCTTGGGAGCGGTCAGAGCGTGGCACACATCACGAGCTACGCTCACCCAGACAGGGAGGCACACACGGGCAGCACATGTTAAGGAACATACGGAAGCTTACTTACACAGTGTCACTCATCGCAACAAACTACTGATATGCGAGCGCAGCTGTCGGTAACAACCAGTCACGAAATAAAGTACATATGACATCGCTACACCTTCTTAATAATTCTTGATTAAGATGTATATCTCTTCCTGCTGTAGACGCCCCGGTGGTCTCGGTCGCCTACGGTGGACTGGAGGCCGAGCGGTGACCTCTCCAGTTGTCAGGATGCTAGGAAATGACTGTCGACGTGTCAGAAGCGCCAAAGAAACATCATTAATTCACGACACCTTTATTCCTGCCGAGTACAATGTGGTAACACAGGCTGGCTGAGCTTGGTGATATCAACGACTTTCCCCGAGTCCTCGCTGACTCGTAGCGATGACACCAGCTCCGGGCAACACCAGTCTTGCTAGCGCAGCGCCATGTGCTGTGACGTAGCGTGGAATGCCCTTACTTCAGCCGCGCGTGGCTGGCCGCGTTCGGCTGGCCGGCCGGCTCGGCGACGGACAGAAGGCCGCTGCGTGTAGGAGGCTCCAGGTTGGAGTCCCGGCGCTGTCGGTACGAGAAGCGTTCTCGTAGTTCGGAGTGTAATCTATCCCACCCCATCTTCTTCCCTGCTCCTCCTGGTGGCTCGTCCGCAGTGGACGGGCGGAATGGGCTGCAGTCCCCCAGCATCGTCGGCTCACCCGGTTGTGACGGCGGATGCACAGGGCCTAGGCCCCGCATGATCTCGACGACGGCTCACTGATATGGTCAGCATTGGCGGCGAGCGAGTCTGCCGCGATGTCTGCTAATCCTGGGTTGATGATTGACAGCGGCAGCAGAGAGGACCAGAGCTGGTACTGTCCCCTCACGTCTGCTGCTGGATGGGCCGCCCTTACTGCAACATTTCCTTCATACAGATTAAAATGTTGATCAACAAGCTGAGCGCTACGCAGCGACCCAGTACACATCTAACTGCAAGTCTAACTGCGCGTGCCTTGTTGCTATCAAAGCTGGCGTATTTAAAGGAAGCACGAGCGACGTTCTGACGTCATGCTCGTTTGTAATGAACGCATTCGTTCCGCTTATACTCCTGATTCCTCTGTCGTACTCGCCCCTTAGCTGTTCTTGTGACAGAGTTACGTGTTGTTATGGCAGGCTTACGAGAAGTTGTGAAATGCAGTACAGCTGACGCTATACCTCTGTCTTACACTCTGTGAAAGTCTCCAACACAAACCCGCGTGCTAAGCAATTCTCTCTCGCCTGTTGTGTGTAACCATGCCATTGCCCCTGTGTGATGACACATTCTGACACATGTGCAATCCTCTTACCTCTTGACCAACCTACTGCCTCTGGCTCTCGGCATAGGCAACGAAACTTTGACAATATTCCACGTTTCCAACTCTTTACTATTCCGTGACACTACACTCCCAACAGCTAATATTCAATAATCTGCTTCTGAGTCAGTGGACAGAAAGACTGTTATTATAGAATTCTATAAAGCTACTATCAGTGATAAGTTACGCTTTGCCATCTTACTCAACTGAAGCCAGTGTTGTAGAAGCAGCAACATAATTTACATCATGTCACGTCCAGCTTTCAGTCAGAGCCGATGGATCGAAACATGTTAATGTCACTTTAGAACCTGACACAGGCCTTGAAGTTGTGGTGGAAACAAAAAATGTATGGTGAGGCACGAAGCTGTAGTCATACACTGCTTGGACATTTTACTGCAGAAAAAAACATTGTCTCAAACAGCAACACAGGGACAGAGGGACGAACTCTTGTGACTGACATCCTGCGGGAAATGGTTCTCCTACAGTACGATCGATGAAACTTCGCACGTGACTTCGATCAGTGAGTGTATCAATACCCGTATATTTAATGGGGTCAGCACATATGCTTGATGCCAGCATGCAGACGCTATTTGTTTTCAATGTACACTCCTGAAAATTGAAATAAGAACACCGTGAATTCATTGTCCCAGGAAGGGGAAACTTTATTGACACATTCCTGGGGTCAGATACATCACATGATCACACTGACCGAACCACAGGCACATAGACACAGGCAACAGAGCATGCACAATGTCGGCACTAGTACAGTGTATATCCACCTTTCGCAGCAATGCAGGCTGCTATTCTCCCATGGAGACGATCGTAGAGATGCTGGATGTAGTCCTGTGGAACGGCTTGCCATGCCATTTCCACCTGGCGCCTCAGTTGGACCAGCGTTCGTGGTGGACGTGCAGACCGCGTGAGACGCCGCTTCATCCAGTCCCAAACATGCTCAATGGGGGACAGATCCGGAGATCTTGCTGGCCAGGGCAGTTGACTTACACCTTCTAGAGCACGTTGGGTGGCACGGGATACATGCGGACGTGCATTGTCCTGTTGGAACAGCAAGTTCCCTTGCCGGTCTAGGAATGGTAGAACGATGGGTTCGATGACGGTTTGGATGTACCGTGCACTATTCAGTGTCCCCTCGACGATCACCAGTGGTGTACGGCCAGTGTAGGAGATCGCTCCCCACACCATGATGCCGGGTGTTGGCCCAGTGTGCCTCGGTCGTATGTAGTCCTGATTGTGGCGCTCACCTGCACGGCGCCAAACACGCATACGACCATCATTGGCACCAAGGCAGAAGCGACTCTCATCGCTGAAGACGACACGTCTCCATTCGTCCCTCCATTCACGCCTGTCGCGACACCACTGGAGGCGGGCTGCACGATGTTGGGGCGTGAGCGGAAGACGGCCTAACGGTGTGTGGGACCGTAGCCCAGCTTCATGGAGACGGTTGCGAATGGTCCTCGCCGATACCCCAGGAGCAACAGTGTCCCTAATTTGCTGGGAAGTGGCGGTGCGGTCCCCTATGGCACTGCGTAGGATCCTACGGTCTTGGCGTGCATCCGTGCGTCGCTGCGGTCCGGTCCCAGGTCGACGGGCACGTGCACCTTCCGCCGACCACTGGCGACAACATCGATGTACTGTGGAGACCTCACGCCCCACGTGTTGAGCAATTCGGCGGTACGTCCACCCGGCCTCCCGCATGCCCACTATACGCCCTCGCTCAAAGTCCGTCAACTGCACATACGGTTCACGTCCACGCTGTCGCGGCATGCTACCAGTGTTAAAGACTGCGATGGAGCTCCGTATGCCACGGCAAACTGGCTGACACTGACGGCGGCGGTGTACAAATGCTGCGCAGCTAGCGCCATTCGACGGCCAACACCGCGGTTCCTGGTGTGTCCGCTGTGCCGTGCGTGTGATCATTGCCCTCTCGCAGTGTCCGGAGCAAGTATGGTGGGTCTGACACACCGGTGTCAATGTGTTCTTTTTTCCATTTCCAGGAGTGTATATGTATCGGACGACAGGGACGTGTTAAAATCTTATCGAGTTCTCTACTGGGTGATATTAGTGGAATTTTTATAGTTTGTAGTTTTCTCTTTTTCTTCTCTGTTGGATGGTACAAAGTATAGATGATAGAGAGAATGTTTGGTTGGCAGACCTGAATGCACCCGGAGGGATGCAGATGTCCTTCAGGCTGCAATACCTGTATGTAGTTTGGAAATGTATCGCAGTGTAATTGTAAAATACTCGTCCCTCTCCTGGTTCCCTTAATTGCTTCTAATGTCCTTTTCTACTACTACCTCATGTTGCAGGAGGAAGCTTCATTTGGAATTGGCCTTGCACATTTCACACATTTGGCTGAGCTATGACAACAAGATGTTACCATTTCCACAAAGTGGTCAAAAAAGACAGTTCTGTTGCATTAACTCAGCTCACCTCATTTCTCCACAGGTTCCAGAAGATATTAGATGTGGTTCTCTCTAACTTCTGCTCAGTTCCAACTTGAATTGGGATGATCACATTGACAAAGCAGCAGGGATGATGGGGCAGAGACTGAGAAAAAGGTACAAGATGCTTGGGGCTGTCGAAAAAACCACGCTGGTGTTTTATTGTAGCAGATAGGTTCGAAAAAGGTGACTCATTTCAAGATACGAGAGTGCCACAAATATGATACGCTAGTGGGTCTAATAATTAAAAGACATCTCCATAAGATCCAACTGAGGTATGTTGTTGAACAGAAGGACTTTATTCCAAATTGCAGACAGAATTTCTGCCAGAAAGGGTAAAACTATAGATCTGAAAAGCCAGTGTATTGATCATGGGATTTTGTACATTTCTTGTGAGCTGACTCTAGCATTGATGTTTTTAAAAGTATTTCATCGCATAGCACATAATCTATTGTATGTGATCATTCTCAATCAACCGTCATCCTACAAATGTGTTACGAATTCTGGAGAAATATCTAGAGGCAGCATGAGGGAATTGCAAATACTGGCTTAATACCGCATTCCTTAGTCAAATCTTTTTCTACATTCGGTGATTTTACTATGAGCTTACACCTCTGGTGGCATGCACCCACACTTTCAGTCTGTTAATACACACCAAGCCATCACTGCCTATATTCAATGTTGCAGCATTTATGTGGAAGACCACTTCATTCAGAAGCAATACCATACATTGATTTATGAAACTGATATAGTTTTTCATCGTTAGCGATACTTGCGTGTGCCTGTAGAACCACCACCGCTTGTGACATTGCGATCGTGTTTTTTAAATAGCTGGTTGCTTGTGAGACGATTACGTCTCTCTTCCTGAGACGTACTGGTACCACTCGCAAGAAAAACAAATGAGGCATGTTCATCCATCGCCAATTTTTGCTCAGTATTGTTTGGTATCGCAAACATTCAGTTACTGGCGAAGTATTATACGTAGTAGGGGATACGTGATAGATTTGTTGTGATCAGCAGTCTAATAAAGTATGTGCACTGTAGCTAGAATTCCGACAAGTGTAAAGAAAATAGCATTGTGCTGTCGTAAAGACAGACGTTTGGGGGGTTTATCAACAGAGTTATTCTGTGCAAGGGATCAGCAGCATACTGCTATTTGGGTAATATTGAGAACTATCGCGTGAATGGTATGATATTCTGGCAAACCATGAAAATACGTAAGTTCTTGTAATTCCATATTCTGGAGATGCCTGTAGGAAGCAAGCCAGTAGGTCGGGGTCAGAAACAGTAATGCCTTTGAGCTGAGGGAAACCAGCCCAGCCTGTGTACACCAGTTTGGAGAGTGGCTGCGGTCTGCTGAGGACGCTCTGATTGGGCATCAAGGCAGCGTGTGCAGGGGCAGTTGACTCATGATAGTTGGCTGCAGTAGATGACTGACCGACCTTGCAGGAAACATTTAGTACTGCGCGGACTGTATATGGTTCTTGTGTTTACATATTTTTGGGATCTGTCTGTTTTCGTGCTATATGCACGAGTGACTGGGGCCTATAGCTACATGCAGGATACAGAAGTGATAATTTTGTATGGCGCAGGATACGAATTGTGTATATTACATTGTTATGGTATGTGGTGATATAGCACGGTTTCACACTGAAAAATTCAAGCTTACCTTGACAGTGGCAGAGGAGTGTAATTGCGAAGTGTCTTTGGTATTTCATGATCTGTAGACCACTTTTGCAGGGTTTAAGTGTCAGTGCAATATGGCTGCTGTATGTTTTTTTTTTTCGTTCTGTACAAAATAGTTTTTCTGTTGAAAGTCTCGTAATTGGCCCATAAGCAGAAAACGCAGAACAGGGCTCCCACACTGGCAGCAGCAGAAGTCTAACGTATTTCACACCGAAAACTTCAAGCTTCCCTCGACAGAAGCAGAGCAGTGTCATTGAAGAAATATCTGTGGTAATTCTTTCCATATTTCATGATATGTAGACCACCTTTGCAGGGTTTTACTGTCAGTCCAAAATGACATATGTATTTTTTATCGATCTCCATTCACAATAAGTTCCATGACATCAGAGAATGCCTTTTCCGTGGCATAGGAGCCTCTACAGACTGGTTCAAACATGATGGGGGAAGGTGTCCATAGAAACTTCTGTGACGCCAGAGAGTCACGTGATGTCTTCTTTGTCCGAGTGTGCAGGGACAAATCCAGGCAGACCATCCTTCTCTGGTTCGGACAGGGGTGATGCTGTCGCTCACCTGCCACTGTGGCTTTACAGCATCGCCTGACCAGCAGTTGTAGGACATCGAAAATTCACCGAAAATTCCATTCATTTTCTCGTCTGTAGGACAGTGCTTCGAATTCTGTTTGTGCGATTGTTCTGTGATCCCATCTGTGCTTAGACATGTCCCTGACTCCAGCAGAAAATATAAACTAAAACCACTCACTGTTTCTGAAAAGTGATGAGTCCCACAGCAGCTGTACGGCTCAGAAATCTCTCTCTCTCTCGCTCAGGTAGTGCCTTCAGATAAGCAGCTGATACTCGAAAAGTGATGAACATCTTGTTTAGAGTTAAAGAGATATTTATTTCGACTTCCAAATATCGTCGTTTTGGTGTGTAAAATCAGATACTGCAGCTGATATCGGTTTCGGGATCTGTTTCCCACAAAAGCGCGCGAAGTGTCTCAGGGACGGTTTCTCAAGTGTGTCACGATCTTTTTAGAGTCAGTGTTCAAGGAAGGTGGTATGCACTGCAAAATTGAGGCAAACTACTATGTAGCAATCTTTTTGAGTCACGGACTGTGCGGCTGGTTCCGGCGGAGGTTCGAGTCCTCCCTTGGTCATGGGCGTGTGTGTCTGTCCTTAGGATAATTTAGGTTAAGTAGCGTGTAAGCTTAGGGACTGATGCCCTTAGCAGTTAAGTCCCATTAGATGTCACACACATTTGAACATTTTGAATCTTTTTGAAAGTGTGTTAAGTGACATATTAAATGGGGTTTAGTTACTCGTGAAGCAGCTCGCGCTCAGAGATAAGGGTATTTCCCTTAATAGTGCGCAAAGTATCTCCGGGACGGTTTCGCAAGTATGTCGAGATTATTTTTAGAGTCCACATTCAAGTGAAGTAGTGATATTCCTCGGAATAAAACGTGTATTTACATCGCCAGTTGTTTAAATATTCTTGCGACCTCTGCAGAGCTCCCTTTCTCTCTCTCTTTGTGCAGTGGTATATTTACTTCCTGTGACATCCTCAGGTTATGTATGTGACAGTATTCCGCACATTACTTCGACACCAGATTTAGTAACTCCGGAAGCAGTTTGTGTTGAAGGACAAAGGGTATCCGTGCGCCCGGAATGGGAAGGAGTAAGGCTGCAGGTACTTCTAACGCGACAGGGAGTACGCAGCCGCCTCTGTGGCTACTGCAAGGTGGCGATATGAGTCTGGCACGTCTTTTCTTCCAGCGGACATAGAGACTATATAGTCAACCTCTTACCTCTTGTGCTTCGGAAGATTGACTGAACTTTTATCGAATGCTCGAAAATTGCAGCACACACATTCGTCAGCCTGATTTGCGAAGTGAAACTTAGCTCCATCCTGCTGCATCTTCATTATTTGATGATGAAGCGCATTCATCTTTCTCATATATTCACCAGATATCTTTGCTTCCCAAATATTGTGCAGGTGCTATCGACATAGTCCTCAGCTGCAAGATTACAACTAATATATCTATTAAACGGTCGGCCGGGGTGGTCGAGCGGTTCTAGGCCCTTCAGTCTGGAACCGCACGACCACTATGGTCGCAGGTTCCAATCCTGCCTCGGGCATGGATGTGTGTGATGTCCTTAGGTTAGTTAGGTTGAAGTAGTTCTAAGTTCTAGGGAACTGCTGACCTCAGCTGTTAAGTCCCATAGTGCTCAGAGCTATTTGAACCATATTCATTAAACTCGTCCTTGTCCAGCACCGACATCTCATCCACTGAACACATAGTACACACAGTAAACAATTACATCTGTCCTTCCAGTCCAGCAGTCAGACACAGACTGAGCGAATTTCCCGCCATTTTTACCCCAGACCGCCATCTTGGATTACATAACAGGTGGGGAGAGGGTGAGGGCTGACAGTGCCCTCTAGTGATATGTTTTGAACTAGCTCAGTTGGACTCCAGACTTCACAGTGAACACACTGGGTGGAGCTACTGCCTAAGAAATTCTAAATGCTTAAACAAACAATGCATAAAAATAAAAATCCATCCTCTCTAGCAGCCCAGCACAGACTGATGCCTTTTCCTGCAAATTTCCGGATGGGTGATGGGCGGGGAAGTGGGGAGACGGAGAGGGCGCAGGGGGTAGGGGGTAGGGGTGGATAGGGGGTGGAGTTAGGTTAGTGCAGGTAGCCTAACTGATCTATTTTCCTGTCAGAATCTGAATTTCCTTCTATGACGTCACTTCTATGTTGCCACATCTATGGCTGCCATCTTGGATCCGTCATCATGAATAAATTTTCTACAATGCCAAGTGGGGCCAAGTCCCCTCTGTTTCACTACTCACGTCCATCGCAGTGTTCGGTAGAATTTTGGTGAAATTTGGTTCCAATGTGACATCCCTAACACAGCTTGCACGGACATCTGAGCTATGGCCCTTTTTCGCATCTGTCGACACTTTGCTGTTTGCAGCGCCACGGAACTCACCGATGACTTCACAGAGCGGTATTACAGAGGGAGGTTGAAGGCACCTTTGAGGCAAATATTAAACTTCAGCTTCTCAGTGGGAGATATTTACGGGTTTCAAAAATGTAACCATTTAATTGTGCTGTGCAGTGTGAATTAAGGGCTGTAGATCAAGTCCATGTTCATTCTGCGCTAAGACATCGAGAAGAACGTATCTGACACTGGCACCCCTGGTGAAATTGTCTGCTGCCTCAGGTACAGACTTTGACTTACATTCTGTCTAGTGGTAGGCCAGTGCAGAGTACTGCCTTTTCATTTGCATTCCTCTGTTTGGGGGGGGGGGGGGGGGGAGGGGTCGCGTCAATGACACAGTTGTTAAGAAATATTGTAATATCTTTAACGACCAAGATATGTGCTAGCTGCTTGTAATGTTTACAGTAAATGCATTTGAGACGCTCCAAAATAATGAGTCATGTCTAGCAACGCTGGATGGCATGGTTTCTCTGGAGGGCAGCAGTTACTGCTTCAAAGACGCGCAAGAGGTTGGTAGCCATAAATGGAGAAACAGCAACAAGTCAGCGATCCGTGTTTCTTTGGGTATCAGAGCTCAGAGACGTCAGCGACTGTGCTGAAAAACTGAAAAGCAAACAATGCCCACCACGTAAGTGATAAGCCTGATGGGGCACAGCTGAATAATGTTTTGCGAAATAGAGGAGGCATCAGGTTTATCAATCGGAACCCTCCAGTCCTTCGTCCATGAGGATTTGAAGCTGAAGAAGGCGTGTGTCCAATGAGCGACCCATTCCCCCACCACCGTACAGAAACAGAAGCGTATGGACATACGCTATCAGCTTGCGCAACACTAGTGCAGATCCAGCGGAGTTCTTTTGACGTCTGGTCGCCGTCGACGAGGCACAGTTGTTCCACGAGATGCCAGAAAAGAAACGCTGGTCTGTCGAGTGGAAGTATACTGTGAGCCATCGTCCCAAGAAAATGGGGCCGTGTCGCGCTGCTCCAACACGACAACGCACCGCCACATGCCAATCGCCAGACCACTGCCACCACCGTATTTCTATAGTTTCATCTTGCGTAAATGGAATGGGACTGAAACTGGCCAAAGACATGACGAAAATAAATACTGTCGGCCATAATTTTATTAATTATTTTATATGACTACCAGTTTCGATGTCTCATTGGTACCACCTTCAGGCCTCTATACACGTAGCTAGATATGACATCTAAAAGTCTGTGCTATTATAGTGATCACTAATTTCAAATGGCTTCCGTAAATTTCCTCTGTAGATCTGGACTCTTAACACCTGTAGCAACTCATTAGGGGTGTGAAGAGTTCGGAAGCTACCGGAAAGATAGTAAAAGTGCTTAGACATTTGCGGGGAATAGGTATTTGTTTATGGAGTAAATAGTTCTCGTGAGCATAAAAAATTATAGAGCCAATCAGTTTTGAACGTTACAAGTAATTCTAACACAACCCGTATTTGTTGAACTCAATACATTAGACTAATTTGCCAGCAAAGAGTCATTAGGTTCCATTAATCATCAACAACACAATTACGAAATAAGTTGGACTGAAACACAGAATCGTACAGTAACTTACATAGTACACGACAAAGAAAATTAAAAAGAATCCATTCCTTCAACAAATAACACAGAGAGGCGAACGAAAATAGAAATTTGCTAATGTCTCTTCCAGAGCTGCAGAGGAATACCAGCGGGACTGATTATGGTTGCAGGTTTTTTTATCAATAATGATAATAATAATTTAATAATAATAAGGAACATAATATCGGTGCTTATCGCTAGCGCAGAATGTGAGCAGAATGAGACACAACGGCCTTGCAGCGGTGACCATGTAACAGATAACGTCTACAAAACTTCAAGCTACACGCGCAAAATGGCGAAGTTGAACGAAGAAATTGCTCACCATATAGTCTGTTATGCTACTGTGAAGTCATTCCAGTATCGGTTTTCTTACGAAGCTCTGCCCAGCACCACATCACGGAAGGGAGACAGAGGGCAGTTTGGGCTGCTGACAACACACATGCCCCCGTATGTCACGACCTCTGGCCCGCTGCCGATACTAACAAGCCGCGGACAGCCCAAGTCTCCCACCGCACTCGCACTTCCTCGTCCACACAACTCTCCACTCTACGGCCTATGCTGTTCCTTAAAATACCCGTTCCTCAGTGGGCACCGCTGCCTACAAACCTGGAACTTCGTTCCATAGAAGCAGCCCAAGAGCACAAGACATGAGGACGAGACACAATGACTCCTAGTGCGCGGCACAGGGTGTTTAGTATCTAGCACGATCAGGGATGGCAATAAAATGCATAGATAATCCGTTCTACGTGGGCACACGACTCAAACCCATCCACAATGAACTAAGTTCTGTTCTCAGTGAGAATGCCAAGGAAAAGCAACCGCAGCTTCAGAAAATTAAACTCGATCTGCATGAATGCAATTGATTTTATTTGCTTAAGCCAAGCGCATTTAGCGACCTCACCATCACCAGAACTAAGACACACACCAGAGCGGCAACACCACACCACAGTTCAAAACAAGGTCTCGTAGCAGGCGTCTAATTGACCATTGAAAAGCAAGAGGCCTCCCACGAAACATGTCACGTGTGCAACTAACTGTGATAGCAAAGAGCTATGCAAGATAGTGCACCATCGATACCAGCGTATCTAACTGCGTGTCTGTTTGGGTAACACAGGACAGCGTCAGCGAAGCAAGTTGAGATGAAAATCAGATGCATTTCCATTTTTTAGGGCTCAGCCGTCAATTGTCTCTTATGAAGTTAATACAAAGGCAGTATAACTCATACTAGTAACTTTACTGCACAGGAATGCTCGATGAGTGAACAGCGGAGGATCTAGAAAAAATTCAGACAGACTCAGATTTTTGAATTGTGCCTTTGAATTAGAGCACTCAGCTTCTGAATGTTGCCCATTGAATGAAAATGACGCATGCATGTGAAATGGTAGCAGCTCATTACAATTGACAATTATTAGGACTTACTGAACAAGGAAGATCCTTCAACCCAGAACCGACTTTCCTGCACAGATAAAAAAATTTTGTTATGTAATTTCTCCGATAACACTCGTCCCCACAAGGCACAAATGTTTCAAGCGGCCTTAGCTACCTTCATCCAACTATTAAACCGAAAGCAAAGAATATAGATCAAGGGTTAAATCTTCTTCCACTTCAAACCTGTTATGTCTCGCTTACGAGATTGAAGTGTGCAAAATCCAATATGTAACTGCAAGAAAAATAAGAGAACTTCAAGTTATAAATTGCAGTTGATAAATACATTCATAGTAACTTACTCGTCATCACGCCAAACATGAACGTTTCGAACTTATGTATTTTACTAATGTTTATTGAAGTCATTTCGTGCAGAAAATAGAACTATAGTGATAAACAATTTCAAGCTTGTCAATTCAGGAGCAGAAACATGCCCAAGATGTGCTGCGTCAGGATCTACTGACAAGGGAACCTCCCAATCGCACCCACCTCAGATTTAGTTATAAGTTTGCATAGTGGATAGGCCTTGAAAAACTGAACACAGATCAATCGAGAAAACAGGAAGAAGTTGTGTGGAACTATGAAAATAAATAAGCAAATTATACAAACTGAGTAGTCCATGCGAAAGATAGGCAACATCAAGGACAGGGTAAGCTAAGGAGCGCCGTCGTCCCGTGGTTAGCGTGAGCGGCTGCGGAACGAGAGGTTATTGGTTCAAGTGCCCCCTCGAGAGAAACGTTAACTTTTTTTATCATAGCAAATTTATCATCTGTCCGTTTGTTCATTGACGTCTCTATTCACTGTAATAAGTTTAGTATCTGTGTTTTGCGACCGCACCGCAAAACCGTGCGATTAGTAGACGAAAGGACGTGCCTCTCCAATGGGAACTGAAAACATTTGATCGCAAGGTCATAGGTCAACCGATTCCTCCACAGGAAAACACGTCTGATATATTCTATACGACACTGGTGACGGCATGTGCGTCACAAGACAGGAATATGTTGTTGACCCACCTAACTTGTACACTTGTCGAATGGGTAAAAAGATTCTTCTACCTTGCCCGATTTAGGTTTTCTTCTGGATGTGATAATCACTCCCAAAAAAGTGATGAAAACATAACGGACGGACAGATAATAATTGTCTGAAAACAAAAAATTAAACTTTTCACTCGAGGGAATACTTGAACCAGGGACCTCCCGTTCCACAGCCGCTCACGCAAACCACGGGACCACGGCGCTCCTAGGCTCACACGCTCCTTGATGTTACATATCTTGCGCATGGACTACTCAGTTTGTATATTTTGCTTATATTTTTTAATAGTTCCACACAACTTCTTCCTGTTTCCTCCATTGATCTGTGTTCCGTTTTTCAAGGCCTATCCACTGTGCCAACTTATAACTAAATCTGAGGGGGGTGCGATGGGGAGGTTCCCTTGTGAGCGGTCCCGCGCCGGTGACCTCTAGCCAGCTCTCGTTGTATGGCGAGAAAACTCTCGAGCGTAAACTTTTCTGATCTTAAGGCAGCCACGAGCTCTTTAGCAGAAATATTTCTGGAAGATTTTGCTACTTCTGAGGTGTTAGAGAGTGAAGCAAACGATTTTTCAGATTCCATCAGACGTACTTTTAGCAGACAAACGAAACGCGCGACTTTGGATGTATAGCGCCCGACTTTTACCACTAACACACGTAGCACTACAACGCCTCGAGCGTTAGGCAATGCTTCCTCCAGCAACTTCCGCATCCAATAATGTTGGTAGACCGTGCAGATGGCAGGAGCGGCGTATAGTTTTACTGGGGTCTTAAGTGAACAACTCGGGCTTCGTCTCTGCAGCGACCGGCAGGCGGTAAATTTTTATGTCGTTAGTATGCAGCACGCTGAAGTTATCAGTGGATATATAGGTCGCTAGCAACTAAAGGCTTAAAAGCGTTGTTGTGATGTCCACTCAAATGCTTTTTGGAAGTCAAGGAACAGTGTATCGACCTGAGTGCCTCGACCCACGGCTTTCAGCATGTCGTATGACACCCTCTTGTCTGTTGCAGATGTTGGGGATTGTAAATAAATATTTTGTTTCTTATTAACATCTGTGAAGTACACTACTGGCCATTAAAATTGCTACACCACGAAGATGACGTGCCACAGACGTGAAATTTAACCGACAGGAAGAAGATGCTGTGATTTGCAAATGATTAGCTTTTCAGAGCATTCACACAAGGTTGGCGCCGGTGGAGACACATACAACGTGCTGGCATGAGGAAAGTTTCCAACCGATTTCTCATACAGAAAAAGCAGTTGACCGGCTTTGCCTCGTGAAACGTTGTTGTGATGCCTCGTGTAAGGAGGAGAAATGCGTACCATCACGTTTCCGACTTTGATAAAGGTCGGATTGTACACTATCGCGATTGCCGTTTATCGTATTGCAACATTGCTGCTCGCGTTGGTCGAGATCCAGTGACTGTTAGCAGAATATGAAATAGGTGGATTCAGGAGGGTAATACGGAACGCCGTACTGGATCCCAAAAGCCTCGTATCACTAGCAGTCGAGATGACAGGCATCTTATCCGCATGGCAGTAACGGATCGTGCAGCCACGTCTCGATCCTTAAGTCAACAGATGGTGACGTTTGCAAGACAACAAGGATCTGCACGAACAGTTCGACGACGTTTGCAGCAGCATGGACTATCAGCTCGGAGACCATGGCTGCGGTTACCCTTGACGCTGCATCACAGACAGGAGCGCCTGCGATGGTGTACTCAACGACGAACCTGGGTGCACGAATGGCAAAATGTCATTTTTTCGGATGAATCCATGTTGTGTTTACAGGATCATGATGGTCGCATCCGAGTTTGGCGACATCGCGGTGAACGCGTATTGGAAGCGTGTATTCGTCATTGCCACACTGGCGTATCACCCAGCGTGATGGTATGGTGTGCAATTGGTTACACGTCTCGGTCACCTCTTGTTTGCATTGACGGCACTTTGAACAGTGGACGTTACATTTCAGATGTGTTACGACCCATGGCTCTACCCTTCATTCGATCCCTGCGAAACCCTACGTTTCAGCAGGATAATGCACGACCGCATGTTGCAGGTGCTGTACGGGCCTTTCTGGATACAGAAAATATTCGACTGCTGCCCTGGCCAGCACATTCTCCAGATCTCTCATCAACTGAAAACGTCTGGTCAACGTTGGACGAGGAACTGGCTCGTCACAATACGCCAGTCACTACTCTTGATGAACTATGGTATCGTGTTGAAGCTGCATGGGCAGCTGTACCTGTACACGCCGTCCAATCTCTGTTTGACTCAATGTCCAGGCCAGAGTTGGTTGTTCTGGGTACTGATTTCTCAGGATCTGTGCACCCAAATTGCGTGAAAATGTAATCACATGTCAGTTCTAGTATAGCATATTTCTCAAATGAATACCCGTTTATTATCTGTATTTCTTCTTGATGTAGCAATTTTAAGGGCCAGTAGTGTAATATAACTGACTGTAGAAGTAACAACAATGCTGTAAGAAAATACATGCACCGTATAGCCGGCCGAAGTGGCCGTGCGGTTAAAGGCGCTGCAGTCTGGAACCGCAAGACCGCTACGGTCGCAGGTTCGAATCCTGCCTCGGGCATGGATGTTTGTGATGTCCTTAGGTTAGTTAGGTTTAACTAGTTCTAAGTTCTAGGGGACTAATGACCTCAGCAGTTGAGTCCCATAGTGCTCAGAGCCATTTGAACCATTTTCTTGCACCGTATTATGCATTAGTCCACGACATATAACGGCAGATGACTCTGGTGGCGATTATCCCCGCGTAGAAGTACTCAGTTTACGCCCCAAAAACGATGGGATGAGAAAGCCATGGCGACCTGGAAGACGAAATGTCTCATGCCACGAGGACGTAAGGTGTGGCTACGATTAAATGTGGTGATACCGCGCACCTCGCCCGAACTGTGCCACCCTGTAATTCAAAGACTGACTGCAAACAGTCAGATGACACAACGATCTAATCCATTTGTCGTGACAGTTCAAGAGCCCTCTCTTTGGCACTGGAGATACTCTTATTTCAACTGTTCGTGAGTATACACAGTAAGGTATTTCTTATAACATTGCACCGACAGATAATTGTGTACCTCAAAATATCCACGGGTATGCTGCCGGTCTATAGTGTCCAACGGGCACAATATTTCGGCGATCAAACATGTCGCCATAATCAGGTGAACTGACGGACTGAGCTCCTGTGAACGTGCCGGCACGGAGATCCGTACGCTAAGGCTGCTCGGAGGGAACTGGGTTCGGTCGCGGCGGCGGCCGATTTAAGTACCCTCCGCCCGCGGCGCGCTCCCTCCGCCGTCCGCGACCAGCGCCACGGTCGCGCGGTGGAACAGATTGCGACGGAGGTCGGAACTGTGTTTTGTCCTCCAAATAAAACTCGTGCACTGGTGGGGAGCGCCAAAGATGACCTCGGTTTGAGGAGGGCCGGCGTGTACCAGATTCCGTGTCAATGTGGCAAGTCGTATATTGGTCAGACGATGCGTACCGTCGAGGATCGATGCCGTGAACTCCAGAGGCACACCCGACTGATGTATCCGAGCAAGTCGGCGGTCGCTGAACATTGTTTGTCGGAAAATCACGCCATGGAGTATGACCGCACGAGGATTCTGGTACAGACGTCGAGATACTGGGACAGCGTTGTTAGAGAGGCCATCGAAATTCGCACCAATGACGACCTCATAAACCGTGACTGTGGCTATAATCTTAGCAAGGCTTGGGAACCAGCGATCGGGTTAATCAAGAGTAAATCGAGCAGACGTATAGTTGTGACGACCACGGCGGACAGAGCCATCACACCGACGTCATCTCAGACGCCGTCGCAATCTGTTCCACCGCGCGACCGTGACGCTGGGCGCGGACGGCGGAGGGAGCGCGCCGCGGGCGGAGGGTATTTAAATCGGCCACCACCGCGACCGAACCCAGTTCCCTCTGAGCAGCCATAGCGTACGGATCTCCGTGCCGGCACGTTCACAGGAGTTCAGTCCGTCAGTTCACCTGATGATGGCGACATGTTTGATCGCCGAAATATTGTGCCCGTTGGACACTATAGACCGGCAGCATACCCGTGGATATTTTGATTATCAAATACGCCGGGAGAAACTCAAGAATCACAATTGTGTACCTGTATGTTCAAGATTGTTATGCATTTTTATGTACGATGACACCCACTCTGCTGTACACTTGGGCACGAAAACGTATTTCTATACTCTCTACAGAGGGAAATGTTCAGTTCTACCCATTAAAACGAAGGACGAATCATCTGCAAATTTCACTTTTGTACGTCTGAAGCACGGTATTCAGTACATTAGTGGAATATGGTAAGGAGTTGGGTTGTAGTCACTAAAATGCGCCACGTGTGCTTCCAAAGACAAGAACTGACACTGTGAAATGTTCCTCGGACGTACACATCGGTTAGTACGTAAATAATAAAATGTGGAATTCCCTGTGAAAGATAAAACGCCCCTCAGAGTGCACTGTAACCAGGCACGGAAAGGAATATAAGGGGCGTGAGATGCATCAGGTGTTAAATTATCAATTTGAAGCAAAGAGAGATATCGCCCCCGAGCTCGTGTGAGACAGCACCTGTCAGCGTTTGATTGGGGCCTCATAGTTGGCCTGCGTCTGAGCGGCTGATCGAATCGAGGAGTATCCAGATTCGTGGGGCATTCGGAAGTGACAATGGCCCGCTTATTATTATTATTCCCGTATCAGAGACATACATAAAACACAGTTTATACAATTGTTGACAGATCAACACAGTTTATATAATCCTTAACCAGATTTTTCCATTACCTGCTGAAGGTCATCTTCTGTGCAGGTGGCTGGACACAGCCGACAATGAAGCATACGAGTATGTTGGACAGTCTGTTCTTCCCCGCAGTCACAATGAGTTTTTTCTTCGACGTGTTTCCATTTTGCCAGGCTAGCCCGTGATCTGCCCAATCCTAACCTCAGCCTATTCAAGGACTTTCAGACTGGCCAATTCTCATCATGACCAGGGGGTAAAGATTCTGTAAAACTTTTCCAACCAGGAGTGTGGAATGTCTCCATAGGTGCAATCTGGCTTCTTCATCAGTGGTTGTTAATTTCTCCGATGTTCTGAGGAAACTTTTCCTTGACCTTTGTCATTGCAGGTTGGGTTGCTGCCCACGGATGGGATCCGGTTTTTCTTGTTCCAGATTAGTTCTTTCCCTGTATGCTGTTATTTCTCTTCGAAAAGGAGGTGGAAGAGCCATTCGACTGGAGTTGACGTCAAACAGCCTGTTATATCAAATGTTCATATTCGTGTGAAATCTTATGGGACTTAACCGCTAAGGTCATCAGTCCCTAAGCTTACACACTACTTAACCTAAACTATCCTAAGGACAAACACCCATGCCCGAGGGAGGACTAGAACCTCCACCGGGACCAGCCGCACAGTCCATGACTGCAGCGCCTCAGACCGCTCGGCTAATCCGGCGCGGCCAGTCTCTTATAATTCTGCATGTATCGTTTCGGGCAATATTCACCTGTTTGGCAGGTGTTGACTTACACGAAACAGGACAGGCATACTCTGCATCGGAGTAGCATAATGCCATTGCAGAAGTTCTGATGGCTTCAGGTTGACTGCTCCACTGTGATCCGGCTAGTTTTCTAAGTAGGTTGTTCCTAATGTGCTACGGTCGCAGGTTCGAATCCTGCCTCGGGCACGGATGTTTGTGTTGTCCTTAGGTTAGTTAGGTTTAAGTAGTTCTAAGTTCTAGGGGACTGATGACCACAGACGTTAAGTCCCATAGTGCTCAGAGCCATTTGAACAATTTTTTTGTTCCTAATGGAGACTTTTGATTTGAAATTAATGCAGTGTGTTTTGAACGTCAGAGATCTGTTAGGTGTAAATCCTAGTTATTTAGCAGTGCCACACTGTTCCAATTTAACTCCTAACCATTCTATCTGTAAATTGCTGTTGGTTTCCCTATAATCGCAGATGGAAAGCACACACTCGTGTCTTTGATAGGTCTGGTTTAAGCTGGTTTATTCTGTTGTATTTTGACACATCTTCAAGAGCACTCATTAGGATGATTACTATTGAATCGAAGTTTGTGCTTTGGGTTGCTAGAGCGAGATCATCAACATCCAGAAACTCCTGTGGTTGAGGAGTATGGGTTGGTCGTTTGTATATATACTGAACAGTAGTAGAGCCGACACACTTCTCTGCGGAAGGCCATATTTCTGTAGACTCCATCGGCTGCGCTGTCCTTGAAGGTCAACGTAGAATCTTCGTTTCTGCAGAAGACTGGCGATGAGCCTGGTGAGGCTGAAATCCTTGGTTGGCTTGTAGACCTTGTTTAATAGTAACTGGTGGTTGACGGTGTCGTGCGCTGTTTTCAATTCCATGAATACGTCCTGTCACCTTACGGGCTTCAAAGCCAATCTTCTGTGAATTGCTTAAGACTGAGTAACTGTCCACTGCAGCTTTTACCAGGGTGGAATCCAGCTTGTGAAAGGCGGTTTAAAATCTTTCTCCCTGGCAGTTTGTAAAGGTAACACGGTAGTGGGACTGCTCTAAAATTCTATGGACTGTTTCCTTCTTTACCAGGTTTCAGTATAGCTATTACTCGGCTCCTCCGCCATGTCTTTGGAATTTGACATCTGTCAATACATTTATTCAAAAGTTGGAGAATCCATTCCCGTGTTGCTAATACATCTTCCAGGCCAGCTGACATAACAGTTTTACTCTGTTTAATAACCTTCTGTAATTCATCCATCGTGAATGGGAGTGAAAAGTCGTTATTTTCCTCTTGCTGAGTTCTAGTTATGGTTTTTTTTAATCTGTGGCGGGGCTTCCCATTTAGCAGAGCTTTCTCGATGTTGGACCGCATTGGAGGGTGGGGACAGGCATACTCGTCGTCAGGTTTCCTGTCTGCGAAGTCTGACCATCACAATGGAGAATCGCAGGACTCTACACCGAGCATACCGTTAGACGGTGCCCGTTTACTCAGCACTTTGATTTCTTCCCGTAATATAATGTTTCTAGTCGGTAGCGATATTTGTCTTTGCTATACTCTATGTTAGTCTGCTAAAATCAGCTTCGAGTAATCGATATAAGCACTGAAGCAATCTCTTTTCTTAGTCGCTGTGGCACTCTTCAAGTCTCCGAAAAACAGTTTTGCTTTCGACCAACGGGAACCGTTCACGACCTTTTGCCCATGTGTTCTTCTTTTAATTCTAGTTCTGGTGATTCCTATGTCACATTCTAGTCTGTGAGCTACTTTCTTTTTCGATCGTATGCTTGTAGTGGAACCCTATTTTGAAAAGATTGTTTTTGTCTGATGGAGTTCCATGCTGCCATGCTGATACTACTATGAATAAAGAATCAGGTGAGACAATTTCAGTGAATTTGCTGTGATGAAGATTAGTTCTCGTGGCGAGGTTGGATTGGTATTGCTTAGCTACGATTGCAATGCTAGCAGGTACTGCGTTGTGTGCTTTCTCACAGTGAAATGGTAGCTCATACGTGCTTATACGTATCTGACTGCAAGCTAATTATAAAATCGTACATTATTTTATTTTGCTTCGTGATATTGCAAATTGAAAGATGATACTCTCTCCTGATGTGTAAGAAACCAGTGTAAAATTCCCCTATCGAAGCACAAAAAAGTGGAAAAATTGAGTACCCCAATAGCCATATTCTCCTGCATTCTATCATACAAATAATGTCTCCTCTCACGGTCGCTGTCTCCCCCATACTCTCTCTTACTGCTACTATGTCATTCACTCCTTCCCACTGCTGCTGTCTCTTCTCACTGTCACTATCTCTCTCTTGCTTGTTGTCACTGTCATAGACTTTGTCTCTCGTTATTACACACTTCCATCTTCTCCTTATGTTTATCCCTTTTCCAGTGGCACTGACTCCTTCAGTGCTGGGGAAACTAGCAGTGTTCTTTCACTGTCAAGTATCTTCTACCGCCACTGTGTCCTTCTCTTTCTCTCACACTGCCATTGTCACATATCTTTCTGTATTACTACAACCACTGTGTACTAGGTTAAAGTATTTATTACTTCTCTGTATCTTTCCCACTGCCACAGTCTCTTTCTCCCTCAGCACAAAAAAGCAAGAATATGTTTGCATGCCAACATTTTTCGGAAAAGTTTTGAAGGTGTTTGAGAGAGAATGAGGCAGTTGGCATCCCACTTTTCAATCAGAGTCTTTTTAACGGTAACTTATCCGCTTTTTTTGGGATCCGATAGAATCATTTTTCCGCTGGTTCCCTTCCTTTCTCTGCTGCAGCTGGGTCTGTCACTTATATGAAATGAACTTTATGAGTCAGTAATATTTTTAAAGTTTACTTACGTGAAAATGAAATAACACAAATCTAGTTTTTATGAGCGGAAAATTTTTGCATGTGCTTCAGTACTAAAACAAGGGTTTGCCAGTGTTGTGACCAGAAGAAACTACTTCCGTGCACCATGACACTGGATTCGTTGAGTGCTTTGGAAAATGCCATCAAACTACAAAAAATGAAATATTAATTCCTTTCATTACATAAATGAATAAAGTATCTACATAACTATGATACAGGTCTTGGGCACACTACTGCATGATAACTTACAACTGTCAATGACTATGAAATCATCACCTTATGACTTGATGCACAGATTAACAAATTGTTCTCAGTAAAAAATGCAAAATTTACGAAAGCACATTTCGTCACAAACTTCAATTGTTATTGTCCTACACTATGATGTTGACTACTGTAGCTGACGTCTCGGACTGGGGGGGAGGGTGAGCTCCTGAGTGCTAGTCACTATGTTGACCTCATTGTGAGGTCGCTGCTACACTGAGTATGTGGGGTGGTCTGTGGCGACAATAACATCCCTGTAATGGACTAGTCTGCGCAGAGTCCTGACCTGAATCCTATAGAATACCTTTGGGATGTTTTGGAACGCCGACTTCGTGCCAGGCCTCGCCGACCGACATCGATACCTCTCCTCAGTGCAGCGCTCCGTGAAGAAAGGGCTTCCATTACCCGAGAAACCTTCCAGCACCTGATTGAACGTATGCCTGCGAGAGTGGAAGCTGTCATCAAGACTAGGGGTGACTTAACATAATACTGAACTCCAACATTACCGATGGAGAGCGCCACGAACTTGTAAGTCTTTTCCAGCCAGGTGTCCGGATACTTTTGATCACAGTGTCTATATAGTGGTTGTCAGTGAAATGAAATCGAAAGAAGGCAGAGATTTTTGGTCAGATAAATGTAGCGTAATATCAACAGCATCAGAAAATGGTATAAGGCAAGTAGGATTCGTTGTGATCAGTGAGGTAGGGTAGACACTAAGTTGTGGTGAATCTTCAGGTCTTAAAAACCTTTTTGTTATAAAACATGTTCATTTTACATTGAGCCTCAGCGGCGCCAAGTTGTGAAGTGGATAAAATGAGCAAATTACAAAAGGTTTTTAAGGCCTTAAGATAGCAGTAAAAGCCTGTCGAAACCGCTTGTCTCACATAAAGAAATATTTTATGCGATCTAGGCTGTTGAATGTTTTTTAGTAATTCAGTTCTGCGATAAATTTCAGCTTGTAACAGAGCATACTCTGCCAGGCTTCGCCGACCGACATCAATACATCTTCAGTGCAGCACTCCGTGAAAAAAGGTCATCCATTACCCGAGAAACCTTCCAGCACCTGACTGAACGTATGCCTGCGAGAGTGGAAACTGTCATCAAGGCTAAGGGTGGCCTAACACAATTTTGAATACTGAATTGTAAGAAATATCCTGGAGCTGATAGATACTCAGATCACAATATAGTATTGATGAAGAATAGGCTGAGGTTTAAGAGGCTAGTCAGGAAATGCGTAATGAAGTTGATTCGGAAGTAATGAGGAATGAAGAGATACTCTTGAATTTCTCTGAGGCTGTAGATACTGCGATAAGGAATATCTCAGTAGGCAGTTCGGTTGAAGAGGAATGGACAGCTCTAAAAAGGGCAATCAAAGATGTTGGAAAGAAAAATGTAGATACAAAGAACTGCGAAGAAACCATGTGTAACAGAAGAAGTACTTCTGTTGATTGATGAAACTAGAAATATGTTCCGAGAAAGGAATTGCAAGTCACTTAGGAATGAAATAAGTAGGAAGTGGAGGAAAGCTAAGGCGAAACGGCTGCATGAAAAATGTGAAGAAATAGAAAAAGAAATGATTGCCGGAAGGACAGACTCAGCATACAGGAAAGTCGAAACAGCCTTCAGTGACATTAAAAGCAAGGGCGGACACATTAAGAGTGCATTGGGAATTCCACTGTTAAATGCAGAGAGGGAGAGCGAATAGGTGAAAAGAATACATTGAAAGCCTCCATGAGGGGGAAGATTTGTCTGGCGTGATAGAAGAAGAAACAGGAGTCGATTTAGAAGAGACAGGGGATCCAGTATTAGAATCAGAATTTAAAAGGGCTTTGGAAGACATAAGATCGAATAACGCATTAGGGACAGATAACATTGTAACAGAATATCTACAATCGTTTGGCAACGTGACCACAAAACGACTATTCAGGTTGCCTATGTAGGATGTATGAGTCTGGTGATTTTTATCATCTGTCTTTCGGAAAAATTATCATCCACACAATTCAGAGGATTGCAAGAGCTGACAAGTGTGAGAATTATCGCACAATCAGATTAACAGCTCGTACATCCAAGTTGATAAAAAAGATAATAAACGGAAGAATGGAACAGAATATTGAGGATGTGTTACATATCGATCAATTTGGCTTTAGGAGAGGTAATGCACCAGAGAGGCAATTCTGACGTTACGGTTGATAATGGAAGTAAGACTAAAGAAAAAATGAAGACATATTCATAGGATTTATCGACCTGGAAAAAGTTTCGACAGTGTAAAATGGTGCAATATATTCGTAAATCTGTGAAGATTAGAGTAAGCTATAGGGAGATACGTGTAATACATAGTAAGTATAAGAAACAAGAGGGGACAATAAGAGTGGGAGACTGAGAACAAAATGCTCCGATTAAAAAGTGTGTAAGACAGGGATGTAGTCTTTCGCCTCTACCGTTCAGTTTATACATCGAAGAAGCAATGATGGAAATAAAAGAGAGGTTGATAGGTGGAATTAAAATTCAGGATGAAAGGATATCTGTGATAAGATTCAATGACGACATTGTTGTTCTCAGCGAAAGTGAAGAATTACAGAATTCGCTGAATTGAATGAACAGCTCAACCAGTACAGAATATGGGTTGTGAACAAATCGAAGAAAGACGAAAGTAATGAGAAGTAGCAGATATAAGAGCTGCCAGAAACTTAGCATCAGGATTGATAGTGACGAAGCAGAAGAAGATAAGGAATACTGCTGCCTAGGCAGCAAACTAACGCATTACGGACAGAACAAGGACATAAAAGCAGACTAGCACTGTCGAAAAAGGCATTTTTAGCCAAGAGAAGTCTACTAGTACCAAACATTGGCCTTAATTTGAGGAAGAAATTTCTGAGAATGTACGTTTGGAGCACAGCTTTTCATGGTAGTGAGGAAAAACCGGAAAAGAAGAGAATCGAAGTATTTGATATGTGGTGCTACAGCAGAATGTTGAAAATTAGGGGGATTGATAAAGTAAGGATTCAGGAAGTTCTCCACAGAGTCGGCGAGGAAAGGAAGTACGGAAAACACTGACAAGAAGAAGGGAAAGCATGGTAGGACATGTGTTACGACATCAGGTAATAAATTCCATGGTACTGGAGGGATCTGAAGAGGGTAAAAACTGTAGATGAGAACAGAGATTGAAATACATCCAGTGAGTAATTGAGGACGTAGGCAGCAAGTGCTACTCTAAGATGAGAAAGCTGGTACAGGACAGGAATTCGGCAAAGCAGTCAGAAGACTGATGACTGAAAAAATGATTAAATAAATACAAAAAGCAGCAACTGATTTTCTCCATGTGCTTAAGCAGAAGGAAGTGTGTAAATTTCACACTTTCTGCCAGTTCTGTAGGATAGTTACGGTAATACGATCTATCTGCTGGGTACACAAATGCCCCCTAGCAGAAGGGCTATCAAAAACACTTAAACCTACCCTTCTATCACCAATAGAAGCCGAAGTATAGCCCCGGGAAAAATCCAGTATTAGGCGTGCCGTTTTGGAACATATTAGGTGGTGCACGCTGTCGCGTGCGTACCTGTAGTTTTCTTGTTTTGTAAATAAAGCTGCCTTTTCCTGCTGCTAGTTACTTTATTTATCCCATACGCGTTTCGCCTTCTCCTGTTCTAAGACATCATCAGTGGTATCTATAACGATACAGTTTTGTTAGTCTTTGATTATTAAACAGTGTACTTCGCGGTTTTTTTGTAAAAAAGTAATTACTTACGATGTGCTGATGCTGATCTGCGTTTCCTCACATCTGGTCTGGAGGTCGCACTACCACTTTTATCACTGCCATATAATTACGTCTTTGTGTTCTCGCCTTCCATACACTGTTTACCGTGTTTCTCACTCGTTTTTGTGGTGGACTATTGTTCTTTTGTCATTCGATACAACTATTTCGCAGCACTCAGTTTTTAACAACGTAAATTTTGTGACTCCATTACATATTTCACCTTCTTTGGTGTGTTTATATATTTGTTGCCAACCTAACGAAGTATATGTTCGAGACTAACTTCTATTTATGATGTTTATACCGTATGCGTGTATGAGTGAGAGAGAGAGGGGTACAGAGCCAACGAGGCTTTTTTTTGGGAGGGGAGGGGGGGGGGGGGGGAGGAAGGCGGGTGTACTAGTTGATAGAGAGTGGTTGAAAACTTTGGTGATAGCTGATTCGACTTTTCGTTTCAATATGCTGTGGAGGGGTTCATGGATGGGTGAGTGTAAAGATGTTTGATTCTGTTATTATTATATTGGACAGTATTATTATATTAATACTTTTTGCGTACGTTATTCTGTTATTTTATCTATTAGCGTAAATAATGAATTGCCTGGCATGTGTACTTGGTCATTCAACCGTATTTTCCCCTCTGCTTTGGTTTTATGTATGTGGTAATTTTCTTGCATAGTTATTTGTTTTTCATTGTTGATTCTAATTATTTTCATGTCATCTTCTCTAGTGGTTGGTTTGTGGCTCATTCATTCAGAATTAAGAGGTGCATGTGGAACTTGCAGTTGTTGGTTTAAATATCCCGGCGAAGCTGTAAAGTTATTTTCTTGGTTTCAGCGATAATGTATTGCATGTTAATTCACTTCTTTCTTTTGTTTTTACCAAAAACATTACCATTCTTTGTAATTAGTCCTTCTAGCATGTCACGTGCTTGGGCGCCATCGTGTTAACGGCTGTAGCATCGACTATGATTCACACACGTTCGGAGTGTATCGTAAAAAAAAATCGGTGAAGATGATCGTATAAAATATTGAGAACGAATGACAATTCTTTCGAGGCTATTAGTTTTCATGAGTGGGCCAGTGGTCTAGGGGTTAGCCGGCACTGTATCTCAGAGAGTTCGCTCAGAGGACGGAAAAAAGAGAGTATTCAGCGATGATGTTGAAGGGGTGTCGTGACGTCTTCCCAGAACAAAAAGCGAGAACAATAACGAGCAAAACGAGGAAAAAAATGGGCAGTGTCTTTGTCTAAAAATCAAAACGCTATGGGTTCCAGGATCGAACCCAACCGCTGCTTAAATTCTGAATAAATTTCATCAGCACTGGCAGCCTAAGAACTCCGGCATAAGAAGTAACCCTCACTCTGTCAACGGACATGTCAAAGAGGGTGGAGGAGCGGACCGAGGTTCAGGGCATTATCTTCACCTTGGGATGGGAAACTGTCCGTAAAAGGTAGAAGACTCAGCAGTGATCAGCGACATGAGGTTGCTGAGGGCAATGGAAACGTCGGCATTAAACACACAGAAAGTGTTTCCCCAGGATATGAGGTTTGTGATTGAAAAAAGGGTCATGATGATGTCTCCATTGGCAAAATATTTGGGTTAGTCCCCGATTCGGATCTTCGGGAGGGAACTGATAATAGATAGGTGACCTTGAATGTAAGAGGGTAGCTAGAAAATGGAATAAACAACAACCTGATGTCATTCTGCGAACTGGGGTATGGAATGTGAAAAACTTGAAGGTAAGAGGATAGCTGGAAAATTTTAAAGGGAAATACAGGCTCAGTTCAGATACAAATTGAAGTGAAATGGAAAGAAGAACTTCTGGTCAGACGAATAAACGGTAACATCAACAGCAATAATGGAGGTAGGATTCGTTACGAATAGGAAAGTAGGTCAGAGAGTGAGCTGTTGTGAACATTTCAGTGATATGTCTGTTCTAATCAGATTCGACATCAATCCAACGGCCGCAGCGATGTTCAGGTACATATACCTGCATCGCCAGCAGAAGGTGAAGAAGTAAAGAAAGTATATGAGGATGTTAAATGAGAAATTCAGGAAGGAAAATGAAATAAAAGACTAGTAATCCTGGGGGACTATAACGTGGTTCTGGGGAAGGAATGGAAGACAGGATTAGGGGTAAAATGAACGTGGCAGTAGGACACAGTGAGGACGAAGACTAACTGAGTAATTTAAAAAAATTTAGATGATAGTAGCTTATACTTTGTTCAACAGTCAAAGAGATGGAGGTATACTTGGAAAAGACTCAGAGACACGGGAAGATTGCAGCTGGACTGTATCATGGTCAGACAGAGGTTCAGAAATCAGGTATTGGGCTGTATGGCGTACCCGTTGCAGTTGTAAACTGACATCGCCATTCAGTAATGATGAAGAGTAGAATGGAGTTTAAGAGAATCATTCGGAAGAATAAACGTGGTAGAAAGTCGGATACTGAAGTAGTGAGGAATGATGAAATGCGTTTCACGGTCGATATAGATGTGGATACTGCGATTAGGAATACCAGAGTAGGCAGTTCAGTTGAAGAGGTATGGACATCTTTGAAATCGGAAATCACGGATCTTGGACAGATAAGGGTAGGTGAAAGGGAGGCAACTGCGGAGAAATCTTGGTTAACAAAAGGAATACTTCAACTTATAGACGAAACGAGGAAGTAAAAATTTTTCATGGAAAGACAGGAACACAGCAATGTGAATTTATTAGGATTGGAATCAATAGGAAGTGCAGGGCCAAGGTACATTCGCTGCAAGAAGAATATGATGAATGGAAAAGATATGATCGCAGAGTAGACTGGCACAGCTAATAGGAAAATCAAAAGAAACTTCGTTGAATTGAGAAGAAAGAGCAGTAACATTAAGAGTGCATTGGGAATTGCACTATTGAAAGCAGAAGAGAGAGCAGACAACTGGAAACGGTACATTGCGGCCTCTTGGAAGGGAATGACTTGTCTGATGACTTGATAGAAGAAGAAACAGGTGCCAATATGGAAGATCCAGTGTTAGAATTGACAAGGGCTGTGGAAGACTAGAGGTCAAATAAGGCAGAAAAAATTCTGTCGGAATTTATGACATCATTTTGAGGGGAGGAGGAGGCAGAGGGAGGGGGGGGGGGGAGAGGGGGGATGGCAGCCAAACGAATATTCTAGTTGGTGCGTGTGTGTGTGTGGTGAAGTGTCATCAGCCATGCGGATAAATATCATCCACACATCTTCAAAAAGATAAAGCGTACCCAGGTGCGAGAACTATCACACAGTCAGCTTAACAAGCTACTGACTGCTATACAGAAGAATAAAAAAGGAAATTGAGGACAATTACATGACGACCAGTTTGATTTTATGAAAGGTACAGACACGAGAGAGGAAGTTCTGCAGTTGCATTTTATACTGGAAGCAAGATGGAATATAAATCAAAACACGCTCATTAGATTTGTCGACCTAGAGAAAACATTGGACATTGTAAAATGGTACCAGGTGTTCGAAATTCTGAGGAAAACCATAGTAAGCTGTAGGAAACGACGAGTAGTATACAATAAGTACCTGAAACAAGAGCAAACAGTAAGATTGGACAACCAAGAAGTTCTCTGATCAAAAACGATGTAAGACAGGTATGCAGTCTTTCGCCCCTGCTGTTCAATCTATAAATCGAAGAAACAATGACGGAAATAAATGGGAAGTTTCAAGAGTGGGATTAAAATTCTGGGCTAAAAGATATCAGTGATATTCGCTCATGCCATTTTTATCCTAAGTGGAAGTGAGAAAGGATTACAACATTTGTGGCGTGGGATGAACTGTCTAATGAGAGCAGAATATGGATTGAGCGTAAATCGGAAAAAAGGTAAAAGCAGCAAGAAGTAGCAGAAATGAGAACAGAGACACGGACGAAGGAAGGACGTATAAAGCGGTGCGCATAGGCAAAGAGTACATTTATAATCGAAACAAGTGTACTAGTATCGCGCATAGGCTTGAATTTGAGGAAGAAATTTCTGTGAATTTGCGTTTGGAGCGCAGCATTGTAGCGTGGTGAATTATGGACAGTAATAAAATAGGAACAGAAGAGTATCGAAAAGTTTGAGATGTGGTGCTACAGAGAAATGATGAAAATTAGGTGGACTGACAAGTGAAACCGAAGTTTCAAAGCGTATGAATGGATTATTTGTGGTGTGAGCTCAGGAACGTCCGCCAGAGTTCTCTTCAATGAAGTGGGGATACCAGCTAGTGCTTCCCAATATATGTGTTACTGAATAAAACTGTTCATTAATAATATATATTTCCTTTTAAAACTAGCACCTGAATTTGTGGACTCAATTTGAGAAATGAGAATTATCCACATAAAGATCTACAATCACTTATTTTTCTCCAGAAAAGTCTCCATCATCCAGAAATAGTTATTTTCAGTAACTTGCTAGCACCTGTTTTAGCTATTAATAATCGTCAGGTTAAAAGGAATCTTCAGGATACATTGGTGTCACCTCTTCTGCTCCATCCACTAATTTCTTAATAGAAGCAATTGATTGGGTAGAGGAAGGAAACAGTTTTAGAAAAAGGGAAACCAAAACTAGCGGGTAAGTTGGTAACACTACTCATGCAATTACACACAGAAACACTTTTAGCCAGAAGTAGACAAACAAACAGCAATGGTGTCTGGTTTCGCATCAATAATGAATAGTGCTGCAAAGAAGTGTGAAGTTTGATTATAAACAGCTGTGCCAAATGAGAAAATATCCCAAAAAAATGTGCAAACAGACGACACTTCCCGATGTGAACGAAAATTGAGCATAAAACACGGTACGTTAAATCAACTTCTTTTGTAACTAAGTAGTTTCTCACCTACAAAGCAAGAAAAATGGAAATATATTTAATTCCAAGTTACTGTTGATGTTTTGTATCAATAAAACGATACGCATTTGGTGACGAAAACACGCATTTTCTTGTAGTTGCAGAGATGGATTTAAAGTACCTTCAATACTACAGAAAAACAACAACGGGTAATGTAGCCATAAGAATAGAGAATTTGGTTAATAATCATTATTGCAAGAAAAATTATATGTGGACATAATTTAGAACTACGTTAGCTTATTTTGTTGCGGGAGCAAAGAAAGAATTAGAATTATTAATGGTTTCATTGACGAGGGTAAAGCAGAAGCCGAACATGTCAGATTCAGGAGATCTTAGAGAAGAAACCTACTGCAGGGATTATCTTTTTTCCCCAGAGGTATGACGTTGCTGATGGACAGACAGAAGGAAGAGAAAGTGACGATTCATGAAATGCAAGCGCAATATGTGCCATTGTAGCAAGCTGTTTAAATTGATTCATTATTAGCACGGGATCTCTACGCTCTTATTGAGACAGCTTTGTGATAATGATCTTCTTTAAAAAATCAACGCCCGCATATTCATCTTTCTTTGGTAGCAATTCTATTACTTCAAACGCCGATTTTGCCAATGCTCTTCTGTGACTCTCTTCCATTTTTAGTCGTTACATATTGATTGCTTGTTGCCATTTGATGAACTGGATTTCTTTCGGAACGAGCGAGGAATTACTCAAAGAGGGTTATTCGCCCACTCGCCATGTGTAAAAGGTTTTCAGTTTTGTGTTCCAAATAACATTCGAGCAGAGGAACCTTCCTCTCCGACCACGTGCTCGCTCGTAAAATCTGCTGCAACCGTTTCAGACCTCTCATCTAGTTGAACACTAGGATATCCCAAACTAAGCTGGATTATACTGTTAACATACGGTACTAAGAACACAAAAGTACCGAAGAACGCACATTCCACACGTGCAGAACACGTAATATCAGAAAGCCAATACCACCACCACCATCATAATCGCATAAAGGCAGATATAGCAGTGTTATGCAATAATGAAACTAGACGGAGGATGCTCACTTTCTGGGAAAATCGTTTCATACAGAGGACAGCAACAGACAGGAAAATATTCTCAAAGTTAAAAAAAAGCGTAAACAAATAACAGATAATGCTATGAAATACTACTCATCTCAAAACCAAATGTTTATAGATAAGCAAACAATTATATCTTTTATGCCTTAGCAGGCCACTAAAGATGTCTAACACACTTGTATGAAACATGTTTGGTTAAAAAAAAAAATGGCCAGGTTATAGCACTACTATCGATATGACCTATAACTACCTTATTTAATTTCTTTGTCTGTTTTTACTTAATGTGACTTCTATATAACCATGCTCTTTGATGTGACATAGGCGTAAATGTTTTATTCATTATTTACAATAATTTATGTAACTGTCATGAATATATGGACGTAACTTCGAAAGTAATATACTGTAAGGGAACGAACAATGTTAAAACTTTTCTTGTAATACTTGACCATGCATACGTAAAGTAGATTTGTAATCATCTAGAAGTTGGAGGACGTCCATCTGAAACGAAACTGGCTACACGGGATCAGAAAATATGGACTTCCAGTCGAACTGCAAATCTCTTGTGTGACATGAGTCAGTCGGTGGCTAGCAGCAAAATATGCGCATCTTGTGAACCGGACGAGGCGACAAGAACTGCCAGATTATACAACAAAGCCTCGTAGTGGACGTAATTTGCCTTATTATTCATGGCACACTTCGGCAGGCTGTGCACAGCGAATTCCGACGCTAAGAAGAGAATTTTCTGAGCATTTTTCGAATAACGCAGTGGATCGACACTGCCACCACCTTCATCTCATAATATCAACTGAGTACTGTATAATTTCATGGACCGGTTTCTGTTTCAGTAAACGAGTGTGTTCTGTAAACTTTGTGTTGAACAACTGCATTTCACCCTTAGTCGTTCCCTAGACAGGGTTCTATCCCAAGAGCTACGATAAATCCGAGTATCCTACTTTACTGAATTAACAAGCAGTCGTCTTCTGTAACAAAATTTAACAAACTTCATAGAGTTGTGAAGTACATAATTATTTAGTGAGCATAAGTTTTGAAGTACTCCACATAGTTTTCATAAAAGGATAATTAGTTTCACCAAAATACAGTTACTAAGAGAAGATTTAAAGTATTCATTTCAAAGATTCTTCTTACTAAAATAATATTGTTTACAATTTCATGTGTTATCAAGTTAACGGTGTTTACCATATTGTGTTGTGACTAAAGTGTTCAGCGTTTTGATCTGAGTCTACTGATAGATTAGTCTGGTTCCCCATGCTAACAGCTGAGTCAGACTTAAATGTCTTATTACAATAACAGCAATCAAGATTAAGCAGCTGGCTACAATATTCAAGCTGTACTAGATCCAGGTAACATATGCTACATTCGAGCTAAATAGTACAAGGAAGTGAATACTCCTTGAGAATACAAATAATAATTATTACAAATGATACCATTACTTGAAAACTATTTCAGTGGTAGTAACTTCCAATAATGAAACTGACAAAAGAAAACCTTTTCCAAGTTAGAACTGCTCCACCATTAGTAGTCATTTACCTATAATGACCATTAGCTTCGTACTGCAATGTACAAACAGTAAGTACAATTGAGAGCCAGTTTTTACTGAACATATTAATAATCCTACTGTGTAGTTCATGCCAAATCATTGGTACATTATTTGCTGAGTCGTGCTACTGTCTTGTATATCATCAGCAAAAATAGAATTTCCTTATCAAATAAAGTCAAATCAAATAGTTAATTTTCTTTACGACCCGTCAGAGTTCTTGGTACAGCTTTATCTGATTAGGCCGATGACTGTTTTCATTATCTTAATTACAGTTTACCTGATTACTAATTCAATCTTGGTTTGATTCCCGTTGGTTTTGCTACTGCTTCTTTTCTACAGAAATCTTCAGGGGAGCAAGAATAGTCCGATATCCTTCCATTATGGTCGATGACGGTCAAATAAGCATCCTTTCACAGGAGTGACGTTATCCGTGTATTGCTATTTTACCAGCAGCCTGTAGTATTATAAGGTGCGCGTATGATTCGCACACTGAGGATTTCGCACAAACTTAGTTGTGCATATAGACATTTCATCCATTACGTGAATTGAGGATCATGATGATTTTTGCATGCTATCGACAGCTATACTGGCAAGATATAGTTCCCAGGAATTCCAAGACTTTCGAGAATGTTTTAATTTGAACTTTGAAGTCTGGTAACAAGTGGCAAAAGAAATATTTTTTTCGTGTGATATAATTACGAGTTAAAAATTTCGGATTTTTCCCTTTAGTCTTTCTGTTAAACCATTGTTCTTGCCAAATTTCAAGATTCTTGCCCAACGGGAAATGCCCTGTAGGTTTTTAAGAGTGAGTTTGAGAGTATCAAATCATGGGAAACACGTGGTCGTTTCTTTTGTTTGCATTGAGTTAGATACTTCACATTTTTTCATCGCCGAGAGACCGTAGATATTAATATATGACATAACATTCAAATGATACGTCTATTTGTTTCTCGGAAAAGGACAACAAAGTGACCCCATAAGGAAGTACTGGTCACTCTTACTTACAACATAAGTAACATTAAGATGAATTCACTGATGTAAGGTGCCCTTTTCCAGATACTGGCATTCTTAAAGTATTCGAGGAGCATTATCACTTTCCTTGTCGGTAGGAGATAAAAACCATTTTATTAGACATGTCTCTCCAGGTAGAGAGGACTGTGATAACGATTTTTGTAACTTAGTGTCTCAATTTAGATTTAACGATACTTCTATGCCAGGAACGTTATACGGTGGTTACCTCTTTGAAAAGCCCAAAATCGCTCTGAAATACTCATTGTGAATAACAGCTTTGATTTTTTGGTTTCATTATATTTTTCAATCAAGTAAGAAGTCTGTTTCTTTCTCTCAAAACCCTTTATTTTAATTAGTGAATAATAACTGCATAAACATCAATATTCTCTCCTGCTTCCTAACAACTTGTGCTGAAATGTTGATACAAGACCTGTAACGACTGTGTTGTACGTGATAAGTGTTGGCTAGCGCAAGGCACTTCCACTAGCTGCCCATCTACGAGCACACCGCCATTCCGACCGACTAACGGCCTGCTGGGTCTAATAAGTTCGCTATAAGACGGAACGAGAGGCTCTCTCCATATACGTCAGCTGCGGCTTTCTTTTGTTGTTTTTCCCCCCAGAACCTGCCTCACAGGAAATGCCGAATAAATCTAGCGCACTCTCTTTAGATTCTGGCAGGGAGTCTGAGCAGAACGCTATTAAAAGGCAGGTTTGTCGTAAAGCATTCTGCTTGGTAGACTACTGAAATTTACGCATGTAGAGCAAATTTCATTACCTTCATGTCAATGTTACGTCGTCGTCGTTCGGAAAATCTATAATTCGTTCCCAATCAGGCACTCCATATGGTGCTATGCACTTCACATCCGACACAGAGGGTAGTTTTCCCGCGTTGGAAACACGTTCCGAGCCACTTCATCGAGTTTCCTTTCCGGCTATCGCAGTTGACTGTCGTTTTGATTGCACAAATCGCAGTGTAACCAACCACGGAAAGTCGTGACATGCGGCGGAACAGAAACCGTACGTGATGTTATTTGAAAGAAGTAATGATGTTCTAGGAATGAACTTTTTCACTTACTTACAATAAATAGGAAATAAAAAGGGTATTTATTTCGTTTAACACGTCAGGTTCCTTGGGATCAACTGTGACAAATCTGCGTTATTATGTGACGAGTATCTACGCATGTTCTTCTCAGAACACTGAGGGAAAGCCACGAGAAATAAATGCATATTTTATACGTATGAACATTACATTATAAATTCTCTAATCTCTTGCAAGGAATCCTTTTACAGGAATGGGTAGTGTGCCGCAAGGAAGCATTTCAGTTTAGATTGAAAGTGAATTGTGATGTTCAGTTTTAATTGTTCTTAAATTGTGATGCATTATGCATTATTTATGAGGAATTTCACTGTAGAATATATATATATATATATATATATATATATATATATATATATATATGTATGTATAATGTCATCCTCAGCCACTGTAGTCGTATATAACGAAATAATAAGCTACCATCTCCATAAAAGAAATTATTTTATTGCTAAACTTCTGTAGCCCATTCACATGTTTTGAATATTAATATGGTGGCAGTGTACGTTGTGGCAGAAAACGTTCACTCAGCATCCACCAGCACTTCTTTTCACGGTGTCATATTATAGATGATGCAATTGTGGATGTAATATTCAAGGACACCCCTCGGGTAGGAATGGCGAGAAGGGGAATGGCAGGGGAGGGGAAAGGGATGAGGGAAGGTCGACGATTCGCCTTACGTCGACGTCATCATGCTTTTAGCCAATAGCTGCCTCCCGCCACCCACCTCTGCTCTCGGCTAACAGGGATCGTTCGTAGTCGATGTTCTGTAGAGGACGACCAGCAGGTCTCCAGAGGAAGGATATGTATTACTTGCATATTAATTTATAATTCATAATTTCTCATTCCCTACTCATTTAGAGCAATTGAATGAGTGTAGGTACTGTATCCAACATTCCACATAACACCTTCACTTTATGTTTTTTTCCTTCTGTTTTTTCGTTTCTAGAAATATTAACCCCCAAGCTATGCATGGCACAATACTAACACCTCTTCCTCTTTCTGTGCTCAACATCTGACTCATTATGGAGGGATAACAAATGGGAAGTTGCGGTACAGAAAATGGTCCAGAAATCACCAGAGAGTGTGTGTGTGTGTGTGTGTGTGTGTGTGTGTGTGTGTGTGTGTGTGTGTGTGTGTTGTGTGTGTGTGTGTGTGTGTGTGTGTGTGTGTGTGTGCATTGCGTGCGGTGACTGATAGTGAGATATGAGTGAACAATGTGGCAGTACATTATTTAATAAGGTATTTGTAAAAGAGTATTATATACCAGGAGTAAATCTAATGGTTGTCTCTAAGTCTGTAAATATATATGTATACGAATTAGCTTATTTTAAATTGATCTAAATTTGTAAATACTTTGACATGTCCTATATCCTTGCAAAAAGAGATCTATGGATGAATAAATCTACTACTACTACTACTACTACTACTACTACTACATGTAACTACATTATCTCGACAGTTATAATCAAATCCTCCGCTATGAGGCTGTAAAGTATTAGACTTGGTGAGTGACAGGGAAGAATAGGTGGTACTGCACTTTAACTGCTGTAATCACATTATTTCGTCACTGGCTCTTTACGTGTTTCGATGATGAAACACATCATCTCATACTGATGTCCAGATAAGTCTGATTTGTGTGGAAGCGGGATGTCGAATAATTTTGCACACACTTCTGCACAATGCCGTCCTGGAAGTCGACTGGCATGGCACATACTCTCCTCGTCTCTACGCTTCGCAGCCAAAGGGGCACGCTTCGCAGCCAAAGGGGAAAAATTATTACTTACGCATATACGTTTTCGCGACTAAACTCTTATTCATCGGCTGTCTTGCAATGGGGAGTGTTGCTTACCGTTCGAGAGCTCACTGTAGGCAGCTTAGCGTCTTAAATTTCTAGGTACATGTCTCTGTAATTGCTGCTATAAAATATATCGACGACTGCTGTAGCGGTGGGCACTTGAGCACTGACTCTTTGGTAAGTGGTAACAGTTTGTTTCTGTTTCTAGCAGTGCGGTTCTAGGCGATACAGTCTGGAACCGCACCATCGCTACAGTCGCAGGTTCGAATACTGCCTCGGGCATGAATGTGTGTGATGTCCTTAGATCAGTTAGGTTTACGTAGTTCTAAGTTCTAGGGGACTGACGACCTCAGATAATGAGTCCCATTGTGCTCAGAGCCATTTGAACCATCTCTTGAAAAGCAACTTCGTAAAAAACACGCCGGTTTTAGGGCACAACGCAGTTATGTTGATCTTATTAACACTCTTAGGATCATTTTAGAGCAAAGAAAAGAATTGCAAGCAACCATGTACCTGGCATTCATTGATTTTCAAAAGACCTTCGATTCTGTGAAACGTAAGTGCTGTGGCAGGTGTTGCGGAAGTATAGTATATTACAGGAGATCTTAAACATCATAAAAGATCTATATGATGGCCACAACAAGAGAAATATGACAGAGCCCATAAAAGTAATAGCTGGAGTCCGGCAGAGTTGCATTTTATCACCAACACTTTTTCTACTTGTTCTAGACAGTTATGAGAAGAGTCACAGCGCAGGTGATGAGGAATCCAATGGGGGATCCATGAACGTCTGGAGGATTTGGATATAGTTTTATTAGCTCACAGGCTGACTGATATGCAAGCTAAATTAAACTTGCTGAAAGAAGAAGCAGAGACTACTGGCCTCAAGATAAATATAGGGTAAACAAAGGAAATGAGAGTAAATTTAGCGAAACATGAAGGTGAGACTATTAAAAGGGGAAGAGCGAGTGGAGACTGTCAACTCATACCCTTATCTGGGTAGTATAGAGACGGAAGATGGCGGAGCTGGAGATGACGTGAAAAACCACATTAAAAAGGCAAATGCTGCTTTCATACAATTGTATCCAACATGGAAAAATAGAAATATCAGGCACGAAACAAAAATACGTATCTTTAATACAAATGTGAAGGCTGTCCTTCTGTACGCCAGTGAAAGCTGGAAAACGAATAAAAGTATAACATCCCAGTTACAAAGCTTCATAAATAGATGTCTCCGATGCACCATGAATATCTGGTGGCCAGAAAAAATATGTAATGAGGAGCTCTGGCAAATAACAAACAAAATACCCGTAGAAGACCAGACTGAGAGAGAAAGTGGGGGTGGTTGGGGCACACATTGAGAAAACAAGATGTAGCCATCGAGAGAAAAAGCATTGGAATGGAATCCCCAGGGAACGAGAGGAAGAACTAGGGGCCCATGGAAGAGGATAGTGGAAGGGGAAGCAAAAAGAGTTGGCAAGGCCTGGGCAGAATTGAGGCAAATGGCCAAAGATGGAGACTGATGGCGAGCTCTCCTGGATGCCTTATGCCCCCATAGGGGCCAAAGGAAATAAGTCAAGTCATATCCTGGACCTGGTCTAGTAGCTTAAGTGCAATGGTGCCAAAGCTATTGATGTACTAAGACAGTCGTTGCTGGTATTGTCGTTGCTGCTGTTGCGGGAGAAAACATCGACGCTGATTGGGTCCAGCCTCAGTGAGCTCTGCAGTGACTCACATCGATGAATTAAGTGCGGCCAGAGACCTTTTTTTTTTCGTCGTTGGATGATGCGTTTCGCCACGTCCCTCTAAGGGGCACCCTAAGAAAATTTAGCGCTGGACGACCTGTACAGGGATGTCTTGCTCTGCACGCGGCCTAGTTTTGATCACTAGGGGACTGGAACGGGTTTGCTACTTGTGTGATGGATGTGGTGGACCGTGAAGAAGTGTTGCAGTTCATCATTAATCGCCCTTGTGTGTGGTGCATCTCATGGATTTACTGTAATTTCATCCACCTGAATGGATTATGTTGAACTAACGGGCCTTCATTTGTTAAAGCTGAATTACTGGTTCTGTCATTGGAGACCTATTCTATTGTAATTATAAGTAGGATATGTGTATACAATATTTACTTTATGTTGTAAAAACACTGCTTATTACCATGATTGGGCTTTGTAAATTGTAAATAAGACGCTCTTCTGTAAGAAGCAGATCTTCATCGATGAGCTGAACCATTAGCCTTACTTTTGAATAGCAGGTACAGTTCTGTTGTCGCTTTCAATCACGTGAGATTTATTCTACATGCTAATCATGCCAATGATAAAGTAACTCTGATTTTCAGTTGAAAAACTTCTGTTTCAAATAGTGTCAAATTTCCTTGAAGACTATCTTTGTAGCTGTACAAGTTCATTTAAGAGTCTTTGTCTCAATTCCTTTAGCTGTTTCACTGGTTTCTTACACTTTTTTATTTTATTTCACTTTTATTTTTTTCTCGGAGTTAAATTTTATTTGAAGCCTATCTTTTTAACTATGCAAAATTTCCTTTGCGGATACCTCTGGTAAACAAAACAAAGTTTTTTATGTAAGAACTTTACTTTCTGGAACAGCTCCCTCCTTCAAGCATTGTCACCATCCTTCAACAAACTCGTCAGTTAATTGGCTCTCAATGTGTGATAGTATGTTGGACAAGCGATATCACTGTATTTCGGTGTACTGAGACTTTCTACAACATATCACATTCTCTAGTTTAACGATGGCCTGAAATTCGGTGAATTTCTCTAGGATAATTCTCCACGATGAACGAAACTAAATAAAAATTAATATTTTAAGAAGAGTTTAATTTGAATCCTATGAATCATGCGTTATTGAGAATGGAAGAATGAGAGAATGGGAAAACTGGAGAGTGGGAGAATTGGAGAGTGGGAGAGTTGGAGAGTGGGAAAGTTGAGGAGTCTGAGGGGGAACATGGGAAGACAGGAGAGAGGGAAGGGTCTGGAGAAGACAGTGTGAGGCAGGAAGGAGAGAATGGAAGAGGGAGAGTGGGAGGGGGGAGTGAATGAGTGAGAGGGGGAAGTGTGGGAAAGTGGGAGATGTGGTTGGGAAATGGCAGGGGAATGTTAGGGGGATTGGGAGGGGCAGAATGGGAATGAGATAAGGGGAGAGGGAGTGGTAGAGTGCGAGGCAGGAGTGGGAGGGGTGGAGTGTGGGTGGGGGAGAGTGGAATGGGTGAGAGTGGGAGGTGAGACAACTTGAGAGTGAGAAGTATGAATGTGAGAGAGCGAGAGTGGGAAGAGGGAGTGAGAAGCAGGAGAGTGAGGGAAGACAGCAGATGTGTAAAAGTGTTCCTTGGCACGTATGTAGGCTCTGCTGCTATCTGTGGTTAACGCAGAAAAAAAAGAGAATATTTTAAGGACAAGGAAAAGGGGACCATCGCATTAAACACAAGCAGCAATACATCCGTATGGAAGGAATAGCATTTCCATTTCTTTATGAAAGCAGATCTTACACAGAAAATACATATTTCATTATATGCCATGTATTTACAAATTAACAAATGTATGTCATGTGCTTACACATTAACATGAAGTGTCGTGAAGTGATACACATTCGATGTCAGTACAATGTCTGTACAATGTGCAAGTGATGTGCATGTGATCTGTGGTAAAAGGTAGTGTTGGAATTACTTTGTTATCTTGACTTGACGCCGCTAATTATTTAAAATATAATTCCAAGCATCCTTTATACAAGAATGGATGCTTTTCCACATCAGGAAGAGACAAACACATGCCAGCTGATCAGATTAATCATGGTCCTCGAGTGATCCCTATTGGTCGCCCATATCCTCTCACTACAACAATTACGCTCATGCAATTGCTCTAAAATAATAAGGCTTGACAAATTATTCTTAGTGAAATGACAGCAGGTCTGATGAATCTGGAAGACCATCTTACGCTGTTGTATTTCAGTTACCACCGGATTAGGTATCTATTGTATTGCTGATAAAGAGTACAAACTAATATATTAATAACAATAATATTATTAATATTATTTTTTTTGAAGTAGTGGCCAATCGCTACTGATAGCATTTAATGACGATTTTTTCACTACGGAGCACAGACCTCGAATGATTCCTACTGGTTGTCGTGATCCTCTCGTACTGTGACTAGCACATACACTTGCTCTGTTGAGATATTATTGATGCTAAACAATATACATTATTATTATTATAATCGTTAATTCCCCATTAAGGAGAGCGTTAAAACACAATCAATATTCACAATGACAATATGGTACATAAATTGGTACATTTCAAATTCATGGCACTTTTTTCTGTCTCTTTCTTTTCTCTTCCCAAAAACCTCTCATAAATTCACTGTTTCTTCTTCCTCTCTTCTGTCCACTTCTTTCCTGATTTCTTCTCTTTTGATGTTTCTTCGAATTTCTGTTTGTTGATTTTTTCTCTGTATTTTCCTCTGTTTGATATTTCTTCTGTGGAGATGTTTAGATTTTTGAGGTCTTCCATGGTTTCCTTTACCCAGTTAGTTTTCACCTTATTCGTCACCACTATGTTAAAAATCTTCTTGGTCAGCCTATTTTCATTCATCCTCTGAACGTGCCCATAGAATTTTGCCCTTCTTTTTCTGATATTGTCTGTAATTGTCTCTGCCTGTTTGTACAATTCCTTTGTTAGTCTCTTTATCCAGATCCCCTGTCTCTGAACTGGCCCATAGATCTTTCTCAGAATTTTCCTCTCTTGCTTTTCCATTTCCTTGATTTTAGTTCTTCCTCTGATTACTGTTGTTTCTGAGGCATACAAGGCCTCAGGTAAGACTACTGTTTTGTAATGTCTTAATTTGGCATTGATGGAAATATTTCTTTTATTGTAATGGTTCCATGTAAGTCTGTATGCTTTTTGTAGTTTTGTAACCCTTTCTTCATTGGCTGTTGAATTCAGTCCTGTTTTCTGTACAATCTGTCCCAGGTATTTGAAACTTTCTACTTGTGTTATCTTTCCGTACTTTGTTATCAATGGGCTTCTGTCTGTAGATTTTGTGTCCACGTACTGGGTTTTTTCATATGATATTTGTAGTCCTGTTCTGGCTGCGATTTCATGCAATATCTCTAGGGCTTCTCTGGCTTCATTTCTGTCATTTTTAATGATGGCTATATCGTCCGCAAAGGCCAGCATTTTATGTTGACGGTTCTACTTTTCTCTCTCCCCATCTTTACCCCATTGACTCCTTTGTCCCACGTCCTGATTATTTTCTCTAAAACAACGTTAAATAAAATGGGTGACAGGCCATCTCCCTGTCTCACTCCTGTCTTGATTTGGAAAGATTCTGAGATCTCGCCCATGAAATTCACTTTTGACTTCGTATTTGTTAATGTTTCCTGAACTAGTTTTCTGGTCTTATTGTCTACCTTCATTTCTTCTACCGTATTAAAAAGTGTTTCTCTGTCTATAGAATCGTAAGCCTTCTTGAAATCAACAAATGTTACTGTGGCGTTTCTGGACTTTCTCATTGTTAATAATGTTCTCAGACACCAGATCTGCTCACTACATTATTATTTGTAAATAAATACCCAATCAAATCTTATCTTTCCATTTCAGAGCTGCTGGTCCTTTCACTACATGTCACGACGTTGAATATTCCACATTAACTGAGAACAGTGGTGGGCTCCGGCAACTAAGACCTAAGAATATGATGACGTCGACATAATGCGCTTGATATATCTTTCTTCCCATCCTCTCCCGTCCCCTCCTCCCATGGACTACCTTGAATATATCATGTACAACTGGAATAGCTGTAAAATAACACCAGGGAAAAAGTGCTGATGGATACTGATTCGGAGTTTTTGCCCAAAACATATACCCCTATTATTATTTAGGGGAATCAAAAAAGCCCTGTTATTTGAGACTAATGTGTGAAACGAAAAGTAGCTAAAGGAAAAGTGATTTGTGGAACATTTCTGGGAAAGTGCGGCGCATCAATGAATGCGTACATTTTGCTAACATATATTTATACCTTAGTAACCTGAAATACTTACATATAGGGTTGTACCACTTTCTGCCCCGGCTATTAATTTTTGAAGCACCTTATTTCGTACTACTACCTAGTTCCAGTTTTCGATCACGTATTTCAGATGCAACCGATATAAAAGTGTGTTACCTCTACCTTAAAAATCAGAAATCGTATTCCATTCACATCTGTGATAAACCCATGACATTTGTATTTCGTCATTCATTTTCATTTCTATGAATGGTGAAACAGGTTCAACGCTACTTGAAGAGGCTGAAGAAGCAGTCGTTTTATCATATGCAAAACCCTTCTTCGCTTGCCACGGTTTCCATTTACTTGAGTGAATAGGGACACATTACTCCAGTTGCCCTCTTCCTCCTTTTTAAAGTTTTGCTTAACTTCTCCATTTATTCTCCGTGGCATGTATTAAACATCAATTCCTGTAATATACTAGTGTGCCACTAACCGTTTATTTTAATTTTGTAAGAGCAAGTGTTATCATTCACCCTACAGCGCCCATTTAACTAAATGCCGATTAATTGTTAACCCTTTTACTCGATTAACTGAATATAGCAGTGTGTCTAAATGATTGAAATAATCGGACAGTTAACTTCTTTTCCAATCATAGCATTGTATTAAAAAGAGAGACTAAAGCAGTAAACGGGGTTAGAACGTAAATTCAATATGCAGTCGTAATAGTGTGTAAGCGGATAAACAAAAACGGTCGCCAGTCCAAATTGGGCAAATATTTTCAGAGTAGTTCTTAACAACTTTTTCTTTTGTGTTCAGAACTCAGAAATAAAATACAAACTCTTAACACAGCAATTACTGGGGGATATGTTAGCATCAGTCACTCACAACTTCTACAATGTTCGCTTCTAAGTGCGAACAAAGTAATAAATCTTTCTACACAGTAAAGTTGCCTGAACGGCCAGCCAAATAAATAAACTATACATTTAATTCAAACTAATCAATCACTGATCAAAACAGTTTCTAAAATATGGGTGCCCTAGGACTGTGATAACAAACATTAACATTTTTAGTAGCACTTCTCGTACACAGGAACACATAGCACATACGTTAAATTTCTTAGCACTAATTGAAGCAAAAGCAGACTAGTAATGAAATTTAAGGCAACTGTTTTCTGTTCAATTTGGCTTTTAAATAAATCTGAGCAACCTGTGAACTACAGTACCTTTTAAACTGATTCAATAATTTGGCTCATTTCTTTGAACACTTTAATTACCCTACTGGCCATTACAATTGCTACATCAAGAAGAAATGCAGATGATAAACGGGTATTCATTGGACAAATATATTATACTAGAACTGATATGTGATTACATTTTCACGCAATTTGGGTGCTTAGATCCTGAGAAATCAGTACCCAGAACAACCACCTCTGGCCGTAATAACGGCCTTGATACGTCTGGGCATTGAGTCAAACAGAGCTTGGATTGCGTGTACAGGTACTGCTGCCCATGCAGCTTCAACACGATACCACAGTTCATCAAGAGTAGTGACTGGCGTATTGTGACGAGCCAGTTGCTCGGCCATCATTGACCAGACGTTTTCAGTTGGTGAGAGATCTGGAGAATGTGCTGGCCAGGACAGCAGTCGAACATATTCTGTAACCAGAAAGGCCCGTACAGGACCTGCAACATGCGGTCGTACATTATCCTGCTGAAATTTAGGGTTTTGCAGGGATCGAATGAAGGGTAGAGCCACGGGTCGTAACACATCTGAAATGTAACGTCCACTGTTCAAAGTGCCGTCAATGCGAACAGGAGGTGACCGAGACGTGTAACCATTGGCACCCCATACCATCATGCCAGGTGATACGCCAGTATGGCCATGACGAATACACGCTTCCAATGTGCGTTCACTGCGATGTCGTCAAACACGGATGCGACCATCATGATGCTGTAAACAGAACCTGGATTCATCCGAAAAAATGACTTTTGCCATTCGTGCACTCAGGTTCGTCGTTGAGTATACCATCGCAGGCGCTCCTGTCTGTGATGCAACGTCAAAGGGTAACCGCAGCCACGGTCTCCGAGCTGATAGTCCATGCTGTTGCAAAAATCGTCGAACTGTTCTTGCAGATGGTTTTTGTGTTGCAAACGTCCCTATCTGTTGGTTCATGGATCGAGACGTGGCTGCACGATCCGTTACAGCCATGCGGATAAGATGCCTGTCATCTCGACTGCTAGTGATACGAGGCCGTTGGGATCCAGCACGGAGTTCCGTATTACCCTCCTGAACCCACCGATTCCATATTCTGCTAACAGTCATTGGATCTCGACCAACGCGAGGAGCAATGTCGCGATACGATAAACCGCAATCGCGATAGGCTACAATCCAACCGTTATCAAAGTCTGAAACGTGATAGTACGCATTTCTCCTCGTTACACGAGGCATCACAACAACGTTTCACCAGGCAACGCCGGTCAACTGCTGTTTGTGTATGAGAAATCGGTTGGAAACTTTCCTCATGTCAGCACGTTGTAGGTGTCGCCACCGGCGCCAACCTTGTGTGAATGCCCTGAAAAGCTAATCATTTGCATATCACAGCATCTTCTTCCTGTCGGTTAAATTTTCGCGTCTGTAGTACGTCATCTTCGTGGTGTAGCAATTTTAATGGCCAGTAGCGTATTAATCTTAGCAAATGCCAGATAATGAATTTCACATCCACGGCTACTCACAAGGGAACCTCCCCATCGCACCCCCCTCAGATTTAGTTATAAATTGACACAGTGGATAGGCCTTGAAAAACTGAAGACAGATCAATCGAGAAAACAGGAAGAAGTTGTGTGGAACTATGAAAAAATAAGCAAAATATACAAACTGAGTAGTCCATGTGCAATATAGGTAACATCAAGGACAATACGAGCTGAAGAGTGCCGTGGTCCCGTGGTTAAAGTGAGCATCTGCGGAACGAGAGGTCCTTGGTTGAAGTCTTCCCAGAAGTGGAAATTTTACTTTCTTTATTTTCGCAAAGTTACGATCTGTCCGTTCATTCATTGACGTTTCTGTTTACTGTAATAAGTTTAGTGTCTGTGTTTTGCGACCGCACCGCAAAACCGTGCGATTAGTAGACGAAAGGACGTGCCTCTCCCATAGGAACCGAAAACATTTGATCGCAAGGTCGTAGATCAACCGATTCCTCCACAGGAAAACACGTCTGATATATTCTATACGACACTGGTGACGGCATGTGCGTCACATGACAGGAATATGTTGTCGACCCACCTAACTTGCACACCTGGCGAATGTGTAAAAAGATTCTTCTACCTTGCCCGATTTAGATTTTCTTGTGGATGTGATAATCACTGCCAAAAAGTGATGAAAACATTAGAGTTTGTCACATAAACTGCAACAAATGAATGCAACAGTTTCACAGTCGCACAGTTTTCCCTGTGCTCTGTCAAAACATATGTTTTTTACGTTTTCAAATGTTTCCGTGTGTAGACCGTCAAATCCTGCATATGTCCAAGCAAATCTGAACATCTCCTGGAATTTTGGAGAGCAAAGTTGATTATGTGTGAGTGCCTGAACTTTGATAATTGTCTGTAAACAAAATATTAAACTTTTCACTCGAGAGAAGACTTGAACCAAGGACCTCTCGTTCCGGAGCTGCTCACGCTAACCGCGGGACCACGGCGCTCGTAAGCTCATATTCTCCTTGATGTTGGCTACCTTGCGCATGGACTACTCAGTTTGTACATTTTGCTTATTTTTTTCATAGTTCCATACAACTTCTTCCTGTTTTCTCGATTGATCTGTGTTCAGTTTTTCAAGGCCTATCCCTGTGCCAACTTATAACTAAATCTGAGGGGGGTGCGATGGGGAGGTTCCCTTGTCAGAAACTTTCAGGGCAGCAACAGGACTGTAACATAGATTACATGACTTAGCTCAGTGATGTTCTCATTACATACCTTTATGAACATCGAATTTTACAAATGTATTGACACACTGCAATGAAATGACTGATTCACGCAGTGGTACAAATGTAAGTAATCTGTACACAAACATTTTGGACCATTCCACGTTGCACGACGTTGCAATATGCTGATAGTACTTACATCTGATGTCCTTTTATTACAATGGGGAAATGATTTTGTTTCATTTTCCACTCCATGATGTTCAGATTTCTGTAGCTAGCTATTGACTCTCCGAAGTTCTCTTGAAGGGTGTTAACTTCATGCCCACACCCCTTCCCTTTTGCACAACACCTCACATACATAAACGGACTTCCGTCCATCTTTTTCTTCTTAACCATTACAATTCTGTCGATCCCCTATGCATGAATCAGAAAAATAAATTGTTTTTGTATGAAATATACTTCTCAATTACCGACAATGAAAAAAACATACATCTCAGAACACACAATAATAATAATGCCAATACACACTAAGGTGGAACTAAATTGTCATTATTGCAACATCGGTGACATATAGTATTGGCGTTAGAACCTGTCTCTGTACTTCATCCCAATATTTCTTTGCGTTAAAATTAACTTACTTTAGCTTCCGTACCAAGAAACTTTTTCTGCGTACTCAAATGTGTCAAATGTGTAGGATGGACTGATAATTCTCTCATCTATTAAGTTATTAATGACTATTTTTATAGAATCTCCCGTAGCACCTTATGGATAGCAACTGTTGTTATTCGTAAAACTGGTTGGCTGTTCCAACTTTTAGCAGTTCTACCAAATATTCCCTGATTTACATGAGACACGAAATATTAGGCGTGAATCTTAATGTTAGTATCTGTAACCACCGTCTTCGCCGTTAACGACATGTGGTTCGGATTAAGTGTTAAACTGTAGGTTCCCTTTCCCCGCCAGGGTTATTGGGGTAGGTTAGGGATCTCCAAGTTGCTGAGTGGCGTCCAGGTGAAAGACTTGCACTGGGACGTTGACATACACGTAAATATTATTATTATTGTTATATCGCATTCTAACTGTTCTTTGATTTCTCCTCCAATCTATTATTTTTCTTCCTCTAGTGATTTTCAGAATATGTCACAGTGCGTTGACTAACAAAGTCGGCCAGTTGTTCAACTGATGGACTTACATTAGGGAGAAGCAGGTTATTTTTATTTGGGTTTTCCTTAGTTTCCCTACACTCCTCAACACGAATGACGTAATTGCAACTTAACAAGGCCAGAAGAGCTTCTTTCCCCTTTCGTTGGTTGATCCGTGGTGTGGTGTGTTTCTGATACCTATTGCATGTGGCTCATTTTAATATGTAAAGCTCTTTCTAGAGGATGTAACCTTAAAGTAACTATACAGCGCATGAACCAATATACACACGTTGCCGTCTTTGTTAGAGACTCGGCGAGTTACATTGATTTGCTAGTTTAACTGATGACCTGCTCTTATTTAGCAGTGAACCAGTAAACCATCGACTTTTTAAACAATCGAAATCCTGTATCTATAAAATAGCTTCAGAATTGTGATTACGTTACGAATTAGCTCATGTGTTAAATATTTCACGTTCAGCATTTAAGCGAGGAAAAGTTTAGAAAAGATCTGAATAGGAGGAGGAGGAGGAGGAGGACAGGATTAGTATTTAATGTCCCGTCGACAACTGGGTCATTAGAGACGGAGCGCAAGTTCGGATTAGTGAAGGATGGGAAGGAAGTCGGCCATGCCTTTTCAAAGGAACCGTCCCGGCGTTTGCCTGAAGAGATTTAGGGAAATCACGGGAAACCTAAATTAGGATGGTCGGACTCTTGTTTGAACCGTCGTCCTCCCGAATGCGAGAGAAAGGATGTTTGTTGAAAATCACTAAGCCCGCTCATTATCAAACACTGCATGAGTATAATCTGTTTACTTCGCGCTCATTTTAAGCAAAATGTTGTTTTTCACGCATCTCAGTGCTTACCACGCCTTATCTCCAGAACTATAGGTCGTACAATGACATAATCTTGCAGGTGCGTTCGGTGGTATATGTGGACACTATCTGCAAAATGTGTTGCGAATACAGTTGGTGATACAGAAGCAACAAATTTAAGCGTCATGCCTGATACTGAAGTTTTGCTGAATGATGAGCGAAAATGTAGTAAGCAATAAATTCTTTTCCCCTTCATAATTTTGTGGGAATGTGTCGACAATAAGTTTCCTAAATGTTTGAAATTATGTGTAAAGTTTTTTGGAAGTCGCTAAGTGCTCTCATTCTCAAACAATTGATATTTGCACACAATGAGTTAACGCTGCCACAAGACATTAAAATTGCTACACCACGAAGATGACGTGCTACAGACGCGAAATTTAACCGACAGGAAGAAGATGATATGATATGCAAATGATTAGATTTTCAGAGCATTCACACAAGGTTGGCGCCGGTGGCGACACCTACAACCTGCTGACATGAGGAAAGTTTCCAACCGATTTCTCATACACAAACAGCAGTTGACCAGCATTGCCTGGTGAAACGTTGTTGTAATGCCCCGTGTAAGGAGGAGAAATGCGTACCATCACGTTTCAGACTTTGATAAAGGTCGGATTGTAGCCCACCGCGATTGCGGTTTATCCTATCGCGACACTGCTGCTCGGGTTGGTCGAGATCCAATGACTGTTAGCAGAATATGGAATCGGTGGGTTCAGGAGGGTAATACGGAACTCCGTGCTGGATACCAACAGACTTGTATCACTAGCAGTCGAGATGACAGGCATCTTATCCGCATGGTAGTAACGGATCGTGCAGCCACGTCTCGATACTTAAGTCAACAGATGGGGACGTTTGCAAGACAACAACCATCTGTACGAACAGTTCGACGACGTTTGCAACAGCATGGACTATCAGCTCGGAGACCATGGCTGCGTTTACCCTTGACGCTGCATCACAGACAGGAGCACCTGCGATGGTCTACTCAACGACGAACCTGGGTGCACGAATGGCAAAACGCCATTTTTTCGGATGAATCCAGGTTCTGTTTACAGCATCATGATAGTCGCATCCGTGTTTGGCCACATCGCTGTGAACGCACATTGGAAGCGTGTATTCGTCATCGTATGGCCTATCACCCGGCGTGATGGTATCGGGTGCCACTGGTTACACGTCTCGGTCACCTCTTGTTCCCATTGACGGCACTTTGAACAGTGGACGTTACATTTCAGATATGTTACGACCCGTGGCTCTACCCTTCATTCGATCCCTGCGAAACCCTACATTTCAGCAGGATAATGCACGACCGCATGTTGCAGGTCCTGTACGGGCCTTTCTGGATACAGAATATGTTCGACTGCTGTCCTGGCCAGCACATTCTCCAGATCTCCCACCAATTGAAAACGTCTGGTCAATGATGGCCGAGCAACTGGCTAATCACAATACGCCAGTCACTACTCTTGATGGACTGTGGTATCGCGTTGAAGCTGCATGGGCAGCTATACCTGTACATGCCATCCAAGCTCTGTTTGACTCAATGCCCGGGTGTAGCAAGGCCTTTATTACGGCCAGAGGTGGTTGTTCTGGGTATTCATTTCTCAGGATCTAAGCACCCAAATTGTATGAAAATGTAATCACATGTCAGTTCTAGTATAATATATTTGCCCACTGAATACCCGTTTATCATCTGCATTTTTTCTTGGTGTAGCAATTTTAATGGGCAGTAGTGTATCAACAGTTCCCAACCGAAAATTTTATACCTCCTAATGAGTAGATTATGATGCATTTAAAATTTTTAAGTATTGCAAATTAAATTTTTGTTTCTCTGGATGCTTTTAGACAGTCGGCCTGCAACTTTGATCAGATGGTACTGCATCAGTTTAGTCGTTTAATAATTTAATTCTGATGCACATATATATTCATAACTTTTAGAGAATCTGGTCGAGCGGAGCTGAAGAGAAGTATTTTAGTTTTACGTCGCTGAAACCGTTGGAATCGGAAAGTAGTGTCCGAGAGGACATGGGAAGAGGTTCATCCCTGGGCGCCACACACAGGACGCGGCGTCGCCGTCAGCTCTCTTAGGACTGGGCCGGACAGCTGCTGCCGCAGTGAAAGGGATTAGTGCCACCTGCCCGCCAGCAATGCGCCTTACAAATTACTGGTGGCAGCCGTGTATGGCGGAGCTACCGTGTGTGCGTGTGTCCGCTCCGTGAGCGGCTGCCTAGAGCGCTCTGCGAAATCCCCCACCCGCGCCAACCTTTCTCGGCAAGACTGAAATATCTTACTGATTTCTGCATGTAGTCTATATCGTAGGTTTTTTACAGATCACTGCATATACTGTCAAGAGTAAATTCTGTGGAAAATGGTGGGCGGAACATGCCACGCTTAGAACGCTCGTCGAAAGCACTGTCAACATGGGAAGCTCACAGCCTTTTTTATTTTCGAATTCATTGGCTATTAGCGTGACTTTCCCTTTTGTTTTTCACTGTCATTTGTACCAATGATAGCACTTTCTGTAAACGTACCAACGAAATTCTTAGAGTGGCTTACACCTAGAAACTTACGTATGTTTACACTGACAGCGAGATACCCATATGCAGAAGGCAGTAGTATCGCACACACAAGGAAAATTGTGCAGTGCGTTGGTGCAGCTATCATTTGTACGCAGGTGATTCATGTGAAAAGGTTACCGACGTGATTATGGCCGCAGGACAGGACTTAACAAACATTTAACGCGGAGTGATACTTGGAGCTAGACGATCGCAATGGACGTTCCATTTCGGAAATCGTTAGGGAATTCAATATTCCGGGAATCGCTGTGTCACGAGGGTGCCGAGAATATCAAATTTCAGCATTACCTCTCACCACGGAAAACGCACCGCAAACTAATGACCGAGAGCAGTGTCGTTTGCGTAGAGTTGTCAGTGCTAACGGACAAGCAACACAGCTTGAAATAATCTAGAAAACAATGTGGGACTTAACACGAACGTATCCTTTAAGACAGTCCGGCGAAATGTGGCGATAAGGGGTTATGGCAGCAGACGACCGACGCGAGTGCCTTTGTTAACACCACGACATCGCCTGCAGCGCATCTCCTGCGCTCGTGGCCATATCGGTTGAAATCTGGACGACTGGAAAACCGTGACCTGGTTACATGAATTCCGATTTCAGTTGGTAAGAGTCGATGGCAGGGTCCGAGTGTAGCGCAGACCCCACGAAACCATGGACTCAAGTTGTCAACAAGGCACTGTGCAAGTTGTCGGTGGCTCCATAGTGATGTGGGCTTTCTTTCCATGGAATGGACTGCGTCGTTCGGTGTAACTGAATCGATCATTGACTGGCACTCACTGACATCGACTGGCATGTTTGGCTACTTCATCTGCTACCATTCATGGACTTCATGTTCCCAAACAACGACGGAATTTTTATGGATGACAACGCGGCCATGTCACTGTGCCACGCTTGATCTGGGCAATTCGAGCGAATGATTTGGTCACACACGGCACCCAATATGAATCTCATCGAACATTTACGGAATATGATAGAGAGATCAGTTCGTGCAAAAAAATCGTAAGCCGGCCACACTTTCGCAATTATGGACGGCTATAGAATCAGTACGGGTCAGTATTTCTGCAGGGGACTTCCAACGGCTTGTTGAGACCATGCCACTTTCAGCTGCTGGACTACGGCAGGCAAAAGGAGGTACGACAGGATATTAGGAGGTATCCCATGAGTTTCGTCACCTCAGTGCCATAACGCATCGAAACTGTTCTCTCTAAGAAGGCAAGGTTAAAACTTCTCGACTTAACAAAGAGAACATTGAATTCAACCAAATTCTGCTTCTGTTCTGTTGGTGTAAGTTCCACAATAACTTAAGTAATATAAGGTTCTTCTTATTGATTAGCTCGCAAAAGGCAAAATATTTTGCAAATATTTCACGAATATTCTACGAATGTGTCCACAAAGTTAAGTTCCGTTTGTTATATAAAACAAACGTGTACAGATACAGAAAAAATATTTATTGTACAAAAATCTACAACTCTTAAACTACTTTCCTACAGAGCTTCAGAAATTTTGTAGGCACTTGTCATAGCGTGACCAAAGTTTTTGCATGCCTTCTTCATAGAAGGTTGCTGCCTGTGTATTCAACCATGTGGTAACATGTTCTTTCAGCTCGTCATCAGAAAAATGCCCCAAAAAACGCTGCACAAGACTTTTCGAGGTGTCAAGATTTGCTTAGGCTGAACCTTCGTTGGGGATCAAGAGTGCCTCCATTCCATCGCCTTCTTCGTTGTAGAGTGTCAAAAACTGAAGTGCACTGCCCATCCGTTGTTTTTTGTGTTGTTCAGCGAGAGTTCTGGGTACCCAACGTGAACAAAGTCAACAAAATTTCAAATTTTTGTGTAACAATTTTATGAATTAGTGATATTGAGATTTGCGGAACTTCCATATCAAGGGCACTAAGTGTAAACTTACGGTTGTGATTAATCTTCTCTTCAGCTGTGTGAACCAGTTTATCAGTAACCACAGACGGGCGTCCACTTCGTTATTCATTGTGCACTTGACTACGTCCTTCATTGAACAGTCTGACCCATCTTCTAACCAATTACGGCTGACATTACAAAGAAGCACTACAAAGCACACGTGTGCAACAGCGATCTGAAAATGGCGTACATGTCTACTCCTAGAGTCGGAGTAACTGCCGCGCATGCTCGGAACTGCGATCTTAGCGCTACCGCGGATGGAAATAAACGGAACTTACTTTGTGGACGACCCTCGTATTGTTAATTAATGTACTCATTCATCATCAAGCATCAGACGTGTGGAGTAAGTGAAGATACTTAAAACAAAGCTGCTTCTAGAAAATACATTAAAAATTTTCTGACGAGTAACTAATATAAACTGTCTACACTTGGATTAAATAGAATCTGCTTTTTTCTCAGTTATATTAAATAGCTGCAATTTATTTACTGTTGTTACATTAAAATGTACATCATCATCCTTATATTTCACCATAAAGTTATATGTACTGTAAACTGAAACATTGGACGCCTATTTATGATTAGGATTGTTATTTGTGTGATGCAGGAAACAGAATCGTCGATTCTTGAATCTAATAATCAAATAATTAGTGGTAGTAGTGATTTATTTTGTAGTGGTGACGATGCTAAATTTCTTATTTTACGTCAACTGTAAACTTGTCTAAAACCTTTGCAACAGAATACAGATCCGCCCTTTGAATCGCAGACGAGGAGGCACGATAAGTAGAGAAACAATTTTTCTACCTTCAATGTGACTGTGCATACCACAATTCAATTGAAAATTATTGACTTATTCCTAACAAATATTATTTAACAATACATGTACTGAGATGTGAGCGTAAGAATGCTAATCTCTATAAAGAGGCCTCTTCAAGATATGCATTTATCTAGTTTATACAGTATTCTTTCTGCTGGCGTTTTCCGAATGAATTGTTTCTTTGTTTTATCTACCTTGGCCCAGAAGTTAATATTTCAAAACAACTTTCAGAGGTATACAGAATTTAATTAGCACACTTCAATACACTGAAGAATGGATAAAAGTGCGAAACATGTCAAATGGTCACCTTCTACATCTACATCTACAAGGATACTCTGCAAATAACATTTAAGTGCCTGGCAGAGGGTTCATCGAACCACCTTCGTAATTCTCTATTATTCCAATCTCATATAACACGCGGAGAGAATGAACACCTGTATCTTTCGGTACGAGCTCTGATTTTCCTTACTTTATTGTGGTGATCATTCATCCCTATGTAGGTCGGCGTCAACAAAATGTTTTCGCATTCGGAGGAGAAATCTTGGAATTTCGTGAGAAGATTCTGTCGCAACGAAAAACGCCTTCCTTTTAATGATGTCCAGCCCAAATCCTGTATCATTTCTGTGACACTCTCTCTCATACTTCGCGATAATACAAAACGTGCTGCCTTTCTTTGAACTTTTTCGCTATACTCCGTCAGTCCTATCCGGTAAGGATCCCAAACCGCGCAGCGGTATTCTAAAAGAGGACGGACAAGCGTAGCGTAGGCAGTCTCCTTAGTAGGTCTGTTACATTTTCTAAGTTTCCTGCCAATAAAACGTAGTCTTCGGCTAGCCTTCCCTACAACATTTGCTATGTGGTCCTTCCAATTTAAGTTGTTCGTAATTGTAATACCTAGGTATTTAGTTGAATTTACGGCTTTTAGATTAGACTGATTTATCGTCTAACAGAAGTTTAACGCGTTCCTTTTAGCACTCATGTGGATGACCTCACACTTTTCGTTATTTAGGGTGAATTTCCAATTTTCGCACCATTCAGATATCTTTTCTAAATCATTTTGCACTTTTTTATCTTCTGATGACTTTATTAGTCGATAAACGACAGCGTTATCTGCAAACAACCTAAGACGGCTGCTCAGAGTGTCTCCCAAATCGTTTATATAGATAAGGAACAGCAAATGGCCTATAACACTAACTTGGGGAACGCCAGAAATCACTTCTGTTTTACTCGATGACTTTCCGTTAGTTGCTACGAACTGTGACCTCTGTGACAGGAAATCACAAATCCGGTCACATAACTGAGACGTTATTCCTGCTTCACTGCTCCGAGGATATTTACTTCTACGTTACTCATGTTGGCAGCTGTTCTCGATTCGAATTCTGGAATATTTACTTCGCCTTCTTTTGTGAAGTCATTTCGGAAAGCTGTGTTTAGTAACTCTGCTTTGGAAGCACTGTCTTCGATAGCATATCCATTGCTATCGCGCAGAGAAGACGTTGATTGTTTCTTGCCGCTAACATGCTCAACATACGACCAGAATCTCTTGATTACCTTGTGTCACCGTACACACCATTTTAGTAAGCAATATGACAAGGAATTTATCACAGTGTTTTTGTTTAGTGCGATATTTATATGCTATACCAGCAATCCTCTGCCTGTTTCTTCTCTCATCAAGTTTCAGGCATTCACTGGCAGGGGATGGGGTAACACAGAATTTAGGAAAACAAAACAGGAGGAATACTACTACACTCCTGGAAATGGAAAAAAGAACACATTGACACCGGTGTGTCAGACCCACCATACTTGCTCCGGACACTGCGAGAGGGCTGTACAAGCAATGATCACACGCACGGCACAGCGGACACACCAGGAACCGCGGTGTTGGCCGTCGAATGGCGCTAGCTGCGCAGCATTTGTGCACCGCCGCCGTCAGTGTCAGCCAGTTTGCCGTGGCATACGGAGCTCCATCGCAGTCTTTAACACTGGTAGCATGCCGCGACAGCGTGGACGTGAACCGTATGTGCAGTTGACGGACTTTGAGCGAGGGCGTATAGTGGGCATGCGGGAGGCCGGGTGGACGTACCGCCGAATTGCTCAACACGTGGGGCGTGAGGTCTCCACAGTACATCGATGTTGTCGCCAGTGGTCGGCGGAAGGTGCACGTGCCCGTCGACCTGGGACCGGACCGCAGCGACGCACGGATGCACGCCAAGACCGTAGGACCCTACGCAGTGCCGTGGGGGACCGCACTGCCACTTCCCAGCAAATTAGGGACACTGTTGCTCCTGGGGTATCGGCGAGGACCATTCGCAACCGTCTCCATGAAGCTGGGCTACGGTCCCGCACACCGTTAGGCCGTCTTCCGCTCACGCCCCAACATCGTGCAGCCCGCCTCCAGTGGTGTCGCGACAGGCGTGAATGGAGGGACGAATGGAGACGTGTCGTCTTCAGCGATGAGAGTCGCTTCTGCCTTGGTGCCAATGATGGTCGTATGCGTGTTTGGCGCCGTGCAGGTGAGCGCCACAATCAGGACTGCATACGACCGAGGCACACAGGGCCAACACCCGGCATCATGGTGTGGGGAGCGATCTCCTACACTGGCCGTACACCACTGGTGATCGTCGAGGGGTCACTGAATAGTGCACGGTACATCCAAACCGTCATCGAACCCATCGTTCTACCATTCCTAGACCGGCAAGGGAACTTACTGTTCCAACAGGACAATGCACGTCCGCATGTATCCCGTGCCACCCAACGTGCTCTAGAAGGTGTAAGTCAACTACCCTGGCCAGCAAGATCTCCGGATCTGTCCCCCATTGAGCATGTTTGGGACTGGATGAAGCGTCGTCTCACGCGGTCTGCACGTCCAGCACGAACGCTGGTCCAACTGAGGCGCCAGGTGGAAATGGCATGGCAAGCCGTTCCACAGGACTACGATCGTCTCCATGGGAGAATAGCAGCCTGCATTGCTGCGAAAGGTGGATATACACTGTACTAGTGCCGACATTGTGCATGCTCTGTTGCCTGTGTCTATGTGCCTGTGGTTCTGTCAGTGTGATCATGTGATGTATCTGACCCCAGGAATGTGTCAATAAAGTTTCCCCTTCCTGGGACAATGAATTCACGGTGTTCTTATTTCAATTTCCAGGAGTGTATATTAAGTATGGGTGCCTGGGACCAGTTATATTGATTTTTGCAATCTCGCTGCTACCCTAATTACGGTAGAGGAGTCGTCTTGCAGTGTGAACTCTCGTTTCTACCTGCCTCTTATAAAATACGAAATGATAATTCATCATAGAGAAAGCTGGGATAAAATTATTAAACGCTGATATGTGAATGAAAAATTATTACCACTGAGTGTGCTGAGTACTGAGACGACCATTTTATCGAGGAATGATAAGAATACCTAAATCTGATAACATGTAAAAAGTTATCAGGTTATAATTCTACTTCTCCGTGCATCACGGAGAAGAAAAACTCACTAGTCCCAAACTTGGCTACTACCAATTCCTTACCTTTCATTACCATCTTCTTTGTATTCTGTTTGATGTACTACTGCAATAGATCCACAGAAGATGGAACACTACCTTATTAATACGGAACTGATGAGGAGTCGACGAGGCTTACTTAAGTCACTCAGAAAGTCATATTAAGCGTTTTTGAGGCGCTGAGGGAAATCCAAATGAGAAAGACCAGAACGATGTATCAACAGATTCCTTTTCTAACAACATTGCCTTTGTTTCGGCTACCACACCACTAGAGTTAATGCGATTTTTCTACCTTTTCACACATTATCAGACTAGTGTATTGAGATAACTTTAAACCACAAATAAAATTTAAACGCTAGATAGCGGGAAAAGATCGGATTGCTGAAAGACATAGGGTAAATCCGAAAGATATTGCGCACATTTTCAAAATCTCATATCTAAAGTATCATAGTGCAGTTTTAGTAAACCTCGATTTTTGTGCAAATAAACACATCAGTTGTCTATGACATACGTCTTTTTTTTTCAGTGTAACTTTTAAACATAATGTTTGACCTTGAAAACACCTTTACATTGCAGCGTCTGTCACATATGCTATGGATGATACGCCGCATTCTAAAACTGAAAAATCACGCTGTTTTATAAGCCAAAACCTGCGTTTATGTACTTAGAAACACATTTTTGGGCATAAATTTATTGTGGGGTGAAGAAAGACTATGAATTGTTGACAACATTTTTTTTAAATGTCTTATGTATCTATCTGAGTTGTTCACTGGTTTAGATAGCTAGTTTACGTACTGACAGTTGAAAACATTAAAACTGAGACATGTAATCCATTTAACTTTAGTTAATACACTCACATCTTTAGTTAATACACTCAATAAATCCTAGTGAAATATTAAATCAAAAATGTCAGTAAGATTTACAAACGTAGTTCATTTGGTATGTTTCTATTTTCTCTGCACAATCGACACAAAAAATGTACAGTTTTAGTGTAACCAAGACGTACATGTTGCACAACATAACCTGTTTAGGAATATATTCTTTGATTATTTTGTGTCATCATCCGGATAGTTTCTTTGATTGTTTTCTCTCGTCATCTAGTTTTCGGGATCGAAAATGTTGTGCATGCTAAGTCATTTGAACGAAAATACAAACAAATCAGAAATGTTTTCACTTACTTCAAAAACCAAAAAATGTGTGGCGTATGTACCAGATTTTGTAGCAGCATGTATCACCATCTGTAGGGGAGGACGCCGAACCTTATAAATTCATGACCTTGATGTTCAATATGGCCGCACTAGAATCAAAACACGTGCAATAGGACTTCCTGGTAATACGACTATTCAAGCATTTTGAAATATTTGCCTATTTAGCATACAATAAGAAGTAATTGTGACGCTGATAAAAGGTTGTGAAGGGATGTTTATAGACTTTCTCAGGTATTTCCCTAGTACACATGTAAAATTTTCTTTATCGAGCCATAAACTCTTTTATTATAGTGTGGTGTCCACTCAGGAACTGCAATGCCATTACGCACACGCAGTCGGTATTTGCCGAAACTACGAGGTGTGTGCAATTTGTACTGCATGCTGCGCCTCTCCCGGATTTACCCTACACTAAGTGTCAAAAACTGATGGGAAGGAAAAGGGACAGGGAATGATCCTCCACTGCCGAAGCCCAAGGTGATGCAATTTCTCTCTGTACAGTACTTGTAGAAATGGTTTCCTGAAACTCCACATTCAAATCAGTTGTGATCTGACTTACAGTAGACCCTCAGTAATCCAGTGTGGCTGTAAGTAAGTCACTTGACGTACGTTCGTCTAACGCACACTCCCGTGCGGGGTTCACATGCGTCTCTGCGACACTGAAGATCCTGACACTTTGGAACCCGTAATATCTGTGTAGTTTCCAGTGTGATGTCGTCCATGCGCCTTGCAAAGATTATCATCCCTCGTTGAAAGCTGGTTAACCCGCTACGTCCTGCCATATTCACTACACAACTCTGTAGCAGACTGTTCAGATGCAGTGTCGAGACTCACTTCATACGCTCCTGGAAATGGAAAAAAGAACACATTGACACCGGTGTGTCAGACCCACCATACTTGCTCCGGACACTGCGAGAGGGCTGTACAAGCAATGATCACACGCACGGCACAGCGGACACACCAGGAACCGGGGTGTTGGCCGTCGAATGGCGCTAGCTGCGCAGCATTTGTGCACCGCCGCCGTCAGCGTCAGCCAGTTTGCCGTGGCATACGGAGCTCCATCGCAGTCTTTAACACTGGTACCATGCCGCGACAGCGTGGACGTGAACCGTATGTGCAGTTGACGGACTTTGAGCGAGGGCGTATAGTGGGCATGCGGGAGGCCGGGTGGACGTACCACCGAATTGCTCAACACGTGGGGCGTGAGGTCTCCACAGTACATCGATGTTGTCGCCAGTGGTCGGCGGAAGGTGCACGTGCCCGTCGACCTGGGACCGGACCGCAGCGACGCACGGATGCACGCCAAGACCGTAGGATCCTACGCAGTGCCGTAGGGGACCGCACCGCCACTTCCCAGCAAATTAGGGACACTGTTGCTCCTGGGGTATCGGCGAGGACCATTCGCAACCGTCTCCATGAAGCTGGGCTACGGTCCCGCACACCGTTAGGCCGTCTTCCACTCACGCCCCAACATCGTGCAGCCCGCCTCCAGTGGTGTCGCGACAGGCGTGAATGGAGGGACGAATGGAGACGTGTCGTCTTCAGCGATGAGAGTCGCTTCTGCCTTGGTGCCAATGATGGTCGTATGCGTGTTTGGCGCCGTGCAGGTGAGCGCCACAATCAGGACTGCATACGACCGAGGCACACAGGGCCAACACCCGGCATCATGGTGTGGGGAGCGATCTCCTACACTGGCCGTACACCACTGGTGATCGTCGAGGGGACACTGAATAGTGCACGGTACATCCAAACCGTCATCGAACCCATCGTTCTACCATTCCTAGAATGGCAAGGGAACTTGCTGTTCCAACAGGACAATGCACGTCCGCATGTATCCCGTGCCACCCAACGTGCTCTAGAAGGTGTAAGTCAACTACCCTGGCCAGCAAGATCTCCGGATCTGTCCCCCATTGAGCATGTTTGGGACTGGATGAAGCGTCGTCTCACGCGGTCTGCACGTCCAGCACGAACGCTGGTCCAACTGAGGCGCCAGGTGGAAATGGCATGGCAAGCCGTTCCACAGGACTACGATCGTCTCCATGGGAGAATAGCAGCCTGCATTGCTGCGAAAGGTGGATATACACTGTACTAGTGCCGACATTGTGCATGCTCTGTTGCCTGTATCTATGTGCCTGTGGTTCTGTCAGTGTGATCATGTGATGTATCTGACCCCAGGAATGTGTCAATAAAGTTTCCCCTTCCTGGGACAATGAATTCACGGTGTTCTTATTTCAATGTCCAGGAGTGTAGGTCGCAACAGCCGCAGCATTCGGGCGACACATGCGGCACATCGTCTAATGGGACATGTTTTCCAGTGACTTTTGAACACTCAGTTTATTTAGTGCCATTGTTATATTTCTTGGACATTTCCCAAACGGATATACTGTCAAAGTTGTTGCTTGTGGAAGAAAGCTAGTTAGTGCCTGTATATCTTGAGTTACTTGCGTCTTGAGATTTAAGTGAGTACGAATACCAGGGTATAAAACAATCACCGAAACGTTGATATAACAATAAGACATTCATTCACAGCGTTTATGCTGAAAGACTAAAATATACAGCAGCGTTATTCATCGCCTTACAGCTCTTTAAATGTTTCGACAAAAATAGCGTGTACAACGGCGCACTGAAAAGTCCTACGAATTCTTTATTCTGTTCTCAATATCGGTTGATAAATAACATGTCATGCACATTACTCAGTCGAATTTACTACTTCGCTAACGTGAGATGTCACCTTCTGCCACTAGAGGATTCCGAATTGTAGCGTGTAACATGGCGGTGTGTAAAATATCTATGTCTGTGCGTGAGAAACAGGGTGTTATAATAGAGCTTCGAATTCGAGGGCTTCGACAACACATGGAGGCTTCTCCTTCAGCACAATAATGCCAGGACACACGCACTAATGCGACATCTGGAACTATACGACGCCTTGGCTTCGCTATCATCGGTCATCCTCCATACAGTCCCGACTTGTGTCCATCCAGTTCTCATCTGCTCCCAAAACTTAAAGAATACCTTCGAGGACTTCACTTTGATAGCGATGAAGCGATGCAAGAAGAGGTAAGGTTGTGACTCCGTCAACGATGTCAAATATCAGAGTGGCAGTATGAATAAATTGGTCCCTCGTTTGGAGCAATGTTCGTCGCCTGAGTGACTATTTTGAGAAATAAATACGTAGACATGAAGGATAAATTTGTAGAGTGTTAACAACGATTGTTTTATTTTAATAATAGCTTTAAGAATTATCACTTAAAAATTGGAGGCATTACTTTCCAACACTTCCTCCCTATAACAAAGCCAGTTTGGCTTCAATTTTCCGGAAAATATTTTGTTTGAACGGACAGAAAAAAACTATTTGCATCTTGTAAGCTCCCTATCCTAGTGTTGAAACGCGATTACTTCCGAAAATCAATGCTAATTGTGTCCTAAACTGACATGCTCTACTCTATGCAAAGCTCAGACCAAAGAATTAATGTAGTAAGTCAGTCTTGCTGCACCGTTAGGGAATATGACCTAGAGCAGGAGAGACCTACTTTGCACAACTTATTTACAATGGTTATAACAATATCAATTAATTGTTTTGCGTGAACCTAACAAACTGATATGCATTTGGATTGCCGGCCGCGGTGGTCTCGCGGTTCTAGGCGCTCAGTCCGGAACCGCGCGACTGCTACGGTCGTAGGTTCGAATCCTGCCTCGGGCATGGATGTGTGTGATGTCCTTAGGTTAGTTAGTTTTAAGTAGTTCTAAGTTCTAGGGGGCTGATGACCGCAGCTGTTAAGTCGCATAGTGCTCGGAGCCATTTGAACCATTTTTTTGCATTTGGATTCACATCAGTTACGTGTGAGCAAATGTGTTTGTAGCTCAGTTGTGTATGAGAGGCCGTTGAGCACAGTTCAAAAATAAAAGATGTGCCGTAGTCATATTTTATATAAAATGATGAACTCCAGCTCCATCTGCGCCGGCAGCGACTGACTTATCTTCTGTTCTGAAAAAGGATCCACAGAAGGACATAGAATATTGCACACAGTATTTGTTGATCGTAAGAAGGGCTCAAGCAAATGGCTGTCTTTCGTTAAAACGTATAAGTAACTATGTCGGTTCAGCTTTCTGTAATTGAGTTTCTAGCCGCGCGAGAGCTAGTCCACACATGGAGCACACTATCCTTCAGCATGACAATCCCAGACCACTCACGAACGCTCCGATATCTGAAACAATTTGATGGCTTAAGTTCACTGCTATCGATCAACTTGGCCGTATCTGTTTCCAGAACGTAAAGAACACCGTCAAGGAATCCATTTTGACAGTGAGGGAGCGTTGAAAGCTATGGTGAAGCTGTGGCTCCGTCGACAAAGTCAGACATTCACACTGACAATATCGACAAACTGGTTTCTCAAATGGTTCAAATGGCTCTGAGCACTATGGGACTCAACTTCTCAGGTCATTAGTCCCCTAGAACTTAGAACTAGTTAAACCTAACTAACCTAAGGACATCACACACATCCATGCCCGAGCCAGGATTCGAACCTGCGACCGTAGCGGTCTCGCGGTTCCAGACTGCAGCGCCTAGAACCGCACGGCCACTTCGGCCGGCAAAAACTGGTTTCTCGTTGGGAGAAGTGTGTTCGTCGTGGGCATAGCTGTGTTGAGAAACAAATAAGTAGGCATGAAGAATGAATATATAGAATGTTAATAAATTTTGTTTTATTTAAAAAACTGTAAGAGCTTTTACATAAAAAAAACTCGGAGGCATTGCCTTTTAGTAAAGGCATTATCATTCAGTAAGTCCGCGTAATAGTAAGCGATCGTAATTTGTCTCCTCTGATGACTATATTTAATGTAACTGTTGACGTCTTGGCCAGCACTCGTAGATTATGCTATAAGAATTTTGTTTGCTCTTATGAATGCACTTTGCTAAGGGAAGTTTATTAATTTTAAGTCCCCGAATACTTCCTCTGGACCAGAAACCAGACGGTCAACTTAACACATAGCTCGGCCAGAATAAAACGAAAACAAATTTAGAGGAACATCAGATACGTTTCGTGCAAGATTCGTTATATGGCCTTCTTCAGCTGCTGATGTTTCTAAGCTCCCTGAATGTTTACTAAAAATAGCAGCATTACGATTACGTAGACGATTTTGACCTCTGATAGCCGATGAGGTGTAATGTTTGTCTTTAAAGAATCCTTATAGTTTAATTGTCAACTATTACCAGTGAGAGACTGGCTACATACTTGGGTAATACTGATTGTATACTTAATGACTATCGTTATGTAGTACTCTTTGATGTCTAGACGTGAAGGAAATATGATAGGCGAAACATACAGTTACAAGTAGCTTCGATAATCTTTCTTCCCAGAATTCTCTCTCACTGTCGGTTTAGAAACGGTTATTCTGTCCTTCCAAAAACAAGTCAAGTTGCTTTACGTTTTATCGCTAGCTCCTTAATCTGAATACTAAACGAAATCTGTGCAAGACACGCGTCCCCAATGCCAGTACCAACAAATAAGAGGGGAGTTCAATAAATAATGCAATACATTTTTTTCCGAAAGCAGATTGGTTTTATTCAGGATTCCAATACACCATATTATTATCCACATTTCTCATATTATTGAAAATAATCTGCTTTCGCTCCGAAGGACTTACACTACCGTACTGGGAAGGCCTACTTTCCGGCAAGGTACCACTCTACTGGTTGTCGTTGGAACCAATGCCTTTATTCGTAAGTAAACTCCCCATCATCCACGTACTGCTTTTCGTGGAGTGAATCCTTCATTGGGCCAGACATATGAAAGACGGAAGATGAGGGATCCTGGCTGTAGGATAGATGAGGAAGAATAGTTAAGTGAAGTTTTCTGAGCTCCTCTTGGGTGCCCAGAGCTATATGAGGACTTGCGTGATCACGGAGAAGAAGTTTGCTTGCATTTTTGTAACCACGAACACGCTGAAGTCGTTTCTTCAATTTCCTGAGGACATCGCAATACACTTCAGAGTTGATCGTTACACCACGACAGAGGACATCAAACAGAGTAACCCTTTCATAGTCGCAGAAGACCGTCGCCGTGTCTTTACCTGCTGAGGGTTCGGCTTAGAATTTTTTCTTCGGAGGAGAAGGTGATGTGGCGCCACTCCATGGGATACCGGCCGGCACGCGGAAGGCCGGACAAGTTTGCACGACCTCGTGGCAATGATGACAAAAGCTTCGCCCAACGACTCACCGTGCATTTGTTCACTGCAAGAACTCCATATACATTGTGCTAGCGCCTATGAATATCTTCGATGCTGCGGTTTTCCGACAAAAGAAAGTCAATGGCTGCTTTCTGCTTTGAACGCAGCTCGGTTACTGTTTTGAAGGAATTTACAGCGCCGCCATCTATCAAAAATTCATCAAACTATAGCGGCTGAAGCAGGAATATTCCATGATGTCTCGCAACAGATTCCATATTTTTTCAGTTGGCCGAGAAAAAGAGTGATGCATTATTTATTTAACTCCCCTAAGAAAATACGCTCTTCAGACGGGAAGGTAGCTTTCATATCCTCAGCAACAAATTACGAAACGCACAGGGTTCTAGGTGAGAGCAGCCAGACGCTCTCTGCCTGTGACGGAGCTGAGTTCCTCCAGTGGAAGAGTGGCCTGCCTAGTGACTAGTCAGTCCAGGGAGATGTCGGCCACGCGGGCCGCGCTTTTCCTCTTAAGCATTCCATGTCGGCGGCGCACTCGTCTGATCCTTGCGGACGGGAGCATGGTGCCGGTACTTCCAAAGAGAGCACTCCGGCCTCCGAGCTTCCTCTTCTTCGGTTCCGTGTCTGGAGCGGCAGGAAATACTTCAGACGCCGCGGACGGAGGACGCCGTATCTGACGAGGACAGGCCAGGCCACGCTGACAATGCGACAGTTGTCGGCACTGACTGGGGCATCCCGTGCGTGCAACAGCTCGCTCTGACCCCCCATGACGTTCGTGGCCAAGCAATGGTTTATATGTATCGCATATAAATGTTTCCATTTAAATGGCGTCTGCTAAAAGAGAAAATTTATATCGATCATAAGTATCTGACTAAATCCGAGCGCGGTTCGACAGACAGAGATACATGCATTGCCCGGTGATATAATATAACGCCATTTTAGATGTGTTCCGTTGTGGTCCGATTAATAAAAAAACCTCTGTAGGCTACTAATGGCCAGTTGCTATCCTTGGAGTAGAGAATAAAAAATTGAATCACAGATACAATTACTTGTACATGGACTAACAGTGCCATACGACTTGAAAAGAACTCGGCAGACGCAGATTTGTCGTTTCGCAACGTGACTTAACATACCTTTATGAAACTAACGCTAAAATACAGCTGTGACTCCTCAAAGACGTTGTAATGAGGGAGTAAAAGTTAATAATCCACATTAAATTTGAGCATAAAATCTTTATTGATTATTACTTTAGAAAAAGCATGAGATTAGTTCAAAGGGTTCAAATGGCTCTGAGCACTATGGAACTTAACGTCTGAGGTCATCAGTCCCCTATACTTAGAACTACTTAAACCTAAGTAACCTAAGGACATCACACACCCATGTCCGAGGCAGGATTCTCACCCGCGACCGTAACAGCAGCGCGGTTCCGGTCTGAAGCGCCTAGAACTGTTCGGCCACAGCGGCCGGCCATGAGATTAGTCTGATCAATATAAATTTATTGACCAATATAAATATATTGGAGCACTCAACTAAACTTCTGGTTTATTACAATAATTACTAAAACAAACCAATGGCTAAAGTGATACAACAACTAGGACTTCTACATTTAATAAAGTTACATTTGACTCGCTTCCTGAAATGGCAATACCAAGAAAAATACAGAAATATTTCCCATCTGTTCCGTGAATGAAAACAGTGATTCATTAACTTCCTACCAAGAGGTTAAATATTGGACGCGAACGTAACGAGTGATGACTATTGAATACAGCCTAATCTTCACTCTGCCGCGGGGTTCATCATAAAACGTTGTAAATCACCCTGCCACTAGATACAGGCCAAGCCGTAAGAAAACGAAAGCAGTAATACCTTGCCTAGGATCGCTGAGAAGGTTGCATAGAGACGAGCAACATGTGCTTGTTAAAATCAGTTCAAAAAACTAATACTACATCCGGTCTCAATAACAGTATCTTGCACTTCTTCTCTTCCAGCTGAGTGGCAACAAAATGATCAGAGCACAGTTTGTCTGATACGAACAACTTCCAACCGGCCTCTTCCGGCTCAGCACTGTCTGCTCGCATCAGCTCACAATAACATGCATTTCTCGGTCCGTCAGCACCGTTTACCTCATAATAATGAGCACTTAACTACATCGCAAGCCCACTAAGAACTGTGAAAATCTGTTTCTGTGCAACTGAATCTTTACAATTGCCAGACTGTAACTGTCCCTTACAATGCGCTCACGTGGCACCATCACGCCTTAGCCGTTCGTGGCTTGGATACTCGTCCCAAAACAGTTCTCCCCACGTAGTAGCTAGATACTGAAAACGACCAGCAGCACGGGATAGCCGCGCGTTCAGGGGTGCCTTGTCACAGTTCGGGCGGCTCCTCCCGCCGGAGGTTCGAGTCATGGGCGTGTGTATCGTCCTTAGCGTAAGTTAGATTAAGTGATTTGTAAGCCTAGGGACTGATGACGTTAGCAGGTCGGTTCCATAGGAATTTACACAAATTCCAATTTCGAAATCGACCAGCGAGTGGTCGGAAAATATACCAAAGAACTCTCGTCCAATCGACATGCAAAAATACGCAATCGGAATGAATGTGGCTAAATCGACAGACACCTCTCTCGTTATTATATCAGAAAAAATGATTAATACTTGCTTCGCAGTTTCGGCGTTACCTTTGTCGATAGCTATTTGATGCTGAAACGATGCTGCTAGCTTTCGAAAGAATACGTGTAGTGAGAACAGAGGTCATGATACCTTTAACAACATTTTCGAGCCTCTGAAGTTGATTTGTTAGACCTGTTTGAAGTACAGAAACAAAACTGGAGTTACTCCGAGGAAACATCCAGATAACAAACTGCATTTTTGACTGAAAAACAATTCAGAAAAGTTGAGAATAGAAGCTTGTGAAAAGAGATGTTACAGGAGAATTGTGAATATTGAGTGGGGAGGTCGGAAACTAATGAGGAGTTGCTGAATCGAATTAGGGAGAAAATAAAATTATGGCACAACCTGAGATGTCGTAAGTCATCAGGAAACAGCTGTTTGGTAATCAAGGGGAGTGTAAAGGGTAAACACTTCATAGGAGAGCCAATGCTTTATACACAAAGTACGTTAGAATGGATCGAGGTGGCGGTAGCTTGCGGAAAATTGACTCGATCCGCTATGACGAAACGTTTTTAATGAGTGCTCGCTCATCCCTGTAAGTTGTTATTTACAATTTTTATTAATCTTTCAGTATTCGTGATACTTACCGATTTTTGAGGTTACTATAACTATTCCGTCTAGTGACTTGAAATACAGATCGATCTTTCAGAAGGTGCGTATTGCTGACCACAGTCCACTACCGCATCGCTCCTCACCGTAAGTTACATAGTTTTCACGTAATGCGCGAAAAAACAAACAATGCCCCAAGCTGCATTCCACGTGGCCGCCCGGCGGCAGAGACATCACACCAACCGTTGAAAATCTCGTGCGGGCGCGCCATGCGCTTCCGTGAATCGCGCACCATGTCGCGCAGTCGCTCTCCACAAAGAAATCCTTGCATACTAGACCTATTCATCTAGTAACGGGGTTTTTACCGTCACAAGTACTCCGCGTGTTTGTCGTAGAAGAATAGTTAAAATTTCACTAAATATAACTTCCAAGAAAAGTTTTGAAGTATTGGGCTTGAAGACTGATATTATTGAAATATCAGTACGGTATTACCGTTACCATCAAAAAGTGTGATGACTGGTAATAGTTACTGGCTAGTAGACTTGGGGGGCCAGAACAAGGTTTAATTCTTGTGCAGGTTTAGAAGTAACAGTGTCTGGTTTTGAAGTAATAGTGTTTATAATTTCATGTCTATATAGTTAATAGTGCTTCTATGTCAAACAAGTTGATCAGGGAACGGACTGGAGTTGAAGACGTAATTGTGAGCGTAATAAAATGCAAATGTATATTGACGGGACAATCTGTCTCTTGAATGGCTGTTAGATGAATCGAGGAAATTCTTCTTACGTTTTCAAGAGCTAAGGTAATTGAAGGTAAGTTGACGACATCGGAACACGAGGAGGAGCAGCATACCTGCGTTTAAGTTAAATATCGTGATGCTTCATAAAGACTATAGAAGACGTCTGTTCAGCAATAAACATTAAATAGCTCATCACTCTGACGATGAATAAGGTTATTAAGTGCAGAATGGTTGAAAAAGGTGTTCTAGTAGGTCATGAAGTTGAATGCTGTTCAGTTGCACCAACGGATTTTTAGCCACAATAAATCTTAGCCTGCTACATGTCTTTGTCGACAAGAAATATAGACTCGAACCAACGGGCTGCTGTCAGCCTACGTTTACGTTTGTTAACAGTAAACAGCCGGTGCAAAGTAAAAATAAGTGACGTACGTGAATAAAAAGATTTTCCTATTTTAAGCATAACTGTTCGTATGAAACAGAATACCAATTCAGTATGGGCACATACGATGAAGATATTTGTCGTTACCATTTGATATATAACATTTTGTCATTAACCTAAAGAAGTTTGGTAAGATGACAGAAAACCGGTATCACATAGTACGAACAAGCGTATGAAGAATTTAATATTTTAGTGAGGTGACTTGCTACAGCTGTCCGTACTTAAAGAACCGCATTGTAGTCATCAGCTGCACAAATTATTCTTTATTCTTTACCGGTTTCGGTTGTAGCGACCATCGTCACAGGAAGGAAAAACAGTACAGCAGATGAATAAGAAATTCATCTTTCCCTTTACAGAAATGAAAGTTCTCGAAATTGTAACACGTTTACAAAACCATACGTAGTACACCATGACTCTAAACGACATAAACTGGCCTCACAAAAACTCAGAACCAAGTATGAGAGAAGGAACCTCAGTTTAACCTCACGCCGTTTTTTTCATACTCGGTTGTGAGTTATTGTGAGACTGGTGTTATGTTGTTTAGAGTCACGGTGTATTATACATGGTTATGCAAACATATCGTAGCTTTGAAGACTTTAAAATCATCTAAAGGCATGGTGAACCGATCAATGAGATGTACTGTTTTCTCTTCCTGTAATGATGGTCGCTACAAGCGAAACCGATGGAAAATAAAGAGTAATTCATACAGCTGATGACTAAAATGTAGTTTTTCATACTAAGAATGTTTGTCCATGTATGGGTTCCTTCCCAAAGAAAGGTGCGGCGCTTAAGAGGTCTCAAAACTATCACTGTGAAATTTCGATGACAAAAGTGTGTTCTACATTGAGTGTAAAATGCTAATAATTTTGTATCTGTTGAGGATTGTGGGTAGCAGTTATACTGAAACTGCATCTGATCATCATGAATACCACTGATAGGTGAGTGGTGTATTTGGCTGCATGTTGGCATGTCATGTTCAAGAGGATGTGATTAAGGCTATGTGAGATGGTGAAAACGTGACATTTAATATGCTATTTGTGTTAGCAGCACTCACGAAGCGAAAAGAAGAAAGTTCTCAGTTCATCATTCTGAGGCGTAGGAGTTCTGCGTCACGTGAGTTTAAAAATAACGGCAAGATTTAGAATGAAACCATAGGCTGTAATACTAGGCTAATTATGATTGACAGGTAACAGTGTATAAAGTAAACCATTTAGTAGGAAGGGCAATTATATTTATATGTATAGCAACAGGAAAGAGTAAGATTTAGGGCAATAATTCGGAGAGAATAACAAAAGTATTGAGTATGAACCTCGTGAAACGTCCCCTTTGAACAATTATACAAGACTGTGCTTAAACTGACATAAAATATTTTTAACGCAATGCAATCTGACTTTCAAAATTCCCTACAAAAGAATGGCCCTGACTAACATTAAACTATACCTTTCACAAATCACTTACCTCACAAAAATCTTCGCTGCTCAAGCTACTGCAATACAGCAGGCGCCACTACTGCCAGCTAAATAAAAGATTCAAACTATGGAAGGCACTAACTACTGATAGGGATAGTTAGCAAATGAAAAATATTAATAGAGAACAAACAATGTATTTACCGTAATATCATAATGTATAAATATAGCAGTTCATGACAAATTACAAATCTCCGCCATCTCTCTCTCCACATCCACCACTGCTGGCGGCTCACCTCCAACTGCGCAACGCTACGCGCTGTTCACATCCAGCTGCCGCTGCCCAACACTACAATGGCGAGTATTACAACAATGCAAAGCAGCCACAGACTGCACACAGCACAGCCAGTGATTTTCATACAGAGGTGGCGTTCCCATAAAAAAACCTAAACAGCCTACTTACATAGCCCCCATGCTCCCCACAAAAATTTTTACAAATTGGATTGGGCAGTGGCCAATACAGATTTGAAAAAAATTTTTCATAATTACAATAACAAAGAAATCAAATGCACACACTTATTGATACAATGTTGGTCAAAAGCTAAAATTTTCTCACAGTCCATAAAGACAGTCCTGATCATTCATTACGGTAAAATATAGTGTTTTTCTCAAAGTCTGAGCAGTAGAAGAAAATGCACACGGAAGTAGTGGATTTCCATGCAGTCTTGAAGAAGTAGTGTTGTCCTTCCAACGGAAAAACAGTGCTGACTCTTGACATGCAGACAGGTAATGCTCCACAACAGAGCAAACCCACAGCAGCGTCATTCGACGTTTTGAAGAATATTGGTAGGTAGGTCATCACAGAACAGACCCACTGTAGTCCTGGTAGAGATTACGGTATTGATGGGCCACCAGAGGTGCAGACCCACTGCAGGCCTTGTAGAAATAATGGTACTGGTGAGTCAGCAAAGGTGTAGACCCACTGTAGTCCTTGTAGAAATGGCCAGCAGCCATCTGTTGCGACTGTGCAGGTGCACAATCACCATCGAAGAGTCTTGCAGAGAATATAGCAAGTTCATAAACCACCACTTGTGCACTCACAACGTTTTTGGAATTGTCCTTAGAACCAGCAATGCTGTTATCCAGTCCCTTGCAGAATTATTAACACACGTGCAAACACGAACAGTCCCTACTTCTCACATATTGTCCATATACTATGACCAACAGAAACATGTGCAGTGAAATGTAACTTAATTTGAAGAACTGGTAACAATTACAATTTGGTAACATAAAAATACAATAACAAAGGTACAAAATACATCATTAAAAACATAATAATACAGATAACATCTGTAGTACAGGCTGTACAAAAGAATCGAACTAACATATACATCAGTGGAATTATGACATGAGTACATACATAAAAGATCACAATAACTTTTGAAACATCAACTTCACACATGAGCATTAAAACAAAACAGAATTAATAATGTCTAACATCTTTACAAAGTAAATAACATATTATTAATGCCAATTATATTCGAGGATAACAGTATTCCTCATCATAGTGAATGTAGCTTAATATTAAAAGAAGAAAAAAATTCTATGAAACTACACAGAGACAGGAAGAAAACAAATACTCAAGGGTACACAAACACATGGTGGGATAACACCAATAGGAAAGGACAGGGTTCGTTTTCAGTGTAACATTTGGTACTGCAGTCCAACCCAAAACTTCATATATCTTTCCTCTTATTTCATCCTTTGTTTCCACCAAAAAAATTCTATCTAAGCATGCTTTCTGTATTTATATGTTCACACATTTCTTACCTCAACATTTATTTCTAAGAAAATCCTACCTAAACCTGTTTTCTCAATGCATTTCTTCCAATTCATCGTAACTCATTCTCTTAGAGGCTACTCCCTCTTAAGCTAACTTAAATCTACTGAGCTCAGATGCTAAACTAAGGGACGAGGCAATGCAGCAGCACAAAATAAGTAACACAAACAGCAATGACCAAAAAATTGGAAAATTGCAAAGCAAGCTACAGTAAATCTAAATTAACAGATAAAATGCAAAATTACAACTAATATGAACCAATGTGCAGCAACATGAAAAATCAATGAGTAGTAAAATTGGCTTAGCAGAGTAACACAAATTAAAGTTCAGTAGCACTATGCCTGGCAAACAGCAGCTTATATCTAAACATGACATAGCTCAAGCAGAAAAAATATTACAGTGAAGATAACAATGCAGATAAGGGAAATGTATAATCACATCTTAATGTCTAAGTAATTAAAGTGGTGCACCACAACAACTGATTGTAAAAAGAAATATTACCATGTACTTGAAAAGAAAACTATGTGTTACTGTTACTAGTTCCTTCTTATTGTTCTTTCCTTTCCAAGTGCTCCTTTTTTAAAGAATGTGGATCATAAAATAATTATTTAATAGATCTGTTGACAGAAAGTGTTCACATTAGCAAATGCATTTCATTTTATAAAAGCAATGCTGTAACACAGCTGGAAACCAGATATCAAATGAAATAAGCAATTACGCAAACCAAAGCATAAAAACATCATTCAATAGCTATGTGGCATTTCGTAAGTCAGTAGCTCTCAATTCTCGTAGAAAGGCGCTTGTCATAATCAGGTGTGCAGATGTAAAAATATTTCTCGTCATTTCATTAGGCATTTCAGTAAATATCAGAAAGTACGATATGTTTCCAAGTAATTAGCGTGTCGGATTTGCGATGCTTTCTCTAAAGGAATGACAATGGCCAGGATAATGGCCTCCCTTTTTTTTTTTTTTTCTTCCTGTGCTCTGAAAGGCACGCGTTAATGGCTTTTTCTCCAGGCGTCTGACACAGCTGGGTGCCCACGACGCATTACGTGCAGGTGGTCACTTAACTTTCTTACGGAAATATTTACCGCTACAGTGACAGTCTCATATAAAAATATTTCACAGGTCAAGAATTTGCGTTACAAATCTGTAGAAACAAAATGCTATTGATATAACAGTGTCCAAAAAAATTTTCGTCTGCATTGCAATACATTCACGCATATACACACACATTTCATAACTCTTAAAGTACGTTTCTTGGTTTCCAACATCCTTTTCATAAATCAGAGTCCCTAAACACTACTCATTATTCCTTACCTCATTATACATATACATATTCGTCGACACTTCTTCAATATTTCATCGTGAGAAATACGTAGCATAATAAACATTCCTCAACAACATAATACACATCGTCGTCGTAATAATAACATCATAACACTTCAGTCAAATCTCAAAATCGTCGTAACTTCCTCCAATAATTTCTAAGCCTAAAAAAATTCTCTGCTCATGTCAAAAGTGTCATCTGCCTCAAACGTACTTTAAAAATCATGATCTCATACCAAATACATCATTCAAAGCTCTCATAGTATCACAATGATTCCGAAAAAATATGAACAGTTTACAATTCACAGACAAAATACAGTTTCATAAGTGTGAAGTTATCCAGCTGTGTAATTACGTAAACATCTGTCACTGACGTAGTAAAAAAAATGTTTGTCTCTCTCAGTTAAATGATCAGATAGCTGTGTAATTTGTGTGTTAGAGAAATATGGTACCGATGTGTAAAGTTGTATAAGCAAATACCATATTAGCTAGGGTTCCTTGTGGTTGCCACACACATGGTACACAAAGTAAGCGTGTACCCCCCTGAGGATTAATGTAATTATACCCTCAGGTGTTACAGATTACACCAATGGAATGAAATATATCACGGAAAACTTTCTTTGTAATTCAAAAATCTTTAAAAATAAATGTTTTAAGTATAAAATTGATCACTGAAATGCGTGTCCTGTAGCGCTAAATGTGCATCTTGTTGTAAGATAATCTCTGTGGAAGTGTCGTAGTTATTTTCCTCCGAAAGCTAAGTTCTGCAGAAGCCAATGTACTTACCTCATGATAAACAAAAGTGAAATGCTTTGCGTATAGATATCGTAGTTATTATGCTTATTGGCGTGATGAAGAAAGTACTGTACAGTAACGTAATGTTGTGCCACGAAAAAGGCTGTCTCATTGTTGCTATACCACAAAAGTTACTACTAAAACATGTTTTTCTTTCCAGAAGAATTCAGAAAACTGTGCAGATATGAAACAGATACACCGCAAAAGCAACATTGTAAATTGTCACTCATTAGTAGCGTCGTGATAAAAATCGTGTAGCTGTCACATAAACTAACCTCTGTGTCATCTGGTATCTCTCAGAAAGCACTTTAAATTCAGAATGTATTTTCAAATAAACCAAAATGTTGCATTAAAATCTCATTAGCAGTACTGGTAAATGTTCTAAGTATGTGAGCCTTATAGTCGTTACGTAATCGTGCAACAAACAAGCAAGAATGTACACACACAATAACACTGTGACGTCTGTTTACTATAACAATGCATTCGTCATTTCTGTTTAAATAAGTTCTCTTGGTTCTTGATTGGATATTTAACTTCAAACATTGTTGCATGTTAACAGATTCTAAGTCTGACAAAGCATATTAGTAATGTGAAGCGAAAAATTTTATGACAAAGACTAAGTTAAAAAGCAGATTATCTTTCAATAAACGGTTTTACATGTGAAATGTGGTGTAAACCTTTACTCTTTCTAGTACGCAGACTTTCAACTGCAAAGCAATTGTCATGTTTTACACGTCGGTAAGGAATGCTAAATCTTTTCTCAAGGTTCGCGTCTTTGTTATTTTTCTCTGAGCCAGCCGGCGCACGCGGCTGCCTGCGGTGCGAGTCATTGTCTGTCTCTTTGTTGGCGCGCGTCGTTATTGGGATTAGGAGACCTAACTTCTACAAATTCGCCTTGCCGAGAGGGCCCAGCCGTGTTAGAATCCCGCCAGTTCTGATGAAATTGACGTCTGTCGTTATGATCATATCGTCTGTCGTCATGTCGGTAGATTCCGTAGTTTCTTCCTTGTCCGTCACGTGGTGGAGAATTTCTCCCTGAATCGTAACTGTGCGCCGAACTGTTGCGTCTGAAGTTATTCTGCCTCCCTTGATAATAATTGTTTTGGTTCCCATATTGTCTGTTTCTCTGATTGTCTCTGTAATAGTCATTACTACGGAAATGCGATCTTTCTCTGTAACTATTATTACTCTGCCAGCGGTTGTCATATGGATGGTGTCTGTTTTGGTCACGATTTGCGTTGTAAGAATAGCCTTTTCGTGTCCAGTTATTGTTTCTGTCATCACGGAATTGTGACGTATGTGACCTGTAATTGTTGTGCTCCTGCTTTCCGCGATTGTCTGTGTCAATTTCAAGTTCTTGTAACCACCCCTGAAAAGCCTCAATGTCTTCTTTGCAACGTCCTGCTAAAATAATATGTCATAAATGTTCAGGCAATTTGAGTAAGCAAATGCGGATGAGTTCTGAGGGGCTGTATGGGTTTGAAAGATACTGATTCTTATGCAGCATGTCTTCAAAATATTTCACAAGACTGGAGAATTCAGATTGTTCGAAATGTTTCATCATTATGATGCTATGTTTTACACGGTCTTGTGTGGCTTGAGACCAATATGCTGAGAGGAAGGCATGGTAAAACTCTCCTTCACTGTGGCAATCGTGAATGACCGACCGCATTCTTACAGCTGGTTCATTCTCTAAGTAGCCACACATAAATTCTAATCTGTGTTCCAACGACCAGTTGGGAGGAAAACAATGAGAGAATTGATGGGGCCATGCTTGTGGATGAATGTCGTTGCCAGAATTCTTAAATGTTTTGAATTTACGTGTAGTAATGAACAGCTTATAGTCAAAATCATCATGTCGGCGAGTCGCATGTCGGTCATTGTTGCGTCGCTTCGGCGGTTCCAACTCAAAATTCGGTGCACATTGCCAATTTCTTTCATAACTTCCGAAATGCCCTGTGTTATTATTTTGTGGCTGTTCCGTATTTCTATGTCCCTCTTCCCGTATTGGAGCGCGAGTGTCCTCTGAAATACGTAATTCTTGTATTACCTGTGTCAGCTGATCTTGTACTTCCCGGATTTCTCTTTGGTGTTGTGTATTAATTTGATTCTGATTTTGTTTGAATTTCCTAATTTGTTCATACTCTTCTGTGTCAGTGAAGGCTACAGGTGTTGTGTCATTCAGATCATCATCTACCTTTGTAGATAAGTTAGTGAACTGATCTGAAAGTTCGGCTACTTTATCCGATAGTGTACTTATTTCCTCAGTGTGTTTTTCTGAACCAAGTTTCAGAGTATCTACTGTGTCCTTTAAGTTTTCCTGAGTTTTTGCAAGTTGCGTAACCGAATTGGTAGATGCAACTGAGTCAAATTTAGCTTGCAAGGTCTCATGATTTTCATGAACAATAGTTTGCAGTTCTTTTATGGCTGCTTCGTGATTCCGTAATGCATTTTCATGCCGCGAAAAAATAGGTTGAAAATGCTCACAAATTTGAGTTTTTATGTCATTACAGACTTTTTGACATTTCGATTCAATGTTATGTAACTCAGTAGTTAAATCTTCACGTGTTTGTTCAAGAGTTTGTTCCAATGAGTCTAACTTTTTAATATTTTGTTCCACTGTGTCTAACTTTAGAAGATTTTGTCCCATTTGTTTCTGATTTTGTTCAAGCGTTGTGTCTAACTTTTGTAGCTTTTGTCCCATTTGTTGCATTAACTGTAATAACAATGCACTGGTGTCTGAAACATGTTCCTCAGTGCTTTTCGGCAGTGAATTTGCACCGGCAACATTCACATTTTGACAAGCGGAAAATGTGTCTTGACTCATTTGAGAAAACGGTGAGGACGCAAAACCTGAATCTACAGCATTTGCAAAATTGTGTCCTGTCATTTCCGATTCCTGAGGCGAGCTGTTGCCGACCGATCGATCGATAATGCGTCCCTCTTCACTAATTGTTTCACTGTCCACGCCATTGTTTGCCGCCCGCTCCATTTCCCTATGCACAGTTACCAAATTACTACTTTGAATGTCTGTTAATTCATTACTCTGCGGCGCTAACACACTGCTTTCGTCTTCACTGTCATTTCTCAGTTTACTTTGGAGCCTAGTATTACGTTTCTCACACGCCATAATAGTCACAATATTTCACACGATAACACAGAAAAGCACAATTTGAGGAGCAAAATAAAATAACATAGCAATGGAAATAATGTCTACTTAATTGCCAGCGCAGCTGCGAAATACTTGGTGCAAATCTACATGCATGCCACAACTGTTTTACTGTACAACAATGAAAGGCTACAACTACAAAGGAGATTCTCTCTACAATTACGTGCTAGCAATAAACAAAATCTACACTAATTACACAAACTACAAGAAAAATCAGAAGATTCCAGTGAGGTATCCTGGCAGTGTCGCCATATGAAACGTCCCCTTTGAACAATTATACAAGACTGTGCTTAAACTGACATAAAATATTTTTAGTGCAACGCAATCTGACTTTCAAAATTCCCTACAAAAGAATGGCCCTGACTAACATTAAACTATACCTTTCACAAATCACTTACCTCACAAAAATCTTCGCTGCTCAAGCTACTGCAATACAGCGAGCGCCACTACTGCCAGCTAAATAAAAGATTCAAACTACTGAAGGCACTAACTACTGATAGGGATAGTTAGCAAATGAAAGATATTAATAGAGAACAAACAATGTATTTACCTTGATATCATCATGTATAAATATAGCAGTTCATGACAAATTACAAACCTCCGCCATCTCTCTCCCCACATCCACCACTGCTGGCGGCTCACCTCCAACTGCGCAACGCTACGCGCTGTTCACAGCCAGCTGCCTAACACTACAATGGCGAGTATTACAACAATGCAAAGCAGCCACAGACTGCACACAGCACAGCTAGTGATTTTCATACAGAGGTGGCGTTACCAATAAGAAATCCTAAACAGCCTACTTACACCTTTTCTGCATGCAAGAATTAAATAACAGCACTATTCTTGTAACGTTGGTCGTATGGAGACGCCATTTTGACGGTGTACTACGCCTATACCATCTGCCAGAACGGTTCGAAACCTCACCGGCGCACAGAACAAACACCAAATGTGAAGCACCAACAAGGATGTTTGCCTATGTGGTTTAAAAATAAATGTTGGTATTTACATATTGAACGACCCTCGTAATATAACACGTACATTCAGTTTTACTTTCACAGTGAAAAGTAAAGTTCGCTAATTTAAAATGTCCCACACACTAAATCTGTATATATCTAAGTTGTAAGTAACCATACGAGAAACCGGCTAAAATCATAATGGAATAACATATGGAATAAAAACAGCGACCAGTTGCGGGAGGGAGTAACCAAAATCTGTTGACCTAGGTTTCAACCGATATAAATGGGCCTTCTTCAGAAGTCTTACAGAGATAAATTCAACACTCAAGAAATTAGGATTTTATAAAAACACAACATACATACAGTGGAGGTTATTACAATATGCAACAAAAATGTAATAAGTAAATAAGGAGTGATGTAACCGTATATTTTCCATTACATTCCGTAAGGGCTAGTTTATAGTGTTATTGACATTGTTTTAAACGTTCAATGTGTAGTGTGTCACTCCTAACAGTCGTCAGGTGCATATTCTCTGGTGTTTCGGTAGTTATTCGTAATTTACATTTTTCATTATGTAGATCGAGTCGACCAAAGCAAATACTGCTCATCAAATATTGCGTACGAAGCACATTGGAGAGCATCGGTTTGTTCCCAGTTACAAACAAATTATTTTTAAAGCGGAATTTTATGTGCCCATTCGTTAAACCCCACTCAGATCAGCTTATTGTGATATAAATTCTATCGATATCTATTAAAAGAGACAGAAAAACAAAAAAATAAGCAGTTCTCCAGCAAGGACTCAGAAGTGCTGCTGCATGGAGGTAGCTGTCAGCTCAGACCAGGGCGGTACATTAGTCGTCGCTTTTTCTGTCCCTGTTAATACAAACCGGTAAAGTGAATACCGCGCTGCACTAATCTGAGATCTCTCTATGGAATGGACAGTTGAAGTTCTGCTTTAAGAATTTTTTGCTTGCATCTGGAAACAAACCGATGCTTTGCTTGGTCTCTGGGCGTCGCATGAAAGACTTGATGAATAAGATTTATTTTGGCTGACTCAGCTAAACACTGTAAAAACGCAATTGCAGATAACTGCTGAAACACCAGGAAAATATGGCTGATGTCAGGTTACTGCTGAGCTATCAACATACCCCAGTTGATGTCAGAAAGCAATGTACTGGGTGACGTTATCGACAATCCTTTTGCTCCCCATTGTATTAGCCGAATTTAATTACTGGTGTCACGCAATGGGCAACGTAATGAATGTAATTTATTGTACAAAGGTGGCTCTACATACATGAAGATGGGTGCGGTAACTCACAAAGCGTTAAGGTAGGGAGCTTCATCAAACTATTAAACTAAACATACACTCCTGGCAATGGAAAAAAGAACACATTGACACCGGCGTGTCAGACCCACCATACTTGCTCCGGACACTGCGAGAGGGCTGTACAAGCAATGATCACACGCACGGCACAGCGGACACACTAGGAACCGCGGTGTTGGCCGTCGATTGGCGCTAGCTGCGCAGCATTTGTGCACCGCCGCCGTCAGTGTCAGCCAGTTTGCCGTGGCATACGGAGCTCCATCGCAGTCTTTAACACTGGTAGCATGCCGCGACAGCGTGGACGTGAACCGTATGTGCAATCGACGGACTTTGAGCGAGGGCGTATAGTGGGCATGCGGGAGGCCGGGTGGACGTACCGCCGAATTGCTCAACACGTGGGGCGTGAGGTCTCCACAGTACATCGATGTTGTCGCCAGTGGTTGGCGGAAGGTGCACGTGCCCGTCGACCTGGGACCGGACCGCAGCGACGCACGGATGCACGCCAAGACCGTAGGATCCTACGCAGTGCCGTAGGGGACCGCACCGCCACTTCCCAGCAAATTAGGGACACTGTTGCTCCTGGGGTATCGGCGAGGACCATTCGCAACCGTCTCCATGAAGCTGGGCTACGGTCCCGCACACCGTTAGGCCGTCTTCCGCTCACGCCCCAACATCGTGCAGCCCGCCTCCAGTGGTGTCGCGACAGGCGTGAATGGAGGGACGAATGGAGACGTGTCGTCTTCAGCGATGAGAGTCGCTTCTGCCTTGGTGCCAATGATGGTCGTATGCGTGTTTGGCGCCGTGCAGGTGAGCGCCACAATCAGGACTGCATACGACCGAGGCACACAGGGCCAACACCCGGCATCATGGTGTGGGAAGCGATCTCCTACACTGGCCGTACACCACTGGTGATCGTCGAGGGGACACTGAATAGTGCACGGTACATCCAAACCGTCATCGAACCCATCGTTCTACCATTCCTAGACCGGCAAGGGAACTTGCTGTTCCAACGGGACAATGCACGTCCGCATGTATCCCGTGCCACCCAACGTGCTCTAGAAGGTGTAAGTCAACTACCCTGGCCAGCAAGATCTCCGGATCTGTCCCCCATTGAGCATGTTTGGGACTGGATGAAGCGACGTCTCACGCGGTCTGCACGTCCAGCACGAACGCTGGTCCAACTGAGGCGCCAGGTGGAAATGGCATGGCAAGCCGTTCCACAGGACTACATCCAGCATCTCTACGATCGTCTCCATGGGAGAATAGCAGCCTGCATTGGTGCGAAAGGTGGATATACACTGTACTAGTGCCGACATTGTGCATGCTCTGTTGCCTGTGTCTATGTGCCTGTGGTTCTGTCAGTGTGATCATGTGATGTATCTGACCCCAGGAATGTGTCAATAAAGTTTCCCCTTCCTGGGACAATGAATTCACGGTGTTCTTATTTCAATTTCCAGGAGTGTAGATCAGTATGAAACCCTACTTATTACAATTTCTGACGGACTTCTAGCTAAACATAAGTACACTACATCAAGCAAGAGCATGAGGGTACATAATCATCATGTTCGTCGATCATTAGTAGAAGTTTACGATGGAATTAAAGTAATAACACCTGGCCAGTTGTCAGATTATGAAGTGGTGCTCAATACATTAACGTCATTCCAGTGCTGAGGGGAACATTTAAATTCGCAGCAGTTGCACAGTGGTTGTCGAACGTTAATCAGAGAGGAAATAAAGAACTAGCTTGATGTAGTATATGCTGAGTTCGAGATTGCTAATGACTACACTTGAATTAGAAATGTAAAACCTGAATACTCTGCACACATCTTGTTACTTGGTTTGTGAATGCTACATTGACTCACCATACTTGGCGTTAGCGGTGCCTGCGAGTGGCACCGCAGATGGTCGAAAATTCCGTCACCTGGACTGCCTGAGAGCCTGAAATCAAAGTCCCTCTCTTGGCTGAAATATCTGCGAGTCTCGGATGGTAGTAAGTTCTGTAGAGTCTTCCCAGCAAGAAGTATAACTTTTACCTGTGCATGGTTTTGAAGCACCAATGATAGTGATCCTTCCAAGTGCCGATCAATCTGGTCGAGTCTAATGTTGAAAGAATTTCTCTTCTGTATACTGTTTAAACTTAACTAACCAATGCTAAGAGTTTTTAGTGCTGGAGTTCAGAATAAGCAGACGAAACTTCCACCATCTATCCTACCTTGTGTCTTTAGCCAACCAGGTTCCAGGATATACACAGAGTGGCTCCTCTTCTCCCACTCGAGGTTTTTATCCATGACATCCAACGGCAGCAGCTCTTACTATTTTTAACAGAGCCACCTATGAGGTAATTAACTTGGCACCAGTCTGACAACTGCAGGTCCGTGTTCTTTAACTCAAAAGCGCCTGATGACCTCCCATCTCTTAAGAGATTTTTATCTCTGCATCTGACGCCAGCAGGCTATTCACATTAAAAATACAAAACAGCGGCTTCCCGTCGTTTAGGGCACAACATAGACAGTGCCTCTTTGGTGGAGGCAATACACTGCTCCGACTTCCTACCGCTTCTCATGCCCCTAGTGACTCTTATCCTTTGACAAGACCTGCAGCTCACCTAATGGTCGGATGCTGGCTATGGCCCCTGTGCGGGTGGCCTCTCCCTAACCTATGCTCAATATGGCTACATTTAAAGAAAATTCCAGAAGAATAAATTCTTGTTGAAATCTAGTAACTGGATGTGCGCGTCACTGACATTAAGTTTATCTCTACTTGTACTCTCGTCCTAGCTAAGGGTTAATTTACATTGGCTGAACTTTTTAATTTATTCAATTTAACTATGGTGCATTATAGTTTTGCGAAAAATGGTTCTGTAACAACATCTCTTAGGATGCAACACCCAGTATATTATATGTGTTACCTTCATGTTAACATTTTATTTAAAAGAAAATGATCTACTTATACCTGATAATACTACAAACATCTTGGAGTACTTAGCAGCGTTAGGAAGATGAATGAATATTTAACCAACGTTTTTGGATGTAACAGTGACGGCAGTTTCAGATTTGTCCTATAAAAGATCTTAGGGTACAAAACAATATTGAGCCCCCTCACTTAACATTTCTAAAATATGTTACATACTTTACTTCGTCTTATATGTTGAAGTTTTTTTGCAGAGGTAAATATCATTTGCTTTACTTTTTCTTTAGTTGTTTTTTTTATAATAAAAAGAAGATGTTCTGATATCAGAGCAAGTCAAATTATTCGAGATACTGAGTAATTTTCACTAATTTGTTAGGAGGCAGTGCTAAAATGTGAACAGCTGTGTTGATACCTGAGTAACTGTAGCACAACAAGCATTGCGTAATCGATTAACGAAAAGTACGTACAAAACTATAAATCAAGCATGTGCAGCTGTCCTGAACTCTGGTGTACTCATGTTGCTGTACTTCGCATCTTTAAATTTGGAGTAAAGAGATAGTCACCCAGTATTAATGTTATACATCCATTGATGCTTTGTCCCACCAAATACAACGAGAGATGCTTGTTTCAAATTGTTCCTTATGATTACTTAAGCTTCTGAAATTATATTTGTTCCTCGACTGACTGGTTCCACTTATTTCTAACACGTATAGTCAGTCCAGTGAATCATTCACAAATTTCTCGTTCGACCAATTCTATTTTGGCACTCTCGAATTCGAAACGAGTTTAGTTGTTTAATCAGCGTGAGAGAATGCAATCGAAGAAAAATACAAGAAACACTACGGCATGTCACAGAGAGTATTATTCACGTAATTCCAAGAGCGTACGTTGAAAAACTGGGTGGTAGCTATCACCACCATTACTTCAGGCATTAAGCCCTTTCTGTTTTACCTGTTACCGTACTCATTACTTCCTCAGTCTTCCTTGACTTCTTCCCACAACTGTTTAACTGTCTTAAATCATTTTATCTAGTAAGATAATATTTCTCTACTCATTCTTTCGAGATATTTAGTCAAGTTTCTTCTATTTTCTTGTATTTTATTGAATAAGTTAAATATGTTTGGTTGCTCCCTAATTTCCCAGTTTCGACATCTGTCAGCCCTTGTGCATCCCTTTATTGCTCTTAGGAACGTCATCTTTGTTGCTTGTATGTTTCTTCCTTAACATTTACTTGCGACCGACGATTCACTTCCCCAAACAGGCAGTGGAATCGCCATTGTCTTCAGTGGAAATCTTGTCTCTTCCCTCGTATTATTTTTTAGGCAGCTGTTTATTGTTCCATATCTCAAACTTTATTAGTTTCTTCTCTTATGTCTTCGTCATACTCATATGTGATTTCACAACTAAATAGTTAAAATGTTTGACAAGTTCTATTGTTAACCAAAATTTTTGTCCATTCAAGAAATTTTCCTTTAAAAACCTCTGATTTTGTCTTCTTTTCTAAAATCGTCAAATGGTACTCTTCACAAATCGTACATAATAAATTTATTTCCCTTTGTTGCTCATTTCCATTCTCCGCAGTATGGAGTCATCTGCTTATATAAGGCAATTCCAACGGGAATTTCTGTTTATCTTGAATCCCCATTACAAAACTCCTTTAAATGCCGAAATGCATCATCTAAATAAATATTAAAATGTTTGAGTGCATGCTGCATCCTTGTCTAACTTCTTTGTTTGTAACTATAGGCTGTGTTAATCATTTATATCTAAAATTACAGTCGTGTGTTTGTACTGACTTTTTAAAACGTTTATTAGGTGTTGTGAATATTCTCTTTTTCTCACAATTGTCCACTGTTTCTTTTTATCAATATTACCGAATGCCTTAATAAAAACAATAAATGCTAAATGGATTTCCTTAACATACTCTCTCTGTTTGTCAATTTCTGTTCAACTACAAATGTTGCATCTGTTGTTGCCACTTCCCCCTTCGAAATCCATTGGTGCTAACATACTCTCAGTTATAGCCTTTAACCTCTTCTTCACTGTTCTTGCATAAACGTCGTATGCAGTGTCCAGTAAGTCGATTCCTCTGTGGTTCTCGCAGTTATTAAGATCTCCTTTTTTAACTGGTTGTGTTACATGTACTTGTGATTACATTTCTGGAATAGTTCCATTGTTCCATTTCTCCGGCACATATTAAACAAATGTAGTAACCTCTTTGTAGTGGGGTGCCTCCATATTTTATCAGTTCAGCGTACATGCCATCCATGCCAATAGCTTTTCTACACATTGTGGAGCTGAGGGCTTGTCTTAATTCGTCCATAAAAATCGTCTACGAATCGTATTTCAATTTAATTCTATATATTCTCTGTGGAGCATGTTTCCTCATGTCGTAATTCTTGTAATGTTCAATCCATTTTGCTTCTTGGGTGTTATGTACTTGCCGAACTTCTTCTTCTGTTTGACTATTTTCATTGTTTTATAATACATCTTTTGTCTTCCATAAATGTCATCTTCTATAACATTTATAAACCTAACCTAAGATTCTTGACAAGTTCGTTGGACTGCTCCATTTTTTGCTTATCTCTCTTGTTTGTAAATCTAATGATTCACCTACGTTGGTTCATTGAGACACTTAAGATAACCATCTTATCGTTTCTTTACAAGTTTATCTAATTCTGGTGTTCCGATTTGTAACCCACCCTTCCTTCTTATCTTTCTTTCCTTTAAGGCTTCTTTAGATGCTTTCTTAAGTGCGGTTTCTAAATTTTTCCATTCTTTCTCTACATCTTCAGCACCTTCTTTCTGTTCTAGTTCTTGATAAGTCTCCGGTTGTACATAGCTCGTATGCCATATTCATTTAGTAGATATGCTTTGCAGACTTCTCTTTCGTCTTTTCTTCTGTCGACTTTTTGTTATTTGTCCATTTGTAGTACATATCTATTTGAGATATCACTAAGGAATGGTCAGAACCTGCATCTTATCCCATGTACACTCTTGTGTCTCTTACTTCGCTTTATAATTTATCGTTAATGATGATGTAGTCTATAAGAAACTTAAATCCTCTATCTGAACATGTATATTTACGGTTATCTGCTCCTGTATATTTATGGATATCTTATTTGCGGAAGAAAATATTGGTTATCTTTAGTTTGTTAAAAGAAAAATATCTCTAAGTGATCTTCCATTGTTATTTATGATGTTCTCTCCCATCGTTCACACAGCCTTGTGGATAAGTTTATTCCCTACCATTTCAAGTGACAAAAATGCAACGACAGTTAAGATTTGTCTCTCCTCTTTGACAGCCAAAACTATAATTCTGTCATTTATATAACAATACCCCATAATTCTCTTTTCCCATCTCTCTTTGTTGTGTAACACCAAATATTCTACTGCATACTTGATACCCTGTAGCACTTTCGTTATTTCTGTTACGTAAGTTATATCTGCCTTGATCTGCCTTAAAATATCTGCTAGCTCTTACTGTATGTCTTCGCATCCCCTGACATTCCATGTTAATACCATAATTGTATTAGCAGCCCTCTTATTCTTAACCTTCTCACTGCTTCTCATGCGGCAGCCACGAGTTGCAGTAGAGCACTCTTGGCTGCCGCATCGCGGTCGCGAAGTGGGGCGAGGCAGTTCTAGATAATTTATGGATTTGTAGTTTTAGCTTGACGATGTCCACTGTGGACAAACGGTTGCTACTGTTATTCTGAAGAAAGTTGGGTTATCCCGACTGAAACCCAGGTAAATTGAAGGTAAACGGTGCACCTGAGGCTTTTGACAATTAAAATTAAAATTAAATTAGTAATCCTACATGTGTCGCTCGATTCCCAAAAGTTTTGTTTTTTAATACAATTACAAGTTTTTCTCAGGATCTACCAAACGAATTTGCCTCAAATTTTCAGGGAATGTTACACAGTCCCTTCTGTGTAACTTAACACAGCCCTTTTCCCAAAAGCTCGTATATTGTTGAATTTATAGACAAAAGATAGCACAAGAAACTAGTGAATTTTGATTACAATAGAAAAACATTAATCTCTAACAATTGAAAACAAATTTTTAAATACCTCTGTGTTAAGTTGTAGCCAATACTCCAGCAAATAATCTGTAAAAATTTCAACTTCCTAATTCAAATACTTTTTGAAAAAAATGTAATTTATAAGTGCTATTTTAGCATTGGAAAGCTCGGGCTTTCCGGAGCCCCTTAAAAGTGAAATGTTAAATTGTTAGAAATAAGTGGGATTCGGGATGTAAAAATTAAATCGCCTGAACAACATCCCATCAGAATTCCCGCTTTTGAGATGTTACGTTGGAGAGAACTAGCTTCAAACCTATGTGGGTGAGTGGTTGTGAGGAGTGAGATGGTGCATAACGCTGTCTATCAGAGTTACACCGCCCCTCGCTTTCGGAAAGAGTTGACCAAGAGCGAATTTAAGTTTAATGTTCTTGAGCCACAGCAAGTTTCGCGTCGCGATCCGCTATGGATTCTTGAGGGAGCATAGTCCTCAGTCTTTTAGCCACTCTAGCGTGTTCGGAAAGAACCGAAAGATTTTATTCGTAAGGCAACGGAATCAGAATGTAATGAGTAGGCACCTGAATCACAAAATAAACTTAATATATCGAGCGAGGTGGCGCAGTGGTTACCACAATGGACTCGCATTCGGGAGAACGACCGTTCAAACCCGCATCCGGCCATCCTGATTTAGGTTTTCTATGATTTCCCTAAATCACTCCAGGCAAATGCCGGGATGGTTCCTTTGAAAGAGCACGGCCGATTTCCTTCCCCATCCTTCCTTAATCCGATGGGACCGATGACCACACTGTTTGGTCCCCTCCCCAAAACCCACCAAACAAACTCAACAAATTCGTTTTTCCTAGCAAAGAATATAAATAAAACCCACCAAAAGAAGCAGTGTCGTTATGTGTTAAATATGCAAAACAAAATCTGTATGAGCCGTGGTAAAATTTACTGTTTTGAAGAGCGTGCTGCAGCGCGTAGTATAAAGCAGTCGCCCTCCGTTTCTAGCGGTGGCGCCGCTGTGGCAATCGCAGCTTTTGTGTCTCCCTTTGCTGTGAAAGGGGGAAGGTAGGCTGTTCACGTGCATTTAAGCGGCGAGATGAGCTCTCGAAGAGGAGTCTGGGCAGTTGGTCAGTCGGAGTGAGGCTGGGTCAGTCTCGCGTCACCAGTTGCTGGTCTGTCTCTCATTCGCATTTGTGCGGCAGTTAGCGTCTGTCTGTCGTCGGAGTGCTAGTATGTCTGTCGTTTGGATCAAACTTTAAAGCCGGCAGATGAGAGTCTTGCCCCTCCGCCAGTAACAGAACTCAGCTAGTGGTCGCCCGGTCGGGGTTGAGTTCCTGCATCTGAGTCTGCGCGTTAGGCCGCCAGTCTGCTCGAGTTGCTCAGGCAACGGTCATTTGCGGTTGGATCGATCGGTTGGTCGGTCACGCACTGATGACTTGTCCGCCTTGAGCGTCGGCGCATGTGAGGTCCCCACGTGAGTCCAGTGGGCCGCGCCGTATAGAAAGGGATTGGCTTCGCGGTCGACACGAGAGCAACAGGAGGCAAACCATGACGTCGGGGTGGCCGTTGCGAGCTGCGACGCCGTGAGACAGGAGATCGGCGCGCCTTCCTGCGTTTGTTGAAGCCGCAGGCAGCGGACGGTTCGGTAGAGCGTCGGGGGTGCTGCGCCAGGTCTTCGCCAGAAATCGCAGTTTATTAGAAGTTAAGTGATTGGAGATATGTTGTTTCATTTACTTGTTAAATTCTACTTGTTTTCTTGGTGAGGTCACCAGCCGCTTTGTTTTGGGGTCGTCCCTTCATTCTTCTCCGTTTGCCCACCCGCGGGAAGGTGGTTATTTATGAATTGGGTGGTCCGTTTTTCCCTTGTGGAGTAGGGGCGGGTTATAGCAATCTGCGGTTCGGGATGTTCAGTAATCCCCCTGTCAATCTGCCATACGTTAATACCTGCCTCTGTCATGTTTGTGCCGGCCGGGGTGGCCGAGCGGTTCTAGGCGCTACAGTCTGGAATCGCGCGACCGCTACGGTCGCAGGTTAGAATCCTGCCTCGGGCATGGATGTGTGTGACGTCCTTGGGTTAGTTAGGTTTAAGTAGTTCTAAGTTCTACGGGACTGATGACCTCAGCAGTTAAGTCCCATAGTGCTCAGAGCCATTTGAACAATTTGTCATGTTTGTCTGATTCGGTGTTAACAAATTTACTGCTTGAGGTGTAAATACCGAATTCCTGAAATATGTTTTTATCTTGCCTATCATCTTGAGAGGCGGTATATGAGTAATGTAGAGCATGTTTGTACATTTTATGTAAGACTGCATTTCATAGGTTTTTATTTAAGTGGTCATTTTAGTATATACAGTTGCCACCCTTCCACCGTAAGAGTTTTCTTTTAAAATCAAGTTGCAATTTCGGTGGTAAGTATTTTCTTTTTTAATGTGAGTGTTTTGTACCATTTCCATTCCTCCTACGGGGTGCATAGTTATGTATTTGTGTGAGTTGTTAAAATTTTTAGTTGCAGATTTGCACCAGTGTAGTCTATCAAAGGTGGTTGTGATCGGTCGTAACTACGGCCGTGTTAAAAGGGAGCGGCAAGCTTTTCAGCCCGAAAGCACATACTGTCAAAAAAAAAAAAAAGAATGTTATGTCTGCCTCTGAATAAATTGTAACTTGATATTTAGAGGGTGCTTTCTGATTATAATTTTATAAATCTTTTTTTTTTTTAAAAAAGAAGAAAGGGTTTTTAGGAATAAAATTTCCATTTGTTGAAAGAAATTGGTTTTCATCAGTTACCTACTGGCAACTACTTCCATGCTCACATAGTGTGATTAAATGTGTTAATGTTCTTGATCAATCGCTAGTAAATAAAGTAAATTCATTAAGAAAAGACATTGAAAGTAAATCCACGGTTCACAGTAAATCTCTCTATCCTAGCCAAGTACATTCATTGTTACTTTATATTCGTAAAGAGAAGATCAAGATTTCGGTGTATTTTCCTAACACTGACATCAAATTTCGAAAATGCACATTTCACCTGAGTTAAAAAACCTTCCTCAGGAAAGAAGTCAAATATAAATAAAAACTATCGAAAGAAGCAAAGCGGATATGTTGCTCCAACCTACGCTCAAGTTACCTGTGCGTGTTTCGTCCACTGGCAACAACGGACGTATGTCAAGCAGAGTAACAAACAAGTGGACACTTGTCTTTCCTATTTTTATCGCGGCTAACTACCCATAGCGGTCACGATTAGGGAGCCTCGTGTCGCGGTTGTATACGGGACAGTGGCGAGGAGAGCGGCGGATGCGTTAGTGTTAATTGGGCCGTATCTATGCGCGCGTGGAAGGCGGGCGGGGGAACGCCCCGCGGCGCCGGTGACTTATTTCCTAGCTCCGATGGCAGTGGGGGAGGGGGAGTCTACAGCAGGAATGCTACAGCATAAACGGTATCGGCCACCGAGGCCTCCGTCTTAATGGCCGACCAAACATCGGCTAATTAAGCGAGGACAAGATGTCTGGATGCGATAGGTGCTCTTAATTGGACAAGTGGGACGAGACATAATAGTTAGCCGGCGCGCTCGCGGCCGCCGCTAATAGGATCAGAGCGCGACATCTGCTGCGCGTAATTGGCGCCGCGTCATAAACGCTGGGGGCCGCGGCCGGGACCATACGCCGGGGAACCCCCGCCCGGTCTCGGCAGTGGGAAAAGAAACCGCTCAAAGCTGATGGACTCTGCGCGGCCCAAAATGAGGGGTGGTTGCATTATTGCTATAGGCTATTGCAGAGGTCGTCAAACGATTTTGCGTAGGAGCCAATATTGATATTGTACGGCGAAACCTTGGGCCACGAAAGAAAGCGGAGCGAAGAGCCACTCAAAAAAAGAGAAGTTCAATTTTCACCATTTTGAACCTGCAGATTATAAGGTATCACAACAAATATTTTTAAGTGAAAAAGAAAATAATACGAGGGTTGGAACTTAAATAGTGGCAACTATTTATTCGCAACCAATACAAAAGAGTTACATGTTTGCACCTGTTACTGTCCATCAAAGTAAACACCAGCGCTGTGTAGAACCCGTTGCCATCAATGTGGAAAGCGTAGTATACAGTCAGCAGGGCCTGTTCTGTTGATGGTGCGAATGGAGCGGTCTAAAGTTATGATGATTCTCGTTCAAAATGGTTCAAATGGCTCTGTGCGCTATGGGACTTAACATCTGAGGTCATCAGCCCCCTAGAACTTAGAACCACTTAAACCTAACTAACCTAAGGACTTCTCACACGTCCTTGCCTGAGGCAGTATTCGAACCTGCTACCGTTGCGGTCGCCCGGTTCCAGACTGAAGAGCCTAGAACCGCTCGGCCACATCCGCCGGCCGGTGATTCTCGTGTACGACTGTGATGGTTCCTCCACGACAGACCGTCAGTGCACAGAATTACTGTTCGTTTCTGGAGCATCACCTGCGACCAGCTTTGCGAAAAAAGCGGTGACACTTGCTGCGCATCCCATCCATCATTTTGCACGGCAACGAGCGGGTGCATACAGCGCAAGCTGTGGCTGCTCTGTTCGGTCGATGGGACTGGGAAGTACTATACCATCCACCATACCGCCCGGACTTAAGTCCTTGTGACTTTGACTTGACTCCGAAGATGAAGGAGCCACTTCGTGGCATTCGCTTTAGAACTTCCAGAGATTCGACAGCAGTAGACCGCTCCATTCGCACAATCAATAGAACAGGCTCTGCTAACGGTATACTACGCTTTCCACATCACTGGGAACGGGTTCTACGCAGCGCTGGTGACTACTTTGTAGGACAGTAACAGGTGCAAACACGTAACTCTTTTGTATCGGTTGTGAATAAATAGTTGCTACTATTTAAGTTCCAACCTACGTGTATTGGAGCTACATGCCTTTTTCCGGAGGCTTGCGTAGTAACCAATTTTCTATACCTAAGGGGGTACTTGGCCAATGCTATCCCAGTAGGGCACTGGGTTTGTTTGTCTGATTTTTGGGCACATTTTCTAGGCATGTTCACTTTCTAGTTTCTGAAACAATACCATGGAGCTGCAGCAGGCAGTTTGATAGACTTTACGAGGTGCATTCAAGTTCTAAGGCCTCCGGTTTTTATTCTCCGGACTGGAAAGAGACAGAAACATGCGCATTGTTTTAAAATGAGGCCGCGTTCATTGTCAATACGTCCCTGAGATGGCTGCACCGTACAGCAGATGGAATTTTACCGCCAGCGGCGAGAATGATAACTGTTTTACATACTAAAAATGGCGACGTTTTCCTTACTTGAACAGCGTGCAATCATTCGTTTTCTGAATTTGCGTGGTGTGAAACCAATTGGAATTCATCGACAGTTGAAGGAGACATGTGGTGATGGAGTTATGGATGTGTCAAAATTGCGTTCGTGGCTGCGACAGTTTAATGAAGGCAGAACATCGTGTGACAACAAACCGAAACAACCTCGGGCTCGCACAAGCCGGTCTGACGACATGATCGAGAAAGTGGAGAGAATTGTTTTGGGGTATCGCTCAATGACTGTTGAACAGATCGCCTCCAGAGTTGGGACTTCTGTGGGTTCTGTGCGCACCATCCTGCATGACGACCTGAAAATGCGAAAAGTGTCATCCAGGTGGGTGCCATGAATGCTGATGGACGACCACATGGCTGCCCGTGTGGCATGTTGCCAAGCAATGTTGACGCACAACGACAGGATGAATGGGACTTCCTTTTCGTCTGTTGTGACAATGGATGAGACGTGGATGCCATTTTTCAATCCAGAAACAAAGCGCCAGTCAGCTCAATGGAAGCACACAGATTCACTGCCACCAAAAAAATTTCGAGTAACCGCCAGTGCTGAAAAAATGATGGTGTCCATGTTCTGGGACAGCGAGGGCGTAATCCTTACCAATTGCGTTCCAAAGGGCACTGCGGTAACAGGTGCATCCTACGAAAATGTTTTGAAGAACAAATTCCTTCCTGCACTGCAACAAAAACGTCCGGGAAGGCTGCGCGTGTGCTGTTTCACCAAGACAACGCACCCGCACATCGAACTAACGTTACGCAACAGTTTCTTCGTGATAACAACTTTGAAGTGATTCCTCATGCTCCCTACTCACCTGACCTGGCTCCTAGTGACTTTTGGCTTTTTCCAACAATGAAAGACACTCTCCGTGGCCGCACATTCACCAGCCGTGCTGCTATTGCCTCAGTGATTTTCCAGTGGTCAAAACAGACTCCTAAAGAAGGCTTCGCCGCTGCCATGGAATCATGGCGTCAGCGTTGTGAAAAATGTATACGTCTGCAGGGCGATTACGTTGAGAAGTAACGCCAGTTTCATCGATTTCGGGTGAGTAGTTAATTAGATAAAAAATCGGAGGCCTTAGAACTTGAATGCACCTCGTAGCATCAGGCCAAATACAACAGGCTGGAGAGACAGTTTTTTTAAAAAAACGTAACTTAATGAATTCAAAATTGTCGCAATAGAATGGCGGCTGATAGCTTTGTATATAAAAAGGATTTAGAAGTCAGTTTAGTGCTTGGTGAAAGTAGCTCTTATAGGTGAGAACTCCTTGGGCACTTTTCCCGACGAGTAGCGTGGCCGCTTTTCCCTACTGGACACTACGGTAGCTTTAGGGATCTACAGAATAAATCATCAAACTCAAGTAAATAAGAAGTAATCACATTTGTAGAACCAGAAGACTTGGTTTAAACACTGACATTGTAAGCGAGGTAGTAAGAACACTATAAATGACTTGCCTTACATCAGACGACACGAAAGCAAAAGAGATTTTACTAAAAAATAACGGAACAATCCTCCATTCAGTCTCACTGAGAACAACGTCGATACGTATTAGAACTACTGTGACCACTTCTCAGCAGGCAGTAGCATTGTACAGAGCAAAAAATATGGAGTGGTCACTTTTCCCGTCCTGGCGGGACCATTCCCACACCAACCTTACTATTAACTGCTAAACTGCACATCTTAGTATGTCACTTTAATTAATAACAGTTCTATTTACAATATGAGAGACGATCAAAATTTTTGCTAAATATTTTGAATGTAATTTCTCTTTTACTGATCGCCTAAATTCGATTTCATATTACTTGCTATAGACATGCACCACATTTGAAGATGACTGTCTCTACAATGCGCATTCATGAATCCGTGTTACTTTCGTTTGTCATTTATACCACAGCTGACGATCGGTGCTATTGCTCACACTTGTGAGTTGTTCGCCCCTCTAACTCCTATTAACCTTGCAGTAGCTGCTCTACATACCACTCTGCCATTGACATAACCGGCACATTTTACTCAGCTAACGGCCGAAATGACTAACGTCAATTAAAATTAAGCACATCTTAAAATATTACTTTCCCTGTAGCTATTTTTGTTTACTGCCGAGCAAGAAAAGTTCTGTTTTTAAGAAGTTCTTAACGTCAGTAGCCGCTTCTGGATTCTGGTGTTAGTTATAGAAGCATATATTATAAAATACTGCTGAGAACCGCGGGCCGCTCGAAAACTAGATTTGTGCCGCATGCAGCCAGCAGGCCGCAATTGGACGACCACCAGGCTGTAGGTAATGATTTGTTAGCGTCTATATGAGAAAGGATACGAAAGACAAGCAGTAATTGAGAAGTGTCTGAGACAGTGTAGTAGGCGCTAGAAGCAATTCTGAAAGGTAATTAGAATTCAGGGAGAAGAAATAAAAGCTTGGACGTCTGCCGATGACACTGAACATTTGAGAATATGAACACAATAGTAACATGAGGGTTATGGAATTATGTCTTATTAAAGCAGGTGATGCTGAGGGAATCAGATTGCGAAATGAGACACTAAATGTGTTCTCTACACTAGAGCAACCCGTGCAAGCCACTTCATCTATGAATAACTACTGCAACTTACATCCATTAGAATGTGGTTACTGTGTTCATGCCTTGGCCTTCTCCACACTTCTCTCCACTCTTAAGCTGTTTCTTGATATCCTCAGGATCTGCCCTACCAACAGATATTTTAATTAAAATGTTCCATAATTTTTCTTTTTCACTACGTGAACATCGCCGGCCGGTGTGACCGAGCCGTTCTATGCGCTTCAGTCTGGAACCGCGCGACCGCTACGGTCGCAGGTTCGAATCCTGCCTCGCGCATGGATGTGTGTCTTTAGGTTAGTTAGGTTCTAAGTTCTAGGGGACTGATGATCTCAGATGTTAAGTCCCATAGTACTCAGAGCCATTTGAGCCAGGTGAACATCCGCAACTGAGGAACACACTTATAGAATAAAAATCCGCTTAAGTTGCTAGTAATTTTCTTAATTTATTCTACGAACGGTTTCGAAGCTTCACGGTTTATCTTCAGGAGGGGGTACCAATGTACAAGAACTATGGGGTTGACATACTAAGCTAAAAGCTACACTTATGGGAAGAGGTGTACTCACGTAATTATGGAAACGTACAAGGGCTGCCCAGAAAGTAATGCACCGCATTTTTTTTTCAGCCGAAAGCAATGCTACGAATGCTAAACGTTACGTATGTATTATTTGAAGTATCCTGAGCGAGCGAGCCAAGTTTCCGTCACTTCCGACTGATAGCGTAGCTGCAGGACAGCTTCTAAATTCACCTCTGTATGTGATGTACGTTACAAGCAACGTGCCTTCATTGAATATCTCACTGCAGAAAAAGAAACCGTGGGGAATATTCACAAACGATTGTGCAAAGTCTATGGAACATCTGCTGTCGACGGAAGTATAATTAGTCGCTGGGCAGGGAGCGTAATGTTATTAGAAGGCGGTTCGGCGGAGTTCCACGATTTGCAGCTGTCGGGGAGACCATCCACGGCTGTCACATCGTTTTTAAATTGAGAGGGAGCCTTTTCGTACCGGACTGTGACAGGTGATGAAACCTGGGTTCACCATTTTGAGCCCGAAACATAACGATGTTGATATGGTGCAGCGGGCTGATGTTGTCATTCGCGAGGACAGACGCTTTACGACTCGGCAATTGGCGGTGCATCTGTCAATCTGCTCTCTTGGTTATTTAAAAGCGTGTGCAGAAGGGTCCCGCTGTGTCTAACGGTGGATCACAAATCACACGGAAAAATGATTTGTCTTGATTTGTTGCAACGTTTTTAAACTGAGGGGGAGCCTTTTCGTCCCGGATTGTGACAGTTGATGAAACCTGGGTTCACCATTTTGAGCCCGAAACAAAAGGACAGTCGATGGGATGGAGCCATTCCAATTCCCCACAGAAGAAAAAATTCAAAGCAACTGCTTTCGCCAGTAAGGTCATGAGCACCGTGTTCTAAGACTGTGAAGGTGTGAGTCTCATTGATGTGATGCTAAGAGGCGGTACCATTATTTCAGAAGCATATGTTAACACATTAACAAAACTAAAGACCTTCTTCCAGCGACTTCGGCGCCACAGCAATCCACGAGATGTTTTGCTGCAACACGATAATGGTTGGCCCTACACAAATCTGAGGACCACTGAACCCACCTGAAACAGGGTTGGGCAGTGTTACACCATCCATCCTACAAGCCTGTCCTAGCCCCCTCGGACTTCCACTTGTTAGGGCCGTTAAAGGATACCATTCGTGGAAACATTTTGAGGACGACGAGAAGGTGATTCACGCAGTGAAACACTGGCACCGCCAGCAGGAGAAGGAATGGTACCGACAAGGCATACATGCCCTTGTTTCGCGTTGGAGGAGGGCCATGGAACGATAGAGATTACGAGGAAAATAGGGTGTGTGTAATTCTCATAATTCAATAAAAATTGCTGAAGAAAAAAATGCGGTGCATTACTTTCTGGGCAACCCTCGTATTGTGTGGCGATCGGCTGTGTCAGTTATTGGGGATCAAACCTACATCAAATAAACGAATGGGACTGGAACAAAAACTCTAACTTTGGGGAGGGGTCTGGTCAGAAATAAACTGAATAATGCTCGAAATAAGTCAGTAACTGAGCTTACGTGTAGGACCAGCAACCAAGCGCCCTTCTGGACAGCACGATAGGAAATGACTAGTGCAGACTTCCCGACCTCCCAGAAGCCATCTGATCGCGGCGGCGGAAGCGACTGACGTAGGAGCCAATGAGGTGGGGACCGAAGTAGATAGCCAATGATGCAGTCCATTACAAAGATAACTGATTTCTGCGAGTGACGCACACTGTGCGCTATTGCCTCTCTTGTTCTTGCCGACAAACAACTGTGGATGAACATTTATTTCTCCAAGACAAACCGATCGAGCCATATTCGCGTAGACTGGGAGTGCCGCACCGCACTTAAGCGACCTCGACTAGAGTGACAGGTCATACGGGAATAATCAGTGCGGCCTTTTATTACTCTTAGAAGACGAACTAATCTAACTGACTACGTAAATATATTACACGATGAAGTAGATCGTACGGTACAGATGTTGGCTGCAGAACAAGACAGCGCAGCTTATCTCATGCGAGGTTAGCGGTTAACGGGTGTGACCTGGGGTCGCGCGGGACACGGGCAAATCCCACGGCCCTCCGGTCGGTTCAGGGCCAATTAGCAATCAAGCTTTCCAGAGCACTGTCTCCGCGTGGCCCGCGTTTTGTAAATCACCGAGCGATAAACACGGATGGCTCATCAGTGCCATTTAGCTGCGGTGCGCAGTAAAATGTTTTCTAGAGACGGCGCTGGTTTATAGATCGGGAGATATTGCCCATAATCAGGCATTGGAGCCGGGTGGACCCTTTTATTGACAGTGGTTACGGATTGGGGTGCGGCGGGCCGGGTCTCAACAGTAACAAGGGGCCTAATGAAGCGAGATACAGTGTGGTGCCGTTTATTAACTGGCCATTACGTTTTACTGTGCACAGGCGTGTCTGCCTGCCGCGAATTAAACAGGGTTGCCCCTTCCTGACAGCTCCTCCCACCGTCACACAACAGCTGCTTCTCGGTCCCATCTCGATCCCGCCTGCTTGTGTATATAAACTCTAAATATAAGAAAAACATATCTAAGCAACCCAACAAAGGCTTCCTTCTGGTCAGTAACTTACAAACACTCTGTAGCAACTGTCTTACTATGAAGTGGTGACGTTAACACCAATGAAGCTGTAGTTGTGTAACACACGTCTCTGTACTGTAGTCGCATCGTGTGTGGTTCGTTGAATGGAATACCATGCCGCCGCAACGTTTTAAGCTTATCCATTACAGATGTCTTAGCACTCGTCCATGTGTATTGAAGTGTTACTTTTTGAAATACTTATTTATTGAAATTACAATGAAATGAAGAACACCCCTAGCTGCTTACAGTCGTTGACATACGTCAACGGGGACAGATGAAAATGTGTTCCCCTACCGGGACTCGAACTCGGGATCTCCTGCTTACATGGCAGACAATGGGCGGGGGCACTACGAATGTAGTGCGGGACAATACGTTGAGAATGTGGGTTTCGCGGGAGGCGTGCCAGAGATAAATCCCTGCAGTCGCGCTATCCTCTGTGTCCTCGGTGGCTCAGATGGATAGAACGTCTGCCATGTAAGCAAGAGATCCCAGGTTCGAGAAACTGTCGGGGCACACATTTTCATCTGTCCCCGTTGACGTATGTCAACGCCTGTAAGCAGCTAAGGGTGTTCATTTAATTGTAATTTCATTCTAACGATCTGCATGGTCACCGGTGGTGTCTGTTCTTTCGGACGTGTCCGAAAGAACAGATACCATCTTAGTATATATATACTTATTTATTCCCATGAACTAGTTTTCGAGCCTTTTTATTCTCATCTACAGAAGGAGTGCAAGCTGCATCTTTTCCGTAGTGTGATGGCTTACGGCACCTTGGGCGGCATCGTAGTTAGTATCTACTTGGCAGGTTCAATTTAAGTTACCTGTTGGTCCAGATTAATTATTTTTGACAATAAATATAAATACTACCAGCGTAAATCTGACAGCACCCAGTATCACGCTACGGAAATAAAGATGAATCTCCCATGTGTTCCATCAAAAGATAAGCTTGCAAAAGCCTTGAAAACTAGTTTATAGGAGTCATCAAACATTTAGAAAAGTAACTGATTGCCGTTTTCTGTATTTACATTTGTATGGCATAAGACCATTTGTTTGGACGTTTAAAGACCAACTCAGATTCATGGAATGTTAAAGTTAAGAAATGGGCGATTATATTAGAGCTAGGTAACTTGAAGATGATTCACCCGAAGGACGTTTGGAAACAACAACCTCTGCAGAAAGCCTCGTAGAAGTGCACAAAACTGTATTCCACGAACATCTGATGAAGATGTATCAAAAAACGACTTCTCTGTCATTCCAGGATTTTTTTTTCCTTTATTGATTTTCAATTCCCCCCGAAGGGGGGCGGGCTGGCAGCAGCTTAGTACGCTGCTCTACGGCCTGCAGACTTTTATTTTGAGAAACGGAAGAAGAAAAGAAACAAGAAAAACAGGCGATAAAATAGTGACGTCAAGTGTAAAATGGCGGAAAAATGCGGAAAGTTAAAACAGAAAGCAAAAGGGGTTGGCAACATTAATAAAAGACACAGGAATCAGACAAGTAACATAGTACACACACAATTAAAAAAACACAGCGACAGTCTGGTTTCTGCTCGCAAGAGATAAAAGGCATACCCAGCGACAGTATGATGGCCGTTCGCAACACTTCCCAAAAAACACAACACGGAACACTCATTGTAAAACACTCACTGTAGAACACTCACTGTAGAACACTGCATGAAAGTGGCGGCACAAAGATGACACTCCTGAGCCAAAGGCAGATGGGGGGGGGGGACCTGGAGGAGGGGGAAGAACAAGGAGGGAGGAAGGAAAAAAAAACGAAAAAAGGGGGGGGGGAAGAAAGGGGGAATGAGAGGAGGCAGAGGGAATGAGAAGAGGCAGAGGAGGGAAATGTAAAAGGACGTGGGGGAGAGAAGGGGGCAAAGAGAGGGGAGGTGGGGAAGAAAGAGGATGGGAGGGGTGGAGAGGGAGCCCGGGGAAAGGACAGAGGAAAGTAGGGGGAGAGAGGATCAGAGTTGATAGGAGGGATAAATGGAGGGAGAGAGGGCATCATCCGGGAGGGGGAGTTGATGGAAGCCACCTTGGGAAAGGAGATGTAGGGTGTAGAGATGGAGGGTAGGGGGGACACAACAGTGAAGACGTGGCAGGGGGCGGGGATGGGAGAGGAGAGGAGCAACCAGGGGGTGAGGGGGTTCAAGGCGGCGGGAGGTGTAGAGGATGCGGATATGTTCGAGGAATAGGAGCAGATGGGGGAAAGGAATGAGATCATAGAGGATCCGAGTGGGGGACGGGGGGCGTATACGGAATGCAAGGCGGAGTGCATGATGCTCAAGGATCTGGAGGGACTTACAGAATTTGCGGGGGGGGGGGGGGGGGCAGGTATTTAGGCAGGACTCGCATAACAGAGGATGGAATGGATTAAGGATTTGTAGGTGTGGAGGATGGTAGAGGGGTGCAACCGCCATGTCCGGCCAGAGAGGAGTTTGAGGAGTCAGAGGCGGTTGTGGGCTTTGGATTGGATGCAGCGGAGATGAGGGATCCAGGTGAGGTGACGGTCAATGGTGAGGCCAAGGTAGGTGAGGGTGGGGGTGAGGCGGACAGGACAGGTGCAGACAGTAAGGGAGAAATCCAGGAGCCAGGAGGAGCGAGTGGTACTACCTACGATGATTGCCTGGGTCTTGGAAGGATTGAGTTTCAGGAGCCACTGGTTACACCATGCAGCAAAAAGGTCAAGGTGATTCTGGAGAAGGCGTTGGGACCGTTGGAGGGTAGGAGCAAGGGCGAGGAATGCGGTGTCATCAGCATATTGCAAGAGGTGTACTGGAGGGGGGGGGGGGTTGGGGCATATCTAACGTGTACAGGAGGCAGAGGAGAGGGGAGAGGACAGAGCCCTGGGGCACACCTGCAGAGGGGTAGAAGGTGTGGGAATTGGCATTATGGATGGTAACATAGGAGGGGCGGTGGGAGAGGAAGGAGGCCATCAGACGGATGTAGTTGATAGGAAGGGCATAGGGTTGGAGTTTAAACAGGAGACCGGGATGCCAGACACGGTCGTAGGCCTTTTCGAGGTCAAGGGAGACAAAAATGGCGGAGCGACGGGAGTTAAGCTGGAGGGAGAGGAGATGAGTGAGGAGGAGGAGTTGGTCATCAGCAGAGAAGGAAGGTCGAAAGCCACATTGGGTGTTTGGGAGGAGGTGGTGGAGGTGGTGATGGATGCGCCGGGAAAGGATGGATTCCAAGAGCTTGCTGAACACCGATTTGAGACAGATAGGACGATAGGAAGAGGCATCAGATGGAGGCTTGTTGGGTTTGGAGAACATCAGGATACGGGAGGTTTTCCACAGGTCGGGATAGAAGCCAGTGGCAAGGATGACATTGTAGAGGGTGGCAAGGATTGAAAGGAAGGCGGGAAGGCAATGTTTGAGGTGGCGGTAGGTAATGCAGTCGTGGCCGGGAGCAGTGTTGCGTTTAGTGCGGAGTGTGATCATTCCAGGAGAAGTACTGTTCTTCATGAATATTTAAGTAAAGAATATTTAAGTAAAGTTTAATAAAGAAAGTCATGTCTGGAACACGTTGTGTGCACAACGAAAATGTTTTTGGAGATGTAGAAGAGCATACAGGGTGGTCCATTGATAGTGACCGGACCAAACATCTCATGAAATAGGCATCGAACAAAAAAACTACAAAGAACGAAACTTGTCTAGCTTGAAGGGGGAAACCAGATGGCGCTATTGCTTGGCCAGCTAGATGGCGCTGCCATAGGTCAAACGGATATCAACTGCGTTTTTTTTTTAAAATAGGAACCCCCATTTTTTATTACATATTCGTATAGTACGTAAAGAAATATGAATGTTTTAGTCAGCCCACTTTTTTGCTTTGTGATAAATGGCGCTGTAATAGTCACAAACGTTTAAGTACGTGGTATCACGTAACATTCCGCCAGTGCGGACGGTATTTGCTTCGTGATGCATTACCCGTGTTAAAATGGACCGTTTACCAGTTGCGGAAAAGGTCGATATCGCGTTCATGTATGGCTATTGTGATCAAAATGCCCAACGGGCGTGAGCTATGTATGCTGCTCGGTATCCTGGACGACATCATCCAAGTGCCCGGAGCGTTCGCCGGATAGTTACGTTATTTAAGGAAACAGGACGTGTTCAGCCACATGTGAAACGTCAACCACGACCTGCAACAAATTATGATGGCCAGGTAGGTGTTTCAGGTACAGTCGCGGCTAATCCGCACATCGGTAGCAGGCAAACTGCGCCAGAATCGGGAATTGCAAAAACGTCGGCATTGAGAGTGCTACATCAACATCGATTGCACCCGCACCATATTTCTATGCACCAGGAATTGCATTGCGACGACTCTGAACGTCATGTACAGTTCTGCCACTGGGCACAAGAGAAATTACGGGACGATGACAGATTTTGTGCACGCGTTCTATTTAGCGACGAAGAGTCATTCGCCAACAGCGGTAACGTAAACCGGCATAATATGCACTATTTGGCAACGGAAAATCCACGATGGCTGCGACAAGTGGAACATCAGCGACCTTGGCGGGTTAATGTATAGTGCGGCATTATGGGAGGAAGGATAATTGGCCCCCATTTTATCGATGGCAATCTAAATGGTGCAATGTATGCTGATTTCCTACGTAATGTTCTACCGATGTTACTACAAGACTGTATGGCGATGTGCTTCCAACATGATGGATGTCCGGCACATAGCTCGCGTGCGGTTGAAGCGGTATTGAATAGCATATTTCATGACAGGTGGATTGGTCGTCGAAGCACCATACCATGGCCCTCACGTTCAACGGATCTGATGTCTCCGGATTTCTTTCGGTGGGGAAAGTTGAAGGATATTTGCTATCGTGATCCACCGACAACGCCTGACAACATGCGTGAGCGCATTGTCAATGCACGTGCGAACATTACGGAAGGCGAACTACTTGCTGTTGAGAGGAATGTCGTTACACGTATTGCCAAATGCATTGAGGCTGACGGACATCATTTTGAGCATTTATTGGATTAATATGGTATTTACAGATAATCACGCTGTAACAGCAGGCATTATCAGAAATGATTAGTTCACAAAGTTACATGTATCACATTGGAACAAGCGAAATAAAATGTTCAAACATACGTAGGTTCTGTATTTTAATTTTAAAAACCTACCTGTTACCAAATGGTCGTCTGAAATTGTGAGCCATATCTTTGTGATTGTTACTGCGCCAGCTATCACAAAGCAAAAAAAGTGGTCCAACTAAAACATTCATATTTCTTTACGTACTACACGAATATTTAATAAAAAATGGGGGTTCTTATTTTAAAAAACGCAGTTGATATCCGTTTGACCTATGGCAGCGCCATCTAGCGGGCCAACCATAGCGCCATCTTGTTTCCCCCTGCTAGCTAGACAAGTTTTGTTCTTTATAGTTTTTTCGTTTGACGCTTATTTCGTGAGATATTTGGCCCGGTCACGATCAATGGACCACCCTGTATATACCTATCGGGTCTGGGATCGGACAATGACGTCAGTGACAAATACAATAAGTCGCATAGGATGGCACTTCTTCACTACTTCGGGAATCGCACCTCAGTGTGGAAACTACTTATTGGTGAAGAGTTGGATAAATATTGATCTAACGTTAGTCTAGTCAGAAATGTTCAGTTTTATCTACATGATATTTATCTTTATAGAAATATCATTGTGTACCTGTATGTATGCTTGTATGTACTTTTCACATTTTCTCGTAAATCACTGCATCGATCTACAACTAAACTTGGTACATATACCATTCACTATCTACAAAGGAACAGTGATGGGGTAAGAACAACTTACCTGCCACAAGGTTGGTGGTGAGAACGAACATGTGAAGCAGTTCCAACCAAATTGTGTTGAAACGTTACTTATTATTGGCTTTATTTCAGTAATCACATAATAATTTGATTAAAGTACTGTGGGAGTAACATATCTCTAAGGGTGGGGGACGAAATGCGATGGTATGATCCAGCTGTGGGATAAGGTGGCATAGAAACAGTGACATACAACAGATCTCTCTAACGCCTGAAGCAATTTGTACCAAATTCGGTAAGGTTATCACTTGCTATCTGAAAAAAAAATAATAATAATTTGACAGTAAGACGCCCATTGCGCTCGCATGGCTAAGGGTGTGGGCGAAAAGGGGGGGGGGGCATAAAACATATCTCAGGAACGCCTCGATCATTTTCATTCCAATTCTGTATACAGGTGTCTCATTATTTGTATAAAAAGGATGTGGGATTAAGGTGCCTCTACTAACTCCAGATGTTGGGGTGGGGATGAGAAGCAAAAATGTTCCATAACGACCTGTTAGTATTTATTTCATGTCTTTATCTGACTTGGTATACATTAAAATATGAACTGCAGTTTTTCTCTGATTTGTGTTATTCTGTACGGTAACCAGTCCTCGAGAATGTGCCCTGCAGCCAGCTAATGATTTTATGAGCGTGTTGTGGCACCAAAAATCATGCCACGTCACTGAATACCAGAGAGAATTCAGTGTTCTCTCTGGAGCAGCATGGTGTAAAATAATGTAGAATCAAACGCCAAACAGTAAATGTTGCCAGAATGCCCCAATCCAATCGGAAGTGTATCGACAAAAGAATGGACAACCAAATACAAGAAAACAAATAATGTATACGAACATCCGCCATCAGTAATTGTGCTACATAAGACAGTGCATCTATTTTCGAACTCTTCCACTTGTACGATAACAACAAGACCATAGTTCCATTCAAAATAACCTTTTACAGAGTAGAGCCACTGTCGTAATAGAAACTCATTTAATCAGCATAATATGGTTCCCATCGTATACTAACTTCAGAAGTTTGCTTACTGACACGACATTCAGCACAGAAGGCTATCAAACATCAGCAGCACAGCGAACTACAACTAGCAGCACCCGTGGTCTACGGGTAGTTTCTTTGGTGCCTGATTCGGAACCAGCCACCGCATAAATTTTGGTTAATAATAATCAGCTTTAGCGGCCGAAGTCTTCCGTCGTAAGAAGTAACTTTCATTCTGCCAACAACCTTGTCAAAGAGGGCGGAGGGGCGGACAGAGGTGTAGGACACTCTCTTCTCATAGGGGTGGGAAACTGACCCTAAAGGTGGGACAATCAGCAATGATCAAAAGCATGAGGATGCAGAAAGCAATGGAAACCACTACATTAAATACAAGTAACGTGTATCCACAGGCCATGTGGCCAGTAATTGAAAAGTGTCATGATGATCTCTCCATTGGTAAAAGATTCCAGAACAGTCCCCCATTCCCCGTCTCCGTGGGTGGACTGCCAAGGGGAAGGTGACCATGAAAAAAGGATTGGAAAACCAACGAAAGGATAACGTTCTACGAGTCTGGGCGTGTAATCTCAGAAGCTTGAATGTGGTAGGGAAACAAGAAAATCTGAAAAGGGAAATGCGGCAGAATCTAGATAAAGTACGTGTCAGTTAAGTGAAATTAAAAGAAGACAAGGATTTCTGCCCCCCCCCCCCCCCCTAGAACCATGGACCTTGCCGTTGGTGGGGAGGCTTGCGTGCCTCAGCGATACAGATAGCCGTACCGTAGGTACAACCACAACGGAGGGGTATCTGTTGAGAGGCCAGACAAACGTGTGGTTCCTGAAGAGGGGCAGCAGCCTTTTCAGTAGTTGTAAGGGCAACGGTCTGGATGATTGACTGATCTGGCCTTGTAACAATAACCAAAACGGCCTTGCTGTGCTGGTACTGCGAACGGCTGAAAGCAAGGGGAAACTACGGCCGTAATTTTTCCCGAGGGCATGCAGCTTTACTGTATGATTAAATGATGATGGCGTCCTCTTGGGTAAAATATTCCGGAGGTAAAATAATGCCCCATTCGGATCTCCGGGCGGGGACTACTCAAGAGGATGTCGTTATCAGGAGAAAGAAAACTGGCATTCTACGGATCGGAGCGTGGAATGTCAGATCCCTTAATCGGGCAGGTAGGTTAGAAAATTTAAAAAGGGAAATGGATAGGTTAAAGTTAGATATAGTGGGAATTAGTGAAGTTCGGTGGCAGGAGGAACAAGACTTCTGGTCAGGTGACTACAGGGTTATAAACACAAAGTCAAATAGGGGTAATGCAGGAGTAGGTTTAATAATGAACAGGAAAATAGGAATGCGGGTAAGCTACTACAAACAGCATAGTGAACGCATTATTGTGGCCAAGATAGACACGAAGCCCACGCCTACTACAGTAGTACAAGTTTATATGCCAACTAGCTCTGCAGATGACGAAGAAATTGAAGAAATGTATGATGATATAAAAGAAATTATTCAGATAGTGAAGGGAGACGAAAATTTAATAGTCATGGGTGACTGGAATTCGAGTGTAGGAAAAGGGAGAGAAGGAAACGTAGTAGGTGAATATGGATTGGGGGGAAGAAATTAAAGAGGAAGCCGCCTGGTAGAATTTTGCACAGAGCACAACTTAATCATAGCTAACACTTGGTTTAAGAATCATGACAGAAAGTTGTATACATGGAAGAACCCTGGAGATACTAAAAGGTATCAGATAGATTATATAATGGTAAGACAGAGATTTAGGAACCAGGTTTTAAATTGTAAGACATTTCCAGGGGCAGATGTGGACTCTGACCACAATCTATTGGTTATGACCTGTAGATTAAAACTGAAGAAACTGCAAAAAGGTGGGAATTTATGGAGGTGGGACCAGGATAAACTGAAAGAACCAGAGGTTGTACAGAGTTTCAGGGAGAACATAAGGGAACAACTGACAGGAATGGGGGAAAGAAATACAGTAGAAGAAGAATGAGTAGCTTTGAGGTATGAAGTAGTGAAGGCAGCAGAGGATAAGTAGGTAAAAAGACGAGGGCTAGTAGAAATCCTTGGGTAACAGAAGAAATATTGAATTTAATTGATGAAAGGAGAAAATATAAAAATGCAGTAAATGAAGCAGGCAAAAAGGAATACAAACGTCTCAAAAATGAGATCGACAGGAAGTGCAAAATGGCTAAGCAGGGATGGCTAGAGGACAAATGTTAGGATGTAGAGGCTTATCTCACTAGGGGTAAGATAGATACTGCCTACAGGAAAATTAAGGAGACCTTTGGAGATAAGAGAACCACTTGTATGAACATCAAGAGCTCAGATGGAAACCCAGTTCTAAGCAAAGAAGGGAAAGCAGAAAGGTGGAAGGAGTATGTAGAGGGTCTATACAAGGGCGATGTACTTGAGGACAATATTATGGAAATGGAAGAGGATGTAGATGAAGATGAAATGGGAGATACGATACTGCGTGAAGAGTTTGACAGAGCACTGAAAGACCTGAGTCGAAACAAGGACCCCGGAGTAGGCAACATTCCATTGGAACTACTGACGGCCTTGGGAGAGCCTGTCCTGACAAAACTCTACCATCTGGTGAGCAAGATGTAAACAACAGGCGAAATACCCTCAGACTTCAAACAGAATATAATAATTCCAATCCCAAAGAATGCAGGTGTTGACAGATGTGAAAATTACCGAACAATCAGTTTAATAAGCCACAGCTGCAAAATACTAACACGAATTCTTTACAGACGAATGGAAAAACTAGTAGAAGCCAACCTCGGGGAAGATCAGTTTGGATTCCGAAGAAATACTGGAACACGTGAGGCAATGCTGACCTTACGACTTATCTTAGAAGAAAGATTAAGGAAAGGCAAACCTACGATTCTAGCATTTGTAGACTTAGAGAAGGCTTTTGACAATGTTGACTGGAATACTCTCTTTCAAATTCTAATGGTGGCAGGGGTAAAATACTGGGAGTGAAAGGCTATTTACAATTTGTACAGAAACCAGATGGCAGTTATAAGAGTCGAGGGACATGAAAGGGAAGCAGTGGTTGGGAAGGGAGTAAGACAGGGTTGTAGCCTCTCCCCGATATTATTCAATCTGTACATTGAGCAAGCAGTAAAGGAAGCAAAAGAAAAATTCGGAGTAGGTATTAAAATCCATGGAGAAGAAATAAAAACTTTGAGGTTCGCCGATGACACTGTAATTCTGTCAGAGACAGCAAAGGACCTGGAAGAGCAGTTGAACGGAATGGATAGTGTCTTGAAAGGAGGATATAAGATGAACACCAACAAACCCAAAACGAGGATAATGGAATGTAGTCGAATTAAGTCGGGTGATGCTGAGGGAATTAGATTAGGAAATGAGACACTTAAAGTAGTAAAGGAGTTTTGCTATTTGGGGAGCAAAATAACTGATGGTGGTCGAAGTAGAGAGGATATAAAACGTAGACTGGCAATGGCAAGGAAAGCGTTTCTGAAGAAGAGAAATTTGTTAACATCGAGTATAGATTTAAGTGTCAGGAAGTCATTTCTAAAAGTATTTGTATCTAGTGTAGCCATGTATGGAAGTGAAACATGGATGGTAAATAGTTTGGACGAGAAGAGAATAGAAGCTTTCGAAATGTGGTGCTACAGAAGAATGCTGAAGATTAGATGGGTAGATCACCTAACTAATGAGGAAGTATTGAATAGGATTGGGGAGAAGAGAAGTTTGTGGCACAATTTGACCAAAAGAAGGGATCGGTTGGTAGGTCATGTTCTGAGGCATCAAGGGATCACCAATTTAGTATTGGAGGGCAGCGTGGAGGGTAAAAATCGTAGGGGGAGACCGAGAGATGAATACACTAAGCAGATTCAGAAGGATGTAGGTTGCAGTAGGTACTGGGAGATGAAGAAGCTTGCACAGGATAGAGTAGCATGGAGAGCTGCATCAAACCAGTCACAGGACTGAAGACCACAACAACAACAACAAGGATTTCTGGTCAGATGAGTATGGAGGACTATCAACAGCAGTGAGAAATGGTATAACTGTAGTGGGATTCGTTATGAATAGGACGGTAATGCAGGGAATGTTTTACTGTGAACAGTTCAGTGACAGGGTTATTAGAATCGACAGCAGACCAACACCGACAACGATAGCTCAGGTATACGTGCCGCCGTCGCAAGCTGAAGATAAGGATATAACTGAAGCATATGAGGATATTGAAAGGGTAATACAGTTCTAAACGGAGATGAAACCTAACAGTCATGGGGGACTGGAATGCAGTTGTATGGAAGGAAGTATAAGAAAAAGTTACAAGAGAAGATGGGATTGGGACAATGATTGAGAGAGGGAAAAGACTTATTGAGTTCTGAAATAAATTTCAACCAGTAATAGCGAATATTCTGGTCAAGAATCACAAGTAGAGGAGGTATTCTTAGAAAATGCCGGGTAGTAAGGGAAGATTTCAGATAGATTACATCATGGTCAGACAGAGATTCCGATATCAGATTCTAGACTGTAAGGCGTACACAGGAGCAGACACAGACTCAACCACAATGTAGTAGTGGTGAAGAGTAGGTCGAAAGGTAAGAGATTAGTGAGGAAAAATCAGTGTGTAAAGAAGTGGAATAGAAGTACTAACGAATGACGAGATACATTTGAAGTTCTCTAAGGCTATAGATACAGCAATAAGGAATAGCTCGTAGGCAGTACAGTTGAAAAGGAATGGATTCCTCTTAAAAGGGCAATCACAGACCTTAGGAAAGAAAACATAGGTACAAAGAAGGTAACATGGGTACACAGAAGAAATACATCAGCTTATCTATGACAGAAGGGAGTACAAAAGTGTTCAGGGAAATTCAGGAATACAGAAACACAAGTCGCTGAGGAGTGAAATAAAAAGGAAGCGCAGGGAAGCAAAGGCGGAATGGCTGCATGAATAATGTGATGAAATGGAAAACGAAATGATTCTCGGAAGGACTAACACATCCTATAGGGCAGCCAAGACAACCTTTGATGAAATTAAAAGCAAGGGTGGTAACATTTAGAGCCTAACGTATATTACACTGCTAGATGCAGAGGAGAGAGTGGGTAGATGGTCAGAGTACACTGAAGGCCTATAGGGGGAAGATTCGTCTGATGTGATAGAAGAAAAAACAGCAGTAGGTTTAGAAGAGCTAAGGGATCTAGTGATATTAGAATCAGAATTTAAGAGAGCCATGGGTGACTTAAGATCAATTAAGGCAGAAGGGATAGGTAACAATTCCATCAGAATTTCTAAAATCACTGGGGAAGTGGCAATAAAACGACTACTCGAGTCAGTGTGAAGAATGCATGAGTCTGGCGATATACCATCTGACTTTCGGAAAAATGTCATCCACACAATTTCGAAGACTGCAAGAGCTGACAACTGCGAGAACTATCGCATAATCAGCTTAACAGCTCATGCATCCAAGTGCTGAGAAGAATAATATATACGGAAGAATGGCGAAGAAAATTGAGGTGGTAGATGACGATCAATTTGGCTTTACAAAAGATAAAGGCAGCAGAGAGGCAATTGTGATGTCGCGGTTGATAATGGAAGCAAGACTAAAAAAAAATCAAGACACATTCATAGGAACTGTCGACCTGCACAAAGCGCTCGACAATGTAAAATGGTGCAGACGTTAGAAATTCTGAGGAAAATGGGGGTAAGCTACAGGGAGAGAGTTGTAATATACAATATATACAAGAGCCAGGAGGAAATAATAAGAGTGGACGACGAAGATCGCAGTGCTCTGATTAAAAAGGGTGTAAGACAGGGATGTAACGCTGTTCAATCTGTACACCGAAGAAACAATGAGGGAAATAAAAGAAAGGTTCGGGAGTGGAATTAAAATTCAAGGTGAAAAGATATCAGTGATACGATTCGCTGACGACATTGTTATCCTGAGCGAAAGTGAAGAATAATTACATGATATGCAGAATGGAATGAACCGTCTAATGAGCACAAAATATGGATTGAGAGTAAATCGAAGAGACAAAAGTAATGACAAGTAGCAGAAATGAGGACAGCGATGAACTTATCATCTGGACTGATGGTCATGAAGTACATGGAGTGAAGGATTTCTTCTGTCTAGGCAGAAAAATAACCAGTGATGGACGAAGCAAGGAGAACATCAAAAGGAGACTAGCTATGGCAAAAAGGGCATTCCTGGCAATGAGAAATCAACTTGTATCAAACATAGCCTTAATTTGAGTAAGAAATTTCTGAGAACGTTTGGAGCATAGCACTGCATGTAGTGGAACATGGACTGCGGGAAAATCGGAACTGAAGAAAATTGAAGCATTTGAGAAGTTATGCTACAGACGAATGCTGAAAATTACATGGACTGATAAAGTAAGGAATGAGGAGGTTCTGCGCGGAATCGGAGAGGATAGGAATATGTGGAGAACACTGACAACGAGGAGGGACTTGATGTTAGGACATCTTTTAAGACATTAGGGAATGACCTCCGCGGCACTAGAGGGAGCTGTAGAGGGCAAAACTGTAGAGGCAGACAGAGATTGGAATAGATCCCGCAGATAATTGAGGACTTACGCTACAAGCGCTAGTCTGAGATGAAGAGCTTGACAGGAGAGAGGAATTCGTGTCAGGCCACATCAAACAAGTCAGAAGACTCATGACACAAACAAATGCACCTTAACACAGCTGCACATCACATTATTCTTAAATTTGAACCTAAGATCGTCGGTATATCAATATTAACTCAAGAAACACTTTGATTGTGCTCCTAATAATCTACTAAAGCGGTTCCTCGGCTTCACTGCACGTGACCGGAGAAGACACAACGTGCTCCCTCAGGTTGCTGTCCGCTGGCGTGGTGCAGCAACTCGACTTTGCATGGACTCAATAAATCGTTGTAAGGCCACTGAAGAAAACTGAGCCATGTTACCTCTGCAGTCGTCCATAATTGTGAAAGAATTGCCGATACAGGATCATGTGCACGAACTGACCTCTCTATTATTTCCCATAAATGATCAATGAGATTCATCTCGGGCGATCTGAGTGGCAAAATCGTTAGCTCGAAATGTTCAGAATGTTCTTCAAACCAGTTGCGAATAACTGTGGCCCCGTACTGTCATTCATACAAATTCCATCGATGTTTAGCTATATATGGTGTCCAAGTAGCCGAACATTCCATTCAATAATCGGTTCATTTGGACAGTAGGATCCAGTCCCTTCTTGGACCGTAGGATCCAGTCCATTCCATGTAAACACAGCACACACCGCTATTGAGCCACTGCCATTTTCACACTGCCTTGTTTAGAGCTTGTGTCGATCTGCACCACACACGAATCCTTACCAACTGAAATCGAGATTGATCTGACCAAGCCACGGTTTTTCAGTCGTCTAGGATCCAACCGACATGGTCACCAGCCCAGGAGAGGCGCTGCAGGCGATTTCGTGCCATCAGCGAATGCACCGACGTCCATCGTCTGCTGCCGTAGGCCAGTGACGCCACATTTTGCCGCACAATCCTAACGGATACGTTCGTCGTACGTTCCACCTGGAATTTTGCGGTTCTTTCAAGCAGTGTTGCTTGTGTATTAGCACTGACAACTCTACGGAAACGATGGTGCTGTCAGTCGTTAAGTGAAGGCCGTCCATGGTGAGAGGTAACGTTTGAACTTTGGTATTCTTGATACACTCTTGACACTGTAGATCTCCGAAACGGAATGCCAGGTTCCTCTACCTCCAACTGCCAAAGTCTGATGATTCTCGTCGTGCGGTCATAATCAAGTCGTTGACAGCTCCACCAATGCGCTGCCCTCTTGTTCCTTGCGTACGCTATATCTGTACAAGTGCATAACACTATTACATGGCTTTGTCACTTTAGGATATGTCACGTAGCAGCTGCGCTCTGGCAGACCAGCATCCCAAAGAGCATAATATTTGGCGCGCGGAAAATAGTCGTGCCGTTCGATACGATACACTAGTAGTCATAAAAATATGAAAAGACTGGCGCAGGATGGACAAGGGTGAGCAGCTGCATCAAACCGGCCTTCAGACTGATGAATACAAGATCAGAGAGGACTGTCATCATTAACGCAAGTCCTTGAAACACGGAAGGCCGGAAGTGCCATGTGTAAGCGCCGAGTAAATATAGCCTTTTTTACGCGAATTGTAGTGCATTTGCGTTGCTAGGACGGTAGCGTCAGAATCGCGAGTGGGACGCTGGCAGCATCTCCGGCTTCCGTGTGGCCCCGCCCTGCCCATCCCGTGGCCGTGTTTGCATTTCTTATCGGTGACGCGAGCCGGCGCGCGGCCAATTACCAGGTGCGCTCTAAACGGCGCGCCCAGCGCTGTTAATACGCGGCCGCTAATGCCCGAGCGCCCGCGCCTGCGCAGAGCCGGGCCACGCGGACACCTGCGCCCACCCGCCGCTCGCTTTGTTGAAAAGCGTGGGCGCCGAGCCGCGCTGGCTGGACGCGCGGCCACGAGCCGTCTGTACTGCACCAGCTGGCGCTGGGTGCTGCAGCGCCGACACCACTTCCTAGACCTTCCGACTGTTCTGATCACTACAGTGTTCACTTTATTTTACACACTCCCCTGTCACATTAATGTGACCACCTGCCAAAAGCCTGAATAAACACTTTTCGCAGCGCGGACCGATGCGTGACGTGCAGGGGTCAAATGGGTCAAATGGCTCTGAGCACTATGGGACTTAACATCTGTGGTCATCAGTCCCCTAGAACTTAGAACTAATTAAACCTAACTAACCTAAGGACATCACACACATCCATGCCCGAGGCAGGATTCGAACCTGCGACCGTAACGGTCACGCGGTTCCAGACTGAAGCGCCTAGAACCGCACGGCCACGCCGGCCGGCCAGGAAGAGAGTGAGTGTGATTTTAGAAGGTGCCGACAGGGATCCAGCTTTTGGCCAGCTGGCTAAATTTCACAGTTGAGGATCCCTGGCGCGAATAGCCCCATCAAGGTGGCTTTCACGGAGTCTGGACTGGGAATAAATCCGCAGAGTTTGATACAGTTAACTCATTCTGGTGCTCTTTCAACCACGCATGTACACTGCGAGCTGTGTGACACGTTGCGTTGTCCTACTGGTAGAAGCCATTGTGCCGAGGAGAAACAAACTGCTTGCAGGGGTGGACATGGTCCCCAAGCGTAGACTGCATACTTGAATTGATCCATTGTGCTTTCCAGAATGGCAAGACCATCCAAGGAATGTTCTCGGGGATGGGCCCTTCCAACAATTGTTCCGGTGTGGTTGTTTTCAGACGTTTCACGCTTTATAAGCCATTGGCCATCTGTCGATGGAGCGTAACACTAGATTTACCTGGAAAGTCCACCTATCGCCACTCGCTGAACGTCCAGTTGCGATATCGGGGTGCAAATTACAGCCTTCGTTGCCGATGAACAGCCGTTAACTTCGACGCACGTACTAGGCGCTTATTGCGGTGGCCCAAAAACAGCAACATTTTCTGGGTCGTTGAGGAAACACTGTTAGTAGCCCTTTGAATGAGATTTTCACCCTGCAGCAGAGTGTGCGCTACTATGAAACCTCCTGGCAGATTAAAACTGTGTGCCGGACCGAGACATTTGCTTCCTGCGGGAAAGTGCTCTACCAACTGAGCTACCCAAGCACGACGCACGCTCCATCCTCACAGTTTCGAAGATAGGAGACGAGATACTGGCAAAAGTCAAGCTGTGAGGACGGGGCGTGACTCTTGCTTGGGTAGCCCATTTGGTAGAGCACTTTCCCGCAGGAAGCAAATGTCTCGGTCCGGCACACAGTTTTAATCTGCCAGGAGGTTTCATAGTAGCCCCTTGGTTCATTTGGGCGGTTAAATGCCCAACAGTAGCGCGTCTGTTCGGCCATACACATCTCCGCAGTCGTCGTCCCGTCCTTCCCCCCCCCCCCCCCCCCCCATAATCTATGGCTCGTGATGCATCGCAGTTGCCTCGGCGCCAGTTTTGGATTGCGTCAGTTTGCCATACACGATATACTTTATCCGCGGCGTCACGTGCACAGTTTATAAACTTGACTGTTTAAAAAATGCGTCCATACCTTGGCCGAAAGCCAATGATCACCCCCAATTGGGCGTACGACAACTGCACTGTTTTTTAGCGTGAGTCCTTCACCCATTATACGATCATTTTCACTGAAGACTTTAAAATGTGTCGAAAACTACACATCTGATCGAAAAGAGTTACAATTCCAATTAGTTTGTCTCGGAGGAGGACAGCCAATGATACCACGCTCTACACGCCACCCCAACCCCGTGTTTGCGTGGCGGGAATCGACTCTGAAATGTTCAGTGGGAACCTGGCTTTTATTGCAGATTACGGTTCTACCGCAAAATCTACGTAAGATTTGTCTGAGGTATTTTCTTCGTTTCACCACAGATGGCACTGTAACCAGAGGAATAGAAATGGACGCACAATCGTAATTTACGACATGCTACTCAATGGACCTTGTATATCCAATGGCACATGAATCCCCACCTCCATGCTGCGAGGGTAGGACGGCCAGTAAGTATTTCATAATTTCTAATTGGAAATCCCATTCACAATGTTGTATTCTTTCAGCATATCGAACAGGAAAATACTCGACGCGCAACTGTGGCTATAATTCGAGGCGTGACTTTTCCCATTAGAGCAGGTGTTCAAACGTAGTACTCGTACCGCCAGCTTCACTACACTTAGTGATCCGCTTATCAAATGACCGTGCACAAGACAGAAACATACATGCCGGTATGTCAGTAAAGGCGTTTCTGATGCGATCTACCATGTCTTCACTGTTGGCACCTGCTAGTACACCTTATCCTTTAAATATCCCCACAGAAAGAAATCCGGCTACTTCAAATCCGATCACCTAACGATCCAGTTGATATGGCCACCTCTGCCGATCCACTGGCCATTGTAAACACGGTCTAATTCCTCTCGTGCTTTATTTTCGTAAGGCCCTGCGCATCGATTATGTTGAAACCACATACTTTGTCGAACGTCCAGGGCAACATACTGCAGTAGTTCCTATTCCAAGAATGTTCAACATTTACGTCCATTCAACGTGCAGTCGATAAAATACGGACCAATCAGTTTGTTTCCCATGATGCCACACTATACGTTACCCGATCAAGAACGCTGATGGTCAACTTGCTGTAACTAAAGAGACAGCCTACATTACACCTGTCAGTCCTCTGCTGGAATATTGCTGCCCGATGTGGGATCCTTACCAGGTAGGATTGACGGAGGACATCGAAAAAACGCAAAGAAGGGCAACTCGTTTCGTGTTATCCCGCATTAGGGGTAAACAGTGTCACTGATACGATACGCGAGTTGGGGTGGCAGTCACTGAAACAATGGCAGGTTTCTTTGCGGTGAGATCTATTTACGAAATTTCAATCACCTACTTTCTCTTCCGAATGCGAAAATGTTTTGTGGACACCCACCTACGTAGGGAGAAATGGTCATCATAATAAAATAAGAGAAATGAGAGCTCGAACGGAAAGATTTTGGTGTTCCTTTTGCCCACGCGCCATTTGAGAGTGGAATGGTAGAGAAGTAGTATGAAAACGGTTTGATGATCCCTCTGCCAGGTACTTAAGTGTGAATTGCAGAGTAACCATGTAGATGTAGATGTATTGACTACGCTGCAGTAATACATGTTACACCTGACGCTGCCATGGTTTGTTAATGCAGACTCATCGGAAAATAGTATCACGGCAAACGGCCCGCATCCCGTGGTCGTGCGGTAGCGTTCTCGCTTCCCACGCCCGGATTCCCGGGTTCGATTCCCGGCGGGGTGAGGGATTTTCTCTGCCTCGTGATGGCTGGGTGTTGTGTGCTGTCTTTAGGTTAGTTAGGTTTAAGTAGTTCTAAGTTCTAGGGGACTGATGACCATAGATGTTAAGTCCCATAGTGCTCAGAGCCATTTGAACCATCACAGCAAAGAACGTGGGGGTCGTTTGCATTTGTTGACGTGTTTATTTGCAAAACACTACCCGGATATGGAAACCGGCGCCATGGAGTTCTTCATGCAATGAAACGAGATATAGATGATACTTACGACCATGTAGTATTGTGACAATACTGCTTGCCGACATATTGGGATCGTGGTGTAATTGCCCGGTGCTTATCCGTGGGCTGTGGTGCACTGCCACTAATACATCTACTTCATTAGCTTCTCCTGTAACATGTTTGATTGGTTCCCTTTTGCCTGTCTGTACGCTGCCATCAGACTTAAAGGCGTTCACAACCTAGTAAAACAACGAAAGAGAGCGAGTTTTCTCTGGAAAACGCTCAGCATACAAGGCAACAGCAGCTTCAACATCTCTCCTACGTTCTTCGTAAATCAGGATCATTTCACTTCATTTCTTCTGTGGTTGCAACATTCATCGTCCACTTGTACCTCTGTTCTCCACATGACTGGTAGATGTTACGACAATGAACACCGCGCAATTACTGCAACGTTTACAGCCGTTATCTGTTCTAAGTCTACACGATACGTGAGCTCCGGTCGCATTGTGCTGCGTAGTTCGCTGCCAAGCGACGGTGGCGCTTCGAGTAGTCCCCTGTTCGTTATGTTGGATGAATACAACGTTGCGAATGGGGTTTCTAATTAGCATGGAGGTGGGATCCCACGTTCTAATGGATATTCAGGGGCCATTGAGTAGCATGTCTTAAATTACGACTGTGAACCCATTTCTGTTCCTCCGATTGCAGTGCTATGTGTGGCGAAATGAAGAAAATGCGTCAGACCAAACGTATGAAAATTTGGTTGCAGAATCGCAATATGCAATAAAAACCGGGGGTTCCCATTGAAGATGCCAAAGTTGCCCCTCCGCCACCCACTGCGATAATAGTGTGTCACATGCCCCGACTGTGGGTACGTTGATATGTTGACGTCGAACGCAGGAGGTGGTTACATTAATGTGGCTGGACCGTGTGTTAGAAGTTCAGAAGTGTGAAGTACGAGGGAAATCATAAAATATCAATTTTCTTCAAAAATAAAGGTATTTAATTAATTTATTGTTTCTTTGTAGGTATCTGTCTGCAGTCCTGGTACACAATAAAATGACAGTGCCACAGTGCGTTAGTAGGCTACTAAAAGTGCCGAAACAAAATGGCGCATTGATCCATTAAATCTCAGCAATGGAACCCGGTAAAACTAATTTCTTTTCTTTCTAATGCTTCGACCGTCTACTTTTCGACCGTCTTAGGAGTGAGCCAAAAAACTGAAACTACAGTACTGGTTCCCTCATTTACGAAACAGATAGTCAAGCGCCAGAGATGTTGGTCGGCGGCAAGGAGTGTGCATAAACTGAAACTGTGGCTACGCATTCGCAGCGATATCTTTGCGAGTTTAGTAAAGAAAACGCCGGTTACCATGATTTGTCCTGGTGGAAACGGCTACCTCCCGTAGTTAAATTCTTCCCCAAACGAATTTGAACTGCTTCGTTCACTAGTGACTCCCAAAAAGATGAAGTCGACTCCAGAATTTCTGTGCAGTTGAAATTAGTTTGGCGAAGAATTTAATTAACAGACGCACTCAGTCCCACTCAACTATCTTATATTTCCAGTACTGCACAGTCGTGCGTACGTAATCCTAAACTGTGTTACTATTTTCTTTTCAAAACTGTCAGTGGTTAATATTTTCGAGAAAGAATCTGGGAGGCGTGGTTGTAGAGCTCCTGCTGTGTGGTGGCATAGCATGTGCTACATACGATGTTTCGATAGCCGTCCTTTGCTTGAAGTACTGGACTTCAAAAACGGGCTTCAGATCGCCGTCCAGCTGCTCAGATTTGTACATTCGGTGGCTGACTAATATTGTTTAAGACAAATGCCTGAATTGTTCCTATGAAAAGGAAAGAGCCGATTCTTCTGCCCCATTTTCGTGAAGTTCGAATTGTTGATCCGTTTCTTAAACACTAATCTTTTATCCTTTCTCTCGTGCATTCCTTCGGATGATATAGCTGATGCTTCCTATATTTCTACAGAGCTCCTGCCGGTTATAAAATTGGCTTGGTCATCAGAAAGTGTTGATTTTCCACAATATCCTCGAAATATTGGCAAATTTCATCAAAACTCGAGCTCTTCAGCATAAATTGGTAAATTCACAAACAACACAACGGTTTAATACTTTAATTCTTACATAATAGACAAAATAAGCGGAAATATCGAATATACTTTATACAGCCTTGAAGTAAACGGTTTTATTATTTGTTTCTCGTAGTGGAGTATTAATGTCACCTTGTTGTTGTTGTTGTTGTGGTCTTCAGTCCAGAGATGCAGCTCTCCATGCTACTCTATCCTGTGCAAGGTTCTTCATCTCCCAGTACCTACTGCAGCCTACATCCTTCTGAATCTGCTTAGAGTATTCATCTCTTGGTCTCCCTCTACGATTTTTACCCTCCACGCTGCCCTCCAGTACTAAATTGGTGATCCCTTGATGCCTCAGAACATGTCCTACCAACCATTCCCTTCTTCTATGCAAGTTGTGCCACAAATTTCTTCCCTCTCCAATTCAATACCTCCTCATTAGTTATGTGATCTACCCATCTAATCTTCAGCTTTCTTCTGTAGCATCACATTTCGCAAGATTCTATTCCCTTCTTGTCCAAACTATTTATCGTCCATGTTTCACTTCCATACAAGGCTACACTCCTTACAAATACTTTCAGAAACGACTTCCTGACGCTTAAATCTATACTCGATGTTAACAAATTTCTCTTCTTCAGAAACGCTTTCCTTGCCATTGCCAGTCTACGTTTTATATCCTCTCTACTTCGACCATCATCAGTTATTTTGCTCCCCAAATAGCAAAACTCCTTTACTACTTTAAGTGTCTCATTTCCTAATCTAATTCCCTCAGCATCACCCGACTTAATTCGACTACATTCCATTATCCTCGTTTTGCGTTTGTTGATGTTCATCTTATATCCTCCTTTCAAGACACTATCCATTCCGTTCAACTGCTCTTCCAGGTCCTTTGCTGTCTCTGACAGAATTACAGCGTCATCGGCGAACCTCAAAGTTTTTATTTCTTCTCCATGGATTTTAATTTCTACTCCGAATTTTTCTTTTGTTTCCTTTACTGCTTGCTCAATATACAGATTGAATAACATCGGGGTAGGCTACAACCCTGTCTCACGCCCTTCCCAACCACTGCTTCCCATTCATGTCTCTCGACTTTTATAACTGCCATGTGCTTTCTGTAGAAATTGTAAATAGTCTTTCGCTCCCTGTATTTTACCCCCGCCATCTTCAGAAGTTGAAAGAGAATATTCCAGTCAACGTTGTCAAAAGCTTTCTCTAAGTCTACAGATGCTAGGAACGTAGGTTTGCCTTTCCTTAATCTTTCTTCTAAGATAAGTCGTAGGGTCAGTGTTGCCTCACGTGTTCCAACATTTCACCTTGTACGATGCTAAAAGAAATACGCAATACTTTAAATGCAGGAATGTGATCCGGCTGTAGAACGGAAGGTCCCATTAGTGCGATGTTTGCTCGCGTCGTATGTTAGCGCACAGCGTTTCAGCACCTGCCACCGGCAGCCAGTCAAATAGTATTAGCATTTACAAACTCACACACGCTGTCACCGTAACAGCAGCAGTCGTCTGTAAGTTCGGCACGTATCTGTAAGCCGAGGCGGACGCCTGGAGAGGAACGTGGGCGAGCGGACGAAGCGCGCGCGCCTTGGGAAGCACGTCGCCATTGAGGAGGCGACGGCGTTTGCAGGTGTCGTTAGAGCCTTGTTGAGTCGACGAGGAGCTTCCTGTAGTTGTCGGGAAAGCGGGATGCTACAGAAGTCGACCTGGAAAAAATAGAAACTTGATGATTTTCTCCAAGTACGTCAAGTAAAGCTTTATGTAATGCCACCTAAGAGCTAATAAACTGAGCCGGCGGAGTGGCCGAGCGGTTCTAGGCACTACAGTGTGGATCCGCGCGACCGCTACGGTCGCAGGTACGAAACCTGCCTCGGGCATGGATGTCTGTGATGTCCTTACGTTAGTTAGGTTTAAGAAGTTCTAAGTTCTAGAGGACTGATGACCACAGATGTTAAGTCCCATAGTGCACAGAGCCATTTGAACCATTTTTTGATAATAAACTTAAATATAAAATAAGTGCAACTGGGGAGGCATAATAACAAAAGAATTTACTTGTTTCAGATATCTAGAATGCAATCTATTTTGATTGTACAGGTTTATTGTAGGTCGCTTTTTTTGTTCAGGGCGAAATCTTGAGTGATCCCCTATTACTGTGCAGTTATGCCATTCATTTAGAAACTTCAGTGCAGGACGTCTTTAAGTTGCAATTCCATGATGGTCTATAAGACCGAGGCATCAAGTTCAAACAGTACTTGTGAAGGAAATGTTCATTTGTAGGCAACTTGTTCTTCTACAAAAAGTGACGAGACTATTAATATATGAGGATAAGCTACAAAAGTAGACTTAAGAGGTGTCGATTTGTGAAGGTAAAATAAAGAGATCGTTGGCTGTTTTTAAAGAATATCGCTGGACGGTAGATCTAATCTTAGAATGGAGACACATCGTTATACTGTTTGGAACACATATAACGAAAAAAAGAACATGTACTATGTAGCTAAAATTTTCTTTCTCAATAGTAATTGAAGTGTAGAAGCCGAGAGCACTGGGTAACGCACACACGATTATAAGGTAGAACATATCTATGCAATGAAAAACGCCTAATAACATAGATAACGTAATGTGACAATTATTTTAGACTAGTATTAGACGTATTGGCGTAGTTGTGACGATGAGGTTGACATTGGAATGGACGAAGGAATTCTCTGTCCAATAATCTTTGCAAGTTTTTCATCAAAACCTAAGTTGTATACCATTTCGTAGTCCGAATATAAATGAGATTGTGCAGAAAAGACCAAGGAAAAATTTAGATTCATGAATATTCAGTATTATACCTTTAGGTTACAAAACTACTGTTGAAATCATGTAAGCATAATTAGTCCTATGGGAAAATTTTAAAGGACAGATCTTAGAGAAGCAATAATCTGGGGACATGGGCTATGTATTAGCACCGTGATTTCTTTGAATTGGACACACAGAGGCAACGTTAGAGATCACGTATCTGGAAAGAAAAGAAACTTCGTAGTGAATATGTTGTGATGAAGCCCAAATAAACCGTATCTGACTTGTTGAAAGGATGCAGAGGAGCAACTGGACTTTGTGCTTGATAATGGTGGCCGGACGTCAAGACACCCTCATTGGATTTGTTGATGTAGCAAATGCATTGATCAGTGTAAAATATAAGGTTTTCTAAATTCTCATAAAAATCATTTAAGACCAAGAGAGGTGTACTGGAATTAAAAAGAGCATAAGGCAGGGATAAAATCTTTCTCTCCACCTGACGAAGATTATAGAGTGGGATTAAAATTCAGCGTGAAACAATATCAGTGATAAGATTCACTGATGAAAATTTAAAGCCTTCTTATTGTCTTCAAATTTAATCTGAGTGCATAATTGGTATGACTTCAATGTCAATGCCGTGAAAATATTCCCCTTCGATGCAAAATTTTGATCATGACTGAATGTTTTCGCGCTCTGAGTTTTTAAGATATAGTCGCAGACAGGAAACACTTTCATAGCTTTACGATAAAGATATGGATCTCGAACACATGCGTAAGTAATACCTGATTACGATCAACACACCCAAGCCTGTTAATACAAGCTTTAAGTATGCTGGATCCTTCCTTATAGGTACGGTGCGTACAATGGAGGTGTAAACTCCTTTGCACTGCCTCACACCTATTTATAAAATCTATTAATCACAATAGCCACTCTCACCACGTGACAAATTTGTGTCTCGAAGTTCTGCGCAGCTCAGACCTGCCTTATACTTGCTGCAGTATGCACACAAAGAAATAACTACTTAATCTGCCGATAACAGCTTGAGTAAATGACGATTTCACTGAATGGCAGAACTTGTTGAATTAAATGTACTCAAGCAAACTATGACTTGGGACAATGAGTAAATGAGCACATGGAAACTGACAAGAAATGCACAATAAATTATAAGAGTCTTCGGGACTTGATCCTTGAAAGTGGAACGAAGTCTCTCGCTTTCAACAACGGATTTAAATTCGGACAGAAATAAAGTACAATTGTAAAGCTGAAAGACCTCGCAAAATGAGATATTACGCAAAGCATGCTTGAAACCTTGCTCTCACCATAAATTCATGTATGTTGCAACACAGAAATGACCCTCGAAATGAAACTGTAGACAAAGTCACCGAATTTGACCCAACGTAACAATGAAAAGTTCTGGCAGCATCCGTACTATAAATCTAGCCCCAGCAGTCCCTGAAACACAAGAGTGATTTGTCTCTCAGTCATCTCAACCGTCCTTAGACGGGATTGGTCAGTCAGGTAGTACCTCCAACGAACAGCATGTACGTACACTTCCAGTAAACAACCAAAGACTGTGCCATTCCAAGCGATCGAATCCCGTGCCGTGTATAGAGAATCTGTGCCCATCGCCAGCGAGTTGTATCTCGCGTAAAGATAAATGATATGAAAAACATTTTCTAATAGGCAGCTTTCATAGCGTTGGTGGCTAACTGTTGGCATTACCTTACTCCCGCGGCCCTGTGTGTGTGTGTGTGTGTGTGTGTGTGTGTGTGTGTGTGTACCTGAACCATGCGGGGAAGAGAAGGGAGATAGCTGTTTTGAGGTTAGAAGAGAGACAGAATGTAGTGCTTCATCCAAGAAATTGCTGCAAGCAAGGAACTCTGGAATATGCCATCTAACCACGAAAATATTGCACAAACGGTGACATAGTAGGTAATAGCTACAGTGTGGAATCCGACCTTAGTATTGGTTTTGGAAACTCCTAACCTTTCTTTCTTATAAATATATCCCAAATTTCAAGTTTTACGCTCTTCAACATATTGCTTGTGGAAAGCTGAATCTTATGTACTGTGATGCCATCGTTTCTCCCCAAAGGCCCGAGCGAGGTGAGGCAGTCGTTAGTACACTGGACTCACATTCAAAACCCGCGTCCGGCCATCCAGATTCAGGTTTTCCGTGATATTCCTAAATCGCTCCATGTAAATGACGGGAAGGTTTCTTTGAAATGGCGCGGCCGATTTCCCTCCCTATCCTTGACGCTTTCAGAGCATATAGTCCTTCTCTAATGACTTCTATATCGACGGCAAGTTAAACCCAATCTTTCTTCCTAATACACTGCGTAAATAACTGTAGTGCTCCTTAGTTATGTCTTTCACGGATCACGTGAATCGGTTGCGTTACTAACTGAATTAGTATTTAAACACAGGTGTACGAATAACATTTTTATTTGCGTTCACGTAAAAGAAAATAACATAGTAAAACAGACGATATTTGCACTTGATATCATGAAGTATGAGTAAATAGCTGATCGTGAACACGTAGAGAAAGAAAAGTGCGGTAATACTACACTGCAACATTAGAGACAAGTCTCTTTTACTATATTATGTTGACTGGATTTGTGGGGCCCCTTCAGGAGAAATGAACTCGAACCATGAAATTAAACACACGCCGCGGAAGGGTGAGTGGAAGACTGTAGTCTACTGAAGGAATTCAAGAAATATATAGTACTTCTGCAAAGGATAACGACAGAAGATCTCTTCTTTGTTTATTCGGGTACAAATCGAGCATCAAAAAACCTCATTAAGAAAGTCTGAAAGATAAAAAAAAGATGGATTCGATGGACTGCTGCTAGCATTGTAACAGATCGAAAGTGAAAAAAAAATGGCTCTGAGCACTATGGGACTTAACATCTGTGGTCATCAGTCCCCTAGAACTTAGAACTACTTAAACCTAACTAACCTAAGGACATCACACACATCCATGCCCGAGGCAGGATTCGAACCTGCGACCGTAGTATTCGCGCGGTTCCGGACTGAGCGCCTGAACCGCTAGACCACATCGAAAGTGAACTTCTCTGACTTTCAGAGAAGCTCAGGGAAAACACTGAAGAAAGCCGAAGTGTTTCTCGTTTAACAGTATTACTTAAATTTCAATAAGGAATGCGAATGCCCGAAACACTGCAAAACAGCTTTAGTGCCTCCGTCGTACACTGTTACCGAGCGAAACGATTTCCACATCCGTTTCTACGTTACAGTGAACCCCTGCATGTACTGGTAAAGGCCAAGAGCAAGATGTCTGTCCCAGGGGTTCACGAAGCAGCAGTATTGCAGCGCACTCATCAGGGACTATTTTCTGCAGTTAAAAAGCAGGACGTACAGGTGTTAGAGAGGCCAGTGACTCAAATCACATAAGGTTGTTCCACATATCCCAGAACTAAACTTATTAAGGTATGTAAGTGTGAGTTTGTTTCATTTTAAGAGAAGATTCTTTTAATCTCGAATCGTGTCGACAGAGCCAGCCGGTGTGGCCGTGCTGTTCTAGGCGCTTCAGTCTGGAACCGCGTGACCGCTACGGTCGCAGGTTCGAATCCTGCCTCGGGCATGGATGTGTGTGATGTCCTTAGGTTAGTTAGGTTTAAGTAGTTCTAAGTTCTAGGGGACTGATGACCACAGATGTTAAGTCCCATAGTGCTCAGAGCCATTTGAACCATCTTACTTTTTTTTTTTTTTTTCGACAGGAATTCGGTCGACACTGGTGGAAACCCATCCCCGTGGATGCCGGATATACTGTTCAAGAACCTATAAGCTAAAATTAAACTCCGTCTGAACAGGCCTTGGAACGCCCAACTGCACGAACTGGCCGCCTTGTCACCCTCAGCCCACAGGCGTCACTGGATGCGGACATGGTGGGGCATGTGGTCAGCACACCGCTCTCACGGCCGTATGTCAGTTTACGAGACCGGAGACGCTATTTCTGAATCAAGTAGCTCCTCAGTTTGCCTCACAAGGGCTGATTGAACCCTGCTTGCCAGCAGAGCTCGGCAGACCGGATGGTCACCCACCCAAGTGCTGGCCCAGCCCGACAGCGCTTAAACTCGATCAGACGGGAACCGGTGTTGTCACTGCGGCGAGGCAGTTGGCGTTCAACAATCTATGTGAAATAACAAATAAGTCTAGAATGGCGGGAGAAGTCGTCTCCGACGACGGCAGTTTTGGCAGGCGAGGGATGTGAAGTAAGGATACGAAAAAAAGAAAAAGAAAAGAAAAAAGAAAGATCGCTCAGTACGAAGATCACTTCCCACGAAAGCAGAAGGTCCCAGACTGGAGTCTCACTTCAGCACACGGTTTTAGTCTCCGAGGAGGTTCCGTACAGTTGTGTGTAGAAGTTATTTTGGTTTGTCATTTTGTTTGCTAGTGTTTTACCATCTCCATTTTCTTCTTTTTTAAATAGATCTCCTGATGATGACTTGGTAATATGTCGAAACCGTTCGTCATACTATATGTGTGGACTGTATTGGAAATACGTAATAAAGTTTACAGTAAGGCCGCTGCGTTTTCCTAAAGCAGTATGCCTAATGTGTGAAAGTAATTCTCGTCTCTCAGAGGATAGAAACCAAACGTGGGACTGTCACGTCACGGGCGTTCCATACGTCGGCGGGGGTCAGACACATGATGTTAGAAAATGACGAAAGACCCGGCGGTGAACGTAGTCTTATTTTAATTTAAGGTAGCACAGCAGGGTTCCGACCCCCCCCCCCCCTCCCCCTCTCCCTGGCCCCTGACGTGTGTTTCCTCCTTTTGTTTCGCCCTATCCGCCGGCCGGCAGGGCGTGCTCTCGATCTCTGGCCCTTTCATCGCGCACGTCAATTCCCGAGCGTCGGCGGCGGTGGCGGCGGCGGCGGCGGGGGAGTTTGTTGCTGCGTAATGCGGCCTGACTGGCGGGAACCACCCACACCCACCTCCCACACCCGGCCTGAGCGCCAGCGCCGGTCCGGGCCGGACAGCTCTTTGTTTCAGCGTGTTCCCTCTATTAGATTTACATACGCGGACGGCTGTACGAACACGCGCTGCCCGCTCGCTCGGCCCGTCTCGCCCCTTACCTCCTCGCGCCCGCGCTTCACGTATATTATTTTTAAATTACACTATCATGCTGTGGATATGACACATTACCAGACACACGTCAGGAGATTGCGCGACGGGAATTTATTACGGGCCGGGTGTCAGGTGGTTATTCTCCGAGTGAACAGTTCGGAGTTGGCGTGCGATAAGGAAGATAAACGCAGAGGGCGCAATACTTAGACAATGCCGTGATAAATGGTCGCGGCAGAAGACCCCGGCCGGCTTCGACGCCTGTGGTCCCAGGCGCCGCCGCGGGACCATTTGTAACACGTGTCGCTCGCGGTCCCATGTATGCTGTACCAGGTGCCGGAACCGTTGGTCTTGTGTTTGGTACAGAGTGCGTCACTCAAGGTGATAACCGAACTACTGTGGGAACTGGGTTCCGCCTGTTTGTTCAGGCTACAAAACGTTCTTATACTATTTGCAATAATAAATAAATTATCCTCCGGCTGTAAAGAGGTATTTTTTAAAATTTCGGGACTGCCTGTCCCAATTTCAGATATATCTCGAAATATACACCTAATAGATGTTAGGTATTTTGTTTTCAGGATCACAGCCGGCTATCGTCACCGGTCAGCAGACATGCAAGACCCGCGTCCACACCACCACACAGAACGACACCTCAGCGGTCGGCAGCGGACTACCAGCTGTAAGCGTACTGTCATATCGCTGGCTTCGTTGAGGAGTATCTTTGCGGGCAGCCGCGTCTGTAGAATCGAGCGCGGGACACGGAACTGTTACGTTGTGTAATGTGTAGCTCTGTGTGTGAGAGGCATTGATAGTATGGAAGTTGAAGTGTTGCTACAAGTGCTATTACAGGAAAGTGATAAAATATGCAAATGATTCAGAGGTAAGTGCATCAAGAAGTAATTAAAAAATAGTGTCGTCAGTAACGTATTTATGTGTTCTCTCGTTGCGTGTCGCACAGCATCGGTAATCCGCTTCGTGTTCGGTCTCCCAGAGTGAACCAATGTGAATCAGTAGAAATTAATTACCATAAATGAGTGCAGTCAAATGCCAGTGTCTTGTAGCGAGCGTGAGAACGTGCGTCCGGTCATGGCGTTCCGCCTTTATTAACAATCAGCCGCACCGCGACGGTTACGCGCACGCTCGTACAAGTGAGAACTGAGAACTGAAAAATTAAACTTACGAACAGTGTTATCATTACTAGTTGGTTCAAATGGATCTGAGCACTATGCGACTTAACTTCTAAGGTCATCAGTCGCCTAGAACTTAGAACTACTTAAACATAACTAACCTAAGGACATCACACACATCCACGCCCGAGGCAGGATTCGAAGCTGCGACCGTAGCGGTCGCGCGGTTCCGGACTGAGCGCCTAGAACCGCTAGACCACCGCGGTCGGCCAAGGAGGACTATTACCAGATATCTGTATGTGTGACGAGCGTAAGAACTTCCGTTCGATCATTCGGCTTCCGCATCATCAACAATCACCCGCGTCGTGTCGGTTGCGCGTACGCTCGTCTGAGTGATATTGTGGAGATAATCATCAAGATTGTTAATTGGGATAAACATTTACGACTTAGAGAGTAAACAGTGCAACCTGTGATTTCTTATCTTCTGAGGATACAGTTGTTCACACCAGACGTAGAACAGTGTTGTGTTCTGACGATGAGTGGCTCCCCTGACTCGCTTGCGTATTTCGATAGATAATTCCAGGCAAGCCAGCAGCAGAACAGTAAGACCGCCGCGGGATTACCAAGTATGTGGTGTGGACAGGGTGCACGGGCAAGAAGGAACGACAAACAGTTTAAGGTACCCCACCCTTTTGAACACCCAGGTGTGTCACACAGCTACGTTACTTCGTTCCAAATACGTTTCGTGAAATTTGTACCATCATGAATGGAGGTCTGAATCTAGAGATCTGCAGGGCCTTCCAGCAATTGAGGCGTTGACATGGGGAAGGGAGTAAGTCATGAAAATAAGATTTGACGGGAAGACCAAAACATGGTTTTGACACTACGAAATATGAAGTTGTATTTACAAAGCAAAGTGATTACAGAATCTCCAAATTAATTTAACAAATACATTTACAGGAAGCTATCACAGTTGCATAAGAAATATAGTTATGGTGTACAAAGACTGCGGTATAATGCATGATATTTGATGTCCATGTAGTCCAACACCGCCGGAAGGGCTTCTTTTATCATCACTGATTATGGGCCTTCATCCAGCTGGTTATAGAGAAAGAACTGCAGAGATTTTCGTGACAGATTTACCCTTTTTCAAAATGTTGTGCTCCCTCCATCATGGTCCCATTTCATTGAACGAATCTTTTACTTCTGTGATTGGCAACTTACCGCTCACAGTCCTAATCCAAGGAACATGCTGATCTTGACTGCTGCTGTCTACAATAATGTATCGCATATCGAGGTGAAACCATAGAAATCTTCCTCCTTCATCTTTATGACATTGAGTAGTTGTATATTCTATGCTTCTCTAATCATATCAGCTATTTAGTCAGGAGTCGTCAGTTGTGAAACCTTCTTCCTCTATTATGCCGAAATATCAGCACTAGGCATGTATGAATGCCCCAACACTAGAAATTTCGAACTGACATTATCCTCCATACTGTTTACCATTTTCGATAAAAAATCTGAAAAACATCTATTTTGACTAACTAGCTTTCCCATGTCACTGCCTCAACTGATTATCTAGTTTGTCACAGTTAGTATCGTTGTCCTTGTCACTTTCTAGCAGACCGATGAGCAGAAATATTGTTAATGTTGCTTTTAGTGAACGACACTCACAAGTGTAATAGCACAAACGTCCGTCGCTCTCGTTGCTGAATGGTCAGCGCATCTGACTGCCTTGCCGGGGGGAGGACACACATACACAAACACACACACACACACACACACACACACACACACACACATGACACGATTTCGATTCCCGGACGGGTCTAAGATTTTATACGCCTGAGGGCTGGCTGTTGTGTTATCCTCATCATGTTTTCATTATTATCGACGCGCAAGTCGCCGAAATTGCGTCAAATAAAAAGACTTGTTCTAGGCGGCCGAACAATCCCAGATGATGTCTCCCGGTCAGAAAGCTCATACGATAATTTGAATTTAGCGGGGACAATAGCATGTACTTCCTAAGTTTCCGTCTGTAAGAGAGGAACACATGCATCATGACATGGGTAACAATGCAAACTATGACTAGCTATCTGACTAGTTAACGAACGTCCTAGAAAGCCTAGCCATTTAGAGGTTAGACTCTCAATAAGATAATGAAAAGTATGTATCGGACATATTTCAACATAATAAATAATAAAAGAAGATATGTTACTATAGGTAATCCGACTTGAGCTGACTGCAGTCTAATTAAGGGGAGGTAGAATGGAAAAAAAAGCTTTTCACGTTTCGGATTTTATCTCATCATAAAATTTGCCATTTTCCGAATAAAATGATATGTATATTACTTATAAACTCACATGGTAAGTATTTTGTTTTATTTTTTTAAATATAATCTACACTAGTTGGAAGTGTTAAAATTTTTACGTCCATTACTTCAACATCTAATAAAATCGGTAATTTTTATATAGAAGGCTGTGTATTGCTGTGTTATAAAGGTTAACATTGCAGGTCATGTCCAGAAGAGGATGGGCACCTGGTTGAGGAAGTTGAAACAAAGTTTGAAACACAAGAAACTTTCTGATGGTAAAACCATAAGAGACAGGCTGACAGACAAAATGATTTATGAACTACAGGAGTATTATGGGATGGCCATTAGAAATAATACTGAGGATTTATTGAAAATTAAGCGGGCAGTATGGGCTACCTTCTTCCACAGACTGTCAACTGATGAAAAACCAGAGCACCACCTTTTCCCTCCCGGACGTGATTCATGATGCAATTATCGCAATGCCCAGTACTCAGACAGTTCATACAGCCATAAACATTCCATCCCATCAGCAGTCATACCATAAAACCTATTTACAGAGACCTGGCAAATCCTGAATTACTGAAGAAATGTCTGCATGGTCAGACTCAAAATCCCAGTGAGTCGTTCAGTAATGTTACCAAAAAATGTTTTTGTTGGAATGAAGACGCTAATGTGGGGGGGGGGGGGGGGGTCGGTGATGCTGTTATTGCTTTTAATGATGGCAACATTGGTAGGGTGAAAGTGCTACAGTATACTGGAATTAATCCTGGAGCAAACTGCGTTGGAGAACTTGAACGGATGGACAAGGTTCAACTTGATCAAGCAGAGTATGCAGCACAGATGGCCACTAAGGAGTCCGGAAGAAGAAAAGTAGAAAAAGAGGATGATATATAGTATGGTGCAGAGTGCGTCTGAGTGACTAAAAATAAAAAATTATGCACATATATTAAATGAGTTTTAGTCTTTTGAAACTTTAGAAGCCGTTCCTGAAAATTTACGTTTTCTGTTACGTTTTTCCCTCAGTCTCAGAAACCACTTCAACTAGAGTATTCAAATTTTCATGGAGTAATAACATACATATCCTTAGTCTACTGAGCTAAAAGAAAAACATGATGTTGTGTATAATTAAAATTATTTAGGATAACGTACAGAAAAGGGTAGACAAAATTTTAACCGCGTAATTAAAAAATTATATTTCCAAAAGGAGTTGCTGAAATGGAATTATTGTAGTTCGGTAGACTCAGAACATACAGTTTAATGTACTGTAAAAGTCTCATGGCAATGGCTACAGTGGTTACTGAAATACAGGGAAGCCAAGTCACTTAATTTATTATTGTCGGGATAGGGCGTTCCAACTACCCTTAAAAATAATTACACTAGACGCGTTTCGCTTTGATTTATAAAGCAGCTTCCGTGGTTATTCTGTAAATTGGATATATACGTTTATACATTTTTGATTGTTTAGGCTAAAAAAAGCGTTTTATTTATAAAGTTGGTCTTCAAACTACTTACGGTGTTTCTTTACATATTCTGCTCCTTCCCTCCTTGCTAGCAGTGGGTGGTGGATGGACACAAACCTCTGCTAGCAAGAAAGGAAGAGGCTGAATATGTAAAGAAACACCGTAAGTAGTTTGAAGACCAACTTTATAAATGAAACGCTTTTTTTTAGCCTAAAACAATCAAAAACGTACAAACGTATGTATCCAATTTACAGAATAACCACGGAATATGCTGTATAAATAAAAGCGAAACGCGTCTGGTGTAATTCTTTTTAATTAGATTGCAGTCAGCTCAAGACGGATAATCTATAGCAACAGATGTTAAACAGCTGCTGCGGAAGATGGCCACGCAAACAAACGTATTAATAAAAGAAGATTTTGAGGTGTGCACAAGCTAGCGATAACAGAATACTTCCACCTTAAAACACACACAAAAAGCGGCATTAGCTCACTTGAACCGTACGTTACATAGAGTTCATTGAAACTGTAACACCATGACATTCAACAGACTGCAAACTGGTATGTGCCACATGCTTGGAGATACAGATCAGTCCTTCAGTGAAAGCGCCCAAGATAAATATGAGTGATGTCGTCCGAATTCTGTATATTAAACAAAGATTACACAATGAATTTCTCATTTGGAAATCGCATTTGAATGTTGTTTTTATGTGAGAAGAACGTATAATGCCTCTTCTAAGAGGGAGAACTGTCCACCACAGTGTTTTGGAATTGTACATCGTCAGGGCCGTCGCTTATCAAGACTACGGCATATAATTCCGAAATACTGCTGTCCAAGCCTTCTGCGAATATGAAATTCATGTCTTCAGTATACCGATACACGCCTCTGTACAGTATAGAGTATAAGAACGATACGTCAAATTATTCCTCCTACACATTCTGTCTGAATATTGTCACTCAAAATTTTATAATGATGTGTTAAGCCGTTATGGAAATTATGCTAGTCAAGACTTGTTTATGATCTGAAGATTGCTCGTGTGTAGCTGACTCTAGTAATCATAATAAATTTTTTAAGGACACCAAATCAATACTCACAAGGCAAAATTATGACTTGTAACGAAATCAATTTACACTGAAGCGCCAAAGAAACCGGTATAGGCAATCGTATTCAAATGCAGAGATATGTTGACAGGCAGAATAAGGCGATGCGGTCGGCAACGCCTATGTAAGACGACGAGTGTCTGGCGCAGCTGTTAGATCGGTTACAGCTGCTAAAATGGCAGGTTACCAAGATTTAAATCAGCTTGAACGTGGTGTTACAGTCGGCGCTCGAACGATGGGACACAGCATCTCCGAGATAGCGATGAAGTGGGGATTATCCCGTACGACCGTTTGACGAGTGTACCGTCAATATCATGAATCCGATAAAACATCAAATCTCCGACTTCGCTACGGCCGGGAAAAGATACTGGAAGAACGGGACCAACTATGACTGAAGAGAATCGTTCAGCGTGACGGAAATGCAACCCTTCCGCAAATTTCTGCAGATGCTGGGCAATCAACAATTGTCAGCGTGTGAATCATTCAACGAAACATCATCGATATGGGCTTTCGGAGCCGAAGGCCCACTCGTGTAGCCTTGATGACTGCACGACACAAAGCTTTAAGAGTCGCCTGGGTCCGTCAAATCCGACATTGGACTGTTGATGACAGGAAACACGCTGCCTTGTCGGACGAGGCTCGCTTCAAATTGTGTGGAGCGGATGGACGTGTACGGGTATGGAGACAACTTCATGAATCCATGGATCCCGCTTGTCAGCAGGAGACTATTCAAGCTGATTGAGGCTCTGTAATGGTGTGAGGCGTGTGCAGTTGCAGTAATATGGGACCCATGGTAAGTCTAGATACAAGTCCGACAGGTGACAGGTACGGAAGCATCCTGTCTGATCACCTCCCTCCATTCATGTCCATTGTGCATTCCGACGGATTTGGGCAAATCCAGCAGGATAATGCAACGCCTCACACGTCCAGAATTGCTACATAGTGGCTCCGGGAACTCTCTTCTGAGTTTAAACAGTTCCGCTGGCCACCAACTCTCCAGACATGATCAGTATTGAGCATACCTGGAATGCCTTACAACGTGGTGTTCAGAAGAGATCTCCACCCCGTCTTACTAATAATGATTTATGGACAGCCCTACAGGATTCATTATGCCACTTCCCTCCAGCGCTACTTCAGATATTAGTCGGTCCGTGTGACATCGTGTTGCGACACTTCTGAGTGCTCACGGGGGCCTTACACAATATTAGGCAGGTGTACCAGTTTCTTTGTCGCTTCAGTGTATTATTCACTAACAAAAACTGACACCAAGTAATTATTCTAACTTCAAAGGACAACCCCATAGCATCTGTTCCACTATTCTGCACGTTATCACGCCCGAAGCAAACTATCATCCCGGCGGGTTTGCGACCTGCTTTCATTACTGTTTGTAACCTGCTTCTCTGCGGATCAGAGAGATGAAAGAAAAGTGATGTAGTGCTATATCGTGTAACAAGTCATCGTACAACAGACTGTTTTGGTCGTGATCACCAGGTTTCTAAGATTTTGCATCTTTTAACATGAATATACTCATCCTGATGCTCTTGCCAAAATAATACCTTAATGTTGAACCGGAATCTACGTTTCAAAAAAAAAAAAAAAAAAAAAATATAGAAGCTGCGGCTGTGGACTGCATGTGACAAACAAGTAGAAGATAAACTGGTTTAGACACAAAGTAGTAAGTTCAAGGAATGGGAGAAGAGGGGCGAAGTTTTCTCACGCTTGACATTTAGATCAAATTACAGCCAGGTATATGCAAACTTATTCATTTCGCATTTACTGCACTTTGGGACAAGAGCATACGGCATCATGGGAAATCCCATGATTGATACAAAACCCACAAAGTTTATTTTCATTTAAGGAATATATTCATAAATGGACGTCATATAATAATAACGTACAGGTAATTGTATAAAATAACCAAACTCTTGTGGTAATTTTAATTTGTGGTAAGGTCTTATGGGACCAAACTGCTGAGGTCATCGGTCCCTAAGCTTATACACCACTCAATCTAACGTAAACTAGCTTATGCTAAGGAAGACACAAACACCCATGCCCGAGGGAGGACTCGAACCTCCGACGAGGGAAGCCACGCGGAACGCGGCAAGACGTCACAGACCGAACCACACGCTCTCTGGCATTCTACACGCATTTTGACACAATGGTTTCACTTTCACGCAGTTAATCACACAAAAATATTTCGAGACTGAATCAAACAACTAGATATTTCTCCGTAGTATAAGAGAGCACCAGCATTTAGTAAAAACTACTCTGAACAAGGTCTCATTAACAACAGCCTGCTAATACAAAAAGTTTGGTGGTCGCTAGATTCCACATGGTGCGTAAAATCTCAGAATCAAAAAGGCAAAGTGCTCTCTAAAGTGTTACGATCGTACCACATGCTTCACCTTAACAATTTACTAATCATTTACGACATAAATAACTGCAATGTGACCACCGTAACGCTATTTGAGTACACAAGAGAAAATAGCTAGACAATTCAAGCAACATTTTGGCACGCTATTCATGAAACATTACATCTATAGAAATGAAATGTTACAAGGAAAAGCATATATGTGATGAATAAGCAAGGTAACGTGATAACAGACTGGTCGGCTGAGAATCACGTGGGCTTAGATGAAGAAAAGAGGTGAACTGTAATAACAAAAGCAATAAATAGTTACTTCCCTTTCCCGCACCCACACTCAGTGTAGCATAGCGAAATATCACCCAGCTGATGCAGAGTGGTGGCAGTGGCAGTGGCCTAAGGAGGCGTTCTCTGTACTGGTGTGTGAGCCAGTATCTCCTTTGTCTCCGTTTCCAGTAAGTCTTGTACCTTCACAGATCAAGATAGACCACTTTTTCTGTGGTCACAGATTCTGCTCAGTTGGACCATCACTCATCTTTCTCATCCACAGTTAATATGCAAACTAAATGCAAAACTATTTATGAGAAATGGAAAATTGTCTCTCTACTCGTGTTGCGAACAGACTATGGTATGAAGATAGGTACTAATCATAAAAATCTGGTTATATGCTGTTTTTGCCTTGACCTCTCGTCAAATGTAGCGTATTTACTTCAAGAACAGTTTGTACCAGAAATGCAAGCAAATATATGTTAATAACTTGGTATTTACTTAAACAGTAATAGGATGCGAATATAAACGTACATTTTTGTGTGGTTTTGTTGGCTGTGGAGCACCATCTCAGCGTCGCGAAACTTACCATTTTCTTTAGACGCTTTTCGTTTGAGAAGATCAAATGTTTCGCGTACATATCGTGGACGCATGCTTGTAAGACAGCTGTTATGTTTAGGTTGTTTGCGAAGAGAGGAAGATTGGTCACCGTAAGAAAATTGAGCTAGCTCATAGCCCAAGGAGTATGCCGCGCCTAACATCTTCATCATATTTATGGATCTGTCGTCGACATTATTACCTGTCACTCTGGAGATGGAGGACAGCTGCTCATAGACCTGGAGGATGAATCTGCATGAACATTCGGTGCTGTGCTGTCAATATGTTCAGCGCTATGGAGAATGGAGGATTGTCGCAAACAGTGAGCTTTGTGAGATCTTAATTAGGATTGATGCAAGCAGCGCGCTCTTGATTTCCAATATGAACAACAGGAGGGGCGGAACTCATTTGACGCCATGGTTTCCCCAGGTCCGGATGACGAAGAACTGGGCGTGGCGCAGGAGGCCACAAAAACCAGACCTCCGCGGCTTGGCCGTCGTATTAAGACGCACACTTTATTTCGAGCGCTCCGTCCTGCAGCTATCCACGTTCTCACGTCGCCAGGGACTACTCAAACCGTTCTTCTTCTTCTTCTTACTTGCCAGGTTTAGGCCGACACAACCGGGCTCTATTTCAACACGTCGTCGTCACTCTTTCCTAAGGTCTCCACCTTGAGGGATTGAAATGTAGAATTTGTGCGCTGTTCTTCAGTCGGGCATTCGATAACTCAGAAGTCAAACTTATTAGTCACTCCTTTAAAAGCGCATTCTCTACCGTTGACGTAAGCCGTAGCTGCGAAGTGGTGTGTATATGCCAGTCGGTTATATCGAATCAGCACTGTAAGATGGACTGATGTAGAGAGAGTGCAGAATGGCAGAAGACAGCGCTCGTGTTTAGACGAGCAAGTCACCACCTCGTGAAAAGATGGCCAGTTTTTTGGTGTATCAACGTGGCCTGCCGAACGTGTCTACAAGAAATGGTGTGTCACGTGGTGTAAGAACAGTGGTCGTAAAAATAGTAGTAAACCAAAGGGATCAGTGATGAACGCCAGGACATGTCTACGACAATCGGTCTGAAACCTGACAGGAATAGCTACTATCGGTGACAGCAGCTACCTCACATAGAAAGAAACATCCGAAACATTTTAACTTGTACATAGTTTTACAAACTTTCTCAATTAAAAACCATTTCATCATCCAAATTATATTTTTTACGTGAACACGCATACAGGCTTAAAGTATTTTGTATAGCCTACGTTTGGGATCAAAAATTTCATTTACTTTTCACAAATATTCACTGTGGCTTCCATCATGTGTACGCCAAATATTAATACGACAGTCAAAATCACCTCCTACCCTTACATTAACGTCGGAGACTACTGCATTCACTGCTGGTGCTGAGCGGCAGTGTAGTTCAACGGAAGCTGTAAGGATGCGAGGCACATAGAATATTCCACAATCCCAACTTCCACCCCATCTTCACCCCCATTACCCCCACCACAGAAACAATTTCAGATCCCGTCAGATCAGGCGACTTAGGTGGCTATCGGTGCAATTTGATACACGTGTTCCTCGTACAGTGGACCGTCGTTGTGTTACCACTTCGTTAAGGAATGTCCTTACAAGCAGATGCCATTGTGGTGGCGCTGCGTCCTGATGAAAAATGAGATTCCGAGTACTTGCCTTATCGCCTAGGCACGCTTCGAACAATTAACGAGCGAGCAAGATAGCTGCGCCAGGGAAGCCCCTGCCGGCAAGCCCAAACCTCAATTTACAACTGGCACCAAGGTAAACTTTTAGTTTCAAAGCGTAAATTGAAATCCACAATAGTTATTTTAATTTGTTCAGGTAGAAGATGTAGCGTTGTGAAATCGGACGAATCTTTCTGAAACGTATTCTACTGAAACTGGTCAGAAACAGTCCGGAAAGCTAGTACGTGTGTTACAGGGAAGATTGTACCGAGAAATAACTGTAAAAAAAAAATCGACACGTTGCGTCATTTCCGAATTGTGCCACTTCTGACTTGACGTTAGACAATCACGTTCTTGTGCCCACAAATTCAAGTGGCCAGCAGACAGGGTGTCGGCAAATGCGTTCTTCGCTTGGTTTTCTAAAACAGAATGAGAAAGCGACACAAAAAAAGGAAAAAGATGAACATGGGACGGTAGTAAGGATCGAACTCGAACCAAAGGCTGAGCAGAGTCGTGCGCTATCATTTACGCTATGAGTGCAACTAACACTAATTAGTACTGTATCTGGTGGACCATCTGAATTTTCGTGCGCAACGTTCCAATTGGTTAATTTCAGTGTTAATTAACTCGAAAACGGCTAAAAGTATCGAATTATTTCCTTGACAAATATTTCCCGGCATAACTTACTCTGCAACACCCCCTTAAGAGCTTTGCAGACTGTTTCTTGGCACCCTGCACATGAGCTGTGCAGCGGCTCATGTATTTTAGCTTAGAGTGGGGCCGGAGACCTTGTCATACCATCGCTGGATAACGGATTTCGCAGCGTCCTGATAGACGAAACGCGAAGAGGTGGCTATGTTCCACACGGTAGTCCCGAAACCCAATAGAAGAGAGAGAGAGAGAGAGAGAGAGAGAGAGAGAGAGAGAGAGAGAGAGAAAGAGATAGAGAGAAAGAAAGAGTGAGAAAGCAAGGTGCGGCTAAGGAAAAACGAACCTGGTCTGGTGGACGACGCCAGAGTGCTGAAGCGGTGTGGGACACGACGGACGAACCCAATGTTTATATCCTATGTGAGATAGTGTGGTGTACTGTGAGGAAGTGTAGAATTTATCAGTTATCATCCCTGACGTGTTGTGCCTCACTATGGACTGAAGGTTACCAATGAACTGCCCATAAACTCTAGGCAGTAGGTTACTGAGGCAGAGTTCACTAATGATGCACTGGCCTATGTTAAATTTGATGGGACTTCTTTCGTTAAGCCTGAGCTAATGATCTTGTCGTTGGAGACCGATTCTATAATAGCGTCCATCGTCGCGCTTTGGCGAAATACACGGAAAAAATATCGTGTCACCGAGGGAGTTGTGCGACGTAAACGTAAGTTTGTAGGCGTGTTTCTATCTGAAACACGATATCAGTTCAGGTTCGACAGCAGCCTCGTAAGAATGTCGCTAGTAGCACCACTATGAGGGTACAAATCCGGTTTATTTTAAATACGCGCTGTGACGGTCATGAGCGTTAGTTAACTTTGAGCTTGGACATGGTGAGTTAATGTTAAAAATGGTTCAAATAGCTCTAAGCACTATGGGACTTAACATCTGAGGTCATCAGTCCCCTAAACTTAGAACTATTTAAACCTAAGTAACCTAAGGACATCACACACATCCATGCCCGAGGCAGGATTCGAACCTGCGACCGTAGCAGCCACGTGGTTCCGCAATGAAGCGCCTAGAACTGCTCGGCCACCGAGGCCGGCAGTTAATGTTAGTCATGAATGTTTTTAAAGCGACAAAGACGCCATTATCAACACCGCACCGAGTTTGAGCGATATCATATAACAGGGCTACGAGAAATTGTATGGTCCTTCTGCAGTGCTGCAGAGAGACTTGGCAAGAATGTAGCCAATGTACAAGATTTCTGGTAGCGGCGGTCACGAGAATGTACGATCGCAAGAAGACCGGGCTCCGGACTACCGAGAGGGAGGACCATTGTGTTCGGCGTATGACTGGCGCATCGTACTGCACCTCCAGTAGCAATTTAAACAAAAGTTCAGCAGTTGGCACCACAGCGACATAACGAACTGAACCGAACAACCACCACTGGCGACTTCAGTTGTGTCAACCGAGAGCTCACTGGGAAGCTGGGTGGAGGTCTGTTGTGTTTCCTGATGAAAGCTGGTTCTGTCTTGGTGGCAGTGACGGCAATGATTGGTTAGAAGGACGCAACCAACTTGTCTGCGTATTAGACAAACTGGACCTAGACCTAGAGCTGTGATCTAGGATGCGATCTCGTATGACAGCAGGAGCACTATCTTGTTTATCCCATGCACCCTGACTAGAAATTTGTACGTGAATCTGGTGATTCGACCTGTTGTGCTGCCATTCATGAACAGCTTCCAGGCGGTGTTTTCAGACTGGATAACATACCACTGTTGTAATCCAGAACGCTATACAAAGTGTTGGCATATTGCCTGCTCGATTACCAGATCTGTCTCCAATCGAGCAGGTACGGGACATCGTCTGAGGACAACTCCAGCATCATCCACAAACAGCATTAACCATCAAAATGGCTCTGAGCACTATGGGACTTAACATCTATGATCATCAGTCCCCTAGAACTTAGAACTACTAAAACCTAACCAACCTAAGGACATCACACAACACCCAGTCATCACGAGGCAGAGAAAATCCCTGACTCCGCCGGGAATCGAACCCGGGAACCCGCGCGTGAGAAGCGAGAACGCTACCGCACGACCACGAGCTGCGGACCGATAACCATTCCTGTGTTGAGCGACTAAGTGGCAAGTAACCAGACTAGCATCCGGCACCTATGCAGTACCATGCATACACGTTTGCACGCTTGCATCCAACATTCTGGCGGTTACACCGATTATTCATGTACCAGCATTTCACATTTGCAGTGGATCATCTCGCGATTACGTTATCCTGTGATTTTGCGATGTTAATCGCTTAAATATGGCCGCGCGGGATCAACCGAGCGGTCTGGGGCGCTGCAGTCTTGGACTGTGCGGCTGGTCCCGGCGGAGGTTCGAGTCCTCCCTCGGGCATGGTTGCGTGTGTTTGTCCTTATGATAATTTATGTTAAGTAGTGTGTAAGCTTAGGGACTGATGACATTAACAGTTAAGTCCCATAAGATTTCACACACATTTGAACTTAAATATGTTACCTAGACAAACTTATTCGCGAAATGTCATTACTCTACAGTAATTACTTTTTAGTGCTGCTATTTTTTACCCCAGAGTAAAATAAAATGTTATTGCGTTAAAGGCTATCAACAAGTTTTATAAGTGTTTTTTTTTTAGTTCTCCAAAAACTCATTCCTTTTAAGGTCTTGCTCTAAATCTTGTGTGTTACTTGAACTTTTCTTGTGTATGGGAACCAGTAATACATTTATAGTGCAATGTTCATGCGCAGTGGTGTGCAGAGTATTGTTTAGCCCGGATTTTTTTCAGCTCAGATCTCATGTTCCAGGGCCCTCTGACTGGATGTATTCCATTATGTAACTACGTATAAGGTATGTGTATAACTCTATTTTCTTTACGTTTCAGTAAAGTGGGTGATAAGCATGCATGGGCTTTATAATTTTTAACAATACGCTCATCTATTAGAAGCCGACATGGATCAATGTTTTGAATCAGCGGCCTTACTACAGAGAATCAGACTGCAATTCCGTTATTACTTTTCATCATTGTAGTTTCAGTCTATCTGTTAAGCTTGCTCATGGTAAAGTAACTCTGAATTTCAATTGAAAATTGGTTCTCTTTTAAAATGTTTTAAATTAAGACTATTGTTGTATCTATAATAAATTAGTTGAAGATTCATTGTCCCAGTTCCTGTAACTGTTTTAAGTTTAACTAAGCGTTGCTTGTATTTTTTTTCTTAACTGTGTTTTCACTTGAAGCTTGCCTTTTAAACTATGTTAATTTTCTATTGAGGACACGTATGGCAAATAATTTTTATTTCTTCAGTAAGAGCTTTACTTTCTGGAGCCCAGTACCTTACCGCTTCCTACTGCTTGCATTGCTATAACCCTTCAATATATACAACTGCCTGAGGACATTAAGTTGCCGTGTATTTATTTATTCTATTAGCCCATATCCTCCTACCCTTTCCCCCTCGTCTCTGTCCATATCCTCTTCCTTTTCTCTGCTTAGTTCCTCCTTCCTATTTCTCTGTCCAGCTCTTCGTCCCTCCTCCACCGTTTCCAAAGCCATCTCCTCCACTCGCAACCCCTTTACCCCCTCTTTCTCTATCTCCTTTTTCCTTTCTCGGTACACTTCCCTCTCTCCCCTCACTTTGGCCATCTCCCTCTCCCTCATATCTGTGTCCATGTCCTCCTTTCGCTTTCTGTCTGTTCATCTCTTCCTCTGCCGCTCTATCTCCACGCTATCACCCCTACCAAAAATGGTTCAAATGGCTCTGAGCACTATGGGACTCAACTGCTGAGGTCATTAGTCCCCTAGAACTTAGAACTAGTTAAACCTAACTAACCTAAGGACATCACAAACATCCATGCCCGAGGCAGGATTCGAACCTGCGACCGTAGCGGTCTTGCGGTTCCAGACTGCAGCGCCTTTAACCGCACGGCCACTTCGGCCGGCTATATCACCCCTACCCCACTGGGGTTTGCTAATTCTTACCTCCCAAGATTTCTTTCCGGGTAGTAATATCTGATTTGGTTGAAATCGATCCAGCGCTTTAGGGGGAGCTTTTCAACCGAGGCTTTGCCAGAATGCGCAACTTTCACATAATTTCAAGTATATTTAACGTATTTCTCACAAATTTGTACATTAATTAAACCCGTATTTCTACTGAATTTCGTCCTGCTGTTTTTGTTTTCACGCAGCTCAATATCTATGGCGTCACATCTCCTAACAATGTGTCGTATAGTGATATAATTTTGCAGATAAGTTCAGTGATATATTTATATACTGTCTGAGAAATGTGTTGCGAGTAGAATTAGTAGTAAAGACGTGATAAATTAAAACGGCATGCATGATGGGATGGTTTTTTACACATCTCAGTGTTTATGACGTCATATCTCCTGATTTATGTATAGTGCAATGATATAATTTTGTAGGTATATTCAGCGACATATACGGATGCCGTCTGCGAAATTGGTTGCTAATAGAGCCAGTAATAGAGAAGTAATAAATTTAAACGTCATACAGGATGCGGCAGTTTATGACGCATCTCGGTGTTTATGATGTCATATCTCCTGAACGATGTCTCATACAACGATATGATTTTCCAGGTACATTCACTGGTGTATGTGAAATTGTCTCAAAAATGCGTCTGGAATACAATTATTATAGTTCAATTTTTTTATCTTGGCGGTTCGCGCATGCCCGCCCAGACGCTGGAGATTGCTGCGTTGCCAGTTGCACGCGCCAAGAGAAGCAGCGCCATACTATAAAAAATGGCTCTGAGCACTATGGGACTTAACTTCTGAGGTCATCAGTCCTCTAGAACTTAGAACTACTTAAACCTAACTAACCTAAGGACATCACACACACCCATGCCCGAGGCAGGATTCGAACCTGCGACCACAGCGGCCGCGCGATTCTAGACTGTAGCGCCTAGAACCGCTCGGCCACTCCGGCCGGCTGCGCCATACTATAGTTCGCAAACTTACGTTTAGGGGGGAGCACGCAGTTTATGGAAGTAAAGCCACCACGGCCGAGTTAACCCCTACGCTGCTACAGAGACGTGCTCCCCGCCTTCCACGTTGTTGCGCGATTTTGTCATCACTGCACTGCTCGCCTGTGCAGACACATGGTGTTTCGACTGCTTTGTCACGCTTCATCATTCGATTTCACAGAAACTATTTGGCCCAAAAATTTGAGTTTTACACATCGTCTTGACTGATACCTTCCCCCCATAAATGGCTTAATTTTGTTTCGATGTTCAACGCAGTTATTGTGCAGCATTAAATGTAGTAAAACATTGCACGAAATTTCGAAGAGTTTGCAGAGGTAAAAGTTCATAGCGTATGCTTTCCGTATGGTAGATTTTAGTTGACACTAGAAATTTCAAAAAATTACATTCAAGCGAATAAAATTCATGAAGTAAGGCACTTCGACATTGTTTTTAAATAAAGAAAATATTAAGCACTGTACAAGTTTTGAACTCAGAACCATTAACATCGCTTCTAAACACGTTAACCATTACGCTAACGCAGCTCGTCATCTAAGAATGTTCCGGGAGAATGTCATAATGTCACGCAAAATACCGACAAACACTGTTGGTATGACTACGAATTACTCACGTTTCGTCGAAGTACAATAGGAAATAAACAATTACCGCTGTTCTTTATTGCGAAAAGGCGGTTATTGAAAATGATAGAAATACCTTTCCTTGCTATCGTCTGAATTAGGAGGCTTATTGCTAGTTTGGTTTAATTAATTAATAGACTAAGAAGCAATTGGTATAAAGAATGCTGTTTCCAAACTTTCTATAGAAGAAAGTCTGCTATCAAGACATTGCTTTTGTTCACATACTTTATTTATGACTCAACGTTTCTAAAACTGAAGACACTCGTCCGTGCTCTGCACTGCAGTCGAGCTCTGGCAACGTCGTTCTCTGTTCGTTGCCTGACTGTTTTTTGTGATGTCAGATGCGCACAACGAACCTGAACCCGGCCGCCATCGTAAATGACGCGCACTTTAGTGAAGACGTAATACATCAAAACGCCGTGCTTGATGCGGCAGTGTACTACATGATTAGCGAAATAGCAAAAATGTTCTTCGTGATAAACCTTTTCCTTTCATCATTTCGTAGGATTGTCAGCGAGAATAAGTCTCGTAAATGTTTCGAATTATGTGTAAAGCTGGCTGCAAGTCAGTAAATGCTCTCACTGTGACATATTGGATGAATAAAATCAGGGAATTCGCATGTCGTTCGCTACACTTCTTCTTCACCCCAACCTACTCCCCCCCCCCTCCCCCACCCTTCTTTGATGAGAAGATCTGGGATTTAAGTAACAAGTAGTGTATTGAGCATGACACAAAATGGAAACTAATTCTATACCATAGTAACCAGTGTTCGGATCATGACAACAAAAGGCTTTTGGAAACCCATCGCCCTTACGGGCAGTCTCCACGGAGCAGCGTATCAGTCTTGGCATATAATGAGATAGAGAGTACTAATCACTTGAGATTTCACTATTCCTTATGCTGTTGTAGGCAGTGCGGTGATTTACGAAAAGCTATACTGCTAGCCAGAGCCGTGGTCGGGGGCTAGTCGCTGCTCGTGGAGCGTGACCTACACGTGAAAGGCGCGTAATCTTTGGGCAGTACGGACGAGGAGGCCCCCTCAGGAAGGCTGCAGCCCCAACAAATTGAAACCCGGCGCGGACGGGGCCGGCCGGCGGTGCTGTTCTCACGCACGTCATCCTCAACGCGGTCGTGACAGAAAGTCTGTTCCACTTACCTTCGGCCTAAATGTTCCACTTAAGCTCCTTGCAGGTCCGGCGATTCTCAGAATTCCTGACGCCTATCTCTGCCAGCGACGGCCTCTTTTATTTGTGTTCCAGCGTAATTGCTTTTTCCAGCTACGTACAGATGTATTTAATTTCCTATGTCAGTTCGAGCTGGAAACACTTATGTTATCGCAGACGAAGTGAGTCATCATCGCCAAAGAACAGCTGCGCGCTTCCAGTATCCAGAAACAGATGTTCTTAAACAAGGTATCAGCTTTCTCCCTCTCACCACCCTAATAGAGACGGAGGCCATAATACGTTTATGGCAGGCGTGTACCAATCTTATGGACGATATAAAACATTATATTCACTAAAGCTATTAAGTGACCTATTTTCAGTATTAATGATTACTGTCATAACTATTCCGATTATCAAAGCCGGCCGTGTGACCGTGCGGTTCTAGGCACTTCAGTCCGGAACTGCGCGACCGCTACGGTCGCAGGTTCGAATCCTGTCTCGGGCATAGATGTGTGAGATGTCCTTAGTTAGGTTTAATTAGTTCTAAGTTCTAGGGGACTGATGACCTCAGATGTTGACTCCCATAGTCCTCAGAGCCATCTGAACCATTTTGAACCATTTGAGCCGATTATCAAAACTACCTCATTCTTAGGTAGTGAAAGTGAGAGCTATTTCGCAGTGGCCGAAAGGTTCTAGGCGCTATAGTCTGGAACCGCGCGACGGCTACGGTCGCAGGTTCGATTCCTGCCTCGGGCATGGATGTGTGTGATGTCCTTAGGTTAGTTAGGTTTAAGTAGTTTTAAGTTCTAGGGGATTGATGACCTCAGAAGTTAAGTCCCATAGTGCTAAGAGCCTTTTTTGAGAGCTATTTGTAGCAACACTAAAATGTTTTCGGGATATTACGTACTGAAGGTAGTCCGTAACGCACAGGACAGTCTCCTGTTGAAATGCCAATGTGAAGTGAGGCAACATGTGCAGTATACTGTTGATGGAATTTACTGCCAAACAACGATGTAAAATTTTATGACTATCATGATCGATTTTGTTTGCAAAGTATTTTCACCACATCCTTTATCAAGTAATAAATTGAATCATATTATAGATTACAATACCACAGAATTTAAAAGTCACCATTCACGTAAGTTTACGTACCACCATAGAATTTCCGTATGGATTCCAAATTCTGGATGTATTAACTTGAGGTACAACTGCTAAACCAAAATGAAATGAGCATTGAAATATACTGAAGTTCACATGAATATTTAAAATCGTAAACACCCTTTATATTAAATGCAACTGGTAGTTGTCTTAGGACACAAAGACAAGGTAATATAGTCGGTATTTATCTCTGTTTTTAAAAGAAATTACCAGCTAGATTAATCTACAATATACAATTTGAACCAAGGGATATAAAATGTCAGTTTTCATGTACGTAGAATATTAGTACACCACCGGCGTTGCCACAGTGGTCGAACGCTGCGCGTCAGATCACTGAAGTTTAGCTCTGTCGGGCTTGGCTAACACTTGAATGGGTGACTGGGACTATCGAGCACTATTGGCAAGCGGGGTTCACTCATCCCTTGTGAGCCCAAGTGAGGCTCTACTTGATGAAGGAATAGTGGCTCCTGACAGCAAACCTGACAATAGCTGGGAGAGCGGAGTGTTCACCACATGTCCTTCCATATCCTATCGTCTGAGGATGACACGGAGGTCGGTCGGTACCACTGGGCCTTCCGGGACCTGTTCGAATTTTAGTTTGCTAGAATATTAGAATAGGTTAAAGTAGACACCCAGAAAAATTTCAAGACCAGCTGGCTTGCATATCACAACAACTAATGATGTAAACATAAAATGTACCACCAAGCAGCAGAAAATTAGAGCAGAAGAAAAGTACGGCTTCTCCCAGCGTACAGATGACTCCAGTACACACATTAAAGGCTCTAAACTGCACAAACAAACTACTGTAACGATACGACTCTTACACCTGTGGTAGGTTAAACCATGCGGACACCTCATTAGGTGCACTGTCGTCAGGACTATGCCCTGAAACAAATCGTAACCGTTACTATCTCGGCCTAATAGAGTTGTCGCTCTTGAGTGCGAATCTGCATCACATAATATCTATGAACTAGTACCGGTACATGCTACTGAATTACTCATCAATGTGTAGATCATTAATATTACTACAGGATATTGGATTGTGTTTGACTGCTGTTACTTCATTCATTCTTTACAAATTTCTAACGCTTGTCCAGAGATAAATAAAAAAAAATTAAATTCAATATTGGCGAAACCACATAGTATGTAAAATAATACTTTGCGAAAATATTACAAATCGAGATCATTATGACGGCTAGATTTTACCATACAGCAAACTGAATTAAGGCTGCCAATAGATCATATAGAGCACTATACTCCATGCTCAAAAGTGAAAACCTAAGTAGGAAATTAAGGCTGACACTTTTCAAAATTATAATCAAACCAGTTCTCAGGTATGGCAGTGAGGCAAGGATACTGACGGAGGTTTTGGAGAAGAAGCTAAATATCTAGGAAAGTAAAGCGCTGAGGAAGATTTTTGGTTCTGTAAAAGAAGGAGAGGTATGGAGAATTAGGAGTAATGAAAAAATAAGGTTTCTGTACAAAGAACCTGATTTGGTAACCTCAGTCAAAATGGGAAAGCTAAGATGGTGAGGACATGTCTAGCGGATGACAGAAGAAAGGCTCCAGAAGAACCCGATGATGGGACATCCTGGTGGTAGAAAAGGAGAGAACGACGACGTGTGAGATGGCTGGAAGATGAGGAAGCTGACCTGAGAGCAGTGGGAGTGGGGAGGTGGCGCAGGCGTACTGAAGACCGAAACGAAAAGGTCCTCAGAGGACCCAAGTGCCGTGGAGTAAGTCAGTAGATTTGGCGATTCTGTTTGATTCCTTGGTAACGAAAATTATAATGAATGTTTGTCCCATAACTCACAAATATGAATGAACTAGCTTTTTACTTGCGGCTTCGTCCATGTGCGAGTATGTCACGTATAATGCGCAAATAGAAGTTTGAATATCTCTTGTTTTATAACATACGATTCCAGAGAGGATATTAATTTTGTCTGTGGCACAAGCACTGTAGCGAATCTTCTTCTACTCTCTGTCCATGTCCACCTTCTCTCTCTTTGTCCATCTCCTCCTCTTTCATCCTCTCTCTGTCCATCGTCTCCTCCCCCCTCCCCCTCTCACTGACCATGAGCCATGCTTATTGTCACTGCAAATTCACATTATAGTAGTATTCCAAACACAAGACGATACGCAAGAATATACAATATACATTGCTGAGCCCGAAATGGCCAGTGAACTAAGTGCTTGGGGAATGGTAGAGCTAGGCCGTCAAATAAACCTGATTTGCACAATAAACATTTCACTAAAAGAAATCTGCACTGCTCTTATTAAGTAACAAGATACAAATGGTTGCCCAAAAGTTTGCAGTGCAATTAAAAATGCCAGCAAGTGTCCAGTTAGCTTCCTTTTGCTATCAACCGCACCGGTTCACAACACTGGATGAGCACCTCTGCAGGTCGCTGCCCAAATAGCGCAGTCACAGGTATTTCTAAAAGATATAAATAGAATAAATTTATTAAACGCACGATAAACAATTCACAAAACTAGACAGTTCTTCAAAATATCACAGGATTACACACTGCATTGTACATGCTCACAAGGTATTTAAAATAGCCATTGACAATATTAATAAATAATTTAAACCCCACAAATAACAAAAAGAATAAGCTGAAACTCCAGCCGCTGTGGCCGAGCGGTTCTAGGCCCTACAGTGTGGACCCGCGTGACTGCTACGGTCGCAGGTTCGAATCCTGCCTCGGGCATGGATGTCTGTGATGTCCTTAGGTTAGTTAGGTTTAAGTAGTTCTAAGTTCTAGGGTACTGATGACCTCATATGTTAAGTCCCATAGTGCTCAGAGCCATTTGAACCATCTTGAATAAGTTGAAACGATAATCCTTGGATCTAACGCCAGTGGATGTTAACTTTTGAACGATAAAGAAACAAGCGAGTTCTGGAAAACCTGGTACAAGTGTAATACAACTATACAGAAGCTTGCAAGAAAAATTGGTGATGACAAAAACCTAATCGAACAGAGCTAAGCAAAAGGTACAGCATCCACTAGGACTAGCTACAATACTTACATGGAAAAGCCTTAAAACTGGACACAGTCACTGAACAAGTTCAGGCCAACTGTACCACTCTAATCTATTCTCTCCTTACATCCCCGTACTCACAGGTATAAATGATGGATTTGCACCTAGAGCAAACAATGTTTAATTCGATACAACGCTAGCAAGAACAAATCGACGGGTAGAAGCAATATAACGCTAAACAATAAGTAAACAACTCTTTTCAAGTCTCTTGGTGCCAGTAACAAACATTAAGTAAGGAACTGGCTGCAGAGCAATAGGGAGTGAAGTTGCGGCGAATAGCACGAAACTAGACTGGACTGTATGTTGAAGTCATCTCCGTGGAGCAAGCACCCATCACCAGTTAATGTTGTGAAAATCTTTCTTTTGCCACCCCTCATGACCTGACTATTCCTTCGCCCAGTCTACAGCCTTCCACTACGCCACCTGTCCGCACTCTCGCGTAGCCACAGCGCCGGCGTCGGGCTCTCTGCCGTGCACTGCTCTGGAAGCGCCCACTCAGCCTCTCTGCTCAGAATGGACACCTCGCTCCTGTTGCCAGCTGAAACCTTCCTTCTTCACCACCTGACAGGCACTCCTTTCCGCGATCCCTGTAGGCCCGTGAAGGCCTCGGAAGTCGCCTCGTAATCCTCTTGGCAGCAGTGGGCGGAACTGTTGCGCAAATTTAGTTCCATGAAAAGATTTGCATATTAGGCTGATTATTAACAGTAGAAGTGACACTTCTGGTGAAGTGGCAAAGCTATGGTTCGATTTAAAAAAATAGTACTTTGTTTTTAACCATCGATAGTCTACTTCAAGAGAAATAGTTACAAATTAGGTGAAAAAATTAAAAATGTGCCAGTGTCAAGTTACATGAAATTAGTTTCATTAGATATAACTAATTTGTATACTAACATTCTGATTAATTACACCAATGAAACCGCTAGCAAAACATTGTGACACAAACCAAACTATTCAATCATGAAATCAGTGAGTGCATAGAGTTACTTACATTAATTTTAGAGTACAGGATGTATCAAAAAGAATCATCCGATTTGGCACATCTAAATTTCTGAAACTAAGAAACATATACAATGAATTTTGTTTCTTGATGAACGGGGAACTCACAAAGTTTATTTTTCATACCTTTTCATATGTGCTAAATATGTTCCCTTGACATGCAAGGCATCTGTCAATGCGCTATTAAAATTGTTCCCACACTGCAGCTCGTATGTCTTGAGCTGCAGCATCCACAGCCCACAGCTGATGTTATGCGATGCCTCAGTTCATTCATTGTTGTTGTCAACGCAGGCACATAAGCAGAATCTTTTACAAATCCCAACAATAAATAATCACATACAGTCAGGCCCGGTGACCTTGGAGGCCAGTAATGTAATGATCCAGGGCTACTGATCCATCGTTCAGTAATCCTTTGATTAAAAAATTCCCGCACTTTCAGATGCCAGTGTGGCGGTTCCCCATCCTGTTAGTAAATGAAGTCGTTCGAATCAGTCTCCAACTGTGGGACCATACACTGCACAAAACCGATTAAATTTTAGAGAGTTCCTCTCATGTTGCACAACTTATGTGGTTGTTCCCTATCCCATATTCTCAGATTATGACGGTTCACCTTTCCATTTAAATGGAATGTTGCATCGTCACTAAACACTAAGCACTTGCCAAGAACGAAATTACAGAACTCTACTAGATGTTGTTTGCCACCTTCGCGAGGAGCTTGCAGTAGCTGAATTTTGTATGGTTTCATATGTAAACGTCGACACAACACACGTCAGAAGGACATCGGGGGCATGTTCGACGTCTGTGTCAGACACTCGGGGACGGCCCGGCGTAGAACACAAAACGCTTTCTGTTTTCCCGACACCATTTTTACTAGAAATGAAGAAGGCGCGCATTGTTGCTACCTAGCGGGAACCAAGTAGAACTCGAGAGTTTTCTCTTTCCAACAGTACGTTTTTCAGGCATATATTTTAAATAATGTAATATTTATGAGATTTTTAAGCGGATGATTCTTTCTGATACACCCTGAACAATTATTTTAAATTCAGTGACTATATATTTTTACGGAAAGATGGTTTAAAAATGGGTGGCCCCCTTCAGGCCTTTTCACTGATGTATTCATTAGTCAGTTGGAGGATATTTTCGGCACAATCCAGACGTGACAAGTAGAGTAAAATGCTACTGCAGATGCTTTGATGATACTTTCGTGTTAACTGCAGCTAACGAAAAAGATGTTAAAACAATTGTCACCAAGTTCAATGGCCTACATTGTATAACCGAATTCACATGTGACATGGAGTCAAGTAGACCAATCAACGTACTAAATTTCAATGTTACTATTTAAAACGAGAAGCATGCATTTGTGATTTACAGGAAGAGCACCTTTACCAACAAAATTACACTTGAAACCGCCCCAGTCAGTACAAGAAAAAGTACTTTGATTTCACCATCAGCTGATCGTTAAAAATTCCACAGCACGGCGCATGAAGCTGAGCTGAATGCAGTACAATATATTGCTAAGGTGAGGAACTATACTACCAGCATAATTATTTTATTTAACCTGTTTATCGACCATGTTTCACTTCCATTAATGGCTGCACTCCAGACAAATATCTTCCTAAAAGACTTACTAACACTTAAATCTATATTCGATTTAACAAATTTCTCTTTTTCAGAAACGCTTTTCTTGCCATTGCCAGTCTACGTTTTATATCCTCTCTACTTCGACCATCATCAGTGATTTTAGTGGCCAAATAGAAACTCATCGACTACTTTAAGTGTCTCGTTACCTAATCTGATTCTCTTAGCATCACCCGATTATTTCGACTACATTCGTTATCCTTGTTTTACTTTTGTCGATGTTCATCTTATATCCTTTCAAGACACTGTCCATTCCGTTGAACTGCTCTTCCGAGTCCTCTGCAATCTTTGACAGAATTGCAATGTCATTGGCAAACCTCAAAGTTTTTTTTTCTTCTCCCTGAACTTTAATTCCTACTCCTAGTTTTTTGGGCTACTTTGGTTTACTGCTTGTTCAATGTACATATTGAATATCAGGGATAGGGTACAACCCTGTCTCACTTCCTTTTCAACCACTGTTTGCCTTCCATGCCACTCGACTCTTATAACTGCCGTCTGATTTAAGTACAGTTTCTAAATAGCCTTCCGCTCCTTGTATTTGACCCCTTCTGAGTATGCCTCCTGAACCCACAGATACGTGACAATCATGGCATCCCGACCAACGTGGGCAACTGTATCGAGGAACGATAAACCGTACTCCCTATAGGTCACGATCCTGCGGCTGTCGCGCTGGTAGAGGATTCTCCTTCATACAAGAGGCATAAAACGATATTCTTACAAACAAACAACAATCAAACGACATTTCTGAAAACGAAACCCACTGCATAACATTCCCTTGTATGTAGGATGTATCTTGCGTTACTCTTGCCAAAGCTGTGCGGCTGCACTTAAATGTTAACAATCTGCATATCCAACCATGTAATTCACTTCGCACTGAACTGTACCTCTCTTTCATTAACAAAATATAACTTAAAAATGTGACACTTTCTTGAGACTAAGCTATATATGTATCAATTTAGGAATAAATTTCAAACGAATTAAATACAGCCCACGAACAACCATGAACACAAGAGAAAGAACAAAATTACATCGAAATTCGGAAGTGCACAGTAACATAACCTACAGGCTACAATTTTATATTCACAACTCCCCATCAAAATCTTTTACATCAGTAAATAGCTAATAAAAAACAGTGTTAACTTTAGAGGCTGTTACAGACGGCCGAAGTACCCTGCCAGGCCCCACACTATGCCAACAGCGGCCGCCTGCCGTATCATGGACACTAATTACAGGTTGGACCAGGATACTTCTAAGGCAACAAACGAGCATACATGTGACAACACACAAAATCATTTCACAAGCCATCAACTCACCCCGAGCTTAGGATGGTACAACAAAATGACAATAATTATGCTTAATAAAATACTCTCATAAATAAGAAAGCTTTAAATAAAACATACGTGGTGTCAGGCAATGCCGTCGCAAAATTGCTGAGCATTACTTTGCTTGAAAATCAATATGCTCTACCAGTACCCGCCCAATAACGAACAGTTAGTGAACTCTTGCGATGATAACCTCAAGGACCAATGATCCCTAATTTAAGCTTACTAAACAAGGGTGTGTTCCAATAAACTCGACCCGCTTTAAGACAGCTCGACAATATGGAAATCACACAAAATCTTTAAAAGGAACTTTAATACAAATACGAAAATAAAACATATATTTTTTGAAAAACAATCAGCACATTGACATAACAAATTAACATAAGACTAATAATGCTCAGTGCTGTTACGAGCAGGACAAACCACACTAAACAATTAAAGATCATCCAATAAACGAAGTTTTATAGACTTGGAGATGCTCACCCATTTCATGCAGAAGCAAAGCTAGCTCAGTTCTGTTCAACAACATTAGAATAATTAGAATAATTAGAATAATGTCTGAAAGAACAGATACCATCTTCATATAGTTAAGGATAACCAGCCGTTCACCTTGTTCTTCTGTGCTGGATGTACACTTATTGCCCGAACCCTTACGGGACTCGGTAAGACTGTCTGCCGCGAGTAATGAGTGTAATGGGCAGGGGCACTACGAATGTAGTGTGTGTCATTAAGTTGGTAATGTGAGTCTCACGGGGAGCGCGCAAGGGATAAGTCCCTGCAGTCGCACTATCCTCTGTCCCCTCGGTGGTTCAGCAGGATATAGCGTCTACCATGTAAGCAGGAGATCTCGGGTTCGAGTCCCGATCGGGGCACACATTTTCAACTGTCCCGTTGATGTATATGAACGTCTATCGGCAGCGTAGGGTCTTGATTTAATTATCATTACATTAGAATAACGTTCTGTCGGTTCACAACGGTTTCCCAGTGCGACACCAATTAAAGACGCTTAGCATCTATCGTATTCCACTTATAGCGAGCCTCCAAATTCCCCCACCCATTACGGTTGCAACGGCAAACTCGAACTGCTGCACCGAGGGAGTTCATCCACGCTGAGCATCGTATCTCTATGTAAGACCAGACACGTCTGCTTAATAACAGGTCACAATATTGTTCGGCTTCCACTGGTGTCTACTAGGTTTAAAAGTATACTTTGGCACCACACCACCTCGTGCCTGCCGTAAACAGAGCAGCTTTGACGAAGCACTGCAGTCCTCTCCGTGGTAAACCACTCATTCAGTTGCTCATCCACAGCTTTCTCCACCTGTCCGAGATTTCTTCGTTCAAGTCTTTGCTGTACGCTCGCCAACTCGCGAGCGGTACATCGACGGCCGATAGCAGCACTTTTCGCAATCGACTAAGGTTAGTCTCAATGCAAATTTGACGTTTCTAACGTAACCTTCTCATGGTCTTAAAATTTTAATGATCACCAGTGCACATTAAGGCTTCGGAAACTAGTAGGTGTTAAGACGAAGACAGGACGTCTACACAAATAAATATTCCATTTACACTTCGAAATGGTCACCACGAACGAGAAGCGATCAGATTGAAAAGTGCTAACGTCACACGTGAGCTCCGTTTTAAGTGACGAGCAGTTGATGTTGACATGCAGAAGGAAGTTTTCATTGTCTGGACGGTGACTCAGCATGGCTGAGGTGGTTCTCTAAATTTCTAAGAACTAACGCAACGAGGTGAACAGAATTCAAAGAAAAGAACAGAGCGTTTCAGCTGCCGGAGCGGTGCTTCCAAACACACACATACACACACACACACACACACACACACACACACACATGCCACTGTCGGCGGCGTTTCGTCCGCTTTTTACTGCCTCCTGGGTGAAAACTGGAATTGCGCAAGCGACGACGATTGGTCGCTCGCGCTGCGTGGTCCCAGGACCTCCTGCGAGCCTCATGAATATTTGTGGGACAGTAATACTGCGCTTTACAATGCGTAAATACCGATACGTCTAGCACTTAATGACTGAGAGAAGTGGGTTGGTGGATCGAAAGCCGCAGCATGGGGGGGAAGGAAGAGCAGATCCTGTTTGGTGCCCCTTCGGGTCACCAGAAATTGAAAGTCCGAAGCGCGCTGTAAACGACAGCGGGCCCAGTTCTCGGATAAGTGAGTGCATGTGTGCGTCTGGTCGAGAACGCGATTGTCCGTCTCAGGGGCGGCCAAACTGTAGCCTGTACCGTCTGGTGGATTTTACGCTGTGCAGCATCAACATCGTATCATATCCTGAAGCCTGTGTGTATCAATAGTACCTCCCTTTATAGTGGTGCACTCTTCTCAACTGTTCGTCAGCTTTATTTCTATTAATTTAGCGGCGCCGAACGAGAATCATTTACCAACAGTCCGCTACATTGAAAGTATTCTGAGCATCCCTAAGTTTACTAATTCCCGATTAATATCAGGTCATATTTTCCTCTGTGTCTTCCGACAAATGCCATGAAACACTAGCTAGTATTTACGTAAACATTCGTAGCTTATTAAAAAGGTTGCTTCCAACGAACTTAACTGTGTTCTCAGTTTACACCACAGAGCTTTGTTACTGTTTATCAATGGAGAATATAAGTCATCATAATATCTGAATATATGGGTTAAAAACTTTTTTAGGTGAATGGCAAGCAGCAGTGTTTGCTATAAAACTGTGTAACGAGTATGAATGTATAATAAATAGAAAGTATATCCGGATGTAAATAAAACTTTCTTTGAAAACACCATATTAAGCTGTCAACAGCAGATACGCAGTCTGAAGAGGCAGGAGCCTATTGAAAATAACTGCTTTCCTTCTACTTTCATTGATTAACTTCAGCTGGCGTACGCTTGAACAATTCTGGGCACTGTAGTTATAGGTTATTTTCGATTCAGAATACAGACTGAACTTTCATGATTTCCAAAGTTTCTGCTTTTTTCTGGGATCTACAAAGCACGGGGAATTAATAAGTGAATAAGAGTCCGTTATAGCACTTCGTTCATGTTTTTCAATCTATATATTATTTATTTTCTTATTTGCTCTCAGAACGTTATGGTCTGACGTCTGAATACTATGAGGGATACTATTTTTTACAGTTACGACACGAGTAATAATCACAGTTAGAATAATAAAATCGTGTAGAATTACAGAATTAAATCACAGTTTACATATACAGTGTGGTTTGACAGAGTAATAAAAATGTATGTAGTAATAGGAGAGGCTTGCAGTAAGTAATGCAACACAGGTTTTCTGAAAGCAGGTTGGTTTTTATTTAAGATTCCAATGTACCGTATTATTTCCCAGTCTTCTGGCTACAAAACCCTGTTTTTTCACATAATCGCCATCGCCGTTCAATGCGACGGCCTTACGCTACCTCACTGGGAGGGTCTGATGGTTCAAATGGCTCTGAGCACTATGGGACTTAACATCTGAGGTCCTCAGTCCCCTAGAACTTAGAACTACTTAAACCTAACTAACCTAAGTACATCACACACATCCATGCCCGAGGCAGGATTCGAACCTGCGACCGTAGCGGTCGCGCGATTCCAGACTGAAGCGCGTAGAGCCGCTCGGTCACAACGGCCGGCTCGGAGGGTCTCTACGCCTACAGGATCACATTACTGGTCGTCTTCGGAGCCGACGTCTCGCTGCATTAATAACCTCGCCGTCATCCATGTACTGGTCCCGCGGAGTGCATACTTCATTGCAAAGAAAAAAGGAAAATCAGAATGTGTGAGATCCGGGCTGTGGGCGGGTAAGGAAGAACAGTCCAAGGAAGTTTTGTAAGCTCCTCTCAGGTGGGCAGACTTGTGAGAGGTCTTGCGTTGTCGTAGTGGAGGAGCAGTTCATTTTCATTTTTGTGGAGACCAACAAGCTGAAATTCAACACTCCAGGAGTCACAGCTGTGTGCGGTCAGCCGGCACACAGGAGATAGGATAGGTTTGCGCGATTTTGAAGAGGTGATAAGCTTCGCCCAACGAATCAACGTGTTTTCGTTCACCGCCAGGTCTCCGTAGACATTCTGCAAGCGGCTACGAATATTTGCAATGATTTGGTTTCTCGCCAAAAGAAACTCAATGACTGCTCTCTGATTTGAATTTACCTCAGTTACAAACACCATTTTTAAGGCTGTGCACACTGTCGCCACCTATCGGATCTCCATGAAGCTACAGGAATATTCCACGATGTCCCCCAACAAATGGCGCATTTTTCCGCTGAGACTCTACTGCACTATGACTTCCCTCGTAATGACAGTTTATGCAAATTGTTTCTATCCTGTCTTCAAGATATAAACTATGTTGAAAAATAGAAGAAATTAAACTAAAATATGGTAAGAGAAAACTCAAAATAAAACACAGAAGGAGATATGGATGCGTCGCCACTGCACCAGCCGCTGGTTGTGGTCACGGAATATAAATCGAGCGTTCATCCCGCCTCTAGTTACGCCGTCGTATTGCTATCTCCACTTGTTTGTGGTCCTGTTGGTTTCACCTGAGTCTACAGGTCTATGGCCTTTCCTCCCCTTACAGAACCGTTGTTTCGAGTGGACTTTACGCATTATTAGGGCATGACGAGTAACTTTTACTGAATGATGCGCTACTATTGAAAATGACACAGATATACATAGCCTTTTTTAGTATGGTCATCAGAACTCTGTAAACAACAGTCGGAAAGTTCATCCAAATGTTGCTATACCAAATAAATCCGATCATTGATCACGGAGACATTCGAGAACCCCTGAGTAAACGTCCTAATCCTTGGAATATTTGCGATTCATATGAATCAGTTCCTCGATTGCTTGGGGCGTCTCTGGTTCGATTGCCGGCCGGGTTGGGGATTTTGTCTGCACGGGGACTGGGTGTTTGTGTTGTCCCCATCATTTAATCCTTATCCTCATCATTCGTGACAGTGGCTCGATTGAACTGTGTAAAAAATTGGACAGTGAAAGAACTGGGACTTTGTACGGACGATGATGACCGCGTAGTTGAGGGCCCCACAAACCAAACATCATCATCATCATCATCGATTGCATGGGCATTTGTTTCTGGTCCATGTCGATGATCTTCCTTCCTGATAGCATTACCCACGTCTGTGCGGCCTTGGTCAAATTGTTGACACTACTTCACTACGGCTGGACGCGGCATTGCTTTTGATTCATACAACGCCAGAATTTCACGATGAATCTTTCGAGCACAAGAACGGTACAGTCAGTCATACTTCAGCTTCGGAGAACAATTCCAGCTGCCGCTTAATTTCCCTTGCACCTGTTAAAAATTGGAAATTTGTGGTAAGGTGTTATGGGACCAAACTGCTGAGGTCATCGGTCCACGAGCTTACACACTATTTAATCTAACTTACGCTAAGGATGACACACACACCCATGCTCCAGGGAGGACTCGAACCCCTGAAGGGGGGAGCGGCGCGGACCGTGACAAGACGCCTGAGACCCTGCGGCTAACCTCGCACCTGTTATCGGCACTGAAGCAGAACTGTCTGCAGGAAACGCAGAACATGTTCTCTCTTAACGACACTGAGTCTCTCTTATTGTACGAAGAAATGAAATGTGTGACTTACTTTTTTCGAAGTCTCCTCGTAAGACTGACTAAAGCAAATTATGTTATTTTCTAATTTTTTGTACTGGATTCGTACTATAGATACTTCTACTACGACCATAACTCAAAGATGGTATTAGTAGATGCCTAAAACTATATGTTTGACATGCGACAAAGTGGAACCAGCACTTCTTTGTTTACGTTCTTTAGGTAGCTTTGTAACTGTGATTGATGGTGAGGAAGTGGACAAATGGTTCAAATGGCTCTGAGCACTATGGGACTTAACATCTATGGTCATCAGTCCCCTAGAACTTAGTACTACTTAAACCTAACTAACCTAAGGACATCACACAGCACCCAGTCATCACGAGGCAGAGAAAATCCCTGAAACCGCAGGGAATCGAACCCGGGAACCCGGGCGCGGGAAGCGAGAACGCTACCGCGGAAGTGGACAGCTAACGCTATAAATATGAGCACCTTACGCGTAATATCGTCACTGAACTTTTCACATCGACTACCTAAAGCTCGCTTTTCACTTGCACTCACTTGGATCTCTCTCCCTATTCGACACCCGCTGCAACCTAGAAAGTCTTCAGTGACACCTATCAGATGGTTCAAATGGCTCTGAGCACTATGGGACTTAACATCGGAGGTCATCAGTCCCCTAGAACTTAGAACTACTTAAACCTAACTAACCTAAGGACATCACACATATCCATGCCCGAGGCAGGATTCGAACCTGCGACCGTAGCAGTCGCGCGGTTCCGGTCTGAAGCGCCTGAACCGCTAGGCTACCGCGGCCGGCGACACCTATCCTAGAATGCCTTCTTCAGAGATACCTTTCCGTATTTTCTACTATCAGTCAGCTGGAGAATATGTTTGCCCGATTGTTATTTGTACACCATTTCTTGGATGTATTACAGCAGCGTAAATATCGACTGCAGACGGATTGTTTTGTGTAAAGATGTTTAATAATGCACGGTGGAAGTGATGAATGTCAGATACTGTTCACCCACAAGCAACGCTAGAGAAAACTTTTCTGCAGAGATTGATCTTTTTCTGCTCCACAGCTTTTAGATATTTTCGATACGATAAACCAGTTTTCTTCCCGGAGGCCAGTTTATTCTTGGGTGAGTTAGTCCATTATTTCGTGGACGTAATTGCTACTATGTTACTCTGTACGACGGTAGCTGAGCCAAGGGGATGGAACCTCTAGTGTTTCGCAATAGACTATTGATCATAAAGTGAGTAAAATAGAATAACCGTGGAGGATCATTTTATCAGTACTTACTGGTCATATAATACCAATTATGATATAGCTTTCACACCTGTCGAGTACACACAGTTAGCGGTGTCGCTTTGCTGGATGTCAATATTGACGGACGTGTAGTCGTCACATCTCCTTCTTGACATGTCGGTTTTCCCAAACAGTTGCCGCTTCTTCTCATCTTGGTTCAAAAATGGCTCTGAGCACTATGGGACTCAACATCTTAGGTCATAAGTCCCCTAGAACTTAGAACTACTTAAACCTAACTAACCTAAGGACATCACACACACCCATGCCCGAGGCAGGATTCGAACCTGCGACCGTCGCAGTCCCGCGGTTCCGGACTGCAGTGCCAGAACCGCTAGACCACCGCGGCCGGCACTTCTCATCTAGCAGCTTCTCTGCTTCATTTGCGAGGATGAGTGTTCCATTTTCCAGTCATGCCGCCAAAGACAAATTCTTAGTAATAGTAGGAATTGACTGCGACTCCTGAATGTGACAGATTTTTCCGACTACTCATCAAACGGGAGAAACCTGTTACAATACTGAGAAAAGACAAAGAACGCTTCTAAAGCCCATACTTCTTTCTTGTTTACCTTTAGCGTAGATAACGGTGATTGCTCCTCAGTAGCCATTCTGAAGGGTGGAGAATGTTACCGTCTACAGCTCCACCAAAAGTAATCTTTCTAGCAATAAGACTCCACTTTGGTAGGTTTTATCGTAGAAATACAAACTCCGGTTTTCTAGCTGTCCTTTGGGAAGAAAATTCACGCTACCAAATACTTATACAATTACATTTAGGTGATAAAAGTCATGGGAGACCTCTTAATAACGTGTCGGACCTCCTTTTGCTGGCCGTCGTGCACCAACTCGACGTGCCGTGGACTCAACAAGTCGTTGGAAGTCCCCTTCAGAAATGTTCAGCTATGCTGCCTTCATAGCCGTCCATAATTGCGAGAGTGTTGTCAGTGCAGGATTATGTCGCATAAATGCTCTATGGCACTGATGTCGGGAGATTCGAGTGGCCAAATCATTCCCTCGAACTGTCCAGAATGTTATTCAAGATAATCGTAAACAATTCGGACCCGGTAGCATGCTTGGGAACATGACGTCCGTGAATAGCATTAAATGGCATGGAGCCACCACCAGCTTGCACGGTGACTTGTTGACAACTTTTCGTGGGGTCTGCGCCACAGTCGAAACCTACCATCAGCTGTTACCAACTGAATTCGAGACCCATCTGACCAACGTAGGTTTTTTTCAGTCCTGGGGTCCAAGCGATATGGTCACATGCCCAGGAGAGGCGCTGCAGGTGATATCGTGCTGTCAGAAAGGGGACTCAGGTCGGTCGTCTGCTGCCATAGCCCAGTAACGCCAAATTTTGCCGTGTTCTCCTAATTGGTTCCTGCGGTTCTTTAACGCAGTGTAGCTTGACTCTTAGCACTGACAGCTCCGCGCAGAAGCCGCTGCTCTCAGTCATCAACGGGGTTGTCTTTGGTGAGAGGTATCCGTGGCACTTAATACCGTGGCTTTGACTATTGTATTTCCTAACGATCCCCGAAATTGACTGACCCGTACTTCTAGTTGCAAGTACCATTCAGCATTCGAAGTCTGTTCAAGTCCCATCGTGCGGCCATAATCATGTTGGAAACCTTCTCACATGAAGCACCTGAGTTCAACTGCCAGCTGTGTTAATGCACTGCCATTTTCTACCTTGTGTACGCGATACTGTCGCCTCTGCATATGTATATATCGGTATCCCATGACTTTTGCGCCTTAGCGTATTAAAATTTTTAGAGACCGAGTGGTGGCCTTGGTCCCTTTGTCGTAGCTGTGTGGTTCGCCTGTCTTCTATAGTATTCATCAGTAATGTAGCGACTTCTTTCCAATCATCTTACTGGATTTTGTTTCTGACAGTAATGATTATGAAGGATCATTGAAAACAATCTTTCAAATTTGTTAATGTAGGAAATTCTTTCCCTAAATAAAACTTGCAAACATCGTGAACTTTTGTCAACAATATATTTACATTTATTATCACGTTTCTATTACTGACATCACCAGATAAAATCCTAGAACTCTTAAATAAAATCACAATAGAGTGTAACAAACCACAATACGTCTGAGCTGGACGTCAGCTGCATTGATGTGGCAGTTGACGCCCCCTTACACATAGGTTACAGCACATCTCACGCTTATCTTTGTTTTAAGAGTTTCAAGTTTTGATATGATGACGACAGCAGCCGAAACGTCGTAAGCTCAAAAAAAAACTTGAGCGATCCAGATGGCTTTATTTGCAATAATTTTTTAAAGTTTGTTTAACTACCCTGGACAGTCACCAGCTCCGTGTTCCAGTTCTAGATGTAAAGGTAGCATTAATGTCGAGCGTCGAAAGTAGAGCGAGGTCACGCGAGAGGAGAGCATGCCTGCATCTGGCAGAAGATTCCGGCGGGCTATGCTTAACCTCCAAGAGTCGTTAAAAGAACTGATTTACGGAAGCCATGAAAAAACTGACTCAGAGGCCCGGCATCGACGCGAAAACCTCCTTGCACAACATCCTGCTGCTGCATCATTTCACTCATCGTGCTGTTTTCCTGTAATAGTTTTTGGAAAAGAAACGAACATCTTCCCGTGTAATGGTTCAAATGGTTCAAATGGCTCTAAGCGCTATGGGACTTAACATCAGAGGTCATCAGTCCTCTACACTTAGAACTACTTAAACCTAACTAACCTAAGAACATCACACAAATCTATGCCCGAGGGAGGATTCGAACCTGCGAACGTAGCAGCAGCGGGGTTCCGGACTGAAGTGCCTAGAACTGCCCGGCCACAGCGGCCGGCTTTTTCCGTGTAGTCCCCCTTCAAGGTAACATAGATTTTCCAACGTGAGTAGATGTCAGTCATAAAATCAAGGTGAAAATGCTTTTGTGCCCAATCCACCGTCCTTGTGAAAGATGATTTGTTATATTCTACTATTTAGGCCTCTTCTCGCGCAGGTTTGCTTCCAGCTGCTTCAGAGAGGACTTCAAAGCTTCAAGCTCTTTGCACACCAACAGCTGTGAACTATTTTTTCGTCGATATGGATTTCGTCTATTCGTCTATCTCTCTGTCGCTCCCCCCCCCCCCTCCCCCCCCCCCCCCCCCCCCCCCCCCCCCCCCCCCCCCCACTGCCCGCATTTCTCCCACATATTCTTTTGATTGCTCTTTTATTTCTGGAGTACATACATACATTAATCCTTGTTCCACAGATCATGAATACGACATTTCCTAATGGTGGGGAAAGTGTCACTTTAACAAAAGTTTTCTTTTCACAAAATAATTAATTAATTTTTGCTTTTTTATATTTTTACAGTTATTACTTCATATCTAAGAATCCATCTCTTAAGTAGTACGAGTTGTCACTGAGAAATTCTTTTAATTTGCTTTTAAATGTCAGACTTTTAATACTATTTGGCAAATGACCAAAGATTTTTGTGGCAGGGTAATTCACCCCTTCTGTGCCAAAGAGAATAGTGAAGATCAAGCTTTTTTTCTAATGTTGTAGCTATGCACTTCGCTGTTGTTTTTGAAATGGGATGGGTTATTAATGACAAATTTCATAAGTGAATTTATGTATTGCAAAGGTACTGTGAATATCCCGAATTCCTTAAATAAATGTGTCCAAGGAGATCTTGGGTGGGCTCCAGCTATTATTCTGACTACACGCTTTTGTGCAATAAATACTTTCTCTCTTGAATTGCCGCAAAATATGATGCCATATGAAAGCAGTGAATGAAAATAGGGATAATAGACTAATTTAATGATATGTTTTTCACCAAAATTTGCAATAACCCTAAGAGCATAAATAGCTGAACCTAACCGTTTCAGCAGATCATCGATCTTTTTCTTCCAATTTATCAATGGTGTTATGCCATTTACGATACAGAACTGTATAAACTGTGTTTTCTCAAAATTTAGTGAGAGTCCATTTGCACAGAACCACTTAATAATTTTCTGAAAGACATTACTTACAATTTCCTCAGCTGATTCTTGCTTGTTGGGTGTGATTACTATACTTGTACCATCAGCAAAACGAGCTAGCTTTGCATCTTCATGAATATAGAATGGCAAGTCGTTAATATATGTATATATTGGTGATGGAACCAAATCGCACCCATAGGAATGAACTGGCATATACAATTTACATCTATATCTACAGTCTGTGCTTTTCTCTGAAGTGAGTGTAGAGAGGAACAGAAAAATTAATTACATTCCTAAATATTTACACTTTTAGTGTTGTTTTAAGTTACATTGCCATTTTCTGACAACTTACTTCCATTTTGTTTTTTAATCTTGTCCTAGTTCTTTCTCTTTCGATATTACCGAATGCTGCTGTATTACGTTTATTAGATAGCTTCATTACATTAATTTTCTTTAGAGTGAGAATACAGTAAGTGAATATGTTATTTAGGAGCTAGTCAACAACCTGTACGAATCTTACGAAATGCATTACACTTGCTGCCTGTTATAATGATATTTGTTCCGCTACCGGTTTTAGTCTTAAACCATCTTCAGTAGCATCTGTGCAAACACACAAAAGTGGACAGTGTGACAAAGTAAAACGAAATGTGATCAAAACAGAAAAAAATCAATGGAAATACTCACAAAAATTATTGCAGATTTATCACGTGTCATACATGCTTTGATTGTAGGTTACTATTGAAAATCATAATTGCCAACATAAATGAAAAATTACAATACGATTACAAAACGATGGCCCACTGACAAAAGAAAAACATGTGATGTATAACGGTACAAGTTAAAGAACTCCAAAGTGAAAATGACAGTTTGTGATATACAGAAATAGAAGTGAAACAACTTGAAAATCAAAGCTGACAGTCTTGACCAAATCCAGAATAGTTGCCATTGAATACTTCTGCGGTAATTAGATTACAAAAATGAAATATTAATAACTGTACACTGATTGATATTACATAAAAAATAAATAAACTACATGTAAAGTAAAAGAGTAACAGGACTGATGAATGTAATCATACACAATATTTTACAATCCAGTTAAAAATGTAAGCAGGAAATGTAAAACGTACAATGAAGTCCATGATATTACCATCGTCGTGCGGTAGCGTTCTCGCTTCCCACGCCCGGGTTCCCGGGTTCGAATCCCGGCGGGGTCAGGTATTTTCTCTGCCTCGTGATGGCTGGGTGTTGTGTGATGTCCTTAGGTTAGTTAGGTTTAAGTAGTTCTAAGTTCTAGGGGACGGATGACCATAGATGTTAAGTCCCATAGTGCTCAGAGTCATTTGAAATTACCATCAGTTAAGTCATATCTGACAAAAATACACACACTTAAGTAAAAAAATATTAAGAAAATACAACTTTTATGAGTCATGAAAAACAAGAGGAATGTACAATAAGTATATGGGAAATATGTATGTAAATATTTATGGGAAACGTATACGTAAAAAAGGCCTTGCAGGTTACGTATGTTTCCCTTTGAGTTTTCATCATACCATAGTTTTTTATTAGTTTTTATGCATATGATGAATGGAATTTCAATTACATTTTATGATTGTGTAAATACTGGATGACATAGTCTTCTAACTGACGTGTAACATTTTAGATGTATTTTATGCATATGTTTTGCTTTGACTTTTGAATTTTTATCTGTATGTTAAATGGAATTTTAATTACATTTCGTAATTATGTAGACATTGGATGACATATTCTTGTAACAAATGTGTAACAGTTTAGATGTAAACCAAGGTTCCTCACAAAAATATTTTTACATCTGCACACAGTGCATTCCTTTTCTTTTGCTTCACTCATGAAAATTGTATATCCTTAATGTTAATTTACTTTAGTGCGTATTTTCGTCAGATATGACTCAACTGATTGGTAGTTTGTATTTTACATGCTTACATTTTTGTCTGGATTGTAGAATATTGTGCATGATAACATTCATCAGTCCTATTACTCTTTTACTGTATATGTATTTTATTTATGTTTTTACATAATATAAATCAGTGTACAGTTGTTAATATTAGACTTTTGTCTTTGATTACCACAGAAGTGTTCAATGACAACTATTTTGGATTTGGTCAAGATTGTCATATTTGACTTTCAATTTTTTTGATTTGTGTTGCTATACATCGGAAATTTTCATCTTTGACTCTGAAGTTCCTTGACTTATATCGCTATATATTACATGTTCTTTTGTCGGTGGTCCACCGTATTGTAATCTTGCTACGATTTTTCATTCATATTGGCCATTATAGTTTTCAATAGTAACGTACTATATGTCACGACATGTATAAAACTCCGTCCGAACAGGCCTTGGAAGGCCCAACGGCAGCGACCGGCCGCCGTCTCAACTTCAGCCCGCAGGCGTCACTGGATACAGAAATGGAGGGGCATGTGGACAGCACACCGCTCTCCCGGTCGTATGTCAGTTTACGAGACAGAAGCCGCTACTTCTCAATCAAGTAGCTCCTCAGTTTGCTTCACAAGAGCCGAGTGCATCCCGCTTGCCAATAGCGCTCGGCATACCGGATGGTCACCCATCCAAGTGATAGCCCAGGCCGAAAGCGCCTAACTTCGGTTTTCTGAAGAGAATCGGTGTTACCACTGACGCAAGGCATGTATATCATTAATAATAATTTACTTTAGTGTGTATTTTCGTCAGATATGACTCAAATGATTGTAATTTCATGGACTGCTTTTGAGTTTGTATTTTACATGCATACATTTTTGTCTGGATTGTAAAATATTGTGTATGATAACATTCATCAGTTTTGTTACTCTTTTACTTTGTATGTATTTTATTTATGTTTTTACGTGATCACGTAACGTGCGGCATGTATGACGTGACAAATCTGCGATAATTTTTGTATTTCCACTGATTCAACTGTTTCTTTTTTTGACCTTATTTCGTTTTGTTTCGTCACATTGTCCACTTTTGTATGTTGTACAGCCGCCATTGAATATGGTTTAAGACCGAAACCTGTAGCACAATAAATATCGCTATCACAAGAGCACAGTGTAATGCATTTTGTAAAAAAAGACACCGTGTTCTAGCAGTAGTGGACACCAAGAGATCCTGAGGAAGATCCCAGCAGAGGGGTCGAAACGCCGAACATTTTAGAAGAAACATGACGCGGCCTAATAATCCAGAAGATTTTAACTTCAGTGACAACATCCACGAAAGCCTGCAGACTTACTACAGAGATGTCTTTGCCTTTCCTTACCCAATCTTCTAAGAGAAGTCGTAGGGTCAGCCTTCTCTTACTTTAAAAATGGCAACACCAGATTCTCCGCGTATCCATTTTGCCACACTTCCACCAAAACGTCCTGTCCGTAAGGTGGCAAACACCGGTTACATCAGCTGTCTCTCCGTGCACCACTAGTTCATACGAATGTTTACGAACTAGCGGCGTTCGGAGAGCCAGCTTATGTTTACCGCCTGAAGGTTCAAATGGCTCTGAGCACTATGGGACTTAACATCTGTGGTCATCAGTCCCCTAGAACTTAGAACTACTTACACCTAACTAACCTAAGGACATCACACACATCCATGCCCGAGGCAGGATTCGAACCTGCGACCGTAGCAGTCACGCGATTCCTGACTGAGCGCCTAGAACCGCTAGACCACCGCGGCCGGCATCGCCTTAAGGAAGGAACGTGTTGGTGACGTGCGGTAACACGGATAAGCGGAACAGAGAATCTGACGTTACCATTTGTAAAGTAAAATGGGGACTACATGCACAGATATTTTTTTGTTTTTGTTTCTATATTTTGACCTTGGACGATTTTTAAGTGCATTATCTTTATAATTAACTTAGACGGCCAGATGATGAGAGCTTGACTCCCGAAACGCGTCGCTGTTGTTGTTGTTGTTGTTGTTGTTGTTGTGGTATTCAGTCCTGAGACTGGTTTGATGCAGCGTCGCTATTATGTTCTTGATATTAGTGATTGCATGCTAAAATATTTATAAAGAGCCGAACATTATCGCCGAGAATACTCGATGATACATGATGACGTTCCGGTCAGTTGACGCTGTATGAGATAGTTTATATTTAAAATACATGGGTATATGTGTGGCAGTGACATTACACTCACTTCACGTTCCGTTGAGTGAGAAGCGACCATAACCTTTCATTATCTACTGACATTAGTAGTGGAAGCTAGCTTAGTCACACACACTGCTCTCCTACTCGCGACTTTTTTTACTCGAGACGAGAGATAATGCCGGAAGTCACGATATTCCGCTGGAAACTTAAGTTTCCAAGTTGCATCGTTAAAAACCGCCATTTGTGCGTTATCGTTTAAACGAAGTTTTCGTGTCCCTAGTTATAGTTAACCGTGAAGTACTTCATATCGGGGTATGGAGCATTGTATGGCGTCTTGAGAACTCGTTCGATATGGAATGTGCTAAGGAAATGCCTGTTTTCTCTGTGTCGCAAAGACCCTGTCACATGCAACACAAAAGTCGTGAACCAGTTCGCAACGTGTAACGAGAGGAGCAGTGGCTGAAACGACGGAATGCTGGACCAAACCCGCTGATCAAGTCTACGAGTCATACCCTTTACGAGGTACACTAAACACACACACACACACACACACACACACACACACACACACACACACAAACGGTGGATGTGGTTGTTAGTTTTCTCATCAGTTTACGAGAATGTCAAAACCTCAGTGCACACACACACGTTTGAAGGAATTATGCATTGAATAGATTTCCATCCCTATGTAGCTCCGAATAGTGAGGAAAATGTCTGATCCATCATGTGTGACACTTTTACTGGCGAGCCTGCGATTCGTCTGACTGGACTGCAGGATTCGTAACTCTATGACTGCTTGTAAGGGTTGTACAGCAGCAAAAAGAGTTTGCCATCGTCCTAATTTAACAATACAGAACAGAGAAGTAAGTAACTGATTCTGCGAGTTGTGAAGTATAAATATCGTGGAACGTAAAAGTGGTAAATTATGGCACAAATGCTCTTTCACTGAGGACTGAATCACAACACGTACAGGTTTTGTATTATTGTTTACAGTTGTCGTAATACGTCGTCAACTCGCTGCTGCTTACTGGTTTCCAACCACTCTTAGCCCCAGGCATCCGCAAGGAGAGGGAAAGAGGGCGCCTTTGCCCATTTAAGCTGGGACTACTGACCTTTATTCACTATAAAACACTCGCCCATTTCTAGCAACGACTGTCTGCCGTTCTATTAAATCGCAGATTTAAAATCACTGAGCTTGATAGGATATATTGTGGGTTTCTCTTTCTCTTGCTCCTACTCCGTGTGTTGATCAGCAGCCATTCTATTTCTCCGTTTTTTTCGTATCTTCAGCAACTCACTTCACTTCCAATTATTTTAGCATTTTATCTGCCTGATATACCAGGGTATTCTTCTTCCTCGTGCAGTGTTCCCTGGTTCGTTCACTTCTGTTAATTTCATAATGCTTTAGGATTGTCTGTACAGATGACTAAGCCTTCGGTGACTGCCATTCTCGATATTTCTCCACAACGATCTTTTTCCTTCTACGTCGTTGAAGACTTCTTCGTTGGTGATTCTCCGCAGCCATGAAATCATAAGACTCTTCTCCAACACCATGGCTCAAAAGTTTGTAGTTTTTCTATTCTGGCTCAGCTACCGTCCAGGTTTCCGAGCCATATAGGATAACAGACCTTTTTACATACTGTTACCTCGTGTGTAAACTAATATTTTCCAATGTTAGTGGCTTTATCTTCTTGTTGAGTTCTGTTTTAACTTGTGCAATTTCGCATTTAATCGCCTGGAACGATCTGCTATCCTCTGCTATTCTGTTACCACGGGTGCGTAAAGCTGGCGTCTTGTTCCAAGCTTCCTCCCGCCAGACGTAGGTCTGCTGCCTGGAACTTCACTACATACAAGGATTTCCGTTTTCTTCTTATTGTTTCCATGTTATGACTTTATGAAAACATCTTGTTCATGCTCCCTATGAACGTTTGGAGACTGTTTCCTGATGTAGCCAAGTCTGCTATAAGATCTGCAAATCTAACCATTTTAATGCTTTTACCATGTATAGTTATTTCTTGATCATGTCTATCTTTACACTAATTTACCACATCCTCAATGTATGTGTTGAAGAGTAACGGTAAAATTCTACTTTCCTGCCGAACACCTCTGTTTAGTCTTGCAAATTTTGCGTTACCGTCGTCTATTTTGACAACCGCTGTCTGATAAATATAAAGCTATTGGATTATTTTCCTGTGAAATTATCATTCACTATTTAATTGGGATGTTTTTGGTTGTCACGCAATTCACAGCAAAGTATGCCGTTTACTTGGCTCACCGGCGGTTTTGGAGCTGTCGAGCTGTCAAGATAGGCACATCTGTTCAGGGAATAGAGCCTAAATATAGTATCCAAAGCTCGTTTCCCCGTATGTCCCTTATTGAGCTGCAGAAAAGGATTGAACCAACACGTTGGCCCGACGATGCCAGTAACAGTTTCCAGTAACACGTAAACATGGCTGCAGTGTGCAAGGACCACCGCTCCCGCTCCCCCCCCCCCCCCCCATCCTTTCTTCATTTTTCATGCCAACTGCAGAACTTAACCACAACAGTAACAGTTGCGCGTTCGTTCCCCCGCCAGCTGTTCGAGGGTGGAGCGGTAGAGAAGTAGCCTGAAGGTGGTGAAGTGCCAGGCAATTAATTGTGAATTAAAGAATAATCATGTACACTGGTCAAAACAATTAAGGGATCAGTTGGGATATCTAGGTTCTGAAGTATTGTCATCAGCAGAATGAACTAAGTTGCTGTAGAGGGGGTTGGTGTTGACTTGTGTTTACTCTACAAACGAATTACAAAAGCAGTTGGGTTCCGATAGTGTAGGTGTAGTTAGCAGGTAGTGCAATGCAACAACAATGTGACTTACCCGCAGCTATGGCATGGAGAGCCATAGGATGGTTGGAAGTGGGACAGGCACAGAGGGAGGTGTCTGCAGCTATTGGAGTGTTCCAAAGCGTAATTTCCAGGACCTGGACGTGAATTCAGACAACGGAAACCGTTAAAGGAAGGCAAGGCCAAGGTCGTCCATGGGTGACGTCAGCAAGAGATGACCTTTTCTCCGATTAACAGCCCGTCGCGACAGGAGGCTGAACGCAACTCAGCCTGCAAGGCAGCAACAGGACGCGCAATATCAACACAAACAGTCCGAAATCGCCTTCAGGATTGTGGCCTCTACGCACGGAGGCCTACGGTGTGTGTCCCATTAAAACCACGACACAGTTTAGCCCGCAGAAACTAGGTGGAGGAACATCAGGATTGGAGTCGTAACGCATGGTACCGAGTGATGTTGACAGATGAGTCAAGATGTTGTGTACAGCCGGGCAATCGTCGTTCCCTCATCTGGAAAGAACGTGGAACTCGGAACAATCCTTCTTATGTGCAGCAAACATCACTACATCATGGTGGTGCACGAATGGTGTGGGCAGGAGTCAGTATTGGCGGACGTACGGACCTCTATGCGGTTCAGAAAGGCCCTTTGACTGCTCAGAGGTGTAGAGACGAGATCCTTCGACCTTTTGTTGTGCCCTGCGTTGGTGCCATAGGAGATGGGTTCCTTCTGGTGGACGATAACGCTCGTCCCCACAGAGCTGCACTGGTGGACACCATGCTTGAGGCTGAGGACTTGAACCCGATTGAACATGTCTGGGAGTCACTTGTCAGACGCATTGCAGCCAGACTAACATTTCCCACAACGGTTGCAAAGCTGGATATTGCACTCATGGAAGAATGGCCAAATATCCCTCAAGAGCTGATTGATAACCTCATACTGTCCATCCTACGCAGGTGTGCAACTGTACTGGCCGCCCGATGTGATCACGCACCATATTAGAGGGCAACGAGAATGACTGTTTCACTATTATGGTAGCCCCTTGGTGCCTCGCTCTACGTAAACGCCATGTAAAGCTCAAGTAAAGAGTCGAGACAGCAAAATATGATACTATATCACACACAAATTATATCTGAATAAAATACGTTACCTTATGTCTATTGTGTATGATATCTCACATGATCTCATAATTGTTTTCAGCAGTCTAGATGTAGATGAAGCACACTGTCTTTGGCCAGGTAATGCTCATGATGGCCTCCTGCGTCTACATTCAGTATTCACGGCAGAGCTTTTGTGGTAGACTGAGCAACATGGCTACGCTACACTGTACACCACGGCTTCACAGTCAGTGTGCTGCGCGAGCTGAGGGTGGGCGCCGGCGTGCGAGCAGCGAGTACCGTACTACGACCATGTATGGAGCCGTGTGGAGAATTGTACGATCCTGAGGGAGAGCTTGGCGAAATCTAGTCTGCTTTTACTCCCTGTCGCATTGCAGATGAGTTACTTCAGCCGGCGTATTAGCGCTGATTGTGTACTGGAAGCTTTCTAATGTTCCCATTCAGTTGCGCTACGAATTCCGGTTCATTTTCCAACGCTCTCTCTGTAGACACTTAATAAATTACATGACAAGGCTATATTTTCTACACTTTCTTCAACGCTGCTAATAATGTTACATCCAGCTGTGTGCTTGTGATACCTACACATTTCATAAAGCGCTAAAGAACAAATTCTTTAAAAGCATTTGGCAGTCTGGTTATGAACGTCGTTTGACATAACCTGTATGGGGCGCGTGACTGCCATGTTTGGTAATGACACTACGCAAAAAGGTTCTACCTGAAGTCGACATAAAGACTGAGGTGCAGCCACCAAATACTGTTTTATTAAATCACCACCTGTGGAAAAATGCTAGGAGTTTGGTAAAAGTAGTACAGATTTGTAGCTCACGCGCAGCTACCAAATATTGTTTTATTAAATCACCACCTGTGGAAGGATGCAAGGAGTTTGCTAGAAGTAGTACGGATTTGTAGCTCACCCGAATGACACACTCATTTCATTTTTCTTCTTCTCCAGAGAGATTCCTTTTAAATTTTATATATTTTTTCCACTGTAAGGTCCTTCACATTTTCCGTTCCAATATTCTGTGATGTGGGGAGACAAGTAGTGCCTCTGTAGATTTAACTTACTGAAGACATTTAGTGTGTTATGATACACTAAACACACTGCGTACCTATCTTTTTGTGTAAAGGAATAAGATTCCTCTCACTTTAGACTGAAATGCGAAGACATTGTCTGTGTTACATAAAGGCAACTCGTCGTTTCTGCCCGTAGAGGACACTGCTGTCAATATTGAGCCTCCACTGTTTCGCGGCTGGCCCTTCTACCGTGATGTCACGACCACATAGTGCACACCCATTTCCCTCTCTCCCCACCAAGCCCTAGCTGGTCTGCTCACTAGTAATAGAACAAGCTGTCGCGAGTGCTCCTGCACAAAATCATAGAGCTGTTAAGCCCTGCGGTACACCAGCTTTTCATTTGTGGACACAGGCTAATCAGACGAGAACAAAGGAGAAAAAGCACGCAATTTCAGGTCGAGAAATATCCTCTCCATCAATTAGGACTTTGGCAAACATACCTAGATGCAACACATCCCTTTCATGCAATAACAAAGTTGTAGGCCCAGCAGTCCAGTTGCCATGGCTGCACGGTAATGTTTAAAACTCGGGACCGCCTCGTTTCAGTCCCAATCCGTCCAAAGTCGGGTTGAGAGTGTCTTCCGGTGGGTGGGGGTCACACTTCACCCTAACAACTCGAAAAATGTAGCCTCAAAAACATTTTTTTCATCTATACTTTACTAAACATTGAAAAGCTAAACCCAAAGGATCCGCTCATATACTGAGATGTAAATTTTTGTAAGCAAACGAAGTTTTATACACTACCTGATGAAAAGGACTCCGACACCTGTTAGTGGACATTAATGGCGGGAGTTTCCATCGTTAGCTGTAATGATGGCTTGAAATCGGCTGGGGTATCTGAATGAATATAAAGGAATGTCATCCATTTCTTCCTTAAGAGCAGAAACCTGACATGGTAAAGGTGTTGGACGCTGGAGTCTGGAGGTAAGTTGACGTTTTAACTCATCCAGAAACTGACCCATTTGGTTAAGGATGGTTCTGTGGGGAGGCTACCCGTTTCAGAAATGTTACTGCACAGAAACCATTGCTGCTTTACGGTAGAGTACATTTTAATGTTGGCACAAACTACCATACTCTCCGAAATGTTACTTTACCGTAGGCACTGCAAAATACAGTAAAATGTGTTTATATCCTTCCGCAGTCAGCGTTTTCTTAAGCGCAATAGAGAGACTACACCGCGAGCATGGAAAAACAGACGCATGCAGAACACCGCCTCCTCCGTACTTAACATCCTGGTAACGTTTTCGAGGCATTCGCCAAACCCAAACACTTACATCGGATTGCCACAAGATATAATGTGATTCATCGCTACAAATCACTTTTTCCATCGGTCCACTGTCCAATGGCGTTGCTCTTCCACCACCATTGTCGTAGCGCTGCGTTCATTACAGATATGTGTGTCTCATGTACGGTATTTTATTTGACTCCTTACCTTCTGTCATTGTGATAGCTGGATTGCTGGTAGCTGAAATTTTGGTTTACCAAAACTACGGTTCAGTTGTTTTTGGTACACTATACAGGGTGAGTCACTAACTATTGCCACCAAGAATGACTCCAAAAGTATCATAGGAACTGAAGAGTTTGTAGGACAAATGTTGCATGGGACAATGGGGCCTTGATATGACGTTGGTTTTTCGTTGCTAGGTGGGATTTCGTCAGAGATATGAGGGTTACTTTTCTTTCTTTTTTTTTTTTTTTGATAGGATGCTATAGTTTGGTAGTTATTTTCTGATAGCGGCTACCGAGACGAAGCCAGTGATGTGTAACAGTAAGGTCTTTGAAGTTGAACAAAGGTGAAAAAGGTGGTATGAACGTCCATTTACAGAAATGTTAAGAAGCGATGACCATTGGTGTGACCGCAGTGCTGCAATCTTCTTATCATGGATTGAGTGGTATTCCTTATCACATCGGCGATTATGGAACCACATGCTCTGACAATTCTCTCTTGCATATCTTCAGGTGCAGTTTGAACGTCTTTAGAAACAATGTCTTCCCCACAAGAAAAAATCCAGAGGCGTGAAGTCTGGCAAACGAGCCGGTCTCGACACATCTCCTCCGCGTCCAATCCAACGATTTCGGAATTATCTCTGCAACTCATTTCTAGACATCAGTGAAAATGTACCGGACATCCATAGTGCTGACACCACATTCTGTTTCTTGTTCCTAAAGGTATTTCTTCCAATAACGGACCTAATATTTCTTGCAGTAAGGTGGTGTACTTCCTGCCATTAAGATTTCCTTAGATGAAATAAGGGCCTATAATTATCTCCTCCAGAATCCCACACCGTACATTCACCGACCACGGTTTTTGGTGTGCAACTGGCCTCAGCCAACGTGGATTTTCAGTGGCCCAATAACGCATGTTATGCAAATTAACATTTCCATGGTTCGTTAATATAGTCTCGTCAGTAAATAAAATCAAATTAATAAATGTGTCATCCCTCTGAATCTGAACTTCAGTCCATCGGCAAAATTCAGTGCGACGCATACAATCCGTACCAGTTAATTCTTGGTGGAGACTGATATGGTAAGGATGACATTTATGGCGATGCAGAGCACGAACGACACTACTCTGGCTCATGCCAGATTCCCTTGCGATCTGACGCGAGCTAACAAAAGGATCTCATCTCGAAGCACAGTGACAAGAGTATCAATTTTCGTTTCCTAGTTAGTAACTTTCCTTTGGCGGATATGTTTCCTATGCGTTAAAGATCCATTTGTTGTCAATTTATCATACACATGTTTAAATGTACGACGTGTATGGTGAGTACGTTGAGGATGTCTTTCAGCGTATAAGTCTCTAGCTCTCATTGAATTTCTTTGACATTCTCCGTAAATGAGAAGCGTATCGACTTGTTCTTCGATGGAATACATCATTCACATTAGGTTGATTCGACGATACTAGTCTTACCGTTCCTATTAGTGTTGTGCTGCGAAACCGTCTAATGGTGTTTACATTTCAGTGGAAGGTTAGATGCATACGCCGTTCAAAAAATGGCTCTGAGCACTATGCGACTTAACTTCTGAGGTCATCAGTCGCCTAGAACTTAGAACTAATTAAACCTAACTAACCTAAGGATAGTAAACACATCCATGCCCGAGGCACGATTCGAACCTGCGACCGTAGCGGTCGCTCGGCTCCAGACTGTAGCGCCTAGAACCGCACGGCCACTCCGGGCGGCACATACGCCGTATTCGGCGAATATTTACTATTTGCACCAAATAGGAGAGAGAATTGTCAGAGCATGTGCTTCGATAAGTGCCGATGTGATAAGGAATACCACTCAATTCATGATAAGAAGACTGCAGCATTGCATTCATACAAATGGTCATCACTTCTAACACCTTCTGTAATTGGATGTTCATGCCACCTTTTTTACCTTCGTTCACCTTCAAAGACCTTACTGTTACACATCACTGGATTCGTCTCGGTGGCCGCTATCAGAAAATAAGTACCAAACTATAGCATCCCATAAAAAAAAATTCACCTTCATATCTGTGACGCAACCTCACCTAGCAACAGAAAACCAGCGTCACATTATGGCCCCCGTTGTCCCATGCAACTTTTGTTCCACAAACTTTTCAGCTCCTATCATACTTTCGAAGTTATTCTAGGTGGCAATAGTTAGTGACTCACCCTGTATAGTGTACTAAAACTACTGAACCGTAGTTTTGGTAAACCACAATTTCAGTTACCAGCAACCCAGCTATCACAATGACAGAAGGTAAGGAGTAAAATAAAATCTTGTGGCAATCCGATGTAAGGGTTTGATTTTGGCGAATGCCTCGAAAACGTTACTTACCGGGATCTTAAGTAAGGAGGAGGCGGTGTTCGGCATGCGTCTGTTTTTCCATGTTTGCGGTGTAGTCCCTTTATGGCGCTTAAGAAAACGCTGACTACGGAAGGATATAAACACATTTTACTGTATTTTGTAGTGCCTACGGTAAAGTAACAGTTCGGAGAGTATGGTAGTTTGTGCCAACATGAAAATGTACTCTACCGTAAAGCAGCATCTGTGAGGCAATCTATCACCGGAATGGAATAGACATGCTCCCTGTAGTTCATACACTGCTTGCTCCTAACTTCCAGCAATTTCCACCGATAATCTGCACAACAACAAAACAAGAGTAAAGTTCAAAGTTAATAAAGAAAACATCGGACTCAGATCTGCACAGAAACAAATAAAATTTGCTGGCGTCAGTTATCTCTAGCTAATACCGTCACTTTTATCATCAATAACTCCGTGGATACTTTCGAGCGAGGAAGTCCACTCTCACAAATGTACAAGTGTAAAATGGGGAAGTGCGAAAACAAATTTCCACATCCTCGCCCAGGAACACCGTTTCTAATGCTTCGTAACCTGTTCGTACTGTAAGTGTAACTTCGTTGATCTCGAATAGATCAATACTTCCCCAACACTGGAACGATAACCATTCCATTTAACACTTAGGCCTTTCATCCAATCAGAGTCATGAGCCGAATGTAGTAACTTTGATTTGTAATTTCCTGCTCCCGCTGACAGAGCTGTTCTCTGCCAGTTTCCAAGCTTCTCTGAAACGGGTGTTAGAAGATATCGCCTATTATGAGAAAATTACTCGAGCTTGAAATCAGCCTACCGGACTCCGACACCACCCATTTACGAGGGTTAGGGAAACACCTGTCCATCACCTTCAGGTCGAACAAAAGCCTTCCCCCCCCCCCCCCCCCCCCCTCTGCTACCGATAACAAGCTCTGCTGACCGCAATAGTAAACCGGAGTTTTTAATACTTCTCATTACTTACTTACACTCCGTCCATATTCTGCACTCATTTGTTCATTCCATTCAGCAGATCCTGTAATCCTTCTTCACTTTCACTGAGGATAGCAATGTCATCAGCGAATCGTATCATTGGTATCCTTTCACTTTGAGTTTTAGTTCCGTTCTTGAACTTTTATTTCCTCATTTCTTCGACGTATGGACTGAACAGTAGTGACGAAAAACTGCATCCCTGTTTTACTCTCCTCAAATGAAAATGAGAAGACACCAAGAGTCATAAGCTGACGATGCTACCTTGCTGCTTTTTTTCAATCTGTGCTCACTGCTTTCAGGAAACACTGAGACAGACGTTAAAGAGATCTGAAATCTAAATTCCTGTTACTTCTGAGTGAGCAGCAGGATAAAGCAGAGAAGAACACATCGGAATTTTCCTTCTCGTGGTCAGCTTCTTCTGTTTCTTCAAATACATTGTCTATCCACATGCAGAGTTCAGCGCCCGCTGCTGCACTATCTATGGTGGCTGATCTCACTTCAAATTCAGCAACGTTCTTTCTGAATACTCTTCAAAGTGAATCACACACTACTTTGTGAAATTGAACAGTTGCAAAAGTGATATTTTAGCTTTACTTATTTGTAGCCGTTATTTGCACATGTAGGCTACCACAGAAGTAAATTACCGCACTAAATGTTTCGAAAGTAGACTCTTCATGGTGACATTTTTAGCGCTATTCTCAAACTTTCGTGAACTTACTTTATCGTAATGTGTAACTTCTCAGCAGGAGAAATAGCGAGTCGAAAATTTGTGTCCTTTTTCATAGTAGCTGATACCTGTTGCCCAAAAAGTGGAAACTGTGTGGAGCATTCTCAGGAATTTGTGGTACTTTTCTTACAGGGAGACCTCACGAGAAACCGCAGACGAACGAGGTTCGATATTTATAACATTGCACGGCTGCACCTAGTGCTTCCTTTCCTTTTTTAGATGTCTCAACTATAAATAACGGTAAGCGACAATAACTTCGCCTTCAGAAGATCTCATGATTACAACTGAAAGTAAAACAGGAACTTGATTTGTCTTGCCTTGTTGCTTGTTCTATATCGAGTAGCATCGCATATCGTATCGATATGCGATGTTTATCGAGTTTATCACATATTGTATCACTTCAATGAGAACCGCACCTCGTACGTACCAAGAGAATATGATCGTTTAGGTTTGGACTCATTCGATGAATATTGACAGCGGTGTTACACAGAATGAAGCTTGGCCATACTATTGGAACACGATCTCGAGACGTCCTTTGTCCCCCTACCACTGGTTTAGAACGCTTGGGCTGGACTGAACTACCATCCCCCGGCGAGTTTACATCTCCTATGTAAAATCGGTTGTATGAAATATTTCACTTTGAACCCTCATTTAACTAATTCAATAGCTCGGGGAGCATTTGGAAGATAAGAAAAAAAATCTACTTAGTTATCCAAAGAAAAAATAAGTATTTTTCATGTAAGTTATAAAACAATATCTCAGAAAGAGAATTTTCTTCTGCAAGTGGTTTCTGAATAGAAAGTGGAAAATGTGAAGTAGCAGTTGTGGTACTCATCATCCAAAAATAATATCTAAACAGATACACAACTTCCCTGACATAATTTTCATGAATATGTATTATAGCAATAATAATCTATCTGTGGTGTCACCGCCAGACACCACACTTGCTAGGTGGTAGCCTTTAAATCGGCCGCGGTCCGTTAGTATACGTCGGACCCGCGTGTCGCCACTGTCAGTGATTGCAGACCGAGCGCCGCCACACGGCAGGTCTAGAGAGACTTCCTAGCACTCGCCCCAGTTGTACAGCCGACTTGCTAGCGATGCTACACTGACAAATACGCTCTCATTTGCCGAGACGATAGTTAGCATAGCCTTCAGCTACGACCTAGCAAGGCGCCATTATCAATAGATATATAACTTGTGATGCCTGTACCGTCAGACCGATGTACACCACTTCTGGATTAAAGCTAAGTATTCTACCAGTTACCTCCTGTTTTGCTGGTCTTATTTCTCTGACCTGTTCCAGACCTCACGCCAATCTGCGTGAGCTTAAAAGCGTGCATTTCGGCCTCCTCTAGCAACACGGTGTTGGCTCTTCTGCCAACACAGCACTATCAATGCCAACGAACTGTAAATGGCGCCAGTAGCTGGTTTTCTCCTTCAGTAACGCCATTTCGGCAGCCAGTGTAGCTCTTTCCGCTTCGGGTTCAACCTTTCTTTCATAATAACCTTGATTTAGTTCCAATCTAAGGAAGTTGTCGTGAGATTTACACAGTGTTTCCAAACGACAGGCGAAAGTGAAGGAAATGATAATGCCTAACAATAATAGTTATGAAGTTTATCATTCAAATTTGCTGTGAAAATCACGAACAAAAGGAAAATGATAAAGTATTATTTTTTTAGAAGCTATGATAGGTTGTAAAGATCATTATTGCTGTGCACTCTCCAGATATTTTCGCATGATATGCGTCTAGTGAGCTGAAACTATATTTTTACTTTGGAAGTTAGTTTTAATTCGTATTCAATTTTTTTTCAAATATACTAAACAGAATACGAGGGCATTGCAAGAAGGGATGAGCAAGGAAGACATTTAAGGAGCACATATTAGGCGGTGAAGATATTTTAAGCGATCTTGTTTATTGTTAAACGCAGAAAGAGCATTGTTCACTATCGTTTAGCACAGCGCCCTCGATCTCCTGTTTCGGTCCCTTTTCCAAACTACAGGGTGTTTCAAAAATGACCGGTATATTTGAAACGGCAATAAAAACTAAACGAGCAGCGATAGAATTACACCGTTTGTTGCAATATGCTTGGGACAACAGTACATTTTCAGGCGGACAAACTTTCGAAATTACAGTAGTTACAATTTTCAACAACAGATGGCGCTGCAAGTGATGTGAAAGATATAGAAGACAACGCAGTCTGTGGGTGCGCCATTCTGTACGTCGTCTTTCTGCTGTAAGCGTGTGCTGTTCACAACGTGCAAGTGTGCTGTAGACAACATGGTTTATTCCTTAGAACAGAGGATTTTTCTGGTGTTGGAATTCCACCGCCTAGAACACAGTGTTGTTGCAACAAGACGAAGTTTTCAACGGAGGTTTAATGTAACCAAAGGACCGAAAAGCGATACAATAAAGGATCTGTTTGAAAAATTTCAACAGACTGGGAACGTGACGGATGAACGTGCTGGAAAGGTAGGGCGACCGCGTACGGCAACCACAGAGGGCAACGCGCAGCTAGTGCAGCAGGTGATCCTCGGCCTCGGCCTCGGGTTTCCGTTCGCCGTGTTGCAGCTGCGGTCCAAATGACGCCAACGTCCACGTATCGTCTCATGCGCCAGAGTTTACACCTCTATCCATACAAAATTCAAACGCGGCAACCCCTCAGCGCCGCTACCATTGCTGCACGAGAGACATTCGCTAACGATATAGTGCACAGGATTGATGACGGCGATATGCATGTGGGCAGCATTTGGTTTACTGACGAAGCTTATTTTTACCTGGACGGCTTCGTCAATAAACAGAACTGGCGCATATGGGGAACCGAAAAGCCCCATGTTGCAGTCCCATCGTCCCTGCATCCTCAAAAAGTACTGGTCTGGGCCGCCATTTCTTCCAAAGGAATCATTGGCCCATTTTTCAGATCCGAAACGATTACTGCATCACGCTATCTGGACATTCTTCGTGAATTTGTGGCGGTACAAACTACCTTAGACGACACTGCGAACACCTCGTGGTTTATGCAAGATGGTGCCCGGCCACATCGCACGGCCGACGTCTTTAATTTCCTGAATGCATATTTCGATGATCGTGTGATTGCTTTGGGCTATCCGAAACATACAGGAGGCGGCGTGGATTGGCCTCCCTATTCGCCAGACATGAACCCCTGTGACTTCTTTCTGTGGAGACACTTGAAAGACCAGGTGTACCGCCAGAATCCAGAAACAATTGAACAGCTGAAGCAGTACATCTCATCTGCATGTGAAGCCATTCCGCCAGACACGTTGTCAAAGGTTTCGGGTAATTTCATTCAGAGACTACGCCATATTATTGCTACGCATGGTGGATATGTGGAAAATATCGTACTATAGAGTTTCCCAGACCGCAGCGCCATCTGTTGTTGAAAATTGTAACTACTGTAATTTCGAAAGTTTGTCTGCCTGAAAATGTACTGTTGTCCCAAGCATATTGCAACAAACGGTGTATTTCTATCGCTGCTCGTTTAGTTTTTATTGCCGGTCATTTTTGAAACACCCTGTAGTTATAGAAACGACAAGGAGTATTGTTAGAGTGATCCAGGAAGTCAACGAAAGCAAGAGGTGGGCCATACTCGACGTAAGAGCCGTGACTTTGGTTAGCCCTCGCCTGAGCTGCTAGCGGTCGAGATCCTGCCACAGTTACCGGCGTGCTCTACACCAATTCGCATGATAATAAGCCCACAGACGTCGCCGTAGTAAAATCGTGAGTAAAAAAGTCAGCTTATGTGGTGTTACGAACATCTCTGATCTCGTGAAAATGCGTATTCAACTGCTGACAGCAGATGGTCCTCAGTTTTGCCTCCCCCTCTCCCCCCCTCCCCTGCCGTCTGTCATCCCAACAGTAGTTCATTGATTACATGGAACGCGATAAACGGATGGGCAAAACAAAATATTATTAAATACATTCAAACAAAAGCTGCTTATATGAGAGGAATATTTATTTTTAGTTTCTTTTTTCTTTGGATTTTCTGAGAATCCTAACAAGAAAGAATGCAGAGGTTAGTCTACTACGGAGCAATGTAAACTAAGCAAGTATTTATTTCATTTGCCTTGAGATTAGTACCGTTAAAAGAAATCACTTAGTTGGTTGATAAACTGATAGATTTCATTCGTTTGAGAACATACTCTGCGGGAAATTACTTATTGGTCGCTATCTTTTAGCTTTATTGTATGGCATGCGGTAACTGTCCGCAAGCCTTTGCGCCCTGGTATTTACCATGACGATGCCTCAAAAAAATAACATTTACGGGAAAGAAGGCAAGTTAAATAACGTAACATGTCATTAGTCTATCCAAAACTCATATTCTCAATAATTACACTATGTTATGTTCTTATTACAACGCCGTTTCTCTTTCAATGATTCACGTATGAGTTCCTGGAAATCTGCTCAGTCTTCACGTATGAATGAAATGAATTATATCTGAAATCGTTCGATCCTTTCCGACAGTTCACTTCGAACAATACTCAAAAATCAATCACCAAGAGCTTTGTTACCGGTATCTTTAACTGATACACAACATTTTTGCAGAATTCTCCGAGCTAATCACACAACTTACATTCGCCGTAATGACAATTAATTCGATATTTTTCTTGGACTTCGCACATCATGGTAAGGTTAAAAGTAGATATTTATTAAATGTGACTTGTTTAAGATGTTTCTCAATTCTGCAAACAGCAGTTTGTATACACTCTTTCTTACGAGCGTTATATTACATTTTCCTACTTAGGGGTGCCGCGAGCTGCCGCTATTACTGCTGCTTGCCTTGAGTGTTTGCCAGTTAATGGGATATTGGGTTTGAACCATAGTATTCGTAATTTTGTAGATGACGTGTCTGAGAAGTTTAAGAGCTTGATTCCCAGTCCTGGTTCAAGATGGTACTGTCTTTTACGAAAGGACGCAAGTTCGACATTTTGGTCCTCTCAAAGACAGTTGCCGTAATTAAAAGTACTTGAAAAGGGAGTAAGACAGAGATGCAGTCTTCCTCATCCGCTGTACAAAATGTGTACCAAGCAATAAAGGAATAAAAGAGAAGATTAAAAGTAAATTAAAATAAATGGTGACAGATTTCAAGATGTGTGTTGGAAAGCAGCAATAAGGAGAAGAGCGAAAAACATAAAATCAAAACTGGAAACTACGCAGTAAAAGAAATAAAGGAATCCCTTAGATAGAAAGGAAAGTAACCCACAACGAACGAAGCAAGGAGTGCACAGGAAGCAAAGTGGCTGCTTCACTCTTTCGCAATAAATATCGAATATAGGGCCTAATTTGAGAAACAAATTTCTAAGACTATACATCTGGATCAGAGGATTGTACGAAAGTGTATTACGGACTCGGGAGAATCAGAATAATAGAAAATCAAAAAGTCTTATACATGGTGTTAGAGAAGGATATTGAATATTAAGTGGACTGATAAAATGAGAAATGAAGTTCTCCGCAGATTCCTTGATGAAATGAATATGACTTAAACAGCATCTAAAAGAAGGGACAGGCTGATGCGACATGTGTTAATTACAACAGGGAAGGGCCTTCTCGGTACTAGAAGGAGATGCAGGTGCTAAAAGTTGGAAGAGACAGTTAGGCACACACTGGATTTGGGTCATACGCTGTGATGGAGTTTATGGTAAGAATCGTGGGGGCTGCATCAAACGAATCAGAAGAGTGAAGAAGTTATTTATTTGTAATTTCTGAAGTCACCCACTTTTTTATTTTTTGATGGTGTTAGGACAGCAACCAGCCTCAAATTTACTTTCAGTTCCTTTATTCAAAGGCTACCGTTACCGGTTTCGAATCGTTGTGATTCATCCTCAGACGGTTTGCATGCTTTCTTTATGATATGCGGTGTGTTTTTTACAGGTTAATTGTCGTGAAACGTCGGTTTCGAGTGTTTGTTTTCATAAAACCGTCTGAGGATGAATCACAACGATTCGAAACCGGTAACGGTAGCCTTTGAATAAAGGAACTGAAAGTGAATTTGTGGCTGGTTGCTGTCCTAACACCATCAACATTTGTCTTCAAACAACAGCCACGGTCTCCATCATGTCATCATATGACAAAATTGCATTTTTATTTTTTGTTTTATGTTTAATCCAACATAATACATAATCTAACATAATACAAAAAATAAAAAAGGGACTGGTAGAAAAATATAAAAGAAATTATCCCACACAGTCACGGGTCACAAACATAGCCATTATGGCCGAGAATATTTAAGAGTGAAGAAGGTACGCTACAAAATATCCAAGTGAAACTGGAACAAATAGCTAGTGAAACTGGTATTTACGACTGTATATGCCTTTAATGGATGGAAGTGAGTAACATGTTTGTTCTGACATACGCTCAGATGTTTCGCTTATAACGGATTCTTTATTAATGGGGCTGATGCAGGCCTGTCTTTTTGTGTATTTTAACATCAAAAGCGGCGCTATTACGTTGCAGCCGTATCCACTTATTTTAATGATTTCCAGAGATGCAACTGAACTTCCCCTAATTTTCATCATTTGCGCAAAATGCGGCACTTAACAGATAATAATCCACCTGCGGCTAAGCCGAGCACAAGCGAAATGCAGTGGGATTTGTTTGGAATCGATTTAGCAGAGGCGAAGCTGCGTCGAATCTCGACGTAGTCCTTCGGCCGCAACAACTACAAACGCGAACAGGCTTCGCAGCGGCGTAACTAAATTTATTAGTATTCCACACCGTGCTCGCTCTTTCTTACGAAGCTGCTCACAAAATGTAATCTTATTGTGTATTATTTCAGCATTTTGTGACGTTAATGGACGGTGGAGAATGACGTGTGAGAAGAGCAATTAGTGACTAGATTACCAACGTTCACGATAATAATAAGGCGTCACAGTGTATTATGATCGCGAAAGCCTACCAGATGTCCAAGCTATATCAGAGATGCCTTCGGCAAAAGAAGGCATAGCCGTCAGCCAAGACTGTATAGTTTTAACTGATGGAGGAAATGTATCTCACGTAGTTTTTACTCTGATTCTGACGGTTAATGACGACTACTGCTTGTACTAACCATTTGTTACTTAAAAGTCCTATAGGTAAACTTGTAGTGCGACCATTGGGAACTGCTGAAATGTAATTCACTTAGCTTGTGAGAAACAATAGGGTTTAATGCTCTACTGATTATAGACACCAGTGGCCGAGACTCGATGCAGCGTGAAAGTTAATCTCAAGGTATTGATATGATATGCACATCTATGTTAACACAGAGTCCACGTGCTACTGGGAATTGCTTCATTTTGATCCTCATATTAATCGTGCAATTTGAATTCAGTATTGGAAGTAACCTATCTGAACAGAAGCGTTCGGACACCCATATGAAATGAGGAACTGGCCACCTGATATCGTGAGATGTGGACCAGCCAGTGTAAAAGGAGAAGGTGAGTGTTGTGTTGGGAGTAGAATGGGTCGACGGAGAGAGCTGAGCGACTTCGGACGTGGACTCTTCATTGGATGTCACTTGGGTAACGAATAATCAGAGACATTTCAAACCCGTTGAAGGTGCTCATATCGACTTTAGTGATGTGAGTGATGGATAGACGTGAAGGAACAGCTGCAACTAAACGAAGACGGGGCAACCTCATGCACTGACGAACAGGGATCGACGAGCACTGCAATGGGTGGTTGTAAAAAATCACATGGAGTCAGCGGAAGCAATCACATGTGAGTTCGAAAATGCTACCAGCAGTACAGTTAGCACTATGACTGTGCGTAGGGCATTAAATCGAATGGCATACAACATTCTAGCAGCTCCTCATAAGCCACAAATTCCTATACTCAGTGCTAAGTGGAGCGTGAGGTGGTGAAAAGAATGAAGCCACTGGGCAGTGGATGGCTCTGGAAACAAATTATCTGAAGTGACGAATCACGCTATGCTAGGAGGCAAGCGGAGTGCAGTGTTTGGGTTCTATGAATGCCTGGTGAACGTTACCTGCGGCCATGTGTAGCGTCAACGGTGAAGTACGGAGGAGACGCTGTTACGGTGTTTATCGTGGTGTTGTTCCCTATTAAGCTTAAGTAAACGCTAAATGTAGAAGTATGCGAACACATGCTACAGCACTGCGTACTGCATACAGTAGAGGAACAGTTCGGAGCCTTATTGTCTATATTAAAGTGACAGTGCGCCCAGTCATAAAGCAACAGCTGTGAAGCAATGGCTTGTGGAATATAAAATTTCTGAAATGACCAATCCTGAGTCCCGACTTGAACTCAATGAAACATCTTTGGGGTGACTTAGAACGTCGACTTCGCTCCAGACCTAAAATCTTCTATGGTATTAGCTCTTGAGGGAGAATGCGCTGCAATTCCTCCACAGACACCTCAGTGAAAGTGTCCCCAACAGAGTTCAGGCCGGTATCAAGGTGAAGGGTGCACACACTCCATACCGATGCCCACTAACATGTGTCCGGGTACTTCTGATCAGACAGTGTCTTTTGTAGGCTCTAGGCTCCATTACCAGTGACTAGAGTAAGATAATATGCGCTTCATAACAAAACTAATTCCTTTTAGGGAAATCGTGCGTTGCTTTCATCTACACCTGTTCAATATGAAACACGGCAGTCTACAGTCAAGAATTACAGTTTTATTTTAGATGACCGCTTCCGGCAAATCTAACTTGCCGTCAACGGATCTGTATAGTATATAGATCGAAACTTACAAGTATAACCACGTCAGAAATGATGCGTTGCGGTATATATTTTCACAAATGGACGCATACAAGATAGGTTATGGAATTGCAACTAAATACAACTCTATCATATATGTAATATATCGTGTCAAGTCATGACATGTCATTCCAGACACGTGAATAAATTGGTAGATCGGCATAACAATAATAAAACAAGATTGCAATGAAACATCATGCATTTTACACCAACTGCACAAGCTCATGTTCACACAACAGATGAAAGGAGACTGAGGACCACGAATCAAAGCAAAAATGTTACGAAGTACCAAAACAGGGTATTGTAATCGTAAACATACAAAAAAGATATTAATATACAAAGCATAAGGAAGAAGTTACATCGAAGGAGTTGACAAAACAATGCAATACACATATTTTAGTATGTACTGTAATATTGTCCGTGATTAGGCTTCTAATTTTCGATCTATTGGATATACAGATCCGATGAAGGCAACTTAGATTTGCCAAAGCCGATCGTCTAAAGCAAAATTATCATTAGCCATACTGGCTGTTGAAGATTTTATTTCTGTACTTCATACTACTCTAGATCGCTGTCATGCTTGAGTGATGACAAGTATTTATAACATCCGATCAAGATATTATCACAAAGTGTAATTGTATAAAGAAGGTTGTCTTTGAGTACAGCAGTAGTTAGTAAAAAAAAACCGCACAAACTTTTTTGATATTTTTGTCGTCTTCAGTCCGAAGACTGATTTGATGTAGCTCTCCATGCTAGTCTACTCCCTGCGAGTTTCTTCGTCTGCAACATACAACCATTTGAACCCGCTTACATTACTCAAGCCTTGGTCTCGCTCTACAATTCCTGTCCTTCACACCTCTCTACATTATCAAACTGACGATTCCTTGATGCCTCGGGATATATCCCACCTACGGACCATTTCATTTTCAAGTTGTGCCATAAATTTTTTTTCTCTGCTCTGTTCTCTTCTCGTTGGAACTGTTTGTCGTCCACTTTTCACTTCCGTAGAAGGCAACACTCCACTGAAACACATTCAGAAATGATTTTCTAACAATTAAATTTATATTCGTTGCTAACAAATTTCTCTTTTTTTAGAAAATTTTTCTTGTTATTGCCATTCCGTATTTTTTTCATCCTGTTTACTTCTGCCATCATCAATTATTGTTCTGCCCAAATAACGAAACCCATGTACTACTTTTAGTGTCTTCTTTCCATACAAAATTTCTCATTGGTTTCGTGTAGTGCTTGTTCATAGTAGAGACTGAATAACATCAGGGAGAGGATAGAACCCGATCATAATACCTTCTGAACTGCTGCTTTCCTTTCTTGGCGTTAGATTCTTACAACAGCAGTCTGGTTTCTGCAAAAGTTGTAAATAACCTTTCACTTCCACCACTTTATCCCTGCTACATTCAGAATTTTATATCTTATTCCAGTCAACATCGTGCAAAGTTTTCTCCAAATATATGGATGCTATAAAGGAAGGTTTGCATTTCTTCAACCTGTCTTCTATGGGAAGTTAATAAGTCGTAGTGTCAGTATTGTCTCACGTCTTCCTATACCTATTCGGATTGCAAAAGAGATCTTTCTCGACTTAGGCTTCTACCAGTTTTACCATTCTTCAGTAAATGTCCTTTTAACGGGTGATTTTAAATTTTCCGTACAGTCAAGGTCTGGGTCGTCCTTGTCGGATTTGTAGAAAATTGGATTTGAGTAAACACGGAGTGCAATTTGATATCCGTGATATTCTCTGTATTTTTTGGATTCGCTTCTACAGATGTACTTTGAAAGGTTCAGAACTGTAGGCAAATTACTTCTAAATGTGTCGTTAAGAGATCTTAGTGAAATTAAATCCCAGAGTAATTAAATCTCTTATTCTTACCGCCTTACGAGAAAATGTTGATCGAAAGTTTCGGAACGACATCTGTATTGCAAATAAATAAATTTTCTTTGCCGGAGTTCTCTGTGACCCATAGACAATAAGCGTGGTACGAATGTAACTGACCCATCGTAGGAAAGCGGGCAGGTATTTCGATTGACATGTGGAGGACCCGGGTTTAGCTTACGGTACTGCTGGGGCTTCTCCTTCGGTGAGTAGTCTAGAACGGGATTCATTCAGTATTGATACTAACTGAGCAACTATTTTAATGGGAATTAGTGGCTCCAAGACAGAACCGACAACAGCCGGGAGAGCATTTTTCAGACAACACACCACTCAGAAGGAACGGCTCTCAGCTCCAATGGGAATTTGTATTTCAAGATTCGCACGCAGACCCAACTCACATTTCTAACCGCGCCGGAGACGGTGTGTGATCGTGTTTCTCTTGGTTTGTACTCAACAGCGCTTCCAGTCTGGGAGGCGGGGATAACACAACAGTCAGTCGCTTACCTCACCAAGACGATGACGTGTTTAATATACGTGTGCTGGATCGGATACTGAATAAAGTAAACGCTATTAATAGTCTTCAAGACTGCAGTGTTAGTTGTGGTGGCCGAAACAGCACTCCTCAAAGAGCCTCCCATTTGTGGTGGCCGTGATCCTTAACCAGGAGAGAAATTCAGTACTGAAGTATTTTAACAAAATTTTGAAAGAACGTCTTGAGCGTATTTTTGACGATTATCACACATCTCTATGTAAACATGCGACCTAGTGCTCTTTATTTAAGAGACATACATCTATAAAAATCACATCGAACATCAAAGTAATATTTGATTACGGGTAGAAGAAAAGATGTGTTGAACAGCCACTTCGAGGAAACAAAGTTATCAAAAAACTGGAGGTAAAACAAAAAGTTGTATCCAAATTTCATATATCAAGCGATAAAGGAAAGTGTGTCCATTACTGACATCTAAAATTTTGAGCAAAGCAGGAAGCAAGATAAATTGAGCTCATAAAGTTTAAATGTTCTGCACGTCTCAAGAAAGAATACAGAATGTGAAGTAGACACACGAAAGCTGTCACGACAACAGGAAGACAAAAGATATTCGGCAGTCTGCGGCCTCTTTCGTCGAAGGAGTAAACCAGACGACTGTAAGTTTCAGGAAAAGTGACTAAAGTGGATTCAGTTATGAATTAACTTCTGGCGCGACAAGGGCAAAAATCAACTGTTGCTTTGGTCCAGTCTGTACACAAAACAACTCATAGTTATTCTGGACTTTCAATTGGTGGACAGCTGACAAAAAAACTGGAGACTTTTCTTGAGAAACAAACTTCCGGCACGATAAATAAAAAGGCTATTGAAGACATACACACGGAGGCTACTACAAGTGGCAAAGTATCAAAAACCATTTAAAATCCTTTGTCGTGAATGTTAATAATAGCCAGAAGTTTATATCACTTTGTAGTTATTGGGGTGCTGACAAGTAAACGATTCACATGCGGATAAAAAAAAATTTGAATGCATGAGCATTCTGCCAAAAGCAACAAAATACCTACAGCCTCTGGATATGTATTTCCTTCGGCAATAACAGTTTTATGAAAGAAGGCCAACAGATTCTGTAAGGGCTCTCTGCAGTGACTTTGGCACTAAATTAGGCAATATAATCTTCGTAACGAAAATACATTCTATTATCCACAACCAGCTGTCTGTTCCAGTGTATCAGCCCATGCTTCCATATTTCTGGCAGGCGGCTGGGGTACAATACTCCCGCACATGTTGCTGAATTCATGAATGTTATTCAAGTGGCATTTGATTACGCAGCCCAATAAAGTGCTGCTGAGGACTGTTCAGATATTTCCTTGCCAAATACGCCTATTGTGATTTTGCATATTATTACATGCAAATTGTTAAACAACTTCGCCTATATTTTTAAAGTCCGATAGTCAGCAAAGTAAGAGTAACACAACCGAATGCTTTCACCACTGTACTCACAGTGGTACGTGCAGCTTCTGAATACAATTTGAACACCGAACTCCGGCCCGAGTCGAGAGCCTTCTTGTCAGTGCCATATGTGATCTATAAAAATAAAGTCTCAAAAATCAAGAATTATTCTTCCTATAACAGTAATAATTTCAACAATAGGATTAATCTCAACATCAACCTTAATCTCATTATACTAAGGACTTAAGTTAAACAAACTAATAACCTTCAAAGTTATAATTAAAAGAATAATCTTTTAGGCCTTAGTAAAATTTTGTGGCGGAGGTTGATACGGGTGCTGGTCGGCATAGCGCAGACGTCTGGGCATGAATGCAGTGTGTGTGTGCTTTTGAAATTCTTTGTGAGTAAGTGGTGGATATTTTTGGGGACCAGAAAAACAGACACAGTGTGTTTGTCGTTCAGCGTCATGTAACGATAATAGTCGCCAGTTAACGGGTGCATTGCTCATGGTATCGATTTCCATTTACCGCAAAAATTTCTGAAATTGACTCCTGGAACATTATAAAACAGTCTCGTTAACAAAAGAACTTTATGCATGCCAAGAGGAAGTCTGTTGGGACCTTCTGCTGTTCACGCTGTATGTTAATGACCCTGCATCATCTGTATTTTGCAGATGTAGGAGTTATCTTTAACGAAAGGTTTTCTGAAAAAAAAAGTTTTATAAATATTCACTTAGACCTTGAAAAACTTTTAAAATGGTGCAGAAAAAAATGGACTCTTACAATATCAGTGAGTCACAACTGGAATCAGTCAACTGACACAAATAATAGGGAGTAACATTTCGTAGGTAGGTGCAATGGAGTGCTTTAATAGACTCAATCGTAAGTAAAACGTATAGCAGAGATTTGTTTACTGGAAGGGTACTTGGAAAATTTAATCAGTTGTGTGACCCGTCCGAGAATATGTGGTAACCATATCAATGGGTCTAACAGTGGATATTATACGGATACAAAGAAGGACAGTACGAATGTCCACAGGTTGGTTGATCACTAGAAGATAGCCAGGACATAAATTAATGGCTTGATGTGATAACATACAGATACTCGTTTAACTGTTGATTGGCATATATGTAAACACTTAAAAGCAAATTTTCTTTAGTAAAAGGAAATGAAGACGAACAATAAAACCATATTAGCTGCTAACGATTAACAGTGGCGTCGCGGTACAAATATACTTTTAACAAAGATATTTGACATGCTGAATAAAACTTTACAGATAGCTGCTCTGACCCAACAAATGTAAGAAATGACACGAAAAAGAACATGAATGAAACGAACAAATATTCGACGCCTAAAGGAAATAGCTGTAAACACAGGATGGTTCGCAATTCCTATATAAGGCTTCTAGGTATTGTAGAGGGGACTTAGAAAATAATGTTTTGATAAGAAAGACTTGAGCTCGGAAAGATACTGTGTAGATATAAAAGACGTTGGGAAAATCACTTTCAAATTTCCAGCTACATAGTACGCACACAGAGTACAATGAGCTCTAGACTGTGTGTTCCGCAGGAGATGGCGTGGGCAGTATTTCGAGTAATCGTCGTCAGATCTTCATCTACGTGAGGGAAGACGTTGCTCTTCGAAGTGCAGACTGCGGCGTGTCCGTGTAGCACCAGCGAGCACCGAACGTAGTAGTTTCTCGTAGTCGTTCTTGTAGTCTCACAAAAATGGTATCTGACGACATAATTTCATAAGGAATGAGCATAGGGCCGTCTTCTCAGTTTGTAGCGTGCCGTGTGTAAGTAGGCTGTTTAGGTTCTTATATTGGTAACGCCACGTAGCGCTCTGTATGAAAATCACTGGCTGTGCTGTGTGCAGTCTGCGGCTGGTTTGCATTTATGTTGGCTATTGTAGTGTTGGGCAGCTGGATGTTAACAGCGCGTAGCGTTGGGCAGTTAGAGGTGAGCCGCCAGCAGTGGTGGATGTGGGGAGAGAAATGGCGGAGTTTTGAAATTTGTAAGACTGGATGTCATGAACTGCTATATATATTATGACTTTTGAACACTATTAAAGTAAATACATTGTTTGTTCTCTATCAAAATCTTTCATTTGCTAACTATGCCTATCAGTAGTTAGTGCCTTCAGTAGTTTGAATCTTTTATTTAGCTGGCAGTAGTGGCGCTCGCTGTATTGCAGTAGTTCGAGTAACGAAGATTTTTGGTGAGGTAAATGATTTGTGAAAGGTATAGGTTAATGTTGGTCAGGGCCATTCTTTTGTAGGGATTCCTGAAAGTCAGATTGCGTTGCGCTAAAAAAAAATTGTGTGTCAGTTTAAGCACAATCATGTAGAATTTTTCTAAGGGGACCTTACATATGTCGACCCTTAGCCGAGGATACCTCACTGGAATCTTCTGATTTTTTCTTGTAGTTTGTGAAATTAGTGCAGCCTTTGTTTATTGTTAGCGCGTAATTGTAGAGAGAATTTCCTTTGTAGTTGTAGTTTTTCATTCTTGTACAGTAAAACAGTTGTGACATGCATGTAGATTTGCACCAAGCACGCAGCTGCGCTTGCAATTAACGAGATATTATTTTAAATGCTATGTTAATGTGTTTTCTTATTTTGCTCTTCAAATTGTGCTTTTCTGTGTTGTCGTGTGAAATATTGTGACAATAACGGGGTGTGAAAAACGTAACACTAGGCTCCAAAGTAAACTGAGAAATAATAGTGACGACGAGCGTGGCTTATCAGCGCCGCCGAGTAATGAATTAACTAATGTTAAAAGTAGTAATTTGGTAATTGTGAATAGGGAAATGGAGCGGGCTGCAAATAATGCTGTAGGCAGTGAAACAATTAGTGAACAGGGAAGCATTATCGATCGATCGGTCGGCAACAGCTTGCCTCAGGAATCCGAAATGACAGGACACAATCTTGCAAATACTGTAGATTCAGGTTTTGCGTCCTCATCGTTTTCTCAAATAAGTCAAGACACATTTTCTGCTTGTCAAAATGTGAATGTTGCCGGTGCAAATGCACTGCCGAAAAGCATAGAGGAACAGATTCCAGACACTAATACATTATTATTGCAATTATCGCAACAAATGGAACAAAATCAGAGACAAACACAGCAAAAGTTTCAAAAGTTAGACACAATGGAACAAAAGCTTCAAAAGTTAGACTCAGTGGGACATACGCTTGAACAAACACGTGAAGATTTAACTACTGGGTTACATAAAATCGAATCGAAATGTCAAAAAGTCTGTAATGACGTAAAAACACAAATTTGTGGGCATTTCCAACCAATTTTTTCGCGGCATGAAATTACATTACAGAATAACGAATTAGCCATAAAAGAACTGCAAACTATTGTTCATGAAAATCATGAGACCTTGCAAGCTAAAATTGACTCAGTTGCATCTACCAATTCGGTTACGCAACTTGCAAAACCTCAGGAAAACTTAAAGGACACAGTAGATACGATTTCAACACAAATGGACTCTCTGAAATTTGGTTCAGAAAAACACACTGCGGAGATAAGTACACTATCGGAGAAAGTATCTGCAAAGGTAGATGATGATCTGAATGACACAAGACCTGTAGCCATCACTGACACAGAAGAGTATGAACAAATTAATAGATTCAAACAAAATCAGAATCAAATTAATACGCAACACAAAAGAGAAATCCGGGACGTAGAAGATCAGTTGGCACAAGTAATACAAAAATTACATATTTCAGAGGACACTCGCGCTCCAACACAGGAAGAGGGACTTAGAAATACGGAAAAGCCACCAAATAATAACACAGGGCATTTCGGAAATTATGAAAGAAATTGGCAAGGTGCACCGAATTTTGAGATGGAACCGCCGACACGACGTAACAATGAGCGATGTGCGACTCGCCGACACGATGATTTTGACTATAAGCTGTTCGTTACTACACGTAAATTCAAAACATTTAAGAATTCAGGCAACGACATTCATCCACAAGCGTGGCTCCATCAATTCTCTCATTGTTTTCCTCCCAACTGGTCATTAGAGCACAGATTAGAATTTATGTGTGGCTACTTAGAGAATGAACCAGCTGAAAGAATGCGATCGGTCATTCACGATTGTCACAGTGAAGGAGAATTTTATCATGCCTTTCTCTCAGCATATTGGTCTCAAGCTACACAAGACCGAGTAAAACATAGCATCATAATGATGAAACATTTCGAACAATCTGAATTTTCCAGTCTTGTGAAATATTTTGAAGACATATTGCACAAGAATCAGTATCTTTCAAGTCCATACAGCCCCTCAGAACTCATCCGCATTTGCTTAATCAAATTGCCTGAACATTTACGACATATTATTTTAGCAGGATGTTGCAAAGATGACATTGAAGCTTTTCAGGGACTGTTACAAGAATGGTAAATTGACACTGACAATCGCGGAACGCGAAAACAGGAACACAACAATTACAGGTCACATCCGTCGCTATTCCGCAATGAAAGAAATAATAACTGGACATGACAAGGCTATTCTCACAACACAAATCGTGACTAAAACAGACACCACCCGTATGACAACCGTTGGCAGAGTAGTAATAATTACAGGGAAAGATCACCTCTCCGCAGTAGTGACTATCACAGAGACAATCAGAGAAACAGACAATATGGGAACCAAAATAATTATTATCAAGGGAGACAGAATAACTTCAGACGCAATGGTCCAGCGCGCAGTTACGATTCCGGGAGAAATTCTCCACCATGTGACCGACAAGAAAGAAACTATGAAATCCACCAACATGGCGACAGACGTTATTCGTAGCGATAGACCTGAATTGCATCAGAATTGGCGGGATTCAAACAGGGCAGGGCCCTCTCGACAAGGTGAATTTGTAGAAGTTAGGTCTCCAAATCCCAATAACGACGCGCGCCAACAAAGAAACAATACGCAATGACTCATACCGCTGGCAGCCACAAAACATACTTGTGAAACTGACGACGCAGCTGCCGTAGTTAGTAATTACGTAAAAATGGGAGACATTAGGGACATCTTACTCCAGGAACACGACGTAAAACATAACAACATTGCATATCCTGTGATTCACATTACAGTAAATGACGTAAAATTTACGGCAGTACTTGACTCTGGCAGTCCCATTTCAGTAATTAGTGAAACAGCCTTTAGCAAATGCAACAAATCGAACGATTGCCCCACACTTCCGTTACGTAAGATTAAATTACAAGGTGCAATCTTTGGAATAAGTGTAGATATGCGCCAACAAACCAACTTAGAATTCTTTTGTCAAAGCCACAGCTTCTCTATGATCTTTCTTATTGTTCCATTATTGTCGACGGAAATTATATTGGGAGTAGACTTTTTGAATGAATACAAAGCAATCTTAAACTTTCACAATGCTGAAATAAGTTTAGAGAAAGAAGGTAAGTCAATAGCTTTGAAATTTGAAGATTGGCTCTCAAACCATGACGATGAAATTAATCAGCTTTACCTCTTGTTAGACAACAGTTCGGAATTTTCGACGGAACTTGACACTAACAATCACTCTGCAAGTACTGACAGGGATGATATCGACAGCGCATTTGATACTAATGAGTTAATTCAGAATAAAATTCAAACAATTGAGAATTGTAATAATACTGATAGGCAAGACCTTTTTGAGATTTTACAAGCACATTCCACAGTTTTTACTCACAAAACAGGAACAATCAAGGGATTTCAATACCAATTTCGTGTTCGTGAGACAACAGTTCGGAAATTTCGATGGAACTTGACACTAACAATCACTCTGCAAGTACTGACAGGGATGATATCGACGGTGCATTTGATACTAATGAGTTAATTCAGAATAAAATTCAAACAATTGAGAATTGTAATGATACTGATAGGCAAGACCTTTTTGAGATTTTAAAAGCACATTCCACAGTTTTTACTCGCAAAACAGGAACAATCAAGGGATTTCAATACCAATTTCGTGTTCGTGAGCATACTAAATTTTGTGTTAGACCATACGTAATTCCAGCACATTATAGGGACGGTGTTAGAACGGAAATACAATCTATGCTTGACGAGGGCATTATTGAGCCTGCAGTAAGCTCATACAACAATCCATTACATGTTGTTGAGAAAAAAAATTGATCGATCAGGCTTGTCTTAGATTGGAGGCTAATCAATACTATCATCATTCCTGAAACAGACAGGCCGCAAACGTTGGAAGAATTTCTTCAAAATTTTAATGGTGTAAAAGTGTTGTCTTCTATTGATCTCAGATCCAGCTTTTATCAGATCGAACTTCATCCAGAGTGTAGAAAATACACAGCTTTCCTTTGTTTCGGCGTTTGTTATCAGTTTCGGAAACTTCCTTTTGGTTTGAGCATTTCTTGGGCAGCATTCATTCGTGGGCTAAATTCCATATTACCTGAGTTCTTAAAACGTCACATCACCTTATATGTGGACGATATTCTGATAGCAGAAGCCTCATGGGAACAACACAATCGCATCCCCAACAGCGTGTTACATATTTTTGCAGAATCTGGAATTACAGTTAACTTGGAAAAGTCTGAATTCGGTAGGACAAGGGTGAAGTTTTTGGGACATATTATTTCTTCTGAAGGCATTCAGCCGGATCCTGAAAAATTAGAAGCAATCAGAGCCATTCCGGTTCCATCCACAAAAAAACAAGTCCGCAGTTTTCTAGGTCTTGTAAATTTTTACCGTCGTTTTCTGAATATGCAAATTCTAGTTACACCAAAACTTTGTTCTCTCACTGGAAAAAATACTATTTGGAACTGGGACGAACAAGCACAGTTGGAATTCAATTCTTTGAAAGAAGCGTTACTTAACGCGCCAATACTAGCTCATCCAGATCTGTCACAAGATTTCTGCCTTAGTACGGATTCTTCTAAAGTCGGTCTTGGTGCCCATTTATTTCAAGAAGCCATAGAAAATGACACTACTCTTCAGAAAACCATTGCTTTTGCTAGCCGAGTGCTAACAAAATCTGAAAAAAATTATTCCGTTACTGAATTAGAAGCTTTAGCTATCGTTTGGGCATTTAACAAATTCCGTTTCTTTCTTTCTGGTAAGCACGTAAAAGTATACAGTGATCATCGTGCATTACAATTTCTTATGTCTTCAAAATTAAATCATGACAGGTTAAAAAGTTGGGAATTGTTTCTGCAAGAATTCCGCTTCACAATAGTCTACATTCCCGGCAAGGAGAACATTGTTGCGGACGCACTGTGACGCGCACCGGCTGGGCTTGAGAAAGGTAACACAGTAGGCAACCTCGAGAAAAATTTCAGTATTCTTTACATTCAGAAAGTCGCCTTTGAAAACTTCATCACCACATCTTTAAAGGACATTGCTCATGAACAAGATAAAGATCCGATTTGGAGAGACATCAAAAGTAAATGGCATGAAAAGACACACACACAGATTCGGCATTATTATCTGGTTAGAAACAACATACTGTTCAAACGCTGCACTGTTGATGACAAGCTATGGGTACTTTGCATTCCTGACGATTTTGTTAATAAGCTCATTTGGTACATTCATTTCAGCTATGCACATTTTGGTCCACTAAAATGTTATCATATTCTTCGGACGACTTGTTATTTTAACAATATGGAAAAGAGAATTCGAAGAGTCTTGTCTATTTGTAAACTTTGTCAAAAGGCTAAACCATCTAATGTCTCACATCGTGCTCCGTTGTTTCCTATCATTCCTTCTAAATTAAAAGAATTTGCTGCTATTGATCTCTTGGGACCCCTTGTCAGAACATCTAATGGATTTTCGTACGTTCTAGTCGCTGTTGAACTTACTTCAAAATTTGTTTCTTTCACTCCGTTACGTGAAGCCACTGGACGGTCTGTATCCAACGCCTTTGTTAAAAATTTATTACGTGAAGTTGGACCCGCTAGTAAAGTCATTTCAGATAACGGACCGCAATTCAGATCTGCTGTTTGGTCACGCATGCTTCGGAACCATAAAATCAAACCTGTTTTTATTTCATTGTACTCACCACATTGCAACCCGTCTGAACGGATTATGAAAGAAATCAATAAGCTTTGCAGACTTTATTGTGACAGAAAGCATCAGCATTGGGACAGATATTTACACTTATTTCAAAACGTGCTGAATGAAATGCCTCATGACTCCACTGCTTTACCACCTATTCTTGTACTGAAGAATGAAGAACTACCGAACAGAATCAGAGAGCTTGTACCTTTTCCGAATACACGTAAACTTCGACACAAAGACATAATTGATTTGGCTATTAAAAATATAAAATCTGCAGCAGACAAAAGGAGAAAACTACACGGTAAAGCAAATGCAAAGAAATTATATACTGGTCAGAAAGTTCTCATTAAAGCTCATTCATTGTCACATAAGAAGAAACACTTGAGTCCCAAATTCTTTCTAGTTTACAATGGACCTTACAGAATCCGACGTGTACCACATGATAATTGCGTTGAAGTTGAAACTCTGCGTACTAGGAAGAGAAAAGGTTTACACCACATTTCACATGTAAAACCGTTTCTTGAATGATAATCTGCTTTTTAACTTAGTCTTTGCTATAAAACTTTTCACTTCACACTACTAGTACAATTTGTCACACTGAGAAACTGTTGACATGCAACAATGTTTTGAAGTTAACTATCCAGCCTAGAACCTAGGGAACATTTTTAAACAGAAATTACGAATGCATTGTTATAGTGAACAGATGACACAGTGTTGTTATTTGTACATTCTTGCTTGTTAGTTGCACGATTACATAACGACTATCAGGCTTACATACTTAGAACATATACTGGCACTGCTAATTAGATTTTAATGCAACATTTTTAACTTAGTCTTTGCTATAAAACTTTTCACTTCACACTACTAGTACAATTTGTCACACTGAGAAACTGTTAACATGCAACAATGTTTTGAAGTTAACTATCCAGCCTAGAACCTAGGGAACATTTTTAAACAGAAATTACGAATGCATTGTTATAGAGAACAGACGACACAGTGTTGGTATTTGTACATTCTTGCTTGTTAGTTGCACAATTACGTAACGACTATCAGGCTTACATACTTAGAACATATACTGGCACTGCTAATTAGATTTTAATGCAACATTTTGGTTTACTTGAAAATACATTCTGGATTTAAAGTACTTTCTGTGAGATACCAGATGACGCAGTGGTTAGTTTATGTGACAGCTACACGATATTATCACGATGCTACTTATGAGTGATCATTTACAATGTTGCTTTTGCGGTGTTTCTGTTTTATATCTGCACAGTTTTTCTGAATTATTCTGGAAAGTAAAACATGTTTTAGTGGTAACTTTTGTGGTATAGCTACAATGAGACAGCCTTTTCCGTAGCACAACAATACGTTACAGCACAGTACTTTCTTCATCACGGCAATAAGCGTAATAACTAAGACATCTATACGCAAAGCATTTCACTTTTGTTTATGAGGAGGTGAGTACATTGACTTCAGCAGAACTTTGCTTACACGGGACGATAACTACGACAGTTCCACAGAATTATCTTACAGCAAGACGCACATTTAGCGCTACAGGACACGCATTTCAGTGATTAATTTTGTACTTAAAACATTTATTTTTCAAAGATTTTTGAATTACAAAGAAAGTTTTCCGTGACACATTTCATTCCATTGCTGTAATCTGTAACACCTGAGGGTATAATTACATTAATCCTCAGGGGGGTACACACTTACTTTGTGTACCATGTGTATGGCAAACACAAGGAGCCCTAGCTAATATGGTATTTGCTTATACAACTTTACACATCGGTACCATATTTCTCTAACACATAAATTACACAGCTATCTGATCATTTAACTGAGAGAGACAAACATTTTTTTTTACTACGTCAGTGACAGATGTTTACGCAATTACACAGCTGGATAACTTCACACTTATGAAATTGTATTTTGTCTGTACTGTGTGAACCCTTCACATTTTTCGGAACCATTGTGATACTATGAGAGCTTTGAATGATGTATTTGGTATGGGATCATGATTTTTAAAGTACGTTTGAGGTAGATGACACTAGTGAAATGAGCAGAGAATTTTTTTTAGGTTTTGAAATTATTGGAGGAAGCTACGACGATTTTGAGAATTGACTGAGATGTTATGATATTATTACGACGACGATATGTGTTATGCTGTTGAGGAATGTTTATTATGATATGTATTTATTATGATGAAATACTGAAGAAGTGTCAACGAATATGTATATGTATAATAAGGTAAGGAATAATGAGTAGTGGTTAGGGACTCTGATTTGTGGAAAAGGATGTTGGAAACCAAGAATCGTACTTTAGAATTATGAAATGTATGTACATGTGTGAATGTATCACAATCCCACTGAAAATTTTTTGGACACTATTGTATTTATAGGATTTTGTTTCTACACATTTGTAACGCAAATTCTCGACCTGTGAAATTTTTTATATGAGACTGTCACTATAGCGCAAACTGCTGTCGTAAATATTTCGGTAGGAAAGTTAAGTGACCTTCACGTAATGCATGGTGGGCACCCAGCTGCGTGATAGTCGCCTGGGAAAAAGCCATTAGTGTGTGCCTTCCAGAGGCAAAGGTGGAAAAAAAAGGAGGCCATTATCCTCGCTACTGACATTCCTTTGTAGAAGGCATTGCAAATACGACATGCTCATTACTTGGAAACGTATTGTACTTTGTGCTACTTACTGAAATGCTTATGAACTGATGGGCAATATTCTAACATCTGCACACCTGATTATGACAAGTGTCTTTGTAGGAGAGTTGAGAGAATTTCTACTAACTTATGAAATGCCACTTGACTATTGAATGATATTTTTATGCTTCACTTTAGACAGTTGCTTATTTCATTTGCTATCTGGTTTCCAGCTATGTTACAACATTGGTTTTATAAAATAAAATTAAATGCATTTGATAATGTGAAAACTTTCTGTCGACAGATCTGTTAAATAATAATTTTGTGATCCACATTCTTCAAAAAAGGAGCACTTGGATAGGAAAGAACAATAAGAAGGGACTAGTAACTGTAACTGCATACATAATTTTCTTTTCAAGTACATGGTAATATTTTTTTACAATAAGTTGTTGTGGTGCACCACTTTAATTACATAGACATTAAGATGTGAATAGACATTACCCTTACCTGCATTGTTGTTTTTACTGTAATGTTTTTTCTATTTGAGCTTTGTCATGTTTAGGTATAAGTTATTGCATTTGCTGCTGCTGTTTGCCAGGCATAGTGCTACTAAATTTCAGTTTGTATTACTCTGTTAAGCCAGATTTACTACTGATTTATTTTTCTTGTTGCTTCAGATTGGCTCATATTAGTGATAGTGTTGCATTTGCTATGCTAACTTTTATATATATATATATATATATATATATATATATATATATATATATATAACGTATATATTGCTGCTTGCTTTGCCAATTTATATTTTTTGTCATTGCTGTTTGTGTTAATTGTTTTGTGCTGCTGCATTGCCTCATCCCTTAGTTTAGCATCTGAGCTCAGTAGATTTAAGTTAGCTTAAGATGGGGTAGGCTATATAAGAGAACGAGTTGTGATGAATTGGAAGAAATGCATTTAGAAGCTATAAGAAAATGGTTTGGCAAAAAAGTATTTTGAAAGAGGATATGAACAAAAAAGTAGGGTTTATGGACAAAAGGTTTAGGTAGGATTTTCTTGGAAATAAATGATGAGGTATGATGATGGAAAATAAATAATGAGGTAAGAAATATGTGAACATATAAATACAGAAAGCATGCTTGGATAGGATTTTTTTGGTGGAAACAAATGTTGAAACAGCACGAAAGATCTATGGAATGAAGTTTTGGGTTGGACTGCAATACCAAATGTTACCCTGAAAACGAACCCTGTCTTTCCTTTTGTATTATTCCGCTATGTGTTTATGTATCCTTGTGTATTTATCTTTTTCCTGTCTTTATGTGTTTAGCTAATAAGATTTATGTTGTAGAGTTTTTCAAATACTATGTTATTTTCTTTGTAAAGATGTTTAGACATTATTTATTCTGTTCTGTTTTAATACTCATGTGTTAATGTTTCGAAAACTATTCTCATTATTTTATATATTCACTTATGTCATAATTCCTGTAACACTGATGAATCTGTTTATTTCTATTCTTTTGTAAAGCCTGTACTACTACAAATTTATCTGTATTGTTATGTTCTTTAATAATGTATTTTGTAACTTTGTTATTGTATTCTCATGTTATAAAATTGTAATTGACACCAGTTCATTAAATTTCTGATGGTCATAGTATATGCAAAATATGTGAGAAGTTGGGACTGTCAGTGTTTGGACGTGTGTTAATAATTCAGCAATGGACTGATTAACAGCATTGCTGGTTATAAGGATAATTCCAAAAATTTTGTGAGTGCACAAGTGGTGGTTTATGGACTTGCTATATTGTCTGTAACACTTCTAAGGACAATTCCAGAAGCTTTGTGAGTGCACAAGTGGTGGTTTATGGACTTGCTATATATTGTCCGCAAGACTCTTCGATGGTGACTGTGCACCTGCACAGTCGCAGCAGATGGCTGCTGGCCATCTCTGCAAGGACTACAGTAGGTCTACACCTTTGTTGATCCATCAATACCATTATTTCTACAAGGACTGCAGTGGGTCTGCACCTTTGGTGGCCCACCAATACCATACTCGCTACCAAGAATACAGTGGGTCTACTCTGTGATGACCTACCTACCAATATTATTCAAAACTTCGACTGACTCTCCTGTGGGTTTGCTCTGTTGTGGCCCATTACCTGCCTGCATGTCAGCACTATCTTTCCGTTGGAAGGACAACACTACTTCTTCAAGACTGCATGGAAATCCACTACTTCCATGTGCATTTTCTTTTACTGCTCAAACTTTGAGAAAACCACAGCTATTTTACTGTGATGAACGATCAGGACTGTCTTTATGGACTGTGAGAAAATTTTAGCTTTTGACCAACATTGTATAAATAAGTGCGTGCCTTTGATTTCTTTGTTATTGTAATTATGAAAAAATTTTTCAAATCTGTATTGGCCACTGCCCAAAACAATTTGTAAAATTTTTTGTGGGGAGATGGGGGCTATGTAAGTAGGCTGTTTAGGTTCTTATATTGGTAACGCTACGTAGCGCTCTGTATGAAAATCACTGGCTGTGCTGTGTGCAGTCTGCGGCTGGTTTGCATTGTTGTTGGCTATTGTAGTGTTGGGCAGCTGGATGTTAACAGCGCGTAGCGTTGGGTAGTTGGAGGTGAGCCGCCAGCAGTGGTGGATGTGGGGAGAGAAATGGCGGAGTTTTGAAATTTGTAAGACTGGATGTCATGAACTGCTATATATATTATGACTTTTGAACACTATTAAGGTAAATACATTGTTTGTTGTCTATCAAAATCTTTCATTTGCTAACTATGCCTATCAGCAGTTAGTGCCTTCAGTAGTTTGAATCTTTTATTTAGCTGACAGTAGTGGCGCTCGCTGTATTGCAGTAGTTCGAGTAACGAAGATTTTTGGTGAGGTAAGTGATTTGTGAAAGGTATAGGTTAATGTTGGTCAGGGCCATTCTTTTGTAGGGATTCCTGAAAGTCAGATTGCGTTGCGCTAAAAAAAATTGTGTGTCAATTTAAGCACAGTCATGTATAATTTTTCTAAGGGGACGTTTCATACGTGAAGTGGGAGATTTGCAAGTGATCTGAACTTCAAACTTATTTTACACCCAAACGGTACGTTTCCAGACATGGCTTATTTATCACACCTTTATCTAATAGTTACCCTCTACAAGACTTAGAGCATCGTAACAGGCGTTGTGAAACAGCCTGTACAAATAGATATTCATATGAAACTACTAGTATCATACCTACTAGTCCTGCGTTTTTATTACAAGGATATCTCGGCAGGTCGTAAAACTCTGTAAAGCTGATTTTTATATGCGGGATTACTCAAAGAAAGCAAACGTGGCAGCTCCCATAGGATAGTCGACACCGTAACTGTTCAGAAAACGCTTGTCTGTTCCTGTTCCATTTAATGCATACGAAGAGGATGTGACTGATGTAACCATCTGTAGTGTTAGTGCTGTCACAGAGTGGAGTTCAGTTGATAAAAATGCAGTGCAGGTGCATCGGAAAACTTTTGTGCCTGGACATCATGCAACAGACGGTGAATAGAAGCCATCTGGATAGACGGATATCGTGAAACCCGGGTCATCGTTGAATAACAGGTTGAATACAAGCATAATATCTTATCTCATATAACTGAGGTACATTCCGATCTTCGTGCCATTTTTAAAGAAGTTTTGAGTCGCCAGACAATACAATTGAGAAGAAAAAGTTTGAGATCCAACAATTTTCCAGATTTTGTGACTTGTTTAGCAAGAATATCGCTTTCTTCATTATGCATGATTCCGCAACGAGATTTGACCAACAGGCATTAGTAATCGTATTAACGACACTGTTTTATAGTTGGCAGAGGATTAATGGGTTCTGTAGTCGCTGCTTTCTTTGAAATGGAAGTACGTTCACTCTGTCAGTTATGAATTTAACCCACAGCCTAAAGCACATTCCGAATCATTGTGCAACTTGGAACTATTAAGTATATAAAGCAGAGGGGAAAGCTATTCTAAATGCCGTAAAAGGACCTAACTCTATTCTAGGATCAACACCGCATTTTGGACTCGTGGTCGTAAATTTATCCATACAGCCAACAAATCATATCCCCTACGGTGCAGATATCTACATCTACATTTACATACATAGTATACGCAAGCTGTCATAAGGTGCGTGGTAGAGGGTACGTTGCACTACTACTAATCATTTCTTCCTGTTTCATTAGGAAATAAAGCGAAGGAGAAATAACTGTCTATATGCTCCCGTACCAGCTTTAATTTCTCTTATCTTATGTTCGTGGTCCTTAAGCGAAATGTACGTGCCCGCATCTCGTGGTCGTGCGGTAGCGTTCTCGCTTCCCACGCACGGGTTCCCGGGTTCGATTCCCGGCGGGGTCAGGGATTTTCTCTGCCTCGTGATGGCTGGGTGTTGTGTGCTGTCCTTAGGTTAGTTAGGTTTAAGTAGTTCTAAGTTCTAGGGGACTGATGACCACAGATGTTAAGTCCCGTAGTGCTCAGAGCCATTTGAACCATTTTTTGAAATGTACGTTGGCGGCAGTAGGCTCGTTCTGCAGTCAGCTTCAAATGCCAGTTCTCTAATTATTTTTTTTTTCAATAGTGCTCTTCGCAAAGAATGTCGCCTTCCCTCCAGGGTTTCCTAATTGTGTTCACGAAACAGTTTCGCAACACTTGCGTGTTGATTAAACCTATCGATAGCAAATCTAGCAGCCAGCTTCTGAATTGTTTCGACGTCTTCCTACAAGCCGACATGGCACAGGTTGCTCTAGCGGGCCGGCCTATGTGGCCGAGCGGTTCTAGGCGCTTTAGTCTGCAACCGCGCGACTGCTGCGGTCGCAGGTTCGAATCCTGCCTCAGTCATGAATGTTTGTGATGTCCTTAGGTTAGTTAGGTTTAGGTAGTTCGAAGTTCTAGGGGACTGATCTCGGATGTTAAGTCCCATAGTGCTCAGAGCCATTTGAACCACTTTTTTTGCACTAGCGGTCTTCTTTACAGATGAACCATGCTTTCCTATAAATCTCCCAATAACCAATGTCTGGCATTCGCCTTCTTCACTACAGTACTTGTATTCTCGTTTCATTTAATATCTCTGCGATTATATGTTTAGTCACCCTGACTGTGTCAAGAATCTCACTACTATTATCATACTCGAACACTGCGGACTGGTTTTCCTACTCTTATGCATTAATTTACATTTTTCTACATTTAGATATAACTGCGATTCAAAACACCAAATAGAAATTTTGTCTATGTTATTTTGTATCCTCTTGCAGTCAGTCAACGAGAACACCTTCCCGTACATCACACAGCCACAGATCGCTTCTCACCTATCCGCCAGGTCATTTATGTATGTAGAAAGTAATATCGATTGTACAACACTTCCCTAGGGCATTCCTGGCTATACCCTTGTCTCTGATGAACACTCGCCGTCGAGGACAACCTACTGCGAGGTAGTTGAGCCTCCCGATCATCGGACATTCTTGTTATGAACGGGCGTTTGTCTTCCTAGTGCAGGGGACCAAACGGTCAAATGAGGCTTGACAAAAACGTATTGTGTAACGTGGAATCATGACCACTGTATGATATGATGCATTTCAATCATAGGAAGCACTTCCAGGCCGAATTGTGTCAAACAAAGGATTTTTGTATTTGCGTTGAGAGAGAGGAAAACCAAGACTTGTCAAGTAAGCGCAAAAAATATCACCATGCCGTTCTCCAGTGCAGTTAAGAAGTCTTTGTCGGATTGCAATGTAATAATTCGTAGCTTCGTGCGGACACGTGTAGAGCGAGGTCGTACTACATGTTAACGTCGACATGGCTGACACTGGACATGCTGCGGACGGTGTGCAGCGGAAGGTTGGAGCCAGTCAGAAGCGTGATTTCTTGTTGTTCCTTGAAACGTGATGAGATGTGAGCTACACACGTTCTTTCTGAATCGGACGACCAGACTCGTCTGCGAGGAAACATAAAGAACCGCCGCCGCTGACAGCTGTCGCATTTCAACTTCGAACGTCATGATGATTCTGATCTTTGATGTAGGAAACCTACGGCGTAATGCGGAGTTCCTAATGCGAGAACTGTCAAGATAAATTTGCTGAGGAACGACGTTTACCCGATAATGGGAAATAAAAGACGGAAAATACTTGCCCAGCGGAGGTTTTTGTAGAAAATAGTCACGAATTCGCGTGTTTAAATCCTCGTCAAACGAGCTGCAACATCTTATTTACCTTGCTAAGGGTGCCATGACATTTTCTGGGAATACACGGGCACTTACAAATAACTCATGAGTGTTGTGCTTCTCTTGATAAAAAGAAATCCAACAAAATCAGTCATTTACTCTCCACCAAAAGAGATGTGCGTAGTCATTTTCAGAAGTATTCCTGACATTCGCCAAGCAGTTGAGCTGTGTACCCTAAAGCCTAGCCTTCCGTATTGCAGAGACTGCAGTGAATGTTAGAAACTGCTGATCCACCAGCACCAGATCTGTCCCGCAAGCGGATCTCAACGTACTTTTCAGATGATCCTTAACCGCTTTTCTGGTGACCCTTAACCTAATATAAACACAAAGACATCATTTAAGTGTTATAAAATGAAGAGTGATCTATTTGTTTATTGTTTGATCTCGGTCCAACCACTATGTATGAATAACATTTGCTCGATGTTCAGACTACGTTGAATTTGAGTTAAAACTCAGCTTTCCAAGTCACCAGGCTGGCTCTGAGCACTATGGGACTTAACATCTATGGTCATCAGTCCCCTGGAACTTAGAACTACTTAAACCTAACTAACCTAAGGACAGCACACAACACCCAGCCATCACGAGGCAGAGAAAATCCCTGACCCCGCCGGGAATCCAACCCGGGAACCCGGGCGTGGGAAGCGAGAACGCTACCGCACGACCACGAGATGCGGGCAAGTCACCAGGAGATGACTGTCTGTCGGAGGCAAGGTCGCCTCATTTATAGTGGCGTTCGAGCTTGCCATTGCTCGCGTGGAGTCGCTTGGTACTTCAACTTCTATTGGACGAATGACTTCATCTCAAGGGCGCGATTCGCATGCGGAGATGCGGGATATCGCAATGAGGTAGTAACGCCCCCTCCCGCTTGGGACCGCTGTTGAGGGGCGGAAAGGGAACGGAGAACACCCCCGGCACCACCTACCCCTTAAGCATTAAATATTTTTGTTTTACTTCTTTAAAGACTCTTTGTCTCAAGCACTCGTCTCCAAGCGTCACCGGGATTGTAAAATCCGTTGTGCAAATGTGTATTTCTACCGCTCTCTTATTACAGAGTCCCAGTAAGTCGACGTGTGGGAGAGGAACTCCGTGTTCTCAAGATTATTCTAATGCTATTTTGTAAGGGCGTGTTCTGCTATCGCTGATTGTTTAAAATTTGTACAGTTCATGTCTGTGTACAGTGCAGTGCTCGGCTACGGTGAGGACTCTCTGTCCTAAGTAATTTTCGCCAGATTCACCTGGCAACCTTCACCTGGCACGCTATAGACGCCAGCTATTCCAAGATATCCAGGCTTTCAAGTCCTTTATTTTCCACGAAGGACAGAGGACTGCTCTAATACCATATTTAATCTTGCTAGAAGTCGCTCCTCGGAATGGAATAAGTGCTGTCGCTTTGTCGTGTTCTATAGGCAGAATGAGTTCGCGCTTACGTTTACCATCGAATGCAGCGTCTCCAAAGAAATAAAGCAAGAAAAAAACGTAATTATTAAGGGTGTAGATGATGCTGTGGGTGGTCTCCGTCCACCTTCCGCTACTCAATCGCAGAGTCGTGGGGGGGGGGGGGGGGGGGGAGGAGACGGGAGACGAGGTGGGAGATGCTTTGCCGATTTCCTGTACAGCACGAGAATCCCGCCCTGCGGGTGACATCACTTCGTCAATAAAAGTTAGAAGAACAAGTAAATGTAAACAAGCAGGATATGGCGTTGAGATCGCGAACGCTTATATAAGACTACAAGTGTCTGGCGCAGTTGTTACACCGGTTACTGCTGCTAGAATGGTAGATTATCAAGATTTAAGTGAGTTTGAATGTGGTGTTACAGTCGGCGCACGGGCGATGGGACACAGCATCTCCGAGGTAGCGATGAATTGGGCGATATACCACTACGACCATTTCACGAGTGAACGGTGAATATCAGGCATTCGGTAAAACATCTAATTTCCGATACCGCTGAGGCCGGAAAAGAAGATCTTGCAAGAACGGGACCAAAGACGACTGAACAGGGTCGTTCAACTTGACAGAAGTACAAGCCTTCCGCACAATGCCTCGCCTGCGCCCGTCAACACCGACATTGGACTGTTGATGACTGAAAACGCGTTTACTGGTCGGACGACTCTCGTTTCAAAACTTATTGAGCGGTACGAGTAAGAAGACAACCTCATGAATAAATGGACCAGACAGGTGACACGTATGTAAGCATCCTATGTGATAACCTGCATCCATTTGTGTCCATTGTGCATTCCGACGGACTTGGGAAATTCCAGCAGGTCCAGAACTGCTACAGAGTGGCTCCAGGGACGCTCTTCTGAGTTTAAACACTTCCACTGGCCACCATACTCCCCAGACATGAACATTATTGAGCATAGGTTGTATGCCTCGCAACGTACTGTTCAGAAGAGATCTCCACCACCTCCTACTCTTACGGATTTATGGACAGCACTGCAGGATCCATGGTGTCGATTCCCTGCAGCATTACTTCAGACATTAGTCGAGTCCATGTCACGTCGTGTTGCGGCTCGCGGGGCCCTACACGATTATAGGCATGTGTACCAGTTTCTTTGGATCTTCAGGTATGATTCATAGGCACGGAAAAAACAAGCATCCAGAGGCTGAATTTGTCCAGTGTTCCAGGTGGTATGAATTGCAATGTCATACGTTTTTCAGGAGGGATAGTTTGCTCTATAGGGGCACGACTTTCATACGCAGACCTGGAATCAACCAAAAACCAGTGATTTTGAACAGATATTGGTCAAAAGCAATGCTCATAACACAGTTGCAGTTATTTCACATCCATTTCACCATTCGTGTTTACTGTGAAGTAAATAGTCCCTACTGCCCTTGCAAGATCATGCACACGAGAAACAATCGTAGGTAACGAAGCACCCCCAACTTCTCGCAGCACAATAAATAAGTTTCCAGTCAATTTACCATCCAGGTTAACAGTTGGCTCAATTGTATACGAATGCGTTAAGGCAATGTTATTAGTTGATCTCGATACAATCCTCTTGATACCTTTAATTTCTAGAGTTCCTTTCATATGTATTTTCTCTTCAATTCCTGACTGGTAGGCACTGAAAACAAATTGCTTACTAAACGATGGGATAAGTTTGTTCATTTCAACTACAAATTTTCGGGCTGATTCCGGAGTTTGCTGTGCATTGTCAAGTAGACTCTTTCTTTGAAATTTCGGTATCATAAGTCTTCCAGTTTTGTAGCAGCGTTTGAAGTTACGTAACCATCCACTGTTTCCCTTGAAATCACTATAATTTATGTCGCGAGCAGTTTGATGTGCCTAATATAGTAGGTCATTGTCATGCAAATCCTGCAAACTATATCGAGCACCCTTGGAAAGCGCAAGCACCTGTTTTGTAACAAGTGCTCCCTTGAATATCTGCAGTTTTTCTTACGCGCTACAAAGTCATTTTGCTGCAAACTTATTCGAAATCAGTTCATAATGTTATTTTCTTTTACTATGCTGCGGGTAATCATCCATGCACGTAATTATGCTTAGTACTCGCTCGTCGGACAACTATTGTCTGTTTTTCACAGGGGACGGAAATTGTGGTTCCCTGTCTGACAAGGATGATAAACTATATGGCTCGACACTTGTTCAGTACCACTTTCACTTATTAAGCACGTACCGTCGTCATTGTACTCCTCGTGTACACAGTCCGTTCAGTCGAGCGTGTACGACGGAAAATATTCCACTCACTCATCTTGCACAAAAGTTAATATTTCAGGTGCCACTTCTTTCTCAGTCTGCGAAATTCCTTGCGTTCCTCTCTGACTAAATGTCAACTTCAGCAAGACATAACTCAATGTTTACTTTATTTATCGTTGCATCGTTCTGCTTTGTATGAATACTACTAGCACGGCAGCACTATTGTGAGATGCTTGTCGACCCGTACTGTGCTCACCGCTAGATACCACCAGTCCCAACCCCCAATGGCCATTACCAGCCAATACTGTGGTTGCACGGTAGATAATATGTGGGACCTCGAATGCCATAAAAATTATTGACCTTTTGTGACCTCTACTTAATGCATTCCTTGTAAGTGTTATAGATTAAGGGGGGTAACAAGGTGGAGGGGGATGGGCTAGAAGCGCGAGGCAAGTTAGGTCGCTGAACTGCATTCATGCACGTCCGTCCGTCATAGCTTTGCAAACTAAAGATCGAGCAGGTGTATCCCCTCTCCATCTACACAGCTAGCAACTACGGGGTGCTTCACAAAGTTATGACAGCCCTCCACAGCGCTCCTTATCAACCACTGGCGACGCAGAGCGCAGACTCGTTCGGTTTTTTATTTTTCACAAAGTGTCTTAACACTACATGGAATTAGTCGCTAATAACAGCAACGTAAGTAGTGTTTATGCAAAGAATCTACGTAATTTCATACACACTGGTCTATACTATAGAGGGAAACTGAGTTATAGTTATCCCGTATGGCGGCTGTGGATTTCTTTCAGGAAAAGCAACCTCATCCACTACCGGCGCTGCTAGTTTTTCAGTTGGCAGACGCACCATACTTTCGCAGCATTTCCTATACAGTTCTCTGATGTGAATAAATCAAATAATTTCAGTAAGCACCTGTTTATATAGGGGTATTATTTTCATAATATTAAATAGGTACTTATTTGTAGGTGTTACATGAGCTTCGATGTAAAATACGTCCCTATAAACAATGGCAGAGAAGCGTGTGATACTATCAGTGACGTATGTAGCGTTGGCGAGAAGTATGATAGACTCGATGAGATCTGAGTTATGGAGCCCCGTACCTTACACCGGACGGAAACGAAATTAACATTGACCGTTACCAAAGGAAGCATAACAGGACTCTCATCTCCTGATTATATATAAATGATTGATAATATAATATGATCAGCGACGGTGTTATATTTTTCGCTGACTGTACTGCTGTCTACAGGAAGGCAGCGTAAAGAAGTGCAGGAAGACGTGGATAAAGATTTCACTTGATGTAATGAATTTGCAAGTACAAAATATTATCTGTAACAAAAAGAGAGCACATGATAGTAACAAGTAGCAACGTCAGTGTTGAAAATTTCCAACAGGATAATTATTTAAGTGTTATACTAGGAAGCAATATGAAATGGGATGATAACGTAAATTCAGTATTGCTCAAGAAAAATGGAAGACGTAGATTTGTCGCAAGCGTTACCCACAAGACAAGGGCTTCCGCCCTAGTAAAGAAATTGGTATATAAGACACCAGTGGTGGTGACACCAGGTCTATTGTTGCAATACTTGGAGTCCTCGTCATGTAGGCGTGTTAACCAACACTGAACGAATTCAGAGAAGCGATGTTAGGATCATAGCAGGTCGGCATAGCTCATACGGAACTGTATCAGAAATACTTGTAAAATGTAAATGAGAATCCTTGGAGGAATGAGAACGTAATTCTCGCGGAACACTCTTCTGTAATTTTAGATAAGCTATGTTCCAATAACACTGTGCGACTTGCCACTATTGTGTATATCGTGATGTGATCTAGGACTCCAGATGCAGACGAAAGTACTCATCCCTAATTTTGACCTAGATTATGTAATTAATACCGATCAAACAGACTGCCATAAAACTGATCCCTAGTGGAACAAAGAGCGGAAACTGTTCCTACGCAGAAAAAAAAAAATCTGAACAAGATTAGTCATTCCCTCACAGCACAGTATTCTATAACCTTGTCGGGAAAGATATTCTGTTACGTTTTCTTATATGTGTAAGAACTACCCCAGAAATTTTGTCCAATGTTCGAGTCAGAGTCGCCGAGTTGAGTCATAAATTATGAAATGTAATTACGACCTGCTCAAAATCAGGGAAGTTCACGAAAGTGCTGTACGAAGATTTCTTAAAAGGGCATTCTTTCAAACATGGGACAAGAATAATGTCTTGACATTACTGATTCATGGACAGGACAGAGTGATCAAACTCTTTGTGATGAAAATTTTTTAGATTAAAGAAAAGGCTGCATCGGCACCGTAAAAATTATCGCAGAAAGATGTACTACACATTGCTGTCCCTGTGATGTTTACTTACAAGTAGGTTAAAATTTTTACGAAAAAACTCAAAATGCTAGCGACTTGTTAAAAGACTAATAAGAGAACTGCTTCGAGGGAAGATTTCATAACTATACCTTCTTTAATCCTGCATCAATTTAGTGCACCTGCTTTCACAGGAATGATCAAATACTCATGGTTCACATCGAAGCTGATGGAAAACAGAAAAATCTTTATGAATTCAAATGAAGTGTTTTCCAATATCGTTTCTGAAAATTCCGTGTGCCTCAAGGCAATAGCTTTCATGAAACGTGCGTGGTGCTTTACGAATTCTTGTTTCCCTTACTTCTGCCACATATACCATTCGAATTCTGTTCTTGTACAACAAGTAAGTCAAGTGATAGGGAGTAAGACAATTCTGAAATCTATTCTCGAACAAACAGAACATACGTTTGAAGATAGTTTGCTGTAATGGTTGATTTATCAATGAAGTTACTGCCGCGGAAATGACTATTTTTGATTAATTTTGGTTGACATGAGCTATTTAATGATATTCTGTACCGTGAAACTTTGAAAAGTACATGGCAGGGTTTGAAATCGTACCGTCCTCACTGTAGCGGCGAAGCTTACTCGCACCGCTATACTCGCTTCCTCGAAACTGGCCTAACGTTCGGATAGGAGGGACGTATACAACTTCAGCATCTGTTTTCTCGGAAAGTAGTGGTCGTTGCATGAAAAGCCGGTAGTCGCGTACTCAGGACGTGCCCGTCTAGAAAATACCGAAGACTCATCAAAATCCGTGATTAGCAGTGATCCTTGTTTATTTCGTGTCTCTCCCTCTTGCTCTTTTGTATGCAACAAGTATAGAACGTAAGGGCAGTGTGCTACTTGGTACCTTCTACTTCAATTTTCTATTCTGACGAGTGTTGGCACAACGATGAACTGTGCCTCAGGTCATGTTCTATATTTATGAGAGTTTGAGAACCGCTCTTGGGAAAGCGGACTTTGCTGCAAAGAGTCATAAGGAAGAAAAATGTCCTGTTGTCACAGAAGAAAAGCCGATGTGAGGCTGACATTCAGGTCTTAGGAAATTGCTTACAGCTATTGCATATTTTAAGTTTTCATGCACTTACACCTCCGACCAATGTCTCTCTAGTATTCAACGTTGTCTTTTTTTTTCCTTTCAGAGTAATAAAAAGTAATATGCAGAACAAGTTGCGACACTCGCGTTGCTCTTGATCATCGATAAGGGTAAACATTCGTACGGCAAAGATTCGCATCTAACGTTGCAATTTGTTGCCGATACAGCATAGGTGGTTTTCGATTATTTGTGCACACCAGTTCCGCTTTATCCCCTGAGACAGAATGTCATCAGGTCCCTCAACAGTCAGCCCGACGACCCATACGGCTATCCAAAGAACAATAACATCGATCGGTTTCCATTATTTTAAAATAACACTCCTTTGTCGTCGCCGTCCCAACTTCGGAACAGTTAGGTTTTTCTTACTCCCATGTGAACCCTTTTTTTTTGTCGTTTAATTTTTCGTAGGCCTGTATGTAGAAAGTATGATTCCAGCTTTACGCTAATTAGTTCATTATTACCCCCATGTCCGCACGTCAATCACCTCCTATGATAAAACAGTGTAATCTGGTAGCCTGTTTTCCAGACAATAAATCATAAGTGCACCTAATTGTTTTGAAATTTTCCACTCCCACTGCTTGGGATGTAAGGAGTATGTAACCCAGAGGCAATCTCCTTCCGGATAGTAAACCGTATATGACCTTGTTCGGCTGGGATAACTTCTCGTTTTCTACCTGTAGTTTCAGTTTTTATTCACCTATTGCAGGCCATTTCTTTTGAACTGTCAATGCTGTTCTAGGATCGGTTAACTCAGTAGCATGAAGAAGAGTTTTTGATGGCGCGAAAGAGTCATGCTTTTATCTCTGAACCGACGTGAGGAATGTCTTTGGGCATTCAACGGTTACATTGGTTACTGACGTAGCAGCTGCTCACAGCGGCAGTAGCTTACATCGCGCTTACATGAAACTCTGATCTTTCATTATTGATCACATAAATATCTTAACTAGATAATTGCATTTCCAAAATTTCATTAGTCTACATTAATTATTTTTTGGAGTGCAAATTTTTTCTGTCAGTGTATTTTATACACCTTTGAATTCTTTTCGTAGCTTGCACTATCGTTATTGTTATTACTATCATTATTAATACTATTATCGTTACTAGTAGCAGCAGCAGCAATAGTACAAGTACCACCAGTATTAACTTTATTTATTCACAGTGAGTATTTACTTACTCACATTGTCGCTGCAGACACTAAAATCGCATTAAAACTATTTATCATATTAAAATTGTTATTTCTTTAGTGACTATGATGTCAAATACCTACTGCATGTATGAATCCCTGGCCAGAGAGCACCTGATGGCCCTAATCAGATAAGGTTACTTAAGTAAGCTAATAAATAAAATAAATAAGTAAACTTTTTGGTATCTGATGGCAGTAGCAGAAATGTCGTAATAAATAAAGAGATTTTAATAAGAGATCTAGGAGGTTTCATTCACAAACCTTTAACAATGATCGCTGACTCATACAGGAAGTTCGTTTCCTATGTTAATTACATGAGCTTGTCTGTGCTGTGATAACTATTACAAGAAAACAAAACTGGACAACTGACCGGATCTCATACGTCAGTTATGAGAACTGCTACAACTGAAATAAACAGTCTTGCTTACTGACATAACATCATAGTCTTCAATTTTTTCTGCTGTTGTGGGCAGCGAGGTATATGGCGTTTGCTGGTCAGTCCTATCCAGGGTGGTCATAAACAGTTTGAAAACTCTCACACTCTCAATATTTATTGTGCAACACTGAGCATTTCGCAGTAATATCGACCGCGTGGGACCGGTATTGACGCCTTGTGCAATGTTCTGAAGAGGACTACAGAGCTTCAGAGATATCGACGCTTGCTCAAATGTTTTGCAACGAGTAACGATGATATTGTGATCTACACGTCAGTTTCGGCTGAGATCGGGAGAAACTCAATTGCTACGAACGAGTTTCCCGAAATAAATGAAGAAAGTAAATGATAAAAGATCTTGAAATGGGCTGGAACATATACAGTGTGGTCAGAAAAACTCTGGAAAACTGATAAAGGTAGATTGTGCTGAGAAATAATTCTTGAGAAAAATATTCGACACGTTGCGTCGTTTCCGAATTAATTAGCATTAAAGTTAACCAATCAAGACACTGCATGCCAAAATAACAGAGTAAGTTGTTTGCATAGCGCAGAGGACAGCGCGTGAGACCGCTCAGCCTTTGGCTCGGATTCCATCCTTACCACCGACCCACGTCTAATTTTTGTATCGCTCTCTGGTTCGCATTTAGGAAACCAAACGAGGTTAACGTTTGGCGACACCGTCTCTGGCGGGCCGCTTGAATCCGCGCACGTAACGGCCTGATTGGCTAACTTCAGTGCTAATTACCGTAGCTAGGAAACTCTTTTTCTTAACAACCTACCCAAAAGCACACTTATCAGGTTTTCAGAACGTTTCTGACCACTTTGCATTTGTTCCAGCCTACTTCACGATCTTTTATCATTTACGTTCTTAATTTCTTTCCGTTCGGAGCCAAGTGAGTTTCTCTCGATCTCAGCCGAAACTTACGTGTAATGCACAATGTCATCCTTACACATTGTACAACATATTGAGCGAGCGTCGATACTTCTGAAGCTCTGAAGTTCTCTTCAGTATAGTGCACAAGCTGTCAATACCGTTCTTAGGTGGTCGATATTACTGCGAAATGCTCAGTGTTACGCAATAAATTTTGAGAGCGTGAGATTCCCTTAATACGTCTGACTACATTGAAGCGCCGAAGTAACTGGTATAGGCATGCATATTCAAATACATGGACAATAGGGCACTGCAGTCGACAACGCCTACAAAAGACAAGTGTCTGGCGCAGTTGTTAGATCGGTTACTGCTGCTACAACAGCAGGTTATCAAGATTTAAGTGAGTTTCAAAAGTGGCGTTATAGTCGGCGCACGAACGATGGGACACAGCATATCTGAGGTAGCCATGAAGTGGAGGTTTTTCCGTACGACAATTTCACGATTGTACCGTGTATATCCGCAATCCGGTGAAACATCAAATCTCCGACATCACTGACGCAGAGAAAGATCCTGCAAGACCGGGACCAATGACGGCTGAAGAGAATCGTTCAACGTGACAGAAATGGAACCCTACCGCAAATGGCTGCAGATTTTAGTGCTGGACCATCAACAAGTGTCAGCGTACGAACTATTCAACGAAACATCATTGGTGTGGGTTTTCGGAGCCGAAGGCCTACTTTTGTACCGTTGATGACTGTACGACATAAGGCTTTACACCTCGCCTGCTCCCGTCAACACCGACATTGGATTGTTGATGACAGGAAACATGTTGCCTGGTCGGAGGAGTCTCGTTTCAAATTGTATCTAGCGGATGGACGTGTACGGTTATGGAGACAACCTCATGATTCCATGGACCCTGCATGTCAAAAGGGGATTTTTCAAGCTGGTGGAGGCTTCGTAATGGTGTGAGGCGCGTGCAGTTGGAGTGATATGGGACCCTTGATAGACCTAGATACAACTCCGACAGGTGACACGTACGTGAGCATCCTGTCTGATCGCCTGAATTCATTCATGCCCATTGCACATTCCGACGGACTTGGGCACAGCAGGACATAGCGACACCCCAATCGTCCAGAATTGCTACAGAGTGGCTCCAGGAACACTATTCCGAGTTTAAACACTTCCGCTGGCCACGTCAGACATGAACATTACTGTGCGTATCTGGGATGCCTTGCAACGTGTTGTTCAGAAGATCAGGCATTTATGGAAAGCTCTGCAGGATTCATGGTGTCAGTTCCCTCCAGCACTACTTTATACATTAGTTGAGTCTATGCCACGTCGTGTTGCGACAGTTCCGCATGCTCGCGGGGGCCCTACATGATATCAAGCAGGTGTACCAGTTTCTTTGGCTCTTCATTGTAGCACTCGTTGTTGTTCTGCTGTGTGAGATGCAAAATGAGTCCAGATGTCAAGGGATACCGAAAAGCGCTACGTAACCTTTCCAGAAATACATTCGTTAGAATTATCCTGCGAATTATTCAGCGGCCAGTGCTGGCGCGTACGCCGCGCCTCTGCCATTGACGGCGGCCGCTCAGTGAGAGCGCCCGGGCTGAGCTGTACGCCGTGCCGGCAACGCCCCTTTGTTGTACGCATGTCGTGCAGCGACCCAACAGGCGAGCGCTCGCCTCTGACACGGCGCGTTTGTGTTGCTGCCCCGACAGATAATGCCTGTCAATGGTAACAAATAGCGCGCGACGGCTCTCTCCGGCCGGCCGTTACATATACCGCTATTGTGAACAGTGAAAGGGTTCTCGCAGCCTCCTCCCACAGCACTGGATATCGAGCTTACACGCATTTGTACACCTCGTTTATGTCCCACTTGAGAACAACAGCAAAGACGCTTCTACAAATGCAAGGGCGCAGCGTGCGAGCGAAGTGGCGCAATGGTGATACACAGGACTTGTATTCGGGATGGTGGCGCGTAAAATCCCCCCCTCCACTCATCCAACTTGAGCTTTTCTGTGAGTTGGGGAAATCACTTAAGGCAAATCCCGGCATTGGTCATTCGGAAGTGGGCGTAGCTCATGGATGATTTCCTTTCACATTCTTCTCTAAAACCCGCTGAAGGCGCATCTACAATCACTTTGCCACCGACGGGACATTAAATCAATTTATTTATTCCCTTCCGTAAGTGCGGTAAAATTTTTGGAAAGTTGTGGTAAGATCTTATGGGGCCAAACTTCTGAGGCCATCGGTCCCTAAGCCTACACATTACTTAATATAACTAAAACTATCTTACGCTAAAGACAACGCACACATCCACGCCCGAGAGAGGACTCGAACCTCCGACGGGGGGAACCGCGCGAACCGTTCAAGACGCCCCAGACCTCGCGGGTACCCCGCAAGGCTCCGTAAGTGCATATTGAAAGAATGTAAAGGATATTATTTAGATTGTTAAGGAAGGCGAAAATTTAATTGTGGGGGCTGACTGGATTTGGATAGTAGTAAAAAGAAGGAAAAACACTAGAAGAACGTGAACCGGGGGAAATTAAGGAAAGAGGAAGCCCAGAGTAAAATTCAATATTTTTAATTGTCTCTAACAGGCGGTTTAAAAATCGTGAAATACAGTTGCATACGTGGAAAGTCTCCCGTTGGTTATGTAATGGTAAGATAAAGATTTTGGAACCAGATTATGAACAGTAAAACATTTCCAGGAAGTTATGTGATCCCTGACTATGATTTTTTGATTATGAGTTGTAGATAAAAACTGAAGAAACTCCAAAATGGCAGGTAATTAGGGTGTGTGACCTGCATAAATTGTAAAGCCCAGTCTTTGTCAAGAGTTTCAGACAATATTAGACAACTTTCAGCTGAAAGATAGGAATATAATATTATGGAAGACAATTCGGTAGCTTCGAGAGATGAAATAGTGAAAGCATCAGAGAATCAAATAGGTAAAATGACAAGGCCTAGTGAAAATCCTTGCATAACAGACTAAAGAAGAAAAAATATTAAAATGCAATGATGAAGCAGGTGAAAGAGGATACAGATGTCTTAAACTCTAGACTGACAGAAAATTGAAAATGGCTAAAGAGGGATATCTGAAGGAACATTGCATAGTTAGTTTTATCAAACTAAGCACTGCAACACTGTGCCAGGTGTATTCGTAAAGTAAGGTCCAATATGGTACGAGATGGAAACCACAGTAAAATTCAATGGAACTTTGCACAGATGTGTTGGGCAGTTTATTTACTGTGCCTGTCGATTGCTTCACGTCGCTCTTTTCATTTCAGAGAGCAGAGTGGTAATATAGAAATGCCTAAAACAACAGTGTCTCCAGCCAAGTTTGTAGATCTGATGAGAGATTTCGCCTGAAGGTATGCAGCCCTCGTAACATAAACGTTATGCGTTTCTTTCTTCAAGACAATTCATAGCCGCATTCTGCAGGGGCAATGACGACGCTCCTACAGCGTTTTCGTTGGGAAGTGTTTGGTCACTAACAATACAGCCTGTAATTGGCTCCCTCAGACGTTCATCTCTGTCCACATGAACCGCTGGCTACGAAGACAACATTTTGGCACAAACAATGAAAGGCAGACCAGCATAGAGAATTGGCGGAAAGCATAGGCGGCTGCTTTCTGCGGCGAGGAAACTGGAAAGTTTGTACAATGCCACGACAAACGTCTAAGTCGGAGCGGCGACTATTTAGAGAGATAACTGGAAGGCGTGTCTAACTATTGCGAATAAAAAAATTTTGATTTTCACTATGGTTTCCATTTCGCGACCAATCTTACCTTATTTTCTGAACAGGCTTCGTATTTATCCGCCAGTTTCAATGAGCGACTTTGAATTAAAATGTTCTCCCTATATACAGGATTTACATAACGTCTCTGAGTGTAAGTTCCGAAGCATGTACATCGACATATGGAAGTTTAGAGCTGGCCCTGAGTCATGCACGGATGGCCAAAGCGGTTAAGGGGACCATTCGCGTAAAGCGGGAGATCCGGGTTCGAGTCTCAGTCTGTCAAAAATTGTCAGTGTCTTCATTACCTTATACAGCTGATGATTCTTTGTATTAACAACTGCGAATACATTTCATGCGTAAAAAGGAATGGCTAGAGGACAAGTACAGGTTGTAGAAAGATGCATGACAAGTGGAAGAGGGATAGACCCTAAAGGAAAGTTAAAAAGACATAGCAGGTAGAGAGATGCAGCTACGTGATTATCAAAACATAAGATGGCAAGCTGGTACCTAAGCAAAGCTGGGAAGTTGAGAGGTAGATGGATAGAGGATCTTTGTAAAGGCTTTGTTGACAATTTTGGAGCAAGGGAAAAGGAAATAGGTGAAGATGAGCTGGGAGGCATGATACTGTGAGAACAGTTTGACAAAGCGGTGAAAAAACTAAGCGAAAATAACGTCCTTGGAATAGACGACATTCCCTCAAAAATATTGAGATGCTTGAGAGAGCCAGCTATGAGAAAAATGTTCCAGGTACTGTGCAAAGGTATATGAGACAGGTGAAATACCCTCAGAATTCAAGAATAACGCATTATTCCTATTCCACAGAAGTCATGTACAATTATATCATTTGAAAATATAAGGAAAGCTTTTGAAATGTTAGCTTTACTACCCTGTTTGAAATTTTGTAGACGGCAGGATTTTTTTATTTTTATTTTTTGTTTTTTGTTTTTTAGGAAATAAGAATCGGAAGGTTATTTACAGATTATTCAGAAACCAGACTGTAGTTACAGAACTCGAAGAAGATGAATGGGAAGCAATGGCTGAAAAGTTAGTGAGACAGGATTGTAGCCTATCCCAGATATTATTCAGTGTTAACATTAAGCAAGAAGACAAAAAAAATTGCAAATGGTATTAAAGTCCAGGGAGAAGAAATAAAGACTTTGAGGTTTGCTATTGACGTTGTAATTATGTCAGAGACGGCAAAGGAGTTGGAAGAAAAATTGAACGGGTTGGATATAGTGTAAGTAAATGATTATGATATTAACGTTAACAGAAGTAAAAATGATGATGGAATGCTGTAGATTTAAATGAGATGATGCTCAGGGAATGAGATTAGTAATTGGGACATTAAAAATAGTAGAAGAATTTGACTATTTGAGCGACAATTAACTAATGACGGCCGAAGTAAAGAGGATGTAAAATGAAAATTGGCAACCGGAATAAAAGCATTTCCAAAAATGAGGAATTTGTTAATATCTAGTACAAATTTAAATGTAAGGGAATCTTTTCTGAAGGTATTTCCCTGGGGCGTAGTCCTTTATGGAAATGAAACGCGAACGATGAACTCTTCAGACAAGAAGTGAGTAGAATCTTTTGAACTGTAGTGCTGTAAAATAATATTGGAGATTAGATGTGTAGATCAAATAACTAATGGGAAGATATTGAATCGAACTAAGGAGAAAAGAAATTCGTGGCACAATATGAGTAAAAGGAGGGATCGGTTGAACGCCCATCTCACAGGTGCTTTCGTACTTACCTGCTATAACTAAACTATTCACGATGAGTATGAGGCGCAGAGACATCGCTTGTTTGAAGTTTATGTAATTTCATGAATAGTGTCCATCTTTCTCTGAATAAATAATACTAAACAACAAGTTTTATTCCGAAAGCAAGTTCCAATGCAGCGCAAAATAACACATTAAATTAACAATAAAAATCATGCTCCGTTGGGACCTTATGGCCGGTGAGGAATACGAGCGAGTCTCCTTTACGAGTACTCACTTCCCCCAGTTCCTGCTGTCCTTCTCTCTCTGTGTTTGTGTGTGTGCGTGCCACATACTAATCTTCAAACTGCCTCTGGTTGTTGTCGTGAAACATATGTCCGTTCAAATCGCATCATCGACCCGTAGCCTTTAATTCTTTTCCAATCTGTTCATCTTTATAAAGAACAGTTATCACTTCCACATAGCTCACAATTATATATAAATTGGTTGTATTTCGACTCAAGTTAACAACTTTCTCATGATGAACTGATGACATGGCAACGGCACCACGATTATGAACTTATTTATTTCTTCGATAATGAAACTGTATATCGTCTTCTGCGAATGCCATTCGGCACATTTGAGTTCATGAACAGAGGAGTATCACTTGAGACGTACTGCGTAAAGGGTCTACTGTATATTTTTATACGGCAGAGTTCACTGAATAAAAGGTTGCTATCTAGCGGCTTTAGGGGCAACGAAAGTTTTAATTTCAGTATTTACAGTAATTATTGACCATATTAAAAATTTAAAATGCCGTCAGAATCTGCTCATTAATAAGTATAATCTTACGTTAGAAACTATGCATATTTCTTCACGCAGCGTCACTATAGGCTTACAAATTACCCAAACCATGAGATGTAACCAAACAACAACGATACAGCTGGGAAAAAGTAAGTAAAATATTTATTTGTTCAAACTGCTGTAACTGTTGATACATTTATGCCACTGTGAGACAGGACGGTCAATGCCTTCATGGGAAAATGTTCACAGTTGCCTGCGGAACTATCACTGTACTAAGGCGTGCACGGCCTCGTCCGAAGCAAATCGACGCCGACGAGTCTCTCTCTTCAGGGCTCCAAAAATATGGAAATCGCGTGTCGCCAAAGTTGTTTCCCCTCCGCTGCAGCAGTAGCTTCTCTGGGAATCCCTTACACATCCTCCGTACAGTCCTGATCTCTCCGTATGGGGTGCTGAAGAAAGAGAGTCGTGGACCTCTATTTGCTTTGGACGAAGCCTGGTTCAAATGGCTCTGAGCACTATGGGACTTAACATCTGAGTGCATCAGTTCCCTAGAACTTAGAACTACTTAAACCTAACTAACCTAAGGACATCACAGACATCCATGCCCGAGGCAGGATTCGAACCTGCGACCGTAGCAGCAGTGCGGCTCTGCACTGAAGCGCTTAGAATCGCTCGGCCACGGCGGCCGGCTTTTATACTACAACGGCCGCCGATGAAGCCTGGGTACAACCATGGTTTCGTAGGCAGTCGCAAACATTTTTCTATGAAGGCATTCATCGTCTTGTCTCACAATGATCTAAATGTTTTCACATTTGTGGCGATTACTATTGAAATACGATTAATAAGCAGTTTGTCTACTTTCCTTCCAACGGTTTCTCCAATTAGCGGCTTCCAACTTTATACACTATCTTAATCTTTTCGGATTATTTCTCGCTGACACCTCTATGACCACAATGAAAAGAAACAGGTTTATTGATTACTACTTTTTCACTGTTCATTCAGTTAAACTGAGCATTAGCCACGACGTTTTACTGTATTACTTCTTTACTACTGAGACTATTCGCAACATATTTTGCAGGCAGCATCCGCATGTAGCACTGAATGTGTCTGCAACATTATACCTTTGTACAAGACATCGTTCATGAGATATGACATCGCAAACATTGAGATGCATGAAAAATTAGCTGTTTTATGCATGGAAGTTCGACGATTTAATAATCGGTGGTGGAGGGGTTACTGGCGGTGTCTCTATCAAGCGATTTCCAAGCTTTAGCATTATTTGTGCAACATGAACAATTCTGCAAGTTAAACAATAAGATATTTTATTTTTCACTGCCATCGATCATTCGAAAGGTATGATTTTGACTTCCTTCAACACTTCATAACTTTTATTTTCAGTATCTTCAGTAATCAGTGCTAGATACTCAACAGCTTGTATAGTTTCATCTAGCGCAACTTCTTTCAATGACTATCTGTTCACGCATAGTTCTGGAACTATTCTAATCCATCGACATAAAAGTAAATACAAGAAATCAAGGGATATGACTGGGATCAAACGTTATTGAAGTTTTATAGTTTAAGAATATTGCGAATATGACATCACAGCTGCTATGCAGTTTACTGGAAACATGTGAAACTGGTGCCAGACCAGGACTCAAACCGGATTTCCTGCGTCTCGCAAGCTGCCACCTTAACAATTTCGGCTATCCGAGCACGCTTCCAATTCCGAATCAAATCTCCATATGTCCTAGTCTCAGGTTGTCATACTCGTCGCACAAGTATGTGCTTCCCGTACAGTGAAAGACTGTTTTATTTTTCTCGTCAGGTACGTTGCCTTTGGCATGAAATACATTAATGCAATGCCTGCATTTGACAGTGTATGCCTCGTTTGATGCATCGTTCCTTCGGACATGCATGCATCTCCTGAGACACAGATACTGCTGACGATCGATACCCGTATTAAATCAAGAAATGTATTCGCAAATTGCGAATACGGTACTCCAACAGCTCTATAATTATCTGTAAACATCTAAAAATTTGTGCTGGAACTGGACTGGAACCGGGATTTCCCGTTTGTCGTAAGAGTTCGCCTTAACAACTTCGGCTATCGGAGCACACTTCCAAATCCAACCCAAATTTCCGTCTGTCCCAGTGTCTGCTTCCCATAGTGCTCGCACAGGTACTGTTTCCCTCATAGGGAGAGATTATTTTAATTTTTCTAGCCATGTCGCCTTCCCTTCGGCATGAAATACTTAGACCAGTGTCTGTAATTGATGTAGTCTGTATAGTTGGAAGCAATGAACCTTCGGTCTCGCATACGTATACTACGACTCTCTTATTGTTGAATGCTTACATGCCTGCATCGGTAATTTCTTCGCCATCGAACATAACCTTTACGGCAGGAGAACCGTTCATGAAGTGTGACAGTGGAACCTAGCATTCCTCTATTTGCACCAGTTTGCCGGGCATATATCCTTTCGGTTTATTTGGAATGTCATCGAGAGCCAGCATAGAACCTATAATCTACTAGAGGATTTACGGGACGTTTTATGCCAGCTGTTCACTGTTTCGCACCGGATACTGACATACTATGTGAGTAGACTTACGTAATACCGTTGTTTAGAGTGTTAGACCAAGTTCCCTTGTTAGGCCAGCGTAATCTACTGGCTTATTAGAATACATCGCAGATCCATTTACTTATCTTGCGGAACTGCAGATTAGACACGCAGCAAAGCCTACATATAATAGGTTAAGTTTCCTTCGATTAAACGCCGAGCGATACACCTCTGGACCCCCCCCCCCCCCCCCTCCCCACGTCACAATGCAAAATGCTTTAGCTTATATGCAGGTTTCGTAGAATAATGCGTATTTGTGTGTGTGTGTGTGTGTGTGTACAATATTTAGCTAATATTTTATCTTTGTTATTTTCCACTGCAACCTTTGAATAACCTTTTCTGCGTTATGAGGCAACCTGCGTTCTTTTATGCCTTCACACTTCGTGTCAAGAGGATGTGTTACATACACCAAAACTTGTTTAACACCGGCATAAGCTGATCAGTTCCAGATGTGCGTTTCGTGCTTTACAGACTATTACACAACGTTCCGTTCATTATTTGCTGTCAGGTAACAATTCGGACCTTCAGAAACTCTATGATGTCACATTATAGATTTTCATTTAACCGTTAGTGTTATATGTAGACTGTGTTTAAATGCAGTCGATTATTCATTATTGATGCAGCAGCTTCAATTCTTACCTTTACTAGCTGTGAAAACACTACCATTGTATCGATATGTGTGTGTATTACATTTTGCAGCTATGAAGGAGTAGTTACTTCCATACCGGCACTGAGAAATTGTGTTTCACAAAATGTCGCTGCAGATAATGTATCAGTAATAGGAGTAAGTCTACACATTCATGTAAAAATCTGATGAGCAATTAACAAATGCTATTTTTAAGGAGGAAAACCTACTTCTGACATATAAAAAATGTCAGAAAAGGCTTTTTGACAAAATGGCACAGACTCACTAATGCAAAAGCTGACATTTTTGAGATTATGGTGACAGCAGACTGCAGTAAAAATGCACAAACGATGTGTTTCATGTATGTTAAGTCATGGGCTCTTACGGTTTTCTGGACGTGCCTCATTGTGGTAAATCTATTAAATTTTACCTAACTTTGTGGTGTGGAGCTCAAAAGTATACGGTCCTTACTATATATAGTTGTAATATCAAAATTCAGGGATACTTACTCGAAATGTGAAATTTTGTTTATAGAAAGCAATATTAATTAGACATAAATGTTCATAACAGTTTCCTTTATGCTCTATAGAAGAGAGAGAAACAGAAATTATATCACATAATTGATTATGTATGTAAGTATGTCTGGATAATTTAAATGCGATTTAATTCCTTGCAATTTATGATTACTAACTTTCAGTCACCGTTAGATAGATTGTTCCGTAAGAGTACGCCAGAGAGCACGATTACTCTGGTGAAAATTAGTTTGGACGTAGCGCCCGCCAGGTAACGCCACACTTATAGATCTGTAGAGTTCTGTCAGAACTAGTTTTTGGTCGGAAAACCCATGAACATGAAAATACAAAATAATACCAATTACAACAGTGTTCTGTTTTATTTTTAGGACCCGCTTTTTTAAACAGGACGAGCGCAGTCATTCGGCCTCAATTTTGTCAACTTTCTGAAACGAACATCACGTTATATCCACGTCACATAGTCAGTGTCCACCAAAGTGGACCTCGTGCTAGGCGTCAAGTTGGCGAAACTGTTACGCTGATAACCCACGTACTCAATTAGTAGTAACAGCCTCTAATGTAGATCGTGACGTGTGACGTTTGCCGTTCGAGAGACTTAAATGACCTTCGTGATTGACGCGATCGGTGTTTTCAGATCCACGTCACGCAGTTTGCAGTTACACTTCGAGAATCTGCAACCTGCAGGCTACGTTATACGCCCTCGTAGTTTGTACCTCTCTCTGTCTCTCGCTGTCTCTCTCTCTCTCTCTCTCTCTCTCTCTCTCTCTCTCTCTCTCTGCCTCTCTCGCTCTCTCTCTCTCTCTCCCTTTCTCTCTCTCTCTCTCTCTCTCTCTCACCCCCCCCCCCCCAAATCCACACATACTCTCAGACACATCTCTCGAACCTATAGCGTTTTTCTAATTATCATGTGGTATTCATTTTGGTAGATATCCATGTCAACAAACAAAACATGATGATCATTGATAATGTATTCTTTTCCTCCAATTTCAGTTCAAAAGACACTGATGAGCCCAATCACACCACCACCTGTTTAACAGCCAGTTGGACCACTTCTGGAACGCAATACGCGTATAGCAGCGATTCTGCGTGACATGGTTTCGGCAAGTGCTTTGTAGCTTTCCGGTAACAGATGTCGATGTGCAGATTGCACAGTTCCCATAAATTACGGGACGGTGGTAAGTCAGCGTGTAAATGTCGGCCGATAGCATCTCAGATGTCGTAAATCGGATTCATATTATGCAAAATTTGGTGGCCAGAACATGGACGTCAGTTCACTATGATATTACTCATTTACTCTAGCACAAATCTGGCTTTGTGAGAATCATTATTATACCACTGCCATCAGGGAAGACGTAAAGCAGGAGAGGTGAATGTACCCCATTGCGTAATATTGCCTCCACTGTCCTGCGTTCGAGGTGCGTTAAGTTTTTCGAGCGGCCGTTCACCTCATAGATGGAGTATCTTAACACGAGCATCGTCTTGACGTAATAAGAAATGTGATTCAGCTAACCAGGCGACAAATTTCGACTTATCCACGGTGCAATCACGATGATCCCGTGCCTATTGTAACCTGGATGGATCAGCATGGGAAGACATAGGGTTCGTCTGCTTGGGTGTCCCATGTTCAAGAATGTGCGATGAATGGAATGCTCTGCAACATTTCTGGATGTACAAGCACTGTACTCTGTCGCCAGACTGCCACAAAGTGCCGCCTATCCTGCTCTAAAGAGCTGGAAAGCTCCGACATCCATGTTCCATGATGAACCATGGAAATTCAACACTTTATGGCCTATCTGTAGTTTTAACATCATTCAACCGCTTTCCAGAGATGCTCAGGACAGTTGCACACAAACGGACGTCGAGCTTCGCTGTTTCCGAGATACTTGCTGCCTGGCGCCGTGCCACAACAATTTGCCGTTTTTCGCCGTTCACTTTGTTCTAAAGCCTCGCCCCACGCGTGGAGTGCTGCCGGGGGTTGCTGCGGCTCACCTAGTGGCTCTGGTTTGTCCTGACTTGCTGGTAAGGCTTCTGCTACTCACCTAGACGATATGTTGCTTTTGGTCCCACGTCTTACTTTCGTTCTTTGCTTACATGCAGGTCCTTGTTACGCAGCATAGGGTGTTTTCCATCACCTAACTTTTTATTCACAGACTATCCACCGTATGGACATTGTGGTTTTAACTATGAAGGTTGGGCCTTCTATATTCTCCGCTATGTTGTTTACCATGATTTACTGTTTGTCAGAACATCGTTTTTTTATCTATTCTCATAATGTAGTACCGCGGCGACGGATTCACCAACTGAAGAGTCGTTCGTGATATACTCCATGCTCGCCTAAACAACTGCATTTACATGACTCAAAGAAACGAATGTGCGAGTATCGTTCCTGGGCTTCAGAAAGGCCTTGTTTATCGTCAAGGGATGGAGAGTAAGAACTTCAAGTAATTCAGAAAATAATTGATTCCGCTACTCCCAGAGAAACCTTACTCTAGCGCTGACGCTACATTGCAGCTGTCTCAATCTCATTGTTTTGGCTGCCGTCTTCAAACGTGAAGTCGTCTTATACGTAGGTTAAGTCGTTGCTGGTTTGTATATCGTGGATTCGTAGTATGAAGAAACCTATCTTTTAAATCTTTTGGTCAGTTCTGCTTTTAAATCTGTTGGCCAGTTCTGTTGTACATTCCCTCTCCGCAGTTGATATTTGATGGAGAATCTCATTAAACATATAGGATTTTATTAATTGCTGCCAATCAGCATCTGTGAAGCACGTTTTAAGAAAAGAAATAGTCCGTCGTGAACTGCACAAATTTTTATTAAATTAACTTCTTTACCATTTTCACAAATTAATTGGCAATCTTCAGAACATCATACAATTAAGCTTGTATTACAAAACAATAGTCAAGCAAACTCTGGACGATAGAGTCCTTCGTTAGAATGATCTTCTGAAGACGGCAAATTAATTTGCCGAAACTAGTCAAGAAGTTAATTTAATAAAAATTTGTGTAGCTGACGACATATAATTTTGAAAATTGGAAAGCCACTACCTCACTTTAACTAATCTGTCACTCAGATTAATATTCATATTTTAAGTCATGATCTCCGTGTTCCCCAATACCACATTTGGTATGTGTGGCTTATGACTTTTTTCCATGACAAAATTGAGAGCGGGAATGTTCTTATAATTGCATGTGTAGCCTGTAGAGAACTTGTACCCGAGCGGCCGTAGAGGAGGCGCTGGAGAACAGGGAGAACGATAGATTGTGGGCCATAAATGTTGTGTCCAGCGACCTGGCTGAGCAAGTCATTCAGTGAAGCACCGCTCTGTGAATTGTACCTCAGGCCGTGGCACTACACTCTTCCCACTTATGGTCGGAGCAGAAGGGTGCCGGCTCACAGAACATTTTACCTGGGCTAGGAAAGAATCTGTCGCGAAGGCAGCCGAATGGCGGAGAGGAGGAAGCCATTTATGAAAGACTACTGTAATCTGTGCTTTTGTGCAAATGGCAGGATGGGCATATAACTATAAGCATTCTCATATTAGAAACTGGGACGATACGATCAGAGCGGCTAGTGCACGTGTTTAATGGAGGCAGTACTGTAACTCCTCTGACGAGAGGAAGTCGCCAGGTTTTTTAGCAAGTGAAAGTAAACATATTTCATAGACACGACTGTCTGGGAAGCTTAACAGCCTTCTTCCAGAAATTGGAAATAGTCAGCCTGGAAAAATCAGATCTCTTCACACGTAAGGGACTTTGGGCCCGTCTAGGTAGACGTTTTTTGCCGAAACATGGCCATGCTAACCGTGAGAACGATGCCTCCCTAGTCTAAATTTTCTTTTTAAGCAAAGAGAGATTTTGAGCCGCAGATTGGCTTCCCTCGGGGTATGCAGAACAGAAGCCTGCTCTCCCAGCATGGGAATCCTGGTGCTGTGTCTGGATTGGCTACCGGGCCAGCAGAAAATTCAAGAGGGTAGATTCAATGAGTGGAGGATAGTTCGAGGCGGGTTTTTCTGCTAATTCGACTCTTGTACGAGGCTTGGAGGAAAGTGATTGTGATTATTTGCCTGCTTCGTCTTCTGGTCTTCCGCTGGTGGAGAACAGGACTTTCCCTAGCGGGTTAGACATGTGATATGCAACTTCTAGTGCACAAAGAGCCAGTGGCAGTTTCCAACTGTACCAACAGTGGAAACGCATATCAACTCGGACACATCGTATGTCGCAAGGGTTCTTCGTCATGAGTCGGCCGTCAGATGTTTGAATTCCAGCATGAACCATTGTGCCTGTAAGTCAAATTGGTTGACCAGGGCAGTGAGCGGGTGCACCTCACACTGAAATCTGCCGGGATTTCAGGGCCCTGATAGGTAAGTTTTCCGCGTTCTAATAATCAGAACGCCGTCCGCGTAGTTTGGAAGTTTTTGTGGAGGCGTTAGGACATTACAGCTGCCGCCGCGCTGCGCCCCTCGTCCAGTTTCTGTTGCCGCCTCAGTCGAGGTGAAAGGCTAAAGTATTGCTGAACCGACGTAGGGTTGTTAAATGATATTCACAGCTCCCTGTTCTCCGTGAGTCATAGTTTGTGGTGTACCTGGTCATAGCTGATTCCATTTGAACAGAATTTGGTCTCACGGAGGATTCGTGTAAATAAAGTCTGATTGCGTTGTAAAAGGGATTAATTCAGGGAGGAATTTGTATAATCTCAATGAATGCTTTGCCAATCAAGCACCATTTCTTTCCTGATTTCTTTCTTTCATTGTTTTTGTAAGATTTTACAGCTCGGTTGTAGTTATAATAAGATGAATAAAACTTGTCAGTATTTGTCTAAACTTAAATACGCCGCTGTTCTCATTCGTACTCCCCCAGCCATTCACTGTTTTTATTTGTTTGTGGTGATACATGGATAAACCAGCAATTCAGAATGCAGTCGTACTAAAATAGTTTATTTGATGATTAATTTGAGTTCTGAGAGTGACCACAGACAAAGGTAACAAAAGTGCCATGGTTAAATTCACTAATTTGATATATAAAAATTAATGGCGTAGTTCATGATTTGAGCTAAGACGATAATACTTTTCCATATGTATAGACCAGAATATTTAGCATCGCTTGAACATATATTTATGATAAAAGCAAGTGACCACTTGCGATTTCTATTTTTGAGTATCTACAATTTTGTGATGGAATTATTTATATTCTGAAACCATCTGTTTTATCTGTTGGTAAACACAGTCTACATTTCATGCTACTCTAATTCTCAGGGCACTATTTTACTTCGAAGAACACACTTATCATCGTACGGTATGTGGTGGAGGGTACATTGTAGGTCACTGCCACCTGCACAGTGTTTGCAGGGGAAGAACCGCCCAAAATATCCCTTTATAATTTAGAAATTCTGTACCTACAGGAGATGTGTATGCCAGGAAGTAATATGTTACAGGAAAATCCTTTGAAAGTATGCTGTTAGAAAGGCAGCAGTGATTGTTTCTGTGATGGACAACACCTTTCCTGTATGTCAGCAACTGGAACCGGACGGAAACCTGAGCGATGATGCTACCATGACTAAACAAAGCCACGACTAAACTCACAGGTTTTCTTTGAGTATTGTCAATCTCTTCTATTAATACTTACTGATAAGTGTGGCCGAGTGAAAAAAATTGCTTAAGAAATGGTCGAACGAGTATGTTGTAAATGTGGTGTCACCGCCAGACACCACACTTGCTAGGTGGTAGCTTTAAATCGGCCGCGGTCCATTAGTACATGTCGGACCCGCGTGTCGCCACTTTCAGTGATAGCAGACCGAGCGCCACCACACGGCAGATCTAGAGAGACGTAATAGCACTCGCCCCAGTTGTACGGACGACGTAGCTAGCGATGCACACTGACGAAGCCTCGCTCATTTGCAGAGCAGATAGTTAGAATAGCCTTCAGCTAAGTCAATGGCTACGACCTAGCAAGGCGCCATTAGCAGTATATTGTCTGAAACTATAGAGTCTCACTTGTATCGTCAATAGCGATGTACCAAGGATGGATTAAAGTTAAGTATTTCTGAAGCTACGTACTTTTCTTTATAGCATTCATTACGTATCCTGTTTCAGGCCTCACGCCATCCTGCGTGAGCTTATAGCGTGTATTTCGGTCACTTCAAACCACACTGTGTCGGCACTTCTGTCGACACATCAGTAAACTATCTCCTTAGTCAACGAAACACATTCATTCTAAGAGGGACAATGAGTGTTCGCCTTCTTGACATTCCAAAAGTCACACGTGACCTCTGGATGGTGCTGAAGAACAGTCAACTCAAGATAAATATCTAAAGCCAAGAAGCAGAGGCAGCAAGATAATCTCAAAGATCTCTTGGCTAAAATTAATTTCCCACAAGACATGGACTCAAACGGTTCTTCTCAGAACCCTCCAACTATAAACTTTGTACCTGTTATCAAGATTTGTCAGATCATTATTGAAGGCATAAGTAAATCAAAATTTCAAATGTTACAGAAGATTTTATCAAAATATAACGTTGAGGTTGTTGCTGGTCAGAAAGCACGCACCGGAAATGAAGAGTAAAAGTGAGGAAAAATTCCTGGCATTGACTTACTAGTAGCAACGTACCATCGTACATGTGGAGTGGCAACAAACGTAAAATTGTCAGTTAAGAATGCATATCTGTGCTCTACATATATTCCTGTTTGGAATCGAACTAATGAGAAACAACAATATGATGTATCACTAAAATCTGGGATCCGGAAATAGCGGATAACCTACTTCGGAACCTCGATGTAGACGTATGTACTAGGTGGGTAGAGATTTTTTAGTCACTCAGTTTTAAAAGATCGACTAGAGAAGCGTGGTCATTACTAAGGAAGTCAGACGGAAATAAAATCAAAGTGAGGGACAGCACTTGTACATCAGATGACAAGGTTGCGTCACATTTACTGTCCTCATCAGGAGTAGCAAGGGGTAAAACTCACACGAGATACATCAGACGCAAAATTTCATTGCTGAAAAATGACGCTAATGAACAATTTGATTTCTCAAGAACTTCCTCTGTATCTAAAATTTCTACTGTTCTTAAAACTCCAAAATCTGGAAAGGCACCGGGAAATGGAATTTATCCAGGATTTCTTCTGTATAGTCGGAACTATGCAAAAAGATGGCTGGCGGATTTCTTCTCTGACATTATGTTATCTGATTCAGTCCAACAAGAAATGAAGCAATCAAAAATTATAACAATACTTAAGTCCGCCAAGGTATCAGAACAGCTTAATAACTATCATCAGATCCCCCTATTGAGCGCTATTTGCAAGTTCCTTGGAAGACTTCTATATAATCGGATTAGTCCAGTGATCTTGGATAACTTTCTTACTGAGCAAACTTGATTCCGATCAGAGCGGAGCTGTGCTGATGAAATCTTATCTTTAAAAACATTTACTGAAGCAGAAAACATGTGAATTTCGTTGATGTAAGAGCAGAAAATGACACAGTTTGGGCCCTTGACTGCTTTATAAATTATTACAATCTATCCCAAGCAGACTGACAACAAAACTAATTGACAACATATTAGCTGGAAGAACAATTATAGTAACTACAGGAACAGACACTAGCTGTCCAAAAGTACTGAATAATAGCTTACTACAGGTAAACGTCCTTGTTCCTCTTTTGTTTAATCTATGTACATCTGATATTCCTCCAAACCAGTCCAGAAAGTGTGGCTATGCGGACGACGGGACAATAGCTACCCAACCCAAAACCTTTGAAACCACTGGAGAAATCCTAACTTCTGATATAGTCATCTGAAGCCAATATTTCCGTAAATGGTGGTTAGAACCAAACTTAAACAGAACAGGAGCTTAGTGTTTTCGTTTGTCCAACAGATTTACGCACAGAGCCCTGGATGTCTATCTTGAGGAAGACAAACTTTATCATCTCATGCATCCGAAATACCTTGGGATCACTTTATATAGGACACTTTCTTTTAAGGAGCACTTGATACGAACATCTGCTACGCTCAGAGCCAGAAACAATACTCTCCATGAACTCTGCGGCATTATTCGGGTATCTGCACTCGGATTTTTCCACTCAGCAGCAGAGTACTGTGCGCCTGTCTGGTTTGATAGCCCACACGTAAATAGATAGACGTACAACTTAACGAGGACATGAACATTGTTAGTGGGTCAATACAATCAACTCCCACATACTGATTACCTATCTTGAGCCACATACCACCACCTGATATCAGACGGAATAGCCAGCTACAGCGTGAATACCAGAAGATCGCTGATGACACCGATCTTGCAGTAGTGAACGACGTATTGCCTGCGGAGCGAAAAAGACTAATATCAAGCCGTCCCACAGTCGTAACAGTCAGGTCTCTCAAAGAAACCACCATCGATGAGTGGAAACTCTGCTGGCAACAAAACAGTTCTCCACAATAACTGAAATTGTCTTGCAGCCAGAGGAAACCCCCGAGATCCGAACAGCTTCCAGTAATTTAGAGCAGCCTAAATCACTTACGAACAGGCTATGGAAGATTGCAGGTACACTATAAAAGTGGGGAAAACCTTCATCACCACCGTGTGACTGTGGTGCTGAGCAACAGATACATGCTCATGCTGTACCAACGTGTTCCGCTCGTGCCTACAAGAGTCCTTTACAAGATTTCCTGGCAGCGACGAATGATGTGATAAAATACAGAAAGATCTTTATGTCCGTATGAAGTCGTTGTCATTTGTGTTATTTTAAAAGTTGTCATGTTATAGTTGTGTAATCTTAGTATATGCATTGCCATACGACAAATAAATAAATAAAAATCCATTGCAGTTCTTCCACCAAATCCAATTCAGTGACCTGGCTGTTTAATGTGATGTTCCTCGCTGTAAAGCTTTGAACTCACCGCATATCCTCAAACATTTCACATTTTCAGTGATTCGTCACCCATAACGTAATTTGGTAGTAGTGGATGTTCAGGTTTATTTGCGTGCACTATGTCACATTTGTTGGTCGGATTTTCGGCAGCAGTCCCTGCACCAAACGTCGATCCTTCACAAGTGTTCCTTCGCAAGTATTTCTGCCAACACAGCTTCTGTATGTAAAACAGCATCATCTGCGAATGGATTGTTGCAGCTTTCGACGTTACATTCCAGGTCGTATTGTAAACGGCAAGTCCAAACACATACATCCAGCTTCAGAAAGTTATATGAATTGATTATAATGAAAGTTCCAGTTTCAAAACGCTGTAAAAAAGACTACTGCTCATAACGAAGTTAAATTTGAACGGAATATTTTCGAAGAAGGGGATATGCCTTGTTACAGCAATCGAGTGTTCAAGAAAAGGCACAATGAGTGGAAGAAGAAATCTTTTGTTGTTTCGAAGGGAGATGCTGCTCAGAATGCTTCAGCGACTACTCCAAATGAATGTAATAGAACTTTTACCAGCAAGAAACTTTGTGACAGAAAAGAAAAATTTGAAGACTATGAAAGTTACAGTAATGATTTGAATGAAATGATTAAAATTTCCTTGCTCTCTAATATTTTGAAACATAAAGTATTATGCCAAGTCTGCAAAGAAAGAGGGCTGGAATTGAAAATAACTTCACACATTGGTTTGGCATGTAAAATGTTATTGAAGTGTAACAAATGTGCTGCAGAAGTTTCGTTTTCTAACAGTATTCCCCGTAGTGGTAATAGTGGAAAGAAGGTGTGTGGTATAAATGTTAGGCTAGTGTATGACTTACGTAGCATTGGTAAGGGCAGTGCTGCAGGGACAATGTTAAGTGGAATTATGAACTTGCCAAAACCACCAACCGAGATTGGATTTAATAATGAATTGGTGGGATCTTCTGCTGAAGATACTGCTCAACCAACAATGAAGAAAGCAGTTGAAGAAGCTGTGACAGATAATGGGAATTGTAGAGATTTAACTGATGGTTTAGATGGATCATGGCGATGTAGAGGTCGTAAATCTCCAAATGGAGTTGTGACAGCTACCAGTGGAGACAGTTGCAAAGTAATTGATATTGCTATTCTCTCAAAACACTGTAGATGTAAAGGCCATACCAAGGTTGAACATAGTGAAAGTTGTGAAGCAAATTTTCATGGCACTTGTGGAGCGATGGAAGTTGAGGGAGTGATAGCAATTTTTTCCAGATCACAGGAGTGGTGTAATGTACGATACACTAACTATCTAGGAGATGGTGATTCTAAGGGATATAAAGCTGTCGAGGAACTCAAACTTTATGGCAATGAAATTCACATTAAAAAAACAGGAGTGCATTGGACATGTGCAGAAGCACATGGGGGCTCGCTTGCGCAAACTAAAGCGGACATCAGGATCCCAGAAGCTTAATGATAGTAAGACCCTTCGAGGAAGAGGAAGATCGACAGATGAAGCAATTGATAGATTGCAGAGGTATTATGCGTGCGCAGTTTGGCAAAATACAAGAAGAATTGAGCATATGAGGAGAGCAGTATGGGCATAATTTTTTTATACTGCAACAACAAATGAGCACCCACAAAATGCAATGTGCCCCACAGGTGATGACTCATGGTGTAAGTACCAATTAGGAAAGGAATATGCCTATAAAACAGTTTGATATATGCTGCAGTTGATGTAATTAAGCCCATATTCAGAGATTTATCACAGTCAAGTTTATAGGAAAAGTGTTTACTTGGGAAAACACAAAATACAAATGAAAGGGTAAATAATTTAATCTGGATTAGGACACCCCAAAGAGTGTTTGTACAGATAAAAACATTGCATTTTTGAGTGTATGATGCAGTGGCAACATACAGTGAAGGAAACATTATCAAATGTGATGTGCTGAAACGTTTAGCTTTCCAACCAGGACACAACACCATTTCTACAATGCGCCTAATTGATGAAGAAAGACTAAGAGGTGCAGGAAGAAGAGACAAAAGCCTACAACATGCAGCAGAAGGGAAGAAAAGACCAGTGAAAAGGAAACTAACAGTGGAAAAAGAAGAGGATGCTGATAATCCATCATATGGGACAGGAATGTATTAAAAAGCTTTGGAAGCCATTTCCCGTAACTTTAAAATTGTCATATTTGAGGAACATTTGCTCAAAAACTGCTAACATTATATCAATGAAATTTATACACAATATTGTTTACTTCTTTTCCTTCAGTTTTATATCGAATTGTAAAAAAATATTGTATAATTCAAGAGTTATAGAAGAAAAACTGCTAAATTTTACAGAAAAAATAAACATCTGTTTAAAAAATTGTAAAACAAAAACCAATAAATATTTCTTAACATGGCATTATTTCTTTGTAGAGAAATATTCACTTCACATGTAGTCAAAATTTCAGAGCAATATGTTTAATGGTTTTAGGAAAAAATTTTCCTTTTATTTGCTAAAATTAACATGGAGGAGATGGATCGTTCCGGCTTCCTTTAAGACATCACGGAGTAGCTTTACTGGTACTAGAGGGAGTCGTAGAGATAAAAACTGTAGAGGAAGACAGAGATTGGAACGTATCGAGCAAATAATTGTAAGAGCCGAAAGTGCCGACGCTTACAGCGCTATTTTTTGTTTCCGTAACGTTTCCATACTCTTCGATAATATTCCTCTCAAATACGACGTCAATCTGAGCAGAGGTTCTTTTTTTTTTACAGCGTTTTGAAACCGTAACTTCCATTGTAATCACCCTGTACACGAAGGTAAAAATTTGCGCTCAGTTTTAACTCATGAATCGGATTACAATGTTTTTATTTAAAGTAGAAAAAAAAAGAAACATCCAGTTTTAAAAATCTATGACTTTTGCTTTCACACATATAGAACCCTGAAGTACTTTTTGCAGTTACGTTTTAGGATCAAAGTCTTCATTTAATTTGTATAATAGTTCGATTTTTCTTCCCCCGGGTACATGAAAAATATCAAGATGACTGTCAGACCCATTTCCCATCTTTTCACCGAGCATGTCTGAAGCTACCGCATTCACTGCTGTCACAAGTCTCCAAATATAAGTAGGAAGAGACGGAGTTTTGCAGAAACTTCCACGATTAGACAACCAAATCACGTGAGATCAGACAACAGTGGAGACCAGTTTTGGATTGTGAGATCCGTACACTACGCTCCTTACGGCCATTGAATCGTTGAGGTCATAGTCTCGTCGAAAATCATGTCGCACTGTTGTGACAAAATTGCACCTCCCAAATCGAATAACGCAAAACACTTTGTTTGTTGATTTTTCACCATTTGGGTCTGCGCACATTGGGCGTAGACAGAGATTTGCGTCCACACAGCAAAGTGAGTGAGCGGCAGCCGTTCCCTATCACTCGCTATCCTCGTGGTTCAGTAGTCTCTCTTTCAACGCGCGCGTAGCCCCTTCCACGCGACTAAGGAAATATAGTGGGCGACTACGTCAAATGCAGCGTGAGACTTACGGGAAGAACATGGAGCTAATACAAAAGACGAAATAGCGATTGAGATAAAAGAAAAGCAACTAAAGTGGCTTATCAGTAGAAAGGAATCAAGACCATATGAAATACCTAAAAGATTCTGCAAAGACTATGCGAAAGAACTTGCTCCCCTTCAAGTAGTATTTTATCATAGATCGCTTGAGCAACGAAGGGTCCCTAGAGACTGTAAAAAAGCGCAGGTTATTCCTGTTTGCCTCGCGGAATGGCCGCGCGGTCTTGGGCGCCATGTCACGGACTGCACGGCCCCTCCCGCCGTAGGTTCGAGTCCTTCCTCGGGCAAGGGCCTGTGTATTGTTCTTAGCATAAGTTCGTTTAAGTAGTGTGTAAGTCTAGGGACCGATGACCTCAGCAGATTGGTCCCTTAAGAATTCACATACATTAAAAACAAAAAAAAAACCATTGCTGTTTCAAACAGGGCCGCGGGACAGACGCACACGATTATAGACCTATACCGTTGAGGCCATTCTGTAGTAGAATTATGGAACATGTTTAATGGTAAAGAATTATCACGTTCTTTGAGGGTGATAACTTCTCTATAAAAATCAACATGGATTCCGCTAATAGCGATCCTTTGCAACTCAGCTCGCTCTGTTCCTCCATGAGATCTACAACTTTGTAGACAACGGCGCTCAGTTGGTGCAGCGTTCCTTGACTTAAGGAAGGCATTTAACACCGTTCCGCACTACCGTTTAGTGAAAAAAATAATCAACCCGTCGCCCTTAAAGCAACAAAATCGACAGGTGTAAAGCTAATTTCTGTAGTAACCCAAGGAATTGTGATAGGATCGTTATTGTTTCCAATATACAGGGTGCGTCAGAAAAATGTATACACACTTTGAACTGTCATAGACAATTTATTTCCCGTTCTACAAGGTTAAATATCTGTGAAAAAGTAATGTTATGTCCTTTCAACAGGTAGCAGCAGTGGCAAGGAAGTAACTGCAACATGGAGGACGTGCGTTTGAGCTTTGAATCGCGGAAGCAGATAATTAAGTGGTACTGGAAGTCTGAGAATGTAGCTGCGGTTCGAAGACAGTGGAGAAGTGAGTATGGTACAGAACCACATTCAAGGTTAACAATTACACGTCTACGAGACAAATTCGAAATTCATGGAACAGTGTGTGACGTGCATAAAGGTCGATCAGGGCGACCTCGTACAGCTACAAGTGATGATTCCACAACTGCGGTCTTGGAACTGTTTCAGCGTTCGCCTCAAAAATCTTCAAGGCAAGCGGCACGTGAGAGTAACGTAAGTGCTAGTAGTGTGCTATGCATTCTGAAGAAAGGCAAGTTTCGTGGGTACATTCCAAGGCTGGTGCAACAGCTAAGTGACGACGATCCAGATCGAAGGTTAGAATTTTGTGAATGGGTTCAGGAGATGGTGAGACGTGAACCAGGATTTATGGGTAGCACAATTTGGTCGGATGAAGCCCAATTCAAAGTCAATGAAACTGTCAATAGGTACAATTGTGTGTACTGGGCTGAAGGTAATCCTCACATTACAGTTGAAAAGGCTGTGAATTGGCCTGGTGTAAATGTGTAGTGTGGTTTGTCTGCAAGGGGACTCATTGGGCCTTTCCGCTTTGAAGGTACTGTTACTGGAGAAACGTACCTACCAATGCTTGCTGACTCCATATTCCCTGACATTCGTGCATTATACGGTAATGATGAGTTTTATTTCCAACAAGATGGCGCCCCGCCGCACTATCATAGGGACGTACGAGCATACCTTGATCACAATGTGCCAGGCCAGTGGATAGGACGCAGGGGACCAGTCGAGTTTCCTGCACGCTCTCCAGACCTCACGCTGCTGGATTTCTTCCTATGGGGCACAGTAAAAGATAAGGTGTACAAACGTAAACCACGCAAACTGGACACACTTTGGAATGAGATTCAGGCGGTGTGCTCAGAAATCTCATTGGACACTTTGGTACGATGTACGGAATAGTGGTGACTCGTACTCAGAAATGTATTGATGGTGAAGGCCACCAGTTTGAACATTAATCACATTTGCAAAGTACATTTATTTTTTCAATTGGACTTTAAGCTTTCCATTTCCAGAAAATTACATTGTAGAACGGGAAAATAAATTTTCTATGACGCTTCAAAGCGTGTATACATTTTTTGACGCACCCTGTATACAAATGGTCCATCAGAACGTGTCGCATGCTCTTTAAGACTGTTTGCAGATGAGGCGGTTGCCTGTAACAAAGTGGCAACGCCAGAAGACAACATCGATTTGCAGCATGGCATACAGTGGATTGGTGAATGGTGCGGGCTCTGGCAGTTGACCCTAAATGTGAATAGATGTAACATATTTTACATGAATATTGAGCATTGTTCATCAATATGGGATTCTTACTAGGTAGAACCGATAGAAGAGGTAGAGAAGATCCAACGGAGAGTGGCGCGTTTAGTAAGCGCGAAAACGTCCCCGACACTCTCAACAAATTCCCCTGGAACACGCTACAAGAGAGGTGTTGTGCATCACGGATAAATTAGAGAGATTTACCGCGGAAAGTCGGGCGACACATTACTTCTTGCCACACACATCTTGCGTAATGACCACGACGAGCAGTTTTGTGAAATCAGAGGCAACACAGAAGTTTACCGACAATCGTTCTTCCTCCCACAACCCACTCGCGAGTGGAACAGTATAGTGGGGATCAGTTAGCGTTACCCTCCGCCACGCAACATGAGGTGCCCTAGGAAGTATAAGGTAGATGTGAACTGCAACTTGGTGGCAAATGCGAATCCGTGTGAGTTATATGTAGCTACGCAAGTGGCGCAGGCGTTAGTGTCATTACACGAGGTAGTGTTGGTCATGTTCGACAATGTTTGTGAAGTCTGTTCACCCTCTTCGCGCTCATCATAGCTGAGTCAACAGAACGAGGATTGAGGACGCGCCTGCAGTGCTCTGGTGATGACCCAGCTGGTGGAAAAGACGGCGAGCGAGCAGCGATAGAGGGACACCTACCGGCAACATCTTGAATCCGTGACTTAACAGCTGGCGCCAAGGTAAACTTGTAGTTTCGATGCATTGCTTAAAATTTGCTTCAAGTCCCTATCATCATTCTTGTAGAAGATATAGTCTTGTAACATCGGATGAATATTTTTGAATCACGCCGTATCTCCTCGAGGTACATTCTAAGCGATTTCTCCATGTTGAGAACGAAGTACTTATTACAGTTTCCTGAGAACGTCTCGGAACGCCTCCAGGTTTATAAAACTTATTTTTCTTCTTCTTTCAGTAATTTTGAGCTCAGACTGGTATCAAATGGACGTCCTCCGTACCTGTCTGTCCTGAAGATCCCCCTCTATTTCCTTGAAACTTCTTCTACTCTTCACGTCTGCTAGAATTCCATTCCTTCTCTCTCCCTCTTTTCCTTCTACATTTCCCTCCGTGATTCTCTGTAGTAAACAATGCCCACGTAATGGTGACCCATTCAAGATAGTTTTCTCTTCTGTAACATCCTGAGAAGCTCCTCTTCTCACCTACCCTACTCGGTACCTCCTCATTCCTCATTCTGACGATCCATTTAATTTTCTCCATTCTTCTCCATAACCACATTGTAAAACTGTCTCAACGTTTTTCGTCTTTCTGAGTGACTGTTCGCGTTGAAGAACCTTAAGACACCACACAACACATTTGGCGAACCTCTTCATAAGCATGATGAGGATGCTTCTGGCCATCAGCAGACTTTCGCTCTCCCGAAAGCTCTCTTTTTCACGGAAGTTCTGCGTCTTACTTCCTCTGCACAAGATCTGCTGGAAGATATCAAGCTTCCCGAATACTTAAATGACCGAATTTGTTCTAATACCACTCCATCTAGTATACATTAATCGTGTCCTCTGCTTTACCGATTTTCATAACTTTGGTCTTGCCAGTGTTCAGTTTCATTCCTAACCCTTTAGCCACACTTCACTCTTAGAATTTTCTCCATCGTAACCTGCAGTTCCTCCATCGTTTCTGCTAGCAAAGTCATATCATCAGCGTACTTCATAGTTTTTATTCTTTCTCCAACCACTGTAAGTCCTTTTGATTTTTCTTAGCTCTTATTGATTACCTTTTCAAAATATAGAGGGTGATTTTTACTATCGTCTAAAAACCCCTGCAGCGATGTGGATGACGCCGAGACAAGTAATTTAATACCAGACACATGCGGCCGTAAATGTCGGAAAATACTTTAAAAGTGGAAATGTTGAACATCTGACATCATCAGATGAGGTACCTCGCCTCACGTGCAGAGTTTTGACTTGTCGATCCTGCCCTTACAGGTAGGGGGCAGTGCTGCACATGGCTCCGTTACGCTACCCTTATGTAAATGTGATCTGTTGTAAACGCGGTAGTTACAAAATTATTGGAACCAAGCAAAAGCATTTCTTATTTTGTTTCTCTCCTTGTATCCCTTCTTTTCTCGTTTACGGAGTTATTTAGTAATGAAAACGTAGGTCAGTTACTGGTAGCGAAGCAGTTTGAAAGTTTATACGCATTTACTGGTATTGCGCTGCGTTTGTGTTGTAGAGTACTTAGCAGTAAACCAGTGGAGACCGCGATACCAGTAAACAAAATAGTAAATCTTACCGCTATCTAAAACATAATTGTCCAGCGCAATAAAAAAAAACTGTTACTGCCTACCACACGCAAGACTCGAACTCTAGCCCCCTCACGCCCCTCGTGCACATAGGGCCTGAGCCACACCGACGTTAATGCTTGGGTCGGGATGATCATGAGCCACAGCCCGATAAGCCCCACGGTAGGCGCCACCACAGTTAAGTGCGACGAGGTACGTCATCCGGTGATGACACATGTGCAAGATTTGTCATCCACTTCTGGGGGTTTTTCCTGACATTTGCAACCCTATGAGTATTACATTATTTGTCTCAACGTCATCTACGTCACTTCGGAGTTTTTTAAACGTTGATGACGATCACCCTGTATACTGAAAAATGCTGGTGACGTACAACCAACCTGTCCCACACCTCTCCCAGTACCCACCTCCACAGTGTTATCGTCTTCTACTCGAACCATCACTTTGGGTCCATTGAAGGGTTGCCTTCTCAACCTTCTATCGTCCCAGTCTATACCAGTATTTTTCAGAATCTTCAACAGCAGAATGTTAAATACTGCTGTCACAACTGCCGTGCGGAGACGCTCCTCTGGGACGTGACGGGCGGAAGAACGGCTGAAGGTGGTCGCCGCTCAAGGTTCGGGCGACGGCGCTTGAAACGCCACCCGCGCGCCTCACAGCACAGCTTTTACTTCACCGTGTTACTCAAACAGCCGCGCCGCCGGGGCAATTAGCCGTGCGGCGGCGTGACGCACTGCTTAATAGGCCCACAAAAAAGCGTAGCGATTCTCCACGGGCCGGCCCTTATCCCGCGGGGCATCGCGGACCGGCCCTGTACGCCGGTTATCAGCGCTGGGGGCCGTTATCTGATGTATCCCGCAGACCGCCAGATCGCCGGAACGCCGAGACGCATGCGAAAGCCCGCCCGTGGGCGCCCTCGAAACACCGTGGCCCGGCGTGTGCCGCTTACCAGAGGGTTCGCTTGATAGGGTTGGGCGTGGCTCGGCCTGCAGCTTTTCCGGGTTTGAAAGACTGATACACATAACCTACTATCATCCCTTCCATAAGACGCCATTATGGGTTTACGACGTATCCAAAAACAAATCGATGATGTCATTCCTAAAACTCTTGCTACTAACACGAAGCAGCAACGTCCTCAGGATATATTACCCTCATGGGATACACGGAAATAGGAATTTAAAAGAGGAATTTGATAGAGCACTGAATGACCTAACTGGAAAAAAGTGGAAACATCCCCCCAGAATTTTTTGGCCCCTTGGGAGGACACATCACACATAACTACTCCACCCGTTGTACAAAATATGAGAGGCGAAATATCCGGGACGTCAAGAAGAATGTAATAATTAGAATATCATAGAAGGGAGCTGTTGACATATGTTAATATTACCAAAGTTATATGGTTGCGAAATACTGACACGTAAGGAAAGACTTGCTCTTGATGAAAATCAGTCTGGTACCGCTGAATTATAAGAACGTGCTAGTTAATACTGAAACTACAACGTAACCTAGTAAACTGGCTGAGGAAGTGGAATCTACGAGGAGTGTTTTTTTAAGTAAGTACCGTTTTAAAATTAAAAAAAAGACTTGCTAAGATATCTCAATACTTTTATTTTTACATGAAAGCCTATGCCTTAATCTACGCACTGACGCCATTACAGTCTGATTTTTCCTTGTTTACGTTGTGTACTGAGTGTTTAAGATGCCTCCGATAATCTTGAGTCCCGCCGACTGTGAAGTGCGGGCTGTTATAAGATAGTGCTAAAGGCCTAAAAGCGATCGATATTCATCGTGAGATCTGTGCAGTTTACGGAGAAAACATTATGAGTAATGGAATGGTAAGAAAGTGGGTGAGAGCATTTAAAGATGGCCGCACAAATGTGCATGATGAACAGCGGAGTGGACGTCCTTCGGCCGTTAATGAAAGTTTGGTGCAGGAAGTTGACAATAAGGTGAGAGAAAACAGAGGCTTTACGATTTCTTCCTTGTGGGATGACTTTCGTAATGTTTCTCGTAGTGTTTTGTATGGCATTGTGACCGAGCACTTGAATTACCGAAAATTGGGCGCACATTGGGTACCGAAAATGTTGACGGATGTGCATAGAACCAAACGTTTAGACAGTGCATTGACTTCCCCTGAGCTGTACCATGTGATGATTTCTTAAGCCAAATTGTTACGGGCGATGAAACACGGGTGGCCTAAGTCACACCAGAATCAAAGGAACAGTCCATGGAAGTTGAGCAAGGGCATCGTTTTACTGCAAGACAATGCCCGTCCGCGTGTGGCGAATCAGATCTCATCACATCTTTTCGATGGGAAACTCTACATCATCCTCCGCACAGCCCCGATCTTGCGCCCAGTGACTACCATCTGTTCCTGCGCTTGAAGAAACACCTGGGTGGTCAGCGTCTTCAAGACGATGACGAAGTCAAAACAGTGATGCAGTGGTTAACAAGTCAGGCGGCAGACTTCTATCAGGAGGGTATTCAAAAACTGGTACAACGTTAAGACAAGTGCCTCAATATTGACGGAAATTATGTAGGAAAGTAGATTGAGGTACAGGCTTTCATGTAAATTTCAAAACGGTACTTACTTAAAAAACACGCCTCGTATGTTCACAGCATCTTTAAATTTAGAGAAAACTTTTTACTATATTGACCAGAGTACACTCACCTAGCGAGGTGGTGCAATGGTTGGCACATTGGACTCGCATTCGAGAGGACGACGGTTCAAACCCGCGTCCAACCATCCCGATTTAGGTTTTCCGTTATACCCCTAAATCTCTTCAGAGAAATAACGGGACGGTTTCTTTGAAAGGGCACTGCCGACGTCCTTCCCCATCCTTCCCTAATCCGATGTGGCCGATGACCTCGGTGTTTGGTCCCCTCCCCTGACTCAACCAACCAACCAGAGTACACTCAGATATTCCGAAGATAGTAGGAACAAAATACGGGGAACGAATTGTTATCTAGAATATGTACAGGAACAAACAGCAAACAAATGAGTCGACGGACGTGAAAGTGAAACGTTAGTTGAGAAGGGAGTGAGACAGGCTTGTAATATATCCTCGATCTTACTGTATTCAATATTTACATTGAAATGAAGGAATCGTAGAAGATGTTTTAGAAAACGAATTAAAGTTCGTCTCTCTCTCTCTCTCTCTCTCTCTCTCTCTCACTCTCTCTCTCACACACACACACACACACACACACACACACACAAATAAACAATAAACATCAGATGGCACGTATTGTTTACCAGCACACAGAGAGTAAATTGACCTGGTGTTGTAACACAGTAATGTTTTGTTATTAGCATCTTCCGCTTTCTGTCTTCAGTGCAGAAAGTACAGCGAACTCGCAAGTCCCGTTCATTAGGTTTTCTTCACTTCTTATGCCACAGGTTTTGGGACTGAAATGTTCGTGGTGCCAATGAATCGTTGCTTAGGAACATTTCTTGAGAATGTAATAGCGCCTTCGCAGCCCCGTGTTTTTCGTATGACATTTTGCTCTGCTATTTTATTAAATTAACTAGTTTCAAGTTCTGTTCAGAACATTAGAAAAACTATAGTAGCGTACTTCTTCGAGAGGAAAGGTGCAGTAGAACGCTTAATAACCACACCAGACAGAAAAAGAGAATTTCATTTCTGACTGACTTCTAGTTTCACCTCCTACATAAGTCAAATAGGTACCTACTGCAATGCAGAATGTAATGGTACGATCCTTGATGTCAAACGGGAACAGACGTTAAAAAATTCAAAAAAGCCAACGATAAAGAAGGTTACGCCTTTCAGTTAGAAGCAAGTGATGGTGTTTCAAAGAAACACCCTGACATCTATAAAACATACGCTAATCGATTGTTTTAGTTTTCATTCCACGTAGATCGATGTAAAGATAAAGAAATTCGTCAGATTGAGACATTTCTATGGAACCATACAACGTACATTTAAATGTAACGTGCGGGAAGAAACTTTATTTAAAATTTCAGCATTGCATCTCGTGCTGCGTGGTCGCGAATGCTGGACACTAAAATGTGATCAATTACGACGAACAGAATCGTCAGAGACAAAGTTCCTGAACTTTGCAGTGGGGTATTCATAAAATAAACATCAATGTTATACAAGAAGTAAATGTTCAAACTATTAGAGATATAAATGAAGGATATCGACTGAACTGGAAAGATTGTGTCCAACTTACGTCTGATGCAGAGACTAGAGAGCATAACTGAGTTATCAACTACTGTTATTAGGAGTCAACGCTGCATATCTTCTGTATAAATTTGATATATACTCTGTATTACAAGTATGTGCAATAATGTACGGATATTCTCAGTTCAGAACGTTCACGAAGATAACAGTGATAACAAACTGAACGAATTACTCTGTACCGAAAGCATGATTTCATAGTTTGGACTCATCCTGCATCACACCAGCAAACAGCGCGTTGCTTCTGATACCTGAAATACTCGAAAAGTGTTTATTCTAGTACTCGTTCTCTGCTTTGGTTGGAAGTTGGATGTCCTCACAGATCTGTCATGACACCATGGTCATTACTTTGTTTCCGTGCTATTATACGTGAAGTCAAAATAGAAGCTTCTCAATTAGATGTTATAAAAACTATGTCCGAGCAAACAGCAAACTATCGCAATGTTTATGACTGTGGTCTTGCGTTATCTAAATCACTGCCGAGTTCAGAAAATGAGGAAGCGTAAGCTGATCACTTAACTGAATGATTATTTCCTTCAAGAGACATTGTTGTTCTTAGCTCGCAGATAACAAGATGCGGGCGCTATCAAAACATTCCACTGGTTGAAGTAAGTAAAGATAGGCCAAGTGTAGCAGCTCCATGGAAGTAAAAAGAAAAAGGAGGGAGTTATCATTACATCACAAACACGGAGCCGACGTCCGCCAACTTACATAGCCCAAAACATTAGGTTCACCGCATTTATTCCTCCATGGTTCACTGCAGTGACAGTTCCCCATGACGTCACTCAGACGTGCCCATTCCCAGTTTCGACCGTTGGGAATATCTGTCAATTTTCGTGCTCGTATCTCAAATAGTATCTGGTGCTTTGATTGTGTGGAGACATGGTTGTTTCATCAAAAATGACAGCTTGCATCGTTTACGGGTGTACTGATCGATGACTCATTCCGCATCATTGCGATTTAGGTGCAAATGATACAAGGGATATAAAACTAACTAGTTAACTAACTAACTATCTATTGATGTATCACAAAGCATGGTAGATGCTTGTATACTTTGAAAACCTTAAAACGAAATTCAAAAGTAAAATCAAGCATATGATCAAAGTAGAGGTACATTCAAATTATGATGTGTTTGGTTATTCCTGAACAGCTGATAGTTACTGGCGAGAAATATTCCTGGAAACTAAACAAGCATGCTACTGTTGGAAAAGTAGGACTGCATTTTACGCAGGTTCGGGTATCATTACTAAATATATGACTTGCTTCTATGTTAAAGCAAAATATCGACTTTGCCCCGTGTAAGCTTTTGAGACCATTCCTTTAATCACATTTATAGCATTGCACAATGCTGCAACATGTTTTAAAAATTGTATGGTTGTCTAACCTGTAAACTGCTATTATTGGCCACACACTGAATGTCTCATCATAGGTAAGATATGTAAACTACAGTGAGACTAATGCACCGACAGTTTAATAAAACAAGAATTCTGTATTCCGCATGGAGGAATATCTCTATGCCATTCTTTTTCTTTGACATTTCAATAATCGTTCACTTTGTTGACATGCACGAGATACGATATTATGTCTTATTTCTTTCATCATTGGACACGTTCATGGGCTAACAAAGAACACGTAACTAAATTATTTTGCAAATGTGATTATTAAAAGTATTGTGCATACCAGCTGAAAGCTGAAAATGTAACGAATAAGATGCAGTATCACTAAGCAAATAAACATTCATTTCCGAGTTCCATTTTCATTTGCTATCGACGCAAATGCAGTAAAAGTGACATTATGTGGACTACGAAAGCATCCTTTTCCATCACAACCTTCTCTTCTTGGTTATTCGAAATACGTAATCAAAAAGCAAGTTACATTAAAGAGGAAAAATCTGTAAAATTACAAGCGCAAATGGGCATTTAATAATAGAAAAACGTTCGAAATTGCCTACCTGACACTTGGTTATTCATGTGAGCTCTGTAATTTTTAGTATTTAAAACAGCTGTTGCGGTCACATGACAGAAATAATGAACAAGAAGCAATGGTACATAGTGGTCTTCTAAGGTGTTGGGCTATTTAAGATGGTGACAGGCCCCGCCCACTCTGGCCTCAAAACAACGAACAACGTAAGTATATAGCACCGTCTCCATTCTTTTTTCACCTCCATTAGCAAATCGCTGCTGTCCAGAGACACTAGTGTCTTCCACGTGCGTCAATTGACGAGCAATCTTAAATTAAATGTGTACAACGTTACGATCTTTTTCTGGCTAGACAAGACACCTTCTAATGTTTTTCTAACGGCAGCAGCAGGCTCCGCGGCCGCGTCTATTTTCTTCTTAACCACAACAGCAGTGGGCAGTGTCTATCCGCCGTTTAGTGCGCCTACTCTGCAGCGCGCAGTTGCGTCATACTTTTTTAATGTTGTAGCAGCTTTGTCCTCCGTCAGTACTAAGGAGGTAGCGTATATTTCAGTGATAGCGTACGAAGTCCCAGTTTCCAGGTTTCAGCACCAGATAATGTCACCATCGAATTCAGAAAGTAAGGAAGTACTATCGGGTCACTTAACAGCGTTCATTTACGCTACTATAGCAACAAGGGTAACACTTATCTCACAACACTTCCTAAATGACATCACATGCACTATCTACTACAACCTATAGTCGATACAGCGTAGGAAGATTCCGGGCAGCTTGCAGCGCTATTGTCAGCTTTCAATTACGAAGCACTAACGGTTGCAAGCGAAAACAGTAACCATGTACAGAGCTGTGACAATACTAAGGCGTTGCCATAGAGACGTTAGAAAAATCGTCCAATGTTATTGGTTAAGCTACTGCGTCCAGCCCACTGGCACTGCCAGTGATCAACTTACTCTAATATCAATAATCGATGCAGCAGGAGCGATATTCGTATGGCACATTTAGCTCTTTGGTATTACAACTTTCAATATGTTGTTTGAAGGCAACAGCGCATTCAAAATGTAGCAGAAACACATCAGCATTATTATTAAATTTTATGACGCATGGGACGACATAAGCCTTCAAGAGAGAGTATGATGTCTGACACATAAGATAAAACTCCCACGAGTAAGCCCTGGCGTACTGGATAATGTCTTGGTTTATGGAGTCGATGGATGTAGGTTCGCTTCCTATTGCATGGTTAATGTTTTCCTTCATCTTAGCATTGTTAACACAGTCTGGGAGTTTCTTATGAATTTAAAGCAAGTCTATTTTGCGGTATTCGATGTCATTTAAAATTTCAGTCTGATTATAGAACGAAGGATCAGATGGATAACTGGCTGTTTATTTCTGAGTATGTGGCGACTTCCGAGTGTGTGGTTAGGCAGGAACTTAAAGGGACAGCTTAAATTGGCGCAAGTGAAACGAGGAGCAATATCGTTCATGTCTTGGTTGTAACAATTATAACTAACACTCATCAAACAAGACTTGCTCCAAACTAGTGGCATTTCTGGTTAGTATACTTCTACCGCTAACTACATGACATAATCGTGAGCTGTTACCTCTGCGACAGAGGCCCGCATCGAACACTAACGAAAGTCGACAGCAGTTGCTGGGGTTGTCGATATTGCATGTGGCGTCAAAATTACGTCACGTTTGCAATAAGTTTTGCGGAAGAATGTAATCCATAACAACAAGGCACTCAAGGATATTATACAGGGTGTAACAAAAATGTATACCACAAATTGTAGGACACATTCCTCACACGTAGACGAAGAAATTATGTTACATGGATATTGGTCTGGAAGTGCTTTCTTCCGAAATTACTGCTCACTTTCTCCAATTCTTTAATCATGGGAAATACACGCGAACAGAAAGTACCAGCATACGACATGCAACTTTTTTCCACAGGAAATGGTCAATATGCCCTCCGTGGGCACTGATATATACATCAACCCCCCGTCGTAGTCAATCTCAGATGCGCTGATGTATCCCTGGAGTATTGCGCATGGCTTTGCTGCCTTTGACTCTGAACATGTTGTACTGGGGTTCCATACACAATAACTTCCAGACGCCCCCACAAGTAAAAGTGCGGTGGATTTAGGTCCCGAGAGCATGGAGGCCAGGCAATTGGTGTATCTCTACTTATCAATCTGTCACCGAATATGTTATTTAGAATCTGACGGACATTAACACTAAAATGAGGAGGTGCATGTAGTATGTGTGTTGTTGCACAGCTAAAGCCACATCTGCTAACAGAACAGGTAGAACATCCTCTACAAATTTTAACTTTGTCCGTTGAGCCGGGTTGGAAGAAAGTGAGGCCCTACCAAACAGTCGCCAACAATGCCGGACCGAACATTGACAGATCTTTGTTAATGATTTGCTTCAACATTTGAGTGAAGATTGACGTCTACCCATTCAGGTCATAGTGAAAATTTACCATCTGATCTCGCTGAAACGACGTCTCATCTGTGAACAGCACCGGCTGACACTTTGTTGAATAAACCAATCGCAGAAGAGGTCTGTGCAGGAAAAGCAACTGCTGATAGTGCCTGCACACGCTCCAAATAGTATGGATGCAAATGGTCCTCGTGTAACACTCGCCAGACAGTCATGTGGTCAACATTCAGTGTTGCAGCTACATGTCTTGTACTGATGGTAGAGTCGTCGTCAACTGCATGAAGAATTGCCGCCTCCAGTTGCGGTGTCCTCGTCCTTCTAGGCTTCCGCCGGTGGCGAGTATGAGGCTTAAATGCACCATGTTCCCTAATCGACGATCAATGGCTTCAAATGTTTGCATGTGGGGGCACCTTCGTCCTGGAAACAGCTCCCGGTACAAACGTTAAGCTCAAGCGCCATTGCCATATGCTAATCCATGCATCAGACGAGCGTAAGCCATCTTTATATTTGTGTACACTACCAGGTCTGTGATTAACTCTACGTGGTAACTCGAGTGCTTGTAACGTTCGTACTGGTCGCTGAACTAGTTGATATTACCTGTAAACAAGCAATGACGTACGTTGCATGGCAACAGGAACATGTAAAACAAAACACTGGCGGTGCACAACGAAACCAGACATCACGAAGAGTGCATGTTATCCATGATTCTAACGTTCTGTTCTTGTGTGTTTCCCACGGTTAATGAGTTGGAGAAAATGAGTTGCAACATAGAAAAAAGCGTTTCCAGGTCCATGTTCATTTCTTTTTGTACGTGTGAGCAATGTGTCCTGCAATTTGTGCCGTACATTTTTTGTTACACCCCGTATAGACATAGGTACAAAGATAAAGTGCTCAGTATACCGATGAACAACGTCTCTGATCCTCCACACGGCCTCTGAGAAGGAGATACTTCCACGTTCGAGAATGTAATCTGTCTCTAATGGCCTCGTCCTTGGCGTGAAGTTGTATCTTAATTCTCCTTCCCTTTATCCCACCTTGAACCACGTTTCTGTGGGAGCCAGTGATTCCGGAAACTGAGATGGAATCGGGAATGTAGGTGGTGTAGGACGGACGGCCCGACAGCTCAAGATAAAGAACAGGTACAGCGCGTTACCAGACAGTCATATGCGCGGAGAAGCGAGCTGGACTTTACGAGGAGCCTCATCCACAAAACTGGCAGGCCTCAGCTCTGAGTGAGATCAACGCGCGGACGTTTCAATTCTAGAGAGAGGCCTGCGATGAGATGCAGCCCCTTGTTTGTTTATTGCCTGCTTGGCTATCGCATCGGAGCCTGTGTTCAGCTTTAGACGCAGCAATTTACCGCCAACACGTACGGTCGGCCACGGTCGGAAACATGAACTGAAGAGTGTGTTAAGCGCCGGCACACGTAATCATTGTCTCCGCAGATCAGGACTCTGTTGTGTAAATGAACTCTCTGCTTCTTGCGTCAAAATCCGTTCCATCTTCTAGTTACCACTAAGCGGATTGAGAAGTAACAGGTAGTTAAAGCCGCATACTAGGAATTTAGTAAACTGGCGGAAAGTCCTATGCAACAGACGACGCACGTTTGTAACCATGGGTGTCATCGTCAGAAATTTGTTACGAAATGCAAAGGAATCGAAGACGAGCAGCATGTGTCGAAAATATTGAGAGTCCTCTGATGTGCAGATGAAGGAAACGCAAGGCACTTAAATAGACGACAACATCAGATTTAGTGTGACTACGGTATCGCTGGTCAGTGGATGGTATCAACTATAGCTTTCAAATACAAAGCTTCTGTCAGGAGCGATTTACAGTGAAACGACTGGTCAAGTCTAGTTTCACACTCACAGTTTTAATGGAAGAAATCGCGTCTCCTCTATCGTGACACAGATGTAGCAGTTCTTGCTGTTATCATCTACACCTAGGCCACATCTAGGGTAAAAGCGTTAAATTAACTTCGCATTCAGTTGCAGAGGTATTCGAAATCCCCCACGTCTCGTCGCTAAACAAAGGAACTGCCCGTCGTTAAGCAAATGAACTACACAACACCGACACCGCATGTCGTACTGACGCTAGGTGGCTGTGTTATGGACAACCAGAAGCTGTGGCCATGTCGTCAGCCACGAACGGTAGGCACCGGAAGTGTGGCATCCCTTCGCGCTGCAGCAGTACAACGTTACCTCCATGACATCGTACCAGCAGCAACATTATCTCTACATCACTTTAAATATCGCATAAACTGGCTGCCTGTCAAAATTTTTTAAAATTAATTAAATATACTTCATTTAAATCACAAACAGGTACTCTATGAATAGTTTAAAGGCAAATTTATCACCTTGTTTGTGTTTGTATTTTACCATTTTAAAGTGGTTAACATTATTGGTAGAAAAACAGTTACGTTCTCTCAGCCATCCCCATCGTATGGAATCTATAAGCAGTACAAGAAATAAAGATCTCACAGATAGAAGTATACAGTACTAGAAACAAAGTATTAGTAAGTTTTATTTTGTCCAGTGCCAGCCGGTGTGGTAAAATATTGTCATCCAGGCTTTCTACATACTATTGCCAGTCAAAATGCATGGAATTAGCATGAATACCTCGATGTAAAGATAATAATTACCATAAACATTATAGAGCCAACGCCATTATGCGCTCGATCTAAATGCCGTAAAGCAGGATGGATTCACGAGGTATGTGCCACACAAAGTTTGCAACAACTTCAGTGGTCTCATCAAACCGGCCTCCACATACACCTAGCTAATACGAATGTTACTTATTGCAGTATCACTTGTCTCAATCATCAACGACTCTATACAGGCATCACTACAAATGCTAGCTATCAGCTGTATTCTTTGCTCAAAATCGATGTCTTCCAGGAAATAACATTGACAGTGTTGGCGAATTACAGTATATCAGAACTGAACAAGAGATTAGCTAAATAAGACTGCACAGATAAAGAAGGACTTTGCAGCGCTATAAAATGTCCAAGACAGATGGAGAAGTATTTCCGCCCACCACGATAACAATAGCAGCGATTTTTAAAAAAGTCAGAAGCTTTGCACACCTGTGATAAACGTATTCGTAGGACTTTCATTACCCGATTAATAGGGGTAGATCTCGAACATGGCATATAAGTAAAATTAACGAGTCATTTCATAAAATTATTTTTGACAGCGGTTACTAACAAATTCCTACACGACACTGCCATTTACTTTCTACTTCTCACTCTCAGAACGCACTACACAGCCGAATCATAGGGCTTCACGCGCAAATCGACTGACAGGTAATTCAAAATTGAAGACATTTTTATTCTAAAGAATTCATTCTTAATCTTTCCCTTTCAGACACGAAAAATGAACTGAAATCATTATTTGGGTATTTCGATCTAATTTCAGTAGTAAATTTTCCAACTCGTATACAGTGAGATAGTAGGACACTGATAACATTTTTACAGACAGTACTCAGGCTTAAAAATTAATGTGTATCCAATTATTAATGAACTATCTGATCATGATACAGAGTAAATGGAAATAAACTATGTGGCATCTTACAGTCCTGAGGCAGATTCGTATATAACAGTGAGGCTTGTTGCTGAGTACAGGATACAATGATTTCAGAGGAAATTAGAAGTGTTGGTATGGGATGAGGTAGATATAGAAAAAAACGTTAATGTCAAATTCAGCTTATTACATAGCAAATTTGTGTCAATATGTCAATATTTGAAATTTGCTTTCCTAAACAGTTATCCAGAAAATCCCTTAAAAATGCTGTGACACACCGAGGGAATTAGAATCTCATGAAAGAAGAAGAGGGAAATTTATATAAAGTCCAGACCAAATCAAGATCCGACATTACTAGCACACCTAAAAAATATTATAGTATTTTAAGGAAAGTCTTGAAAATGTCCAGAAGTATGTACATGCCAATAAAAATAAATTTGCAGGTACCAAAATTAAAACTATATGGGATATTGTCAAAGGGGAGACAGGACAGTAAGGAAATGGACAAGATACCACAAAAATTAAAGTAAATGAAGATGTTGTGATTGATAGTTCACAAGTAGCGAGTACTTTTAAAATCACTTTAGAAATGTACCAGAAATAATAGAATGAAATGGCTCAGCTGAAAAACAAAGATGATACACTGAAAACTTCATTCCACAAAACTTTAAGCAACTACAACTAGCACGAACGTATTCAACTGAAATTACAGAATTACAAAAATAAAAAAAAATCTCTTATGATGTTGATGTAATTTCAAATAGAATTTTGGAAAGTTATTCCAGCTTGATAATAATAATAATAATAATAATAATAATAACGCATCAGTAGGACAGGGTATTTTTCCAGATTGGTTAAATAAGCAACTGTTAACCTCTTCATATAAAACATGACGATATTGACTTAAACAATTATCGTCCAGTTACCTTCGAAACATCTTTTTCCAAAATATTCAAAAAAGTAATCTACTCAAGAGCAGTCCCACACTTAAGTAGAAACAATTTCATTACCATATCACAGTTTGAACTGTAGACGGGGTGCTCGGCTCAGAAATCCATTTAAACATTCAGTTGTCAAATGACACAAGCATTAAATAATAAAATATCGCCAATCAGTATTTTTTATCTTTACAATACGTTTGATTGTGTAGATAATGTTACATTCTTAGAAAAACTCATGTTTTATGAAATTGATGGCACTGTCCAAAGCTTGTTTGAATCATGCTTAAAAAACAGAATGAAAAAGTTGTGCTGAATAATTTAAACAATATTTGAAGCAAAGAAAACTTTAGCGACTGGGGAATAATCATAAACAGGGTTCTCACAGGGATCAATTTGGGTCCATTCCTATACCTTACATATGTGAATGACCTTTCACTTAAAATTCAAAAAGTGGAGATGGTCATTCTTCTAGATGATGTTAGTGTTATAATACACGGCCCATTCACATTAACGTGACCACCGCCTATATTCGACGTCAACGTGCAATAACCACTCACAGACGGCAAGTGGCAGCACTGGCAGTGGGGGATATAAAAGGGTGTCAGTAGGGACGCAGGAAAGAGTACAGTGATTTTCTTTATATTTAGCTATCGTCCAAAATTGGATGATTATGGACTTTGGGGCCAAGAGTGGAAGCATTTCCGAAACGGACAAGTTTTCCCGCGTGCCGCCGCTGTTAGAGTATACCGTGCATGGCAAAATGGCGCTGTCAAAAATCAGTGCGAGTCAATAGTGATGCACCTCGGATCATAGGTGACCGACGGTGGCGGAGACGTGTATGGGCGAATAGACTTGCGACTTTTGGGCAACTGAACACCCAGATGAACCATAGGTCTGCCAACGGTGTCTTCTCAGCGACAGTTCAGCAATTGTTGCTGGGTATGGGTCTCCGCAGCAGGCGTCTGGTTCATGCTACCAAGCTGACTGCTGTTGATCTACGACGAAGGCTGGAATTTGCACTCCAGTACCGCAACTGGGCGTCTACTGTAAGGCGACAGGTGGCCTTTACAGAAGAATCCCTTTTTATGCTCCATCGGACAGATGGCCGTTGGCGTGTACGGCGTGAAAGTCTGAAAGCAAACACCCTGTAAGAATTGTCGAAGGCTACAGGCTAGACGGCATTTCCTGGGTGGTCTCGTCATTATGGAAGACACAGTGGATCAACACAAGTATGCATCTATCCTTGAGGATCATGTCCTTCCCTGCGTGCAACTTGCTTTTCCTCAGCGCCATGGCAGCTACCAGCAGGACAATGCAGACTTTCACACAGCTCATAATGTTGTTGCTTCGTTCCAAGAGCACCAGGATGAGTTTACCATACTCCCGCGGCCCCCAAACCCTTTCCGGAGGAAACCCAGTGGAGAATCTTTGGGACGACCTCGATCGTGCTGTTCGTGCCATGGAGCCTCAACAGAGAAACGTAGCGCAGATGGCTACGGCACTGCAGTCGGCGTGACGTCATATGCTTGTCGGTACCTTCCAGAACTCTCTTCCTGGATGTCTCACAGCGGTAGTCACTGCAAAATGTGGTAATTCAGTCTTTTGAGAAGTGGTCACATTAATGTGACCGGGCAGTAGAAATCCCATCAGAGAGGAAGTAACGAAAGAGATTGTAAATGGTATTTTTCAAGGAATGTTTCTGAGAAAATGGACTCTCCCTAAATTCTGAACTGCCTTTAGTTATGTACAACTAATAGTCATCCCAACAGCTGATGTAGCAGATGAGCAGGAGTCAATAATGATGTTAAATACTCCTAATTTTTGGGTGTACATACTGATGGGAACTTTAACTAGTAGAAGAATATTACTGAGCTCTTCAAACAATTAATTTCAGCTACTTCTGTTCTTCATGAAATAGCAGAAAAATACTACTGAGCTTTTAATTTCAGATTATTTTGCTCTTCATATAATTGGTAACCTTGGAAAAAAACTAATGAACCTTCTAACACATGTTGCATATTTCTGCACAGTTATATCTTACGGAATAATTTTCTGGGGTAATTCATCACTTAGAAAGAAACTGTTAATTACAAAAAAGCGAGCAATAAGAATAAAATGTGGTGTTCACCCACGCACATCACGCAAGTATCTCTTTCAGGAGCCAGGAAATTTAACTGTGCAGTCTCAATACACATATTCGCTAACGAAATTCGTGTTGAATAATCTATTACAATTTGAGAAGAACAGTGATGTCCATACCTACAACACTAGAGGGAAAAATGACCTATATTACCAATTACTGAAGATGTCAGTGGCTCAAATAAGATTCAAATATGCAGCAAGAAAAATTTTAGATAGTTTGCCCAGTGCCACAAAATGATAGCAAAGCAAATTTTATATCTAACTTAAAATCATTTCTCTTGGACAACTCATTCTACTCTATTGACAAATTTCTATTTAATAACTGCTAGAGAAAAAAGAAAAAAAAAACACTTTCTTTACTTCTAGTCGTATGAGGACTAAAAGAATGTGTTCATAAATATTATAATTAATCATTTATACGTGTCCTGTAAACTGGCTCATTTCACATCATTTCGATAAAAGAATCGTTCAAATGATCTACAGAACGTGTAACTACTTAATAGAAGTGTATATCGCCACTACATTTCACTTTTGTTAGCTGTACTGGATGCAATACTACTACGCAGCGAGCTGAATTGTAGACACTGAACTCCTATTAGCCAGAAGTTTTGTTCAGATCCTAGCTGACCATTATGGTTTAGTTTTCCATAAATCAGCTCTGGTGTTAGGATGATTCCTGAAATAAACTCGGCCACTTCCTTTTACCTCCCTTATCTGTTTTTCTTGGTCGTCGGTACTGACTATCTCTGAATTTGTAGTGAGAGACATCGACCAGATTTATATCGCAGGTGGGTTCCGACGACGTTTACTGCCGCTTTAATGGAAGAACCGGCAAGTGACGTCCAACGATTGCTTGAGGCTACTTTATTTAACACAAAGTTATATAACGCAAATAAAGATTGTTCAGATAGTTTAATTTTATTGCGTAGTCGGAAACTGAAAGTTCTGAATATAAGGCATGCAAAGTTTCAGATAAATCAGAACAAGATTTAGTAATACAGCGTAACCTTTCGAAGTACTGAGAGGCACATGTTAGTAAAGCTCTAAGCGTCTTATCTTTATAAAAGTCTCGAGTCCAACAGAAAATATCTTCTTTAATAATATTTTGTTGAGCAGCCAGTGATAAATTAACAAAATTATTAATATTTAAGGATTTTACACGAAAGTACGACAGATTAACGATGAATAGCGTTTGCAATACATTAATTATGGATGTTATAAAGATAAGTGTTTTGGATGCACCAAGTTTTATTAATTTTGATAATCATAGAATGACTCTTTAAAAATCGTACTCGCATAGTTTTGAGGATTGACAAGTAGGACCCAATCAGGTCCGTTGATGGGATAAAAAGCACATGAATACAGCAGATTCCTAATTCGGGGAGTAAAAATGGATCCTTTTGGTAAATTAAATACAAGACAGTAGCTGTAGATTGTCCAGAAGGCGATCTGCTCCCACTCGGTATAGTGGTTCAGATGTTGATTGACTCACTCTGTAATCTGGTTCACATGTTGATCTGAGTCAAACATTTCGCTGTTAAGTGGTAGTCAAATGATGTTCTAACTTGGAGACTGTTCCTATTTTACATAAGCGTCTGCTGGGGAATTTGGTTTCCTGCAGTGACAGTGGGAAGGCTAACCAATGGTAATAACAACTTTTATAGACGCTCTTAATTAGATTGTACCAATAAAATAAATTTGCTAAAGTGTCATCGATGACTGCTGTGACTACACTTTTACATAAAGTGTCTACTTTCATAATACTTAATTTGTAATACTGCCATATCACGTCTAACAATAACAACGTCTCGTATTTTGTGTTACATAACTACTATTAGACGTTCACCAAGAGAATTAGAACATGCCGGGCATATTTGTCAATGAGGACAAATGTTTTCTGTTTCAGGCTGGTGTTTAATTCTTAGAAATATAACATTTAACTTGCTGAAACTTATACTGAGCCACGATGATTTCTATGATAAATCACTTTCTTTTACAGTTACTTTCTGTCTTAAATCATATTAAACCAAGAACGGTTTACATTACCTCGGCGTGATTACAACTCAGTATGATTAAAACCATGGCATAAAAAAGCACTTTGCAATGCTTAACGATTTGTTAAAAAGTAGTCATAACACGGAATAGAGCTGTTTGTCAACATCGTCTTTACTGCTGGAATATTAAGTGTATAACCTTTGCAACAAGGCACTGTGTTGAAGAATTTCACATCAGAACATCAGTTTCGTGATTGTATAAGTTGCCATAGAAACTTCCTGTTTCTTACACAATAACTGATACTCCATAATTCGCTGTGACACTTACTAGCAGCGTGAAGAAACTGTTACTTCCTTGCTACTGAATAATACCATATATTGAATATTACCATATTTGAGCGGCTTTCTCGTCACTACACTTTAACACCTCGCACAGTGAAGTGCTATCATCCAACCTGCACGCGTTAAAGACTAATATCCAAATGCTCATCGTAATTTATGATAGCCAACTGTTTAAAATCCCACTACTGATACGGTGTATGCATTTTTCCGATAACATTTGTCCTCCCACTTAATGTTAACTATTAGACTGCCTTCTGATACAGCGCAGTACACTCTTTTGACCGAGTTGTTTCATTTTATCCCAAACTTCTTGTGTTCAAGCATTCCTCGTAGATATGGCTGTTGTGCTGTTTAGTGGTGCTTCTGACACATTCTGCCGTGTTAGGGAGACAGTTACTAGTGTCTTCATTACCTTACGACGAATACTTCCCGTTCTTCACTACAATCAGCGATGTTATACTTCTGGATTCTATCCCAAAAGTCTCGCACTGTTCATTGTGGTCATTTCTACTTTCATAACTTCCTACTGGTTACCCTCCTTCTCAAAGCGTTGCAGCAGTGGAAAATAAGAAGGTTACTTGGACTGAATAGTCTGATCGGGAATAAACAATGGGTTGTCTGAATTTTAGCACATTACACCGTCGACGTTCACTTTAGTATCGGAATACAGAACTTTGTAGTATGGTATCACTCAAGCTTTCCTGTGAACAGTGCCAGTTATTGTTATCTTCCTACAGAGTGCAACAGACTGCCGTTCTACTTCGAAGAGGTAGTTAAAGAACGGTAGCACGGGGACGCTGAATTCGGATCGGGCTAGTACTAGGGTGCTGTGCATGTAAGACGGCGGACGTGTGATGCGCTTAGTCACAATGAAAGTGGGACACTTTGTGGTGTTGTGAGTTCTCTGTCTCTGTTTCATACCACATGCAACATTCGCTGCCTATTCTGGCAACTGGCAAGGCTGGGTTAAGCTCCACGTTAGGCCACTGTTTCTACGCGTGGGAAGCAAACACGGGGACTTTTTGACGCAGTTCGTGACGTGTTTTATTGTTTTTAGTCACCAGTCCTTTAAAGATAATCCATTTATTAATTGCAATGAAATTGTTACAAGTTGATGTCATTGAACAACAATGATAATCACTTTTGCAGCAACACTGATTAAAAAAGTTCAAGGAGTAATCTTACCACTTATTTATTCAGCTTGAAAATGGTGTCTGTGTCTAGGGGTCTTCATAACTGCAAAGTTAATGTAACTCAGTATGTCCTGGGATTCGTAAATGACTCCCATAACTACTTGTTTACAAAAAACGGTATTTTATTACCATTTAACATTATTCAATCCACAATCACAAAATCTGTCGAAAATCACAAAGAAGAAATAAACTCTGAAACCACATAAAAGTTAAGAAGACATCCATTGTGTTTCTAACCACACAAATCAAAGGCCTTCACATCACGTTCACTCTGTCAGATGTAGAACGAGTCCGACAAAACAGGTACCAAGCAAGAATGGTATATGCCTTCCGAATACTTCTCTAAGCTTCGAGGAAATTCTTTTGATCAAATTAATACCAAGGTAATTTTCGTTTTTGAAGTTATATAATATTTTCAGTTTAAAGTTTGTTTCCCAAATGTAAATTCTTTTGGCGACATATGAAAGTAACAGTACTGCAAAAATTGGGTAAGTATTTCTAAAGTTATTCACTTTATGTTGATACCTTAATCGGATATCGATTTTAAATCAATAACAATATAAGTACAGAAATTGGTCTTGAGCAACATCAAACGAATTTGCAAAATAGGAATAAGTGGTAATATTCTGCTTACCCACTTTTATTGTTATTTATTGGGAAACTAATTTTCATGGCATCGTATCGTAGAATAAGTAATTATCGATGAACAAACATAAAAATTAGAAATGAGGCAAAGTTTCGTCTTAGTGCTAAAGAACTTTCAGACCGTCCAAAATCATGAACTAAATACTTTACGAATAAAATGAAGGTCAAACACGTCCAAAACGTGGTGGTATCGTAGATTTCTCTTGGGGGAGAAATTAGAAAATTCGACAGAACTTCATTAATTACTGTCCTCTGTCTCGGTTCGATACAGGCGGTCACGAATATTTCTCTCCTGTGTCAACTTTCTACGTCACAGTAGCACAGGGCTGTATATCTTCGAAACTCTGTCTTTCCCTGTGGCTTTCACCCTCTATAGTTCCCTATAGTGCTGCGAAAGTTATTCTACATGTCTTAACAGATGTCCTATCATCCTGTCCATTCTTCTTCTCAGTGTTTTCCATGAGTTCCTTTCATTTGCAGAGAACGGCTCATTTCTTATGTGATCAGTCCTCTTAATTTTCAGTATCCTTCTGTAGCACTAAATCTTCGAAACTGGTCAGTTGAATTCATTTCATGAATGTCTAGAACGTTTGGCATCTTAACATCAGGGCCACGTTTAGCTAGTTTGACATTTCAGTCTGCTGCATCTACACATAGCCACAAGAAAAGGAAGTTGCAAAATTGGATTTCTTTATTCATCCTTGAATACGACGCTTTATTACGAATTTTTCCTGTGTGTGTATGTGTGTGTGTGTGTGAGTGAGTGAACGCGCGCACGAGAGTATTTGGAACATATCTCCAATTTGGCTAGCGATCATAGAGTCAGGGGTTTGCACTGTCTGCCTAACTTGGTAGGAGAAGAACATAGAATCCAGAGAGATTATCAGTTAGTGACAGGGAGAGAGTCAGGTCATTACAACTCAGGATGTTGCTTGATGTTCCGCCCCTTGACTAACGGTAACTTGCCCAACCACAGGCTATATGATATGATATGAACGTCTTCCGGCACCATGTCGCTGGCGGTACGATTGCAAGTATTGAATGCTAGTATTATCAATGTGACGAAATGTATTTTTGTTGCTTGACTTGACGGTTAATTTCTTTCATTTCAGTCGTGATACTTAGGTCTATATTTTGTGATCTCATTTTCATTTTAAAAATTTTTGCTTTACTTCGCATGGTTGTTTGAACTTGCAACGTTCCCGCTTGTTCCAATAGTAACTGTATTGCGTGTGGTCGTTTTGCACATATAATGTACGAGTATCCATATGCTTACTTGTTCCTTACGATAATCCACACACTGATTTGAGAACCGTAATTTTTGGGGTCTCTCGATTGGTTTCTCTTTGTGTTCACAAGGGCATCCTCTTGACTATTAATTTCACCACATGCTCGTATATTGATTACTAGAGTAAAGATGCGTTATGCAAACTGGAGATTATAATGCGTAGAGTGAAACGAATACCTGTTCATAACAGGAATTTATATTAATTTTCAGTTTCTGAATTTTCATGGAGCTAGAACGAAATTGGCCTTCAATCCAACTTGTGTCCCCATTATGATATTAGAGCCAAACCAAATTGCTCAATTGTAGGTCAGAAAGATCTCAATTGACTGACTACCCACATGTATGTTATATTTTTCCTAGTTTCCATTTTCTGAACTGATATGGCATATTATGATTTTCCGAATGCCATCCCCTGTCCCAAGTTCCATCATTTCGATCGGTACATTCGACGGTTTTATCAGGTGCATTATGCCAAGCAAAATGGCTACCTGTTCATGCCGTAAATTTCTTTCGATTGCTGATTTAAGGGTTTTTATTCCCATTGGGTACTGTTTGTGGATATAACACTCCAGTCCAGATGCATGCCACTAAAACTGTTGATTGCACTCTGGTCGCTGGAATAAGAACATATTACAGATTAACTGTTGTTGGTTTTTGAAAGCGGATATACAGAATTGAATTGAATCCTTCCTACCCTTTTGCTAATATACCCCCCATTTCCAAAAGCTGGGCTGTTATAATTTATGTGTTCTCACTTTTTTTGGTATTTTATTTGATACAACATTTTAATTATGAAAGCGCTTAGGGAAAGTGTAACTGTAGATTCCAAGTATTTATCGAATGAAGTTTCCTTTGAACTCAGTAAATGTGTAACGAGAGTGCTTTGAGAAGTGAATGTCATAGCTAAATAGATAAATTTATATTTTGATTTACGAATCTCTGATTTTACCACAGTCCATGATTTACTAACATACGACGCTGTGCATCAAACCATCGTATTCAGGAAGTTCTTCCCCCAATTAATAGTGTGTTTGATATTAAAAGACGACTTCTGACGAGGAGTGCTCTCTTTGCCTGTGCTCATTTGCTTTCAATGTACTCCTTGGTATATTAGTCATGTGCTGCTTTGCTTCAACGTCTGCTTCGTGGTCATCAAATGTCGATGACAAGTACTTCGCTCTTCTCATTTCTGTTACTCCTCATTTCCTCTGCCTTTCTTTGGTTTCGATCTACTGTCTGTACACATTAGAGTATTCATTCCATTCGACGTGTCCGTAATGTTCTTCACATTCACCAAGGATAGCAATGTCATGTGCAGATCTTGAGATCCTTTAACTAGAAATATTAATGTCATTCTTGAGCCTTTGCCAGTTTAACGTACTTTTTAATAGGAGCAATTCGATCTTGGTCTTCGCGTTTTAATGTTCCCTCTTGGTTCTTTTATACATTGTGCATGATCCATCTTCCCCTACAGGTTATTCCTATTTCTCTCAGCATTTCGATTATCTTGCACCAATTTTCGATTTCGAATGCATTTTAGAGTTCCTCAGAACGTATGAAGGTCTCTTGATTTTTCTTTAGCTCCCATTTGAAATGGGCAAATTACGCCCCAAAGAACTTCTAGGAAAATAACTTACTTGTAAGGACTTGTCCCAAAGTTGTTCAACAGCATTCAACTTTTAATTTTAAACGCAAATATATATATATATATATATACCATAAACATTCAGAAAACAACAGAAAACAACAATCTAATGAAACAGTTAAAAGGAAGTTGCTTTAACAGACAGAAACAGCTATATCAATCTCAAGACTGTGTAATGTGACTCTAATTAACAAGATCGAAATCATGGTTCGCAGCCTAGTTAATGCTCTGAATAAAACTGTACATTCAACTTTTTCTTTTAGAAAAAAATAATATAAAATAAAATTCATTAACAATGGGGAACCAGCCTCGTAAGCACTACTAGTTGAATAAAAAATTGCACCCTGTAAGAAAATTAAAGGAATAATCGACACATTATTTATAATATTGGAGTCCGAAAATATATAATTAAGGGAAGATAGGGCTCATAAAACCATTAATCAGATAGTACAGTAAGCAACTTCTTGAAACATGAAACACAAATAAATTTCACTTATTACGTGAAATATTAAAGCCCTAAGGCCAATTTCCCACCACAATGAACCACAACTTTGCCAATTAGTTGCGTGGATTAGTTGCAACAGGAATAATATGCCGACGCAGTCCGTCTGGAATGGTTACACACACGAAAGTGTGTCGCCGGATGACTAGATATCCCTTCTGGATCGCAGGTGTGCGGACTGGCCAGCACGACACTCTCAGCAACCCAAGGGGCGGGTGGGAATGATAAGCACAAGTAAGGTAGGCCCACTAAGGTGTGAGGCAGAGTTTGAATACAAAATTTTGTTAGTGAGATACAAGAGGGAAAACTTGCGTTAACTGCACAGAAGGGTAGGCCAAATTTGAACTACAGTATGAATATTACATTTTCTTTTGCAAAATCTTGCAGCAGGCCACTAAGCTTGGGACTGCCACAGATTTAACTATTCTCCCTAAATACCTGGATCTTACTGTTTTGAAACCTCAGTAACATGAAGAAGCTTATAAACACGATATAATGCAATTAATCTGCTGACTATATAGCACAAGAAATTTATAGAAATCTTAAATATATAATTTGCAATAAAATATTAGGTAGGACACAAATTTACATCTTCAAAACTTGCAATGGTACACAGAATCCTACACGTGAAATTCCGGAACTTAAAAAAAAGGTATATTAAGCTTCAATAACTTATAGTTTACCACAGTTCCAGCAGTGAGCCCACGAGTAAATAACGTGTCATATACACCCAGCGGAATAACCGTCCAGTTCCCGTTCACATGCAAACTTAAGCAATGTCGCATTACACGTAACCAAAGCCAAGGCAGGTGAAGGCGGTCATATAAAATACAATATCAAGTCACTTCCCTGACATGCTGACACTGCAACTGGCGAAGGAAGCAATTACAGTGCTTGGATCCAGCGTTCGGAGCAGTAATACATATGCTTCCAGAAGATCAGCTTCGTTTCCTGCAAATATGGTTTTAATAGCCAGACAGAAGGCGCCAAAAATCAGTTCCTCCTATCGGTCACTGTGCGACCAAAATACGGCACGACCACCGGGATAGAGACCACCGCAAAATGCTGCCATCCCCCACAACCCGTGGAGTTACAACCGGCGTGCAGCATGTCCAATAGCGCACGCTTATCTATAATCGGACGAGCTAAGCTCGGCGCATTCGTCTCACTCCGGCTAGGCCAACTCTCCCTCACTTAGCTCTCCTCCAGGCCCCAGAGCACTACCCAGCCGCACAGCGCAGTAGCGAATGAAATACGCAAGCAGGTTCAGATCAACTCGAAACGCGAAAAAAGCCGCCATGGGTCAACCTCCGGCATCAAGACCAGTAGTCGCCCCATTTTTCAAAAGAGCGAGGGGTGGGAGGAGCTTATCGACACTGCTTGACCTTACTGATATGGACCCTGGACTTCTCTCCGGCAACCAAATTACGAACCAGAAATTTACCAGACTCGAGAACCTTAATACCTCACACAGACCTAAAAAGCCGGGGAATAACTTGCTAGAGACACCAGCCTTGCCTTTCGTCTCAACGTTGAAGTTGCGAACAAAATCATTATCATCAGTCTTGTCCTTAAATTCACGTCTCCCTTGACTAGAACAAAGCGTCCGCCTGCGACGCACCAGCTCAGTGTTGCGTCTGGTCCTTCTTCAATTACACTCGATAACCTGAGGAGTTAACTTACCAGGAATGATCTCATTTCCGGATTATAAATTGGCCAACATTAAGGAGCCAGGCTTTTTCTTGATCGCTTCATGCTCAGTGGAATTAAAGGTTTAGTTAAGACAAGAAACTGACATATCCCATTTTTTCTGAGAACTTAAGCGAAATGTAATTAACAAAGATCTAAGATTTTGGTTCACCCACCCCGCGAAGGGCAGCTGCGGGTAACAGTGGACAGTGATAACGTACTGGACATCATTCTTGAAATAATACTTCTGAAATTCGTTATAAGTAAAGGCGGAAACATTGTCACCTACCAAGTAGTTTGGCGGACCAAATATGGAAAAATAACTCGGAGAGAAGACAAAAAAGAAAGGCAGCAACTACCCCCACGACTCAGAATTAACCAAGTTAACTTAGAGAAGGGATCCACCACGACTAGGACGTGATGTTTCCCACCCCGAGTATGAGGGGGGGGAACCATATAATCAATAAAGAGCTTATCCGTAGGACATCTCTTCCAAGTCGACTGCAAAGTGCCCTTACGTGATTTGGGGTTCGATTTAGCTGCTGTATATAATTCACACGTCCCCACCCAACGTCTAATATCAATATACATGGAGCGACAAGTTACATACTCTAGGTTCTTAGAGTCTTGTGAACAATGAAGTGCCCACCCAGCAAGGTATTATGGAAATAATGGAATATCAGAGGTACCAACTTCTTAGGTAAACGAAACTTAAAACTCTTCTCTCTCAGCTTCTTACAACAAACAACACTCTCGTTTAAGGCATACCCGGAAACCTATCCCCCCCCCCTCCCCCTCAAATAACCTTTCCTTGACAGACATAATCAGGGGATTCCCTTCTGCTTGCTGTTCAGCTCACCAAACGATTCTGGCACCTCCGTCAAGACGCCGGACAGCCATGGAACCTGTTGAGCTATACCCTCATCGTGCACATGGTTACCCTCTTCAAATATGCTGATTACTACATTTGCTATTTGTTCTCCGGACTCCTAACATGCTTGACCATAAACCGGAAGGCGGAAATGCGGAAAGCCCATCAAGCAATCATGATTGTTTTCCTGAGGTGGGCCAAAGCCCAGCTAAATCCCTGCTTTTCGGTTTCTAAGATGAACTCACTGCGTTCCAGGTAAAACTTAAACTTCTCCAAGGCGAAGAGGACCGTTATTGCCTACCACTCATACACCGAATACGTAAGTTCGGCCGGCACTGGACCCATTGACGCGTAAGCAACTGGTCTCTGCTCAGCATGATGTTCCTACAAGAGAACAGGCGCAACTCCTGAATCAGAGGAGTCCATTTGAACCAAAAACGGACACTCAAAATCGAGAATTGCCAAAACCGACGGGATGCTAGGGGTCACTTTCCTGGTTTCAAAGGATGATTTCTGGCTTTCACCCCATTCAAAAACTTGACCCTTCTTGAGTAAGTGTTGTCTCTTATTGAGGTCGAAATTGAGTGTGACAGTGAAGTCATTTGGTCGCGTATAAGACTGTAGGTGAAACCAAGTTAATTGCTGCGTGTGTTTACCAGGCATCTAATTCTGCTGTGACAGTTCTAGAATGATTCAAGTAGTGTCTACGGTCAATAGCGCATAAATACCCACACCATTCATCACTAGCTGGTGCCGACTTTAACCTGCCGAGTGTGACTGGGATGTCTATGGATTCACTGGAGCAAGAGGGGAGGGGGGAAGAGGATATAGACAGACAGTCATGCTAAATACTTTTGTACACCTTTTTTTGAAAACTGGCTTGAACAGCTAGCTCGGCAGCCTAGACGCAATGGGCATATCTTAGTATAGAAACGGGGATTAGCGATCCTGATGTCATTATAGCAACTATGATTACGAAAATTAATAAATCAGTGAAGAAGGCTAGGAGAGTTATTCTGCTAGATAGAGCAGATAAGCAGCTATTAACATCTGACTTAATCAGTGAACTGGCTTCACTTAGTTCCAGTAAGATGGATGTAGAGGAATTATGGGAATAGTTTAAGCAGATTGTAGATCGTGGTCTGGAGAGTTATGAGCCTAGTAAGTGGATAAAGGATGGAAAAACCCACCATGGTTTAATAACGAAATTCGCCGGTTGCTGAGAAATCAGAGGCTGTTGCGATCTCGGCTCAAAAGGGAACGCACAAATGACGGCAAGCGAAGGTTAGAAGAGGTTCGTTCTTTTTTTTATAAATATCTATGCGGGAATCATACAAGAACTACCACCGTCACACATTAGCAAAGGATCTGGCAGAGAACCCGAGAAAATTCTGGTCTTAATGTAAAATCACTAAGCGGGTCTAAGGCTTCCATTCTGTCCCTTGTTGGCCAGTCTGGCGTGGCAGCCGAAGACAACAAAACGAAAGCCGAAGTCTTAAATTTCACGTTCAAGAAATCGTTCACACAGGACAATCGTACAAATGTATCGTCATTTGAACATCGGACAGGCTCTTCTATGGACGACATAGTTAATAAGCGTACCTGGCTTAGAGAAATAGCTGAAAGGTTTGAAAGCAAATAAATCACCAGGACCAGACGGAATCCCAGTTCGACATTACAAAGATCACTCCACGGCATTGGCCCCATACCTCGCTTGCCTTTATCGCGAATCTCTCGCCCAGCACCAAGTCCTAAGGCACTGGAAAAAAGCGCAGTTGACTCCAGTATATAAGAAGCGTGAAAAAATCACATACTAGTATCCACAGGTTCTATTTGGTGCAGAATGCTTGAACGTATTCTCAGTTCGAATATAACAATATTTCCTGAGATTAAGACGCTTATGTCCACTATCGAAATGGCTTTTGAAAGTATCTCTCCTGCGAGACTCAGCTTGCCCCTTTCTCACACGATATACTGCAAACTATGGATAAAGGGCAACAAGCAGATTCCATATTTCTCGGTTTCCGGGAAACATTTGATTCGGTGCCCCATTGCAGGCTGTCAGCGAATGTACGAGCGTATCGTCGGAAATACCCACCCGAAGTGTGATAGGACCGATGTTGTTTTCTATATACATAAATGATTTGGCGGACAGGGTGGGCAGCAATCTGCCGTTGTTTGCTGATAATGCCGTGCTGTGCGGTAAGGTGTCAAAGGTTGGTAATTGTAGGAAAATAAAAGACAACTTAGACAGAATTTACAGTTGATGAGATGAATGGCTGCTAAACCTAAATGTGAAAAAATTTAAATCAATGTGGATGAGCAGGAAGGTCAAATCTGTAATGTTCGGATACAGTATTACTAGTGTCCTGCTTAGTCAAGTCGTTTAAATATCTGGACGTAACGTTGCAAAGCAATGTGAGTTGGAAGGAGCAAGTGAGGACTGTGGTAGGGAAAGCGAGTGGTCGACTTCGGTTTATTGGGAGAATTTTAAGAAGGAGGGGAACCCACGTAAAGGAGACCGATATAGGACGCTGGTGCTACCTATTCTTCAGTACTGCTCGAGTATTTGGGATCCGCATCAGGTGGGATTGAAAGAAGAGATCGAAGCAATTCAGAGGCGGGCTGTTAAATTTGTTACCGGTAGATTCTAACAACACGTACGTGTTATGGAGATGCTTTGGAGACTCAATTGTAAATCCCTGGAGGGAAGGCGACGTTCTTTTCGATAAACACTATTGAGAAAATTTAGAGAACCGGCTCTGAAGCTGACTGCCGAAAGATTCTACTGCACCAATATACACTGGGCGTAAGGAGCACGACGATAAGATACGAGAAATTAGGGATCATATGGAAGCTTATAGAGAATCGTTTTTCCCTCGCTCTGTTTGCGAGTGGAACAGGAAATGGAATGACAAGTAGCAGCACAGGGTAGAGGGTAATCTCCTCCAAGCGGGTGAAGCTGAGCACGCTTCCCTCAACTCTTTCCCCTTTGCTCCGGCGCTGAAAGAGCGCCCCCTCTCTCTGCCTTATCAGCAATACCACTAAGATGTAACATTACACCCTACACGTGTTCATCGCAGTCCTCTGTGATAAATTGTTACTCTCAATACACAAGACCAACACATCGCAGAGGAAAGGGACTCCAAGAATAATCACCTTCCTCATCATACCCAGTTCTGCCGTGGGCCTTTATTTTACTCACAACAGCCTATGTGATCTGTTACGAAGGACTAAGAAGCCAATTGAACCTGAACCACTGATGCACAGAACGAAAATCTTAATTTACGATCATTATCGGACAAAAAATAAGATGCATCAGTTAGTTATAGGAAACCGTCGTGTGGGCATCCACACACATTTTACCGATTATAACTGACTTTTGACATGGCTGACATGGTGTGAAAGCGCTTTTGATTGTTTAGCTTCTTCTTCAAATATATTTCCTCTAGCCACACTTCGGAGTTTATTCTCGAAATTTGTATCCTGAGTCTCCCCTATTTCCCCCTCCCCAACTTTCCTACCATGTGAAAAGCGAACCTTTTTGGTTTCGCTACATCCAATATGTTGATTCTTGGTTGGGGTAAATGCTGTCTTATGATTGTTATTAACATACCTGTCACGCAAACTGTTTAACTGTTATTGCCATTCATCCCTCTCTTTCTCGCACTCGAGTACTTCCACAGTAGCTCATTTACTTACATTGTTAGTCAGAAGGAGTATGTTCGGATCAAGTATCAATGCTATCAGTCCCTTCAGAAAGAGAACCTGAAGAGACCTTGCATATACTTTTGTTCTCTGTCTCTTTCTTGTTCGTTATACCGTACTACAGGGCCGCTGTTTTCACGATTTCACGCTTATTTCATAATCTAATGCTCTTTCTGTCGGCGCAGTTGTCAGTTACGTTAAGGGAGGGAAGTCGTGTGCGTTATCTGTCTGCGAATCGTGTAAGCTTTATTCCGTGTGTTATTGTGTTTTACTTATTGGTTGTCTCATATTCCGATCCAGGAGACCAGTCCGGTACGTGCATAAATGAGCGTGGAAAAACACTTAAAAATTCTCAGGCTTGATGGATTCGCTTCGACTCTCGGTTACCTCCGTGTCACGCAAGCAAGCGTGATGCATGTTGAGCTGTACCAAAATTAGCCACTGAGTTTTAGGGGAAATGAAACTACCCATAGTATCACAGATGCATGGTGTACGTGTACGTGTAAAGCAGGAATATCCTCTCGAGAAGCCGGTTACACGTGTAGAAATGAAGTTTGCGATTCTGAATAATAAAAAGGGAATACGCTGCGGATCGGGTCCAGGTGCGGGTCAGAGCGAGCAAGGCCACGAGTTACAAGCTCGCTCCCAGGTCAGAGGGGGCACAGGCCAACCCGGAGAATGCACACAACTTGTGTATGCCGTGTGCATCGATTCATCTGTTTCGACAAGTGACATCACCTTGGAAGAATCCACGACCGTCCTTCGAGAACATCGGATAAACATGTGTATCTTTAAACTGTCTATTAGTATTTTCTTTATTCATGTGTGTTGCTATTAATTACCAGAAATGTACGATAGCCATGATACCCTGTCTCTTTTTAGACCTATACTGTCAAACGCTAAGGGATGAATACCCTTCGTCATCAAAACGACAATTATTACCAGTGAAAGGTCAATTTCCATCACCATTCAGTAATATTTGGTATAGTTGGTAGACTAGGTCCCATATTTTAATGATGAATAGACAATACAACTTAAAAATTACTCTTAAATTATGTTGTCAATATTACTGATTATTTGTCGAAATAAATGTTGTAAACACTGATTATCTCTTCACATTGTATGCTGCAAATAATTGCCTTCCTGTGCCAACTTGTGAAATAAGATGGTAACGTGGACAGCGTTTTCTGTGCGGTGTGAACAGCAGTCGTATTACTGTAATTAATATGCATCGAAAGTTGTCAAGCAAGGAAAAGATTGGTAGTAAATTAATCTAACTAACGGTGCTACACAGTACCCAAAAACTATAAAATATAAAGAATCTTGCATATTCTGTAAAGCATCGCGGAACAAATAAATGAAATTACAGAGTAGTACAGTCTGTTTTATTTATTACTGCTTTCATTTGAGAACTGGTCATTTAGACGTATTAAGCCAAATGCATGAGCCAGGTTCAGTTGATTCGTCTTGCACACAGTCAGTAGCTCAGGTTGCCTACCTTCCAGACAGCTAGTTACCTGCTTTCCAATTATCAAGTAATACTGCAGTGAATGGTGAGGTCTAGCGCATAACATAAAGATTCACTGTTTCATTGCTTCTTCACAGAGATAGCTAATAGACTGGAGATACAAAACGTGAGCGTGCTGACAACTAATTAATATGTGAAGCAGTGTATTCGGTGTAAATCCATTTGTGTCGTAGCCAGCATGTAGACCTTTGTAGTGCCTATACGCAACATTCACATCAGATCATGTTTCCAACGTACGTTAGCACTTAAAGGGCCTTAATATGAATGAAATTATTGATTTGTTGTGCTGACAAATGTTACGCAGTGACGTAAGTCAAGTGATAACATATTATTTCTGGGCAGCGTCTGTGTGCTTGTCATGTGACTAATGTGGCCGCTAGGGTCAATATGCGGGGGAAGGAGGTGTTCTCCAGTCTGGAGGGGATACGTTGGTTTCTCTCTAATCCTCCTTGATGGGCTGTGGCCGGAGCCAGATGGCTGACTCAAGTTTGTGATTCCTCACGATTGCCGCTGTTTTGCAACAAACGTTGCAGAGATGTAAAATTCTAGCCAGGAAGCGGTACCTCATAGGAGCTCTATTCCAGCTCTATTGATTAGTGGGAGGGATTGACAACTAATTAATATGTGAAGCACTGTATTCGGTGTAAATCCATTTGTGACGTAGCCAGCATGTTGACCTTTGTAGTGCCTATACGCAACATTCACATCAGATCACATACCAAATTTAGACACAAAAATCTCCACGATTGGCGGTCTTTTACAGAAGCTGGAAATTTAGCGCGGACTTCAATGCGAGATGCTTAGAATAGTATCCACAACGAAACTTTGTCTCGAAACCTGGTAGAAAATCCAAAGTGATTCTGGTCCTATGTGAAGTATGCTAGTGGCAAGACACAATCAGTGCCTTCTCTGAGAGAGACTAATGGAGATACTAGCGAAGACAGTGCTGCTAAAGCAGAGTTACTAAACACAGCCTTCCGAAATGCCTCCACAAAAGTGGACGAAGTAAAATTCCAGAATTGGAATCAAGAAAATCTGCCAACATGAGTAACGTAGAAGGAAAAATGCTCGGAGTGGTGAAGAAACTTAAATCACGTAATAAAAGCAAGTCTTCTGGCCCAGACTGTATACCAATTAGGTTCCTTTCAGAGTATGCTGATGCAACAGCTCTATACTTAACAATCATATACTCGTACAACCGTTCGTTCGACGTAAGATCCGTACCCAAAGACTGGAAAGTTGCACAGGTCACACCAGTATTCAAGAAAGGTAGTAGACGTAATCCACTAAATTTCAGGCCCATATCATTTACGTCGATATGCACCAGGATTTTAGAACATTTATTGTGTACGAACATGATGACTTACCTCGAAGAAAACGACATATTGACACACAGTCAACACCGTTCTTGTGAAACACAACTACCTTTTTACTCGTATGAAGTGTTGCGTGCTATTGACAAGGGATTTCAAATTGATTCCGTATTTCTGGATTTGCGGAAGGCTTTTGACATTGTACCACACAAATGGCTTGTAGTGAAATGGCTTGCTTATGGAATGTCGTCTCAGTTATGTGACTGGATTCGTGACTTCCTGTCAAGGAAGACACAGTTCGTAGTAATTAACGGTAAGTCATCGAGTAAAACAGAAGTGATTTCTGGCGTTCCCCAAGGTAGTGTTATAGGCCCTTTACTGTCCCTTACATATTAAACGGTCTGGGTTACAATCTGAGCAGCCGTCCTTGGTTGTTTGCAGATGATGCTGTCGTTTATCGACTAGTAAAATCATCAGACGATCAAAACAAATTACAAACCATTTCTAAAAGATATCTGTAAGTAAATAACAAAAAGTGTGAGGTCATCCACATGAGTGCTAAAAGGAATCCGTTAAACTTCGGTTACACAATAAATCAGTGAAATCTAATGGCCGAAAATTCAACTAAATACTTAGGAATTACAATTACGAACAACTTAAACTAGAAGGAACACATATAAAATGTTGTGGGGGAAGGCTAACCAAAGACTGCATTTATTGGCAGGACACTTAAAAAATGTAACAGATCTACGAGAGAGACTGTCTACACTACGCTTGTCCATCCTCTTTTGGAGTACTGTTGCGCGGTCTGGGACCCTTACCAGACAGGATTAACGGAGTATAATGAAAAAGTTCAAAGAAGGGCAGCACGTTTAGAATTATCGTGAAATAGGAGAGAGAGTATCACTGAAATGACGCAGGATTTGGGACGGACATCATTAAAACAAAGGCGTTTTTCGTTGCGGAGGCATCATCCCACGAAATTATCCCTTGATGTCACTGTTGTAATAGGGCTGCTGCCCTAAGTACAGAATCCACTGGATATTGGCCTAGTCTCTATCACGTCAGAGCCCAAGATGCTAGGACAAAGGGGACTAACTTGCCTGCTAGAAAGCACCCAGTCCTATAGAGACATGTAGGCCGTAGGGTATTTGTAGCAGTCAGGGTACGTATTCTAAGTGTGGAATTCCATCCTGCCTATTCTAAGTTGCGCCACAGTTCAAACTATTGTCACCGTAAGTTTAAAATGGCCCACACCAATGTCATATAGTATTGTATACTGTCAGTTCCGAAACTGTGACCCCAGATTTTCCCCAAGTCATGCTGCGCTTTACCTAAATGTTTTCCCTCTACCGCTCTGACATTACAGCTTAAATGGTTCTCTCTCCATACCAATTACCCTGACTTCAAAATGGTGAGAAAATCTGCTTACCTCAACTTCCAAATGATAGGAAGTCTGCAGTTTCTCAAGACTATAGAGCGCTTGTCATAACTTTAAAACTGCATAGCCCACTGGTGCAGCCTGTATGGTTGTCATTATAATGTTTAGTAGCAATGGGAAAGAAACAATTTTGCTTTTATTTAACCAAACACCATACATTGGGGAAGGGGAGTGGGTGACCTCTCCCGCGACGTTCGCCTCTTCTAGACAGTGCCCCTCCGTCCACAACCACGTGCCGGGCCGAGCCGGGACTGCAGCCGCACCCACTGCTGCCAACGTTCAGCTGAGAGTCAACAGCGCCAGGAACCTTCTCTCTGCTCCACATTATGTCATGCGGCGTCCGAATGCACCGCTGCAGATGACTGCTTTCACTTATGAATCTGGAGCAGTCAGCGCCCATGTCATATAGTTACGAATGCCGGTGGTCATACCCTTGCCTTTTGCTCTCCAACACAGCCACCGTGCTCTGTAAGACGACACAGATATCAGTCTGATTCCTCATAATACACGATTTTGTACTTAAATATACGCTAATTTTACAAAAGGTGCTATGGTGTAGGGGAAGACAATGTAACAGTTCTCATATTCCCTAGTTGGAGTAGTTTACATGGATCTCTGCAGACTGCTATTCAATTTTCAACTGATACATGTTTGGTCCGAGCTGAATATAGTTTGTTGATTTCAGCATCCACAAGGCTGTATAATAACATACTTCAGCGCAATGTGTGAACTTTGTTGGAGTCAGGTTAAGTGTTTTTACAGAAAAAGCCTGAATCTGACTCGATGAAAGTACACACCACCTATGACAGATGCCTGTATTATTCTTTGACTCTTGCTGCTTTTTGTTGTATGAAAACAGTGTGTAAAACACAAGTAAGATCTGATTGGTTCACATTTTAGATCATATACAGCGATGATATTGCGTGACACAAGCCATAAGTAGGTTTCCGGAGTTATAAGTCTTCAATTGGCTCACGAAATTCTCGAAACTTGCGTGTGCAGAGCGATATCACAGCAGAAAGGACGGTAATCTCGAAGGAGGAACTCGAAGATGGGAGAAATCAGGACTCATACGTGAGCATTCGCTCATTTTCTACACGCTAAATTATCGTTGCTTGATTTGATAGGCTTTTACGCGAAGTGCGATGACACAACGATTTTAGACGCCAGCTGTACTCGGAGGAGGTATGAGACCGAAGTGTGTTTCCACTTATACAGATTACATTACGTGTGGTTTAGAGCTATTTTATTTTGACAGGGATTTTGGGGAAATTTGGAGTAAAGTCGAACTTAACGTGGTGACCGTATTATTTGAAGTTGACATCATTCGATGTAGAGGGTGGAGCAGAGGAAACGCGTTTTTTATTAAAACCGCTAGTTCTGAACCTGAGCGACTGTTGGCAGGCAGGTCAGACAATGAAGTTTCAGTCACTATGAAGGTTTGGAGCATAGAGCATTGCCTGTCTGCGGTCGAGTAGTTCTTTGCAAACAATGGTTCCGTGGTCACCTTCCCCGTCGAAAGCTTAATTCGGACGTAGAAATCCAGTCGTAGAGCGAAGAAATGTACTCCGATGGGTTGTAAAGTTTAGAAGCTCTGGATCAGTGATGAAAAGAAATCACCTGTTCTTCCCCGTTGTGCTCGAACTCCAGAGAATAAAGACAGAGTGAGAAATGCAGTTCTTACTAGTCCGAAAGGATCCACCAGGAGACAGGTTGTATCGCTGAGTATGCAACGTCGATCGCTTCGTTCCATCTTACAGGATGATCTCAGATTTCACCCGCACAAAATAATGATCGTCCAGCAGGTAAAAGCAACGAATGTTGTGTGGCTGCAAAGAATTTTGTGGCGTAATATACGTTATTCTTACGGAAGGTGCAAATGTCATACTGTTTAAGAGTGGCGACGATCATTTATTTTCATCTGGATGGTCTTCTTTTTGTAGGACTATTTGAAATCAAGAGAATATGTGACTAGTCCCGCACAATCGATAACCTCAAGATTTCCTGTGGTGTCACCGCCAGACACCACACTTGCTAGGTGATAGCCTTTTAAATCGGCCACGGTCCGGTAGTATACGACGGACCCGCATGTCGCCACTGTCAGTAATTGCAGACCGAGCGCCGCCACACGGCAGGCCTAGAGAGACGTACTAGCACTCGCCCCAGTTGTACGGACGACTTAGCTAGCGATGCAACACTGACGAAGCCTCGTTTATTTGCAGAGAAGATAGTTAGAATAGCCTTCAGCTAAGTCAATGGCTATGACCTAGCAAGGCGCCATTTATCCTTTGCTGTGTATCTACTGAAGCAGGTACAGTAACAAGACCAATGTTCACCAATTGTGGATTAAAGTTAAGTATTCGAGAAGCTACGTACTTTTCTTTATAGCATTCATTACGTATCCTGTTTCAGACCTCACGCCAGCCTGCGTGAGTTTAAGCGCGAGCCTTTCGGTTACCCGTCACTGTGGACTGGCTGTCTTGTCAGTCCACAACACTTCCAATCGTTAGGAAATTGAATCTGTGGCGAATGACAGTTGGACAGGACTCTGAGTAACTTTCAGGAGAAGATCCAGGTCTATGTCAGGAAAGAAGGACGTCATCTCAGCATTATTTTCCGAACCTAATTAAGGTACTTAGATTTCAAAAATGCAATAAACCTAGTGATACTGAATGCAAGACTTTTTTAAGTAAAGCCAGGTTGCAGTTGGAGGTATGAATTAAACAACGCCTTCAGTCACAACTTTTTTGTGTTTTATTAACTATACGATGCATTTCGGACCCTGTGGGTCCATCGTCAGGGTCGGAAAAGCGTCTTGTAATTAATAAAATACGAAAAAGTTGTGACTGAAGGCGTTGTTTAATTCATACCTCCAATGTTTTGAATACAGTCACGTTTCAAGCTGCAAAATATAAATAAAATTAGGTTGCAGTTGTTCAATAGTAGAAAACATGCGTTTCCTCTGCTTCTCCCTGTATTATTTTACTCTATGACTTCACCGTTTTATTGAAGTGGATTCCCTTAAACTCTTATTGAATGCAATGCATCGAATTTTAGCTGACTAATTGTCAGTAGCACTAAATCTGAGGAAACTGTCTGTGGAAGGCGTGTTTAACCATTTTAATTTTCTGTTGACAAAAAGAAACATGCGAAAAGCAGACAACGAGTGGAGACATGAAGCTTTAATTGAAGCGAAGCATTTTGGTGTTGGTGAGGAATAAATAAAAACAGGCAGCTGAAATTTATTGGAATAATGTACAAAGCTTGAAAGATCACTGTGGCAATATTATTAACGGAAACCTTAAAGTGGTCATTTTACTTTTCGTAACAGTTCTATCTTCACATACTGAGGTAGAATTATAATTGTTTTCAAATATGTAAAAGCAGACAAAAGAAACAGGCATAACAACGACACCCTTAACGTGTAGCTTCATACAAACGTGGCGTTGCAAGAAAACAGTTGCTCAGGTTTAGAACCCAACAGTGACTTGCTAATTGCATCGAAAAGCTGTAAAAGTAATGCCACGGCTTCTGATCCTGAAATCCATAAACTTTTTGTGTAGTGTTTTATAAATGTTATTAAATACATTAAATAATCTGTTGCTATTTATTATAATTATGTGCCTAAAACTAACAAATGTTTTACGATTATTACGGTATTTTAGGGATAATTCCGAAAGAATCTGGGATAAAACCATAATCTTAAGTGGAAAGGCTGCTAAAACTAACCGTAAGAACACTGCATCGTTTGACCTGGAATCCGAAAACATGTAAGATTTGCTGTCAGTTAAACAGAAATCATGACGCTGAACATTTATAGCTAAAAGTTCTTGTTTCAGTATGTGATTTGCGCTGCACACATAGCATCAGAAGTCAAAGACAGCCGCCATACATAAATATATAAATTTAAGATACTGGTTTCTGTTTCCACCAGACGCTGTATAGTATCTTTCCATTGCTATATTAAATACAGGGACATCGATACCAACTTCGGTATCTCAAATATAATTATAGTAATTTCTGCTGTTAACATCGCAATTCGAAAAGAGACTAATTCAACGACATGTCATCTTAAAAAAAAATTACTAGTTTCGGAATAATTAGGCCTACAGTGTTTACAAATTATGATTTATATTTTTTGAACATGAAACCTTTTGCTGTCTTATCCGGAAGTTCATGATTTCATACAGAAGTAAGGAATTCCATCACGTCGGAAAAGGAGGAAGCACAGTGTTGCACAACCGCGGTACCAATATAAAAGGGGTACGAAGCTTTCATTCTGTCTATGGCGTTCACGAATGTGGAGTGATTGGTAAGTTTAAAACTCAAATGTCTTTCACAAACCTATAGAACCTAGATATGCTTCTTTTTTACAGAAAAGGCTCCTGGAAAAAGCCAACGCAGCTTTCTTTGCATTTTGCTCGCAAACAACGTCCTTCGATAAAATGTGTCGCTTCACCAGTAAATTCCGCATGAATATGACCGTTTCACGCGATACTCGAGTAGTGCACAATGTTTGGTCTTACAAAATATTTATTCACAACCACTTTCGATCATGGGCCATCTTCACAGCGGAAAAATATGTATTGCGACAACTTCTCATGTCATACATGCTGTTTCACCAGGAAATTATACGTCGTTGTTAACTTGAAAACATCTTAAAATGATACTTAACGCCATAATACTGGGTTAAGCAAGCAGAAAACGTTGAAAACATAGAAAAATGCACCAGCAGTAAGTGAACAGCACCGTTGCTCAGCCACAACAACCAAAAGGTGCATAAAGGCGAGCGAACTTTGTTCTGGCACAATAACCAAGATGCGGATTAACGCGAGCGAACTTTAGCGCTAGGTCATTGTCGAACGAAACAATAGGATCACACCCCCAACCAGAAAGGCTTAAGCTGTACGACTGACTTCTTAAGTCCACTATCGACGGTAGTGACCCTTACAGGAGTTGGGGCACCACAACATCCTCGCGGTCAAGGCAGTTATATTGAGCGTCTGGTCAACTTGGCATCCGACCTCGACTTCGAGGGACTAAAAAGACGGATAACATCCACTTAGGTGACTCTGAATTGTTCCACTCGCCAAGGCCACGGAAATTACTTCTACAATGAAAAAAACATTGGGTCACTCACAACATTTTTTAAAATTGGTTCTGATCTCCTGTACAGGTATCTTCAGAGCAAAATCTCGTGCTGTAAACGACGTGTGTGTAACAGAGTGCAAAAGCAAACTGTTTACATCAGGCTAACAGTGCTTCGGTTTTCCTAAAGGTATCATGCTTTCATACAATGCTACGGTTAATTAGTATGCAACGAACCCATAACTGAGAGAGTGACCGAGCCTATGACTTAAGTAATGATTCGCAGTTTGCGATTCAGCTGTAGAAGTCTTCAGAAAAAATTGAAATATGTGACGGATCAGTATTGGAACCTGGATTTCCCCTTGTCGCGGACGGTCCACTTACCCTTTTTTTTCATTTTGTCTGGGTGGACGTTACAACACACCTTTTCAAGTTCGTTGTTGAATACTTCCCTCAATTTTTTTTATTACAGAGGACAGCCAACCCTTTGACCGAACTAGCTGAGTTACCGTTCCGGCTCCACTCCGGCTATCCGGGCATGCTCCCAGTAGCGACCCAAACTTCCATCTTCCATTAATCTAGGTGTGTCTCAGTCTCTACTGCTCGCGCCATACTTCCGTGATTCCCGCACGGGTTGAGACTCTTGTTTTCGATGGTCACACTGCGCTGCTACGGCGTAACTTACTGTACTGTAGTGCAGTGTCTATGCTGTAGTACAGAATCCGACGAAATTTCCATCGAAGGAACGTTGCTTCGCACTATATAGTACAGCAATGGTACAAACTTGTCACAGTCAGACATTCGATTACAGTTTGTCAGCTTCCTGTGACTGGTGACGTCTCGATACAGCGACACGCTAGTGAACACGGGAGATCTGTGAGGACAATCCGCTCGCCGCTGCTCCGTCATCAGCCCAGCGGTGCTCTTTGCAGGGCAGCGTTACTTCCGACACCAGCACAGCCGCCTGCCGGTCACGACCCACTGACTTCTACCGATTTATAGCTCCGACGCTCGCGCGGGGAACCTTATTAGCTTCGTAAAACGGCCCACCAATCTTCAATAAATCTCGATTTTCGGCCATTAACAAGAGAATTTTTTTCCCTCCTGAGTGTTGTGACAGGCGCTGTGTGGTAAAATACCTGCCTAAAAATAGCTGAAAAGAGGGAGAACACAGAGTAACACAAACAAAAAATGGCGAACGATTCTATTTAACGTTGTCATACATTAAGTTACACTCGCAAGGAAGTGTAGTATCCATAACAACCAGCAAAAACAAGATACAAAAGAAAACCGTGGGTAAACTCTTACCATGGTCAAGCGTAACCGACAATGGTGAATATACAATTAAAAATCAAATGCTTTTAGCAGCTACCGATTTACATAAGTCAATCGTAGAATCGTTCAAAGACATGTTAAATAAGATAGCACGTAAATACTCGCTTCGGTCATATTTATGTGAGTGCCACCTATATTTGATGTCAACTTACAATAACCACTCACAGACGGCATGTGCCAACACTAGCAGGAGGGTACATGAAGCGTGGCGAGCAGACGCGGAATATGGTGCAGTCATTGTCGTAATGTGGAAACAGAGCGACTTCCAGAAGGCATCATCATTAGGTTAACGGTGCAAGCGCTTCCGAAACGGCTTAGTTTGTAAACTCTTCGCGTGCCGCCCTGGTTAAAACACACCGTGCATGGCAACATCGCGCTGTCCAAGCATGGCGCCGAGGCAACTGTGATGCACCACAGTCCATAGATGATAGGGATGAATGACGGCTGTTGAGATTTGTACTGGTGAATAGACGTAGAGGTGTTGAGCAAATCACCACCCAGAGATGAGCCAAGTGGCAACTAACACTTTCTTCTCAGCGACCATTGCTGCGTACTGGTCTCCACAGGAGGCACCTGGTTCATAACCTAGACCATGTCCATCCTCAGCGGCGGCGAGGGCTGAAATTTGCACGCCAGTAGCGCAACTGGATGTCCGCTGTGTCGATGAATCGCGTTTTACGCCCCATTGGACACATGGCAGACACACTGCAACAGTCATCGGAAGAAATGGTTCAAATCGCTCTGAGCACTATGGGGCTTAACACCTGAGGTTGGTTGGTTGGTTTTGGGGGAAGAGACCAAACAGCGAGGTCATCGGTCTCATCGGATTAGGGAAGGACAGGGAAGGAAGTCGGCCGTGCCCTTTCAGAGGAACCATCCCGGCATTTGCCTGGAGCGATTTAGGGAAACTACGGAAAACCTAAATCAGGATGGCCGGACGCGGGATTGAACCGTCGTCCTCCCGAATGCAAGTCCAGTGTGCTAACCACTGCGCCACCTCGCTCGATTAACACCTGAGGTCATCGGTCCCCTAGACTTAGAACTACTTCAATCTAACTAACCTAAGGACATCACACACATCTATGCCGAGGCAGCATTCGAACCTGCGACCGTAGCAGCAGCGTGGTTCCGGACCGAAGCGTCTAGAACCGCTCGGCCACAGTGGCCGGCAATCATCGGATGAGTCCAGGCCTGAGGAGGGAGCGATACCGTCTGGGAAATGATTTCGCAGCATTCCCTGGGTGATCTCGTCAATCTGGAAATCACCCTCGATCAACAGAAGTATGCATCTGGCCTTGGGAACCATGCCCAACCCTACACCCGGTGTGTTTTTCCTCAGCACAATGCAGGATAATACAACATGCCACAAACTTCGCAGTGTATGTGCGTTGTTCTAAGAGCACCAGGATGAGTTTACCGCACTGCACTGGCCACCAAATTCCTCGAATTTAAACCCAGTCGAAGATATGTGGGGCCACATCGATCAAGCTGTCCGCGTCATGGATCCTCGGCCGAGAAACCTAGCCCAGATGGCCACGGCGCTGAAGTCCGCGTGGCTCCACATGCCTGTCAGTATCTACCACAACCTCACTGACTCTCTTCTTGTACGACTAGCACTGGTCCGCACTGCAAAAGGAGGTTATCCAGGCTTTTGACAGGTGTGGTCACATTACTCTGACTGGACAGTGTACCACCATATCACACTCGTGATAAGGGATGTCTTCAAATGGCCTAGTACTGACTTGAAAACCTATGAATTCATTTCCTGTCATAAATACAACTAAGCAGCCTTGCGAGTCGTTGAATTCTCAAGTGAATTTCATGCTGAAATCAGCGAATAATGAATCTAAATCAATGAAATTTCTACCTAAAGAAGTGTACAGTCTCTCTCCAGGTGTAGTCTTACGCTTTTATAGCGAGTATTCTAGATTTAACAGTGAATTTTGAAGAGAAATAATTGAAATTTATGCCTAATAAGTGTAATGTCCAACCTCCACACTCAGGAATCGTGCAGAACCCTGTCATTAAAGTATTGTTACTTGTCGGTTTGATATATTTTCAGGCAAAGTGTAATGGCAGAACGATGTTATACACCAAGTGTAGTGGGAGGAGGCATGAAACATAAGACCAGCGGATAGTATATTCAACGATAAAGTTGAGCAGGAACTTTTATAGACTTCTACAGGATAGTAACATTTGACGTTCGGATTTAAAAAGCATGCTGTATTAACGTCATGGACAACAACAGAACAGAACAGTAGATCAACACAATCTCTTTTGGTCTCTCAAATGGTTAGAGAAATGTATGCACAGAGCTGACAGGACGTCACCAAAACTGTAAGTGTTTTACGTTGCACATAAGCCACCCAACATATCCATCGGTTTTTTTATGAGGTGCGAACTTGCTGATAGCGATTTAACGCTACCTAACAGTGCAAAGTTCAGTATGTTAAAGTAAAATTAATAGGGCAATAAGGCATTGGTCTTATGCAGTCACAAGTTTTTGTACGTCCATCCTTTTGTCTGGAGGTCTTGGGGACCATGGCTGTTCACTATTGTAAGAAAATGAAACACCTACAGCCGTCCTTATGATCTTATTTATTGTGTAGCTATCAGTTTCCCCGCATCAATACACGATCTTCAGGCCATAACTGACGCTGAGGGGGTAAACTCCAATCGTATACACGATTCAATCAGTGGCAAATATCTATGACCTGGTTTTCGAAGACCGTGACAACGATGTTGCGTCTCCAACCATCAACTATCAACAGCTGGCAGTTGATGGATGGAGACACAACATTGTTTTTACGGAAACCGGTTCTTAAATGTTGGCCACTGATGGAACCGTTTATCCGATTGGAGTTAACCCTATCAGCGTCAGTTAAGGCCTGAAGATGGTGTACTGAAGCACCGAAACTGGTAGCCATATATTAAATAAAATTTAAAGTATGGGTCCAGGTGTTCCAGTTTACTACATAAAGCAATTGCGGTACACTTAGTCCGTTTGTACGGTTTCATTTTGTGAATTAGCAGAAGCAGCATAAAAGTCTTGTGCTTCCAAGTGCTACAAATAATTCTACACGTGACTGAGTAGCCCTATTTATTCGGATTGCAAATGTCCTATATCTCAATACATATACACAACTCACATATACATCTAATGTTTCCAAGGCATCTCTAAAACATTTCAGATGAATTGTAAGGACGCTTGAACAGAAAAATGTGTTGTAATAGTTCATACAGGCGCGTGGGCCGATGTGATTGTAATACCAGTAGATTCAAAGATTGAAACAGTAAGCCCCATGGCGAATTCAGTCAATTGGTAGCAGCACGTTCGTACAGTAGATAGCAGTAGGTTTCCGAATAACTGTCATAGTAAACTGGTAATCATGGATTCTCAGCCGCGTGTGCCACACGGTCCACACTCTCTTTTGATGGGGGACATTATTATTATTTAACTAACACTAGTTTACACTGTACGCATGCCTTGGTGTGATGGAAATTTGAAATCGATGTAGACAAAACGTTAAACGACAACCATCCTCCCTGTAAAGGGAATGGGATACAATTTCAGGGCTAGCACTGCATTTTTAAGAGAATTTTCACATTGTATGTAGGACACCTAACTTTTCCAGCAAATTTTTATCCACCAATTACCCCCAATCCCCAGGCTTACTATCCATTCAGAATGTATTGGAGCAGCTTGCAGAACTGTTTCCGTGATACATAACATTGTTTCCAGACCCTGTTTTGCCACTGTGTCCAACGTCTACACCCGCATGCATCGCCCGCATCTCGTGGTCGTGCGGTAGCGTTCTCGCTTCCGACGCCCGGGTTCCCGAGTTCGATTTCCGGCGGGGTCAGGGTTTTTCTCTGCCTCGTGATGGCTGGGTGTTGCGTGCTGTCATTAGGTTAGTTAGGTTTAAGTAGTTCTAAGTTCTAGGGGACTGATGACCATAGATGTTAAGTCCCACAGTGCTCAGAGCCACTTGAACCACTTGAACCCGCATGCATCGCGTGGCACACCATTGAATGTGGTGTTACTCTCTGCAGCGTTAAATATGTTGTTGTAGGATTGTCGTCAGGTTGATAATTCAATCTGGTGATAATTTATGAAAATCCACGGCATGATGATGATGTTTGGTTTCTGGGGCGCTCAACTGCGCGGTCATCAGTGCCCGTACAAAGTCCCAATTTTTACACAGTCCAATTTTTTACACAGTCCAATCTTGCCACTGTCACGAATGATAATTATGACGACGAAATTATGAGATAACACAAACACCCAGTCCCCGGGCAGAGAAAATCCGCAACCCGGCCGGGAATCGAACCCGGGACCCCGTGATCCAATATCTAGCCAATATCTAGCCACGAGCTGCGGACAATTCCACAGCATGCTGACATGAAAGATGTACTGTCAGATAATGAGTAACATCAGTTATATCAGAATTCAGCATAAATAAATGCAATGTTCAACTCTCAAACGGTGATACTGCTACTGGATTTCTGTGTGTAAGAACCACCCAAAAATAGTGAAAATATACATCAGCAACAACGAGAATACCATACAGTGCACTCACTTTCAGAAACCTGATGCATCTCAGCAGAATCATCAGGAGTGTGACAGCCTTACAAGTACAGAATTTATGGGATTGGCTGATGAAGCCTATATAGTACACCCATCAGAACACTTCAGAGGGAATCTCTGCTACGAATTTCTATCATAATATTCAGGTTTTAAATTCCAACACAGTAAAACACCTAACATGGCAACGTTATTTCTGTAACGTCGCCCTAAGGGTTCTAACAAGGCCCGTCAAAAACTGAACACAGTCCAAACCTGAAAACAGGAAGAAAGTGTACTGAACTACGAAAAGAGAAGCAAAATAGAAAAAGTGAACGGCCCAAGTTGAAGATGCGCAACATTGAGGTTGGTTGCGTTCTTCCGGCGGCAGTCACGGTGTTCAAATCCTGTTCGTGCCCAAATTTTTTTTCACATAATTATGAACTTTCCCTCCGGCCGTTGACGCATCTTTTCTCCTTCTGTGGTCTTGACAACTGTCATACTATACATTGGTTCAGGCTGCCCAGTTAGCCGTGAGGTCTAACGCACGGCTTTCCGGATTGGGAAGGAGCGCCTGGTCCTGGCACCAATCCGCCTGGTGATCCGGCCAGTCTGTGGAAGTTTTTAGGCGGTTTTCCATCTGCCTCAGCGAAAGCGGGCTCGATCCTCTTATTCCGCCTCAGCTACACTATGTCAGCGATTACTGCGCAAACAAGTTCTCTACGCACGTGTACAGTACCATTACTCTATCACGCAAACATAGGGGCTATACTCGTCTGGTGTGAGACGTTCCCTGGGGCCGAACCGGAAAATAACCCTGAAAGAGTGTGGGGCGGCCGAGGGGTGGACTGCGGTAGTCATCATGGGTCTGTGGACCACTGTGGCCGCGGCGGGGACGGAGCCTCTCCGTCGTTTGTAGGCCCCCGGTTAACATACAATACAATACATTCAATTGGTTACAGAATACCTCAAGTGATAAGAATATATTGTCGCAAGTAAATGTGATGAATAGTGAGAGAAGGAGAAATGTCGCTTCAACTTTTCACAAAAATGAAAACAACAAATAAACTGGTGTGAACCATGTTACAACAAAGGATTTCAAAAGTCAACACTTCCAAAACGGAACGCAAGAGTCATAACATATGGCACTTCAAATGGTTCAAATGGCTCTAAGCACTATGGGACTTAACATCTGAGGTCATCAGCCTCCGGTCGTGCGGTAGCGTTCTCGCTTCCCACGCCCGGGTTCCCGGGTTCGATTCCCGGCGGGGTCAGGGATTTTCTCTGCCTCGTGATGGCTGGGTGTTGTGTGCTGTCCTTAGGTTAGTTATGTTTAAGTAGTTCTAAGTTCTAGGGGACTGATGACCATAGATGTTAAGTCCCATAGTGCTCAGAGCCATTTCTTCATCAGCCTCCTAGACTTAGAACTACTTAAACCTAACTAACCTAAGGACATCACACACATCCATGCCCGAGGTAGGATTCGAACCTGCGACCGTAGCAGCAGCGTGGTTCCAGACTGAAGCACCTAGAACCGCTCTGCCACAGCAGCCGGCTCGTATGGCACTTGTGTAGAACAAATAGGAGGTATGTACGTCTGGACGTCCCTTTTTTTACATCTCGCTGCTGTAAACGGACTTTACACCACTACACAGACACAAATCTGAATATAGCGGACAGACACGCCAATAACCGGGGCGTGAGCGAGGTTTGAACATCTGAGCATTCCAACACCATAACCACATAACCATGACGCCATGCCTACGGACGTATGCTCGATGCTGCACATCTTAAGCTCGGATCGTTCACCATTTCTGCTTTGCTTCTTCTTCATAGTTCAGTACATCTTCTTCCTGTTTCCATGCTTGATCTGCGTTCAGTTTTTGACGGGCTATCCACTGGGCCATCTTACGACTAAATCTGAAGGAGTTCCCCTTGTAAGTTTATCGTCCGAGATGTTGAGTTGAACGCTTCACACGTTCACATGATGTTAAACTACAGAAGACAGTACAACAATAAATCTGCTGGAAATGTTGGATGTTCTATTCTTCTTCATGTGCCGTCTCCTCTAAGAAGGTTGGCTGTCATCATGGCAATTTCTGATCTTGATTTGGCTGATCTAAGGAGTTCTGACGTTGAACAGTTGTACCAATTTTTTAAATTGTCAATCCAGGATGTCCGTCTTCTACCCCTCGTTCTCTTCCCACAAATTTTCCCTTCTAGTATTATTTGCAATATTTTGTAATTTACTCCCCTAATAACATGGCCTAAATATTGTAGCTTCCTTACTTTAATAGTTTTAATTAATTCTTTTTCCTTTCCCATTCTTCTTAGGACATCTTGATTAGTAATCCTCGACACCCAACTAATTCTAAGTATTCTTCTATATGCCCACATTTCAAAAGCTTCTAAACTGTTCATGTCCTTCTTTTTCAATGTCCACGCTTCCATTCCGTATAATAATTTTGAGAATACATAGCATCTTAGCAACCTCATTTTTGTGTTTAAACAAATGTCTCTCGAACAGAATGCATTTTTCATCTTATTAAAGATACTTCTGGCCTGTCCTATTCTCGATTTAATTTCTTCTGAGCTTTCAATCTCCTCATTTACAATTGTTCCGAGATATTTAAATTTACGTACTTGATCGACTCTTTCCCTATTGATTGTAAGATTTTCTTGTTGGTGTGTTTTAGATATCACCATGAACTTAGTCTTGCTTACGTTAAGAGTCAAGCCAAATTCTTCACTTTTTTCTGCGACTTTGTCAAGAAGTAATTGTAGATCTTTGAGGTTTCCAGCTAGTAGTGCAGTGTCATCAGCAAACCTAACATTGTTAATGTTTAGCCCATTCACTTTAATGCCAGCTATTTCATCTGATAGAGCTGCCTGGATTATGTCTTCTGAATACATATTAAACAATAAGGGTGAGAGAACGCAACCTTGTCTCACACCCCTCTTTATTTCTATATCAGTCGATAACTCATTTTCTACCTTCACGGTTGCGGTTTGATTGTAGTAGAGGTTATATATAATGCGGATGTCTTTCTTATCAAGTGTTTTCTTTTCTAACAATTCTATGAGATGATCATGACGAACTTTGTCAAATGCTTTATTATAATCCAGGAAGCACACATATAGTGGCTGGTTAACCTCCATACATCGTTGCGCTAATATGTTAAAAGCAAACAATGATTCTCTTGTACCGAGGGAACTTCTAAAACCGAATTGTGTTTCACTTATACCTTCTTCTACTTTTTTGTATATTCGTTGGTGTATAACTTTTAGAAATATCTTTAAGGTGTGACTCATTAAGCTTATTGTACGGTGATCATTACAAGTTTTGGCATTAGCCTTTTTGGGTAATGTAACAAAGGTAGATGTCAACCAATCCCTAGGAATAATTCCAGAATTATAAATATCATTAAACAATTGTACAAATATATCTATATGGTCTATTCCTATGAGTTTCAGGATGTCATTTGGTATCTTATCCGGTCCAGGGGCTTTTCCTGTCTTTGATTTGTTGATAACATGTAATATTTCTTCTTTCGATATGCTTGGTCCTCGTTCTCCGATCATGTTATCATAAAATTTTTGATCTTTTCTTGTATCTTCAGATAGTTCTTTGACATATTCTGTCCACCTGTCCAGTTTACCTTTAACATCAGGAATTATTTTGTCATTTTTATCTAACAATAAACTTGTACTTTTCTTTTTATTAAGTCCAGCTAAATCTTTAACTTTTTTGTGGAAGTTGAAACTATCATGTCTTGTTTCATAACTCTCAATTTCAGAGCATTGTTCCTTGTACCATTCTTCTTTTGCTCGCCGTGTTTCTTTTCGTATTTCTGCATGTAATCTTTTATACTCACTTTCATCTCTATTTTTAAGTATTCTTCTTTGTTCCATCAATTGTAATATCTTCTCTGTCATCCACTTCTTTTTCATGTTGTCGTGTTTGGTCGCCATTGTGTTTTTACATGCATTATTTAATGTGTCTTTTATAAGTTCCCATTTGCCATCAATGTCTTCTGTTTGATTATTCTTTATCCTAACTAATTCCTTATTAATCTCTTCAGAAGTCTTTTGTTTAGTCAAGGGGTCTCTTAGAATAGTTGTATTTATATAGTCCTTCTTTTGTTTCTTTTGTATGGCTTTCAGTTTCACATGGAACTTTGCTACGAAAAGGTTATGATCAGAAAATATATCAGCTCCTGGATATGTTTTCACACCATGAATAGAATTTTTGTACCTCTTGTTTATAAGTATGAAATCAATTTGATTTCTGCAAACTTCTTCATTACAGTCTCTTGGTGATTTCCAAGTATAAAGTCTTCGTTTAGGGAGTTTAAAAAATGCGTTTGTAATAGACAGATTGTTTTCCTGGCAAAATTGTGACAGCAAATCTCCTCTTTCATTTCTTGTTCCTAAACCAAAAGGTCCAATAAGATCACCTTCACTTCCTTCACCTATTTTGGCATTAAAATCTCCCATGATGATAATAATGTCTCTGCTTTTTGAGGTTCCTATTGCTTGTGTTAATTCTTCATAAAATTTTCCTATTTCTTCTTGGTCTTTGTCGGCTGTTGGAGCATAGATTTGGATTAAATTAATATTTGTTTGTTTCGTTTGTAAATGTAGACTGATTACTCTATCTGAGATTGGTAAAATGCTTTTGACAGATTTACTAGCATACTCATCTAAAATTATTCCTACCCCATTCCTGTGCTGGCTATCAGAATTTCCCGAGTAATATACTTTCATGTTGTCAATGGTCATTTCTCCTGAGTCAGGCCATCTTGTTTCACTTACACCCAAAATGTTAATTTTTAGGCGTTTCATTTCTTGTATAACATTATTTACTTTACCTGGTTGGTATAATGATCTTACATTCCAAGTTGCTATTGTTGCATTATTTTTGTATTTACTTGTGGCATTGTTCAAGGCTCTCCCCCCCGGAGATCCGAGTGGGGGAGTTGAAACTCCGGATAATTTGACATTGAACCCTGCCATGATGAGTTTTCCTGGGGATATCCATTGGATCTTTAATGCTGTGGTTTCCCGTTGCCTTCAGCACAACATGAAACAATTTACATGTAGACTAGCTTAATATCGCCTCAGTGCTAGATCGCTTTCTGTTTATAGAAGGCATGGATGAAGTTTTGCGTGTCCTTCGGATCAACGAAGAACTGCTCCTTCATTTTACTTTAACACTTTGAACTGAGAACTGTCGGACGTTGTTAAGTCACCAACGGCACTTACGCACCACAGAAGACAGTGCCGTAAGAAAATCCAATAGATATACGGGATGTTCTATATACAGCGTAAAAGACTTATAATTTTGGTGAGGTTCTGTCAACTCTATGCCTACGTCTCTCTAGCCATTTACTTGACAGTTAATGAAAGAGAGAGAGAGAGAGAGAGAGAGAGTTGATCTAGAGTTCTGTTGTGTTCTGATTCACCCCATTAGTACAGCGCACGTTTTACGTCGGTTGTCAAACGCTGCTGTCCTGCATATGTCTATAAAAGTTCCTTCCCTATTGTACCCCACTTGTTACTGACCGATGGTCTAATGTCTCATGCCTTCTGCTAGTACAATCGGTTCAGTGACGGGAAAACGGGTAATCTTTCTGCAGTGTTGTCTGCGCAATAATCGCTTTAGAAGTATTTGATCTGAATAGCTCAGCTGAATCTCTCTGAACATGTTATTAATAAGGCTAGGGTGGCTTTGTGAAAAACAGAATGAACGTTGTCATCAGAGGGCACCATAAGGCTAGTATCAGTACATATGTTTGATTAAGAGAAACAGCTATAATTAATTAATTATCTAATTACTGGACAACTACACTCCTGGAAATGGAAAAAAGAACACATTGACACCGGTGTGTCAGACCCACCATACTTGCTCCGGACACTGCGAGAGGGCTGTACAAGCAATGATCACACGCACGGCACAGCGGACACACCAGGAACCGCGGTGTTGGCCGTCGAATGGCGCTAGCTGCGCAGCATTTGTGCACCGCCGCCGTCAGTGTCAGCCAGTTTGCCGTGGCATAAGGAGCTCCATTGCAGTCTTTAACACTGGTAGCATGCCGCGACATCGTGGACGTGAACCGTATGTGCAGTTGACGGACTTTGAGCGAGGGCGTATAGTGGGCATGCGGGAGGCCGGGTGGACGTACCGCCGAATTGCTCAACGCCTGGGGCGTGAGGTCTCCACAGTACATCGATGTTGTCGCCAGTGGTCGGCGGAAGGTGCACGTGCCCGTCGACCTGGGACCGGACCGCAGCGACGCACGGATGCACGCCAAGACCGTAGGATCCTACGCAGTGCCGTAGGGGACCGCACCGCCACTTCCCAGCAAATTAGGGACACTGTTGCTCCTGGGGTATCGGCGAGGACCATTCGCAACCGTCTCCATGAAGCTGGGCTACGGTCCCGCACACCGTTAGGCCGTCTTCCGCTCACGCCCCAACATCGTGCAGCCCGCCTCCAGTGGTGTCGCGACAGGCGTGAATGGAGGGACGAATGGAGACGTGTCGTCTTCAGCGATGAGAGTCGCTTCTGCCTTGGTGTCAATGATGGTCGTATGCGTGTTTGGCGCCGTGCAGGTGAGCGCCACAATCAGGACTGCATAAGACCGAGGCACACAGGGCCAACACCCGGCATCATGGTGTGGGGAGCGATCTCCTACACTGTCCGTACACCACTGGTGATCGTCGAGGGGACACTGAATAGTGCACGGTACATCCAAACCGTCATCGAACCCATCGTTCTACCATTCCTAGACCGGCAAGGGAACTTGCTGTTCCAACAGGACAATGCACGTCCGCATGTATCCCATGCCACCCAACGTGCTCTAGAAGGTGTAAGTCAACTACCCTGGCCAGCAAGATCTCCGGATCTGTCCCCCATTGAGCATGTTTGGGACTGGATGAAGCGTCGTCTCACGCGGTCTGCACGTCCAGCACGAACGCTGGTCCAACTGAGGCGCCAGGTGGAAATGGCATGGCAAGCCGTTCCACAGGACTACATCCAGCATCTCTACGATCGTCTCCATGGGAGAATAGCAGCCTGCATTGCTGCGAAAGGTGGATATACATTGTACTAGTGCCGACATTGTGCATGCTCTGTTGCCTGTGTCTATGTGCCTGTGGTTCTGTCAGTGTGATTCTGTCAGTGTGATCATGTGATGTATCTGACCCCAGGAATGTGTCAATAAAGTTTCCCCTTCCTGGGACAATGAATTCACGGTGTTCTTATTTCAATTTCCAGGAGTGTATATACAACAGATTGAATAAGAGTGATGCACATTATGACGGTATACAGTAATAATCCAAAACATTCTGAGCATCTGCTTAATAGCGTGTATCTCGACCTGTGAAACGGAGTGAGGCACCGATTCTGCATGCCGTTGACTCGAAAAGTACTTGCTAAGTTTGTAGGGGTTTGAGCGAGCAGATGTCAACACAAAGGTCACATGATACCTTAAATTATGGGCCTGGTTTGTGGGTGCGGGATTGGCTCCCTATAGTTGGATCAGATAACCGAATTTTTATGCCTAGACATCGACTTGAGAGCACTGTCAGCCTCTCAATCTCAAACATTGTAACACAGTCCTGGCCCTGTGACACAGACTATGATCCTCAGTGGCAGCCGCCGTCAAGGAAAGACATAAAGCAAGAAAGGATGACAATTGTTCACAATAATGTTCACATGATTTACAGCTACCGGGGTGCTTTCGATTACTACCACAGGTTCCATGAAATTCCATGGCATACCACTGCCACCAATCGTCTTTCTCCATAGTGCGCTGCGTGCTTGACGAAGGCGTATGCGGTTGGGACCACTGATCTAGTGTAACGAGACAAGTGAGTCATTCGATGATTCGACATACTTCCTACGATCTAAGATTCAGTTCCGAGGTTCGCATTTCAATTGCAAAAGTAATTGACGATTTCCACCACAACAACAATATCATACCCTACGATCCTGGATGTCAAAGAAGTGTTGTTTCTCAAGACGACGATCAAAAGGATTTAGATGTTCGATATTTGACTGAGCAGTTTTGGTTCTAGGATTAAGATATACAGTTTCTGCTTTAGAGACATATGCAGTTTTCAAGTCTATATTTAATTTCGACGCGACACATACTCTAAATGAGTTTTCCTAATAGAGTTACTAATACTTTCATGCTGGGCAATAATGTGCCCAAATATTTTTATCACGAGCAGTAATACAAACTACCTGGTTTAACGATGCTCGTATCATTGTCCAGTATGGACTGACGCAGAGTTCAATGTACCCACATTTAAATTCATTGGAGGAAAACCAACTCTGAGTCATTTTTATAGACAGTCTTGCAGTCAGCCAAGCAGCCTAAAAAAGTTCTGCAGTTCATTGTGTCTACGCTTCCTGGGAGTACCTATAAAAAACCACTGCGGTCGTCATGGTAACCGACGAAATAACGAACGTCCTATGAATCAATAACAATGAAAAGAATTCTATTACCATTGGCAGTTGCAGTTTACAATAATTTAGCAGTTCCTCTTTTTTCCACTTTCTCTTTTAAACACGTAGTCAACAAGCGTCTTTGTTGAATGCTCTTTTTTATTCATTAGATATTTCAGGATTAAACCAAGCAAACTCTATTTTTTTCAACTAATATTTGTTTAACGTTATCAACTAACGCCTAATGAGAGACTTCTAATCAAACTGCGTGCCTATGCAAATTCGCTTCAGTTTTGCGACTTGATTCGTAACTTCCTCTCACAGTACGTTATAAGCGACGGAAAGTCATCGAGTAAAACAAAAATGATATCCGGCGTTCCCCAACGAAGTGTTATGGGCTCTCTGCTGTTCCTAATGTACGTAAACTACTTAGAAGACAATCTGAGTAGCCCTCTTAGATTGTTTGCAGATGATGCTGTTGTTTTCTGTCCAGTAAAGTCATCAGAAGATCAAAACCAAATGTAAAAGGGCTTAGACACATCATCTGTATGGTGCGAAAAGTGGAGATTGCCTCTCAGTAATGAAAAGTGTGAGGTCATCCACATGGCTAAAAAAAGAAATCCGTTAAATTTCGGTTTCATGATACATCATGCAAATTTAAAAGCTATCAGTTCGTATAAATACGTAGGAATTACGTTTACGAACAGGTTGAGCTGGAATGATCACATAGGAAATGTTGTTTGGAGAGGCAAACCCAAGGTTACTTTTTACTAGCACAACGCTTAGGAGATGCAACAGCTCTGCTAAAGAGGCTGCTTACACCACGCTTGTCCGTCCTCTGTTAGAGTACTGCTGTGCAGTATACGATCCTTACCATATTGGTTTGAAGGAGGACGTGAGAAAGTTCAAAACGGTGTTTTTGGTTGCGGCGAGATCTTTTCTCGAAATTTCCGTCTCTAAGTTTCTTCTCGGAATGTGAAAATATTTTATCGTCGACAGCCTACATAGGAAGAAATAATCATCATGATGAAATAAGAGGAGTCAGAGGCGGCGCGGGGTAGCCGAGCGGTCTAAGGTGTCTCGCCACAGTCCGGACAGCTTCACCGTCGGAGGTTTGAGTCCTCACTCGGGCATGGGTGTGTGTGTTGTCCTTAGCGTAAGTTAGTTTAAGTAATGTTAAATAGTGTGTAGGCTTAGGGACCGATGACCTCAGCAGTTTGGTCCCTTAAGAATTCACACACATTTGATCATTTGAACATTTTTAGAGGAATCAGAGCTGTATAGAAAAATTTATGTTTTCATTTTTCCCGGGCTCTGTTGGAGAGAAAAACTGTAGATAAATATTGTGAAGGTGATTCAAACAAGCCTCAGCCAGGGACTTAAGTGTGAATTCCGAAGTAAACTTGTAGAATGTAGCCTTATCTCTCTTACAGATGCTAACGTTACACATATTAACGAGTGTTAATCTGGGCGTGAAATCAGACGGGTAATGTTGAATCGAATGCTTATAAATCGTATCATTAGCAGATTATGTTAGAATGTTGCATGTAACATTTCGGAAGTTGGGTTTCTTGCAAACTAGTGCCTTTGCGGATTCTAGTCAGTGGCTACCTGATAGCCTAATAAGCCGAAAAATGTTTAGTAATGAATACTTTGTATTGCTGGAATAGAACACAGATTGTTCACATTTCAGCTTTAATTATTGTGCCGAGAAGTGACAGAATAATTCATTAATTGTCGTTTAATGAACAAAGTAAGAGCATATGGACTATCATACCAATTGTGTGATTGGATTGAAGAGTTCCTAGATAACAGAACGCAGCATGTCATTCTCAATGGAGAGAAGTCTTCCGAAGTAAGAGTGATTTCAGGTGTGCCGCAGAGGAGTGTCATAGGACCGTTGCTATTAACAATACACATAAATGACCTTGTGGATAACATCGGAAGTTCACTGAGGCTTTTTGCTGATGATGCTGTGGTATATCGAGAGGTTGTAACAATGGAAAATCGTCATGAAATGCAGGAGGATCTGCAACGAATTGACGCATGGTGCAGGGAATGGCAACTGAATCTCAATGTAGACAAGTGTAATGTGCTGCGAATACATTGAACGAAAGATCCTTTACCATTTAGCTAGAATATAGCAGGTCAGCAACTGGAAGCAATTATCTGGGAGTAAGCATTAGGAGTGATTTAAAATGGAATGATCATATGAAGTTGGCCGGCCAGAGTGGCCGAGCGGTTCTAGGCGCTTCAGTCTGGAACACCGCCACCGCTACGGTCGCAGGTTCAAATCCTGCCTCGGGCATGGATGTGTGTGATGTCCTTAGGTTCGTCAGGTTTAAGTAGTTCTAAGTTCTAGGGGACTGATGACCTCCGAAGTTAAGTCCCATAGTGCTCAGAGCCATTTGAACCATTTTTCATATAAAGTTGATCGTCGGTAAAGCCGATGCCAGACTGAGATTCATTGGAAGAATCCTAAGGAAATGCAATCGAAAAACAATGGAAGTAGGTTACAGTACACTTGTTCGCCCACTGCTTGCATATTGCTCACCAGTGTGGGACCCGTACCAGATAGGATGATAGAAGAGATAAAGAAGATCCAACGGAGAGCAGCGCGCTAAGTTACAGGATCATTTAGTAATCGCGAAAGCGTTATGGAGACGATAAACTCCAGTGGAAGACTCTGCAGGAGAGACGCTCAGTAGCTCGGTACGGGCTTTTGTTGAAGTTTCGAGAACATACCTCCACCGAGGAGTCAAGCAGTATATTGCTCCCTCCTACGTATATCTCGCGAAGAGACCATGAGGATAAAATCAGAGAGATTAGAGCCCACACAGAGGCATACCGACAATCTTTCTTTCCACGAACAATACGAGACTGGAATAGAAGGGAGAACCGATAGAGGTACTCAAAGTACCCTCAGCCACACACCGTCAGGTGGCTTGCGGAGTATGGATGTAGATCTAGATGTAGAATATCATTTTATGTCATTACAATTCTGCGAGAACTTGGACCACGACGGTAACGGTGAGAGGCTCGCGCGGCGAAGACATTTTTCGTTTTGCTCTGCAAGCCCGGCGACCTCCCTCGCCCGCCCGTCGTCCCACCGAAGCAGCTGGGACTGGTCCGAGCGTGAGTTACGCAGTCCGGTGCCGACTTTCCGTTCGAGCGGTGCGGAATTCGGTGTGAACTCCTGACTTTTTGTAGGAGAAATAATGGCCATAATCTCACACCCGGAAAAACCGCGAAAGGGAAAATTATTGCGTGCGATTCATCTTAGAGCCTTAAAAAATTGTCCCCGCAGATTTAACAGAAAAGAGCCCGAGGTGTAAGACAAATTAGGAAGCGAATTAATGTTATTTCGCCTCGAGATAAACGGCAGATGGACTCAAAATACAATTTATAAAAGGCGCGCGCGACATTAGAATGGCGTGTAGTTGGCGTGTCGCGCGGCGCGCCGCTATCCGTCTTGTTGCCTCACCGAGTCGCAGCGTCCGCCTGCGCCGTGATCTACCGGCGCTGCGGGGAGGCGGGCGCCTGCCTGGCTACCTGCTGCCGGCTGCCGGTGCATGGGCGTCTGGGCGCCGGCCGCGCCTACACGCACCGCGAGAACAGTGTTCGGCGCACCCACACAAAACGGACACGTGCCGCCACACATTTGAGAGTATATCTGCACGATCTGTTTCCGTCATCACCGTCATCGGCTCGACAGTCCTTTGTGAGTCATGTTCATCCGTGGATAATTATTCCCCTTTTTGTTGTTTAGTACCTCACTCCTCTGATTCAGGATTCCAGTTTCCTCCATGTAAAGACAAAATAATGGCTCTGCGCACTATGGGACTTAACTTCTGAGGTCATCAGTCCCCTAGAACTAAGAACTACTTAAACCTAACTAAGCTAAGGACATCACACACTTCCATGCCCGAGGCAGGATTCTAACCTGCGACCGTAGCGGTCGCGCTGTTCCAGACTGTAGCGCCTAGAACCACTCGGCCACTCCGGCCGGCATGTAAAGACACAAAGGAATTGCAGACATTGGCTGCGAGCGGACATTGATTGAAATAAATGGACAATTTCGAAAATTTGTGTAGGACTCAGATTTGAAAATGGGTCTCCAGCTCACGAGGCTAAGCCATCCGGACACAGTTGGCCATCACTGCTACAAGGACTACCCTAGCCTGCCTCCCACCAGACCCAACTTATTCACGCACTACCAATGTAGTGCGCGGTTGAGAATTTGGGTCTGTATAGTGCCCCTTTTGAAATATTCTAGCCGATATATTTGAAGTAAATAATAAAAGGACTCTGAATAATATTATATGGACATAAACGACAAATTAATTATGAAATGTATTAAATTAGGTTCAAAGAAAGACTATATCGATTGCAATGTAATAAAAAGTCAATATTTATATTAGATGAGATCGTAGTTCATAACGTTCTCGAAACTAACCTTATTATCTTTGTCATTATATATAATAGAAAGGAAGATATTTAAAATCACTTCCAGTCAGATCATTTCTTCTGCTCTATGTAAGGTACGCTTGCTGTTGTAAAGCGGTAGCTTTTGTTCTATTTGATCTCGTACGTAGCGAATAATTCAAGCGTGTATTCTGTGTTCAAGTGTGTGTGAAATCTTATGGGACTTAACTGCTAAGTTCATCAGTCTCTAAGCTTACACACTAATTAATCTAAATTATCCTAAGGACAAACACACACACCCATGCCCGAGGGAGGACTCGAACCTCCGCCGGGACCAGCCGCACAGTCCATGACTGCAGCGCCCTAGACCGCTCGGCCAATCCCTTCGGGCGTGTATTCTGTGCTTAGTTGAAATATATTTACAAAAATTGAGTGCACTGTGTTACTTAAAGAACCCATGCAAACAATTCTTCCTGAATTAATAGTTGCAAGAAGTTATCTAGCATTTTTTCAGTTTCTGCGAAGCGAGTAGCGGTGATCTTTGACTGGCAACAATTGGCCGCCATTACGCGGTGTATTTAAATTTATTTTTTTGTGTAACATATCACCACAGCCGTAGCAGAAAGAATCATTTCAAGTTATTCAATTAACTGAAGTGCAACGCTTCACTAATTTTATTTCGTCAAAAAATGCATACTTTTGAAGATACGATTTATTCTAGGTCAGTGAACTTAGCCAGCATTACATTTCGCCGAAAGCATTTTATTATTCCTTTCTTGTGTTTCAATAATAATGATAATAATTAATAACCACAGAGAGGAAGGGATAATATATCTGGTGGGAGGCGTGCTAGGGTAGTCCTTGCAGCTGCGATGACCACTGTGTCCAGATGGCCTGGGACTCGGGTTCGCCAACGTCCGGCGTCATGCGGTGGCCTTCTATCTCAACACGATCAACAACCAGTGGTCGGGCGAAGGAAACTCACTCAAGCGACAACTCTTGGACTTTTACACTGAAGCGCCAAAGAAACTGGTCTAGTCACGCGTATTCGAACACAGGCAATGCCTATATAAGACAACAAGTGTCTGCCGCAGTTGTTATATCGGTTACTGTTGCTACAATGGCAGGTTATCAAGATTTAACGCAGTTTGAGCGTGATGTTATAGTCGGCGCACGAGCGATAGAACTCAGCATGTCCAAGGTAGGGATGAAGTGGGGATTTTCCTGTACGATCGTTTCACGAGTGTACCGTGAATATCAGGAGTCCGGTAAAACATCAAACCTCCGACATCGCTGCGGCCGGAAAAAGGTCCCGCAAGAACGGGACCAACGACGACTGAAGAGAATCGTTCAACGTGACAGAAGTGCAACCCTTCCGCAAATTTCTACAGATTTCAATGCTGAGCCATCAACAAGTGTCAGAGTACGAACCGTTCAACGAAACATCGATACGGGCTTTCGTAGCCGATGGCCCATTCGTGTTCTGTTGATGACTGCACGACACAAAGCTTTACGCCTCGCTTGGGTCCGTCAACACTGACATTGGACTATTGATGGCTGAAAACTTGTTGCCCGGTCGGAGGAGTCTCGTTACAAATTGTATTGAGCGGATGGACGTGTACTGGTATGGAGACAACCTCTGAAACCATGGACCCTGCATGTCAGCAGAGGACTGTTCAAGCTGGTGGAAGCTCTGTAATGGTGTGGGGCGTTTGCAGATGGAGCGATATGGGACCACGCATACGTCTAGAAACGACTCTCACAGGTGACACATGCGTAAGAATTCTGTCTGATCACCTGCATCTATTCATGTACATTGTGCACTCCGACAGACTTGGGAAATTTCAGCAGGACAATGCGAAGCGCCACACGGTCAGAATTTGCTACAGAGTGGCTCCAGGAACACTCTTCTGAGTTTAAATTCTTACGCTGGCTACCAAACTCTGCAGACAAGAACATTGATCGTATCTGGGATGCCTTCCAACGTGCTGTTTGAAGAGATCTCCACCCTCTCGTACTCCTTCGGACTTATGGACAGCCCTGCAGGATTCATGATGTCAGTTCCCTCCAGCACTACTTCAAACATTAGTCGAGTCCATGCCACGTCTTGCTGTGCTGCGACACTTCTGCGTTCTCGCGGGAGCCCTACTCGATATTAGGCAGGTGTACCAGTTTCTTTGGCTCTTCAGTTTACATGCTGGCCTCTATTTCCCTTCCGGTGTCACTAGGACATTTTGCGCCTCTATTTGCGCAGCTGTCTGTCTTTTTTGTGGACGTTGGCTACGTACGAGCCGACCTCCCACATACGCGGCCCTAACGTCCAAAGAATTTCTACACTCAATTAGTTCATGGCGTACCCTGCAACAACGTGGCGATAAAGATCCATTAACTAGGTGGTCGGCGGTGTGACGCAACCTTCATCAGCCGTACCTCTCGACATCAGTCAGAGCGCCATGATATTACGTCGCCTGTGGTAAGTTCGCTGCTAACCAGTTTACACGTAGTTGGTTCAGTGGCCAGTCCTTTGTGCTTCACCTGTCACTCGGTGGACGACGACACCCTACCCCCGCCCTGCGTTGGTGTGAGAACTGGGGTGGCAAATGATCATCTCTTTCCTCCGTGCCCCTCCATCCGTGTTCGAACTATACGCTTTTATTCCCCTGAGGACGTGTGTTTCCCTGCAGTCAAGATTCAAGCGATGGTCTGGGTCAAAGGATGGACAATCGCCTACATTTATGGAGACAGGGACAAATCGCGGCTCAGTCTTTGGACCCTCCTCGGAATGACTACGGCGTGATTGGGCGATGTCTACGCTGCCGCGCCTGTTTCGCCAATTACATCCTTGAAGTTTTGCGTGATCGCCCGCTCAGTTGAAATGTGTCTGCCAAGGCTGGCCTGACTGCTGTCAAGGTGCACTACTAACACCCGCTCAAGTAATTTCAAGCACCAGGCTTTGTATTTGTTTTCCATTCCCGTGTCCCTTACCTACCACTGCTATGTCATACGATGAAATTTCATGGTTACAATTAAGTACCTCCCTCCTTTCTTGTCAACTTCCGGTTGGTTTGTGTTTTTGGGGACGTCTTGGCTAGGCCTGCTGTGGTCGACCCCTGCCAACTGCGGCCTCTCCCCCCCCCCCCCCACCTCCCACCACCCCACCCAACCATCGAGCCGGAGGCGGCCTACATCTACTCATATCCCATCATCCCTACCTTCTGTCGGCTAATAAAGAACGGCGAGACTTCCCCATTTGTGATTTCTGGAGCTATCTGCTGATTTTGTGTATTGTTAGTTTGTGAATAAAGTTTGCATTTCTCTCTCATGTTCCAAAAAATAAATAAATTAAAAAATGTCGATTACTGGAAAGAAGTCACGTTCGCCCCAAACTTTGTTTCCAGTTAAAGCATCAAACTCTATCCAGTTTACACTTCCACAAAGCTGTATCTTGTGTATTCCGTTCTATTACTCTACCTTTATTTTAACATTCAAACATAACATGAACTTCTTGCAGACGTAGAGTTCTCTCTGACATCTTCCTCACACTTTAGTTTTGCTCGTCCATCTCTCCTGATTCCTTCAGGCACTATGCTGAATATCTTCTTAATCACTCCGTCGTTAGCTGTCAGTGCTATGAAACATCCCGTTAGAAAAATTTATAAATGTCAGTGCTGGAAAACCTCTACGTTATTTGATTTTCAGACGGCTGAGCAAAACTGAACGTAGTCAGACATCTCTCTCTTTACTTAATCTGATCAACACTAAACTGACACTTTTTTTTTTTTTTTTGCAATGCAATCTGACTTTCAATAATCCCTACAAAAGAATGGCCCTGACTAACAATAACCTACACCTTTCATGAATCACTTACCTCACAAAAATCTTCGTTACTCGAACTACTGCAATACAGCGAGCGCCAATACTGCAGATAACTAAAAGATTCTAAGTATTGAAGGCACTAGCTACTGATAGGCATAGTTAGTAAATGAAAGATTTTGATGGAGAACAAAAAAATGGTTCAAATGGCTCTGAACACTATGGGACTTAACTTATGACGTCATTAGTTCCCTAGAACTTAGAACTAGTCAAACCTAACAAACCTAAGGACATCACACACATCCATGCCCAAGGCAGGATTCGAGCCTGCGACCGTAGCGGTCGCGCGGTTTCAGACTGCAGCGCCTAGAACCACACGGCCACAACAGACAATGTATTTACCTTAATAGTGTTTCAAAGTCATAATATATATATAAGTTCACGACATCCAGTCTTACAAATTTCCTTTTTATGACGAACACACGTCCAGATCGTCGGCTCTCAAAACTCCGCCATCTCTCTCCCCACATCCACCACTGCTGGCGGCTCACCTCCAACTGCGCAGCGCTACGCGCTGTTCCCACCCAACTGCCCAACACTACAATAGTGAATATTCCAACAATGCCAACCAGCCACAGACTGCACACAGCACAGTCAGTGATTTTCATACAGAGCGCTACGTGGCGTTACCAACATAAAAACCTGAACAGCCTACTTACAGTACATGTCCTCCACAGTCAAGCCTTTTAGTCTGAATGTAGCTGACAGTGTCTGGTTCATTATGTAGGTCACATACAAAGTTAATCAAGAAAGTAAGCACAGTTTGAGTATGAAAAAGGATTTGCAACTTCTTTTCGTTTGCATTTTACAAGGAGCGCCCTGCAGCGTATATGTAAAGTTGAGCGACTCACATGAGAGTATATAAGCACCAACACGAAGGCAGGGGACCAGTGTGGCATTTGTATATTTGCGTGCGATAAATGCGGAATTGTAAAATATGGTGACGTTATTACCAAATGCGTCCAAACCAGACCAACGTGCTGTTATTCTTTCCCTTGCTGCCGAAGGACAAACACCGGTAGTAAGTGATGGCCCAGTTAGTATAAACAATAACTCCTTGATCATGTTAATCACTAAAACAACAAGAAACAGAAATGTGAAACATAACCAGAATAAATAATTAATTAATGCCTCTTTCTCCCTCCCTCACTCCACCCCGCCCTCTCTCTCTCTTCCTCTCCCCCTCTCTCTTTCTCACATACACACACACACACACACACACACATACACACACACACACACACACACACACACACACACAGACACACACACACACACACACACACACACAGCACACACAAACCCCCACCCCTACACACACACACACACACACAAAAACCCCTCCCCCCCCCCCCCCCACACACACACACACATACACACAACAGAGTAACATGCATGAAATTACATGTAGACAACACAAACGAAAGATAAACACACAGCAACAGTTAACAACAACACATACTGAAAACACACGTACGTTCAACACACAGCGAAAAGTACTAGTGAAGTGTCATCATCAATGTGAGTCGAGAAACGCCGGATACCAGCCACCTGGAGTATCGGAACCTAATAAACTCATCTCCAGGTAGACACACGTAGACTAGCGACACTGGAAATCATAAGTAACACCAAACGACAAATTAATCCCCACCAAACTTGTACCGCAAAAGTTATTTCTAAGATGGAAAACAAAGAGTAATATGAGAAAACGCCACATAGTAACATAAGCATAACTATTGCATAATACATTAGACACATACAAAAACCAACATGTATTACATGCCACTGAAGATGTTTCATAAATAACAGCAGATGAACACGTGTGGCAAATAACAATCTGCCTTTCATTTAGTTGTAAAGACAGAACACTCCTCCATGAATGTTGAGGCAACTAAGAGGAACAACGAAAAACGGAAAAAAATGAATACATACATAGCAGACTGAAGAATTTGTATGGAACAGCATGTCTGTCGAAAACCACCGTTCTGGAGTGAGTCCCAAGTTCCGTGATGGTCGCGATTCGACACAAGACTCCGGTCGATCTGGGAGGCCAGTCTCAAGTACGCCAAAAAAAAAAATGGCTCTGAGCACTATGGGACTCAACTGCTGAGGTCATTAGTCCCCTAGAACTTAGAACTAGTTAAACCTAACCTAAGGACATCACAAACAGCCATGCCCGAGGCAGGATTCGAACCTGCGACCGTAGCGGTCTTGCGGTTCCAGACTGCAGCGCCTTTAACCGCACGGCCACTTCGGCCGGCCTCTCAAGTACGCCAACTCAAGAGGGAGACACTGGACGGGTGTCCAGTCCTTATCTCTCCCCACGCGATTATCACACCTCCGGTCCTTTAAAAGGAACCTTGAAGGTTTAACGATTACTATCGAACGATGTGCAGCAGGAAATTATGAACTTCATGGAACAGTGGGATGATTGCATCAATGCTCACGGCAATTTTGCATTATTGGCTTACCGACTCTGGGCTGTACGGACCTCGAATGAAATTTTTTTATCTCCCATTACAGTACAACAATAATCTACACGCCTTAAATTGCTTTTCGCCATATTCTACAAGTGAATTAAAGCATGCGCTATATCTTGGCACTAATTGCAGCATACACGCTTCAATAATTCGGACACCTACGAATTGAATCAGTTTTGGACACTTGCCTTGATCTCATCGTCACTTGCAAAGTACTGACTTGCAAGAAATTTCTTGAGATGAGAAGGGAAATGGGGCTGCGTCCTGAAGATGTGCAATATGAGAGAATGACAGAATTGTTCTCAGTGAAATGAATCATGTAGCGTCGTCGTTAGGCCTACGGTGTGCGGTCGCGCATTGTCATGCATGGACACAACACTATAAGTCAGCAGACGACGCCTTTTGTTGCGCATTGCACGCCGTAACTTCTTCAATATCTCATAGTAAGCCGCAGTGTTGATTGTTATGTCTCGTTCCATGCATTCCACTAACAAAATTCCTTGACAGCCCCAAAACACGGTGAGCATGGTTTTCCATGAGGAAAGAGGTGGATTTGTTTTGTTTTAGTTTCGGACAACCAGTATGCCGCCATTGCAGAGACTAGTTTTGTTTCAGGAGTCTCGTAATATATTCGTGTTCCATCGCAACTTCAAAGTTGTTCCCATGTGTTTCCATTTCTGAAGATCAGGTAGTGTTTTCAGTACACAACTGGCAAACAGTTTTTAATAATGAAGATGCTCAGTCACAGGTTCGTACAGTAAAGATCGTGAAATAATTCGAAAACGAATTGCTAAGTCGCAAGTCGTTACTCGCTGTTTGGAAAGAACGTGTTCGTTATCTCAGTGCAACAATTCTTTGGTGATCAACGACGGAGGTCCACAGCGCTCCTCGTCGTGGCATTTTGCTGTCGTTCGTTAAACATCGTATCCAACTTTCGCACCATACTTTCACTCATTGCCTTCTCTCCATAAGTTTCACTTACCTGACGATAAATGTCACAGGGTCTAACATTTAGCGTATTCAAAAACTTGACAATAGCTCTTATTTCACATCTGACAGGCAGATCGACAAAGTCGATCACCGACAATAAACGACTTCAGACGTTAACGTAATCAAACAAAATGGTTAGACCACTTCGTTCTTGGGTTGATGGACGTAAATGCGCATACGCGGCCACCGTGCAGTCAGATGTGCGGAAAATAAGCACAAACGATACTTACTGGATCAGCTTTGGAATTCGCAGCTGAATTTTCTCTTTCGGACATAATTATCTTAAACTCGTCCAAGAATTTGTTTCAAGATGTTCATTTCATATATGCCAAGTCGCTTTTCATCGAATTTCGTTAATGTCGAAGTTTCAACACCGTATTTTAGCACTGTCCTCACTAAAATTGTGTACATTATAACTTAAGTTCTCCGAAACGGCAGCTTCGATGTCAGACGTTTCCTAAAGCCATGATAGCTCTCATTGGAAGACAATGTTCGTTTTGGATTTCAGAGCTGATACTGTTCTTACAGTTTACATATGGTCCAAGAGAACTGAAACTACACACATCCAACTTATTCCTATAAGTTTCTAAGAACTGGGCGTAATTAGAACAATCTTTCCTAATTACAGGCTTTCAAGACTTATTAAGGGTTCTATCGTTGCTCTTTGGGTTCTTAGAATTATACCAGTATAATCTGCACATGAAAGCACCTGAGTTGAATTGTACAGCATATTCCCCGTGTATTGCTGCACCATCTCTCAGCCCGCATCTCGTGGTCGTGCGGTAGCGTTCTCGCTTCCCACGCCCGGGTTCTCGGGTTCGATTCCCGGCGGGGTCAGGGGTTTTCTCTGCCTCGTGATGGCTGGGTGTTGTGTGCTGTCCTTAGGTTAGTTAGGTTTAAGTAGTTCTAAGTTCTAGGGGACTGATGACCATAGATGTTAAGTCCCATAGTGCTCAGAGCCATTTGAACCATTTTTGAACCATCTCTCATTACCTTTCCCAAGGCTACATTAATCAGAAGACGGGATAACGAAACTTCTCGTCTTACTCCATTGCCGGCCGCAGTGGCCGAGCGGTTTCTAGGCGTTTCAGCCCGGAACCGCGCGACTGCTACGGTCGCAGGTTCGAATCCTGCCTCGGGCATGGATGTGTGTGATGTCCTTAGGTTAGTTACGTTTAAGTAGTTCTACGTTCTAGGGGACTGATGACCATAGATGTTAAGTCCCATAGTGCTCAGAGCCATTTGAACCATTTTTCATACTCCATTGCTAACATACTCTGAATTTTAGCTTAACTTCGAGTGTTTTACATGGTAGCTTTCACTAAGGGGGCGAATTTATTAAGAATCTCTAGATCTTCCGTTGCATCTGTCCATAGTGTTGCACAACCAACAGCACTTTCAACACAGGGTGCTAGCGTACTAGAAATGATGTTGGAGGCTACTTTATATACAGTAGGTATCATCCAGATTCGCCACACCATGATATTGCCGTTCTTGTGTACTTGGCTGAATACCTGTGTTTCGTTGATCAGGGATACTTTTATCTATCCAGATCTTAATTAAAAGTTAGTGGAAATGTTTGACATACAGGGTGATTATAATGAAAGTTAAACTTTCAAAACGCTGTAGAAATAACGCCACTGGTCAGAATGACGTCAAATTGCAACGGAATATTATCGGAAAAGGAGGAAAACGTATGGCAGAAGAAAAAAATAAAAAATAGTGTGAAAATTGATCAATAAATGGCGCTGGATGTGTCAGAATACGTAAATGAAAACACCTGTTATGCGCGCGACCCACTGAAGCTGGTATAAACACGCCGGGTACACGTCTGCAACGTTCGCTATGACTGTTAATGCAGCATCGCGCTCTGCTTGTAAAGCTGTATTACAAGAATCATGAATATGCACACGCCGCTCTGCAGAAGTTTCGGACGCAGAAGGGTTTAAAAAAGGGCGTTGGTCTGATAACTCCCGTGGGTCTAGAGAAAATGATTCGGAAATTCGAAAGTACGGGTTCTTTTGGCGTGAAACTTGGTATAAGGAGGAAACGAATTGATTCGACGTCAGTGGAAGCAGTGGCCAGAGCAGCGCATGAGGAGACGAATGGTGTGCAATCGTGTAGTTTGAACCTCCGACGGGAGGAAGACGCGTGGACCGTGACAAGACGGCTACCCCGCTCGGCCAAAACGCATAGTGCACGGAGAATTGCTGGAACACAGGGCACCGTGAGCACGGCGCGTAAAATCCTACGAAACATCAATCTTTGCTAGCCATTCAAAATTACCCATCTACACGAGTTGCTTCCTGTTGACCTTCCAGCAAGAGAGACCTTCACTTTAGAGTTTCTTGCTCGCATGGAAGTGGACAATGATTGGCCGCGGAAGATTTTTTGGACAGACGAAGCCCACTTATCTGACAGGATAAGTCAATACACTGAATTGTCGAATATGGGTTACGGAAAATCCACACGCAAATCAACCAGTATCACTTCATTCTGAAACTGTCACTGTGTGGTGCATCATTTATCATAGGATCATATTTTTTCGAAGAGACAAGTGCTTCCGGTCCTGTTACCTGTACCGTCACTGGTAAGCGCTATGAGTGTTTTGCGCAAGCACGTTATTCCAGCTCTCCAACAGCGTGGATATGTGGATGGGATCATTTTTATGTAAGATGGCGCACCTCCGCACATTGCAAATCCAGTTAATCACCTGGTGAAGCCCCATTTAGGAAATGCTAGAGTTATTAGCCGCCTTTTCCCTTCAGCCTGGCCGTTCCGATCACCTGATCTTAATCCGTGTGACTTCTGGTTGTGGGGCTATCTGAAAGATGTGTTCAGTGTTCCGGTTGCAAACTTAACTGCACTGAAGGCACCCATTGCGCAACACATTCTGAACACTTCGATCAGTTGTTTCAGGAAACTAAGGACAGCATATTGAACATTTTTTGCGCCAGTCAGACGGAAATTAATAATCCGATTTGATTTTGACTCATGCTTTTTATGTGGTTTTTGGCCTCAGGACAATTAGAAACCGATTTTTCCCATCCGATGTGGTATGATCTTGCCGTGGTGGATGGGCTTACGTAACTAACAGTATCACAACTGTTCACCTATGCACACTGCGCAGTACAGTTTGTTTAACGCCAAACGTACACCTTAGGCATTTCTTGTACAATTCGTTTGTCTTTTGTAGTCGATCACTGTTAAATTATGATGCTTACAGCGCCACCTATTGCTACATTTTGGTAACTATTTATTTTTCTTCTGCCACACGTTTTCCCGCTCCTCCGATATTACTCCGCTGCAATTTTACGTCGTTGCGACCAGTTGTGTTATTTCCACAGCGGTTTGAAAATTTAACTTTAATTATAATCACCCTGCATTTTTTTCTGCATTTGTTAGCAGTTTTGATTGTACTAGATTCATGCCTGGGGCCTTCTTACGTTTTAGATTCTTCATGTCTGCCTCAAATTAATCAGCAGTTGATGCTGGTTCTTCTGTTTCTAAATTCCTTGAGTCTACAGACGGGAATATTCCTTGGATCTCATCCAAATCCTCATTAAGAAGTTCCTGAAAGTGTCGTGCTCCGTTCGTACTAAATTCTCTTTCATTGTAACTACTCTGTCTGTGTCCTTATTCTTCTTCACTTGTGTCTAATTTTTCGAGAGGAAAGCAGAGGAGACAGTGGTCTGCTGCACTTGCTGCGTGCATTGTAACTTTGGGGTCCCTCATTGTTCCAGTCTTGGACTCTAGCGTTTTTAGCATACACTTATGACACATTTCCGACTGTACCACATAGCTCCAAAACTTTCTTTGACGATGACACGATTACAATTTCTTACATTGAGTGAAATACTCGTAAACAATAGCGCACCAGGACGCATCATTTTGATGATCATGAAATTTTCTTTACAGCTTCACCACGTAACAGATATCAAATGGCTAAAATTTCCTTCCATTCGCAACTGATTTTCATCCTCAACATCAGTATGGAGATGTGACCCCCGAGGGCATATATTCACACCTGTATTCTTTGAGGTATGAAAGTAAACAGTCTGTGAATGTGATCTTCAGGAACATACTGCCAAGCCTGAAAAATATGGTGGGGCAGTTTATGAAGCTTTCTACCTGGTTACAGAACCGAGGTACACGTCTTCCCGTCGCATCCCAGACATGCTCTATAGGTGACAAATCAGGAGATGGGCAGGAGTTGGAGAGGTATGGGTCTCGTGGTCCCTCCTTTGTCTGACATTTCACCAGGTCGTCAGTGTTGTGTACTACTTCATACATGACAGTAAGGAAAGGTGGGCTACAAAGTGGCACAGCAGCTGTCGTTGTGGGGAAGTTGGACAGGAGCACAAATGATTAGCGAACACTTAAATAGTAAGTAGTACTTTTACTTAACTTCTAGCTTTCACCAAGCGTTGCGAAGAAACTTTACAAAAGGACAAACAGCAAGAATGTCAAGCTATTACAAGAAGAAAACTACTCGTAAAGAGCGTCGTGCAGTGTGAGGTTCTCACGACTAATGCACGAGCGAGCTGTCGAAGACAATGCCTCATACCGGGCCGCCTAGCTGCCACTGGCCATACTATATCGCGACGGCAGAGAGGGCACGCGTAATCGCAGCCGCTGAAGACGTGGCGCAGCGGGCGCGCATCACTGGGACCGCCAAATCCCAGCGCCCTCGGTATTTGTATGGTGACAACGGTAAACGACGTATGACAGCCCAAGATCACAACTCATGATGTCCATATGTACAACACAACAAGACACTGAGATGTTTATTAGTCTTCTTAAAGCTGTCAGACTTTCAGAAAGCAGTTCACTACACACAAAATATACTTTACCATCAAATGCTCAATAAGATAAAATGTCTGACACGTAGCACAGTAAGTTTCTTCTGCGTGACTCTTTATATTTGAAAGACGAATTTTTCTTTGAAAACTAATAGCTGGCAAGAAAGAAAATGTAAAGTGTTGTAGGAATGAAAAAGTAACATGTACATTACCATAAAATTTTGGCCACTGTGTCACAACGGAGGGGGATCTGTTGAGAGGCCAGACAAACGTTTGGTTCCTGAAGAGGGGCAGCATCCTTTTCAGTAGTTGCAGGGGCAACAGTCTGGATGATTGACTGATCTGGCCTTGTAACACTAACCAAAACAGCCTTGCTGTGCTGGTACTGCGAACGGCTGAAAGCAAGGGGAAACTACGGCCGTAATTTTTCCCGAAGGCATGCAGCTTTACTGTATGATTAAATGATGATGGCGTCCTCTTGGGTAAAATATTCCGGAGGTAAAATAGTCCCCCATTCGGATCTCTGGGCGGGGACTACTCAAGAGGACGTCGTTATCAAGAGAAAGAAAACTGGCGTTCTACGGATCGGAGCGTGGAATGTCAGATCCCTTAATCGGGCAGGTAGGTTAGAAAATTTAAAAAGGGAAATGGATAGGTTAAAGTTAGATATAGTGGGAATTAGTGAAGTTCGGTGGCAGGAGGAACAAGACTTCTGGTCAGGTGAATACAGCGTTATAAATACAAAATCAAATAGGGGTAATTCAGGAGTCGGTTTAATAATGAATAAAAAATAGGAGTGAGGGTAAGCTACTACAAACAGCATAGTGAACGCACTATTGTGGCCAAGATAGACACGAAGCCCACGCCTACTACAATAGTACAAGTTTATATGCCAACTAGTTCTGCAGACGACGAAGAAATTGAAGAAATGTATGATGAAATAAAAGAAATTATTCAGATAGTGAAGGGAGACGAAAATTTCATAGTCATGGGTGACTGGAATTCGATAGTAGGAAAAGGGAGAGAAGGAAACGTAGTAGGTGATTATGGATTTGGGCTAAGAAATGAAAGAGGAAGCCGCTTGATAGAATTTTGCACAGAGCACAACTTAATCATAGCTAACACTTGGTTCAAGAATCATAAAAGAAGGTTGTATACATGGAAGAAGCCTGGAGATACTGACAGGTTTCAGATAGATTACATAATGGTAAGACAGAGATTTAGGAACCAGGTTTTAAATTGTAAGACATTTCCAGGGGCAGACGTGGACTCGGATCACAATCTATTGGTTATGAACTGTTGATTAAAACTGAAGAAACTGCAAAAAGGTGGGAATTTAAGGAGATGGGACCTGGATAAACTGACTAAACCAGAGGTTGTACAGAGTTTCAGGGAGAACATAAGGGAACAATTGACAGGAATGGGGGAATGAAATACAGTAGAAGAAGAATGGGTAGCTTTGAGAGATGAAGTAGTGAAGGCAGCAGAGGACCTAGTAAGTAAAAACACAAGGGCTAGTAGAAATCCTTGGGTAACAGAAGAAATATCGAATTTAATTGATGAAAGGAGAAAATATAAAAATGCAGTAAATGAAGCATGCACAAAGGAATACAAACGTCTCAAAAAGGAGATCGAAAGAAAGTGCAAAATGGCTAAGCAGGGATGGTTAGAGGACAAATGTAAGGATGTAGAGGGTTATCTCACTAGGGGTAAGATAGATACTGCCTACAGGAAAATTAAAGAGACCTTTGGAGAAAGGAGAACCACTTGTATGAATATCAAGAGCTTAGATGGAAACCCAGTTCTAAGCAATGAAGGGAAAGCAGAAAGGTGGAGGGAGTATGTAGAGGGCCTATACAAGGGCGATGTACTTGAGGACAATATTATGGAAATGGAAGAGGATGTAGATGAAGATGGGAGATACGATACTGGGTGAAGAGTTTGTCAGAGCACTGAAAGACCTGAGTCGAAACAAGGCCCCGGGAGTAGACAACATTCCATTAGAACTACTGACGGCCTTGGGAGAGCCAGTCCTGACAAAAGTCTACCATCTGGTGAGCAAGATGTATGAGACAGGGGAATTACCCTCACACTTCAAGAAGAATATAATAATTCCGATCCCAAAGAAAGCAGGTGCTGACAGATGTGAAAATTACCGAACTATCAGTTTAATAAGTCACGGATGCAAAATATTAACGCGTATTCTCTACAGACGAATGGAAAAACTGGTAGAAGCTGACCTCGGGGAAGATCATTTTGGATTCCGTAGAAATATTGGAACACGTGAGGCAATACTGACCCTACGACTTATCTTAGAAGCTAGATTAAGGAAAGGCAAACCTACGTTTCTAGCATTTGTAGACTTAGAGAAAGCTTTTGACAATGTTGACTGGAATACTCTCTTTCAAATTCTGAAGGTGGCAGGGGTAAAATACAGGGAGCGAAAGGCTATTTACAATTTGTACAGAAACCAGATGGCAGTTATAAGAGTCGAGTGGCACGAAAAGGAAGCAGTGATTGGGAAGGGAGTGAGACAGGGTTGTAGCCTATCCCCGATGTTATTCAATCTGTATATTGAGCAAGCAGTGAAGGAAACAAAAGAAAAATTCGGAGTAGGTATTAAAATCCACGGAGAAGAAATAAAAAATTTGAGGTTCGCCGATGACATTGTAATTATGACAGAGCAGTTGAACGGAATGGCCAGTGTCATGAAAGGAGGGTATAAGGTGAACATCAACAAAAGCAAAACGAGGATAATGGAATGTAGTCGAATTAAGTCGGGTGATGCTGAGGGAATTAGATTAGGAGTTTTGCTATTTGAGGAGCAAAATAACTGATGATGGTCGAAATAGAGAGGATATCAAATGTAGACTGGCAATGGCAAGGAAAGCGTTTCTGAAGAAGAGAAATTTGCTAACGTCGAGTATTGATTTAAGTGTCAAGTATTTGTATGGAGCGTAGCCATGCATGGAAGTGAAACATGGACGATAACTAGTTTGGACAAGAAGAGAATAGAAGCTTTCGAAATGTGGTGCTACAGAAGAATGATCAAGATTAGATGGGTAGATCATATAACTAATGAGGAGGTATTGAATAGGATTGGGGAGACGAGAAGTTTGTGGCACAACTTGACTAGAAGAAGGGATCGGTTGGTAGGACATATTCTGAGGCATCAAGGGATCACCAATTTAGTATTGGAGGGCAGCGTGGAGGGTAAAAATCGTAGAGGGAGACCAAGAGATGAATACACTCAACAGATTCAGAAGATGTAGGTTGCAGTAGGTACTGGGAGATGAAGAAGCTTGCACAGGATAGAGTAGCATGGAGAGCTGCATCAAAACAGTCTCTGGACTGAAGACCACAACAACAACAACGTGTCATTCAGGAACTTCTGAATGGCCGGCACACAGGCTTGAAGTGAAACTAGAATACATATCCTCTAAAATGAGTCATTCCCCCTAATATAGCTATAAATGTTCGAATGATTTATGGGGCGTGGAACGAACAAAATAGCTTCCGGTAATGCGTTCCCAACAGTCTTCGTTTAACCTCTGGATAAATTTTAGCTGTTGCCATTACGTTTATTCGTCAGAGCCCATCGAATAATACTATGATCTTCGCGTGCCCACTCTTCTTGCCTGCCACACTATTGTCCTGAATCCACCTACTCACCATTCGTTTCCAATCATTACACTACAGTCAACTGCGTACAAGATCTGTCAATATGAGGCTCTTATTGCCCTCATCCCATGACTCGACGTTTCTCTAAAATTGCAAGAGATGAGAGTAGGCTTTCTGTGCACGTACTCTGGGCTTGCTGTGTTGAGACCTTCGCCTGTAAGGTTCCAGTAACGTGAGATATGCCCATCAGCCACCATGCACTCATGCCTTTCTTCATCTGTAGGAAATATATCTGTACTGAAAATACTGAAAGAAATTGACGTAAGGATAAAATTATAATCAATACATACCAGAGGCATAGAAATATAGGATTATCAGTTTGGTGACATTAGATCAAGGTATTCATGGTTTTATATTTCCCACTTGGGTCGCCGTACATTAAAATAAAATGCACTGCGTTCAGTCTCTCATTTCTGTTAGGGACTTGTTTCTACTGCGATACAGTGTGATTTCGTAGACGACAGTTGAAGACAGATGGGCGATACATACTCATCAGCGCCTACAGATGATGAGAATACCTTTCATCGAAACACTTATTATGAACTTAAACTGAATTAATTCCCACGGAGCTGTTTGGGGTTATCTTCGTGGCTATTCAGTTCATCTGCAAATATTACAACATGTCATTAGGACTACACATGGTGGTGATTCACGAGTCTCATGTAAGTTACTGTTAAATAATCTGGAGCTTCACTGATCTGGCCGTACAACTATCCTTTTATGAGACTGATAGTTGACATTCTGGTGTCGTTTAAAAGGAACAAGTGCATCCGTTCAGGGAGTAAAAGGGCTGACGAACGATCTGTATGTGGGGATAAGGTCACTCAGACAACTGTTCCTTACTCTGCAGAATAATTTTTTAACAAACTTAGCCAGAATTTTTCCTTTGACATATTCCTTCTACTCCATGTTTTGGCATTTATTGTGGTTATTTTGAGTTTCTAAAATGAAATTAGGTTTTTTTGGTGGATAGACTTTCAAAATACTTGGTACTTCAATGTAACGAAAATCAGGACGGAGGGATCAAGAAATATTCTGTATCCTTTATACGAGAATTTCTTATGTATGGTTTTAACCAGCGGAAAAATGCTCCAGTCAGAGCAAAAACAAGGCGAATATGTTTCTCTTTAAACGACCGGCAAAAATGTGTAGAACCAGCAGCCTCAATCCTTATTCGCCCATCTCACCAAAAATTTAGGTATGTGATCATATTTGTGCTCTTTTAACACAGAACACTCTATACCCTGTACTCAGTTTCTCTTTGCAGCTAAGCTTTCATACTCTGCATCTCCCTCGCACTGAAACTGTGTGTATATGTTTCTCTCGCACTGTGTCCTTTTTCGACCACTGATTTACAGTATACCTCATTGTCATTGTCTCCTCTCTCACTTACACTGTGTCCTTTTGTCTTTTGTCCCACTACCACTGGCTCCACCAGACCTAAGCAACTCGAAAATTCTAGATTGAGGAAGACGGAATGAGACAGAGGCACCCGATTCCTCAATTTTCCGTCAGAGTCTCTTAAAGTGCAACATATTCGCCTTTTTTGTGCTCCGACAGGAGCATTTGTCCGCTGGTCCCCCTCTTTTACCTGCTACAGCATGATGTGGTGCTTACTTGAATCGAATTCTTTAAGTCAATGACGTTTTCAGAGTTTATTTACATTCTTCGACACAGTTACATACTTTGACACATATAAATAACAAATAAGTACGAATAACATAAGGTTAAGACAAAATAGTGTGCCTTACATTTTCTGTGGATACATTGCTCATCGGTTGCAGTTCATAGAAATCACCATGCTTATGATTTGCGTCTTAAAAGAGTACAAATGTTATTAGAAACATTTTACTGACTTCGGAGTTTTCCAGATTTACATAATTTTTGGTAGTCTTTTTAAGTTGTTTTCTTGCAGTACCACATGCGGCATGTTTGTACAGGCGTAAAATGCCCATTATACAGGGACAGAGTGTCATAAATTTTTATTTGTAAAAAAATGTGTTGTGTACACAAAGCTAAGGAGAGGTCGGCTTCAGAGTGGTGTGGCAACTGTCGTTGTAGGAAAGCTGAACAGAAACAGAAATGATTAGCGAACAAGTTAACATACTAAACGGAAAATTTACTTAACCTTTATTTCTCCAAGCATATGAAGACTCATTACAAATAATTCATCAAGAAATAGAGTCCAAATCTCAGTGTCAACAAGTAGGAGAGTCTCTGAAGTAAAGCACGAACGATGGAACGACGGTGTTGGAGCTGCGACTGGGTGGCCTCTGCACAGTGTCACGTAGCAAAGACGCTCCGTGTAAGTGGCTGTGTGGCTGCTGCCGGCTGGTCTATACTGTGCCGGCAGAGGGCGATCGTGGTACGAAGCTGCTGGAGGTGCGGCTCATTGGGCACAAACCACTGGGTCTGCCAGATCCTGCATGATTGCTGTCAGCGTCTGGCAGATACGTCCAATTCCTTTGCCAACTTTATGACGCCGGCAGGATGGTATCAATATGTGAACCACAAAAGTCCACAAACAGTTCGCTAACAAAAACATTCTTTGGTGACGTCAGAAACCTTGCACTGATGCTAGAACCCACGCTATGTATTCACTCTATCATTTAAACTACATTCACGCCTTCAACAAGATATTAAGTGCATATTTTGCATGCATAATTGCGGTAACTTTGAACCTTCCGGATCTCTCTAACGTATAACGGTATCGAAAAGAGTTTCAAGGTTCCCCGAGATCATCAGCTTAAGAACGTATGATAAAATTTTCGACAATTTACCATGAACAGATGTTATAGAAGTGGCCATCCGCAGAGCTGCCGCTTTTGGTACCCAAAACTCATGGTATTTCGGATGTATCATGATAGTGAATGCATATTTGCGAAAACAGAAAAATGGATTTTCTAGGTTAATGTATACAGAATGTACGGTTTAAAGTTGGGCCAATTGCTATTGATAGTTATTTAGACAGTTGTGGCTCAAGCTGCAAAGCGGCTAAAAACCGGTTTTTGCTGTTTTCTGCGTAAGAATAGTAAATTTGAACCTCTGGATGTCGCTAACAGGGAATGACATTGAAAAAAAAGTTTCTAAGTTCTCCGAGAAAATCATCACGAGAACACATGGCACAAATTTTGACGATACACCGTAAACGGAAATTATAGATGTGTTTGGAGTTCTGTCAGGAACCGACCAGGAAAAAATGGCGCTTTTATAAGACTCCTAAGGTCCACCCTAGATCACGCCTAATGCAAAATACCAATCAGTTTCCTCATTTTGCTTGGGCAGAAGGAAGTGCGTTATGTTTAAATTTTGAACCTGTACTACAGAATAGCTACAGTTCGTCCGATAGGTATACAAATGTTTGACAGTTCAAGGGCTTTCCAAAATATCTGACCCCTATCTCTGTGATCAGTCCGCGTGCGGATATTGGAACCGTGTACTGTAGTGAATGGAGCGATTAGAAAATCTCAAAATACAGATATGTGAACAGAATTTTATATTAATCCATCCATTTATCGACACATTAGTATTACTCCATACGTATCAATATCATTCACTTTAACGTAAAGAGATGTTAGTCGACTGTATACTGACAATGACGTGGTGGTTCTGCGAAACAATGATTTAAAATGGAAAAATTCTTCAATTTCGTGAATTGTACTTCGTCCTAGTGATTTCTGAGTATTATCTCAGAGACAGACTTAAACAATACCTCCATAGAATTAGCAACCCATTGCAGGTAAAGTTTGGTATTGTTATAGAGGTCATAGTTTCACTTTGCCGCAATGCATCCTTAAAGACTGTCGCCCACGTGGGGAAGTAATACAATGTTTTAAATTTTATATGAATATTCCGGGTAAAACGTAAATTGTCGGAGAAAAACTGGTTTAGATGAAAAAATGCGTTGATTCCCATTTAAATGGGCCATAGAATTGTAGACATTTGAATCGAATCAGATACTTTTAAACTCGTTTACCTCGTAAACACGTTTGTTATTGATGTTTTTGTTCCTTTCATCACAACAGTGTGAACTAAGTATCTTTGCATTGGACGCAGACACTAAATCATCACAATACTAGTTCCAGTAGCAGTTGTGATTATCCCCCCCTCTCACATATATCATAGAATGAAACTTGGTGGTGTAACGAAATTTGTGACATAATGAATAATGTTCAACAAGCCGAATTCAAAGTAATAAACAATATTTTAACTCTAACTAGTACGTTACTGTCTTTGACGTTATTACTAGCAGCCATAAATTTTGCTCGAGAACTGTTGCAGTAATGATAGACAAGTACATGGCTCTGATAGTCTCGTTGGTACGAGGGTTAGAGAGGGGTTACCGTGAAGCACAAGGCGCAGTCGGCCCTAAAGGTGTCCAGTTGCTTCTGCAGCTGAGGGTACGAGCGGACGGCGCCCGGGGCTCCAAATCAGTCGGATAACAGAGTGCACGGCTTCAATTACAATTACTCTCCGGACGCGTCCGCGGGCGCTCGACGGATGGCTGTTAAATTAAGGCACGGTGCGGAAGCCGGCCGTAAGGAACAGCAAACGATACGTGGCTGTTCTGCCAATGTGAGAAGGCTAGGCCGTATATTCTCACCCACACGCTGTGCGCCTCGTTACTTTGAAGTCGAATCGCACTCTCAAGAGGCTAGAAATCTATGCAGTTAGCCGAGCTAAGCCGTTTCTGATCGAAGAACACGCAACCTATGATGGACAGCTCTTTCTAGCGTACCTCAGAGTCGCCTAACAAACACCATCACTGGTCGCAATACTACGTTACCTAATCATAGAGTGGCGTGCCTTTGTTTGGTCTGCTAAATACATTTGAATTCTAGGTTAATCACATATTTACTACGACATAATTTATTTAAGATGATTCAGACTTTGAACCATATCACTGCATGTAGTCAATAGATCCTCTTCTTTCCTAAATTTAAAAATTACCAAACGAATGATAAAGCTGTCAACACTGAACTTATAGTGAACTGACAGCAGAGAACTCATTATTTTACTGTTTCACGCGTTTACTATTGCGGCAACGCTTGAGAACACCACCAGTTCTTTCGTGATGTTCTTTCTCCGAAAACATAAAAGGTATCAAACTAGCTCGAAAGCATTTTCCCCTCATCGCTAGCGTAGGAAAAAAAGGAAAAAATTTATAGGACACAAAAATGAATTAGAAATTCATCAATTGCTCTAAATTTATTATTTTTCCACTGAGTATTAAATAAAAGTTTTGGGAATTCTATCTAACAACGAGTAATTTGTTTCCATATATATCAGCTGTACTACTTCATAGTGCTGACTGTCTGGCAGTATTGTCATTGAATGATTAATTGTAGTGCTACTAATTCGTCACAAAACTGAAACATAAAAACTGAGAAGCAATTAAATCAACTGTTCTCACAGGTCGCTTGTGCCTCAGGGAAACTTCTGAACGAATTAGTCAAACAACGCGGTACAGTTATTACAAACTACGTCGCGCTGCAATAGATGTTATTGAATGTTTATCCCTCTTTCTGTAAAGAAATGAATAATCCATGAAAAGTGCACGTGAGAAACGGAGAACTTTTTCTCGGACGTCAAGAAAAATTATTACTTCCTCCTTCGGAAGGACAGAGGATTAGGTCAAGTTGATTATGCAGAAACCTTTGCGTCCAGTTTTAAAATTCAACCTATGAAATAAGAAAATTGCGATAATTTCTTTCCGCTGTATTTTGCTCATAGAACTTGGTTGAAAGGGTTGTCAAGAACAAAGAAAAACACAATTTTATGGAACTGAAATCAGATGAAGAAATGAAATTTGTTTTCACTTATTAATGTTTGGGAAGGGCGCCATCGACCTGCCACCTACAGAAAATGTGTAATAAAAGCCTCGGATATTGTAATAAATATTTTATTTTTGATGTAACTTGTACATTGTCTTTTGGATTTCACTAGGGTAGAAACTTTCACTGTTAATGAAATATTTGAAAAATAAAAATATACGTCATCGGTCCAATTAAAGGACTGGTTTTCTTCATTACCCCAGCCAGTTTCCTGAATAGGCTTTAGTGTGATAGCTGTTAAATACCGTACACGTCTAAATATCAGTACATTTCATACTTATTATTTTTAGGAGTTTCTCGCATCTGAAATCGAATAACATGTATTCGAAACCAAGAAGGCTAGAAGTGGAAATGTTGGCTTCGGAAAAAAAATCTGATCGTCAAAACACTTATTAGAAAACAGATAATGAAAGCCATTACTTAAATTCTGTTCGTAGTGGCCTACTTGGGCTTAAGATTAAACAAAATACGGAGTGGTTCATTCAATGAAATTCGCACTTCAACGCTTAACAACACCTAATCTCCGTCCATACCACGTAACTTAATGTACTGTATATGACAAAATGGAGAGAATTGCTCTTTCTTTAAAATGATGACAGCAGAAATTTAATTACTATTACCTTATCACCACGACGTTCCAATCATTAATACTAGTCAGCTACAAGAACACAGCGCTAATCTTACCATTTTTCGTTGTTGGTTTTTGTCTTCGTGGATCAACTCGCTACTAAGATAGAGAACCTTAGTCAATAAGGGGTACACTTAATGACTGCTCGAATACATCTACTGTCAATATCCACAGAGAAATCGAGCCGCCCTACCAATGGAGCCGGCCCATTAACAGCAGCCTTCCCATGTAGATCAGCCTCAGTCTAATTCCATCAAGGACACTTGTAATAAAACAAGTATAATATATGAAATCATAATCTTTAACTTTTGCTGCGAACACATTTAGTCAAAAGGCCAAAATTCGTTAAGACGCCGTTAGATATTGTAGCATAATACAGGGATGATGTTAGGATTCAGAATTGTCCAACCACAGAGTCTGCAAAGCGAAACTCCCACTGTGTTAATTTTTTGATGCTTGTTCCAATAGTGTAAGTATTTGCGCAGAACACTGTATCCATGAGTAGTATTAGTGTATATTAGAGAAACGTTGCGTTCTTGTGAGATCAGACTGTTCAGGGTCCAGCTGCAAGACGTGACGAGTTCTTTATTTCAGCTTGACACGTTCGTAATTGTCCATGAAGTATGACATAAGCACATTGAAAAGCACAGTGACAAATTGTTTAGAATTTTTAGACTCCAAAACAGGCCTTCATCGATAAATAGTTTTCCTTATTTCGCGGCCGGCTTTGTTATAACGGATCATCAGATGGCGTCTGTCTTCCTAAGCCAGTAAACAAAACCCAGAAAAACTTGTAGCCAAGATAAGGACTATCAAGAGATACAAATACGTAATAACACCATGACAGACACAACTGACTGTTAGTATAGAGTCATATACGAAAAACAAAAGTATCTGTTAATTGTCGATCTTGTGGCCTTCTGTCCGAAGAGTGACTTGATTCAGATATAAACGATAGCCTTTGCCGTGCGAGCTTCTTCATCTCTGTATAAGCACTGGAATCTACGTCAGTCTGAAGAAAAAGAAAGGTGAGAGATTAATGTCTCGTCGATAGCGACTTCATGACAGGCGAAACATAAACTCGGGTTTTGTTCGAAAGTATGGGAGATATAAATCGACCGTGCCCTTTTTCAAAGGAACGGTCCTGGCATTTTGCTGGAGGGATTTAGAGAAATCACAGAAAACTGGGTGGTCGGACAAGGATTTGAACCATCATCAACCTCAGTGCGAGTCCATTGCGCTAACCACGGCACCACCTGGCTTCGTTAGATCAATTCGAACCTGTTTACTATAGTCAAGAGATGGCCTCCCTCTAAATTGCACCCTCCCCTCCTCCCCAGCACACTCTTTCCTATGTTACCAACGTGATTAATCCTTGAAGCCAATCCCTCCCATTGGCTAAGTTGTAACGCAGACTATTTATCTCCCCAATTAGATCCGGTAGCTCTTCAATAGTTACCCGATTGCGCCGTCTATTCTCCAGTTTCTTTCATAGCGTCATATTTAAGTTACTTCTATTCTCTTCTTGTATGGATTGCGACAGTAAGCTTACTTTCGGATAAAGAGTTCTTTACACATGAATTTATATTAGGTGATAACAAAGTACCCTCTCTAAGTAATACTTTACTTGTTGTTGCTAGTCTGCATCTTATATCCTCCCTATTTCGACCATAGTCAGATAATTTGCTGCCAAAATAGCAAAACTCATCTAATACTTTTCATTTTTCATTTCCTAATGCAGATCTCTCGGCATTAGATGATTCAGTTCGACTGAATCCCATTAGCCTTCTTTTACTTCATTGACATTCATCTTATGAAGCCTGTTCAGTATCCTTTCCATTCCGTTAAATTAACCTCCCAGTCCCTTTACCACACATATCAAAAAAATTTTGATGCTTGTTCCCAGAACTCTTGAGGATAGACATTGACTGTGGATATCATATCACGGACACACTCCCTTTGACTGTTCAGAGATGTCACTAAACCCGCAACCATGTATGAGCAGCACCTTTTAGACGGAGGAGGTCTAACAGCCTACCAGTTCCAGTCATTACACCAGGAAGGAGGTACACGGCTCGTGTTGCCTGTGGTTCACTCATGCCTAGATGGTCAATACCGCGGTACCATCACGTCCTCATTGTTACGTTCTGCAAGGAAGGGCTCTCAACAAGGGAAGTGTCGAGGTGTCTCGGAGTGAACCAAAGCGATGTTGGTCGGACATTGAGGAGATACAGAGAGAGGAACCGTCGATGGCATGCCTCGCTCTGGTCGCCCAAGGGCTACTATTGCAGTGAATGACCGCTACCTAAGGTTTACGGCTCGAAGGAATCCTGATAGCAACGCCTCCACGTTGAATAATGCTTTTCGTACAGCCACAGGACGCCGTGTTATGACTCAATGTGCAATAGGCTGCATGATGCGCAATTTCACTCCCGACGTCCATGCAGCCACGACACCATGCAGCATGATAAAGATGGGCCCAACAGCACACCGAACGGAACGCTCAGGATTGGCGTCACATTCTCTTCACCGATGTGTGTAGCATATAGCTACAACCAGACAATCGTCGGAGATATGTTTGGAGGCAACTCGGTCAGGCTGAACGCATTAGACACACTGTCCAACGAGTGCAGCAAGGTTGAGGTTCCCTGCTGTTTTGGGGTGGCATTATGTGGGGTCGACGTACCCTGCTGGTGGTCATGGAAGGCGCCTAACGGCTGTACGATACTTGAATGCCATCCTCCGATCGATAGTGCAACCATATCGGCTACATACTGGCGAGGTATCCGTCTTCATGGACGACAATTCGCGCGACCATCGTGCACATCTTGTGAATGACTTCCTCCAAGATAACGACATCGCCCTACTAGAGTGGCCAGCATGTTCTCCAGACATGAACCTTATCGATCATGCCTGGGATAGTTTGAAAAGAGCTGTTTACGGACGACGTCACCCACCACCCACTCTGAGGGATCTGCGCCGAATCGCCGTTGAGGAGTGGGACAATCTGGACCAACAGTGCCATGATGAACTTGTGTGTAGTATGCCACGACGAATACAGGCATGCATCAATGCGAGAGGACGAGCTACTGAGTATTAGAGGTGTACAGCAATCTGGACCACCATCTCTGAAGGTCCCGCTGTATGGTGGTACAATATGCAATGTGTGACTTTCATGAGCAATAAAAAGGGAGAAATGATGTTTATGTTGATCTCTATTCGAATTTTCTGTACTGGTTCCGGAGCTCTTGGAACCTTGGTGATGCAAAACTTTTTTTATGTGTGTATCTCTGACTGAATTACGTTGGCAACCCCTAAAGTCTTTATGTTTTCCCTGATTATTGGTTACCCATTTAGATTTCTCTTTCGTTTATTTTTCTGCTTGCTGTAACTGAATAACAACTGGACAGCCTATAGCCTTTTCTTACTTCTTTCTCAGCAAGTTCTTACCATTATTACAATTGCAGTCCGATTACTGTAAAGTTGTGGATACCCTTTCATTCCTGTATTTTGTCGTGCTACAGTCAGAATTTCGTAGTGTTAATCTGAATCAACAATGTTCAATACTTTCTCTAAAGCTTTCTTTCAGATTCATCTTCTGAGTAAAAGTTCCGTTGCATGTTCTTAAGTTTTGTGGCATTACTATTATATATTTGTAATCAGTGCTGGTTGATTTTCTGCCGCTATTTGGTGTTTATTTTATTGAGAGTACTGGACATGCGGACATAGTAGGAACGCTTTGCTTTTTTCGCGTTTGGAATGTGCACTACTGCTGTGGGCTCAGGTTCGTATTGCCAACAAAAGGCAGTCAGTGAATTTAATTAGTTGAGGCGAGCCTCCACACGGTGACAGGCAGTTTTTGCGGGTGAGAGCTGTGTCCTTGTTCCTGCTTTTGTGGCCAGAACCGATGCCTGGGGACGGGATGCTGCGCTGCTACTGCCGTCTCCAGAGAATCAGTATGACATTTTTGCATTTTCTACGAGAACTTCAAATGTCGATACATTGTGGTGTCGCCCAGTCAGCGTGAGAAAATCGGTTGCTAATATTCCAAAATTTTGGATACCCAATCAAACTGAGTCGCTCCACCACCGTGCTTGCTACGAAGAGGCCAACAAATCGAAGAGACACTGCTCTAGGGCAATCTCGTTTGTTAAAGTGCACTTTAGTGACAAGAGTGGAAAATTTCTGCTGTGTTCCCATGTTTTCTCATCAAATAAGCTATTTTCTCAATCATCACACTGGCAACAGCGATGAGTTGTCTCTTCTATGTCATATTTGCAAAGGGATCGGTAAGTGAGGTCGTAAATTAATACTCTGGGCTATTCTGCTGCGGGCACCCGTTCTGGGCGTTTCCTCTGTGGGTCGCCATCTCGTGCTCTTCGACAAGTACTAGCTGTTTCTGGGGAAATGTGTCACAGTTGCACTCAAGTGTGAGCCATATTCCCAGAAACTCGTTACTTGCTTTCTTTGCCACGCAACTTGTTTTCCTTCATTTGGTTATAATTTGTAGATTCTTGTTGTATCGTTAACTCTAATTTCGCCTAGATGAGCAGAGGTTGCTGTGCTTTCTCCATGCAGCGTTCCACACTTCTTGTTAACGCCCCACAGGGGTATTGGCGTTATTTTATAATCTGAGTTCAGTTTTAGAGAATTTTGTTCTCTGTTAATTTTATTGTGATTTATGTCGGTCTTTTGAGCAAGTACATATCTGTTAGTCTCAGTCGTGACTTAGATATCCAGATCCCTTACCGTCCAACAATAAATTCATGGTTAGGTGAGCCAAATGAAAAATGTAATTTGTGTTTTAACTAAGTATATTATTCTCACTGTGATAGTATTATCATTATGCACAGTGGTAAAAAATCAACGATAATTTATTTAAAACTGAAAGTAGGGAGCGAGTATAGTACATATTCGTAATATATAGGAGTATAGAGAAAAAAAGAGCACACTGGGATTTCGCAGAGCTACAATGTGCTAGCGATACAAAAATGTCTCACAAAATTTCATCATGCGCATGTTTCCGGCAGTAAACAGACGTTAAAGACTAGCAATCTGGCAACATTATAATCACTTGTACGGTAAGTACCTCTGCCAGTGAACAGGTGTACTGCTGTGCGGTTGGCGCTGTGTACAGCGCTTAGGGTTGACACGGAGTAGATCGAAGATTCGAGTCTGGATCGAGGCGTATTTGTTTTTATTTCCCAATTTCATTATGCCAGATAATACTGTAGCATACACCGTTTCTTATGCACACGTATCCGAGATTTACATAGCACTTTTACAGTGTTTTTTAACGGTGAACATAACAAAAACGCGACCAGAAAAGTCAGCAACAGACAGCTGAAACAAATCACCTGTCATAGGGCAGTACAAAAATAATAATAATAATAATTTCGAGATGCTAAAGATGATTGCACAGATCAATAACCCAACTTCTTCTAGGTCATTTATACTACATGCACTACATCCGCTCTGTGTAACACATTAGCAACCAGTGACAATAACAATTTCCATGACCACACGACGTTTAGAAAAGAATACATTGTGCGCGCAGAGAAGATGCTGAAATGGACCCTCCCCCCCCCCCCCCCCCCCGCTCCACCAACCATTGCGCGACCCATTGGATCATAAATCTCTGGATTCTTCGCAATATGACTTCATCTACAGATACAAGAGTAGCGTGAACACGTGCTATCAGTTCTTCCACGTGGTCGGTGGAGTGGAATGCAAATGCTCCTACAAGTGTTCCCACAGAAAGAAATCCGGGGGATTTAGGTCAGGTAAACATGGAGGCCACACAACTGGACGTCCACATCTCGCCATATGAGCCATTTCCCTGAAAATATCCTCTCTAAATACTGTCGCACATTAATTCCAAAATGTGGAGGTGCATCATTATGTTGGAACCATACAAGAAGTGGAACATCTTCCCGTGCGTTAGGCAAATAGTTTGAGAGGAATGCATGACGCTGTTGTGTAGTCAGGAAATAAGCAGGGACTGAAACTCCTGTCTTCCAATATTCCAGCCCAGACCTTGATGCCAAATCAAAGTTGATACGCACGGTCGCGGGTGACGTGCAGGCTAACGACGCATAATTAGTGGTCGTTGTGCATATTGAAGACACCCTCACGAGTGAACGCTGCTTCATCCGACATATTATAGTCTTCAGGAAGTCTCATTGGCTTTCTGTTGTTGCCGGAAACATTCACAGAATTTCATCCGCAGACGGCTGTCTGCTGGATGCAGGTGTCGGGTTAAAGAATAATGACAAAGGGTGCAGCCCATGCCTGTGCAGCACCTCAACGACCGTGTGTTGCCTGTCTCGCAGCTCTCTTGCTTGCTTCCCTGGCGCTCTTGGTGTATGACCTCCAGAATAGCTTCATCAGTACCTGGAGTACAGCTAGTCTGACACGATGGTGGAAGGAGAGAACCTGTCTACCGAAGGTGAAGCTCCAAATGACGAAACACATTTTTATCTAAATGACGTCGATCAGGATATCAAGCAGCATGTTCAGGAGTGGCAACACCAGTCCGGTTATCAGATGCACCAAGGACCAGCAGCATATCCACATATTCATCGATTGTGTTTGCCATACGTCTGCCACACTGTTTTAATATAACACGAAAAGAAAATACGATGATTGTACGAATGTACATGGAGTCTGTCACGGGCACGTTACTCCGCTAGCAACTAGTCCCTGTCTGGTGAAAAGCGCATACAGTATAAATACCTCATTAGTCGCATTGGGCTGTTCCACCTAATGCCATCACCTCTCTTACAGCTTTTCATCCCAGAACTGCTAATTATGAAATTTTCGTTTCCGAATTACACGGAGCAACATTCTGGAGTTCAGTACGCTGTCTGCTGTTCGACCACAGAACGAGGCAGCCTGCCCCGAGGTATGAAAGTAGCCCTCGCCCGAGCAGAGAGCTGTGCCTTCGATGGAGGGAGGTCACGGCCGCCTCCGCCTCCATGGTATCGGCAGCTGCAGTGCTACTCTGTCATCACGGCTATAGCCGCGTACATAGCTGGCAGCGGCATTCGAGTGACGCCACACTTGGGCCTGCTCTCTGCGCTGTCAGCAATGCCAGACGTCTGCGTTTTTGCCTTTGTGGGAGTCCTTGGAAACCTGGCTGACGTGGAAGGTTGGTCCGATAAAGAATTATTGAGTGTTGCAAAATTGAGACCAACAGGACGATCTAAAACTTATGTAGGGTACACAGAAGCTTTTATGGGATCCACAACGTTCGAAGAATTTAAAGAAGTGTTAAATCGAAGATATACGAAACAAAGTAGTTCCAGACACTATAGCGAACAATAGTCAGAGCAGTGTTTGTACGGTCTATCGAAAGTACAGAAGGAACTACTGCCGGAGTTGGGGTTGGTTTTAGAACCTGAGCAAAAAAACTTAGTTTTTGTTTCAAGGTACCCGCAATGTCGGTGAGAACTGACTAAGCGAAAGTTTACATTTCCGTTTCTATGCCAATAGCAGGGAAACAAGCACATTACGAGGGCTGCATAGTACATGGGTACCGTGTGAAGAGGAGAATATTGAAGAAATTTGTAAGAGTAAAATCGCAGTGACTGCTATTAACTGGAAAAGACAATGGAAGATACGTAGAAATGAAAGAATCAACGTTACAAAAATGCTACTGAGGGGAAATCAACCGTCTGTCTGAATGTGGTAATAAGAGGGCTAAATTCCTTCTAAGTGAAATTGCTAAATAGACAAAAGGAGGTAAGAGAATCAGTAAAGAATTGGTCGAGCTGGAATTGTACTTCATACTCTACCTTTGACAAGATGGTAGTAGTAGCTAGTTGTTTCGAGCAAGGGAAGCTTACATCAGCAAAAAGGCTAGAAATAAGTGGGAGTAGTTTGTTATTACATGAAACAGCGGGATAGATCATTGGCCCTACTTTCCATCTGCCCTCTGCGATTTCAGAGTTAGACAACCTGAATATTTCGCAGCATCGTTTGTATTGGCCAGAGGAGCCCATGGAAGTACTTGCCGCAGATCTAACCAGCTTAAATGAAACTCTAAGGCCACAATTCATGCAGTCTAAACACGTTTCTGAACAATCAGAAGGGAAGGCACCACCTGGGTCCTTAGTGCGGCATAAATATTTATATCGGGAATATCAGTATCAGAAAGAGAGAACAGTGACTACTGTCATACCAACCGCCGCGGCAACACATGTTCTGCCGAGCATAGCCCTTGTTTTGGTATGTAGAAGACGGACTACAATACTGAGTTCAGACACAGCCGTCATTCAGATTCCAATACCTTGAGCGTAAAAGCAGCAGAAGGAAGATGGACGAACAAGGGGGTACTATTAACAATAAGTGAGTCATTTTAGCTTGTAAGTTTGGAATAGAGAATTAGAAGTTATTGTCCAAGAAGCCTGGTAATGAAGTAAGTCCTATGGTGTTTGAGCTGAGCCTTGTAGAAATGTGTAAGATTAAGTGATAGGGTTAAGGAAAGCAGTTGTTAGAATAATTCTTAACAGGCGAAACAGGACCAAAGGTGCCAGTCGCTGGGAACTCTTAACGTAAAGGATAATTTTGTTTGGTCGACCCAGAGGAACAGATCTTCATAAAAATAAGGGAAATGTAGCGTATCGACCATATTCAGTCAAAAAGTACACCAGAGTGGAAGTGAGTTGCAACAGAGCCAGCCGCAGACAGGCAAGAGTGATACACATTGTGAAGCAAACCACAGCCGACAGGCATTGCAAAGCAAAGCCGGCTGGGCGCGGTATAGCAACAGCCGATGCTGCAATACGCTAGTAGAAGGACAGAAGCCTTATATCGCTTGCCACCAAGCCAGTGTTTAGAGTACTTGCATTAAAAAATGGTTCAAATAGCTCTGAGCACTATGGGGCTAAATTTCTGAGATCATCAGTCCCCTAGAACTCAGAACTACTTAAACCTAACTAACCTAACGACATCACACACATCCATGTCCGAGGCAGAATTCGAACCTGCGACCGCAGCGGTCGCGCGGTTCCAGACTGTAGCGCCTAGAACCACTCGGCCACTCCGGCCGGCTGTACTTGCCTTAAGCCCTAAACGAACATAGTCTGGAGCGCGTAAGTACTCAGCCATTCGTGTACTAATATATTCTCATCTCAGTATAACAGCCTACGCCACAAGCGTGCGACACCCGGAGCGATATGCCAAAATGCAGTGAGGGGTCTGCTGTGCGGCCACCCGGGATGGGGCAGCCTGCCAGAGCAGAGATGTCCACTCTCTGCACGGAGGCCACGACGGCTCTGCGGTGTCGCCAGCTCCACTGCCACGCTGTGATCACAGTCGCAGCCAGAGGCGTCGCTGAGAGCAGCGTTCGAGTGAGCCACACTTGGTCCCGTTTTTTGCTCGGTCAGCAATGTCAGACGTCTGTTGTTTCACATGAGAGGCAACGGGCCGCCTCCACTAAGCTGTTCCTGATGCACTACGGCCGAGGGCCAGAATAAAGATGTTAATTAAACAAATCTATTGTCATCCTGACGTTTCATTTCATTGTCCACGGTTGACAATCCATGGGTCATCTAACACTGTCTTCTTTCGTTTCATATCACAAAGGAGATTTTGAAATGTTCTGGTAAGTCATATATAGTGTTTTTGGTGGGCTCTGACCAGATACATAAATGAAATGTAACAAACATGCCGTCTACCGAAACATTAGTTTAAAATAGGGTACATTCAAGGAACTGGCGATTTTGTTATGCTGAAGCGGAGAACAAGTTATGAGGCTTTCACAAAAATAAAGGGAAAGGCTCTGGTCATCTGGGGGGATGTGATTGGTGCTCGCTTTCCCTCTTCGTAATTGCAACGTAAGTTAACGAGGGGGAGGCTAGGTGGCACCAAGTGCGGTCAGTCCACCCTGGGAAACGGTGGCAGCCACTACCTGAACAGTCTAAACAAGACTACGACCAAAAACAAAGTCGTCATTAAAAAAAATGATAAAAAGCGGTGAAAATAAGATGCAGTGCAGTTTTCACATGCTGAATTCAGAAGTTGCTACTAGTGTCTTCATTTAAAATTTGCGGAATGTAACAGTCCCCAAATTATTATTCCACTTTGTAAAATAATAAAAACTCTTTTATGCTATTTGATATCAGTATGACCTTATTGTAAATTGTTTTTGTGATGTCATTTAGCCCGAAGATGTGGTATTCTCTCGAAACATGTCGCTAAAGAAATAAGTAATACAATAGTCAACAAAGTTTGTGACTGGTAGCGGAAAATTAAAAAAAAAAAACTTTAAATAAAAACTTTGATCAAAGACGTGCAAATTTTGCAAATTTTAGACATTTTGTGTCATATTTTACATTAGTTTAATAGCTAAAATAGTAATGGTAGGAATATGGAGCATCCCGATTAGCCGGAATGTACCGCCTTTCTTAGCAAGCAGAGGACATTTTCGAGTTGTAGAAACGGCCACAGTTAGCCTGGAAAGAGAACCATTTGTTTGAGAATGAGGACGACAACGTGGAGCAGAGGCTCTTACAAGGGGACCGCATCTAGTCGTCATCACCGATTTCATCCAGATTTCTTTTTTGGTATGTGCAGGATTTTGTGATGAATGTGGGAGAAGTGGGAACTCCAGATGACCAAGCATTTGGAGAACTTAGGATTCTTGGTACAGGTACAAAGCATTAACCATTTCTGTTAGCGCAGTTTCCAGGTAGCTGTTGGTGCAACGGACAGAACAGAGAACAGTAATTCAGGGTTGTGGGGTTGGGTCACCATGTAGAAATTTCTTTTTTTATTTTCAATTTTTGAGGTACAAACCGACAAAATTTTCAATATATTGTATTTATCAATATTTTCATATAAGGAAAGGTAAACGATAATTTGACACTGCAAATAATTTTCCAAGAGGGAAGTTCAAGGTGTATGCAAAGACGTCGTATGTAAAATTATAATTTTATTATTTACAGTTGATGATTTATATGTGTTCTGGTGATATTCATCATAGAAACAGAGGAAGAAACTTGTCTTATACGTAAACGCCGCACTTTTACAATTATATGGTTGTTTTAAGATTTCTGTAGAAAATGAAACTTTGCTTACACTCGCAAAATGTTCTAATCGCACAGTTTGCCGTTTCGCCAAACACTGGGGAGATAGTTAGTGATGTACAATAGAATTTACAATATGATAATAGCAATATATGCTATGTAATAGCAAACAAGTGCTTTGAAAATGAATTATGGTCGAAATTTGCTAATCGCACGGTTTAAATAAAGAACGTTTACGTTACAGCCTAGTACGGACTATATTTTATAGAACAGTGGAATATACAAGGGTTGTTCAGAAAGTAAGTTCCGACTGGTCGCTAAATGGAAACCGCAGTGAAAATCAGAAACATCTTATTTGCAAGAGTTAGCTACATTTTCCAGATACTTCTCTACATAGTCGCCGCTCCAACTTAGACATTTTTCGGAACGTTATACCAAATTTCCAACACCATCGTCATAGAAATCAGCCGCCTGTGCTTTCCGATAATTCTCTATGCTGGCCTAAAGCGCATAGCCTGGGCCCAAGTGTTGTCTTCGTATCCAGCGTTTCATGTGAACAGAGATGACACTCAGGATGAGCCAATTAGGGCGGTGTTGTGGGTGATCGAACACTTCCCATCGAAAAGGCTGCAGGAGCAGCTTCACTGCCCCTGCAGAGTGCGGCTGAGAATTGCCATGAAGAAGGAAGTGCGTGGCAGTTGTGTTGGGTGGGCTGCATTCATTAAGGCGATGCCTCTCAGCGAGCCCTCCTACTGGGCGGGAGACATCGTGGTCCTAGGCACCTTTACTCGCTCACAGTGTGCTCACAACTGGAAAGAGCGTCTTGATGCGATCGACAGTCGTGCTAGAGACACTACCATCTGTGCAAAGCTTCTTTGGGTTCTCACTGTGGTGTCCATTTCGCGACCGAACGAACTTACTTTCTGGACAACCCTTGTATTTTGATGCAGTCTTCTCTGATTGCGATTTATTTGTCCTTTCGATGAGATAAAAACAGTTTCGAAGCTTTCTGACGAAATGCAGTACCTGAGAGTAAAAGTAGAGACCACAGTGTTGCACCAGCGGATTGCATTGGTGTTGGTGGGGAAAGGGAGAGAAATCACTTTAATACAGAACGATGGGAATCATTCTTCATCTTAGAAAAGCTCACCATAATATAGTGAATCTGTTTGTCCTCTATACGAATCAGTTAACAGAAGAAATGTGTTGTATTGCATGTGGTGCATCCTCACATCACTCAAAAATTTTTCTGTAAGGGTGATCTAAGGATCCCAGATTTTGATGAAGTAATGACATTTTGCAGCGAGCTCATCCACTCCTTTTTTAATCATACGTATATTCTTGGCAATAATTTTCCAAAAAGGGTTGCAGCATACTGCGATGTACGTAGTGTATTGATTTTTTCGTCTCCTAGCGTTTCACAAGAAATTTTTTGCACCATCAATCGTCCAGTGTTGGGTTACATATCTATTGGTACTAGCAGGCTGGAAAGAGAACATACGAATGTAAATATTTTATTACGCACGACGTTAAAAAGAGTATTTCGATTGACGTCGACGAATGTGAATTCTGGACTTAGCTATTTGGTCGGTGTTGATAGCAAAATCTTAGTCGTAATTAGGGATAAGAGCACGAGTCTTGACATTTCTCGTCCACAACAAAGGTTTTCTCAATAGTGGCTATCTCTCTTTCGCATACAAATTCGTAATTTTACTCTGACGAATCTTGTTTCTTTTTGACATGTTTGCCACCGATTTCCGAAGCTTTGGATTCCAAATTTTCACATTGGCTCGCAGCAGCAAATGGCCATTGTTTCAAATTTCTTGTGGTGGTCTGTTGGTTACAACTCCTCGTTTCTATGAAGCAATAATATGTTCGGGTAACAACTATATTATAATTAATACTTATCCTTCCGGATTCCACCGTTTTTAATGTGCTCTTCCACAACTGTCAAAACTCGTATTTGCTTCACGCGAAATGCTCCTTTCGTTTGAAGACTCTTATATTCCACTTTCGATGTTTTTCTGCAAGATTAACCATCATTAGCTTGCAGTCATCAGGTTTCCAGTCATCCTTGCTGAAGAGTCACCCGATAATTATTTGTATATACCTTGTTCTTCGGACCAAATCAACGCATCGTCGCCGACATAACTATACACCAATAAAACTTCCACAGCTTTCTCGTTTATTTTACCTCCAAACTCAATGTGTTCTTCGGCTGTTACCACCGAACTTTCTGATGTGATATGATTGTAAACTATAACTCAGCACCGTTTTCAGTCTTTGCTTCGACGCTTTACTGTGTACGCTATCGATGCATGCGTCCTTTTCTTCTTCTGCTGATGTTGCAGGCACATTAATATTTTCGCTTGGACTATCAGGCTTTTTCGATTGTCCCGATATTTTTCACGATGTTCTCACTGTGTTTTCACAACATTCATGAAAAATTCACATTACTCGGTCGAGAGCCAACAAGGAAGCGTCCAAAGATAGGTCAATTTCTTCTGTAAAGGGGGCCTAATGTTCGGGTGAAACTTCCGAGGCGTTCTTGAAGGTCAAAATTCAACTGATCGAATACGAAATCCTGTATCTTTTAATGACAATCCCTTCTTTGAAAGTTAATTTCAGAGTCCTCGTGGGCACTCTAAGTGCAACCCTTACTTAAAAATTTATTTGCAATCCGACATTTTCCTTTTCATACATTTTATGGGAAAATTAATAAATATAATATACTGAGCATTATTTCGGTTTATTTGGAGTTTGAATAACGTAAAAACTGAAAATTTTTAGGAAATTAAAAAGTTCGCTACCAGGTACTTAGCTCCACGACCATCGGATTACTATTCAGTACTCTTACCTTTGCGCCAGCAGTATTCTGGAATCTACACTAACACGAATGGCTCAAGCCGCGCCCGATCGATGCCAAAAATGATATTTTTTCTAAATGCTTGCCCATCTGGGGCTCCCACTTCCGTCACTTTTATTTATGGGCCAGCTGTGGATTCAGGGCTACCACAAATCTGGACGAAATCGTTGATGACGAATAGGCGCGGTTCCCGTGATAGCTTCACGGTCAAAGCTGACTGATTTTGGCTTGGATATGTGATTCACTGAGATACTGCATTAACACTGCAATTTTAATTATTAAAATAGTGAAAATGGTAATCACTCCGTTCACTAGTATGTTGTTCAATTGTAGGTGTCAAACATTTACTTAATGAGCTTCAATATAATAAATGTAACATAGTTTTCAGACAGTGTTTTTATTCTGGTATCCAATTAGTTACCTCACAAAGAACCTAATATGAGTATTTGATAGGTTCCAACAGTATTTCCCACACCCGCCGTGCGTCATCCATGTTCTGTTTGAGGTAGCATTAGGAAGATAATATTGCCCTTTGCCTCCTTATGCAGAAGGGAGAACGAGATTGGTTTGATGGTAGTGACATCGGAATACACTTATTCCCCGGTCTTTGTTATTATCGCGCTAGTTTAGTCTAACAAGGGGGCCATCAGACCTGTTAATCACGGATTTCTAAAAGTCTTAGTTGCGTTGTAGAGAGACCTGTCCCGAGTACCTGCCTAGCGGCTTTTCAGGCGAAGGAACCTCGTTTCCGGGAAAATCGATTTTTAAGTTTTTGCGTACACCCTCTGTATGTAATGTTCATCCTGTTTCCGACCGATCGAGAGGAGCGCGGGAGCTAAGGCTCACGGCTAACACACTGGAGTTGCAAGTTCAGACTCAGCTTCTGTATTAGCAAACTTTCTTCATATGTGTATTCCGTTTTCTGCAGTGCAGATTACTTACTTTACTTATTTCCCATCGCTTGCCATGCTAGTGCAGAATTTCTGGAGGTATTTGTCGCAGGAGCAACCGAAACACAAATTCGAAGAGCACCACGCACATTTAATGAAAGCTGCTGCCTTTCAGGCACCCGTTTTTCAGAAGCCATACCAGAAAACACAGTTCGCTTAGATTCATAAAGAATGTTTTCTCTTTGATCAATATTGGTGCAAATTACGCATAATTTATCGTTCCTGTGAAAGCGGGTGCTCTAAACTGATGCAAAGTTGAATAATGTATGTTTATGGAAAACTTCCCTCGAAGCGATTTCTCTGTTTTTCTAACAAGTCGGGAGAATTTTAATTTTTTTTCTTGAAAATTTTAACTTGCCTGTAAAAATAGACAACGCGTGTTTGGCAAAGTGGAGTACATCTGCGGCGATAATTTTTACACTGCAGATCTTTGTCTTTCATCACAAGTATTTGACCGCAAAGCGTCCGATCAGTCAGCCCTCCCCAGGAATCAGTAAGGTAGAGACATTCTTTCTTGTCCCATGTATGGAAGAATGACAGATTTTAAAACCTCTTCGTGTAGCGCTTTCGTGAACTTCCCACCTTTCGTGTAGGTCATAGTTATATTTTTTAATTTATGAGCCATCTCGTCAACTTTTTTTTGACGTTACAACCAAATTTTGCGGATGGCTCTTGCATATATATGTATACAAGTTGGGTGTGAACGCGCACCGCAAGTATAGCTGCAGTGAAGCTTAGCTTCTGCGCTCCGCTCGCTCGGTCGAAACAGAATGAACGTTACAGATACAGCTGGCAGACTAAAATTTCAGCAGTGATTTTCTCGGAAATTAGGGACCGTGGCATGAAAATCCGCTAACCAGCTACTCAGGATAGGTCCCTTGAAACATATCTGAGAACCAAAATTCGTGGTTAACAGGTCTGATGATTCCCTTGTAATCTGAAATAACTATTCACGGCCCATTACCCTTCACATGCATCACTCACAGAGTTAGAATAATTTATTTGCGAGCTGTCCATGAAATACTTTAGACTGCCATTCAAGATTTCTACGTATAGATTGCCAGGGTCACGCAAGCTGTTTTGGGCGCTATATTAAGAGACACGACATTGCGAAGGCTTTTCTTTACATCTTTGGTGACTTCTGGCCTTTGGGATTTACTTGGTGCCGAGACTACGAAAATGGGATAAGAGTCTCTGACACTTAAGTCTTTACCCCCACTCCGAAACTAAAAGCACTTTTGCCCATAATGAACAAGATCTTGAATGCATGATCAAATGAGATTTCTCATTTTCTTATAGCTTTGACGACAGCGTCTGATAACGTAGGCCGCGTAGACCCAAATCAATAGAAGCCTGAAAGTGCTAAATCAGGACAGTACAATAGTTATGGTAAGACAGTACTGCCAAATTTTTCGGTAAGCTCAATGGACGCAAAACTATTTGCCGCTTGGCTTTACTGTGTCACAACAGAAACTTGTCTTCTTCTTTGTCAATTCGAACTTTGGCCTTACTGATGTCTCGTAACCTACTGAATGGGCAGTTGCTTTAGGCTCTTAAGACAAAATCCATCCCTGCCTCTGCCACAAGATGATGCACGTGCCTTTGCCTCGTTGAAGGATTCGCATGCCGCCGCTCCATGGATTCCGGTTCTTAGTGGTCACACCATGACTCATCTCGGCATAGTGTTTTGAAAGTTGTCATCTTCTACCCCATACTGGTCCCGACGAATTTCCCTTCGAAGGCACTGTTTGTCTTGTGTAACCTTCTGCAGGACACATCTCGCATATGGTTGACAATAAACAATGCTGCTTAACATATTGTCTAACAAGGAACCCCTTGAGTGTAAGGTCGCTTAAAGCCAATGATGTTTACGGCATTCGACACTCCAACTGTCGTCTACCATCCAACCAAAGTATTGGCTGCTAACGGCAACAGGGGGCAGGGCTGCAGGTATCCAGTGGTGAGCACAGACTAAGACTACGGACCGTAGGTGAACTCCTTAGTCGACGAATCACAACAGTGCTACTGTGCTAGTGGTGTTGATACAGAGCGGAGCAATGGCAGCTATAAACAAAGCGAACATTGCATTATATCTACAACAACAGTTCCCAAAGTTGACACTTCGTCGGAAAAGAACCTAAGAAATTTCGCAGACTGAAAAAGAAGTGTTAGGTGAAATACGAATGTTAACGTTTCTGCAAGATGAGTCAGTGGATTGTGTTGTGCTGTGTCGTATGCGCTCGAATGTGCGGGCAATGTACACGAGGAGTTCAATGATGACGATGCGTGCTTAACAAGTGAAAGCTTTACTGAAACAGTTGTCGAGCAATGTAGTGCATCGTTCTTGTCGGACACTGAGCCACAAATTTCGTCTCAAGAGAAAAGTAGTAAAGAACAATCATTGTCCAAGAAGAGGTTACTAAACATTATAACATACACGGAAAATCATCCTCAGGTTGATAAAAAAAATTATGAACAGATTGGGAATACTTCCGTAGCAATATGACAGTCTAGTGAAGGGGCGGCCAAAATTTCGGCTCGCGGGTCATGCCTGGACCCGAGTGACAAAGCACTTAGCCTCGCTTCATATTTCCCCCACCGCCACGCACGCTGTCTGAGTGCGGGGAGGGAGAAGAGAAAAAAGTGAACATATTGCATTTAAATGGCAGTGCAGGCACATCGTCTATCATAAGCAAAACGTATTTTCAGCATTAATTAACTACTTTTGGCGCGCTGAAGAGAGCACATAGTTCAGTAGATACGTCATAAACTTGACCCACGTGATAGCGAAACCGCAGGGAGAAATTTACTAGACGTACAGGTGAAATGTGTGTGCCAAATAGGCGTGAAATATGTTAAACACATATGAAATATGTCTGACATCTGCGTATGCTGGCAAAGCCACTGGTAGAAAGCACATCCTAAGTTCCTGGAACTATTTGAATCAAATTTGAAAAAAAAAATACTGTAAGGGATGAGCTACCAGCCTCACTATTAAGGTGAGTGTGACAGCATGGAGAGAGAAGGGAAGACAAGGAGATGGATAGGGAGCGAGGGGGAGATAGGCACAGGTGAGAGGAGGAGGAGGATATGGACAGACATAGGAGAGGGAGAAAGAGAAGAGACAGGAGGAGATGGACAAAGAAAGGATTGAAGCAGAGATGGAAAGAGGCAAGTGGAGGAAGAGGTAGGCAGAGACAGGGGGAAGAGGAGGTGAACAGACAGAGGGAGAGGACAAAATGGTCAGAGAAAGAGAAGAGGAGGAAATGGACAGAGAGGAGAGGAGTAGATGGACACGGAAAGGAAGATGAACAGAGAGAGGAGGAGGAGACTGAAAGAGAGAGAGGGAGAAGGAAGACTGACAAAGAATGGGGAGTAGAAATAGAGGGGGTAGCAGGAGATTTATAGAGAGAGGAGGGGAGGAGCAGATGGAGAGAGGGCAGAGGAGCAGTTGGCAGAGAGGGGGGAGGAGGGAAGAGGTGATGAACAGAGAGAGGAACAAGACTAGATGAACAGAGAGGGGGTTAGGTAGGTGGACGGAGAGAGGGGATGGTGGAATGATAGAAAGGAGGTGTAGGACGACGTAGAGGGGGGGGGGGGAGGGAGGAGATGGGCTAATAGATGACTGGAATAAATACAGTACTTCCCCGGGTAACCTAGGTACTCATTTAGTTTATATATAAAAAGTAACACGCATAGCGTATTTTATGAAAGAAGAAGTTAACTTGTTTCAGGTGCTTCTTGCAAAAGATCTTTGAAACTCGCAGACTACATGAACTGCGGATAGACAGCCGTGGGAGACACATTGTGCCTGGGCGCTGGCGCCCGCTTAGCCATAGCCGCGGGAGTTTATCGGCCGCGCCGGCAGGTTCAGTCTGTGCGATCGGCACATCGCTGCCGGGCAGCCGCTAACGACCGGACAGGATAGGATAGGGTAGGATACCGTATCTGGCGCGGCACAGAGCACGGCCACAGCCCGGCCGCTGCGGCGCGGGTAATTCTCGGCATATATCACGCGCTGGCACGCTATCGCCAGACCCGCCACTCTCGTAAACTTGGCCGCCTCTTTCCAGGCGCGCGCACCCTGCCCCGAAAATAATAACCTGTGTTCTTTCCGAGGCGCTATATTCCGCTTATTAATCGGCTTATATAAAGCCGTTCGCCGTGATTTATAAATATTGCCCCGTACGCGCCAAACCTTCCCCACGCATCTGTGGCGCGCTGCTTTTTCGCGAGCGGTGCGGTAATAAAATAACAATACGCCTAAAGTGCTAGAGATTTTATCCTGCTCTCTATTGTGCTGTAGCGCGTGATCGCTCGTTTCATGCTTCGGAGGTTGTGTGAAATATTGAGATAATCGGCGCGCGGATGAAAAATGTGTGTGGGACGGAGGCGGTAAGACAGCAGAGCGAAATGCAACTACTGCAGCGTACCTACCATTCTAGTTCGAGCAACCTGCTCCTATTGCAAAGATTCTCAACAAATTTTCCTCTTTTTCATACAGAGGCGGTGTTGAAACGGGACGAAAATGGCCTTGCTGCTCTTAGTAACTCGTGTCCTGAGATATCAGAAACTAGTTTCAAGGCAATCGTGTGGTTCACGGTATATGCAACATGAAAAATTAAAATGGCTTCGCCGGCCGAAGTGGCCGTGCGGTTAAAGGCGCTGCAGTCTGGAACCGCAAGACCGCTACGGTCGCAGGTTCGAATCCTGCCTCGGGCATGGATGTTTGTGATGTGCTTAGGTTAGTTAGGTTTAACTAGTTATAAGTTCTAGGGGACTAATGACCTCAGCAGTTGAGTCCCATAGTGCTCAAAGCCATTTGAACCATTTTTAAAATGGCTTCCAAGTTAATTCTTACACGTACGCATTGCGGAAACAAAATGGGAAGGATCGCACAAAAGCGGATTGATATGCCCGCTAAATTTCTACGCAACTCAAGAATATTTCGTTAGCATGACTCTCGAGGTTTCTGCACTCCTTCGAACTTTCAAACAAATACATCATTTTGAGTGATTGCTGGTACACGTTTCTTAGAAATGGATTAAATCCAGTTTCATTCACGGATGGATAAATTTAATTTACAAAAATTGATGCAGTGAAGACGTCTTTGGCGTTGCGTGCCAAAACATTACTGTTCCTAAATAGATACACTAACCTCAACTGCTTGAAAAATTCGCGTCACTCAGAAATTCCCGCTGAGCTCTATACTTAAATAACGTTTGCTGGCCGGCCGCGGTGGCCGAGGGGTTCTAGGCGCTTCAGTCCGGAACCACGCAGCTGCTGCGGTCGCAGGTTCGAATCCTGCCTCGGGCATGGATGTGTGTGATGTCCTTAGGTTAGTTAAGTTTAACTAGTTCTAAGTTCTAGGGGACTAATGACCTCAGCAGTTGAGTCCCATAGTGCTCAGAGCCATTTTGAACCTGCCTCGATCATGGGTGTGTGTGATGTCCTTAGGTTAGTTAGGTTTAAGTAGTTCTAAGTCTAGTGAACTGATGACCCCATAGTGCTTAAAGCCATTTGAACATTTTCTGATTGCGAAGCATTTGAGAACAGCAAAGCCACAGTAAGCACTACTGAATCCATATCAAGAACCAAGCAGGAACATACTGAGTACAGCTGGGTTTCAAAACCTCCAAATCTAGTGCGGGCTTGCCATGAGCAAGCAACATAAATCATTGGTGAAAATCGTGGATGGTGAATCAGTAACTATTTAAGTTTGAGTGAGGTCCGGACACGTGTTCAGGTAGTATAAAGGTTAAAGACACTGACCACGATAAATAGAAAACATGCGTCCGAGTCCTGGTTTGGGACAAATTTTCAAATGTCACTACATATTTATTATTTACAGAAGAGTTCAAGCACACTCCGAAGGACTTTAGGAGTCATTATTTGATTGCAAACGAAATGGAAATCCTTCATAACGCTGCCACGATAAAAATACATTTCATATAGTGGTGTTGGAGTCGGTGAAATTCCACCCTTTTATTTGTGTGAAATATAATGACGACCATGTTTTAGAACTCACTTCGTAGTATCGTTATTGATTAAGTGGAGCATGATAAAAAAATTAAATGGTTCTCAAAACGCTACTTTATACTCCGTATGAAAAATGATTTAAAGCCGAAACCATTAATACTGATACGCAGAAAATGGTGTTGCACCAGTGCAGTGTGTCTTTTCACGCATAAAATATGAACAGGAACCACACACACAACATCAACAAAAAATTATTATTTTTAGTGAAGTTGGATGTTCTGATTTGCCATTATGCTTCATTTTAATCTGTGTCGTGTTTCTAAATGTACTTCTACAATCAGTGATCGTGAAGATAAAGATAGGTACCAAGAAAGTACTATGGAAAGCTATATAATAATGTAAATAATATCGTACAGAGCATAACATTCTAGGGAATGAGATCTAAGTAAAACTTTCCTTTGCAGAAGACGAAAACGTCTGCGCCTGAAAAATAATAGTTCATTGCTTTCTAGGCAAAACTGAATTCCCAAAATAAAGTGAAACATTATATAGTAGTCACGTTATGAGATATTAATAATAACTCTCTCTCTCTACCCTCCATGCTCCTTTTAATCTGTATTTTGTTAGCAACTAAACCCTTCATGCCTACTGGTTACTCATTTTAAACTACGCCTTTCCCAATAATACATGCTACTTTGGACCAAAGAAACAGCCTTTAAAGTATAGTATTTATGCAGAGTTTCGTTATTCCTGATAGTGAATTAGTGAGCGAAATTGTTGGTTGATTAAAGAACATATTATTTACAACAAATTTCGTCGAGGAATAAACACCGAGAACCCACTACATTTACATCCACATCTACATCTACATCTACATGATTAGTCTGCAATTCACATTTAAGTGCTTGGCAGAGGGTTCATCGAACCACAATCATACTATCTCTCTACCATTCCACTCCCGAAGAGCGCGCGGGAAACACGAACACCTAAACCTTTCTGTTCTAGCTCTGATTTCTCTCATTTTATTTTGATGATCATTCCTACTTATGTAGGTTGAGCTCAACAAAATATTTTCGCGTTCGGAAGAGAAAGTTGGTGACTGAAATTTCGTAAATAGATCTCGCCGCGACGAAAAAGTCTTTGCTTTAATGACTTCCATCCCAACTCGCGTATCATATCTGCCACACTCTCTCCCCTATTACGTGATAATACAAAACGAGCTGCCCTTTTTTGCACCCTTTCGATGTCCTCCGCCAATCCCACCTGGTAAGGATCCCACACCGCGCAGCAATATTCTAACAGAGGACGAACGAGTGTAGTGTAAGCAGTCTCTCTAGTGGACTTGTTGCATCTTCTAAGTGTCCTGCCAATGAAACACAACCTTTGGCTCGCCTTCCCCACAATATTATCTATGTGGTCTTTCCAACTGAAGTTGTTCGTAATTTTAACACACAGGTACTTAGTTGAATTGACAGTCTTGAGAATTGTACTATTTATCGAGTAATCGAATTCCAACGGATTTCTTTTGGAACTCATGTGGATCACGTCACACTTTTCGTTATTTAGCGTCAACTGCCACCTGCCACACCATACACCAATCTTTTCTAAATCGCTTTGCAACTGATACTGCTCTTCGGATGACCTTATTAGACGGTCAATTACGGCATCATCTGCGAACAACCTAAGAGAACTGCTCAAATTGTCACCCAGGTCATTTATATAGATCAGGAACAGCAGAGGTCCCAGGACGCTTCCCTGGGGAACACCTGATATCACTTCAGTTTTACTCGATGATTTGCCGTCTATTACTACGAACTGCGACCTTTCTGACAGGAAATCACGAATCCAGTCGCACAAGTGAGACGATACCCCACAGGCCTGCAGCTTGATTAGAAGTCGCTTGTGAGGAACGGTGTCAAAAGCTTTCCGCTAATCTAGAAATACGGAATCAACTTGAGATCCCATGTCGATATCGGCCATTACTTCGTACGAATAAAGAGCTAGCTGCGTTGCACAAGAACGATGTTTTCTGAAACCATGCTGATTGCGTATCAATAGATCGTTCCCTTCGAGGTGATTCATAATATTTGAATACAATATATGCTCCAAAACCCTACTGCAAACCGACGTCAATGATATAGGTCTGTAGTTCGATGGATTACTCCTACTACTCTTCTTAAACACTGGTGCGACCTGCTCAATTTTCCAATCTGTAGGTACAGATCTATCGGTGAGCGAGCGGTTGTATATGGTTGCTAAGTAGGGAGCTATTGTATCAGCGTAATCTGAAAGGAACCTAATCGGTATACAATCTGGACCTGAAGACTTGCCCGTATCAAGCGATTTGAGTTGCTTCGCAACCCCTAAGGTATCTACTTCTATGAAACCCATGCTAGCAGCTGTTCGTGTTTCAAATTCTAGAATATTCCATTCATCTTCCCTGCTGAAGGAATTTAGGACAACTGCGTTCAGTAACTCCGCTTTAGCGGCACAGTCGTCGGTAACAGTACCATCGGCACTGCGCAGCGAAGGTATTGACTGCGTCTTGCCGCTTGTGTGCTTTACATACGACCAGAATTTCTTCGGATTTTCTACCAAATTTCGAGACGATGTTTCGTTGTGGAACCTATTAAAGGCATCTCGCATTGAAGTCCATGCCAAATTTCGCGCGTCTGTAAATTTTAGCCAATCTTCGGGATTTCGCGTTCTTCTGAACTTCGCATGCTTTTTCCGTTGCCTCTGCAACAGCGCTCGGACCTGTTTTGTGTACCATGGGGGATCAGTTCCATCTCTTACCAATTTATGAGGTATGAATCTCTCAATTGCTGTTGCTACCATATCTTTGAATTTGAGCCACATCTCGTTTACATTTGCATAGTCAGTTCGGAAGGAATGGAGATTGTCTCTTAGGAAGGCTTCTAGTGACACTTTATCCGCTTTTTTAAATAAAATTATTTTGCGTTTGTTTCTGGTGGATTTGGAAGAAACGGTATTGAGCCTAGCTACAACGACCTTGTGATCACTAATCCCTGTATCAGTCATGATGCTCTCTATTAGCTCTGGATTGTTTGTGGCTAAGAGGTCAAGTGTGTTTTCGCAACCATTTACAATTCGCGTGGGTTCGTGGACTAACTGCTCGAAATAATTTTCGGAGAAAGCATTTAGGACAATCTCGGAAGATGTTTTCTGCCTACCACCGGTTTTGAACAAGTATTTTTGCCAACTTATCGAGGGAAGGTTGAAGTCCCCACCAATTATAACCTTATGAGTGGGGTATTTATCTGTTACGAGACTCAAATTTTCTCTGAACTGTTCAGAAACTGTATCATCAGAGTCTGGGCGTCGGTAGAAGGATCCAATTATTAGTTCGGCTGTTAAGGATAACTTCCAGCCATACCAATTCGCACGGAGTATCTACTTCGACTTCACTACAAGATAAACCACTACTGACAGACACAAACACTCCACCACCAATTCTGCCTAATCTATCTTTCCTGAACACCGTCTGAGACTTCGTAAAAATTTCTGCAGAATTTATTTCAGGCTTTAGCCAGCTTTCTGTACCTATAACGATTTCAGATTCTGTGCTTTCTATTAGCGCTTGAAGCTCAGGGACTTTCCCAGAACAACTACAACAATTTACAACTACAATTCCGACTGTTCCTCGATCCAAGCACGTCCTGTATTTGCCATGCACCCTTTGAGATTGCAGCCCACCCCGTACTTTCCCGAGGCCTTCTAACCTAAAAACCGCCCAGTCCACGCCACACAGCCTCCGCTACCCGTGTAGCCGCCAGCTGAGTGTAGTGAACTCCTGACCTATTCAGCGGAAGCCGAAACCCCACCACCCTATGGCGCAAGTCAAGGAATCTGCAGCCAACACGGTCGCAAAACCGTCTGAGCCTCTGATTCAGACCCTCCACCCGGCTCCGCACCAAAGGTCCGCAGTCGGTTCTGTCAACGATGCTGCAGATGGTGAGCTCTGCCTTCATCTCGTAAGCAAGACCGGCAGCCTTCACCAAATCAGATAGCCGCTGGAATCCAGAGAGAATTTCCTCAGATCCAAAGCGACACACGTCATTAGTGCCGACATGTGCCACCACCTGCAGCTGCCTGCACCCTGTGCTCTTCATGGCATCCGGAAGGACCCTTTCCACATCAGGAATGAGTCCACCCGGAATGCACACGGAGTGCACACTGGATTTCTTCCCCTCCATAGCCGCCATATCCCTAAGGGGCTCCATTACGGGCCTAACATTGGAGCTCCCATCTACGAATAAGCCCACCCTCTGCGATTGCCCAGACCTTGAAGGCTGAGAATCATCCTCTGAAACTGGGCAGGCAGCTGCAACTGGCTCAGCCAGAGACAGTACCTGAAACCTGTTTGTCAGACGCACCGGGGAGGCTTTCTGATCAGCTTCCGGGGACGTCTTTCGCTGCCTGCCATGCCTTGGAACGACCTCCCAATCAACCACAGGCGAGGGCTCAGCCCAATTGCGGGCAGCAACCGGGGCAACCACAGCGGCAGATCGATGTGGGGACACACGGGACGAGGCTGACATCCCCATGATACCCAAGTCCGGCTCCCCACAGTGGTGCCCATTGACAACAGCCTCAAGCTGTGCGACTGAAGTCAGCGCCGCCTGCAGCTGTGAGCGAAGGTACGCCAATTCAGCCCTCATCCAAACACAGCAATCACAGTCCCTGTCCATTCTAATCGATGTTGTATCGATGTTTTACTACAGAAAATTATTTGAACAGATTTCTGGTTAGAAATTCCTGAATTTATACGTAACATTTTGTGTATTATTTTGTTGTGAACCTAAACAACTTTATGTTGGCTTGAGGGATTAAGGTTTAATTTGATACTGTAGGGCAGTATCCTACTAATGTGAGCACAGTATGCAACCTCTCGTATATACTGAGATTCTTCGAAGTTTAATGGTATTGATCTGACCACATTAATATGAACTGTAAGCGTCTGCTCCGGGTGATGCAAGTCAAGAATGTGCAAAGCTCTTTGCTTTAAATCAACAACACTAAAGGGTACGGTGTACTATGCAAGGCAAGCGATTGCAGAGCTTGTTGCTTTCAAACTGAATATCATCGAAATCTCTCACACTGATGTAAGACAAGTGAGTCATAAAATATATATACACTCCTGGAAATTGAAATAAGAACACCGTGAATTCATTGTCCCAGGAAGGGGAAACTTTATTGACACATTCCTGGGGTCAGATACATCACATGATCACACTGACAGAACCACAGGCACATAGACACAGGCAACAGACCATGCACAATGTCGGCACTAGTACAGTGTATATCCACCTTTCGCAGCAATGCAGGCTGCTATTCTCCCATGGAGACGATCGTAGAGATGCTGGATGTAGTCCTGTGGAACGGCTTGCCATGCCATTTCCACCTGGCGCCTCAGTTGGACCAGCGTTCGTGCTGGACGTGCAGACCGCGTGAGACGACGCTTCATCCAGACCCAAACATGCTCAATGGGGGACAGATCCGGAGATCTTGCTGGCCAGGGTAGTTGACTTACACCTTCTAGAGCACGTTGGGTGGCACGGGATACATGCGGACGTGCATCGTCCTGTTGGAACAGCAAGTTCCCTTGCCGGTCTAGGAATGGTAGAACGATGGGTTCGATGACGGTTTGGATGTACCGTGCACTATTCAGTGTCCCCTCGACGATCACCAGTGGTGTACGGCCAGTGTAGGAGATCGCTCCCCACACCATGATGCCAGGTGTTGGCCCTGTGTGCCTCGGTCGTACGCAGTCCTGATTGTGGCGCTCACCTGCACGGCGCCAAACACGCATACGACCATCATTGGCACCAAGGCAGAAGCGGCTCTCATCGCTGAAGACGACACGTCTCCATTCGTCCCTCCATTCACGCCTGTCGCGACACCACTGGAGGCGGGCTGCACGATGTTGGCGCGTGAGCGGAAGACGGCCTAACGGTGTGCGGGACCGTAGCCCAGCTTCATGGAGACGGTTGCGAATGGTCCTCGCCGATACCCCAGGAGCAACAGTGTCCCTAATTTGCTGGGAAGTGGCGGTGCGGTCCCCTACGGCACTGCGTAGGATCCTACGGTCTTGGCGTGCATCCGTGTGTCGCTGCGGTCCGGTCCCAGGTCGACGGGCACGTGCACCTTCCGCCGACCACTGGCGACAACATCGATGTACTGTGGAGACCTCACGCCCCACGTGTTGAGCAATTCGGCGGTACGTCCACCCGGCCTCCCGCATGCCCACTATATGCCCTCGCTCAAAGTCCGTCAACTGCACATACGGTTCACGTCCACGCTGTCGCGGCATGCTACCAGTGTTAAAGACTGCGATGGAGCTCCGTATGCCACGGCAAACTGACTGACACTGACGGCGGCGGTGCACACATGCTGCGCAGCTAGCGCCATTCGACGGCCAACACCGCGGTTCCTGGTGTGTCCGCTGTGCCGTGCGTGTGATCATTGCTTGTACAGCCCTCTCGCAGTGTCCGGAGCAAGTATGGTGGGTCTGACACACCGGTGTCAATGTGTTCTTTTTTCCATTTCCAGGAGTGTATATGTATATACGTGGAGAGGCTGCTGTTGGCAATGTGACGGGAAAGAACTGTTGCTAAGTTCACTAAAAATCAGGGAAATGCAAACGTAACTTCCCCCCTTTTGCGTACAAAATTTATATGAACACGAAGTTGGCACTCGACCAGAACAAATAGCTCACGAATGGTAAACCTTACACACCAAGAACTTTGTACAAAGCGACGCATTACTCTTGGCTGAACCAAAATTTTAGAACAAACGCAACGGTCACAGCCATGCTGGTGAGATGATGCCGCAGCGCCTGAACCTTTGAAGTCATAGTGTTGCGCTCAAATACTCTCTGGGCACTGTGGTGCGACCGTGTTGTACACTGACCCCTAGCGGTGCAGGTATGAGCCTGGCTTTCAATAGCTGCTCACCGGGCCGTATTCTCCACCCCCTTCCCCTCCCCCCGCTCAAGTCGGCCTTCTTGAGATACTGAGATTCACACTACCAGGTGTGCTGTGTGCTTAGGGTATGGTCGCCGTCTTAGACACACAGCTCCAGTATATTCACTAGATATCTGGGAAACAGCCGCAAGAAAAAGAACTGTTGCTAAGTTCACTAAAAATCAGGGAAATGCAAACGTAACTTCCCCCCTTTTGCGTACAAAATTTATATGAACACGAAGTTGGCACTCGACCAGAACAAAGAAATAATATTGCATAGCGACGTGTGACAATTACGTCAAATTGTGACAGTAACCTCCCAGATTAACGTCAAGGAAAGTTTTATTGGTAGCTCTCCCTTAAACTGTTAAGAATTAGCTATTTATCGCAGGTTTTGCATCACTTACAAAACGGGATTTGGGTGTCACACTCCAATGATGAACGGTAGTGGAGTTACTGGGGGAATGCAAGTGCTTTGTAGTGTGGATGACTGACATGCGGTAGTACCGTCTAGAACTGTTGTGGCAAAAATAAACTTTTTTTCCATTGCTTACGTTTACATGAACTATCACTGCACTTATGCTTTTCTCTTTATTTATGGAATAAAGTGAACAACACTGAGGGGCACGAGCATTAACTTTTCTCTCACATTTCGTTTATGATGCTGCAGTTATTCTGTGAACATATCTCTTATTAAATTAGTCATGGACCAACTTCGTCAGAAGCAAGGATAGAAAAGGAATTTTTCACCATTGCACAGAAATGGCGTCGACATCGATGATATTTTATTTCTGTCATGTTAGTAAGTGCCGGCCAGTGTGGCCTTGCGGTTCTAGGCGCTTCAGTCTGGAGCCGTGTGACCGCTACGGTCGCAGGTTCGAATCCTGCCTCGGGCATGGATGTGTGTGATGTCCTTAGGTTAGTTACGTTTCAGTAGTTCGCAGTTCTAGGGGACTGATGACCTTAGATGTTAAGTCCCATAGTGCTCAGAGCCATTTGAACCATTTTGTTTGTAAGTGGCGCTCAGTACAATAAGCCTGGTGTCAACTTTAAGCAGAATAGTTGTGCATGTGCGGTTCTTTAAGGAAGTCGAGTTGTGCATTTTCGTGTCGTATCGGTAATACGCAATATAACTGTGATTAAATGCTTTCATTGTTGTGAATTATCACCAAAGGATGTAGATTCACAATTAGTGAAGATTGATAACGAGTCTGCTCTTTCATTTCCAAGAATTAAGAAATTTCCGCCTGAATTCGAACGTGGCGGTACTTCTGCTACAGACGATTCATGTGGAGGTGTTCCAAAAGTGCACAGATTGGTGCTGGGTGGTCGGCAGTTAATGGTGTATAAAATTGGTGGCGCCAAAGGTATTTCACAAAATAGGACACGACGCATTTTCGTAATGAACTACAGTGACTCTTCTAAAGTTTTGTGAAAGAGGTACACATAATTTGCTAATTTATGATACTGAAAACAAACGCGATAATTGATTTTCAGCAAAATTTGAAACGTTCAGAAATTGATGCATCCAAGTTTTGTGAGTCGGTTTGGTATGCGACAGGTATTTTACATTTCGCGCCGAACACGAAACACCAATCAATGCTGTATTTGGAAGACGGTGATGCTGCCTCAAGTAAAATGAAGTGGATATAAGACGTTGGAAAGAATGACTTGTTTTCTATGGGAAGCAAAGGGATTTTCCCTGTTTGTTAACCTGTACATGGTAAACAATGAGTAACTGATGAATGGTCAACATTCTGGCAATCAACACCGAGAAAAAATAGTCTTACAAGAGATTTGGATTGCTAAGCAAGACAAACAAAAATTTCTTCAGAGCAGCTGCTTTGATAAGGAGAAAACTGAAGGATTTGAAGTTCAAGTAATTGAAACGACCATTCTATTTATCAAATGTGGAAACTTCTAACCTTCACCCACTCCATCTAAAGAAATTTGTAGCTACAAAATGTTCTGAGACCACTAAAGAAGTTGTGGAATCAGGAGATGTATATTCTGCAGAATTTACGAGATAGAACCATCCGCTGGAGAAACGTTAGACAGAATGCATTGACCGGAAGAAGATTGCAATGTTATTAAGTGCACATTTGACCTAGTCTTTCACTTTCAAGGAGATAAATTTTCTCCGGTTTCTCGTGGGAGGGATTTATGAAAGGAAAGCGTAGAGATGCGACGACTCTTAAATGATTCGTAGAGAAAGGGATCGCTATAACAAATAAATGCTGAAAGGCGGAGGCGCGTCTGCTGCAGAGACGGTTCTTGAATGGTAACGTCGTTCGCTTTCCGGCGTTTACGACGGCACCTCGCCCTGCCAGCGAGGTGAGAAGCGTCGATCAGCTGGCGGCAATTGTATTCGATTTATATGTAAATGACCGCGGCGCGCGGCCACACACCTTGCTGGCGCCAGCGATCGGGGCGGAGCGGGGCGAGGCGGAGGGCTCGCAGGCACGACCTCCGTAGCCGGAAAGCAGAGTTCTGCTGGCGTCCATGTCAGGACCCGTGACTAACAGCTAAATTTGTTTGTTTAACGCAATAATTTAAAACAGTAGGTGCACAGTACTAGAAGGGAGGAGAAATGCATTGCCTGACCAAAAATTGAAGACCCCAGAAGAGACTGTCGAATGTCCATGCTACTTCGAACACATACACACATCGGTGAATATCTACGTCTGCATGACTACTCTGCACATCACATTTAGGTGCCTGACAGAGGGTTCATCGAATAAACTTCACAGTAATGTTCTATTATTCCAATCTCGTACTGCGCGTGGAGGAAACGAACACCTATATCTTTCCGCGCGAGCTCTGATTTTCCTTGTTTTATAACGATGATCGTTTCTCCCTAGGTAGGCCGGCGTCAACGAAATGTTTTCGCATTCGGAGGAGAAAATTGGTGATTTAAATTTCGTGAAAAGTTCCGACGCAACGAAAAACACCTTTGTGTTAATGATGTCCATCCCAAATCCTGCATCGTGTCATTGACAGTCTGTTCCCTATTTCACGATAATACAAAACGTGCTGCCCTTCTTTGAACTTTCTCGATACACTCCGTTAATCCTATCTGGTAAGGATCTCACACCATGCAGCAGTACTGCGAAAGAGGATGGACCAGCGTAGTGCAGGCAGTGTCTTTCGTAGATCAGTTATATTTTCTAAGTGCCCTAACAGTAAAACTCAATTTTTGGTCAGCCTCCCCCACAACATTTTCTACGTGTTCCCCCCATTTTAAGTTGTTTGTAACTGTAATTCATAGGTATTTAGTTGAATTTACGGCCTTTAGATTTGACTGATGTATCGTGTAATCGAAGTTTAACGGAGTCCTTTTAGCACTCTTGTGGATGACATCACACTTTTCACTATTTAGGACCAATTGCGAATTTTTGCCCATACAGACATCATTTCTAAATCGTTTTGCAATTTGTTTTGATCTTCTGATGACTTTCCTAGTCGATAAACGACAGTATCATCTGCAACCAACCTCAGACGGGTGTTCAGATTGTCTCCTAAATCGTTTATATAGATAAGGAACAGCCTATAACACTACCTTAGGGAACGCCAGAAATCACTTCTGTTTTACTCGATGACTTTTCGTCAATTACTAAGAACTGTGACCTCTCAGACAGGAAATCACGGATCCAGTCATATGATTGAGACGATACTGCATGAGCACTCATTTTCACTACAAACCGCTTGTGTGGTACAGTTGCAAAATCCTTTTGGAAATCTAAAAATCAATTTGAAATCCCTTGTCAGTAACACTCAAAACTTCGTTGAGTAAAGAGCTAGTTGTGTTTCACGAGAACGATGTTTTCTAAATCCTTGTTGACTACTTGTCAATAGACTGTTCTCTTCGCGGTAATGAATAATGTTCGAATACGATATATGTTCCAAAATCCTGCTGCATATCGACATTAATGATATGGGCCTGTAATTTAGTGGATACTCCGACTACCTTTCTTGAATATTGGTGTGACCCGTGCAAATTTCCAGTCTTTGGGTCCGAATCTTTCGAAGAGCGAACGGTTGTATACGATTGTTAAGTATGGTGCTATTGTATCAGCATATTCTGAAAGGAACCTAACAGATATACAGCCTGGATCGGCAGACTTGCTTTTGTTAAGTGACTTAAGTGGCTTCACTACTTCGAGGATATCTAGTTCTACGTTACTCATGTTGGCAGCTGTTCTTGATTCGAATTCTGGAATATTTACTTCGTCTTCTTTGGTGAAGGAATTCGGAAGGCTGTGTTTAGTAAATCTGTTTTGCAGCACTATCGTAGATAGTATTTCCATTGCTATTGCGCAGAAAAGGCATTGATTGTGTTTTACCGCTAACATACTTCACATACGACTCTTTGGATTTTCTGCCAGGTTTGGAGGCAAAGTTTCGTTGTGAAAACTATTATAAGCATCTCGCATTGAAGACCGCGCTAAATTTCGAGCTTCTGCAAAAAATCGCCAGTCTTGTACATTAGTGGTGTTTCAATACTCCGTGATTGGTGGACTGGCGACCAGAATGCATTAGTGTTGTTAATGTGTACTGTTATCATCAGGCCTGGTAGGGAATATGAGAGGCATGAACATCTTCAAATATTGAGTGATCATTGTTAAGGATACGGAGATGTAGCGTACTCATATGAAACAGCGTTATCAGCACCTGAAAGAGGCCTCATCGAGTGTCTCCGTTTGGTCGAACCCTGCAGTATCCATATTTTTCAGGCATTCTGATGTAACCCTTTCACATCTGCGCCTGCCGTGTGGAAACAAGCAGTGAACTCCCTGCTACATTCTGTGCCTCTCGCACTGTTCGTCGGAGACTAGCAGCCAGGACTAGGAAATTATCTTCCTATGCTTAGTTTGCCATTAGCATCGCGATACAAACAGCTCTGTCTGGAGTATTCCTATAACCGTCAAGCATGGACTGTTCACAAATGGCATCACATTGTGTTCAGCAATGAATCGCGTTTCTGCACAACTCAGATGATCACCGTCGGTGAGAATGACAGCGAATGGATAAGGATCCCATTCCTCGAATGTTTTGGAGAGGCACAGCGGTGTTACTCCAGGCGTCGTGGTACAGCATATGACTTCAGTAACGACTGGTAGTGATTGAGGGTACTGTGACGGTATAACGGTACGTCATGGACATATTGTGTCCTCATGTCTGACCTCTCATGCGACTGTATCATGGTGCCATTTTTCAACACTAAAATGATTCCCCACAGGTAGCATATGTCTGTATGAATGTTGAAACGTCTCTGTGAAGTTGTTTCGTAAGACGCTTTTCGAATTCGCTGCAACTTATTCACTTTACTATCTGATTTTAGCTCAATTTATGAACTCTTCCAGAAAGACTGAGCACTCAAATAAGGCCTATTTAATATTATGTATGTGTTTTAATGTGGGGTTTCGGTTGTGTTTTGTGGGAAACACTGAGTTGGTCATCGTCTGCTGGGAGCAGACAATGTTGCTTCTCGTTCGAAGGAGAGCACAGGATGACCAACTTAGGTTTTCAATACCTGAACAGAGAGGTTTACCCATCTTAGTCGAAGGCTGTTTTTGTGTGTGAGGTTGGTGACGGAGGGCTACCCCTCTGGTAGCTTCCGCTGCACGGAGAGCTGGGTAATCTGAAAGAGAAAGGGGACTCTTCGGTGAACGCTTGGTGAGTACGGATCGTAGCTCTTAAGGGGGGTTTCAGGTGGTAGGAAGCAGGTTGAGTTAGGACTTCGTTATCTTTAACCGATGAAATACTTAAGAGCTCCAGCTTAACTGAAACGTGTGAAGCCAGTTATTTTTTTAATGATTTTTGATCTTATATTTTGTGGAAGTTGCTTTTGTCTTTGTGTGCCGATTTTGTGCCACGTGTCTGGTAATCAATGACCCTTCTGGTCCACCGCGGCACGGCAATAGGCTTTATTTTAACAGTTTGCTTGTTTAATGAGCTATAAATTCTGCAAGAATATCTGTCCTTTCGTGCGCTTTCTACAAAGCAGCACAACAGTTTGATTCGGAATGCACCGCGTGCTCTAGTTCGGCCGTTTGCAAGCAGCAGACGCAGTTAGTATGATGAATAATTATCGCACAGCCTTGTGCATTGGTTAAACCTCTGTCCAGAATAGTGCACGCCTAGAATCGTAATGCGAATCTCACTGAGATATTTTTATGGTATGAATGCGAAGGAGATGATAGTATCATTGTCTTCCACTCCCGTTTTCTGTGTTTCTTCTTGCTGTAGTTAGTGTGGTCTGTTACATTCTCTCGTAATTCTTACTTAAATATTTCTAGTCAGGCACCAGTTATGTGTAGTTAGGATGTGCAACCAAACGCTTAGATACAATAAATAATCTACGTGGAAGATAAATTCTGTGGTGTTGATCTTACCCACTTACTCCGATTTCCAATCCTGAATTAATCAAATTGCTTCATGCACGACATGGAGCACTATGTATCTCGTTACTTAAAGAAATTTGCATACTTGCAATTAAATTATTAAAGTAACTAATCTAATAATTTTCCAGCTCCGTTTTTTCTAAATGGTTAGGAAGGGCTTGGGTTGGTGGCGACCCTGAATTTCTGAAATTTTATCGTTATTTGTGTGAGAGAAGCAGCTAGAAATGCGAGATAACGTATACGGCTCGATTAACAACGTCATAAAGATGGTAATAAGTTACAACGTCTTGAGATATTCCCGTGGTCAGCAAGATCCTCAGATCTTCTCCCAATGGAACATGTGTGGGACCAGCTCGAACGTCAGCTTCTTCCCAGTGCTGGGGCCCGGGACGTGAAGGACCACTTACAACAGTTGTGGGCCAGGTTGCCTCAGAAGAGGATACGACGGCTTGATGACACTCTTAAGAATTAGAGCATGCATCCAGGCAAAACGGGGTGCAACAACACACTAGTAAGTGACTCACATTGGCAAATTCTTTATAAATTTGAATCGACTTTGTAGTCACTCAAATAACACCACAAACCCCCTAGACGCATAAAGTTTCATTTCGACATTTAAGCTTCACAGAAAAAAGTTTGTTTATTACTGTAGTATTTAAACCAGGACCAGCTATGGTGTGCCAAAACCCACACGAGCCGGATTTGCGGAGCGCATGCGCGCCGAGACTCGGCCTGTGTCTACTTTGTTCGGTCGTTTTCTAAAGTATACCCGTACAACGCAACGTTTTATTTAGTATTGCGGTGTAGCATTTTTAGAACTCTCTTCATTTTGGTAGAATCGTGGTGTCAGCGCTGCTCAACCTTCGCTATTTGTTCGTGGCACGAAGGACGTTGACAGGTCGAGTGGCTGCTTGCACAAAAAGAGGCAGTCTAGCAGTTTATTATTACAAGGCTTTAAAAACGGATGGGGACAGCAGAAAAGAGGAATGAGAATTCTCAATACGTATTATACAGTCGCGTAATCAATGGGTGCTGCAAATATGCTATGAAGTGATATTACATTATGAAGATAGTAAGTGTTCTCGAAAGAATAGATACCATTGATGACCATGCAGCTTCTCTAGAAGAAATGATAATTAATTGAAACCCTCAGCTGCCGACAGGTGTTGTTGATATACCTCGATGGACACAGCTGAAAATGTGTGCCCCGACCGGGACTCGAACCTGGAATCTCCTGCTTACATGGCAGACACTATATCCATCTGTGACCATCGAGGTATACCAACAACATCTGTCGGCAGCTGGGGGTTTCAATTAATTATCATTTATTCTAGAGAAGCTGCACGGTCATCAATGGTACCTGTTCTTTCGAGAACAGTTACTATCTTCATATATAGTTATGGCTATCCGGCCATTGACCATCATCTGTGCAAATGCGCACATGTTGCCCGAACTCTTACGGGACTCGCCACCTTAGTGTGCGTGAGTAATGAGTGGATGGGCAAATATCTATTAGGAACATTACATATGTAGACTGTGGACAGTTGGGAATGTGGGTCTCACGGGAAGCCTGTAAGGGGAAGTCCCTGCAGTCGCGCTTTTCGTCTGTGTCCTCGATGGCTCAGATGGATAGAGCGTCTGCCACGTAACCAGGAGATCCCGGGTTCGAGTCCCGGTCGGGGCACACATTTTCAGCTGTCCCCGTCGAGATATATCATCAACACCAGTCGGCAGCTAAGGGTTTCAAGTAAGTATCAGATATTACAATATATTCAGAAGTAATTTAAAGATTTAGTTTACAATTAAAGAGCGTAAAATTACAGCGATAAAAAGACGCCGTCCATTGTTCCCAAGCGTCATATCATTGTCAGTTTCAAAGGTTTTCGATGGAACTGAGCGAAGAGTGTAGAGACTTTATATACTATTGCAAATTACATCCGTTAAGTGAAGGGGCATGTGCTGAACGATTTTACTGTTTAAAACCCGCTATTGATGAATTTATAAGGAAAAGGGAATGCAGGAACGAAAATTAGAACAATCGACATGGAGGGCAGATCTCGCATTTTAAGTGGACTTCACTGAACACGTCCCACTACGACACTGCAAAATGAGAAATAACTTATTTCTATTTTGATGGAGATGGTTTAAAAAGGAAATAGCATTCTAGAAGGCACAAATTCTGACAAACACGGTTCAATTCCCTAAGCTCACTGGCGTTAAAGGAAACACTAGGTTTGAAGAATTCATTGTGGCCTAGAAAGAATTACAAGGATAGTTTTTAAACGTTTTGACGACACTGCCAATTTTTCATCTGTTCTCGAGCTGTTTCCGAGACCGTCTGCACTTTCGGTTAAGAGCGCCTCCGTGCATGTCCAGATGTAACTGATTGGTCTGTTGTGTAATTCCAATTTCAAAGACAAATTGTTTTACGGTAAATCTGTCTAGGATAACAACATGATTTCCCTCAGGTAGAGTTTCCACGTCTCCATAGCGAGGTTCCAAAAGTGCTAAAGTACTTCGATCAGCACATGTTTGTCAAAGACCTTTCTTCGATTGTAAAACTAAACAAGTCACGACTGCTTGGCAACTTGTTTTGCGAAACTGGCTGCGTCTGTCCGAATGCAGACAGTTTGTACCACATAAAAGTCACATTTTTTCGTCATTCCGCTGAAAATAATTAAATAATACTGAACATTTGTTTAATTTGTGATATATGCTGTTCACAAATATGAAAATGAGATCAAGTTCTGTGCAGTGCGACTGCATTGCCATCTAAAAATGGCGCATTCGCAGTTTCACCCTCTTCCCCCTCCTCCTGCTCCGACTGCGTGGCGTGGCAGAGGTGGAAATGCGCAGCCAGTCTGAGCAGTATGGCACGTGAGCCAGAGTACAGCTAACGAGCCGAGTTCTCGGCCGCCCCTGTTTTAGACTAAACAACACGAACTATGCAAGTCATTAGAGCGGTGCAAAACATTTCTGAGCAGTTCATATTTACCATCCATTCCTAAGAATGGAAGTCCAAGAAGGAAGTGCTCAGATTATAAAGGTTATAACACATGGAAACAATCTATCTAACCTGTCGTTCAATCTGGTTTGAAGCAGCCTGCCGGCTTTTTTCCTGTACCAGCCTCTTCATCTCACATCAGCAGCTACATCCAACCCCCTCGATTATTTGTTAAATGCATTCCGATATGTGTCTTCTCCTGTAAATTTTATCCCTCTACAGCTCTCTCCAGTGCCTTGGGACTTATTCTTTGACATCTTAACACATACCCTACCACCCTGTCCCCTTTGTTGGTCAGTGTTTTTCACATATTACTTGTTTCACAGATTCGGCTGAAGACACTCTCATTTATCATCTTAGCCTACCTTATATTCAGATTTCTTATTTACATTTCAAACGTTTCCATTTTCTTTTTCTCGGTTCCGCCGCAGTCTGCAATTCACTTATATACAAAGCTGTGCTCCAAACATACAGTCTCAGAAATTTCTTTCTAGCAAGGAATACCCGCGTTTCCTCTGACAGTCTGCTTCTTACACATTCCGTGATTAGTCCGTCATGTTTTTTTTTCTGTTAAGTAGTACATCTATAAACTTATTTCTTGTGCTCCTTATTTCTTTCGTCTTTCTTAGGTTTACTCCACGCTCATATTCTGTGCATGTTAGACTGTTCACTTCAGTCAACAAATCCCCTGTTACTCACATTCACTTTCACTGAGAATACCAAACACATAAACGAATCTCATTATTGGTATCCTTTCACCATCAATTCCTATTTCACTCATATACCTTCATTTGCATCTGTCATTGCTTGTTCGTTGTACTGGAAGGGAGGATCTACATCTACATCATACTCCGCAAGCCACCTAATGGAGTGTGGTGGAGGGTACTTTCGGTACCGCTATCTGATCTCTTCAATCCTGTTCCACTCGAGAATAGTACATGGGAAGAACGATTGTCGGTAAGCCTCTGTACTGGCTCTAATTTCTCGAATTTTCTCCTCGTGGTCAATACGCAAGATGTATGTGGGGTGAAGTAATATGTTGCCCGACTCTTCCTTAAAAGTGCTGTTTCTAAATTTCAGTAGTAACTCTCTCTGTGATGCACACCGCCTCTCTTGTAACGTCTGCCAGTGGAGCTTGTTTAGCATCTCCGTAACGTTCTCTCGCCAGCTAAACGATCCCACGACGAAACGCGCCGCTCTTCGTTGGATCTTCTCTATCTCCTTTATCAGTCCTACCTGATAGGGATCCCAGATATATGAACAATACTCAAGAATCCGACGAACAAGCGCCTTATGAGCCACTTATCGTGGATGAGTTACATTTACTTAAGATTCTTCTGATGAATCTGAGTCTGGTATCTGCTTTTCCCACTATCTGTTTTATATGATCATTCCACTTACGGTCGCTCTGGATGGTTATGGTCTGATATTTTACTGCAGATGCTCTCTCCAGCTGTCTGTCATCAATAGTTTAGCTGTACAGTAGTGGCTTTCTTGTCCTATGAATGCGCAATGTGTTACATTTATTTACGTTCAGTCTGCAACAATCATCAATTCTCTGCAGGTCGTTCTGCAAATTCTTACTGTCTTCTGACGGTGCTGCTTGGTATAAAAGGAGAAATAGAAACCGCTCGAAAATGTTTTACACCAGTCTCAGGGCTTGTACTGGGCGAAATCTGAGCCCAGTTACATGGGGGTTAATAGAAATATTTGGATTTAAAATACATTTGTACTAAGTAGAAAACATTTCATACTGAAGTCAGCTGCACACACACAGCTATCTGACAAACGGTTCTTTTGTAAAACCAAAATATAATTTCCATGAACACGTCAACCAGCATCAGCCTCGTTCCGTTAACTAGTATGATCCCAAACCGAGTGGTCTTAGCTCTAACGTAAAACTCCTCTAGCGTAACCAACTCCATCAACGTAGCATGCAAAAAATTCGACATTTTTGCATCCCTAAACTATCTAACAGAAGGCACATAACGCCTGTAGACTAGAACTAGCAGTTGGCCCAATGTGAGGGTTTCAGACTTCCACAGCTACAAATCTATGATCCGTCTCACCGTAACTACCCCAATGTAGGCTGGATATCCACTTTACCAAAGTTCTACTATTCTCTCCAAACCTTTGAAGAGCACACACTCCACCTTGCTTTCGGCATTCACTTACCTTCCCCTGATCGAATTTTTTACCTTCTTATCACTTCCACTAGTCCTCACACAATGGATTCCGCGATGAAGACACACTACAAACTCGAAGCCAACAACCCAATTGTTTACCCTCTAATATTAAATCTGGTATGCTGCTGCGCTTGCACCAACGTATTCCAGGGACACTATACCTATACACTCTTCGTACCTACTCTCTACGCAACTGTAACGGATCCACTGTCCGAGGCAATGAAATGAACCCTAACATTTACCCTTCCTAACAGATCTAACGTACTCCCTGCCCTCCTCTGACATCTGATCTCCCTCGTCATTTCCCACTGTCGCAAGCTACCTAACCCTGCCTACATACTATCTGATATCGCTCTTCCCCTCTTATCCGCCGTCCCAATGCTCAATAACAACCCTTCTATTAATATCTCATACCTTATACCAACATAAACTTTCAGCCTCTGATTTGCCAAATGGTCCCCTCGCATTACAGGTCTTTCCCATGTTGTACAGTGCGGTGCTTAATCTGCCTCATCATTAATTCTTCTAACGGACAATTTTTAAGACATTCTGTGTGTAGTCATTATTTTAACAGTTTTAAAAACCAGTACAATGTTTCATTAATTTTAATATTTTGAACCTACTTTTATTGGTATAAATAAATATAGTGGGTGGTTGAATGCGACTTATTGTTCCTATTCCTGCCAGACCTCGTCTGAGAAGGCCGAGAATAAAAACAATGATAAAGTTATCAGTGATTTTTTTGGTCTTACCACAGCCACGCCCTTTGGTCACTCACGTAACAAACTCGTCAGTTAAGTATTTCGTTGTATGCGTAACTTAGTGCAGTAAATGAGTAGTTTCGAGGACTAATTTGTAGTTAACACGCCAAGAATCGGCACATTCTGAATCCAACGATGTTGCATTAGCCAATGTAATTGTCCGTCTTAATCGCTGTTATATCTGGCTTTTTTCGTTCTTCTTTAATAGTTTCGGTCACAGCCATATTCAGAATCTCCCAAATAATCAGAAAAATGAGTAACATTTTTACAAGAACGCAATGTATATAAACAAAATGAAGACATACCACTACCGAAAAACTCGAAACAGTGTATTTCTTCATTTACATGTTCAGCTGGGCCATTGTGTATATCGAAGTTAGGCTGAGTCACTGAACAGTATTAGTCGTGGAACAAATATACCTGTAACTCACAAGGTACAGTATATCGAGATTTTTGAATGTGAGATGCCTTCATTTGTTTTTATGCTATCTATTGTTGTAGGAATATTACCTCTCACTTTTTCTGGTTATCTGACAGATTCTGATGATGGCTGCGGCCGAAACGCTTAAAGGCGTATTCAAAAAAAGGCTTAATGGCGTTGAAAACAGACAATTACATTGACTCCAGACAATGATCACGGACTGATATAATGATTTTATATCGTTTGTAGGCAGAGGTTACATTATTTAGCGTTGCTCCTGTGTATCTGTCAATGTAAGCCACGCAGTAGCAAACTGCGAACTGCAGAAGCCAATAAAATGACTCAACAATGCATTTTAGACTTCACGTCTTAATGGTTACAGTAAATTTACATGATGTTACTTGTTCACTCAATGGTTAGCAATGATTTTGGTTTTTAACATCGGTCAGTTCCAGAATACTTTTACTGGAACGAAACAAACCTTTGGAAATGCTATGAAAGTGTGTCAACGATGACTACATATTGTTGCGGATTGGAGACAAAACTGTGGCCTCCCCCTCGCTCCGTATTCATAACTGGCTAAGGAGCTAGTTACACGTCTGTGAGGATGACAGTGCACACAATTTGCGATAGGGACTGAGATAATAACGTATTGTGGTTTTCAAAACTTTGTAATTACTATCAACAAATCATTCATACAATAAAAGAACCGTAATTAATTGAAGGGGAGCAGGTTTCCACAAGACGACTCTCTTAAGGCGAATAGAAATACACTCCCGGAAGAAGTATTACTACATCCTTTTAGAGGTTTCCAGTTTACTCAAGATTTACTGTTGCAACAGCGCATACGGAGTACCTGAAATGATTACATTTACAGACCAATAGCACAAGCGTTTCTGACGTCCAGGTACAGAGTCCATGGTATAGTCTCCACGGGTGGTAATCCGGGCTCTGACTCTGGCATCGGGCATCTGGCATCTATTCGTACAGGTGGCGACTGCTGTCGTGGTATATATTATGCCACGGCTGCTCGACCAGTTCACGTAATTCTGTAAGAGTTGTTGGCTGCCGAGTAGCACGGGTCAATTCCCGTTCCATTATATCCCACACGTGCTCGATTAAGTTGGTTCAAGTGGTTCAAATGGCTCTGAGGACTATGGGACTTAACATCTGAGGTCATCAGTCCCCTAGAATTTAGAACTACTTAAACGTAACTAACCTAAGGACATCACACACATCCATGCCCGAGGCAGGATTCCAACCTGCGACCGTAGCAGCAGCGTGGTTCCGGACTGAAGCTCCTAGAACCGGTCGGCTACAGGGACCGGCTAAGGGAAGTTGCTACACGTTTTGCTGAGCAGAATGAGTTTCACGGTGAGTGTGTGCGTGAGCATTATCCTGTTGGAACAACACATCATCTTTAAGATGCAAGGACGACAAATGAAAGGGCCTAACAGCATTCTCGATGTATCATGCGCTGGTTAATGTCCCCTCCAGAAACATCATAGTCGAACGACAGTTGTAACTTATCGTATCCCAGAGCACGAGGTCAGTCGAGCCGTGTACGTCAATGCTGTAACGTGAGTGAAAGAGATGTGCATACCAGTAGTTCCACAGCTAATAACCGGTTCGCAGCAGCTCGTGTTGACACGTCTCGGCTCATAAGGCCTCTTATCTGTGCTGTGGTAGCTTTATTATCAGCCACTGCTTCCCTTAGAATGCTGGCGGGCGTCTGTGCTGCGTGGAGGTCCAGAACCTCGTCTACGGGTATCAGAGTGTTGACGTGACCACTGACAGCAGCATCATTGCACAACTGACGCAGCACGTCCAACTTGTATGGCAAATTCTCCAATCGAACCATCCTGTCACTCGGAAGAACACAATTTGACCCCTTTCAAACACATTCAGTGGGCTGTAGTAAACACGAGTGCGTCTCCGTGACCTGGTTGCCTGCTTGTTTCACACGTCTGAACCACCCTGAGCCTTTTGGCTGTGAGCAGTCCCTACTAAACGATAGACACGGATAGCAACCATGCCACTGCACTATGTGTTGGTGGGCAACGCTGAAATCATTATCAGTACATCTACTTCCCCTCAAGTGGCATATGCTGTCATCGGATGAAAAACAAAGTCTTCTGTCCAGGTGTATTAATTTTTATTTCGGCAGTGTATAACTGACAGGCACAGAAACATTAAGTGCTCCGAATACAGAAGACAGAACATAATTAAGTACAGAAACGATAAACTGTTGGAATTCACAGCCGTTTATCGACTGACAGCGTAAAATTGTCTTCTGACCTAACAAGGTAACGGCAAAGTGAGAATTTAAGTCTGACGACGTCGAACGTTAAGTGCACGTGTAGAACCAGAGTACGGGTACAAGGGTTCGATCCCCATCGGGACCTAATTTCCATTCAATACACATGTTGGACACGGCGCGGCCGACAGGCCGGCAGGCACAGATTACGACGGCCGATAGCGGCGGCGGGGCTACGCGTGCAAATCCGCCGCCGCGCCGCGCCGCGCCGCGCCGCGCCGACACCTGCGTGGCCTCGCCGGGCTGGGGCGGGCCGCGCAGCTGGCGGCGGCACGCCGCTCCGACACTCGCGGGCAGCGCTTCTGTCACGCTAAACTGTTTCAGTACACAATCGGCAAACACTTCCAACCCGTGGATTCATTTCAAGTAGTGTTCTTAGATTCTTCCGGGTTGGGAGGTTCGAGCCCTAATATCTTTTATCTTGAAACTTCTTGGCAGATCAAAACTGTGTGCCGGACCGAGACTCGAACTCGGGACCTTTGCTTTTCGCGGGCAAGTGCTCTACCAACTGAGCTACCCAAGCACGACTCACGCCCCGTCCTCACAGCTTTACTCCTGGTTGTACCTCGTCTCCTACCTTCCAAACTTTACAGAAGCTCTACTGCGAACCTTGCAGAACTACCACTCCAGAAAGAAAGGATATTGCAGAGATATCGCTTAGCCACAGCCTGGGGATGTTTCCAGGATGAGATTTTCACTCTGCAGTGGAGTGTGCGCTGATATGAAACTTCCTGGCAGATCAAAACTGTGTGCCGGACAGGAAAGCTTCTGGCAAATTCGGAGGTACTGGCAGGAGTAAAGCTGTGAAGACGGAGCGTGAGTCGTACTTGGGTAGCTTAGTTGGTAGAGCACTTGCCCGCGAAAACCAAAGGTCCCGAGTTCGAGTCACGGCCCGGCACACAGTTTTGATCTGCCAGAAAGTTTCATGTCAGCGCACACTAAGCTGCAGAGTGAAAATCTCATTCTGGATCTTTTATCTTATTCGCGCTGTTTACGGGAAATGTACGTTTAGGGGCGGTGGAATGCTTCCGCAGTCAGTCGTAAATGCTATTTCTCTGTTTAGAGGAAGCTCATAACTAGCTACAACGACTGTGTTCATACTGTGTCTGCAACTTCACAATAGTATGTCTCTCAGACATGCAGAACTGTCACTGTAACTGGCTATTAACAGCTGTGCTCAACATCATGTAATAGATTCGCATTCTGCGATTTTACATAAACATCAGCTGTTTGCGACACATGAACATTTTTGCCGGATGGATACTCAAATCCAGATTTCCCGGTTATCGCGAGCGGTCGCCTTATCCACTCCGATTATCTGACCACACCCACAGGACCAGTGTAATCTTCCACATGTCACCTAATCACGACCATTTTGCTCCCACTATTAATGACTCCAATACAGGGATACAAACATTATATAGTCATTTTAGCCCGTCGAGGCGTGGTTACATCATTTATGGCTACAGTGCTTGTGTTTACACAGCGTCACTACGTGACATATGGAAGTCCCGGAGACGTGCTCGGATAACCACTCGAGATAAGCGGCTCCTGGTCCAGCGCAAATTTTTATGTTTCGCAAACAGCTGAGGTTAATGTAGAGTAGCAGAATGCGAATATGTTCGGCCGGCCGCGGCGGCTGAGCGAATCTAGGCGCTTCAGTCCGGAACCGTGCGACTGCTTCGGTCGCAGGTTCGAATCCTGCCTCAGGCATGGATGTGTGTGATGTCTTTAATTTAGTTAGGTTTAAGTAGTTCTAAGTTCTACGGGACTGATGACTTCAGATGTTAAGTCCCATAGTGCTCAGAGCCATTTGAATCATTTTGCTAATATGTTGCGTAATGTTTTTCCGCAGTATTTCACGAAAAGAATGCCGTCTTTGCTCCTGGGAAGCCCATTCGAGATCGCGAAACAGAATTCAAGACTGTGACACACGAGTGTTTTATGTGATGTCTACTTCGTAAATGAGCTACACTTTCCCTGAATACTGCCAGTAAACCGAAGTCGATCATTCAGCTTTCCTACATGTACCCTGTGTGTTCGTTCCATTTCATATTGGTTTGCACTGTTTCGACTTCATATGTAACGAATGCTGTACTCGTACTGCTTTTCCCAGACATCTGCATTACATTGTATTTTTCAACGTTCACAACAAGCTGCCATTAATCACACCAAATAGTACAATCAATTGGTGTTCAAAACAGTGTCACGGGGCGTGATCACAATTAATTTTGGCACACTATGGGTTTCCCGTTAGCTTTAAGACCACCAGACTGCTGAAAGGCAGCTGTAGCTCACGCAGCGTGCAGTCTCTGACCTCCACGGAACTTTTTTAAAAAATCTGATTCAACTATACACTTATTCAAGAACGGGATTTATAGTGCATTAAGAGGTCTCCGTGGGTGATAAATAACAGTATTATCCCGCTGATCCTTTCGGAATGAGGCACCTCATAACAGCAAGGTAGTAACGTTCGACGTTATTCACGTTTTACAACTCGCTCTGGGATGCCAAACGACTGATCACTTGAGACAAAAGTGACATTATCGTTTCACTATGAATGATCATACGTGATCACTCCACTTCACATCCCCATAAATTATCACATTGATGTCTTTCTTTTCTGATTGGTTCCAGTTGTGACTCACTAATATTGTTCTTATAGGATGCATTTTATGTTTTTTTAAGAACTCATTTTTTTACATTTAAAGTACACTGGAAGAGTTATTAGGGCTTTTTCCCGTTCCATTCACGTATGAAGCGTGAGAAGAATTACTGTAAGAGTGCTCATTTCCGCCCTGGAATTAATCTAGTCTGGTCCCCACGATCGCTATAGGAGCTCAAGTAAGGGGTTCTGGTGTATTTCTAGGGTCATCATTTAAAAGCCAGTTTTCGTAATTTTGTACGTAAGCTTTCTCGGAATAGTTTACTTCCATCTTAAAGAGTCTACCAGTTTAGTTCTTTGAGCCTGTCTGTGACACTCTCCCAAGGATCGGACAAACCTGAGACCTTTCGTACTTTTCTTCTTCGTATACTTCCGATGTCCACTCTTAGTCCTATTTCCTACGGCTTCCACACCCTTGATACAAATTCTAGGGTGTGTCATACAACTGATTTGCAAGCAATCTCCTTTGTAGACTGTTGCATTTTCACCATATTCTACTAATAACTCGAAGTCTGAGTCTCTGTGATCGTTTCATATCCCTACAAAATGCTACACCCAGCCGGCCGCGGTGGTCTAGCGGTTCTAGGCGCGCAGTCCGGAGCCACGCGACTGCTACGGTCGCAGGTTCGAATCCTGCCTCGGGCATGGATGTGTGTGATGTCCTTAGGTTAGTTAGGTTTAAGTAGTTCTAAGTTCTAGGGGACTGATGACCACAGATGTTAAGTCCCATAGTGCTCAGAACCATTTTTGCTACACCCAGTTATTGCACGAATTGACCGAATCCAGCTCTGACTCATTGATAGATTAGCCATATGATACTACGTTTTTTCGTTTTGTGAAGTGAAAACTTTAAATGTAAGAACATTTAAAGCAAGTTACCAGTCTTTGCTCCACTTAGAAATGTTTTCGAGATCTGACTGAATATTTGTACAGCTTCTTTTAGACAGTATTTGATTACAGTTAACTGCATCATCTGTGAAAAGACTGAGGGTACTATTAACATTAAGTGGACGACAGACCAAGAACTCCAACGTTATGTGTTCAATACGTGGTTGGTCTCAGTCTTTGTAAATTATTGCTTCTTCAGCTCCAGGCAGTATTTATATTCTGATTCGGTGTCGGTGTAAACTGAAGGTCTCCTACAGTTGGATACGTGATTTTAAAAGTCGGTGTAAAGCAAGGACATTCCATCTCAAACAGGGCAACGCCTAGTAAAGCACTGAGGTGTTCAAACCATCATTTAGGTGGTTGACATCTTTATCTTTATCCTTTGCGTAAATATATGGAATTGTCAGCAATATAGAGAATTTTCAGTACACTATCATCTGTGATATTATGAATGCCAACAGTCCACTTTCTGCCTCGAGACTACATGAACTATCAAAGTAAATCATATCGTGAATTGCTTCACTACCAGTAATACTTTGTAGTTACTCTCATTGGTAGTAAGCAAATTGCTTTTGAAAGCAAGGTTTCGAGCTTTTAGTCAACAAATAAATCAAAATAACCGCTTTAAGGACATATATATCGATTAAATAGTTTTTACAAATTCGCGTATTCGGATGCATAAAATCTTATAGCATCAGAGAAGAACTGAGTAATATGCATGTTGCATTGTTTCATTTATTCAGCTTCGTTGTAATTTCCTTTATTCATATTTAGTATTAATGATTTATGATGTTTCCGACTTCTTTTTTTTTTTTATGGGCATGTATACAAAATGATACCGATTTCAGAATTATGTAGCTGCATCTGTAGACATCGATATGATTACCAAGTCTGATGACTGTGAGATACAGCGAGCAAATTGAGTGCTGAACATACAGAAGATACAGTGTACTGTGCGGGTCCAATTAACATGCACGGAGGTAACGATGACATTTTGCCAACATACACTCCTGGAAATGGAAATAAGAACACATTGACACCGGTGTGTCAGACCCACCATACTTGCTCCGGACACTGCGAGAGGGCTGTACAAGCAATGATCACACGCACGGCACAGCGGACACACCAGGAACCGCGGTGTTGGCCGTCGAATGGCGCTAGCTGCGCAGCATTTGTGCACCGCCGCCGTCAGTGTCAGCCAGTTTGCCGTGGCATACGGAGCTCCATCGCAGTCTTTAACACTGGTAGCATGCCGCGACAGCGTGGACGTGAACCGTATGTGCAGTTGACGGACTTTGAGCGAGGGCGTATAGTGGGCATGCGGGAGGCCGGGTGGACGTACCGCCGAATTGCTCAACACGTGGGGCGTGAGGTCTCCACAGTACATCGATGTTGTCGCCAGTGGTCGGCGGAAGGTGCACGTGCCCGTCGACCTGGGACCGGACCGCAGCGACGCACGGATGCACGCCAAGACCGTAGGATCCTACGCAGTGCCGTAGGGGACCGCACCGCCACTTCCCAGCAAATTAGGGACACTGTTGCTCCTGGGGTATCGGCGAGGACCATTCGCAACCGTCTCCATGAAGCTGGGCTACGGTCCCGCACACCGTTAGGCCGTCTTCCGTTCACGCCCCAACATCGTGCAGCCCGCCTCCAGTGGTGTCGCGACAGGCGTGAATGGAGGGACGAATGGAGACGTGTCGTCTTCAGCGATGAGAGTCGCTTCTGCCTTGGTGCCAATGATGGTCTTATGCGTGTTTGGCGCCGTGCAGGTGAGCGCCACAATCAGGACTGCATACGACCAAGGCACACAGGGCCAACACCCGGCATCATGGTGTGGGGAGCGATCTTCTACACTGGCCGTACACCATGGTGATCGTCGAGGGGACACTGAATAGTGCACGGTACATCCAAACCGTCATCGAACCCATCGTTCTACCATTCCTAGACCGGCAAGGGAACTTGCTGTTCCAACAGGACAATGCACGTCCGCATGTATCCCGTGCCACCCAACGTGCTCTAGAAGGTGTAAGTCAACTACCCTGGCCAGCAAGATCTCCGGATCTGTCCCCCATTGAGCATGTTTGGGACTGGATGAAGCGTCGTCTCACGCGGTCTGCACGTCCAGCACGAACGCTGGTCCAACTGAGGCGCCAGGTGGAAATGGCACGGCAAGCCGTTCCACAGGACTACATCCAGCATCTCTACGATCGTCTCCATGGGAGAATAGCAGCCTGCATTGCTGCGAAAGGTGGATATACACTGTACTAGTGCCGACATTGTGCATGCTCTGTTGCCTGTGTCTATGTGCCTGTGGTTCTGTCAGTGTGATCATGTGATGTATCTGACCCCAGGAATGTGTCAATAAAGTTTCCCCTTCCTGGGACAATGAATTCACGGTGTTCTTATTTCAATTTCCAGGAGTGTATATACACGTCTTTTGACTTGTATGATCCCTTTCACATGTAAATAATCTTGTCACGTTCTTTTTACTACGTCCGTCATACACTGTTTTTTTCTCCAAGGTAGCAAAACTCCTTTATTTCGTACCACAAGTGATCCTCAGTTTTGAGATTAAATTTTCTCTTATCTCATTTTTGTCGCTTCTCGACAATCTCGTCTATCTTTGGTTCAAACTCAATTTATATTTTGCTCTCAGTAGACAGTTCATTGATGACAGTAATTTTTCACTTACGCACAGGATGTTAATGTTATCAGCGAATCTTATTATTTATCTTCTATAATTCTGAACTTTAACACATCTTGTAGCGTTCCCTTTAATTGCTACATTGTTTCCTCGATAAACTGAGTGAACCGCATAGGAGAAATACGGCATCCTCACCTCACGCCGTTTTTAATCCTAGCACTTCTCTCTTGATCTTGTATTCCTTTTGTTTCTTCTTGTTTCTTAAGCGTATTACATATCACCCATCTTTCCCCGTAGACTATTCCTATTTTATGAGGTTTTCAAACATTTTGCAATACTTTACTTTGCCTAAAGTAACACTAGTTTAATTTTTTAGTACAATCAACTGTCATTTTTCTCCTTGCTATGATCAACTGTTTGACTCATATTCTGAACATCTGTTGAAACAAATAGAAGATATTCAAAGTTTCATATTACATATATATAAAAAAAAGAAAATATGTACCTCATTCGCACAGTGTTAAATACTAAACTCAGGTATGAAACTTTATGCAAGAGGTTTAAGTAATCGTGTACATTTCAGAATACGAAAGTAATTTTCTAATTACGTAGAGGACGTCATTAAAACATCTGATGCTAATTTCGCATCTTTGGAGATTTTAAATCAATGTAGACTTCATGACTTAATTAATTATACACTGGATATAATAACTAAACGAAAAAAACTAAGGCTTAGAGAAACACATGAAATTTTAGATCTGATTGAATTTACGTTAAGCTTCAACTTATTTACTTTCAACAATAAATCTTACAAAAATAACGATGGCTTAGCGATGGGAAACTGTCTGATGAAATGTTTACCACAGAGCTCAAAAGAAATCCGTCACTAATTGTCGGGATATCGCAGGGAGAATCAAATATTATGCGAGGTAGATCGACGACTCATTCTTAACTGTTAAATGAGGCAAGCCGGACAGCGAACACCTAGAAGCTAGATTTAACAAAAAATATCCCAAAACCAACTTCACAGTTGAAGAAAATAAAGCCATAAGCTTGTTAGATCTATTCATATTTAAATACAGTAGAGGACACTTGTTCAGCATAAACAGAGAAACATAATAAACGAGAAACCCTGTCGCCTCATACAGCATAAAAGAGATTACTGTAGTAGCAAGATTAATAAACTTTTAAAGCTGACCATTACAAAAACACGACAAACAGTAGATACTCTCAAGCAAGTGGCAGAAGCAAACAGCTGTAAAGTAGTGCCGTAATCAAATTACATGAATTAATTAAAGCTAAAATGCGACTATGTCCAGAAACAAAATCGCGTGCAACAAGAGTACTAAGAAGATAACGATTACGTAACTGGAAAATAAAACATAAAATTGTTAGATGTTTTCCTAAATCAATCATCATAGGAAGCATTACTTACATTGTGTTCCATAGAAATCACACTATGGCATAACATTGCTGACAACACGGAAGTATGTAAAATAAAACCTGCAGAGTGCGTTAAGATTGTCAAAGGATTGACAGGGCACAATTTCCGTATTCGATTTAAGGAACATGTTGTAACAAATAATAAAACTGCAACATAAAAACGTAAGACACTAAATGTAGAACTCCACAATGTAGTAATGCATACAGCCCCAAAAAGTAGTTTCGTTCATACACTCGAGGAATTAGAAGTTTTCGTGCATTAGAAGGCAGGCACTTTTCATAGGCGTGCAACGCAAGTGGCGAATTCACAATAACTATTCATCACAAAGAAAGAGAGCCAAATAAAGCTCACCTCGCAATATCAGTCAAAGATTCGAGTTGACGGCAAAATTCCGAGTTTATTGATAATAACTGCGGATTTGACTGGCAGTTAATTAGAAAGTTATTACACTAAATCAATTATTTTACTTTCTCTGACCAATGGACATCACTGATGGCTTTGTTTGCATGGAGGAGGATAGACTAGTGGGATAAAGTAATTTTTACTTTTACCATTTAATTAATTTATAAAGTAAACACGATGAAGTGAGTACATGAAGTTTGGGGCCATTGCGTTCCAATCTAAGTAGAGGCCACGCTGATACGGAGGAGCACTACTTCCTCCTGCATTCTGAGAATAGGCATCAAGAAAGGTCTCCTAACTTATGCTCCAAGAGGCCGTGCTGCCCGCCTGGTCCGAGGCAGATGTCATGTTGGCTATCGGAACCTCTTTGTACCGTGGATACACACTGTAGTGTGGTGGCCAACTTAACAATAGCATATAAATGGCATTCTACAACACCATTCGGTAGCCGGTCTTGGTCTTCTTCAAACCACAGACAGCAGTAGTACACAAGTTGCTGCCAGTTTGGTCCACAAGCGTTTTCTTCCAATACCTTAGGAGCATCTTTGTAGAAAGGCAATCCGGTTTGAGTAGCATGTTACGTGGTAAGACGTTTGCGGTAACCAAGTTTGTTACTTCTTTGTGTTTTGTGGCTGCTTACTCCAAAACTGTCATTCAATGTATCTGATAATGATACTTGGTCTTCCGCACAGTCTATGTAGTTGACACTTTTACGCTGCATAATAGCTGCAGACATTATTCAATGCTACCAGTGACTGCCCATCCGATCCCTTCTTCTCTTTACTTTATTACGGTGAAGGAGATGATGTGGTGTCACCGCCAGACACCACACTTGCTAGGTGGTAGCCTTTAAATCGGCCGCGGTCCGGTAGTATACGTCGGACCCGCGTGTCGCCACTGTCAGTGATTGCAGACCGAGCGCCGCCACACGGCAGGTCTAGAGAGACTTCCTAGCACTCGCCCCAGTTATACAGCCGACTTTGCTAGCGATGGTTCTCTGACAAATTACGCTCTCATTTGCCGAGACGATAGTTAGCATAGCCTTCAGCTACGTCATTTGCTACCTAGCAAGGCGCCATTACCAGTTACTATTGATGCTGTAAAACATGTACCGTCAAGAGCGATGTTCACCAATTATGGATTAAAGTTAAGTATTCCAACAGCTACGTACTTTATTTGCTAGACTCAAATCCTTTAACTGTTCCAGACCTCACGCCAGCCTGCGTGAGCTTAAACGCGTGCCTTTCGGCTTCATCTCCTAGTGGCTTGGCTGTCTTGCCAAGTCACAACACCTGATACTTTCTGAAAACTTTCTAGCTGGTTCAGGCGGCACAGACGTTTACTTGAAACGACCAGGAGGGCCCATAAACGATTTCAGAGCTGAGAGCTGTGCTTCAGCACAGCTAGACAGTGCAGAAAAAGCTTCATCCCATCTCTGCTATTCGACAGATAACGTGTATAGTCAGGTGCAGACGCCAGAATGGGAGGAGCAAGGAATCCGACGTTATTCTGCAGCCACGGCACGAAAGAATCTTAGTTTTAAGTTCTTGCAACGGGATCTCCGATTGGCTCCAATGATAATTTCTGTAGAACAGTTCTATAGACACATGTTTGCCGTTCGATAGGCCGGTGTTAGAAATCTATCATGGAGTGGGAGGGATTTTCTGCGTTCCTCCAGCTGGACGCCATTGGTTAGTTACGACAAAATCCGAGATGGTAGGAGTTTGTTTAACTTCTTTACAAAATTATTATTGGTTGGAACTCACAAGTTCTGCTGAAGCTTACCAGCGAGAATCCTACTTTGGCAGAAGCAGTCAGGTTTCAGGAACTTACGTCAGTGAACTCTTGTGGAAGACGATCAAAGAGAAATACCTGCTGCAAAATTATACGTTTTCTGATAGTAACTACAGACCTAACTTACAATTAATTAAAAGTCATTACACTAAACCATTCATTTTTTTTTTAACATTAGTTTTCTCTGACACCATCGATGGCTGACTTGCATGGACGGGAATCGACTGGAGGAGGCAAAGTAATTTTCACTTCAACCACTTGATTCGAAGAACAAAGACTTGTTGCAAAGCAGCCAATGAGACGTGATTTGCTGTCATGTAGAAAGATGTTTCCATATTAGTACTGAGTACAGATGGCGGACCCGGCAGGTGTGGCCGTGCGGTTCTAGGCGCTTCAGTCCGGAACCGCGTGACCGCTACGGTCGCAGGTTCGAATCCTGCCTCGGGCATGGATGTGTGTGATGTCCTTAGGTTAGTTAGGTTTAAGTAGTTCTAAGTTCTAGGGGACTGATGCCCATAGATGTTAAGTCCCATAGTGCTCAGAGCCATTTTGTTTAGTCCCATAGTGCTCAGAGCCATTTTGAACAGATGGCGAGCTGGACTCAGAATTTCCAGCCGTTGCTGCCACCGTCTTCTACCAACGCACAGTACAAGTGTAGCAAATTTAGCCGGCAGTGCAGTCACTGAGACAAGGCGGACGCGATGCAGCTTAGCCTTCATCGGGGACTAATTGGTCTGTTTTGACGTTTGCAGCCTGCTAGTTGCTTCGATGAAGCACTTTGGCGATTCTACTAATGTCTGTATTTATAGCCGCGCGGGGTATCCGAGCGGTCTAAGGCGTCTTGTCACTTTTCGGGTGGCCCCCCGTCGGAGGTTCGAGTCCTCCCTCGGGCATGGGTATGTTTGTGTGTAGTCCATAGCGTAAGTTAGTTTAAGTTATATTAAGTCGTGCGTAAGCTTAGGGAGCGATGGCCTCAGCAGTTTGGTCCCATAAGACCATACCACAAATTTCCAAATTTCTGTATTTATTTTTCAGTATTCTTTCTTTAACAACTAACCGTTATCGCAGCCGTTTCCCTTATCCGTCACTAACTTTCATGATTATCCTTTTATTATGTTCACCCGCCTGTGCCAAGCTTAGGTTACAAAATTACAATCCTTTATCCATTTCTTAAACGTTACATACACATCTCAGTGGGTCATTCATGTGTTGACGCCTTACAGTAATATACGAAATTGTTACAATGGCTCCTTGTTTCTTGTAGATAGATGAGCCCCTTCATTAATACATCCGTGTGTTATATAAATGATAGAGCACAGGAATCAGTCGTCCTTTTTTGCAGGTTATATTTGGCAAATCCAGGTTTCGGCTAGTTCCTAGCCATTATTAACGCACTACTTTCTAGTCTCAATGCATGTCAGTTCCCTGTTGTTCGGCCGTCAGTCACAGTTCTTTGAATAATATTCAAAGCAAACAACTGTGACTGTCACTTGAACAATAGTTTTTTGATTACTATTCAAAGAACTATTACTGACGCCCACACAACATGGAACGGACATGCATTGAGACTAGAAAATGGCGGATTAATAGTAGCTAGGCACTAGCCCAAATCTGGATTTTCCAAATAAAATATCTGCAAAAAAAAAAAAAAAAGACATCGATTAATCAAGAGTTTGTAGATGGTGGAAAACATCACACTGTAGAGTACATTCTACCTTTCAAAATTTTCCCAAAAATATGGCATGCGAACATACTCGTACTCTTTTTAACATGCAACTCACCTCTCACCCTCACAACCTCAACTAACTTCATTCCTCTTCATCCCTCTCCCGCTGGCACAGTCTGCTTCACTCTTTTCCTAGCACTGTCAACTATGTGCCACTATCACTGTATCCCTCTCTTTCTCTCACTCTGCCATCGTCTCCTTCGCTATTTCTTAACCACAATCGTCGCGTATTACCTTCCAGTGTTTATTACTTTTCCTCTTCTTTTGCACTGCCACTGTCTCCTTCCCTCTCAGCATAAAAAAGCACGAATATGGAATCCGCGGCTCGGTTTTGGTACCCAGAAATCACGTTTTCTGTGTTTTCTCAGGAACACTCCATGAACTAAATGGTTCTTCCATAAGCCTCTCAAGGCACACCGTCTTCCACATCTAAGGCAAAAAAAGAATTAACCGATTTGCTGTATTTGCCTAAGGCGGAAGATGTATGTACGAGGGTCACTCCAACAGAAATGCACACTATTTTTGTAAAAATAGTTTTCATTCTGCATGTGTGAAAGTTTTACTTGTTTTCAAACTTAGTTCAACCTGTTCCTGTGAGTGGAAACGTCACAGTATGTCTTCAAGATGGCTGCTACACTTGACGTTCGTCATAGAATTCCTGTGCTGTGAAAACGAGACAGGGGGAAACCAGAGTGCGATTTGCAGGGGGGGATGGGGGGGGGATTCCCCTCCCCCCTCCCACCCCACCCTCTGCATCAGACCATCCCCTCCTCTGGTTTTAGTTTATGCATCCCAACCTGGGATGTTTATTTCCCACGCACTGGAGTAAAATTTTACATATAATTTAAATATGTGGTGCCGAACGCTGGAAGTTTTTAATAAGTCTTACTATTAATACTATTAATATGTTTCAGTTTTCTATCATCAGAATAAGTACAATCAAAATATCCACGAGTATGCTGCCGGTCTATAGTGTCCAACGGGCACAATATTTCGGCGATCATACATGTCGCCATCATCAGATGAACTGATGGACTGAGCTCCTGTGAACGTGCCGGCACGGAGATCCGTACGCTATGGCTGCTCAGAGGGAACTGGGTTCGGTCGCGGCGGCGGCCGATTTAAATACCCTCCGCCCGCGGCGCGCTCCCACCGCCGTCCACGACCCGCGCCACGGTCGCACGGTGGAACAGATAGCGACGGCGTCTGAGATGACGTCGGTGTGATGGCTCTGTCCGCCGTGGCCGTCACAACTATACGTTTGCTCGATTTACTCTTGATTACCCCGATCGCTGGTTCCCAAGCCTTGCTAAGATTATAGCCACAGTGACGGTTTATGAGGTCGTCATTGGTGCGAATTTCGATGGCCTCTCTAATAACGCTGTCCCAGTATCTCGACGTCTGTACCAGAATCCTCGTGCGGTCATACTCCATGGCATGATTTTCCGACAAACAATGTTCAGCGACCGCCGACTTGCTCGGATACATCAGTCGAGTGTGCCTCTGGTGTTCACGGCATCGATCCTCGACGGTACGCATCGTCTGACCAATATACGACTTGCCACATTGAGACGGAATCTGGTACACGCCGGCCTTCCCCAAACCGCGGTCATCTTTGGCGCTCCCCACCAGTGCACGAGTTTTATTTGGAGGACAAAACACAGTTCCGACCCGGTGTTTCTTCAGAATGCGGGCGATTTTCCCCGAGAGTGCGCCTGTGTATGGAATAAATGCAATGCCTACCTCCTCCCTCGTGACTTCATCCATCTCAACAGGTTGTGCTGCAGTGGTTGGGCGGAGAGCACGTTGAATCTGCCACTCTGAGTGCCCATTTTTTCGAAATACAGTTCTCAGATGTTCCAATTCCTGGGGTAGACTCTCTGCGTCAGAGATAGTGCGCGCCCTATGTACTAGAGTTTTAAGTACCTCATTCCTCTGTGAAGGGTGGTGGCAGCTGTCTGCGTGCAAATACAGATCAGTGTGCGTAGTCTTCCGATACACCCCATGACCTAGGGTGCCGTCAGCCCTTCTCTTGACCAAGACGTCAAGGAAAGGTAATTTACCCTCCGCTTCAGTCTGCATAGTGAATTGGATGTTGGGGTGTATGGAGTTTAGATGTGTAAGGAAGTCAAGGAGTTTATCCATACCATGTGGCCAGATGACGAACGTGTCGTCCACGTAACGGAAAAAGCAAGTATGTTTCCATACGGATGACGACAGGGCTTCCTCCTCGAAGTTCTCCGTGTACAAATTCGCTACCACCGGTGAGAGTGGGCTACCCATGGCGACTCCCTCCGTTTGTTCGTAGTATTCTCCATTAAAAAGAAAATACGTGAAAGTCAAGACATGCCTAAAAAGTTCAGTGGTCTCCTCGTCAAACTTCTGACTAATCAATTCTAGTGACTCTCGCAGGGGTACCCTCGTAAACAAGGAAACGATGTCAAAACTCACCATGATATCTGACTCATCCAACCTGAAGCTATCAAGGCGTTTAACAAAATCCACGGAATTACGGATGTGATGGGGGCATTTACCCACATAAGGACTTAATATTCCCGTCAGGTATTTGGCCAACAAATATGTAGGTGCCCTGATGTTGCTGACAATGGGGCGTAATGGTACCCCCTCTTTGTGAACCTTCGGAAGTCCATATAGTCTAGGCGGTACCGGACCTTGGGGTAACAATTTCTTAGCGTCACCCTCCGCTAAATCTGCGTCCTTGAGAAGCGCCCTCGTCTTGTTCTCCACCTTCTTTGTAGGGTCAACGCTGATCTTCCGGTAGGAATCGTCATTTAGCAGGCTCTGCATCTTATCAGTGTAGTCCTTATGGGAGACAACAACTGTAGCATTGCCTTTGTCAGCCGGTAAGACAACAGTTTCAGAGCGCTCCCTCAGATCACGAATGGCCGCCCTCTCTTTACTGCTGATATTTGACTTCATCGGTTTGGATTTCGTCAACGCACGACAAGTTTCACGGCGTATTTCCTCGGCTGCTTCTGGCGGAAGTCGAGCTGCAACCTGTTCAACAGCACTAACAATTTCTGCGACCGGAGTGAACTTGGGGGTGGGAGCGAAGTTGAGACCTTTCTGCAAAACCGAGACCGCATCATCACTCAACACCATGCCACTCAAATTGATGACAGTCTTGCACGGAACCTGCAGAGATGGTTTGTCAAGGAGACGTGAGAACTTAGCTGTTTGACGTCCCGTAGCCTTCTTATGGGCGGAATCAGCTGACACCCAGGTGACACCATCAATCCAATCCCAGGAACAAGAAGTGAACTTACTAGCCCGTTGAGTAATTCCTGTGAGATAAACTCAAGGCTCCGGCGGGTGAATTGCACTCTCTCACGTAACAATGCGAGGCTGGCTCGTTTCTTGATTCTCTTAGCTGCTGCAGAATCGATGTGATGCATAACCTTAGCAAAATTTGGAACAACATTTTCGGAACGACATCTCTTTAGAAAGGCAAGAGTACTTAGCAAACGACATCTACGGTGGCGCAACTTTTCAAATTTCTTCATGCTGCGACACATCTCCTCCCCGTAAAGGTGTATGATGCGATTCTTGAGTTTCTCCCGGCGTATTTGATAATCAAAATATCCACGAGTATGCTGCCGGTCTATAGTGTCCAACGGGCACAATATTTCGGCGATCATAAATGTCGCCATCATCAGGTGAACTGACGGACTGAGCTCCTGTGAACGTGCCGGCACGGAGATCCGTACGCTATGGCTGCTCAGAGGGAACTGGGTTCGGTCGCGGCGGCGGCCGATTTAAATACCCTCCGCCCGCGGCGCGCTCCCACCGCCGTCCACGACCCGCGCCACGGTCGCACGGTGGAACAGATAGCGACGGCGTCTGAGATGACGTCGGTGTGATGGCTCTGTCCGCCGTGGCCGTCACAACTATACGTTTGCTCGATTTACTCTTGATTACCCCGATCGCTGGTTCCCAAGCCTTGCTAAGATTATAGCCACAGTGACGGTTTATGAGGTCGTCATTGGTGCGAATTTCGATGGCCTCTCTAACAACGCTGTCCCAGTATCTCGACGTCTATACCAGAATCCTCGTGCGGTCATACTCCATGGCGTGATTTTCCGACAAACAATGTTCAGCGACCGCCGACTTGCTCGGATACATCAGTCGAGTGTGCCTCTGGTGTTCACGGCATCTATCCTCGACGGTACCCATCGTCTGACCAATATACGACTTGCCTCATTGACACGTAGTCTGGTACACGCCGGCCTTCCTCAAACCCAGGTCATCTTTGGCGCTCCCCACCAGTGCACGAGTTTTATTTGGAGGACAAAACAAAGTTCCGACCTATTAGTGACTCACTCTCATCAAAACCACATCTTCTGCTGGAAATGTTATGGCTACTGTGTTTTTCGATTCCGAAGGACTCTTGGTTGTGTACATCATGCCAAGTGGAGCCACCATAAATTCTGATGCATATGTGACGACACTGAAGAAACGTCAAGCACGACTGAGTCGTGTTCGACCACATCGGCAAAAGCAGGAAGTTTTGCTGTTGCACGACAATTCACGGCCACATGACAGTCAAAAAACCATGGAAGTGATCACAAAACTCGGATAGACAACACTGAAACACCCGCCTTACAGTCCTGACCTGGCTCCATGTGACTATCATCTCTTTGGGAAACTGAAAGACTCTCTTCGTGGAACAAGGTTTGAAGATGATGACTCCATTGTGCACGCTGCCAAACAGGTTGGTCCAGAATTTTACCGTGCGCGTATACAGGCGCTGGTTCGAAGATGGCGTAAGGCAATTGAGAGGGATGGAAATTATGTGCAGAAATGAAATATTGTTCCTAAAGGATGTATCTACACACTGTAAAACTTTCAAACATGTAGAATAAAAGATCGATTTAAAAAAAAAAGTGCATTTCTTTTGTAGTGACCCTCGTAATACTCACAGTTTGACCCGGTACTGTAGGATAGTTACAGTAGGACGAACCTTCTGTAGCATATACATGTGGTTTGAAGGGCAAGGGCTATCCAAACCACTTGGCACTACCTTTCTATGACCAGTAGAACTGGAGATATCGAACCCCTGAGAAATCCCGTTTTTATGCGCGGCGTTCTGTAACACAGACCGCCAGAAAGAAAAATTAGAAAGCCGACATCAACTTTGATCCGATGATGGCATATGCCACCTGGGGGATAGTAGGTGAACTGATAATGGTTTCAACATTATCCGTCAACAGATGGCATAGTGCCTACCTGAGCGCGATCTGCTTTTATCCTTTAATAGGTAAGGGTCACAGTCAGCAGGCTCAGAGCGGTGCAAACGTTTGAAGCAAGCAAGAAGCATGCCACCGATACGCACTCGTGCTTCCTACAGCCAAATGAACGAGTTCAAATGGGGTCATACCGTAGCCTTCCGAGAGGCGAGTGGTCCTTTTAGAGAATCGCCACACAAGTTGCACGTGTTGCGACAGTTGTGCAACGAAGCCGGTATCAGTGGTCACCTGAACATTCTCACACCCATAGACGAGGTTATGGAAGTCCACGCGGCAGAGAAGCCCGGCAGGACCGTTTTATTGAAAGGGCAGAAATGGCAGATCATGCAGCTACTACAGCATGGATGACAAGTCTTATGAGCACAGACATGTCAACACCAACTGCTGCGAACTGGTTTTAGCAGTGGGACTATGGGTCTTTCACTCATGCCATAGTAGCGACGTGCACGGCTCGACTGGTGTCATCAGAAGATCACTTGGAAGATGGAATGGCGCGCTGTGGTCCTCAGCAATGAAAACAGATTCTCTCTACACGTAATTGATGGTCGTTTACAAGTACGATGTAGATCTAGTGAGTGCTGTCTCGTAGAGTGCATTCATCCAAGACACACTGGCTCCAAACCAGGCCTTATGTTTTGGGATGTGATAAGCTACAACTCTCGTACCTTTCGCGAGGATGCTAACCAGCGCTCAGTAAGTGCATAATGTTCCTAGACCCGTCCTTCTGCTATTCTTGCAACACGAAGGTGGTTTGTTGTTTCAACACGATAATGTGCCAGTGAAACTCAGTGTCCTGTGGAAGACGTGCACGAAATTCTCTGGCCAGCAAAATCTCCGGACTTGTTTCGAATCGAGCACGTGTAGTATTTGATTGGGTGAGAAGTACTTGGTGTGACTCTTCGAACAACTCTTACACAACCACGTGAACAGTTCAAAACAGGCATGGCACAAAGTATCCTAGGACAGTATCCGCGCCCGTGCGGTTCTAGGCGTTTCAGTCCGGAAACGCGCTGCTGCTACAGGCGCAGGTTCGAATCCTGCCTCGGGTATGGATGTGTGTGATGTCCTTAGGTTAGTTAGGTTTAAGTAGTTCTAAGTCTAGGGGACTGATGACCTCAGATGTTATGTCCCAAAGTGCTTACAGCCATTTGAACCATTTTGACGATATTCGCCATCTGTACGATTGGGTGAATGCCAGAGTCAGAGCCTGTATTTCTGCCTATGGAGGCTACACTATGTGCTAATGCAGGTGTTTCAGCATAGATCTAAACCTGGTGCCTCAGAACTGTTTGTGCTATTGATCTGTATATTTAATGTCCTACATATACACTGTTGAAACAATAAATCTTGAATGAATTGGAAGCCTCTATTAGGTAGCGGTTGCTGTCACATACGCACTGCTGACCCTCATAGAGGGAAGTGCAGACGTCGACAATTCGTGTATGGAGCAAGGTTCTAGAGGGGGCCGCCACATGGGAATCGCGCGCGCCTCTCTGCCAGTCACGGCCAGGTGCTTTGTACGGCAGCGCCTTTGTTTGGTCTCTCGCGGCGAGATGTGGACTGGTAATCGCCAAGGCTGCGCGGCCCGCGCCGCCGAACACCTGTCACTGGTCTCTGGTGCGTGGGCGGCCGCAGCCGCAGCCGCAGCCGCAAGGCCGCGCCACTCGTCTCGTCTCGGCACCGGCCAGCCCCACGCCGCCTCCGCCTAATTAGAAGCGCACCGTGACCGCCAGCGCGGCGCGCTGCCGCAGGCGGCGGACCCGCGGTTCTCGGCGAGCGGCCGTCCCCGGCCCACTGGCACGGGGAAGCCGCCGTGACGCAACGCAGACGTCTGTCCAGCTAGCTAAACAAACGGCTGTGGCGTTCGATTCCGGTTAGTTTGTTCTTTACAAATCTACCGTCGAGAAGTGCAATAGCAGAGCGAGAGCGGTGTTTTCTTGTCATCAGAAATCAAAACGACATATTGTGCGTCTCCTGCTGTAGTCGTGGTATTCGTCCGATGTCGCAAGGTGGTGGAATAGCGCTGTGATTTACTAACTACAATCCTGAAAATGGGGGACAAGAGAGATGCTTCCAAGACAGGTGCCTCCACGTGTGGTGTTCTTACAACGAAAAGATCACTCGACGTCCCCCGGTAACAGAGCCACTGGCCTGGGCAAACCTCTCACTACAATGAAAACCATGGATTTACAGAATAGGTCCTTATCGAGTGTACCCCTAAGATCAGTCTCGATGAACACCGAGCGATTTTCAACAACTGTAAGTAAGCTGTTTAGGTTTTTGTATTGGTAACGCCACGTAGCGCTCTGTATAAAAATCACTGGCTGTGCTGTGTGCAGTCTGTAGCTGGTTAGCATTGTTGTAATATTCGCTATTGTAGTGTTGGGCAGTTGGATGTTAACAGCGCGTAGCGTTGCGCAGTTGGAGGTGAGCCGCCAGCAGTGGTGGATGTGGGGAGTGAAATGGCGGAGTTTTGAGAGCGGATGATCTGGACAGAGACAGTAAATTTGTAAGACTGAATATCATGAACTGATATATATATTATGACTTTTGAACACTATTAAGGTAAATACAATTGTTTGTTCTTTATCAGAATCTTTCGTTTGATAACTATGCCTATCAGTAGTTAGTGCCTTCAGAATTTAGTGTCTTTTATTTAGCTGGCAGTATTGGCGCTCGCTGTATTGCAGTAGTTCGAGTAACGAAGATTTTTGAGAGGTAAGTGATTCATGAAAGTTATAGGTTATTGTTAGTCAGGGCCATTCTTTTGTAGGGATTATTAAAAGTCAGATTGCGTTGCGCTAAAAATATTGTGTGTCAGTTTAGTGTTGATCAGAATAAGTAAAGAGAGTAATGTCTGAGTACGTTCAGTTTTGCTCAGCTGTTTAAAAAGCAAATAACATAAAATGTTTAACAGCACAGTAATTCATTAATTTTTCTAAGGGGACGTTACACAGCCAAAGCAGCTTTATTATTTGCTCTGTGTCAAAACCATGTCTGTGATATTTTATGCATACAAGTAACACAAGGAACATTGTGGCTGCATCACAGTACCAAACTGTATCTTACGAAAACGCAAAGGCACAAGGTTTGGAAGTAAGCCTACATGTACTTTAAATGTCGGCTCTATCTTTATGCTTCTGGACATGAGAAAATGCTTACCTGTGTTGTATTAATCCTGCCTCTCCAAACAGGGTGGTATTACTTTTCACCAAACTTGTATTCAGGTGACAAGATGCTTGACACCAGTCAAATTCGAGAAGATCTAGGTCCTGGCCTTAATAGTTCCAACCGATAGCAGCCGGATACTAACAGTGAAATCCGAAAGAACCAAAGCCAGCTCTGTTGACAGACATCCACCTCACTGGCATGAACCTGTTGCTGGACGTCTTCGAACCAGGAAAAGCTTCATCACAAGTACTTCCCCTTTGTGAAGTCATAGGTGGAAGAGAGGCGTCAACACTGGCAGGAAGGAGCTAAAAAGTGATTGAATACCACAAAAAGAGGAGTTATCCTCAGGAAACGGTCTGTCATGGGCCTGCGTGGCCACTGGACAAAGTAAAATTACCATTTTAAAATGCGGACTCTGAGATAATCAAGATGAATCCTGTGCCTTTGGTGTTGGGAAGACAACGATATATTTCCTTCACTAACCTGTTTACAACATACTCCCAGACATAGTGAAGCAAGAGGATCTGGCATCAGGAAGCCCAAAGGCAGTGCCCTTTGCTGAGACACTACACTTCATTTAGATGGTTGTCAACAAGATGCTAAGAAGAAGATACATACATTGGTGGTGCTATGAATGAAACTGTTCAATCCATTTAGCCCTCTTTGAAGTCGGTTCTTTGTTGGTCCTGTGCTGCGTGATTTTAACTCAATTCCACTAATCGCTATGTGCCTCAGTCGTCAGTGGTACGAGTACATTCCCGTTGACGACTGGCGATGCCAGTTTCCTTTGAACGTCAAATCAGTTTACAGCTTTAACATCTTATCTTGCGGTCGTGAAGCGCTTGCTTCCAAATTCCACAACAGGTGCATGGTACTATCTTCTCTAATTCTAAGTGTTGCCTTCGGAAGTTCTGTCCTTTACCATCTCATTTCATAACGATCACTCAGTAATTACGTGATTTATTTTCAGTTTTCCCCCTGAACATCACGTCAGGTTAATGGACTTGCGTTCACACGAGCTGCTATAAGCAAATGTTTATAGAGATGTTTCCATACGAGTCATTCACGAAGATGTGGTCTTCCAGATGACTAAGAGTTCTCCATGCTGCAGGTGTAGCTGGTTTTCTTATGATCAGGAATGTGGAATTGAATGAAACTAGTTTATTTATCATCTCGATAATTCAAAATTATGGTAAGTATATTGAATTTTTAATAATATTTCGTGAATGACTCGTATGGAAACATCTCTATAAACATTTGCTTATAGCAGCTCGTGTGAACGCAAGTCCATTAACCTGACGTGATGTTCAGGGGGAAAACTGAAAATAAATCACGTAATTACTGAGTGATCGTTATGAAATGAGATGGTAAAGGACAGAACTTCCGAAGGCAACACTTAGAATTAGAGAAGATAGTACCATGCACCTGTTGTGGAATTTGGAAGCAAGCGCTTCACGACCGCAAGATAAGATGTTAAAGCTGTAAACTGATTTGACTTTCCTACCTCACGCAGAAGCGACTCGGTGTCACTAAAATGTAGCTGTTGGGGCTAGAAACGCTTTGACCTCAATCTGTGACACTGCCACCGTCCTTCCTTATAAGCTGATATCAAAAGTTGAAGATCTGTGATGGACATCTAAGTGGAAGTCCTGCGAAGAAGCCTTGCGAAGTCACCTTTAGGACATGAGAGTAAGATAAATTGAGTATTTATTGTGCGACGGCGTCCGTTAATAAAGCCTCGTTTTACCGCGTTTTTCGTTAAAAATTAGATGGGACTAGCTGGATTCTATATCTTGCGAGCTCTGACCACTGCCGATATGTCTCTGAGAGTGCATACCCCCTTCCCTGGACTGTGTTTTAACTTGGTTAACTAGTGAAATTCTTTCTAACAGTATCCTCAGAAAAAAGTCGTTCCTCTCTCTTCCTTTCTCTTTCATAAATCAATAAAGGAACTTTCTTTCAGCGTTTCTGTGCTCTCAGTCACTCTGGGAAAGGTTCCAGATGAACCAACGCCCATGTTGTTGAACAAAGTTTTTTGTTTAAGAGCTGCGCATTCAGCGGCGTCCCTCCATTTCAAAGAATGGGGTCTTTCTTTTTACCAGCCTGATAGTGATCTCCGGAGTCCTTCCCAAAAGTTGTGACTACTTTCAACAGATATTAGCACTTTCTTCTAAGGTTATTCCTCATTCCATCTCATAAAACGTTCTCAAAAGTGGTCGCTCCAGGAAACTCTCCCTGTTGTGGAATAGTCGCGGCAACACGGCAGGGCGTCAGAGGAAGCTCCGCCGACTCTCTGTCACTGTGTGTCCGCCACTCCTCGCGGCCCCATCTGACAAGAAGCGCTGTGGGGCGTCAGGCCATCACTGGCCGTGTCGTGCAATTTGCTTCCAAAATATTTCCTCACTTCAAAATAGCGTCCAAGTAACGATGACTCTACGCTTAATATTAATTAATTGCATGTCATGGGTGACACTCTAATTTTAATTGTGTCTTTCGAGTCCATTCCGAAAAATGGTCATATAACACTGTGCTTCTGCTGCGCATTAGGTATTTGCCACGATTCTTGGATTTCATGAGGCCCAGAGATAGAAGTAATTAATGACTGATTATGCTATGCATGCTAATGATACTTGCTCGCTGTAATATATCTTTTGAGGCTTTGTGCCTCCATGATGAGTTATGGAAGATCCTTCTGAAACAATATATTTGAAACTGTTCAACATGTGTTTACTGCCTCGCAAAGGTTGTCTACGTTTTGTTGCCATAAAAAAGTGTGCTCGCTACTCAGTTCAGGTTTGTTAGAAGGTTTTCATTTTTTGCTAGCATAACCCCTTCTTAAAAATCCTCTTCATAGACCTGGCAATAGCAGCTATCGCATTGTGAAAGCGATCTCAGAGTCAAAAGACCAATTACTGATCATGTCTGATTCTAGGTACGCGAAGCTATCCACATCTCCTGGAGATGGTTCATTGATTGTAGTGGAGCGGCATGCTGACAGTTTTCTTCAAGCTGATGCCGAGACCAAATTCACAGCAGTTACCTATGAAGACTTCATGGAGCTGCAATTCAGTATGGGCCATCACAACCACAGTTCTTTCTAAAAACGATCTCGGCAAAAATGTTCAAGCAGATCGTGATCACATTTACACACCCCTCGATTAGACTGGCGATGGGTCCTGTGGTCCACATAGGTTTGGTTTCGATGGAGGTATGATGTGGCAAGGTAATCCTACTTTTACTATAATGGCAACAAGTATCATTCCTCAATATATAAAGGCGCTAGAAAACCTAGATTTCGGAGGGGGAAGACGCACTTCTAGCGCCCTGTGGCGTGCCAGACGAATTGCGCGACCTACTGCTCCGTAGACATCCTTAGACGCATTTGTTGATGCATTAGGGTTATTTCTATGAATTGCTACGTATATACTCTCCTGCCTAAATATTACTAACATGGACCTGCGAGACAGGATCGAAACAGTCACTTTTTCTATACCACTAATCAGTGACCTGTAGCAATCGATTGGGTTAAAAAGAAACCTCTTAGAATCGACCAAGGAAATGGAAAACTAGCCAATTAGCCAATTAAACAGTCACATAACCGTCTCTATACACTTCCACTGAAGCAAAGCGTAATATGTTGTCTTCTAGCAACACTGACCGCTTCCATAGTCGTATGGTTAACGCTGCTGCCTTCGCTGCGGAAGGACTCAGTTTTGATTCTTATTAGGTCCTCAGACTTTTTTCTGAGATAGAGGGGACTGGAACACGATTCAGAGCCTCCTGAGGAGCTGACTGAATAACGCTGCACCGGCAACGTCAGAACTCCTCTGCCGGCAATAAGAGCCGGAGCGACTCGCAACGTCATCATCATACGTCACACCATCATAGATCGCTCCTCGAAGCAGTCGGCTAGTCGGAACGGACCGAGGGCCTAATCTATGAGTGATGATGATGACAGAAATCATGGGATACCTACTAACGTTAGGTCGGAGCTCGTTTTGCCCGCATGAATGCAACAAATCGACGTGGCATGGACTCACCAAGTCGTTGGAAGCCCCCTGCAGAAATACTGAGTCATGCTACCTATACAGCCGTCCATCATTGGGGAAGTGTTGTCGATGCAGGATTTTCTGTACGAAATGATCTCACGAACATGTTCCATAAATGTTGGATGGGATTCATGTCGGCCGATAGGGGTGGCCAAATTATTCACTGGAACTGTCGAGAACTTTCCTCTAACCACTAGCGAATAACTGCTGGCCGGTGACACGGCGCACTGTCATCCACAAAAATTCCATCGGTGTTTGGGAACAAGTAGCTGAAAGGAAACCATTTGCAATCAGTGGTCGTTTCAGGCTACTGGACCCAGTCTATTGCATGTAAATACAGCCCAATGGAGCCACCACCAACTTGAGCAGTGCCTTGTTGACGACTTGGGACCATGCTTCGTGGTGTCTACGCCACACTCGAATTCCATTATCAGCTCTCACTGACCAAAATCTGGACTCTTCTACGTAGACCACTGTTTTCCAGTTGTCGAGGGACCAACCGATGTAGTCACGAGCCCGGGAGAGACGCTGCAGGCGATGTCGTCGATCGTCTGCTGCCACAGCCCATTAACGCTGCACTGACCTAAAGGATACGCTCCTCGTGGGTCCCACACTGATTTCTGCAATTATTTCAAGGAGTCTCACTTGTCTGTTAGCACTGACAACTCTAGACAAACGCCGCTGTTCTGGGTCGTTAAGTGAAGGCCTTCGGCCATTGCGTTGACCGTGGTGAGAGCTAATGCCTGATATTCGGTATTCTAGACACACTCTTGACAGTGTGGATTTCGGAATATTGAATTCCCTAACGACTTTCCGAAATGGAGTATCCCATGCGTCTAGCTCCAACTGCCATGTCGGGTTCACAGTCTGTTAATTACCATCTTGTGGCCATAATCACGTCGGAAACCGTTACATGCGAATCACCTGAGTGAAATTGACAGCTCTGCCAAGGTACTGCCCTTTTATACCTTGTGTATGCGATAGTACCGCTATCTGCATTGTGCATATTGATATCCCATTACTTTTTTCATTCCAGTGTGCACTGATACGCCAAAACATGGTGACCACCTGCTTAATAGCTTGTTTGTCCGTTTTGTGCCTTCCAGAAACACGAAATCACCCAGAAAATGCCAAGAAAACATTCGCCAGATCATAAAACTTCCTTGAAGTTTGTTGCAGGACCTTACACGCCAACGGCCATTTGTCCATTAGAGCATAATGCGTGACTGATCTGAAAAGGCCAACTGGCTCCACTCAGTTGTGATACTGTCGTACAAATTCCAGCCTTCGTCGGCGATAAACAGCAGTCAGTTTGGTGCATAAACCAGGCGACTGCTGCGGAGGCCAGAAGCAGCAACGTTCGCTGATCGGGCGTTCAGGTGGCACTGTTGCTAGTTCCTTGGTCCGTATGGGCCTTAGTTGTTCAACCATTCGCTGACTATTCGCCCATATAGACCCTGCAACGGTCGTTGAACCGTGTCATCTATGGCCCGTGGGCAACACAGTAGTCTCAGAGCCGGTTTTGGATACCGCCATTTTAACGCGCGCAGTATACTGCGGTACGTAAACAGTTACAGACTTAGCCGTTTTGGAAAGTGTTTCATACATTCTCATGAAAGCCAATGATGATGCTCAGTTTCCACATTATGACAACGACTGCATTGTTTTCCGCGTACCTCCGACATGTTCTAATATCCTTCGCTGCCTGTGCTGCCACCTGCCGTGTATGAGCGGTTACTGGACTTCAATGTCGAACATTGGCGGTGTTCACATGAGCGTGTGTAGGATGCGTATAAGATACCGCTGCCGACGCTTTCTGAAGTTTGTCCCAAAAGCTCTGAGGAAATATCAGCCATCCTTTAGAAAACAGCCCCTTCGAAAACAGCCGGAACGGGACAGATCAACACAGATTAGCTGCATTAAGGGAAGTCCGGCCATTTATTCCCCGGCAGGCGAACAGTCCCCGTCTCCCGAGAGCACACAGCAGTGGCCAGCACTAGTCAACGGTCGTGGTTGGACCCTGATATCTTTCAAAACGACCGAAAGAAACAATCATTTTCGATGAAGTAGATGCTGAAGCTGCTTTCACATATTATAGCCCACTGTTTGTCAAGCAATAGCCGGCGGTTCTGATGGGAGCATCAGTTCCTGCGCAGTATTAATGTTTGAGACCGGTTATCAACGTAATCATCATGGACACAGCAGAAGCTTGCTTTTCAGAAGGATGGAAAAGAATATCAGTTGTGTTCTTTTCCAATGTACCATCCCGGCGTTGACTTTAAAGTATTTCCATAAACAATGACAAATCTAAAACTGTATGACTACTCCTCTCGTTCAGTTTATTATGCGAATGCTGATCTCTCAAATATTCATTTGATGTATAAAACATCAAATGGTAACAGACAATCTACCCTACACCTGCTCACGTGCCGGCCGGACTGGCCGAGCGGCTCTAGGCGCTACAGTCTGGAACCGCGCGACCGCTACGGTCGCAGGTTCGAATCCTGCCTCGGGCACGGATGTGTGTGATGTCCTTAGGTTAGTTAGGTTTAAGTAGTTCTAAGTTCTAGGGGTCTGATGACCTTAGAAGTTAAGTCCCATAGTGCTCAGAGCCTATTCTTGTCGTTGAACTGGGGTGGTGTCACAGTTCCTTGACCGCCATCGTCAGCGTGATGTATCATGTATGTACATGTTTTCGGTAGGTACACCTTAGCAATAGCACTATCTTATGAAACAAACGACAGTGTTGCAGTATGGCTGAGAAAAAATGTAGACGTTGTGTTGAATGGAGATACAAGAGAAACTGTCAATATAAGTAAACATATTGTCAGTGAAATGAGAAGTTATTCAGTATAAAGAGTGAATCCAATAAAATCATTACATACAACTGGATTAAAAACAGACGTCTGTGGAGAGTTAAAATAATAAAATTGATATTGTGAAGACAATCGATAACAAACCACCACATATGGTACAGGTACTTAGTTGCAAAGAAAATTTTAAATTATTGTGGTATACGGTACAGTAATATTTATTGTGCTACTCCGAATGTAACTCTTATGAAATAATGTCAACTGAATGCATACTAATGGTGTTCTCTTTGCCGCCAATCCATCATAGTCATTCAACTCTCAGCTGAGGACATCTTCAGGTGTAATTCGAAGCATAACACTTAAAGAACAAAAATTGGTTCAAATAGCTATGAGCACTATGGGACTTAACATCTCAGGTCATCAGTCCCCTAGAACTTAGAACTACTTAAACCTAACTAACCAAAGGACATCACACACGTCCATGCCCGAAACAGGATTCGAACCTGCGACCGTAGCAGTCACGCGGTTCCGGACTGAAGCGCCTAGAACCGCTCGGCCACAACGGCCGGCTCAAAGAATACAAATCGTGTCTGTCACTTCTCTCATTCGGTACTACGGATTTTCACACTCGTTATTATAAGTACAGACTATTTCGCAAACACGCTGATTTATGTAAAACTACTGAGTAGCACGAGGACTCGAATATTTCTCGTATCTATCTATTAGGCATACGAGGTAGGGTGTTATCACATAGCCTACATATTTGTTGACTCCGCAAGACGTTGTAATCTTCACGAATTTACATAAATAAATATTATTTTTCGAATATATTATTTACTTATTTGGACAATATATGGTACAGTTTACGAAAAGAGAATAAATTTAGACATTGTTCATACCGATTTAGATCACATAGGCATTTTAAAGCAATTGCAACATTCACTCTTCCTGTATTCATAATCAAGATACGAATATAATTTGAAACTATCAGAGTCGTTTTCCAAAAATTTCACTTTTTAAGTGACTACCGCTCTACTTATACATCTACGTACATACCCCGTAAGCCAATGGTGCAGTTTACGAAAAGCTATAAGACAATAAATTTAGACATTGTTCATACCGATTTAGATCACATAGGCATTTTAAAGCAATTGCAACATTCACTCTTCCCGTATTCATAATCAAGATACGAATATAATTTGAAACTATCAGAGTCGTTTTCCAAAAATCTCACTTTTTAAGTGACTACCGCTCTACTTATACATCTACGTACATACTCCGTAAGCCACCTTATAGTGCATGGTGGAGGGCACATTGTACCAGTAGCAGTAGTTCTCCTTCTTTTTCCGCAAGCAAATAGAACGAGGAAAAAACTCTTGTATATATGCATTCACACGAGCTCTAATTTCTCTTATCCTCGTGGTCCTTACGCGAAATGTACGTTGGCGGCAGCAGCATCGTTCTATAGTCAGCTTCAAATGCTGTTTCTCTAAACTTTCTCACTAGTGTTTCGCAAGAGGAACTCGGTCTTCCCTCCAGGGATTCCCATTTTAGCTCACGAATCATTTCCGTATCGACACAACCAGGACCTAATCTAGCGGCTCGCTTCTGAATTGCTTCAATTCTCCTTTCAATCAGACTTGGTGCGGATCCAAAACTGTCGAGCAGTACTGAAGAAGGTCGCACTTGTGTGACATACGCAGTCTCCATTATATGTGAGCTACACTTTACTAAAATTGTCTCAATATACGTATGTCCGCCATTCAGATTTCCTAATACCTACCTTACATGCTCGTTCCATTTCATATCGCGTTGCAACGTTACGCCTATATATTTCATCGACCTGACTGTATCGAACAACACACTACCAATGTCTTATTGGAATAATTACGATATTGTTTTTCCTACCCATCTGCATTACCTTAAATCTTTCTACGTTTAGAGTAATCTGTCATTCGTCAGACCAGCTATAAATTATGTCTAAGTCATCTTGTACCCTCCTAAAGCCACCCAACGACGACTCCTACCTGGGCATCACAGCACCATCAGCAAACAGCCGCAGATCGCTGTTCACCCCTTCCGAGTGGTTCTTTATGTACTCGTATACAAAGAATAAGATTGGTCCTATCACTCTCCCCTGGGACACTCCTGACGAAACCTTTGATGAAAACCTGGCCGTCGAGGACAACGTACTGGGTTGTGTTACTTAAGAAGTCTTCGAACCACTCAAATATCTGGGAACCTAATCCGCACGCACGGACCTTCTTTAAGATTCTGCAGTTAGGCACTGTGTCAAACCCTTTCCGCAAATAGAAAAGGACGAACTGAGTTTCGCACGAGAAGTACTAAATCCCCAGTGTCTTCTCGCAGCTTGTCAGAAACTCCTATACAACTTTCAGTTTGTTTATGGAGTAGACAGCATCGTGTTCTTTCTTGAGAGCCTAGAATTACTGAGAATTAGCCAGATGAGTGAAACTGCAAAGATCCTGAGAAATCGATCCTTCGGTAGTCTTCTAGATCTTCAGTCAATTGATTTAGTGCCAGATACCTGCTTCTTCCAATGCTTTGTCCACCGTGCGTAGTTGCCGCAGAATTGCCGCATTACTCGTAGGTAGAGTAATTCCGTGTAAGGTTTGTCGCACTGACTTCAGAATTTTGATCTTTGCAGTATCACAAGGCTCAGATCCCCACGTTCATCCTCATGAGCTTCATGGATCAAGTGTGCTAATCATCTAATTCTGTGCAAATGCGACGAATCACGTCCGTGTCCGAACTTGATGCGAGTTTTTGTATATTTATGGCACGTAGATAACGATATCTGAAGGGTATGAGGTTGGATTTCTGCGTAACGTTGTTGATTTCTTATCCGGTATTATTGAGCTGGAGGTTCAAATGATTTTCTTTTAATTCAACAAGAAAAAAAATGTAAACGCCACCTAATATCGGAAGAGGAAAAATATAAGCAAATCTCAGAGACTCTTTTTAACAACATCTTATTAGAACATATTGTGCAAGATACTTGCAATCTGAACTCAACATTGAACACAATTCGCTACAGCAAGCGCTTTTCTGGGAGAGAGGGAAGGTAACAGCAGTGTAAGAAAAGGTCAGCTGTAAATTGTTGCACGTAAGTAATCAGCACTTTCATCCTACTTTATTGAATGAAATAGGAATATAAATTGCGCGATAATAATAATATTCTGTTAAGGCAAGTATACAGGTGCGATAGAAGCGTCAGTACATCCACAGAGAGTTAATAGAAGGGTACACAAGCGAGACCCCGTTGTGCTTTGTGTAATAACTACCGATCGCTAATGGTGGAACTTTTTCGTCGAACGTTGAACTGGTGATGGGAAGTCGAGACGAAGGCGCGTTCTCCACTACGCGATCCGCTGTATTAGACTTCCCAGAGAGTTCTTTGATGTATCTTCGCAGTACAAATGTAACTCCTCCTCATCGCCGTGACTGGTGTGAAGGCGACGCTGGCTCGCATTTACTCTCCGCGAATTAAATAAATTTCGCTAAACTCCAACACCAGGATTCCCGCAGTCCGAGCGATTCGTCACGGCTTATTGTGGCCGTCGATACGAAGCACAACTGGAGGTCACCAAGTGAAACGAGAAAGCTCCTCTCCCGGATGGAGTAACCACGGCGATCTTTTAAATTCCTTAATAACAAGGCACGCCGTTCCGATTTATCTGTTCAAACTGTCAAGTATTCTTTCCCTATGACGAATCGTAATGAAAGGAGAGGAAATACACAACGCGGTGTTTATGCGCTAAGCGGTAAAACAGCTCTGGAATAATGCAACCTTTAAGTGTTAAAAACTGGTCAAGGTTCTGCGAAGCATGATTAAAGCCTCCGCTGCACAAGACTCATTTATATGTATAGTTATATATAAAGCATCATCTGGAAGGGCAGTTGTTTTCGTTTTTCTCCGGACGCTCGCTGCTAGCACGGCTCGGGTCTGCCGACAGGCGTTCCTCGCGTACGAAGCAAGTGCACTACGCGAGCGAGCGGCCACCTTCCTTTTTGTATCGTGATCTTTCAACAGGGCGCTCACGAATTTCAGCGCGGGCTCGATCAATCTGGGGCTCGCCGGGCGCTGGCGCGGCTTGCGCAACGCTCCTCCCTTCCCCGGGGCGCTCACCTCTAATTGAGTTAAGCCCGGCCGGCCGGCCTGCCGCCGAACACCGCCGCTCGCGAACTGCCGCGGCAGCCGGTCATCGAGATCTTCTCATCCGATGGTACACTGCCCGACAGTCTTGCGTTACATATTCTCAACTACAAACGCTAACGAAAACACACACTGCCTCACAAAAATAAACTGACCAGCCCAGAAAGGGAGGAGGGAAAGAAACGAAACTTCACATGTAGAGAGTATGTGATGTTTATCACGTAGATTTTACCGGCGTAGTACATGTTCATGCTCTTAGAGGGTATGCAGCTGGATTTCGCAGTCCAGATGACACTATATTTCGACGGTCAAAATGACAGCACTCAGGACTTCTTCTCTTAAGCCCACATGTCTTCTTTTTTTTTTTTTTTTTTTTTTTGGGAAACGAGGTTGATATTCTTAGCAGTTGACCACATGGAATTGAGGCTCTCCATCGTTTTAATTGCCCTCATCTATGAACCAAATTTTCGATGTTCATTTAAAAAGATGGTCAGTTACCTTTTTTGGTAGTTTTAGTACACAAAAGAGAAAATGGGTCTTTGGGACACGGTGTATACCGCAAGCCTACGCATGCTAAGCGCTACCTTCATGTTGCTAGTCGTCATTAACGACATAAACGCATCGAGGTGTTACGTACACAGGTCAAGACAAATTATGCTATTTCGAATTCTGACAATTTGGCTCAGGAATGGGATTATCCTGCTGTTATTTACAGTCAAAATGGATACGTCAAGTTGTTCGTGCTTTGGACCACCATGTGAACCATCGATGAAAACTCATAAATCAGTTATTTTCTTTAACGTTGGCGAGAGTATTTCTTCGAAAATTTCGAGAATCCTCAGAAAATACGGTATTACAAGTGTCATTTTGTCTTTGCCCAAGCAGAGTCCTTCTAGCATCTGTTAAAGATAATTTGAGACTTAGGAGTCCTGGACCATATAAAACTCCCTGTCATTAGGATGAGATTTTCATTCTGCAGCGGAGTGTGCGTTGATATGAAACTTCCTGGCAGATTAAAACTGTGTGCCGAGCCGAGACTCGAATTCGGGACCTTTTCATTTTGCGGACAAGTGCTCTACCATCTGCGCTACCTAACCACGACACAGGTGTGCCGCAGGAGAGTGTCATAGGACCGTTGCTATTCACAATATACATAAATGACCTTGTGGATAACATCGGAAGTTCACTGAGGCTTTTTGCGGATGATGCTGTGGTGTATCGAGAGGTTGTAACAATGGAAAATTGTACTGAAGTGCAGGAGGATCTGCAGCGAATTGACGCATGGTGCAGGGAATGGCAATTGAATCTCAATGTAGACAAGTGTAATGTGCTGTGAATACACAGAAAGATAGATCCTTTATCATTTAGCTACAAAATAGCAGGTCAGCAACTGGAAGCAGTTAATACCATAAATTATCTGGGAGTACGCATTAGGAGTGATTTAAAATGGAATGATCATATAATGTTGATCGTCGGTAAAGCAGATGCCAGACTGAGATTCATTGGAAGAATCCTAAGGAAATGCAATCCGAAAACAAAGGAAGTAGGTTACAGTACGCTTGTTCGCCCACTGCTTGAATACTGCTCAGCAGTGTGGGATCCGTACCAGATAGGGTTGATAGAAGATATAGAGAAGATCCAACGGACAGCAGCGCGCTTCGTTACAGGATCATTTAGTAATCGCGAAAGCGTTGCGGAGATGATAGATAAACTCCAGTGGAAGACTCTGCAGGAGAGATGCTCAGTAGCTCGGTACGGGCTTTTGTCAAAGTTTCGAGAACATACCTTCACCGAAGAGTCAAGCAGTATATTGCTCCCTCCTACGTATATCTCGCGAAGAGACCATGAGGATAAAATCAGAGAGATTAGAGCCCACACAGAGGCATACCGACAATCCTTCTTTCCACGAACAATACGAGACTGGAATAAAAGGGAGAACCGATAGAGGTACTCAAGGTACCATCCGCCACACACCGTCAGGCGGCTTGTGGAGTATGGATGTAGATGTAGATGTAGACACGCCCTTCCCCGCGAGAGGTAAAGGTCCTGAGTTCGAATCTCGGTCCTGCAGACAGTTTTAATCTGCCGGAAAGTTTCTTCCCTGTCATTGTTGAAAGGCTTTATATGGGAAAGATTGTCCTTTCTGTTCACGCCCGATGTGTGAAATATCAACGTCACACACGTTTGTCCAACCTGAAAAATCTGCGTCGGTGGACACTGGCTCAGTGAAGAGCATATATGTTGTTTAAAGACAAGCAGATTATACGTTGAATCGCCAAAGATACTGGTATAGGCATGCGTATTCAAATACAGAGATACGTCAACGGGTAGAATACCGCGCTTCGGTCGGCAACGCCTACGTAAGACAACAAGCGTCGGGCGCAGTCGTTAGATCGGTTACTGCTGCTACAATGGCAGGTTATCAAGATTTAAGGGAGTCTGAACGTGGTGTTACAGTCGGCGCGCGAGCGGCGGGACACAGCATCTCCGAGGTAGCGATGGAGAGGGATTTTTCCATACGACCGTTGTGCACCGTGAATATCAGGAATCCGATAAAACATCAAATCTCCGACATTGATGTGGCCGGAAAAACATCCTGCAAGAACGGGACCAACGACGGCTGAAGAGAATCATTCAACGTGACGAAACTTCAACCCTTCTGCAAATTACTGCAGATTTCAAGCGTCAGCGTGCGAACCATTCAACGGATCATCAACCATATGGGCTTCCGGAGAAAAGGCCCGCTCGTGTACTGTTGTTGACGGCACGACACAATGCTTTACGCCTCACCTGGGCCCGTTAACACCGACATTGGACTGTTGATGACTGGAAACATATTGCCTGGTCGGAAGAGTGTCGTTTCAAATTGAATCGAGCTGATGGACGTGCCCGAATATAGAGAAAACCTTATGAATGCATGAACTTTGCATGTCAGTAGGGGACTGTTCAAGCTGGTGGAGGCTCTGTAGCTGTGTGGGAAATTTGAAGCGATAAGGGATCCCTGATACGTCTAGATACGACTGTGACATATGACACGTACGTAGACATCATGTCCATTGCGCATTCATTTCGACGGACTTGGGTGATTCCAGCAGGACAATGCGCCACACCACACGTCCAGAATTGCTACAGAGTGCCTCCAGGAACACTCTTGTGGCTTTAAATACTTCCGCTGGCCACCAAACTCGCCAGATATGAACATTATTGAGCGTATCTGGGATTCCTTGCAACGTGCTGTTGAGATGAGATCTTCACCCTCTCGTATGGACAGACCTGCGGGATTCATAGTTTCGGTTCCCTCCAGCACTACTTCAGACATTAATCGAGTCCATTCCACGTCGTGTTGCGGTACTTCTGCGTGCTCGCGGGGGCACTACACGATATTATGCAGCTGTACCACTTTCTTTGGTTCTTCAGGGTGCAACCTCCCCCTCACTTATCGACCTTAATGACAGTGAAAAATTAAACCGCGTGTACCTAATGGAAATTTGGGAATAACAATCGTCACCGAAGTTAATTTGTCGGTAAAGAGGGAGGAAAGGGTTACATCTAAATGAAAGGAAAAAAGCAAATGAAATTGGTGGAAATTAATTTTGAAAAGGCGTAAAGTTATTAAAGAAAGTAAATGTGCGGTCGTTACGTTAACAATTAATTGGCGTTTTGAGATTTGGGTAAAATTACGGTCGCCAGTCCTATGGACAATTACTATAGTAACTGAAAAAGAAAGGTTATTGCACATATAGTTACCACTAAAAGCGTGGCAACTGAAGGTGTGAAAACTGAAAGTTTGTCAGAAGTAATAAATTTCGCTACACTCTGACTTAATTTAGCAAAAGAATTAATAAAACCGGAAAATTGAAAGTTAATTTAGTGACTGAAATTAATAGTGAGCTTTGTTTCTGAAGCACATCGAAATTCAGTAAAATACGCTTAGTCTTGGGCTACCTCAACAATCATTTCAAAAGCTACTTGAATCTACGCAATTTAGAAATAAGTGATTTAACTTTGAACTTGAATTAAATGATTCTGAACAATTAACAATAGTAAAATTTAGTACGTACCAAGCTGAGCTGCAGTCACAGGTAAGCTAAAATACGGTAACAAAACTCGCACTCTTAATTTGTGCTTGTGTAATCTAAATATTGTAGCCAGCTATGAATACCTTAACTGAACTTTGAAATTAAAGCAGTGAAATGGAATAATATTACTTTAATGCTGGCGTCTGAATTTCAACGACACTCAGGTTCATTCCGGAAAAGGAAAGGACCCTGCTTGGTAATGCAATTGGGACAATGAGCAACAAATGTTTATGCTAAGTTGCTGTAATTATAGTTACGAAAATGGAAAAGTTTGAAAAGCTGAGGTCTGCCATAAAGTTCTAAAACTTTACGTGCTTCCAGTCTTCCTTGTTGGTTGATTGAAGGTTTGAAGCTGTCGATCGAGGAGGTGGCGACAGTCACTCATTGTCGGCCGTCGCTGTTGCAGAAGCTGGATGTTGGCGCGCCTTCTTCTGCACACTGTCACTAGGCGAAACGGGCTCTTGATGTGCACCAGCTAATGCTTCCCGTCCGCGACACCGTGTCCGAAACTATCACAGCAAGTCGAGCGCAATTACATGCTGCCCAACCCCGAAAGCGCGGCAACTCGCGGGAGCGTCACACCACACCTGCTCCACTGCCCTCCTCCAGCAGCCTCCCCTCTGCCCGCGCTCCACGCGACAGCGTTAACACTCTCAAAGATCGTATACACTTAGGTTCTTCACACGACCTATCGATATAATCGTTCGATAGCATAGTTTCCCCTAGGTAAGACCCAGCGTAAAAATACGAATAATATTTACAAAACAACAAATTATACATCGACATAAATGCATAAATATATATATACAAATAGTAAAACAATTACAATATATAAAGACACAGAAATGTCATATCTTGAGGTAACAAAAGAAGGAAAAAAAATTATAGTACAATAGATGGAAATAGGAGGGTATGCATTTCCGGCGTTACGAGTGTAGCTCCGGGTTCCCGCTGCTTGGATTGTGTACTTAAGGAATACATCGAAATACGATTACGCAATCACGACACTGATAAAGATACAGCATTTCCCATAAGCACGATGTGGAATTCTGTTTTGTTAGATATATAATGACTGCCTGATTTTGACCTGCTTCATCTTAATTCAGGATTCATCGTCTTTGATTGTTTCTCCTGCCGTTAGCAGTGCAATTCTTCGCTTCGCACGGGGTAGCCCTTCCGCTTCTCGCGCACGCACAGCGGCCTTGTTGTCGGCGTATAAAGGAGCTGCCGTGTCTGTAGTTACCTCAGTTCCGGCGAGACTGTGCATTCGCAATGTCGGCTGAAGATGGTGGCCTGTTGGACAGTCGATATATTGTAATATCGGAACGATAAAATCCGGCAGCATACCTATAATGGTATTTGAGTGACTACAAAATCGAGTCAAATTTGCAAACAATTTGGCGCTAAGACCCCATCTATCAGTATGATAGACGCTGATTTTAGAATTTTAGAGCATGTTTTTTGCTCGAGTATCATGCCGTTTTTGGAAACCCAGAATCTACCATGTAGGAATCGACATGGATTCCGGAAACAGCGGTCGTGTGAGACCCAACTCGCTTTATTTGTTCATGAGACCCAGAAAAAATTAGATACAGGCTCCCAGGTAGATGCTATTTTTTTGACTTCCGGAAGGCGTTCGATACAGATCCGCACTGTCGCCTGATAAACAAAGTAAGAGCCTACGGAATATCAGACCAGCTGTGTGGCTGGATTGAAGAGTTTTTAGCAAACAGAACACAATGGAGAGACGTCTACAGACGTTAAAGTAACCTCTGGCGTGCCACAGGGGAGTGTTATGGGACCATTGCTTTTCACAATATATATAAATGACCTAGTAGATAGTGTCGGAAGTTCCATGCGGCTTTTCGCGGATGATGCTGTAGTATGCAGAGAAGTTGCAGCATCAGAAAATTGTAGCGAAATGCAGGAAGATCTGCAGCGGATAGGCACTTGGTGCAGGGAGTGGCAACTGACCCTTAACATAGACAAATGTAATGTATTGCGAATACATAGTTAGAAGGATCCTTTATTGTATGATTATATGATAGCGGAACAAACACTGGTAGCAGTTACTTCTGTAAAATATCTGGAAGTATGCGTGCGGAACGATTTGAAGTGGAATGATCATATAAAATTAATTGTTGGTAAGGCGGGTACCAGGTTGAGATTCATTGGGAGAGTACTTAGAAAATGTAGTCCATCAACAAAGGAGGTGGCTTACAAAACACTCGTTCGACCTATACTTGAGTATTGCTCATCAGTGTGGGATCCGTACCAGATCGGGTTGACGGAGGAGATAGAGAAGATCCAAAGAAGAGCGGCACGTTTCGTCACAGGGTTATTTGGTAACCGTGATAGCGTTACAGAGATGTTTAACAAACTCAAGTGGCAGACTCTGCAAGAGAGGCGCTCTGCATCGCGGTGTAGCTTGCTCGCCAGGTTTCAAGAGGGTGCGTTTCTGGATGAGGTATCGAATGTATTGCTTCCCCCTACTTACACCTCCCGAGGAGATCACGAATGTGAAATTAGAGAGATTAGAGCGCGCACGGAGGCTTTCAGACAGTCGTTCTTCCCGCGAACCATACGTGACTGGAACAGGAAAGGGAGGTAATGACAGTGGCACGTAAAGTGCCTTCCGCCACACACCGTTGGGTGGCTTGCGGAGTATAAATGTAGATGTAGATGATGTTGCACCCCCCTCCAGCCTGGATGCAAGCACTGATTCGGTTACGTAGGGTGTCATAAGGCCATTGAACCCCTCCTGAGACAATTTAACCCACAACCATTGTACCTGGCTCTCAATATACTGTATACTAGCGCTGTGATGCAGTTGCCTTCCTAGTGGGTCCCACACAACTTCTATCAGTGACAGATCGGGGATCTTAATTGTCACAGAAGTACTACGACGGTGACATATTGGGCGAGCATTTTCATGTTGATAAAACACACCATGATGTGAGCTGAGGTCATACGCTGTGGCTCCCCACGTCATGACGCCACTACTAACAAAGCTGTGACTCTTCAAAACATGGGATAAAGGGGGCAACTCATCTAGATCGCCATCATACTCTCAGACAATGATCATCCACGGTAGTGCATAACTGCGATTCGTCGATCAACTTAATGCGGCACCATTCACCAGCAGTCCATGTCACAGCGCCACTCGAAACGCGGCTGTTTGTATTTTGGTGTTAACGGCAGCCTACGTACTCTATATAATTACTCACTCCTGTTGCTGCCAATGTTGCGGGACGACTCAGAATGTTGCAGGAGGTCCGTTAGTTGCTGTCTGTTGGGAGACCCAGATGTCATACCAGGCCCAGTAGCCACACTAACCACAAAGAACATAACGCACTCTGGTTGCCATTCTGCGTGTCGCATAGAATTGCAACTCTTAACTATTTTTATACCTTTTTTTTTTTTTGGTCATCAGTCTACTGACTGGTTTGATGCGGCCCGCCACAAATTCCTTTCCTGTGCTAACCTCTTCATCTCAGAGTAGCAATTGCAACCTACGTCCTCAATTATTTGCTTGACGTATTCCAATCTCTGTCTTCCTCTACAGTTTTTGCCCTCTACAGCTCCCTCTAGTACCATGGAAGTCTTTCCCTCATGTCTTAGCAGATGTCCTATCATCCTGTCCCTTCTCCTTACCAGTGTTTTCCACATATTCCTTTCCTCTCCGATTCTGCATAGAACCTCCTCATTCCTTACCTTATCAGTCCACCTAATTTTCAACATTCGTCTATAGCACCACATCTCAAATGCCTCGATTCTCTTCTGTTCCGGTTTTCCCACAGTCCATGTTTCACTACCATACAATGCTGTACTCCAGACGTACATCCTCAGAAATTTCTTCCTCAAATTAAGGCCGGTATTTGATATTAGTAGACTTCTCTTGGCCAGAAATACCTTCTTTGCCATAGCGAGTCTGCTTTTGATGTCGCCCTTGCTCCGTCCGCCATTGGTTATATTACTGCCTAGGTAGCAGAATTCCTTAACTTCACTGACTTCGTGACCATCAATCCTGATGTTAAGTTTCTCGCTGTTCTCATTTCTACTACTTCTCATTACCTTCGTCTTTCTCCAATTTACTCTCAAACCATACTCTGTACTCATTAGACTGTTCATTCCGTTCAGCAGATCATTTAATTCTTCTTCACTTTCACTCAGGATAGCAATGTCATCAGCGAATCGTATCATTGATATCCTTTCACCTTGTATTTTAATTCCACTCCTGAACCTTTCTTTTATTTCCATCATTGCTTCCTCGATGTACAGATTGAAGAGTAGGGGCGAAAGGCTACAGCCTTGTCTTACACCCTTCTTAATACGAGCACTTCGTTCTTGATAGTCCACTCTTATTATTCCCTCTTGGTTGTTGTACATATTGTACATGACCCGTCTCTCCCTATAGCTTACCCCTGCTTTTTTCAGAATATCGAACAGCTTGCACCATTTTATAATGTCAAACGCTTTTTCCAGGTCGACAGATCCTATGAAAGTGTCTCGATTTTTCCTTAGCCTTGCTTCCATTATTAGCCGTAACGTCAGAATTGCCTCTCTCGTCCCTTTACTTTTCCTAAAGCCAAACTGATCTTCACGTAGCGCATTCTCAATTTTCTTTTCCATTCTTCTGTATATTGTTCTTGTAAGCAGCTTCGATGCATGAGCTGTTAAGCTGATTGTGCGATAATTCTCGCACTTGTCAGCTCTTGCTGTCTTCGGAATTGTGTGGATGATGCTTTTCCGAAAGTCAGATGGTATGTCGCCAGACTCATATATTCTACACACCAACGTGAATAGTCGTTTTGTTGCCACTTCCCCCAATGATTTTAGAAATTCTGATGGAATGTTATCTATCCCTTCTGCCTTATTTGACCGTAAGTCCTCCAAAGCTCTTTTAAATTCCGATTCTAATATTGGATCCCCTATCTCTTCTAAATCGACTCCTGTTTCTTCTTCTATCACATCAGACAAATCTTCACCCTCATAGAGGCTTTCAATGTATTCTTTCCACCTATCTGCTCTCTCCTCTGAATTTAACAGTGGAATTCCCGTTGCACTCTTAATGTTACCACCGTTGCTTTTAATGTCACCAAAGGTTGTTTTGACTTTCCTGTATGCTGAGTCTGTTCTTCCGACAATCATATCTTTTTCGATGTCTTCACCTTTTTCCTGCAGCCATTTCGTCTTAGCTTCCCTGAAATTCCTATTTATTTCATTCCTCAGCGACTTGTATTTCTGTATTCCTGATTTTCCCGGAACATGTTTGTACTTCCTCCTTTCATCAATCAACTGAAGTATTTCTTCGCAGCTACATTCTTTGTACCTATGTTTTCCTTCCCAACTTCTGTGATGGACCCTTTTTAGAGTTGTCCATTCCTATTCAACTGTACTGCCTACTGCGCTATTCCTTATTGCTGTATCTATAGCGTTAGAGAACTTGAAACGTATCTCGTCAGTCCTTAGTACTTCCGTATCCCACTTCTTTGCGTATTGATTCTTCCTGACTAATGTCTTGAACTTCAGCCTACTCTTCATCACTACTGTATTGTGATCTGAGTCTATATCTGCTCCTGGGTACGCCTTACAGTCCAGTATTTGATTTCGGAATCTCTGTCTGACCATGATGTAATCTAATTGAAATCTTCCCGTATCTCCCGTCCTTTTCCAAGTATACCTCCTCCTCTTGTGATTCTTGAACAGGGTATTCGCTATTACTAGCTGAAACTTGTTACAGAACTCAATTAGTCTTTCTCCTCTTTCATTCCTTGTGCCAAGCCCATATTCTCCTGTAACCTTTTCTTCTACTGCTTCCCCTACAACTGCATTCCAGTCGCCCATGACTATTAGATTTTCGTCCCACTTTACATACTGCATTACCCTTTCAATATCCTCATACACTTTCTCTATCTGTTCATCTTCAGCTTGCGACGTCGGCATGTATACCTGAACTATCATTGTCGGTGTTGGTCTGCTGTCGATTCTGATTAGAACAACCCGGTCACTGAAGTGTTCACAGTAACACACCCTCTGCCCTACCTTCCTATTCATAACGAATCCTACACCTGTTATACCATTTTCTGCTGCTGTTGATATTACCCGATACTCATCTGACCAGAAATCCTTGTCTTCCTTCCACTTCACTTCACTGACTGCTACTATATCTAGATTGAGCCTTTGCATTTCCCTTTTCAGATTTTCTAGTTTCCCTACCACGTTCAAGCTTCTGACATTCCACGTCCCGACTCGTAGAACGTCATCCTTTCGTTGATTATTCAATCTTTTTCTCATGGTAACCTACCCCTTGGCAGTCCCCTCCAGGAGATCCGAATGGGGGACTATTCCGGAATCTTTTGCCAATGGAGAGATCATAATGACACTTCTTCAATTACAGGCCACATGTCCTGTGGTTACACGTTACGTGTCTTTAATTCAGTGGTTTCCATTGCCTTCTGCATCCTCATGTCGTTGATCATTGCTGAATCTTCCGCCTTTAGGGGCAATTTCCCACCCCTAGGACAAGAGAGTGCCCTGAACCTCTATCCGCTCCTCCGCCCTCTTTGACAAGGCCGTTGGCAGAATGAGGCTGACTTCTTATGCCGGAAGTCTTCGGCCGCCAATGCTGATTATTTATCAAAATTTAGGCAGTGGCGGGGATCGAACCCGGGACCGAAGACGTTTTGATTATGAATCAAAGACGCTGCCCCCCTTTTTTTAAGTGCTCTACCAACTTTTTTTACTTTTTTGTTATTTTTTTATTTTTTAGACGCTACCCCCTTTTTGGACCACTTTTTTCCCTTAAAAAGCCCCTTAGGAAAATGGAACTAAAAAAAATAAATAAATAAATAAAATAAAAAACCTAAGTGCCACCGCCACTTGTCATATGATTACATTTAGGGAGCGTGTACAAATGAGAATTCTAGTAACTAAGTGTTACAAGTAAGTGTTACAACAACAAAGGTGGCATAAAAGAGTAATCAAAAAATAAAAATATAAACCACTGATGTAATTCTAACTAAAAGGTTCTTCAATAATGTAACTGGTTCCACTTGGAGCCTCGCCATCGTTATCTGAAATCTCCAATAGCGCCTTTGAAGGGCATCTGCAACGGAGGCATTCTGCTTCGCTAGTGCCTCAAGGATAACAGTATCCTTGCAGCAGCTTGTCTCTTCCTTTGGTCATGGCTGACAAGGCAGAACGTTGAGCCGTTAGTGTGATGCGGCACAGGACATTAACCACAGCCTGGCACTCCCCAGCTGAGTGGGGGGTTAACGAAAACGCTGCGTAAATAATTTGCGAAGAGCGTACGGTATTTCGGTGTGCTTTCGAGGGCATTGTGAGCATTTTGTAGGAACCACCAGTAATCAAGCTGCTCTTTCTCTCCGTCGCTAAAGATGTAGGCGACGGTAAGTCTTCTGAACCATGTAAGCGCATGATATTTTGCAGCCGGAAAGTAAGTTTCATCGGGACAGAGTAGGGTCTGCGGGTCAATCATATCAGGTGTGACCCGGAGGTAACAAGCCAATATCTTCTGTGTTAGTCGCCAAACTCCGGACGATGATGTGCAAGTAAAACGATGTTCATCGGTGTCCAAAAGGTGACAATCTGGGCAATAAGGGGAGTCTGCCAGTCCAATAGTGTGAAGCCGCTGGCGTGTGGCATATTTTTTGTTGGCGATCTGATACCACTTCGAACGCACCGTGGATGACAGAAAGTGGTGGTGTATCGTTTTCCACACTCTTGGCCAGTGAACCGTAGGGTACTTGTTTTCCACCACGTTATGGTGAACAGCCCGCAGAAGGTTGGTATAAAAATCTTTCGCCTTTGGTGGACGTATGGCGGAGAGGTTCGAGCTGACATAGCTGTAATCAAGAATGAAGGTCGACACATGGGAGAGCTGTGGTGCGACGTGCGCAACCGACACCGGCGGGACGTTAGAGGCTGTAGTAAACGACCCGTGAGAGAGGTATATTGACTTTTCCATCGTTTCCTCATGTTGCTCATGTAAAGGACAGCTGCTCTCGCCCTGACGTTGACCAATCCCAGCCCTCCTTTGTGCACTGGGAGGGTAAGAGTGTCGTATCGTACTTTAAAGATATGACCTGCGGAAACGTAGTAACTGAAGGCCGCCTGAAGCCGGCGACCTATCTGCAGCGGTAGTGGGAGGACCTGTGCCACGTGGTGGAGTTTTGATGCTACGTAGAGGTTCAGGTATTCCAGACGTTGTAGCTGATTCAAGTCCCGGAGCAGGTTCTGTCGCACCATTGCGCGTATGATCTGTAATAACCGTCGGTAGTTTGCTGCAGCTGTTTTACGTACATCTTTCTTGAACGTGATTCCCAAATATCGCAGATCAGAAACTGGTGGGAGGGGAGCGAGGGCTTCCGGTCCGAGACCACGCCCAATGTCCAACGCCGCCGACTTGTTGATGTTCAGAAGACTGCCTGCGGCCTGTCCGTATCGCTCAATCCAGGTTAGTACGCTTTGAACTTCGTCATTGGAACGAACCAGCAGTAGCAGGTCGTCAGCGTATGTCCTATAGCGAAAGGTGACGTCCCGCAGCGTGATGGTTAAGGTGGTTAAGGCCCCCTAGGAGTGGCTCGAGTGCGATTGCATAAAGGTAGGTAGAAAGGGGACAACCCTGTCGTAGAGACCTCTTAATGGGTACTGGTCCTACCGTCCTTCCATTGACCTGGACGTGTGAGCTGGCTGCGGTCCAAAGACGCCGTAGGGTGTCGATGAGGCCCGGAGGGAATCCCATACAGTCCATCACTCGTAGGAGGAAGTTGTGGTGCACTCTATCAAAGGCGCGGTTGAAATCGACGGAGACGATCGCCGCTCTCAGACGGCACGCAGAAGCGATCGCTATTAAGTCAATGGCTCTGAGCACTATGGGACTTAACATCTTAGGTCATCAGTCCCCTAGAACTTAGAACTACTTAAACCTAACTAACCTAAGGACATCACACAACACCCAGCCATCACGAGGCAGAGAAAATCCCTGACCCCGCCGGGAATCGAACCCGGGAACCCGGGCGTGGGAAACGACCACGAGATGCGGGCGCTATTAAGTCCCTGCAGTCACCGGTGGCCATGTGTATGTTGGCTTCTCCCCCCTGTGACCTCTGTTCTGGAGCGAGGATCATCGGCAAAGTCGTCTTAATACGGCTCGCCATAATCCTGGTGAAAATCTTGTAATCGGCGTTCAGCATTGTAAGTGGCCGATAGTCGTTAATCGATATCCCTCCACCTGGCTTGTGTACTGGTATGAGGAGACCTTCTACAAACGCTGGCGGCAAAACACAGTCTGGAGACATAAGTTCGCGGAACATTATAACCCAGCGAGGCATCATGATGTCACGGAAAGTCCGGTAGAATTCGATGGGCAATCCATCAGGTCCAGGAGATTTATTGGCCGCACCTTTGTCCACGGCGTCTTCGACTTCTTCGAGTGAGATTTCCTCTGTTAGTGTATTCACGGTAGCCTCGTCGATAGTATGTGTTACCTGCTGTAACACTTCAGTAGTGGCCTCGTCATTGACGGTTCTTTCCTTGTAAAGATGACGAAAATGATCCTCCACCGCTTTTACTATGGTTGCTTGGGTCGTACATAAGCGACCGTCGTGTGTCCTGAGTTGTGTGATTAAATGTTGGCGTTGTCGGCGCTTATCCGCCACAACGTGGTGCATAGTGGGTTCCTCTGCAACCGTTCGGTCGTGCCGTCGCGAACGGACTACTGCACCTTCTAGTCGACGCTTCGTCAATGATAGTATGTGAGCCTTGATTCTGCTTTGGTCATGTTGTCTCTCCGGGGAAGGGGGTAAGACGTCGAGGTCCCTGAGTGCCGCGTAGGAAAAATCGAGGGTCTGTCGATGCCACGCAGTCACGTCCTTGCCATATCGCATAAGTGTCCTACGGATTGCTGGTTTGACACAGAGGAGCCACCACTCCAGGGTCGAGATGTATCGTGGGTGGCGGCGTTCACAGTCAGTCCACGTTGCTGCAACTTGCCGACGGCTATCCAGGTCCTGGAGATGAGTTATGTTGAGCTTCCAAAAGCCATTGCTGCGCCAGACTTGTTGGGGGCGTAGGTGTATAGTGCAGATATAGGCACTGTGATCGGAATAGGCTTGAGGCCATAATTCGGCGTCCACCACACCTTGTGTGAGATCTTGTGATATGCGGTCACGTCGGCTGGCCGAATGACTGGTAAGATGAGTGTGTTCAGAGCGGTTACCGTGGACTTTTTCCCACGTGTCGCACAAGTGAAGTTCTTGGATCATCGCACCCAGTTCCGGACAAGGCATGTAATGTGGGATTTGGTCCTTGGGGTGAAGTACGCAATTAAAATCGCCGGCGAAGACGCTGTGGTCGTATCGTCCAAGGAAAAGGGGAGCGACATCTGTGGAGTAGAATCTGGCGCGGTCGTGGCGTCTTGTGGTACCCGACGGCGCGTAAACATTAATGAATCGGGTGTTGAGTGCCGTAAATGCTATTCCTCGCGCGGAGGGAAGAAACGTGACGTCGGTAACTTCAATACATTCACGCACTAATATTGCCACTCCGGTGTCTGCAGGGCTACCGGGCGTCACATGTCTGGCATAACCGTAAAAGTGCGGGAGTGCAGTCGTTTTCACTTCTTGTAGGAAAGTAAAGTCAACTCCCATGGCTCGTATGGTTTCTTTCAGAAGTTGGATCTTGACAGGAGAACTGATCATGTTGACATTCATTGTCGCCAGGCGGTAAGCCTGGCAACGCGTTGTTTGGGCGAGGTTATCTATGTTGAAGTTGGAGAGAAGCGAACATCGGAAGTGATGTCACCCCCCGCCAAACGCGGTCCTCCTTGTGCTGCTTATGCTGCATGGTCCGGCGGCGCCTCAGCTGGCCGCGGGTCGGGATCTTGTGTCTCGACGTCCTCGGCCCACGAAGCGGGTGCGGATGTCTGTTCATGTTCCATAGCCTCGAAATGTTTGGTAGTAAGGGACCGGGCGACTTCGCTGCCTGCACTGGTACCTTCCCGCTGCTCACTGTGTCTGTCAATGCGCTGATGTTCGAAAGCTGCATGTTTTTCTGTCTGTTCTGCAAGGTTGGAGACAGTGGAAACAGCCTCAGCTTCGCGGCTGGCTTCTTGAGTGGTCAGTTGTTCTTCCCCGGCCGAATGCGAACCGCTGTGTTCCGACACGGTCCGACGACGGCGCTTTCGGCGTTTCGGTGATCGCTGTTTCCGTACATGGCCTTCATTGTCAGAAGACGGCACTGACTCACGCTCCGCCGGAACAAACGCTTCGGTCGGTACAATAAGGGAATCAATTGCCATCTTGCCGGCGTCAATGTCTGTCGCGGACGGTAGCTCCAGAGTCGTAGTACTATTTTCCACCACTGGCCAGGTCGGCGGATCATCCAGGTTTTTGTCCGTGGAAAGTGATTCTTGTACCGCTGAAGCGGTCGGCTGTGTCTGTTGTGTGGAGAACGTCGTGAGCGCCGCCGCGTAAGTCACGGGTAGAATAGTCTTCGCCGCTGGTGGTGCAACGTCCTTCGGTGGGAGTTGTGTGATCCGACGCAGGAGGCACTCGGAACGAAGGTGTCCTTCTTTGCCGCATCCGGAACACGTCTTCGGCTGGTCGTCATAAATAACTATGGCCCGGCATCCTCCTATCTGTAGATAGGATGGCACGTGTCGTTGGAGACCTATGCGCACTTGGCGTACTCCATTGAGTACTGGATACGTCTTAAACTGGGTCAATTTTTCCGTCACGTGTTCGTGTACCGTGCCGTAGGGGCGGAGCGCCGCTACAACTTCTGCCGCCGGGAGTTCAAATGGAAGTTCGAATATGCGGATAGTCCGCAGTCCCATTGCGGCATGGCCGACCTCGACGTTGCCAACATTGCCATCTGCGTGGCAGAAGCGGAGTTCTTGTTTCATCTCACGAAGCACCTTGTCGCATGTAGTTTCGTTTATGAGCTTTACATAGACCGTGCTACTGACGATCGAAAAGTGAATGCCGACAATGTCGGCAGCCGGGATCTTGGCTTCCTCTTTTAAAAAGCGTTCGACTTCGAGCGCCTTTGGTCGGGTAAAGTCGTTCCGAAATGTGAATTTCAAGGTTGATCTTCTGTATTGGTTTGCCATGGTCTTGTAGCGCTACGGCGTCACGTTAGTGTCGGCCGAAGAAAGTAAACAAGGCGCGCGGGCTCTCTCTGACAGCGAAGAGCACACACCGCACGTCTGCTTCGCTCGGCTGCGAGAGCCGCACTACCCCTAGACCACGGGTACCTACCGATGGTGTTAAGGTGAACGAAGTTACATTGACAGCAAACCATGTCTTCTGGCTGCTTCATTTTCTTGTCAGGCAGTATATTTTATAATCCCTTCTTATTAAGAAATGTCTTAATGTTAGACGTTACGTTGATGCTTGGCGTCATGGCAGTGAGAAATTTTCAGCTTTTTAGAATATCTGAATTCAATCCGCCCTAACACATTCGCTCTACTATTGAGATGGGAAGCGATGCCCTCCTTCCCTTTCTTGATGTCGTGGTCAGGAAGAAGGTTGATGGTTTGTTGGGACACGCTGTTCATATGAGGAAAACTCACATTGATTTGCACCTTCAGGCTGTTAGTTGTCACTAACGTGCTCAGCTTGAAGAGATACTTCATACTTTGGTTCATAGTGACCACGTAATTTCAGACCCTGTAAGTGTGTCAGCTGAGTTAGCACACCTAAAAGTCAATGGACACACATCAGACACTCGGTTCGTTTTCGACCAATCGTGAATCGGCCGAGTGATAAAAATTACGAGATGACGCTTAAGTTTATGACCTTTATTCCTTACGCAGATGGCATTCCCAACAGGGTTGGTAGTATTCTGCGAAAACATGGTGGGCCCGCATCTCGTGGTCGTGCGGTAGCGTTCTCGCTTCCCACGCCCGGGTTCCCGGTTTCGATTCCCGGCGGGGTCAGGGATTTTCTCTGCCTCGTGATGGCTGGGTGTTGTGTGCTGTCCTTAGGTTAGTTAGGTTTAAGTAGTTCTAAGTTCTAGGGGACTTATGACCACAGCAGTTGAGTCCCATAGTGCTCAGAGCCATTTGAACCATTTTTGAAAACATGGTGTAGTGCTTTTTTCAGTCATGTAATATCAGGGCCCAAAATTTATAGCCGTAGGGTCCCGGGAAAAATCTTTTCAGCCCATGTCTCGTGACAAATTAAGTTGCCGGCCGCGGTGGCCGTGCGGTTCTAGGCACTTCAGTCCGGAACCGCGTGACTGCTACGGTAGCAGGTTCGAATCCTGCCTCGGGCATGGATGTATGTGATGTCCTTAGGTTAGTTAGGTTTAAGTAGTTCTAAGTTCTAGGGGACTGATGACCTCAGATGTTGAGTCCCATAGTGCTCAGAGCCATTTGAACAAATTAAGTTGAGCCGGCAGATCTTTGAGATTATCTGACTGCTTCTACTTCTCGGAGTTACATATTTGCCTAGAAGTGACTGTTCTTCAGTATTATGGTTGGTGTGTTCAATAACAGTATACTGTGCACCTTTCGGACTAATAGTTCATATGTGAAAAAGAATGAGGCACTACTTAACGAGTCCATGCGCATCATTAACGGGTCAAAGCGATCTATTCTCACATACTGGGTACCTATCTTAAGTCACACTTCACCTCTCGATATCAGAAGGAAGAGTGCGCTACTACGTAAATATCAGAAGACCGTTAACGCCCCGAGCTTCTATTAATGAAAGAAATACTGTCAGTGGAGCAATACAGATTGAGGTCAATCTCATCATAGCATGGGTTTGCTGCAGAAGATGAATTCAGTGTCATCAACCTTGTGGAAACGCTTCTGGCAAGAAAAACGTCCTCCACATTGCCTGAAACTACCGTACATCCAGGAGAAACCCCTCTGGATTTGAACAACGTCGTGCAGTTTCTACTACTATGAACCGCACTAAAAAGTGCCGTCGAAGCGGTGCTAGACGCTCTCCACAAGTATAGTCACAGTCTTGTGACTGCGGTGGTGAACGGTAGATGGTTGCTCATGTTGTATTTACATGTCCTGCGTGTGGTTACAAATTTTCTTTCTAAGGTTTCTTGAAACAGAAGAGCGGAGTCGTAAATTACATAAAAGACCTTGATATTCGCCAACAACTATTTTCATCTGTATTATACTATTCTGGAAAACTGTATTACAATGTTGTACTGATTCTTGTCCTGTGACTCAAAAACTCTTAATGTACGTCATTCGATAGATACATAAATAATATTGGTGCCCTTTTATATTCCGTAAAGGACGATCTTGATTTGCGTAAGGCGGCTGGCTTTAGTATCGGATGCAGTTGTGGCAAGTCGTACATTGGTTAGACCATCGGGACCGTGGAGGCCCAGTGCAAAGTGTATAAGCGTCACGTACGCTTAGAACAGTCGAGAAATACCGCTATTGCACAGCACTGCGACTCTACTATTCATCCTACGGATCGTAAAAACACGGCTATTCTGACTTGGATTGGTGTAATATTATTAACGAAGAAAATGAAAAATTCTCAAATGACTTTATAAATAGAGAAATTCTGGTGGGTATGTTATTCTCTCTCTGATCAAGCAACCCGCCGGTAATTAACACTCGCTAATGACAAATTCTGACGTAAGTCATCTTTGGTTTTGAGGTAGCGCTACTTGTAATTCTGCATAAGCTGTATTATGGGTCTTGGTCAGTAGACCCTCCTACCGATGGTTTATATTGGCGCCCTCTCATTGCGTTTGTGCTTTGCAAATGACGGTGTGTTCACCTGTCAAAATGTTGTTGGTTGTCGAAGACGTTACGCAGCTGCTATCCCGTAAGTTCTCCAAACGTTTTATATGCCGTGAGAAATTCAAAATTTCAGTGGAATCATCTTTTTATTGGCTCATATACCCCTTTACTTAAGGCATCTTCACTGAGGCGACAAATGTCACGGGATAACACCTGATATCGAGTAGAATCTACTTTTCCCCGGAGTAGTGGAGCAACTCGACGTGGCATAGATTCAATAAGTGGCATCGTCTCAAGAAGTCCCCAGCAGAAGTACTGAGCCATGCTGCCTCTATAGCCTTTCATAATTGCGAAAATGACGCTGGTGCAGGATTTTGTGCACAAACTGATCTATCGATTACGTCCCATAAATGACCAACGGGATTCATGGCGGACGATCTAGGTAGCGAAATAATTCACTCGAACTGTCCAGAATAATCTTCAATCTATTCACGAAGGACTATGGCCCTGGGACATGGCCCACTGTCATCTATAAAAGCTTCATTGTTTAATGGCTGCAAACTGCCTCCATACAGCCGAACCTAGCCATTTCCAGTCAATGATCGATGCGGTTGAATACCCCTTTCCATGTAAACACAGTCCACACCATTATAGAGCCAGCACCAGGTTGCACAGTGTCTTGTTGACGACTTGGGCTCATCGCTTCACGGAACACAAACCCTTTCATCAGGTCTTTCCAAATGAAATGTTCAAATGTGTGTGAAATCTTATGAGACTTAACTGCTAAGGTCATCAGTCCCTAAGCTTACACACTACTTAAGCTAAATTATCCTAAGGACAAACACACACACCCATGCCCGACTGAGGACTCGAACCTCTGCCGGGACCAGCCACACAGTCCATGACTGCCTTACCAAATGAAATCTGGTCTTGTCTGACCAGGTCACGGTTTTCCAGTCATCTAATATCCAACCGCTTCGGTCATGAGAGCAGGAGAGGCGCTGCAGGCGATGTCGTGCTGTTACCAAATGGATTCGCGTCTGTCTTCTCCTGCCATAGTCCATTAACGCCAAATTTCGCCGCTCTGTCCTAACGAATACCTTCATCGCACGTCCCACATTGACTTCTGCTGTCATTTCACGGAGTGTTGCTTGTCTGTCAGCACTGACAACTCTATGGAAACGCCGCTGCTCTCGGTCGTTAAGTGAATGCCGTCGGTCACTGCGTGGTGAGAGGTAAAATTCTGACGTTTCGTATTCTCGACACACTCGTGTCATTGTGGATGTCAGAATACTGAATTCCCTGACGACTTCAGAAATGCTTAATTACGTCACGAACAATTTTTCATGAATCACCTGGGTCAAAATGACGGCTCCGCCATTGCACTGCCCTTTCATACTTTGTGTACGTAATACTACATTCGTATAGCTTCATATCGCTATCCCATGACTTATGCCACTTCAGTGTAACGCAGATTTTTCTTCGATGAACCACCTATTGCACGACGCGTTGTCATGAAAAATGGGATCAAAGATCGGAATATCACGACGGAGATGACTGGAGAGGAAGTGAAAATCAGACACGGTTCAGTGTACAACGTCGCGCACGGCATTTTATACACGTCAGCCGTCGCCTTTCTCTGTGCTCCGCAATTGTTTACACCCCTTCTGAGGCAGCAGCGGAATTGTTACAATGTGACGCCAATCTAGATGTCTTACTTGAACGCGTAATAACAATGGAGGAGTGCTGATTGTATCACTACGATCCGTATACTAAGAAGCGGAATAAGTAATAGGAACACGTTCATTCATAACCGCCAAAAACACATCCGAGATTAATTCTGATTTACGTTTCAAGAAAAAAATTGTTTTTCGTTTTCTGCCACGACTTCTTATAAACATAGCTTACGTCGACAGTACTAGGTCTGTTCGGAGCATCATACTCCGTCGTCTTTAGAACGCTTCTAGATTCACTAAAGTCATAAAACATATTCTGGAAGACAATTTGAATAAAATATTTCTCAGCAATGCATCGGATGGCTCAGTTATCGTGATTTTGTACCTAAAAATCGTGAACAGGATTAAAATGAAGCTCCTCAATACTGTATTCGCTTTGTCCATAGTAAAATAATGCTTGTGTCGTCTGGCAAGAGTTGTACTTTATTATTTTAATACAGAAGACTTTTTTTAAAAAATTTGGAACCTCCTGGGCCGTTATTCTTTACGAAAAAGATGATCCAGCCACGCCGAGTGTGTAAAAGGCGATCAAAAATTCTCCGTTTGAAAGCGTTTCTGAAGCGTATATCCAACGTAGCGCGACTCCGATGCACGTACATAAGCACCGACTTGTACCCAATGGATTTTTGTGGCGTTCGTGACTTCTCACTCGCTTGCGGTAAATGGAGAATCGTGAACTATGGCGACGTTATTATCGAATGTGTCCGAATAGGACCACAGTGCTTTTATTCTTTTCTTGGATGCCGAAGGTCGAAGATTTTCCGTTGCTCAGTAGTGCATTTATGCCGGTTTACGTTACCGCTGTTGGTGAACGAGTGCAGAACGAGTGCAAAAAATCTGTCATCATCCCGTGATTTCTCCTGTGTCCAGTGGCAGAACTCTACACGACGTTCAAAGTCGTCGCCATGCAATTCCTGGTGCAGAGAAACATGGTACGGGAGACAATCGGTGTTGATGTAGCATTCACAACATCGACGTTTTTGAGATTCCCGATCCTCGCGCAATTTGTCTGCTACTGATGCGCGGATTAGGCGCGACAGCAGCTAAAACACATACTTGGCCATCATTTGTTGCAGGTCATGGTTGACGTTTCCCATGTCGCTGAACACTTCCTGTTTCCTTAAATAACGTAACTGTCCGGCGAATGGTCCGGATACGTGGACGATGTCGTCCAGGATACCGAGCAGCATAGAAAGCACATGCCCGTTGGGCATTTTGATCAGAATAACCTTACATCAACACGATATCGACCTTTCCAGCAATTGGTAAACGGTCCATTTTAACACGGGTAATGTATCACGAAGCAAATACTGTCCGCACTGGCGGAATGTTACGTGATACCACGTACTAATACGTTTGTGACTATTACAGTCACTTTAACTAGTGCTTCGATTAATTTGTACAGTAGCAGGAGACAGTGCTTTTGTGAAAAGTGGGGAAGGATATTGGACAGTTATACTGTAGCCACGGTTGTTTTACACTGATTGTGAGAATAAGTGCAGGAATTCACGCACTATGTGTTGGAATAGTCTCTTTCCGGAGTTCAATGAGAACTATTCAAAGAAGGTACACTGGAGTACAAAATGAAAGCAACAAACGAAAATTTTGCAAGCTTGTTATTATTTTGTCACAAAACAGAATAAACAGGCGATAGGAAAGTAGAAGCAATGTAAAAAATACAGAACGTAAACAGTCGCAACATGTATAAAGTAGATGAAAATGTTCTTTGTTTTTCCAAATTAACAGATTTGCAGACACATCCGACAACTAGTTAATGTACTCACTATGGGGTGTGACCACCTCTGGCAGCAATACAGGCCTGACGACTGCAGAGCATGCGTGAATAACGTCATGAATGTTGTATTGAGGCAATAACGCCCATTCTTTCTGCGAGGCTGCTCGCAAATCTTGGAGGGTGGTCCGTGGATGTTGACGTGATGCAACCCGTCTCTCTGCTGCATCCCAGACGTGATCTATGGGAGTCAAATCGGGAGAGCGAGCAGGCCACGCCATGAGTGCAGTATCTTCCGTTTCCAGGCAAACATCAACCACTCGTGCTGTATGAGGTCGATCGTTATCGTCCATCAATACGAAGTCTCTGCGCACAGTACCTCGCAACAACCGTACATGAGGTTCCAAGACCTTGCAACGGTAGCTGACAGCAGTTGAACCTTTCCGATTCACCTGCACAATTTCACGAAGAGGTGTTCAAGTAGTCATCATAAAACCTAACCACACCATTAGTGATCCTCCTCGATATCGGTCTCTTTTCGCAATGTTCGGGTCTCGAAATCGTGTTCCACATTCCATTCAGATGCGAATTCATCGAGAATCACTCTTCGGACCAAATCGCGACTTACCTTTGAAAAGAACGTTTGTTCACTGTTCGACAGTCCAGGTGGCATGGTGACGACTCCACTCGACCCGTTCCCTTCTGTGGAGACATCTCAGAGGCAACACAGAGGTCCCCGATAATAAAGGCCATTCTGTCGAATCCTTCTCTACACCGTTTGCCTCGATATAACACGTCCAGTGGATGCTGCTAGATCAGATGCCAGTTGCTTTGCAGTACTAAGGCGGTACCGTCGTGCTCTTACAGCAAATTAACGGTCCTCCATTTCTGATGTCACACGTGGTCGGCACTGCCCTGACTTTATAGCCTGCCTGAGTGGCCGTGCGGTTCTAGGCACTACAGTCTGGAGCCGAGCGACCGCTACGGTCGCAGGTTCGAATCCTGCCTCGGGCATGGATGTGTGTGATGCCCTTAGGTTAGTTAGGTTTAATTAGTTCTAAGTTCTAGGCGACTGATGACCTCAGAAGTTAAGTCGCATAGTGCTCAGAGCCATTTGAACCAGCCTGTCTTTATAAACTGTCGCCGCATCCGAGAAGCAACGGAACGATTCACATTGAGCCATCGAGCCACATGTGTTATCCACTGTGCTGCTACTATGACCCTCCACCGGTGAGTGTGTAGTAAGCGTCTTCTCTGTGTCGTTCTGCACCGTCTGTGACAGGGTACACAGCGACTGTGGATGTGAGACTGCACCGCGAACACCACTCCGTTTGATCGGTGCCCTTCCATGCAGAACACGATCGTAAGACATCTGTTGACACTCTGTATCATTGTATCGTAAATTAGACACAGGACGGGGAAAAGGCGGTTTATTGCTTTTGGACACCAGTGTAGTTTGGGGACTGTTTTTTGGTAATGTTCAGTAAATCGTCACATTCCCCAACCACCCCCCCCCCCTCCTGCCCCCCAACCCTCCAATCCCTTTCAGACGGATATGGGCTCAGTTTTAGAGATGGATAATGCCACCTGTTATTTCATCCAAACACGAAAGCTATCACGTTCAAATTGGCGCAGGTCAGATATAATGGAATAGTTGAACAGCAATAATGTTTCATTTGTAGTCTGTGAAACGACGTCTGAACTATCTAAAAGAAATATTTTTACAGGAATTGAACAAGACCGGGAACGAGTCGAGGAGATGCCAGAGAGTGAAAAGATGGATTACAACGAGAGAAAGACAGAAACGAGTAGACAAAGAGCAAAAACAGTGAGGTAATACAATAGCGCAGTGAACTCGTGACTGACTGTGTAGCTGTGCTGATTGCTTTAAAGAGTAGACACGGGCGCTGATAGGCCGGTAGGGCAGGCGCATCTCCGTAGCTAGCGCTGCAGCGGTGACAGCAGCGCTCGGAAATTATAGCAGTGCCGTCTAACGTCCGTCATCGAGGTGCATGGCTTCAGTCGGGCTTTCATACTCGCTTGGTCGCGATACCAGATCCTTTCCCCGAAGGCGCTTTGGACCAGAAACGCCCTAGAGGGTGCTTGGGAGGACGAAATGACGGCACCGCAGCCCGCCGGCAGATGGGAAGAACCCGGGTGTCTGACAGTGCCCACGTTGGGGGGCGATAATGGCCACTTGGCGGAGGCCACAGTGACGAGTGTACGAACATGTCCACACAGCTGGTGCCAGCACGTAGCAACCCGGCGTGCCGGGTCTGCGCCTCCTTGGGTTGTAGGGCCAGTCGATGGTGGAGGGTACACAGAGCTGCTGCCCGCGGCTGCTACAATCCTCGACAGTGGTGGTCCTGGGTGCTCTGAAACACTGTGAATGCAGCAGTGGTATTGGAAGTGCCCACTCCCTTTAATACATGTTGCTTAAACGTCCGTACGATATGCTCTGCTCAGTGGTCATTTTTGATTTCAGATGTTGTTTATTTTAATGTAAATCCATATTTTTCTGTACTTCCCGCTAGTTCGACCTTTTTTGCTCTCCGATCCGTACCCCAGTCCCAAAGGCGACGGATTATAGGGGTTGTTCAAAATGGTTCAAATGGCTCTGAGCACTATGGGACTCAACTGCTGGGGTCATTAGTCCCCTAGAACTTAGAACTAGTTAAACCTAACTAACCTAAGGACATCACAAACATCCATGCCTGAGGCAGGATTCGAACCTGCGACCGTAGCGGTCTTGCGGTTCCAGACTGCAGCGCCTTTAACCGCACGGCCACTTCGGCCGGCTATAGGGGTTGTACTTTATCCCGCGTATTTAGTACAGTTTGCAGCTACTGAAAGTAAACAGAAACCTTCAGAAAGTCTCTTAATTTTTTTCCAACTCGTTTTCATCAGGCTTGCTTTCTCCTGGTTGAAGTAAAGAGTAAAGTTTCTATCATGTTATGATCCAATCTAGGATTTATTTTTTATTGTTGTAACCAAGATAGTTTTGCAGTTAATAACTCCATCAGTCTGTGCATATTTTCAAGTAGTATTACCTATCATTTTTGTAAGTTAGTAGAAGTGCATTTGTAATTTTTACTAACTTGCAACACCGTAGAAGATGGAATGACTTTCTCCTGTCTACTTACGTGCTGGCCATTGTAGCAAAGATGTGTATAATGTTCTTTGATTGTAACGAGGTAAAAAATGAAAAGAAAAAGAAGAAAAACAAAAGTTATACCAATCAGAATTTTTAAATGGCCAGAAGCAGTCTTCTGGAGTGTGTCCATGGACAATTAGCTAGCAAGGACATAATTAATTCGATGTAATTACAGAAAACACAGACCAGTAGAGTTCAAAAAGGAAGCCGGAATGCCATACAAAATGATAGCGGTTCTCAGTGTCCCAGTATGGAGCGTAAGGTCGAGACCTGTTTGTAAATTGGACTTGGTGTTGAAGTTTCTCACCTGCGGCGAAATTGGGATGGAAGGACCCTGCATGAAGAAGAGACGAAAGTGTTCACGAAATTTGTGGTTGCGTTTCGCTAGGACGGGTTCAAGGTTCTCCGAAAGGAGCTATGCACAACTTCAGCATATAGCCATCCACCACGAACGTGTATCCACACCTTTTTCTCGGAGACGGCATACCTTTCGACATAAAACAAATAGGACTTACAAATGGAGCGCAAAACCCGTCTAACGGCTGTGCGTCGACAGAGGAGCACAGCTGAGGTGCACTTCCGGCTGCGGGCTGCGGCTGCGGCGTATCCTTGCTCCGCCGTCCCTGGCCTCAAGGGAGATGCGCAGCCCAGCTGATACGCGCCATCTGCGAGTCCGGAGTGCGGGCAGCGAACAAAGCAAAAAGCGAAGCGAAGCGCCGCGTTAATTGCGCTTGGCGCGTTTAATTACGTTTCAAACGCAGACGCCGTCCGCCAGCACACCTCGTTACGTTCCCGCTTTTGTCTCACGGTTCTCCCCTATCACCGTTCCTCGCTTCGGGAGCGTATGCTGCGCTGCAGCGAGAGTAGGCATTTTGTGCGTCTCATTATTCCGCGCTAGACTGAAATTATGCAGTTATTTGTAAGAGTAACGTGCTGCAGTCGTAGATGCGAATTTTATTGTTGCCAGTTTCCATATTGTGCTGGCACTGTTTGAGGCATTCCTGGTTTAATCATCAGGTAGCTTGCTGTTATAAAGTAGTGATCTACCTGAATATCTCGTGATGCCTTTAGCTTCCGTCTGAAGGAAACATCCGACGTAGTTTCATCTGTAAATCGCAAGTTACGAGTTCAAAACTAAAAGACTTTCTCAGTTTAAGATGATATTACACTTCACATCGGCGGAATTTCAGAGTATTCAGAAATTGGTTGTATGTTAACAATAGCCCCAAAAACACACAAAAAACGTGTTCCCTTTTCACCACCGTGAATCAACAATCGACAGCGCACACTAGTAGCTCTGGAGAGTATGGGAGAACGTACGATGCATAGACACGACAGAAGAGGAAAAACAGAGAAGACTAGTGATTCGTATTGGGTAGCCGGCCGGAGTGGCCGTGCGGTTCTAGGCGCTACAGTCTGGAACCGCGATATCGCTACGGTCGCAGGTTCGAATCCTGCCTCGGGCATAGATGTGTGTGATGTCCTTAGGTTAGTTAGGTTTAAGTAGTTCTAAGTTCTAGGGGACTGATGACCTCAGAAGTTGAGTCCCATGGTGGTCAGAGCCATTTGAAACATTTGTATTGGGTTGTCAGCCCAGCACACGAGCTTAGTTCGGTAGTTAGAGCAGACACAGTTTCAGTATTGGCAGGGATACTGGACTCATTTCTACCTATATATCTTCGCAAGTATGCAGGATAATCGACTTCTTCGCTGTTATCAACGGCAGTGGCGCTGTGAGTATATCGATTCCCATCAGATCACCGCAGTCAGGCACCGTGGGGCCTGACCAGTACATGGATGGATGACCGGCATGTAAGCCGCATGCTGTTATCATTTCTCTCTTTGCATTTACGGTATGGGGGCAAGCAGGTGTGGTGGTACGAAGTCCCTGATCACCAGTCTTTGCGCCAGTTTCTTGAATTAAATTCCGAAGCTCTCTGCAATGTCTCTTGTGGTCTGGCATGCGACACTGTTGATGGTGATCTGTTTGTCGCATGGGGACGTTACGTTTGGCGGCCCCCATGGTGCTATTCAAGAGGAGTAGGCTATGTGCTGCCTTCAGCTTTCACCCTCTGCCTTCTCTCGTCATCATAATACATGACACCACGCTACAAACACAACCATTACAGTAAACCACATTTAACAGTTACACATTAACAACCTACAATGTTCACACTTTAAGATGGTGCCTACGCGGCGAATGGTAGAAAACACCTTTCCAATTCAGGCAGCTGAACCGCCCCTTGGGTGTTTGTTAGCTGTTTCGTAACTTCTTATTTCGCTGTAGCGTGAACTGGCCTTTTCTACCACTTCCTTCAGCCTTCACTCCAGAGACATGCACTGCTTGACGAAACTTGTCGTTCCTCGGGAAAAGTCGAAACTTTCTGTCTCTGACAGCTACGAAGGAAACCTGCATAGACACAGCCTATTCACTATCTGATCAAACGTATCACACCTGTGTAATGCGAAATAGACCATCAGACGTCACGAGATGCGGGTCCGCCAGTAGAGCAGGAGGCGGGAGGTTTTGTTTTCAGTAGAGAACCAGGAACAGCATTACGGGTCGGTCAGCAGAGCTCAGTGACGTCGATCATTGACCAGTTACTGGATGTCACCTGAATAACAAATCCATCTGGGATACTTATACAGCTGCCCAAATCGACTGTTGGTGATGCGATTGTGCAATACAAACGTGAAGGAACGATCAAAGTTAAACAAAGACCAGGCAGGTCTCATGTACCGTCTCATACGGACGGCGGTTGTGAAAAATCTCGTGAAATCCGCGGAAGAAATCAGTCGTGAGTTCCAAAGCTCTGTCATCACTGTAACTAGAGATTTGAAAAGCGTAGGGCAAAAGATCGAGCAGCTCCTCATAATCCACATATTTCTGTAGTCACTGCTAAGCGAAGAGTGAGGTGGTGCAATGAGCGATGCCACTGGGCGTTGATTTACGGCAAACTAGTGATTAGAAGTGGTTAATTACACTATACCTCCAGGCCATACGAAGGAAGGGTTTGGATTTCGTGAATGCCTTTGGAACGTTGCCTTCAATAAACAGTGGAGGACAGAGGGCATGGTGCTGCGGCAAGGAGGTGCCTTTCTTGGTTAGGTATGGCCCACTTATTGTGCTTAACTAAACGCTAATTGTGGAAGGATGTGATAACGTTTTACAGCATTGTATGCTGTGCACAACAGAGAAAAGATTCTAGGCGGTACTATATCAGCATGACAGTGCATCATGCCGTAATGCAGGATCTGTAGAGCAATGGTTCGTGGACAATAACATTTATGAAATTATTTGGGCTGTCGACAGTCCCAACCTGAATCCAGTGGAATATCTATAGGCTGAGGTAGAATGCCGACTTCTCTTCAGACATCGGCACCACCGTTCTTGGCGAATACTGGGGTGCCATTCCTCCAAAGACAGACATTCCATTAAAAGTGTCCCAGCATAGCTCAAGCCGTCAAACAAGGCGAAGAGTGGATACACACTATATTAATGACCACTAATAGGTGTCCGGATACTTTTGGTCGGATATTGTTATAGAATAGGAAGAGGATCTAGATGAAAATGTGGTGGAAGATATGATACTGCGAGAAGAATTTGACAGAGCACTGAATGATCTAAGTACAAACAAAGATCTGTGGAGTAGACGACATTCCAACACAAATATTGATATCCTCGGGATATCCAACCATTATAAAACTATTCCACCTGGTATGCAAGATGTACGAGACAGACGAGATACTCTCTGGCTTGAAGAACAATGTAAGAATTCCAACTCCAAAGAAATCAGGGACTGACAGGTGTGAGTAATACCGAACTATCAGTTCCATAAATCATGGTTGCAAAATACTAACACGAATTTTTTGCAGAAGAATAAAAAAAAACTGGTAGGCGATCTCTGAGAAAGGTCAGTTTGGATTCCGGAGAAATACAGGAACACGACAGGCAATACTGACCCCAGAAGATGGGTTAAGGAAAGGCAAAGCTACGTTTGTAGCATCTGTAAGTAAAAGAAAGTTTTTTACAATGTTGGCTGGAATACAATCTCTGAAATTCTGAATGTAATGTTGATGGTGTTAGGACAGCAACCAGCCACTGCATTCTTATTGTGGGAATGCATTTACATCTTTTGGACGAATGTTATGAAAACGAACACTCCAAACCGACGTTTCACGACAATTAATCTATAAAAAACACACCACATGTCATAAAAAGCATGTAAACCGTCTGAGGATGAATCACAATGATTCGAAACCGGTAACGGTACCCTTTGAATAAAGGAACTGAAAGTAAATTTGTGGCTGGTTGCTGTCCTAACTCCATCAACATTTGTCTTCAGACAACAGCCACGGTCTCCATCATGTCATTATACGACAAAATTGCAATTCTGAATGTGGCAGGGGTAAAATACGAGGAGCGAAAGGCTACTTACAACTTGTTCAGAAACAAGCTGGCAGTTATAAGCGTCGAGGGGCATGAAAGGGTAGCAGTCGTTGAGAAAGGAGTGGAACAGGGTTGTAGCCTATCCTCGACGCTATTCGGCTGTAGTAAAGGAAAACGGGAGAAGAAATAAAAATTGTGGTTTTCCGAAAACAGTGTAATGCTGTCAGGGACAGCATAGGACAGTAAGAGAAATTGAACGGAATTGACAGTATCTTGAAGGGAGGATATAAGATGAACATCAACAAAATCACAACAGTGACAACGGAATCAGGCGATGCTGAGCGGACAACATCGGGAAATGAGACATTAAAAGTGGCAGATGAATTTTGCTAGTTGGGTAGTATAATAGCTCATGACCGAAGTAGATAATGCAGAATGGCAATGATAAGAAAAGTGTTTTAAACGAAGTGAAATTTGTTAACATCGATTAAAAATTCAAGCGTTAGGAAGTCGTTTCTGAAGATATTTCTCAAGAGTAAAGCCATTTATGGAAATCAAGTGAGGACGATTATCAGTTCAGACATGAACAGAATAAAACCTTTTGAAACGTGGTGCTATACAACAATGTTAAAGATTAGATGGGTAGATAACGTATCTAATGAGCCGGTACTGCACAGAATTGGGGAGAAAAGAAATTAGTGCCACAGCTTGACTAAAAGAAGCGATTTGTTGATGGGACACATTCTGAGACGTTGCAAGTACCCCCTTTGTATGTTTGTATTAATATCACTGACAGCGGTCTGCGCCCTCGGCAAGAGATTCTGTGGTGGACAGACTAGCAGTTAGCGAGCAGACAGTGAAAGGTTTGGACATGTTTTTTTTTTAGTGAAGACTCAGTTTTGGTAGGACATGCATTGTAAAATGAGGGTGGATGTAGTTGGTAATGTTTGGATAGTGGAATTACTGACAAATATACAATTTTTGGAACTGGATGTCACATGAATAAGGTAAAATTTTCTAAAACAAAAGCTTTCTTTTGCTAACCGTATGCCTCCTAGTAGTTAGAGTTTATAGTAGCTAGAATCTTTTTATTTAGCTGGCTGTAGTTGCTGCTTGCTGTAATTGCTGAAGTTGGCGTTATGGAGATTTTCTGCGAGGTAAGTGACTTATGAAAAAGTTTGGGTTATTGTTAGGATTTCTAGCAATTCGGGGCCATTCTTCGGTGTTAATTATTTGAAGCCAGGTTGTCAGTCTGTAACCGTCAGATTGCGGTGGGCTTGTATATTGTGTGTAATAAATCAATAGGTTAAGTCTGAGTTGTCTTTGTCTGGGAAAACTCCGTAGGTCAGTGTTGAAATGATAAAAATAATTAAAGTAGACTCAGTAGTTTCACCAAGTAAAGAGACAGTAGTTTAAGTTTCACTCAGAAGTTACACTCATTAGTTTCGACGTCAAGAGATCACCGATTTAGAAATGGAGGAAAATGTGGAAAGGGGGGGGGGGATTATAAAGGGAGATCAAGAGATAAATACAGCAACCAGGTTCAAAGAGATAAGGTTTGCATTAGGCATTCGGAGGTGAAGAGGCTTGAACAAGCTTGGGTAGTATGGAGAGCTTCGTCAAAGCAGTCTTCGGACTGATGATGACAAAAGCACAACATAGCAACAACAGTATGTACCTAGCCTTAGACTTGTGTACAAGTTGGCGATATCAAACATGTAATTCACGTAATGTAATTAATTACATTAAACTCGATTACAAGAACAAGAAATTTTGTAAACCTACTTATTTTGTGAAGTTCTGTTTATACCAGTGTCACGTGGAACGACTAGTGTAAATTGTCTGTTTCCTTTATCTTCCTTCGCCGAACAGGGCTCATTAGTTTCATGATGAGGCAAACTTATTTTGTTTAAACTTTGTTGTCGGATTCTCTTCTTGTTACCATAGTCGTGAGTTAACCTAATCGAGGGATGTCGTATGTGCCACCGGTCCGTGGATTCTGTCTGTTATCCTATTTTACCTCTTTGTGTGTCATACTTTCTGAGGCGAAGGTTGGAGACCAGCCCAGCAGTTATCGTGCGTGGAAACAGTCTAAGGCTCACACTCAAACTGGCGTGGACGATGCAGCAGGACTACGTTCGTTTCAGCGTTTGGCATTGCTGACACCCCTAGGACGAGTCAAGCCCTCTCTGAGGACACTGTGGGCCTGCAACCACACTGAATGTGATCGCGCGTGGACTGAGACCGCAATTTTTGCTCTGACGTCTGACCTTCCAAAACTATTCGACATATACTGAACAGCTGTTTTGAAATGGTGTTTATGATTTTTCAGCCCTCCTGTTTCATGCCCTCGAGTGGCAGGATGGCTGCCCGTCATACTGGCGCCTAGGAATCAGGAAACGGCTGTCTCTGTACAGAGATGTTTTTCAGTGAATTGCTGTCTCAATACAGGAACATTTAGCAAGTACCCAAATAAGGTGCGTGGGTGGCACCAAGGACGTTGCCGAACTGGGACGGGGTCTCCGAGGGACCCGTTCCATTTTAAACACGCGTATGTCAAACGCCACAGGCGACTTGTGGGCACGAAACAAGAGGTCTCAAAAAGCATGAACACACGTTTCTTCTGCTGATCACGGTTAAATTTCGTCGAATGGTTTTCAACGGTCCCTAGTGGTTCCACCCTGTACACCAGAGCTAAAACTGGAGTCACACTTTACTCCAAAGGAATGCGATCCTGTTTACTGGAGTTGCAGCACCACGATGTCCTCAGAGAAAGGTTGAATCATCCGGGAGGAGTGTCAGCAATGACAAGGTTATCGAGAACGTCGTCCTGTTGCTGATCGCACTGCCCACCGCCGTTTTCCATCGCTAAATTTGCACCAATATCCCAAGGGAAAGGGTGGTTTCATTGGCGCATTTTGTGCCACTCCATGACTCTTTCTCATGTCGATACAGAACTGTACGGTGATTGGAATGTTTGCCTCGGTCGTCGATAAGAAAACAGCCTCACTTGAAAGCTGGGTGTCGTGGTTCTGACCTCCACCCCACAGGCGTCAAGAGATGGAGTGAAATGTGGGTAAGATGAGTAGTGAAGAGCTTCCTATTGTGGACGCGGCCACTGAAGCGCTGGGGAGAGCCGTGGTGAATTTTGGTCCCAGTGTGACATTATTAACCCGCTTTACAGCTCACTTTAACATCTGGCCTTTTTTCCCGCACATCTCGACATCTTGTAACTTAAAGCATCGCCGAGCGCGTGGGTGACATTGCAGGGCCCCGCGCCTTTTCATTTTTGGAGGCACCTTTGAACCAAATTTAAAACTTCTGTGTCGCAGTGAGAGACGATTATACGGATTTTCGTCAAAGTGATGGTTTAATTGTGTTGAGTAGTGTATTTATGGACATTACATAAGATGTAACATCACACAGATGAATGGAATTACGTCCAATCTTTCCTGACGCGAGGCCACTGTCGTTATGTGCGACCTCGGTGCTTGTATGCGGCTGGAGATTAAGTTCTCAGAGGCGCTCAGTTCCAGATGGCGACAATCTGAGCTGTATGATGCTTGCTCCGTGGGCAGAGTGAGGGGTGATGCACGCACGCACACGTGATGGACGAGTGCACCCACCTCCCGGCAGCTGCCGACCGCTGGACAGTGAGAGGCGGACACCCGATCCGCCATCATCGCGCGACTGCTTCCCAGGCGCGCATCCTCCCCCTCGGGCGACTCGTACAGAGGGCGTCGCTGCACTCCTGTAGGACTGCGCTATTAAAACCGTCCCGTTAATTGGTCGCAAATTCCGCCCCCTCCGTCTCTCTCGGGACGTACGAGCGCGCCTGCACATAAAAGAGCTGCAGCGCGCAGATATTTCTCCCTGCGCTGCGCATCATTTACGGCTCTTAAGATGGGCAAATTATGTTTATTTACTGGTTTTTCGAAACGGTGGCGTTAATTATTCGATAGCGCTGCAGATAGTACATTCCCCAGGGTTTGCTTGTCAGCGGTTTTAATGAGGCTGTCGTCGGAGGTAATATGGGGGCAGCGGGGCGAACGAGCGGCCGAGGTAGAACGCACTGCTGAGCCAACCGGTCTGCACTTCCACGATAGTCGAATTGCCTGCTGGGCTCCGACGGAGAATGTCGTGTTCGTTAAAGAACAGTAACACTTCTTTATGAAAATATTTCTAGTCCTCTCGGATTTGTGTAATAACAAACGAAATGGAAGCTAGTCACAAGTCGAACCAGTCATTATACCGATGCACCTTGCACGTATTACGATTACAGGACGATTTCTGGAACCTGACTTATAATTAGAATCATTCCATTACTGCCTACTTTATTTCTTCGTTGCTTCGTTTCTTGTATTAATTACTCAGGCTAATTATGTAAAGTGCCGCAAAGGCATACTACTAAGTTCAGCGCTGCGATCTACCACACACGATTGCGTTGCCCGAAGTCTTTAACACTAATATGGCAGCACTCAACCTCGAGGTATCCGGTTCGAGTCTTGCGGAGAAACGACAATTCCTGTTCGTGTTCAGAAAACAGTCCAGAGCCGTGTCGTCTTGGCACAAAGCACCACCACTGACGAACAAACATTGTACTATGGGATTTTCCCGGTCAGCAGAACTGCTCACTTAATCCTACCTTTCAGAGTAACCGTGGAATGCGCACATTGTCACCGAACCCCGCCATGTTTCCCTGCTGCGACGTAAACTCGACCAGAAGTTGCAAACATTGTGGAATAAGATTCGTCTGACCAAATGGGATTCTCCCGTTGCTCCGTAGTACAAGTTTCAAAGCTTCGGCATTACGTTTTCCGTGCATTTGGATCACCCTGATGAGTGGTTTTGGAATTCCAGCTCGCTCTGCATCTCCCAGCTTATGGCGTTCAAATGGCTCTGAGCACTATGGGACTTAACATCTGAGGTCATCAGTCCCCTAGAACTTAGAACTACGTAAACCTAACTAACCTAAGGACATCACACACATTCCTGCCCGAGGCAGGATTCGAAGCTGCGGATTCGAACCTGCGACCGTAGCGGTCGCGCGGTTCCAGACTGAAGCGCCTAGAACCACTCGGCCACAACGGCCGGAGTTATGGCGTTCCCTTCGCTTTGTTTTGGTGCTGACGGGATTCGCGAGTAATCTGCCGTGACTTTTGCACCTGCCGCCCTCTTATTTTTCGTCACAATCCTCTACAATGACCGTCGGCCACGATCACTCAACACAAATTTTCGTTTGCATTGCGACTTAGCGGACATAGCGATATACGGAAGCATCCATAACGTGACTACTAGTAATGTGCCCACGTTAGAATTCACTTAGCTCCAACATAATGTACTCACAACTACACGGAACACTGTTGTGACTACGACTGACAGTTGCAACATATTGAGTACCTTGCACTGGTGCCGTTAGTGATCAAATACAACAAGGGAATCCGATTACTTGGCTAGCATCTGCATTTGTATTCAGGCACGCATTTCAAGCGGTGTTTCCGTATTTTTGTCCAGTCTGTGTGTGTCAGTAACGTAAAAGTTGCTGTCCGAATTATCGGCCGTGTAAACGAGTGGTGTCCATGTAGTGTATACAATAACATTCGCTATTATTAAACCCATATGATGATGACAGCCGCAAACTCGCAACGTTAATTCTCCTCCTAGCCTCCACGCATGGTTATGTCCATCGTAATTCTTATGAAACATCCACTTTGAAAAATTGATGAATTACTGTGCTGATAATTCTCTTATGTTATTTGATTTTCAAACAGCTGAGCTGAACTGAACGTACTTAGACATTTCTCTCTTTACTTATTCTGATCAACACTAAACTGACACGCAATATTTTTAGCGCAACGCAATCTGACTTTCAATAATCCCTACAAAAGAATGGCCCTGACAAATAATAACCTATACCCTTCATGAATCACTTACTTCACAAAAATCTTCGTTACTCAAACTACGGCAATACAGCGAGCGCCAATACTGCCAGCTAAATGAAAGATTCTAACTATTGAAGGCACTAACTACTGATAGGCATACTTAGCAAATGAAAGATTTTGATCGAGAACAAACAATGTATTTACCTTAATAATGTTCAAAAGTCATCATATATATATCAATTCGTGATATCCAGTATTACAAATTTACTCTTTCTGATGGACACACATCCAGATCGTCTGCTCTCAAAACTCTGTCATCTCTCTCCCCACATCCACCACTGCTGGCGGCTCACCTCCAACTGCGCAACGCTACGCGCTGTTCACATCCAACTGCCCAACACTATAATAGCAAATATTCCAACAATGCAAATCGGCCACAGACTGCACACAGCACAGTCAGTTATTTTCATACAGAGCGCTACGTGGCGTTACCAACATAAAAACCTGAACAGCCTACTTACACATTAACTATTATTACGCCCATATGATGATGACAACCGCAAACTCTCAGCGTTAATTCTCCTCGGAGCCTCCACGCATGGTTATGTCCATCGTAATTCTGTGTACAGAACTGGGAGTCGTCTGAAACGACGACGATGCGCCGCACTTACGTCCAGTGATGTCGTTCGGGGCACCATTGATCTCACGTCTCGCTCTGTTGCTCATCAAGGGAACCCGTAACAGTGATCACCGTACTGACAATGCATGTTGATCTAGACGTGTTCCTGATCACCACATTTACCTCTAGTGCTCTAGTATGTAAACTGACAGGAAATAAGTGAAGCACGCAGAATAGGACTAGGAAACGAAATTAAAATTCACAAGTTAGAAAAACGTGTGTTGCTACTGCGCTGATTACAAAAGCGAATCAAATTAACAAAGAACTTGGCAGTATGAGCCCAATTCTTAGTATGAATTTCTCTCCCTCTGACCCGGACGCATGAACTGATCCGGTTTAGAACTGCGTCATAAAGCCATAGCCTCTTGAGCCAAGCGGGTTAATAAACGCTGAAACGGACTCTTACGCCGTGCATTACTGTGACGGAATTTACGCCAGACCTAATGCCACGTATGTTGTATCGAGGACATATCTTGTGAGCTTGCTGGCTACAGTAGTACTTAATACCGCAGCATGAAAGGTAACACATAAGGACGCCTGATGTCCGTGACGTACCGTTGTGCCGTCAGACTTCCCTTAGTCACTGCCAGTCTTGACCCGAAGTCATACCCGATGGCTCCCCGCATCATGATGGCACGGATAACACCATGTCTTTCCGCAAGTCGTCACCATACTCGGCGATGATGGTCATCCGAGCTGGTGCAGAACCGTGATCAGTCTCTAAGCAGAATGTGACGTCGTTCATCAATATTCCATGACTCCCGGTACCGACAGCACTCCAGACGAAGCCGTTTGATGTTAACTGCAGCCTGCGCATGGTATGGTAACTCCCTAACCAGGCTGCTACTAGTCCATGACCAATGATGTGGGGTGACACAGAATGTTGCGGGGGGTCCATTACATGTGGAAGGCGCAGATCTGAAAGGGTTACGAAGTGCTTGTTGGACAGTTCGGTCAACTACCCGATCAAACTTCGTCGACTGGAACCCTCACGAGTGTATCTGCTCTGTCTTTCCCATGTAGACCAGTATCGGACCATTGCCATATTTGAATGTTCTACAAATCTGGATACTGCTCGATTCGACCTGCCGGCCAAATGGAGATCCACAACGACGGCCCTTTTGAACTCGGTCAGGTGCTGCTAACGCTGTCCCGCGCGAGTACCCTTCACGGTGATCACTCAACATCTCGATGTGTTCACGCCTCTCATATTCCCTACCAGGCCTTGTAACAACACTAAACACGAACAACACCAGTGCATTTTTGTGACCGTAATACCTGTCTCATAGCATAGCATCACTTACGCATTCACCGTCGGTGTGTAAGCTTACAAAGTTACGTTGATCCGACCGTTTCTTATCCTGACATTTTTGCCAGGCGTTGTATCCCAAAACGCTTCGCAATGTCACGTGGTGCGAAACTGTTATTTCGGCCGTTTGACTTGGCCCCACGACCCCTTAGGAACTGTACAAGAGAAGGACCCTACGTGCCAGAACTGACTTCATCCTGTGTCTTCCTTTCTTTCAATAACAATGAAAACACAATGCTTCACAGCACGAACAATAGTTGTAGTTCTTTACACATAAACAGATAAGTGCTTGACAGTTGCAGATGGGAACGGTAATTCAGGCAGTATTTGTGTATAACGGTTTAGAGAGACCACTCACACTTCGTAGAAACCTCTCGTCAGAATTTCAAATTACAATGCAGATTGTTTCTATCAAGTTTTAATTTAGTGCGACATTTCGCACTTGTGAATGAATTACGTAGCTGAAAATTAACGGAAAATTTTCATTCCTGTGACAGTTGACAATCGAGCATTACGAGACAATATCTTTATTGGGAGCTCTTGTTTTCCACCGTTCTGTGAAATATGACAAAACTCACTATGTTATTCAACCTTCCGTTAAACGGGCCACCCGAGCGAGTACTGGAGTGTCATTATTCACATTCACAAAGAATTGTCGAAGAGTAGAGACAATCTAGTAGGCAAGAAAAACCCCTGGAGCGACGTCGGACTGATACATAAATATCAAGGATTACTAACCTGATTCGTCACAAATCGACCTAATAAACGACTCTCTTTCAAATTCTAAAGGTGGCAGGGGTAAAATACAGGGAGCGAAAGGCTATTTACAATTTGTACAGAAACCAGATGGCAGTTATAAGAGTCGAGGGGCATGAAAGGGAAGCAGTGGTTGGGAAGGGAGTAAGACAGGGTTGTAGCCTCTCCCCGATGTATATTGAGCAAGCAGTAAAGGAAACAAAAGAAAAATTCGGAGTAGGTATTAAAATTCATGGAGAAGAAATAAAAACTTTGAGGTTCGCCGATGACATTGCAATTCTGTCAGAGACGGCAAAGGACTTGGAAGAGCAGTTGAACGGAATGGACAGTGTCTTGAAAGGAGGATATAAGATGAACATCAACAAAAGCAAAACAAGGATAATGGAATGTAGTCTAATTAAGTCGGGTGATGCTGAGGGAATTAGATTAGGAAATGAGGCACTTAAAGTAGTAAAGGAGTTTTGCTATTTGGGGAGCAAAATAACTGATGATGGTCGAAGTAGAGAGGATATAAAATGTAGGCTGGCAATGGCAAGGAAAGCGTTTCCGAAGGAGAGAAATTTGTTAACTTCCAGTATTGATTTAAGTGTCAGGAAGTCATTTCTGAAAGTATTTGTATGGAGTGTATCCATGTATGGAAGTGAAACATGGACGATAAATAGTTTGGACAAGAAGAGAATAGAAGCTTTCGAAATGTGGTGCTACAGAAGAATGCTGAAGATTAGATGGGTAGATCACATAACTAATGAGGAAGTATTGAATAGGATTGGGGAGAAGAGAAGTTTGTGGCACAACTTGACCAGAAGAAGGGATCGGTTGGTAGGACATGTTCTGAGGCATCAAGGGATCACCAATTTAGTATTGGAGGGCAGCGTGGAGGGTAAAAATCGTAGAGGGAGACCAAGAGATGAATACACTAAGCAGATTCAGAAGGATGTAGGTTGCAGTAGGTACTGGGAGATGAAAAAGCTTGCACAGGATAGAGTAGCATGGAGAGCTGCATCAAACCAGTCTCAGGACTGAAGACCACAACAACAACAACAAACGACACGTCGGCTATGAACTTAGATAAACAAGAAGAAAGAAGAAACGGCTTTCCAATCCACATTACTTTTGCTAATTCGTACGTCGCGTTATGCCTGCCGTTATCACAATCGGAAATTAATTGATACACCCTGTCATACTGAAAAAAATAAACTTCGTGATTTGCGAGACATACTTATGCTGACCAACCACAGCCGAAGTGCAGGGAACTGTTTATCATAGTTGGAGTTTAAAGTCTTGAGCTTCAGTCTGTTAATATACTGACGGAAAAAAAATCTCATTTCGAAGAAGGAGTTGTGCGGCATCAATGAAACTTGGTAGGAGTGTTTCTACGTCTGAAAGATGATGTCTGTTTAGCTTTCACGACAGTCGCGTAAGAGGGACGCTAGTAACAGGATGCAAATCACGTTTCGTTTAAAGACACGCTGTAACGGTCGTGAGTTGGACGTAGTGAGTTGGTGTTACTCAAGAATGCCTTTAAGACGACCGACGAAGACACCACTATCAGCAGTATATTGATAATGTTTACTTATGGACCGTCTGACAGCAACTGAATAAAACACAATTTTAGTGCCAAACGCTTTTCGCAGAAAATAAAGGCAAAACGCGTATGGCACTAAAATTGTGTTTTATTCAGTTGCTGTCAGACGGTCCATAAGTAAACATTATCAATATACCGTAATATTACACGCAACTGAGGAAGTCAGGACTACAGAAGTTGGAGATACCACTATCAGCAATTCATTGAGTTTAAAAGAGGTCGTGTAATAGGACTACGAGAAGCTGGATGTTTCTTCTGCGATATTGGCAGGAATGTAGGCACTGTACGTGACTACTGGCAGCGGAGGTCACAAGAATGTGCGGTAGCAAGAGGTCTGGGCCCCGGACGGCCTCGTGGCACTACGGAGAGGAGAGAACATCGTGTTGGGCATATGGCTGTGGCGCATCGTACTAGATAAGCAGCAGCAATTCGAACATCAGTTGGCAGCACAGTGACACAACTAACTGTAACAAATCGCTTAGTTAAGGACAGTACCGGGAGTACATTCCACTGACTCAAAACCACCATCATTTGCAACTTCAGTGGTGTAAAGTGAGGGCTCATTAGAGGGCAGGATGGAGATCTGTTGTGTCTGGTGAAAGCTGGATCTCCTCGGTGCCAGTGATGGCCGTGTGTTGGTTAGGAGGAGGCCAGCTGAGGGCCTGCAACCAACCTGTACGCGTGTTAGACACACTGGACATACACCTCGAATTATGGTCTGGGGTGCGATTTCGTATGACGGCAGGAGCCCTCTAGTGGTTATCCCACGCAGCTTGACTGTAAATCTGTACGTCAATCTGGTGATCCGACCTGTTGTGTTGTCATTCACGAACTGCACTGGGATGGGCGTTTTCCAACTGGATAACGCTCGCCCACCACTGCTGTTGTAACCCACGATGCTCTACAGAGTGTCGACATGTTGCCTTGACCTATTCGAGCACCAGATCAGTCTTCAATCGAGCACATATGGGACATCATCGGACGACAACTACAGTCTCATCCGCCGCAGCCATCATTAACCACCCCTATACTGACCAACCATTCGCAAAAGGTATGAAACTCCAGCCCTCTACAACATAATTCATGCACGTTACCATGCTTACATGCAACACTGGTGGTTACTCCTATTATTAATACACCAGCATTTCACATTTGCAGTGACTTACCTTGCGCTTACATTAACCTGTGTTCTTGCAATGTTAATTACCTATTCCCGAAATTTCGTTACTCTACATTAATCATTTTTAGCTATTGTGAATTTTTTCCGCCAGTGTACAAGTATTCTAAACAAGTCGCTGCGTGTCATTCAGCCACCTTCTCTTTACAGCTCATAATGTGGAGCGGATCCTACTTCAGTTCTCCTACAAAGGAACAAGCCTTCGGGGTACTTGAGATCAATAATGTTTCATCCATATGGCAGTCAGATAGTATTCCCGTCCAGCTATGGAGACGGGCATTACTGGAAATTTTTGATCAAACATTTTCAACTGCTATTTTGTGGCTCAGCAGAGCAGTGGGTAAGTGTCAAACTACAAATGCAACTGTCGACGGTTCAATACTTAACCGGTACATGATTTTTTTCTGTCATTTATCGCTTATTTATATCTGGCAGCGTGACTCTGAGTTGACCTTGAGCTATACGTTCACTAATAACTGGCTAGGTAAGAGGTTTCAGAGGTCGAATAATCCATACCACTGTGATATGACTATGTCTAGTAAAGTAGTGCGATCTGCCAACAAACGTTTTGTTCGTGGTAAGCTATACCCTTTTACTTTCTTCCTTATAAATCTTACTAAGATTACAATAATCTCGAAGTGTCCAAGTGTAAAATCCATACAGTTTTGTTACTTCAAAGGCACAACTATAGAAACACTTTCTATCTATCTATACCCGGATCCCACTCCAGCTACTGCCAGGTCTGGGAGCTGACGAGTCCTCTCCATTTGGCTCGGTCCTCCCACGACTTTTCTTCCTCCACTTGCTGCCAGGTCACACCACTCCTTTCCACAGATATTCTCACTCCCATTTTCCCTCTAGGTCTTTTCCCATCCATCTTTAGTTCTTCTATAATTTTGGGGAGTCTCTGCCCACGCATCCTCTTAACATGCCCATACCATCTTAATCTCTTTTTCCCAATTTCTTCTCTCACGCTTTCTTGTTTAAGGTCCTTTCTAATCTCTACATTACTTACTCTGTCCATTCTTGTTTTTCCCTTTACTGCTCTGAGAAATTTCATTTCCCCTGCTTGCAGTCTGCTCCAGTCCCTTTCTGTTATTGACCATGTTTCTCCACCATAGGTGACAATAGGGAAGTAATAATTCTTATACATAAGGAGTTTTGCTTTTTCTGAAACTTCCTTATTCCAAATCAGGTGTTTTATTGTTTGGTAGAAGTTCCCTCCCTTCTGTAACCTCAAATTAATTTCGTTAGTTATTCTTCCATCCCTAGATATTTCACTCCCTAAAAAAGTGAAACTTTCTACCACTGTGAGGGGTTCTCCATTCAAGGTAATATTTCCGTTGATCCCTTTCTCTCTTCCTAATACCATTACTTCACTCTTATCTTTATTTATTTTTAATCCATACCTTTCCATTATTTCCTTACACGCATCAAGCTGTAACTGTACATCTGCCTCTTTAGCACCCCATATTACCATATCATCTCCAAAAATCATCTTTTTGTCTTTTTCTTTTACTATATCTTTAACTGCCCTGTTCATTCCCTCCATCACAACATTAAAAAGTGCAGAAGATATAATACTTCCTTGTTTAAGTCTTATTTCGAAGTATTCTGAGTTCCCCAATGGTGTTCTAATTCTACAGTTGTGTCCTCTGTACAGTGTCTTTATTACATTAATGTATCCATCTTCTATATCCATTTTCTTCATTTCTTCCCAGAGTCTTTCCCTGTTAACTGAGTCATATGCCTTTTCTATGTCTATGAAAAGCATTATCACCCTTTTGTTATACTCCCAACTTTTTTCCATCAGTTGACAGATAGAAAATATCAGGTCGATTATGCTTCTTACTTTCCTAACCTAGTGCTGTTCTTCACTCAGCTCCTTTTTTATCTTTTCACTTATTCGATTTAGTAAAATTCTTTCAAAAATCTTGGCTGTCTGACTCATAAGGATTATTCCTCTGTAGTTTTTACAAAGACTTTTATTGCCTTTTATGAAGATGGGAACAATGTCTCCTCTTCTCCAATCGTTAGGTACTGTACTGTTTCTCCACACACTTGATAGTACTCTATACAGCCGCTGCATTCCCACCGGACGTTCTGCTCTTATCATGTCAACTGATATTTCGTAAGGTCCTGAGGCTTTCCCCCATTCATCTTCTTCCAGCTATTTCAATTTCTTCTAGTGTAATTTGTCCTAAGTCTGCTTCCCAATTTCTCTCAATTTAAATTATTTACAATAACTCAGGTCACCACCAAAGAAATTTAGAATCCATTACAATAACCAACTGAAAGCTTAAAATACAAAGGCAAGCACTCATTCTAAAGTATTGAACTCACGGTCTGGGCTCTTTCAGAAACCCTGTGACGTAAGGGAACACTAGACGAGCGTCCACAGTGAGTGAGTACTAATAGACGAAAGTGCATCTGTATAAAAGCAGAAACAATGCAAATTTCTTTGGGCTTAGTCTTAGCTTACATTTCCCCATGTTATAAATTCTTATAAGTCTCATTTAGCGATTTTGCATTGACGAAACTGTCAGTTGTTTACCATACAAAGCGCAGAGGCCCTCTCGGTTATCCCGTTAGATTTGGAACAGATAGCAATGCCACTTTGTCAGTAAACAGTGCGAACATTATCAAAACTGACAAACTGCGGGGACGGATTTCTGACTGGAAATGGGGGAGAAGGATACTATGGACATGCATTCGGAAATGGACGGTATGCGTGCAGCGACGAAAAATCGTCTTGGAACACAGTGCAGAACTGCATCGCATCCACGTCACAACAGTTGTTCAACGTGGCCTCCCTGGGAATGGAGGTGATAGGGATAGTAGCGGTTGTCTTGCACGATACACATCATCATACTCTGGCTTACACTATATTGGTGGGCCACTTGCTTGGAGCTCAATATCCTGTAGGTCCAGGTCCTCCAAATATGGTGTCCGCACAGTCCGCCGACTCCCTGCACGTTATTCTGTCTGAAAGGACCAGTGATCATATAATCGCCCAAAATGGGCAGGAAATGTTGTGCAATGTGATGGTGTCTATGTTATTTCCGGTTGTGTAACTGTTTTATGATGTTTTAATATTGCACTTATAGAAAGGTTTTTTGTTGTATGTGTTTTTGATAATGTAATTTGTTTTGTCAAGCTTTTTTACTCTGTTTGGCCATATTAGTTTCGCATTTAGATTCTAAACTTTCATTTCATCAAAGTATTTAAATGTATCTACAGTTCTGATTTCCTGTTCTCCTATTGTAGTTTTATTTGTACGTGTGAGTCAGTTAGCATAATCTCTGTTACGTTTTTCAAATTATATTCTAAGAATAGTTTTCTGTGCTATATCTTGTAATGATTTAACTTGTCTGGTTTCTTGAACACTGCTGGGTAGGGGAGCAAGAGCATTTGCAAATCCCACGCACTTTCAACAAAATTTTTTCGCACTTTTCTTTTTTTCTTTAAGTTATCCTTCTACCTTTCTCTCATTATGTAATCCAGTGTGCAGCTTAATAGTAATTGTAACAGACAGTCACTCTGTCTTAAGTTTTTTTTATGAGGAATGCTTCAGAAATTTTACCTTTAAACTTCAGTTACGATTTGGTGCTGTCCAAAGTAGTTCTTTAGAATTATTAGTTTCAGGTGGAGTCCTACATTCCTTAAAATTTTTTAAACTGGAAGTATATTTGTTTCGTTTCCTGTTGTACGCCATAATCAATTTTAAACTGCTCTACACAGCTTCTCTATAGTCTAAAATCTCCACGGCATTCCTCTTCTAGTTGTTCCTTGATTCTTCCACGTAGGATCTTGGATAAAACTTCGTGTGTGCAACGAACGATAATGTAAAGTGTATCTTGAAAATCATGTGACCAGGCGTTTGATGATGAACTTGCCAGTTCGAAACCGGTAACGGCGCTATTTACCTAAATAAATAGCAGTATTAATAATGTCTGGTTGCTGTTTTCTTCTTTGTAAGAATTAACCTACATTAATTGTACACAGCCACGGTCTCACCACGCCAGGTTTAGACAAAATAGCATTAGGCATACCTCGCCAGGTACTGAGAAAAGTTCACGATTTCAAAAGATGCAGAAGAAACCTAACAAAGACAATCCTCAACATCAAATATAACAAGCAATGTCTATTAGCACAAGTAACACCAAACTACATAAAAGTAAAGATTAATGCACATAGCAGCACTGCAAAAATGGTCAAAGCGAAATGTGAAATCATGTGGCTCAAGACAAAGATAAAAATGCAACACAAAAAGAAAGACCTTTTCAACAGACAACAGTACAATTTACACTTGCAACTTAGCAATAGCCCTTCCAGCCTACATTTCACCTACATATTGCAATACATTGACGACATCATTTCTAAAGAGCATCAGAAAATAACTTGTAGGCATAACAAAAAACTTGATGGTCTGAAAAGTAAAAAAGATAGCTTCATTGCCAAAAATCCCCAGCCTAACCTACATCAGTTCCATGAAAGAGTTATTAATTCAACTGACATCACCTTTACAAATACTGAACTTGCCCTCATAAACAAAGGTCTTAAGCACAACATAGAACGAAATCTTAATAGCAATAACCTAAAAAGCCTCATTGCATCCACTAAGCTTGCATGTGATGCTGCTAAATTGAATCCCATTGAAACCAATGCAATAGGCTTCAAAGCCAATAAAATAATCACAAGACACCTAAAAAATACTTCACTTAAAAACAGTGATCAAAAGACACTGAATTTTATCAACTCCAAGCTTTCTAACATTTAAGTTCTAATAGTGAAGGCAGACAAAGGTAACTGTACAGTTGTAATGTATGAAAAAGAATATGTTGACAAAACCATCGAATTTTTCAGTAGTAATAACAAATCGAATTAGACTCTGATCCCACTTCTAAATTTCAATCCAAACGTAAGAAAACTCTTAAGAACTGTAATTTCCTCCTAAGCAAATGGGAAGTACGTGACTGCACTGCTATGAACCCCACTGCCCCTCGCCTTAGGTCACAGCCCAAGATACATGAACAGCATGGCCCAATCAGGCCTATCGTTAGCTCTAGGAATAACCCTTCATACAGATTAAATAACAAACTGCTAGCTTTTCTAAATACCCATTATACTTTTGAAACCAACTAATCTATTAGAAACACATTTGAGCTCATTGACAAAGTTAAGGATGTGCACATTCCACCAACAGCCAGATTTGCATCGCTTGACATTGTAAATCTCTATACTAACATTCCTATACAGGACACCATAAATATAATCAAGCACAATCAGCTTAAACACAAGAAACTGAGTATGACAGAAATGTATGAATTTATTGAGCTACTCACATTGGTGCTGTCATACAATTACTTCAGTTTTAATAACAAAATTTATGAACAGAATGATGGGTTGGCAATGGGTAGCAGCTTAGCAGGGAAGTTAGCAGACATCTACATAAACCACTCAGAACACTCATTTCTCAAAACTAACGGTCACATCCACAGCAAAATCATCTACTATAAAAGGTATGTAGATGATACAATTATTCTTTTTGATGGCACTAATGAAGAAATTGACACATTAGCAACCAAGCTGAGCAGCATGCACAGTAAGATCAAATTCACTGTTGAACATGAATCAGCATCAATTTCTTAGATTTAAAAATTTCCAGCAGAAACCAGAAACGTCATTTTGAAATTTACAGAAAGCAAACAGCCACAGATGTGTGCATCAACAGCTCATCTTTCCATCCAAACCAACATAAGATGGCATACTTTAGGTCGATGCTTAATCGCCTGCATAAAATTCCACTGGAACCAGTTGAACAACATAAAGAAACCAATATCATCAAAGCCATAGCTCTAAACAATGGATATAACACACACATGATTGATAAATTATCACAAAAAATCCAAAAAACAGCAAACAACAAAGCTCCATACCAGACACCTATGCAGCCAACACGAAAGTCTGCAGAAAGCAACAGAAAATATGTCTCACTTCCTTTTCTAGGGAGCATATCCCATAAAATAAGTAATCTCTTCAAAAACACAAACATAAATATAAGCTTCCACACAAACCATAAACTTCAGCAGCTAACCATTCATAACATAAAGAATAACAACCCCCCCTTACAAAAGATCAGGTATATATAAACTCAGATGCCAAATTTGCCCTTCCTTCTATATTGGACAGACTGGGAGAAACTTTGAGATTCGATACAATGATCATTTAGATGCCATACGACTGAACAATCCTTCAAAATCTGCATTTGCAATGCACACAACTCTCAGTAAACATGGAGTAAAAAACATTGAAGGCCACATTCAAATATTGAATTATGTTGAGAAAGGTAGCCTCATGAATCTGCTTGAAGAGATAGAAATATGTACACATAAAAGCAAATCACCACATCATATTCTTAATTAACAGACGAAGCTAGCCAATGCAACCTTTCTACAAAACTTCACTCACCTATTATACCGTATAAAACATAAATAAACACTACTCCTTTTGACAACAACATGCATTAAATAATCCAAATAAAGTACTACATCATAATATGGGTGCCTGCTCAATCACACATTACTGCAACTGTAAAATTGATTTAAAAATAAAAGTGGTGTGCCATACTACATTAATATAATTACTACTGTCACATTATTCATGCATCTCATGTATATGTTGTCACCTGTTTATTGCACTGTATTTACACAATACCATAAAAATAACATTCATGCAACTGGCCATCACATTTTCCACATTTATTTGTAATTAATGCTCACTGAATATGGTATTATTTGTAATATAAATACTTGTAATGCTATCTTGATTCCTGAAAAAAAAATTACTGCTACTATACTTGATTCAAATTACAGTGCACCATAGATGGATGTTAATACAATTGTTACTATCATAGTATTCGTTTTATCTCACCGCTATGTTGCTCCTTGTATATAGCACAGTATTACCTTAATACCAATAAGTAGCACTCACACAAGCTGGTTACTACATATATGCTCATAATGTAAGGTTTATCTTTGCGTTTTTATTTTCATTAAGTTATGTTATTCTTTAAAAACAGTCATTCTGTGAAATCAAAGCAAGCTATATATTGTGATGTCTCTGAGAGGGAACGTTTCTGACACTGTTGTGTTTGTAAATCTGCAATCTTGTGATAACTTCACATGTGGCAAATTCTTTTTGGTGTGTGTGTGTGTGTGTATGTGGTGCTTTGCACAATATGGTGATGTACAACTTACATAAGTGCTGGATATATTTTGTAATATTCGAAAAATACAATCCTGCAACTTCGCAACAAACCCGCGCGGAATTTTAGACGCAAGTACCATAACCAGTGGACCTAACATGTTTATTTACGCTGTATTTCATCGTTTGGAGGTTAGTTATTTTCACATAGTGCGCTTCTAACACTGTTTTCTACCGTAGGGCAAAAACACACCAAAAATTCTTCGCCACAGTGTAATAATAAAAATCGAAAACGGACGATAATGTAAAGTGTATCTTGAAAATCGTGTGAGCAGCCGTCTTACGATGAACTTGCCAGTTCGAAACCGGTAACGGCGCTATTTACCTAAATAAATAGCAATATTAATAGTAGCTGGTTGCTGTTTTCTTCTTTGTAAGAATTAACCTACATTAATTGTACACAGCCACGGTCTCACCATGTCAGTTTTAGACAAAATAGCATAAGGTTCACCAACCTGTTCTCGACACGATAGACACGAGTCATCCAGAACTGTGCATCTTGATAACAACAAAAGCAGACCAGACATCCCAGCGTCCATTTAGTGGTCTAGAAACAACTGCTTGCTGTTGAACGTCGTCTGCTGTTAGACCCATTTAGTGCCACGTATTCATGTACGCGTCAAAAGGCACTTGATTATCTCAAAGAATGTGTGGTCATCTAGTCATGAGTATTAGCAAGCCGTCTGAGCTTTGACCTGAGATGGCAGGTAGGAAATCTTGGAGGTGGAATCAGTTCACGAGGCCATGTGGACGGCAGACTAAAGATAACTTTCGACTGGACAACCTTGCTGTTGTGAGGACGGGCCAATCATTCGGTGCAGACGCCTTGTCTTGTGGTAATGACATGGACACGTTGAAGCTTTTTCATTCTGTATTATGGTCAGATGGTTGCTGGCTCTGACGCTTGTGCTGAAATTACGTAATCGTACACTGATTTCTTTACGCGAGACACTTCGCAGTTTGTTTAAGGCGGGGAACGTTAGATCTTTGTTCTTACAAGCTTATTTTTCACTTCCGTTGTTTTCCGTTCAAGTTAAACTTTCACGTGTCCCAAATCTTCACATGGGCTTACTTAAGAATTACATTCTGGAATATACTACATTCGCTTTAGTGCTATACGATGCCGAGAGAGATAAGTTGCCTCCAATAGTAACTTTTCAGTTGCGAAGTGCCGGAGTGGAGAATAGTTTGCACCTCTTTAATTCTGGCGAATTTTGCATGGGAACTAGACATGCACTCGAGCCCCTCCTTATACCTACCACGTCATTGATTATGTGCACAACTGCATCCTAAGGAACTGATGGTGGATCCTACTAGTTGGTAAAATAAGGAGTGCACACTCACAATAATTTAATAGGAATTGTAATCCACTCAGTAAAAAAAAGGCAATTTTATCATAATAGACGACAGGAAATGGGATTCTTCATCTATCTACGAAATGATATGCTGATTAAATATTACAATGAGATTTGTCGATACAAACAGTAGGCTAAAGGATAGGGTATACTGAACTGTAATGAGAATAACAGTTGGCTCGAGAACAAGGAGCACCTACTCTCTGTGGTGCAATAGATTGACGATAATGACTGGAGGTCCTAATGAATAAAATATTACTCCCCCGACTATAATGCAGTATCGCAATGTAGTGAGAGCTCAAATGGGAACACATCGAGAAACAAGCAAGGTGGTGTTGTAGCAAAGCGAGCGCGCGTGCTGCTGACGACTTTGGTATAAAAATGATAGGTCCTACAATGCCGGAGCCGCAAAATACTGTACCAGTACTGAAATCTGCAGCACGTCGTCGGTAGGCAGCGTTCTGTAATGTAGGCGTCGACTTCTGCTGTGCAGCAACTCTGTTTCAACACGTGGCCCCGAATGCTGTCCGAGAATTGTTCTGCTTCGGCCACGCACGAGGTTGTATCTCCAGGAAGACACACAGCAAAACCGCTTAAACTCTCCCTGTCGGTACAGATGCGAAAACGCAGAGTAAGAATCTGGGTCGTAAGTCGCACATTGAAACTGAAGTATCACCGAATTTATGCTACACAACGATTTCGAAGAAGTGCGACTAAGTCGTAAGACCGTCCGATTACAGCGAAGATCACAGCCCGAATGCCATGCATCCAAGCAACGCAAGAGTGAAGTATTGTTATTCAACTATCCATTACCCTCGAAAAGCAATAAATCAGCATTCCCCCGCAGTATCTCAGAACATCATTCGCGCCTATAGCGACCGTTCCTTCTAATTTTATGACGTCAACTGGCTTCAGTTTAAGATGACTAATCATGCCTCTGCTATTTAGCAGGGGGAACTGAAATTGCCGTTTGACGGGCTATGGAAACAGTATGCCTAGACCACCGGCCATCTGGAGCCAGACAGTGGCACCCAGCAGTGCACCGTCTACAAGAATTCTCAGTATCTTGAAGACAATACAGTCAGTCGGCGCCAGCTCTCTTCGTTCCAGATGCACCGGAACGGTAAACACATAAACTGTGGCGGCACTCAGGTGGCTTTCAGGTCGTAGGCGAAACATGACCGAGGTCAGTCGCCCCACAAGGCGCTCAAGCCCGTAGTGTGCGACACTCTCCGTGTTCACGGAAGTGCACAGTCCTCACGGAAACGCAGTATGTCGAGTCCTCCTGTGCTCGCCTCGCAGCAAGCCACACAGGGAAGTAACAGAGAAAACTAAAGGCAAGACCACATACGGTTCCCAACATGCATAGCAATCAAGTGAAAAGTAATTTGAGCTCTCATTGCAAATACTCTCGTCAAAATAACCTTATTTGGTCTGTTTCTACAGTGAAATTATATATAACGTTAATAAAACTGATGAAAATGAGAGGTGACACGAAAAAAAAAGAAGGGCATGGAACCTCTCACAGTTTATTGGATGTTGTAGGGTACAGAGTGCAAAACAGTTTTCGTAAGCTACAATTCGTATAGATGTATAATGAATAGCGGTATCAGGTCTGTTGCAAGGATTTTGGTTTCAGTTTGGTTTAGGTGTAGCTCTTGTTAAACTCCTGTCTCGAAAGGTCTTGTTACTATGAAATTTAAAAACAACGTTAATGAGATTGCGTTTGTGCACGTATGGATAACATTTTATATAAAGGAGAAAAGTTGAAGTGCATTAAAAATCCAGGTCATAGAACTAAGTGGTTAAAGTATATAATAGTCGCATAGTTTTCAGTGTATAGACGAGTTCTTTTCGAAATTATAAGAAAAATGTAACTGCCGCTTCCTACGTTGACATTATAGACTTCTGCCGACAGGAGAGTCAATCAGTGCAATTTCTCCAGAAAATTTGTTTCGAACGAAGGGTGCTATGATTAAAACAATGGTCTCTCATTCAGAAGGAGCGGTGTTCAACATTCCGTCCAGGTTTCCTGGTTTAGTTTTTCTTTTGATTACCTAACCTGTTTTCGACAAATATCAGCATAATTCCTATGGAGAGAAAACGGTTGATTTATTACTTATTCTTCCGCTTTTAGAGATTGTGTGCTTCTAATGAATTCGTCGTTAGCAGACAGTGAAACTCTAATCTTCCTAACATCCTTCCTTGCGGTGCGTATGATGTTCGATTATTCATGAAAGCTCACACAGTTATTGGTATATGACTATCAGATCTACACGAACTGAAATGTCAGAGCTGAAATTCATCTACTTTGGTGTTAGTTCCACAACGGACACGTACTTTTAGCACGTAACTTATCACAATAGTTAAGACCTGCCATACGTCAGACAATGTTCAAAAACTGACCCAAGCACCTTGCTGAAACAGATTACTGTCTGAGAGTGAGAAACTCGTTTCCGTATCTTTAGATTACTCCAAAGCAAGTTAAGATTTTGAGGCACATTATTTACAACGTTTAAACAAGCTCAACAGGTTTTCTTGCATGGTGACAGCTTCTTCACTAGCACCAGGCGTAATTGGTTGGCCGACCCTATATTATGTTAGAGAACTAACAGCGGTGGTATTCTGACGCTAGACCTGGCTGTGCTGTTCGGCTAGTAATGAGGGACATGTCGGATTGTTAAGGAGGCGGGCCGCGCGAGTGTAGACGCTCTGGTGTGGGAACCGAGGCTGGCGCAAATGGTCGAGGTGAGAGAAAGGAGTGCTGATAGCTGGCGTAATGATGATGATGATGACTGCAGCGGCACAAGGCCGCCCACCCGCTCGGTGCGGCCGCGGCCGCTCGCACGACCAGGTGCCGCATATACGCCCCTCGCCGGCCCTGTAATAACAAGACGGAGCGGCGGTGCGGGTGGAGATTTCAATGCTCGGTATGAACAGCAACTGATGCGAAAATTATAGGATCCTGTTTCACCGAAAACACGGGTTGTTACATTTCGGAGTATTTTGACACGGCATATTTAATGTTTCATAAATATTCCCTTTCAGCCCGGTTTACCGCCTTTTTTTGTAAAGGTAGTAAGGCGAGAGTTTAATAACGCCTTACTGATGGCTGTGGTGGTGCTTATTAAACTACTTGACGAAGTGTGGAATGATATTAAACCGGATACTAAAAGTCAGGATTTCCTGTCTTCAAACATGTACACGTAAAATATTTTCAAGGCTTCTAAGGCATATCGCATGCTTATGACGGTGCTTGAGAAATATAAAATAAATACTAAACGTAAGAGAATAGCGTACAGCTCAACGCTGTGGCAAATCTCTATGCTAAGGAAATGGGACATAAGATCGACAAGAGCGTAACGGGAAATAGGATTAATTGCCTGTAGACAAATACATAATTGTCACTTGTTAAACAGCACACAGCACCAGTTTTTTAGTGTTTGAGGGCAACTTTAATATGTTGAGTTGTGTATCTGCACAGGATTACCATCTGAACTCAACAGAAAACGTACGAACTTTGTTTTTGTAATTGATGTATCTTTGAAAAAAAAAAGGAATAGAAAGAAAAATGTAATATACAAATGATCTGAACTCCTTTCACAGTTACGTACTACCTCTTAGCCCCAATCTCATATTACGACTGTCAAAAGCTTAGTTTCGTGTCAACTTCATGATCAATACAGAAGAAACACGAGCTTAACTGGAAAGCATAGTAAGGTATTGCGTAGACGGGAACCATCCCAGCATTCGCCTAACGTGACTGAAGGAAAACACGGGAAACCAAAATCTGGAAGATCAAACGGAGGTATGTTTAAAAGCGTTATTAATAAAAGCGCTATTAGTAAACTACAATTGATAGAAAAAGAAGTGAAAGTCGATCAGGAATATATAGGCGCTCAAGTAGTCAGAGTTTAATGGAGCTTTGGAAGACTTGCGATCAAATAAGGCAGAAAGGATGGACAACATTCTATTAGAATTTCTAAAATAACTGGCGGTAGTGGATTCTGAGCAACTATTCAGTTTGGTTTCTAGATGAGAATGGTGACGTACCATCAGAAGTACAGAAAAATATCGTCTATGTGAGGTGCATTCAAGTTCTAAGGCCTCCGATTTTTTTTTCTCCGGGCTGAAAAGAGATAGAAACATGCGCATTGTTTTAAAATGAGGCCACGTTCATTGTCAATACGTCCCAGAGATGGCAGCACCGTATGGCAGATGGAATTTTACCACCAGCGGCGAGAATGAGAACTGTTTTAAATACTTAAAATGGCGATGTTTTCCTTACTTGAACAGCGTGCAATCATTCGTTTTCTGAATTTGCGTGGTGTGAAACCAATTGAAATTCATCGACAGTTGAAGGAGACATGTGGTGATGGAGTTATGGATGCGTCGAAAGTGCGTTCGTGGGTGCGACAGTTTAATGAAGGCAGAACATCGTGTGACAGCAAACCGAAACAACCTCAGGCTCGCACAAGCCGGTCTGACGACATGATCGAGAAAGTGGAGAGAATTGTTTTGGGGGATCGCCGAATGACTGTTGAACAGATCGCCTACAGAGTTGGCATTTCTGTGGGTTCTGTGCACACAATCCTGTATGACGACCTGAAAGTGCCAAAAGTGTCATCCAGGTGGGTGCCACGAATGCTGACGGACGACCACATGGCTGCCCGTGTGGCCTGTTGCCAAGCAATGTTGACGCGCAACGACAGCATGAATGGGACTTTCTTTTCGTAGGTTGTGACAATGGATGAGACGTGGATGCCATTTTTCAATCCAGAAACAAAGCGCCAGTCAGCTCAATGGAAGTACACAGATTCACCACCACCAAAAAAATTTCGGGTAACCGCCAGTGCTGAAAAAAATGATGGTGTCCATGTTCTGGGACAGCGAGGGCGTAATCCTTACCCATTGCGTTCCAAAGGGCACTACAGTAAAAGGTACATCCTACGAAAATGTTTTGAATAACAAATTCCTTCCTGCACTGCAACAAAAACGTCCGGGAAGGGCTGCGCGTGTGCTGTTTCACCAAGACAACGCACCCGCACATCGAGCTAACGTTACGCAACAGTTTCTTCGTGATAACAACTTTGAAGTGATTCCTCATGCTCCCTACTCACCTGACCTGGCTCCTAGTGACTTTTGGCTTTTTCCAACAATGAAAGACACTCTCCGTGGCCGCACATTCACAAGCCGTGCTGCTATAGCCTCAGCGATTTTCCAGTGGCCAAAACAGACTCCTAAAGAAGCCTTCGCCGCTGCCATGGAATCATGGCGTCAGTGTTGTGAAAAATGTGTACGTCTGCAGGTCGATTACGTCGAGAAGTAACGCCGGTTTCATCGATTTCGGGTGAGTAGTTAATTAGAATAAAAATCGGAGGCCTTAGAACTTGAATGCACCTCGTACAATCTCGAAGCACAGGTAAGTGCGAGAACCATCACATAACCAGCGTAACAGAAAAACCGAAAAAAAACTAATTATCTTTAACAAGACGATTAGTTGCCTTTGGAGAAGGTAAAGAAACCAGAGGGATAGTCTGACGTAACAGCTGAAAATGGAAGCAAAACTTGAGAAAAATCTAGACACGTTCTTGTCTTCCCCAGCACCTCAGTTCCACTAAAAAAAAGGCCATAATGAGCCAGAGTTTTTAAATTTGTATCATAGATACAAAACGATTGAGAGTGAGAGTGAAGTGATAACTGTTGCAAAAAGTCCTTTAATCACCAAATAATATACAATTCAGAGAATAAAAACAAAGCACTGTGGAAAGTCATGGAAAAGAAAACAAGGAGACACGAACAAAGGCCTACTGATAAGGGAGGACAGATTAATGAAATACTTGTATAAATACAAACTAGCAAGTGAAGTGGTAGATGTCCAGATTCAACCGTAGTAAAATTCACAAAGGTTGTACTTCATGGTTTTGCGAAAATGAATGCGTCATCGTTATATTTTTAGATCTTTTTCAGGCTTTTGATACTGCTGTCCATAAGATTACACGAAATAAACTAAAAGCGTTAGGAATAAGAGGCGTAATTAGTGACTGGTTCCAATCATTCCTAGAAGACAGAGTACAAAGAGTAGAGATAAAACGTACCTCAGGTAAGTCTAAACTTTTAGTAAAAAAACCAGAACCAAAGTACGTTAATATAGGAGTTCCTCAGAGTAGCAAATTACTGCCAATAGTCTTCCTGATACACATTAATGGCCTTCCCAGTAGTGCCCCCAAATATGTAGGAATGGGTTGACACCAAATATACATGTGCTTTAATACTGGAAAAGATGACATTCTAGAGACATGATGTCAATACCACATTACCTCTCGCGTCCAACATGTGGACAATATTTCAGCAGTAAATAGGCGTGTTACGAAAAATTTAACAGGGAAGTGCTGGAAATATAAAAGACATGTGGTTGTGTCATAGAAAGTAGCTCAACTGCCTGGACTATTTCATCAGCTTCGTATGGATGATTATCACGTTAATGATGTGGATATATTGAAAGACTTCGCAGGTTGTTTTTGACAAAATGGAGATGGGTGGCTACCTAACATCGGACCATGAATCCTGTGTGTAAAAGAAAGACCACTGAGGAAGCAGTAAAATTATTCTCTATCCATGAGTGTTTTAGTTTATATAAAGGTTTGACTTCGGCGCTTAGTATTTGGGGTTGATGGGAGATTTTTCCGGGTGGACATTAGGAAGAAGTGATCTTACAGGTTTCTGGCTTGATGGAGGAATCCGAATCACTGCTGGATGCTAAACTAGTCTGATATGATAAGCAATAAGACCACAAATATTCTTGTATATTTACTCATTATGTGTGAAAAATACACAAAATACGGAAAATGTGGAAAACACTACGAAAAATAGGAAAAATATGGAAACTATAGTTGATAAGCCAGTAACAAAAACTGATGCTTCCCTTTTACGTCACTACCCAGCTGTGAAAAGATAAGATGCAAAATGTGTGGAAGTATGAAATAGATTACCTCCATCAGAGTATCACACATAACGGTAGTAAACTGAAATGAATTCAAACAAAAAAGGGGTTACGTTCCTGTAACCATCTAGGTTGTAATGACTGCACACGTTTTGTCTACTTTCATCTATATGACAAAGATTAGCAAGTAATACTAATGTCCGACATTTGTCTAATTTTAAGATAATTATCATAATTCTTGGCGAGTTTTTCTCCGTTTTGCTGTATGTACATTACTTTACCTGATACTTCAGGCATGAGGGACCCAGGGGATAAATTGGGGCTTGGGTATTCCGTATAGTTTACCTTGTATTAGAGATAGACATTCATAGATTCTAAGGTCGTTTCCTTACAGACGGCCAAAGCACATCGCTCATTCGCTCACATAGTACGCCGCTGTGCGATAAGTCAGGGGTGGCGCTGCTGACTCGTCAGTATGGCAACGCTATTTTAGCAGCCAGCGGGTGCCCATTGGCATCCCGTGGTTTAAAGTTTGACAGTTACTGCAGTAAAGGTAACAAACACACTCGTGCTACAAGTTAGAAGTAGCCTACGTTAAAATTGGTGTTGTAATGGATCAACTGCGTGGACTACTGCAACAGCTTCGTGTAGATGAGTATCACCTTAGACAACACGAGTATAGTTAATGAGTTCCACTTTCTTAAAGTTGGAGAAACATTCTTTTCTCAATCCAGGACAATTTTCTCCAAAATTTGATAAATTTTTTGGATATTACTGAACTATGATTAGATCCTTTGGAATATAAAACATATATGAGTATGTAGCATCACTGCCATTTTGGAATTTGTCTATTGAGATAACAAGAACACACGAAGATTGATATATGTGGAAGCATACCTTCCAGAAAATCAGGACTGAGGAAAGACATCTGATTCCACTGCTCTGCTGGAGTACTGAGTATTCTATGTAAGTCTGCAGGCTTTCGTTGCCGTCGTCACTGAAGTTAAAATCTTCTGGGTTATTAGGCCGCTTCATGTTTCTTCTAAAATGATCGACGTTTCGACCCCCCAGCTGGGATCTTCTTCAGGGTCTCCTGGTGTCCACTACTGCTAGAACAGTAACAGTAACAGTAGCAGTAGTGGACACCAGAAGATCCTGAGGAAGATCCCAGCAGATGGGTCGAAACGTCGATCATTTTAGAAGAAACATGACGCGGCCTAATAACCCAGAAGATTTTAACTTCCGTTACTGAGTATTCGTTGTATGCAAATTGCATTTGAAAATCACGAGGAGGGGTGTGTGCTGTAGGAAACCGCAGATTTTAACGTAACATTTTATTAATGGCAGAGGGCAGTACCAGACATCAACACTCTGCTAAAAAAAGAGGACTAAAGTGTATTGTTGAGATAGAATCCAATATATAGATGACGTAGATATAACATATTTGTATCATATTATAACCGGGAAACATACCTTCTGAACCGAACAACTTTCCAAAGTCATGTACCATGCATCTAAATTCTGTATCGAGATGGATAATACTTAAATGTACCAATGTGTTGAGCATACATAAGCCAATCACAGTTTGCCTGCTGGGGCAATAACAACACGCAAAAGTTGTCTGGTGTAGAAGTACACCTTTCTGACAGTCAAATGGAAGAACAGGTTAAACATCATGTTTACTCTGCTCATAGTTTTAATTATTTAACATGGAAATCAATTACACAAACTCATATAGTTGGTGGAATCAGGTAAAATATTTTATTCTTGGACAGTTACTAAGGAGGAAGCGTAAGTGCAGGTTAGGTAAGAACGAGGGAGTAAATCACCTATGTCCTACTCTAAGAAGCCTACCTGTTAAAGATCCCTCACCGCACAGTAATAACCTAGACTAGACAGAGAGTATTAGTAGTTTGATACATGTTCTACGTGCTTTGCAGTCTTTGATTTGCCCTTCCACATGACCTAGACACTGTTATCTAGGAGGTGGTAGCATTTCTTGGAGAATATGTCTGATCTTACACACGTACACACACACACACACACACACACACACACACACACACACAATGTGTCCTCTATGAGTTTCGTGAGGATATCACATGATAAGGCAAATCACAATCATGAAAAATACATTGCAGATACTTGGTGCTCTGCAGGTATCGCTTTCTACTATTCAAGTATCTAATATAAACGCACTTTAACGCATAAATGTGTTAAGGGGGAAGCTCGGAAGAAAGGAATTCTTGCAAAATGCTATTGACAGAAAATCTGCATTTGGTGTAGGAGACATAGACGGACAGCCCAGAAAAGCTGCTTCCCCACTTGGCTGAAGCTGTAGCCATTAATCGTGAAACACCTTGTTGTTTTAGGCAAGCTATACAATCATTAGCACATAGTCGTGGACTAAATTAAACGTAAGATATTATCAGCAACATCTTTAAAACGATATTCACCAGATGACAGTTTGAATACTGTATCTGAACATCATTAGCGTCATAAACATTACAGATCACTAGCGGGGAAACACTGCGCCTGTGATACTTTTGTTCCATAAGAAAGGGTTTCTTTTTGCGTTTCCAAATATTTAAAATTGCATACACAAACCTTTTTCACGTCCTGCATATCCTCGCCTGCCTCATTCTGCTTCTGATATTATAGAAATTATGGTTGTCTTATTTATCAGATTTCTTTCAATTATTCTACTTTCCTCTAAATCTAATCAGAATAAATGTGCTTCCCTCTTTTTAATATTCATTGACTCTTGTTTACCGATAACTCAAACTACATTCAAATTTGGCCGTCCAAAACATTTATCAGGTTTTTTCAAAGTCTTTCGTAATAAACGGTTTTATAAGACAATCTGTTTACAAAATATACGTTTTAAGTATCCTTCTTTTTATATAATTGACAGATTTTATGACTAATGTAATAGTATGACAGTGATACGCGACATTTGTACGATGAATATGTTCTTTACTATACGGTTCTAATTACACAATATATTTCAGTATTTATACGCGTGTCATATTACTATGCTTTGGGAAGAGCTGCATATTGCAGTAACTTTTTCGGATTTGCGTGTTCGTGACATGTACATTGTACTTTATATGAATGCATTACGTATTCTGTTTATGCAAATACATAATACATCATGTAAATTCGCTTGATAAAGTTTTTAACTGTTTTGTTTTGAAAGTATGAAGATGACTCGGTGAGAGGTGATACCAGTAATCAATAAAAATATAGTGATGAATACAGATTACACAAGAGAACAAAATTTTAGTTTTTTCTGTAACTGACATGAAAGCAGATAATCGTTATGTCTTCTGGTGTGCTGACGATGAAAATTTTTATGAAAATACGTGATTAGCTCTCGTTTCAAAGTGATGATAACGTTATGTTATTGCCTATATGAGCTCAATTATGTATTTACCTTGGTGTTATTAGTTTTCTGCTGGTGAGTCTCTGACCATTGTTCAGCCGTAATCGGGTAGCATTCTTGCACTCCACTTTCACTGTTATCTCATTTCTACGTTCGAAATTTGCTGGTGAAAGCGCTCACGGTGCTCGTCGGTTACAGTAACACAGTCGTCAAGAACAAAGTCTAAGTGGGAATCTAAGAAATGTAACTTTAAGGACATGTTGCACCGCAGTCTATTGTAGAAGTGCTGAAGATTTGCCACAAGATACTTATAATTTTGTATCTTCGTAATTCCTTGAAAGTTTGTTGCCCCTTGAACAAAGGCATTACAAGCTAACTTTTCATGATCTATCAAGATGGTGTTGAAATGTTCACCTTTGTACAGTTAGCGTATCTGGGGCCCACGGAAATTCCCTCTTACTTTTATCTCACTAAGACATGGAAATTTCTAGCGCAAATAGTGAAATGCTTCCCCAGTTTTGTTCATGGCCTTCACATAGTTATTCATTAAATCCTATCTTATATGAAGAGCTGGGAGAATTATGTCCTTAGATTATTGACAAATGCTTCGAGCATAACATTGTGAGATAGTGGTTCAAGTGATTGACACTAAGGCCAATATTTCTTTTACAATGAAGTTCTTTGGTGTTGCTTTGCCAGAGGTATAGTCTAACAATACCACCACTTGCAAAGTAGGTTAGAAATCAGATTAATAATGTTGCTCGCGCAGCATATGTTCGCTTTATCGGGCAACGTCAAAGTTATTGACTGTGGATGGTACAGTCAGAATGGAAATAATGAAGTCACTGTAAAAAAAGTCATTGATTTTGGCACTTATCTTGAATGGATTCCCACATAGATTTCGTCGAAGTTGTTACGGCTCATCTTGTTGATACTAGGGTGGTTCCATTTTGACTGCTAGAAGGTCCAGATCTGTATTTTAGCAATATTTGAAGACCTAACAAATGCGTTTTTCAGGAAATTCTTAATGATTAAACAATCCCAGATCAGAAAAATGGCATGGTAGAAATAATTTTTGACTTGATGTTCACGATCCACATTTTTATTAAACTTCTTGTAAATTTACATATACTTCTTCTTAATTGTCACATCATCAAGAAAACAGTTTCCACTTTAACCAAACACAAGACTTGACTGTTCTCTTACAAATCGAAATAACAACTTAACTTCTGCAAAGTGAAACAAAGACTGCCTTGTGCGCATTCGCGCCAAAACGGTTACAAGTAAGTCAAAAATTATGACAGTCTCACAGAAATGAATACACACAAGAATCATATCACTGTAATATATCGATACATCGGAGTACTTATACATTAATAAAACCAAATGTGAATATTGTCACAAAAATATGTTTGTTACTGCGCAGAAAAGTAGTACGATATTACTGGTATCGAGAACTGGGGTTGGAGTGCCGTAATGGTCACGTAAATAAAGAACCATTACAACAGGAAGCTACCGAATTTGGTGTAGCCACGTAGTAGCCCAAGTAATATTCCTAAGACTTTCAGATCCCCGGAATCTGCCATTTAAACCTGCCATAGTACAATTGCATTACGACTTGTTTCATATTATCATACGTTTCTTTCATGAAAGGTGTATATGGAGTAGGAATCGACAGTAAGACGTTGCCATTATGCAGTAACATACACGTGAGACTTACTTTGGCGTCGATGAACAGCCGCTGCTGACCAATCTTACAGTCAATACCCACAGCTGCCATTAGTTCCTGAACATAACTACTAAGTTCTTTTCGCTTTCTTAAACAGGGAGGAATGGCATATGGCGGTTACGGAATGTAGCCACATTTACAGTCTTGTCAAGACAATTCCGCTGTCGAAGTCCTGACACCAACAATTCAGCTTTAAGTTCGCACTATGTTATTTTGTGAATTCCTGTGCACTCATCGATACACACAAAATCAGGATCTTTTGAAGAACTAGGTTTCGAAGGTGGTGGTGGAGCACTAGTTTCACCACCGCCCTTGCCACAGTCACAATCGGGCGTAACAGGAACAGAATTCCATGTGTTAATGGAGTTGTCAACAAAAGCAACAGTAATTCGCAAGGTTCTATGGTTCTAGCCAGATCATGGGTGTAGCAAAATCAGTGGGAGTTCTTATACGATTAAATCACGAATGAAGACTCGAAATACAAGACATGCTACATACGTAAGGAGCCAAACGCTTGTTCTGATCCCCTATTTCACAGCCCAAGTACAGTCTGTTCGCCTTGCTAATATATGGCGTTATTAGCCTCCTTTGGAATTTCGGTGTAGCCTGACGGCAAATGCAACAAGAATTGTCAGCACTGTTTATGCATTTTCGAGGCATATTGAATCACAGGAATTTCAATGACTGCTCACACTGACTACACCTCAGTAACACGTTCTTCAAGTACACGTACTGAACATAGCTTATAAATGCTAAAATACGCTTATGAAACATACTCCACTCGTCCCTTCCTCTTCCCCTTTCCCTTGTTGCTTCGAGCCCGGGCCAAGAAAAGAGCGACATAATACATACAGCTGTTCTTGCCTGAAACTTCATCATTGTCTGTCATCAGTGGGATTGCGAAGTCTATGTGGGAAGGGATTGATAATGAAAGCTAAGAAAATAATATAATCAAATGCAGCCTCCTTTAACTTGGGAACGAGAACTAATTCGAGTTTTTCATTATCACTTTCGTTATCAGCGTGGTCGGTATAGTTAACATTTATTTCATCCCAGTTACATATCCACTGTTGGTTGATGTTATAAAATGCTGCCAATTCCATAGCAAGATAGTGTTTATTCAATTCTCTTTCTCATATAGATGTATTCTTTAAAAATGTATTAATACATTTGTATTACGATTTATCGATAGGTCGTGGCACGGCACAAAGTTTTCATAATAATTTTTAATCAATTGTCATAGGTAATTCATGTCAATTGCATAAACATCGAGATTGCTGTCCTATAACAAATACCAATATGAACACTGTTTCCAAGTGACAGTATGTCGTTCTAGAAAAATAATTAAATATCGTTATCCACCTTAACAGAAAATGTAGTGAAAGATGAATATCGGAATATGAAGTGCAGAATATTGAGACTGAAGATTCTAGAAGGTACACAGAGATGACATAATTGTTTTAAAACATTAAATGATAAGTAATAAGTAACATTATACCAACAGCCAACAGTTTGATAAAGAAAACTAAAACAATGAATGAATGACGCACATTTATGTTTATGTGTTACCACAGATTCAATAACAACGAAACAACGTTCAGTACTAATGTGTGCAGAAGTAGCTACCATGGAAACATTGTAACAGCCGATATAGTGAAGCTGAAATACAAGCTGTATCATAAACCTGAGCGTGGCAGCTGACCATATACAGTGTTCCTCGTATGGCAGTAGATGACTCACTCCGGCTCACCACCCTACGTATCAGGTCCTCGAGCAGGTCTTGCAGTAACGCCTTCCACTGTATTCAGGTGCCAACTACGGTCGATATCCTCACACTGCAGGTAATCGTTCACAAGATCAGTACTGAATGGTCATCAGGTTTCATCTACCTAGCTCCATATGCGCCACTAAAAATGTGAACATGTCATTTCAGAGTGTCGTTCCTACAAGTTGCCACTGTCAGTGTCCCCACAAGATATGTGCCATTGAGCACGTGCTTCTAATACGACTTTAGCCCACATAAAAACATATGAACCACCATATCGGTCACTTTTCACAAAATTGTAATATTTGTAACACATAGATGAAAAGACAAGAGACCCAATAACATCCAGGCAAAACCGACGTTTTCATGAAAAGAGCACCATCGTTGTTCCGTACTTTTCTCACATTGGAAAGGATACCTTATTCGATAAAACATGCGTTGCCTGGCTATTGTTGGTGTTTTTGTTGTTATTTTCAGTCAAAGACTGGTTGGATGCAGCTCTCCACGCTACTCTGTCCTGCGCAAGCCTCTACATCTCCGAATAACTACTGCAACCCACACCATTTGAACCTGTTGACTGTACTCGTTTCTTGGTTTCTCTCAGCAGTTTTTATTCCCACACTCTTGCCTCCAATACGAAATTGACGTTTCCTTGACGTTGCAGAATGTGCTCTATCAACCGATCCCATTTTTTTAAAGACAGTTTATGTCACAAATTTCTTTTCTCCTCAGCTCTATTCAGTACTTTCTCGTTAGCTACGCGATCTGCCTTTCTGATCTCCATCATTCTTAAGGAGCAACACATTTCAGAAGCTTCTATCCAAATCTTGTCTGAACTACTTATCGTCCACGTTTCATTTCCGTGCTACAGTCCCCAGACAAATGCTTTCAGAAAATACTTGAAAATACTAAACTTTTTATTCGGTGCGTCAGTGTGAAGAAAATGCATCTATAACTGTTTTTTTCTTCTTTACTTATTGTTATCTGTAATTCAGTGTCAGAGCTGACCTCACACAAGGCATACAATCGGACACTAACACACATACATAAAAATGATAAGTGAAATTTACGTGACAAGAAGCAGCAGTCAGGTAAATTAGTTCTATTATACGATTATCAGAATATTTACGATGTATGTTGATGTTATGTTTTTTTTTTTTTTTTTTTTTTTTTTTTTTTACTGTGGGACTTAACATCTATGGTCATCAGTCCCCTAGAACTTAGAACTACCTAAACCTAACTAACCTAAGGACATCGCACAACACCCAGTCATCACGAGGCAGAGAAAATCCCTGACCCCGCCGGAATCGAACCCGGGAACCCGGGCGCGGGAAGCGAAAACGCTGATGTTATGTTTATTATTTGGTTGCACCAGAATGGAGTTTACTGATTACTAGCCTTTTCCCTGCGGCTTCGTCCGCATATGCATTCGACACGTACACTCTAAGACAAAACAAAAGACGCACCACGAAGAAATTATCCGAATGGGACACAAATTGGTAGATTTGATGTACAGGCACAGCCAAAGAATTCAATTTTCTGAAAAATTGAATGATTTATTCAAGAGAAAGAGTATCATAAATTGAGCATGTCAAGAACGTTTCGGTCCTCCTATGGTCATTATGCAAGCAGTTATTTGGCTTGACATTGTACGTCCTCCTGATGGATATTATGCCAGACTATGTACAACTGGCGCGTTAGATAGTCAAAATCTTGAGTTGATTGGAGGACCCTACCCATAATGCTCCAAATGCTCTCAATTGGGAAGAGATCCGGAGACCTTGCTGGTAGAAGTGAGGTTTGGCTAGCACAAAGACAAGCAGTAGAAACCCTCGTGTGCGGGCGGCCATTACCTTGCTGAAACGTAAGTCCAGGATGGCTTAACATGATGGGCAACAAAACGGAGCATACAACATCGTCTACATACCATTCTGCTGAACGTGTGCCACGGATGACAGCCATAGGTCCCTGCTATAAAATGAAATGCCATCCCAGACCATCACTTCTGACTTTCTGACCACATGGCGGGCGACATTCATGTTGGTATCCCACTGCTGCCTGAGTCTAGAGTCACGACTCAGTCTGGAATCTCATTTATTGGAGAAGAAATGTCTTCAGTGATGAGTCCTACTTCGAATTGGGCTACATCTGCCTTTCCATTTCATCCTCCCATTCACTGTTCATCCCCTCTTCTATCCGTCTTAATCAGTTACCACCCATGCACATCAGTACAGCAATAAAGCAGGCTGGTTAGACTCCCATAACATGTCGGTGATATAAGACAGACTACACATCAAGAGCTAGAAAATCACTTATTTGCTTGGATGTACAGGCCACCATGCAAAGCAGGTTGATAAAGCAGGCCAATACACCTGTCACGAAGAGCAGCCAACATGTCGGGGTCTGGAAAACCGTGTCTTGCCCCTGACATGTGGGCTTCACTGAAAGCTGATTTGGCAGGCTAATACTGTTCTAGACAACATGTTTATTATGTAGGGCAGGCTAATCGTCAGGGCAGGAAGAATACCGTTTTTGCCGTATCTCAGCGCCTAATGGTGCTATGAGGTTACACTGGTAAATCCTATGATGGTGATACTTGTGAGGGCTGCTGTTTTTGTACCAAATTTGGTTTAAATTAATCAGTTGTGGGTTTAAGAGGAGAACCCAGAAACACACACGTACACTTGAATACTCAGATACAGCCTCTGGAAATTGAGTTTTTCTGACATCACACGATGCTAAATCTATACTATCTCATTATTTAGCTTGTTACTACTTCTGAATAGTTACTGTCAGGTATTTTTGACCAAAAAGTCTAGTAATACTCGTAAATTCTAGTTGCCTTCACACTTGTTCCAGTTTCTTCTTCCTTTAGTTTCCATTCTCTACTACAAGAAACAGTTGGCAACGTTGTCATTTCGTCAGAAAGGAATCCAAGGAATTTCGCAGAGTCAGAAAGAAGTGTCAGATGAAATACTAGCGTTTCTGCAAAATGAGTCAGCGGAATGTGTGGTATTGTATACGCTCGACTGTGCATACAACGTACATGAGGAATACAATGACGATAATACGTTCTTAACAACTGAAAGTGATACTGGAGCCATATAGTTGATCACCTTTGTCGGACAGGGAGCAACAAATGCCGTCTCCAGTGAAACATAATAAAGGACAATCGTTGTTCAAGAAATGGGTACTAGACATAATGACGTACACGGAAGAACATCCGCAGCACAGTAAAAAACAGTTTCGAATAAGACCGTAGCAGCATCACTGTGCAATGAATAAGAAAAACTACGGATATTCAATGGAGGACAAGGCACACTTGTTAGAAAATCTGGTGTTTCCACGTTTCAGGGATGTTCGATAGAATTCACTGGATGTGCATGTTAGTGACTACTACGTTATGCACATCAAATTGGGCGTGACATAGATTACAGTGATTTCTAGGCAGGCAGTGGATGGTTGCATAGCTTCAAACAGTGCTACAGAATTGGAAGACATAAGCAATCGCAATTTCAAACAAAGCTCAACCTGACGATGCACGGCAAACTGCGGAATCTGCCAGAAAATCTGTTGAAGAGATAATCAAACTTATGCCATCGTTCGGTAAGAAATTTATTTTTGATTCTGACCAATCGCGATTTGAAGAGGAAATGTATATTAAAGGAGCCCTGGAAATTAGACGTTCCAAGAGAGCTGCATCAATATCAACTAACGCCAGTGCCTTAACGCATTCGTATTCAATTACGCCAACTGTTAATCTGGATGGTAAACTGGCTGGGAAGTTATTAATTGTACCGCGAGAAGCTGGAGGTGCTCTACCTCTACGATTCTTCATCGCGTGCGTGATCTTGAAAGGCCAGTATAGAATATTTATGTCACAGCGAGCAAGAGTAGGAAAATGAAAGTAAGAGAACTACAACTATGGCGTGATAACTGCTTTTGGCCAATAGCTGGTCAAAATAACTTGCTGTTGCTTGATTCCTCGTCTGGTCATACTCCTTTAGAGCAAACAATCCCTCCTGAAAAGAATGTGACATTGCAATTTATACCATCTGAAACCACTGGACAAATTCAGCGTCTGGATGTTTTCGTTTTCGTGCATATAAAACGTATAATCGCACTATCTGAAGCTACAAAAAATGGTTCAAATGGCTCTGAGCACTATGGGACTTAACATCTGTAGTCATCAGTCCCCTAGAACTTAGAACTACTTAAACCTAACTAACCTAAGGACATCACACACATCCATGCCCGAGGCAGGATTCGAACCTGCGACCGTAGCAGCCCCGCGGTTCCGGACTGCGCGCCTAGAACCACTAGACCACCGCGGCCGACTCTGAAGCTACACCTTAAAGGATAGCTAGTTTCACGATAAGCTAGCTCCACGACAGAGTGTCTCGCATTAGGTTGCATACCATCACATTTCACCAGTTCTCATCACTCCGTTACAACAATGTGATTCTATATGCAATTTTTAAGAAAGCACACCTAGCTGAACGTCCTGCATGGTTTGTAACTCCCAAGGAGTTGCCCTTCAATCTTGATGATACGAAACTTTGTGATCAATGTGGCGCGCCACCTTTCTTTCGATGTTCATTGTTTTGAACATTTCTTGAATGTCGACTGTGTCCATTGTGTGAAATGTGATGCGCAAATCTCACAGAAGGTTGATCTCTGCACCTCCTGGACACTCATTTTCTGTCGGCCTCCTGATGCACATGGTGAATCATTAGCAGCTAACATTTTTCCAGTCATAATCGCTTACACAACACTTTCAAACTAGCGGCTGAACTCGTGACCTCGCTCTCAAGGGGCTCCTTGTTAGCAGGTGGCTTTCAGCTCCTACCACACCTCGCGTTGACGATAGCCGATTTCTAACCTGCCAGTGCCATGGCCATCCGCAGAACTACTGTAGCAGATACTACGCGAAACATATTGGTCAGACTGAACTGTAGCAAGTTTTGCTAACGTCACGGATATGGAACAACCCTGAGCTCACCTACAGAGTAGGCGTAGACTTAACACATGTTGTTATATCCTCTCGTTGACACACAGAAATAGTGGTTGACTGAGTTGGACAGACGTGATAGGCAGTCGGCGTAATTCGCGAGCGACCTGGGAATGCCAGCCGTGAGCGGCGGTCATGGAGCGTGTGGCGCTATCTCGCGGGGCATCTGGCTCACCTAACTGGTCCATCTTATCGCCCTCGGGGCCGCGGCCGGTTTAATTGAACCGTAGCCGCCGGCCGAGGAATGCCGCAGCCTGGGAACGGCTCTCGCCTTACACTCGCCCGCCCCGCCGCCTTTGTTCCTTCAATTAAAACCGCCGCCGGCGATATTTAACACTTCTCCGCATCGGACGGACGCGGACGCTTCATAAGCGCGTTACTTGTTATCCGCTCTTTATGCGCGCGTATATCGGAGATTTACTTCGGAAATAAATAACGAAATGCCGCATATATAACTACCGTTGTTAGCACTCCTGCTCGAGGTTGTATCCGCATGGGACGGGGCACTGGGATGTAAGCGTTCGTTAAACCGCAGCTAATGAGGGTGAGGAGAGGTCAGCGTGAACGTGGAAAAGCTTTGGAAAGAACGGTCCTTACTCAGTTTATTGAAGGCGCCTGTTAGAGAAGAGCACGCCCGTTGTGTTCACTTCGGGAATTGGTTTCTTATGGGTGCTTAAAACGGTAATTATTCATAGCACACTGAGGAAAAAACTGTACTCCAGTCGTCAGTGTGAGTGTCTCCCCTCATTACGCTCAAAACTGTAATTAGCCTTAGCAAAAAGTCTAAAATATTTCGTTAATAATTTATTTGTGCACTTTTTCTTTGCAAGCTTAATCCCTCTCTTTGACCAATCGGGATTTGAAGAGGAAATGCATATTAAAGGAGCCCTGGAAATTAGACGTACCAAGAGAGCTGCATCAATATCAACTAACGTCAGTGCCTTAACGCATTCGTATTCAATTACGCCAACTGTTAATCTGGATGGTAAATTGGCTGGAAAGTTGTTAATTGTGCCGCGGGAAGCTGGAGGTGTTTGTTCGTACATATGACTGTATTAGTAATGTTAGATACAAATGCAATAAAAAGTAACAGGAGTTACGAAAATAGTATTACCTACAAATTTAATTGAATAATGACAGTCTTATCAACAACACCACATAACTCAATGGCATGAAATTTCTGTCATCGGACAGTAATAAATATAAACAGGATCTACTTCCTTTGCCCATACATAGTAAGATTCTTTGCAGAGTTTAGAGGTACAAGGGAAGCACGGGAAGAATCAGATCTACAGCAAGCTTTAGTTTGTCTGGGAAAGTCAACTGCAGCAGAGATGAAAGAGAAAGAAAATCTGAACAAAAAATAGAGAACGACGGGAAGTTGAGGAATAGATAAATAACTGATGATAGCTCAGGGAGATTTCGAGAAAGATACTTATATGCTGACTCATTGACGGAAAACTAAGACTTCTGACATGAACCGAGATGTAAGTGAATGAAAGTAGAGAAGGCTTTAGTCTCATCTTGAAGGCAGTGTCGTTTGGGACTATAGACAGGTTTTTCTGTAGTTGGTTCCAGAAAAACATTGGTACGACGGCGTATGACACGAAAGATATGACGTTAGACCTACTGTATGTTGATGGTAGAGGCAAGATACTGCACACAACCGACTTTGTGTCAATGCTAAACATTATTTAATGGCTGGCTCTGAGCACTATGGGACGTAACACCTATGGTCATCAGTCCCGTAGAACTTAGAACTACTTAAACCTAACTAACCTAAGGACAGCACACAACACTCAGTCATCACGAGGCAGAGAAAATCCCTGACCCTGCCAGGAATCGAACCCGAGAACCGGGGCGTGGGAAGCGATAACGCTACCGCACGACCACGAGCTGCGGACTATTTAATGTGTGACAGGATATTATGTGATGTATTTTCTCAATTACGTAACTCCTCGTTGCACTATAGACTGTAGCCGGCCGGTGTGGCCGTGCGGTTCTAAGCGCTTCAGTGTGGAAGCGCGTGACCGCTACGGTCGCAGGTTCGAATCCTGCCTCGGGCATGGATGTGTGTGATGTCCTTAGGTTAGTTAGGTTTAAGTAGTTCTACGTTCTAGGGGACTGATGACCTCAGATGTTGAGTCCCATAGTGCTCAGAGCCATTTGAACTATAGACTGTACACGACAAACTGTCCGTTAACATTATTACGAACTCATTTAACTTTCTAGCGGAACCACCGTTTCTGGATTCCACAGCACCTACGTGAGATGATTGTAATGGATGTAGCTACTGAAATATCTCTACGAATATCAATGCTTCCCACTGGTTTCGACATCTACCCACCAAAATGAAAAGCAGAGTATCCTCTATACGAGAAGTAACCTTTTTTACTTACCGCCCACTTTTGTATCTTTGTTAGTAGAGAGCCTTTCTAACCGCCCACCGGCTCGACAGTACTGGGGATTTATGACGTAGGGAAGTAACTTTATAAAATTTATAAAGCAAAGCTACAGTAAGTTAAACCAAATAGTAATAATTGCTTACCAAATACTTTATGTCAAAATTTTATGAAAACCTAACGAAAATATTCATTAAAGTTTCTCATTCAGATATAGCACTGTTATACTTTTTTTTTTTTTTTTTTTTTTTTTTTTTTTTTTTTTTTTTTTTGTTTTGTTTTGTTTGAAAACTCGTATTATACAGGTATACCATCGTGTGTCAGCATTCGACGGCTGCAGGATTCAGACTACAGTTTACCATTACGGCATATTGCTGCACTCATAAGTCAAGATCCCATGACATGCAAATAAGGAATCCTGGGATAGTGGAGCACCATACTCAACGCCATGAAAGATCTCAGTGTGCCATGTGACTGATGGTCGAGGGGAAAAAACAGTTTATTTGCTCGGCCATGCAGAATTGTGCAGACACATCATGTACCTTTAGTCAGGAAACGAGATGGTTTGCAGCAAGCCAAGTATCAACATTGACAATGTGACGACGTCTGGATCTTCACAGATCATTTTTACGGCTCTCCTTGACCGTACAGCAGAAGCTAACAAACATTACACAGAGTAGCGGCACTATGTCATTTTTTCAGATGAGATTCGTTTTTTCACACCTGATGGCGATTGGGTGGTCGTGTGTGGAGACTCCGAACAAAACGTATGTTTCCACGTTGCATTTGTCATAATAGTATGCTCACAGCGCCTGGTGTCGTGATGTAGGGTGGCAGTCAGTACACATCATGATCATCTCGTTCGCCCCCGGTAGCTAAGTGACCACCACAGGCCCGGTGGTGGTGAGAGGAACACTGTGGCCAGGCATCGGGTTTCGACTCCTGCCCACTTTGCCCTCCGAACCCCCACCGGTCCGCTACCACCCCAAAATAAAAGAAAAAAGTAAAAAAAAAATCCTAAAAAAAAAAAGTGGTCAGCGCTACAGAATGTCAAACCTAAGGGCCCAGGTTCGATTCCTGGCTGGGTCGGAGATTTTCCCCGCTCGGGGACTGGGTGTTGTGTTGTCCTAATCATCATCATTTCATCCCCATCGACATGCCAGTCGCCGAAGTGGCATCAAATTGAAAGACTTGCACCCGGCGAAAGGTCTACCCTATGGGAGGCCCTAGTCACACGATTATCTCGGTTTCACATAGCCGGTAATGTGGACAGCATCTGTTACATTTCTGTCGCATTAATCCTGATGGGTGTTTATCCTCCAGTCTTCCATCATGTTATGTTTCAACAAGATAACAAATGACTTTACATTGCCAGTGTTATCTTGACCTACCTCGAGCACAGGGTGTTCAAATGTTGCCCTGGCAAGCACGATCTGCAAATTAACCACCCAATGAAAACAATTGCTCATAGGTTGCCGAAAAACTGTTGTGCCACCACTCCCCCAGAAAACTGTTAGTAATGTTTTGAAAATAATTTATCTACCGGAGAATGAAGAATGCGTACAGTGCAGCATGTTTGCTGAAAACTGCCATTGTGAATGGTGCACCAAGTTCCACGCTGGTTACAAATGTCCCCATATCGCAAATGTCGTAACGCAGAAGCTACGACATGTCAAGTGGGAGAGACTCGAGCAGCCGCCCTACAGTCCAGATGTCTCCCCATGCGAGTACAAAGCATTCGGTCTCTTAAAAAACACCTTGAGAGGTCGACCGATTCGTGTCAGACGAGGATGTGCACCAGGCAGTTACGGACCTCTTCAGACAACACGATACATGTTTTAACAAACGGGTACCTTCAACATATTGCGTCGGTCAGATGATTGCCACTATGCTCTCAACGATTTCGCCTAACTGGCATACCGATTCTCGACTGCAGGACCTTCGAACAGAAACTTTTTGATCGAACCTTATACCATAGAAGTCTATTTGAACTCGACTGACAGCAAGTTAAAATTTCGTTATTTGCTGTCCTTCCTGACGTTGAAGTTTTAATGGCGATCAGTGTCATAAAGTAGTAGATGTTATAGATCTTATTTTAAACTGCAGGTTTGGTATAGGACTGCGTATATAGATACAGAGATGTGTATACAGGCAGAATACGGAGCTGCGGTTGGCAACGCCTATATAAGACGACAAGTGTCTGTAGCAGTGTCCGTAGCAGTCGCGCGGTTCCGGACTGCAGCGTCTAGAACCGCTCGGCCAACGCGGCCGGCCCTAAGCAATTTGGTCCCTTCCCCAGACATGAACATTACTGAGCGTATCTGGGATGCCTTGCAATGTGACATTCAGAAGAGGTAACCACCTCCTCGTACTATTACTGATTTATGGACAGCCCTGTAGGATTCATAATGTCATTTCCCTCCAGCACTATTTCAGACGTTAGTCGAATTCATGCCACGTCGTGTTGCAGCGCTTCTGCGTGCGCGCGGGGTCCCTACACGATTTTAGGCAGGTGTATCAGTTTCTTTGGCTCTTCAGTGTGTAAACTCATATACACATTCAACAGTATCGACGGCCATACTGTTTTCAAACAATGTGAATATGTATATCGAAAGTCCTGATTAAACCGATCAGAAAGTGTCTAGTGTTCATTAGTTTGAACCACCAACGTTGAAAGACATTAACATGTGCGACCACGGGAGCTGAGGTGAGGTTTGACGCCACAAAAGATTTTTAATTTTATTAGAGCTGTGCTAGTATCGCCAAAAATTGGGGTGTGGTATTGGTATATAAAATATGTCTCATCTGTCGGCTTAGAAAACACAGGGGTTTAAAAGCTAGTGCTAGCCACGAGCGCCGCTCTCTTCGGTTTTCCCAGAAAAAACGCGTGCGACCAGCAGGCAGCCTAGAACTAGATCGCCCTGTCGGCGTCACACTGCCTCTGTCTGCCATGTAGAGCAGGGGGTGGCTGCAGTGAGGCCCCGCCGCTGAGCGGCAGTGAAGGCTCACTGGCGCGGACAACGCAGCGGGCAGAGCGTCCGTTGTTGATGGCGCTGGGCCGGCGCGGCCTGCGTGTTCCGCTCTGGTTGGCGCACGCTGGCGCGGACTCGGCAAAAAAGTGAAAAGCGTGCCCATGTCGGCCAAGGCCGCGCCACGGACCGTGACGGCCCGCCTGACGTCATCGCAGGGCTTCCCCGGAACTGGACGCTCCCTCAACACACCGCGATCTTGTCTACAGTACGACGTTGAGGTCGCCAGGTTGAGACGGCACCCAGCCACTGTATGATCCTTTCATACAAATATCCTCGTCTGGTAAGATACTTTCCTCCCTGTCAGATACGATTTCCTACTAAATCCACCTATCAGCCCAGCTGAATCTCTGCTGCTGACGCATTTCAGCACGTCAAATACAGCGAAATCTATGGATAAATTGTTATATTCTGCAGTTGGAAAGTTCCTGGCAGATTAAAACAGTCTGTCGGATCTGGAATCGGATACGAAACGTCTGCCTTTAGTGGACAAATTCTCAACCTACTGAGCTATCCAGGTATTGCTCGCTATCCGCTCTCACTGTTGTACTCCCGTCAGTATCTCTCTCCTATCTTGCAGTCTCCAAAGAAGTTCTGCTGCATACCTAGCGCGACCAACACTCCTGGAAGAAACGAGAGATGGAATGGAGGAATTTAACTGCCAGAGAACTTCAAATCAGCGCACACTCCAATGCAGAGGGAAAATTCAGTCTGAAAACCATTCACCATTACAGTTTGATAAGTTTTATTGTCGCCACAGTTGTACGACGGTTTATAAGAAAAACTGTTTCCCTCGAAATGTAAAAACGGGCAAAATATAGTATGTAAGAGAGTTAAAAGGTGTGCTACACGTGGTTACATACTGAAAAGTTATTTATAATTGTCCGTTCATCAGACTTGTGTTATCTCAGAATGAATCGTTACTGGTGGACATGAACCTTTATTACATCAAAATATCGGAAGACAATCAAATAGACTTCAAACGGTAATCATATAACAGACGTGAAACAGTGACGATGCATAAACTGTGAGGCCCGATAGTCATTTGAAGCCGGTAATTGCTCTAAATAACCGAAAAAGTTACAGAAGTCTGACTTAAGTATTTTGTGAACTTTTTCGAATAGTAGTTAATGAATGGATAAAGTACATTGCTCCTTTTTTTATACAGTGGTGCATGTATTAATGCTCCAATTTCTTCGGTGTGTAAACTATTCCTAGTGCACTTACCGTGTTAATTCAGTATGGAGTACGAACTTGCAACAATAACCACAGTCGCCTTCATTATGGCAAAAAAAAAGAAGAAGAAGAAGGTTATCGTACAGCACTGATGATGAGAGTCCCCACCTGGGGAAGTTCGACCGTCGAGCTGCAAGTCTCTCCAGCCGACGCTACATTGGGCGACTTTCGTGTTAATGACGACGAAATGACGAGGACAACACGGCACCCACTCCTAAAGCGAAGAAAATCTCCGAAACTGCCGGGAATTGAACCCGGGCCAATGTACTGCAGTCATACGCGCTCACCACTCACTTAAGGGGACGAACCTGCTTTCATCAAGAACGCAACTAACAGATAAAATGATGTATACGGGTCCTGCAGCGAACTTGTAACGTCACACAAGTAGGCTTGCCCGCTACAGTTCGCGCAAGCTCGGTTCCGTGCACGGCAAACAAGAAATCAATATGTAATTGAAATGTTCTTAATTTTGTCGTACGCTATAGAGAATTAGCATGCATTTAAACAAGTTCTCAAGAATTATGAAATTCGTCTGAAATACTTACTCACGCTCCGCCGGAGATGGTGGCTGGCATTCGTAAGACCTGTAGTGTCACGTGCTGTGACTTAGGCGCTACGACCTGTCTTTCTCGTGGGTCTCGCACAAGTAACTGCCAAAGATGTAACGGAATCACACAGATGTAGCAGATGAAGCAGTGCTCACTGCGACTACAGAAAAGCATTACCTGAGGTGTAACTGCCGCAACTGTACATCGATTACTAACATCGATTACTGCAGTCACGTGAGTATGGTGCGGCATAAGGTTTAGCCGTAAATGTCTTGCCGATTTTCGGTGTCACTACATCGCTGTACAGATAGCAAAGGCATCCTGGATTTTCTGCTTGCTTCTCATACAAGTTTTAACAATTTGCATTCGACATTTGTGATGAACTTCGCTTAAGTTTTTTTTAGGGGATAACTGCAAGGGCATCCCACTTGTTTGCTACTTGTATCACACTTCAGGCATCACTGCGTTTTCATTATAAGAAAAGAAAGAATTAGGTCTTTTAGTGCGAGTTATCGTATTATTGTAACTGTTTTTATAAATTAGGTTGTGGTGACATTTCTAAAGTGTCCCCGCAAGTCTCGGAACTGGAGAACCGCTTGCAGAAATTTATCGATTTATCTAACTTTGGCATATTTATAAATACTAAATCTTGTGTTTTCACTTCCTAGTACAATACTAATCACGAAAAATCATTCACACCTCACGACCGTTGTAGTTTCTAAAACGGGTTAACACGAAGGAAATGACTAATGCCACCTGATATAAATCTTGCCTGCAGGAGAACATCGCTCGCAATGAGTGTGCATTCAGCGCATTGACTTCTAATACGGTATAACGGTGTCATATTTACCCAGCTCTTATCTCACAATTAAATTACTGATCATACAGTGATATAAAGTAGCACTTCAGTTTTATGCCTTCGTTACATTGTTTCTCGATATTAACGAACGCATAAAGCGCCTCTGAGTAGTATGTAACTACAGTTAGTGCCTCGTTGTACTTACCTATGAGAAATAACTTTTCCTCCTTTGAATAATTTCGAATTGCATCCGTAGCAGGAATAGTTCAACGCCAATGCTACTACTGATCAATATATGTGCTTAAACAGAAGGAAGATACATGGAATATTAAAGTTCATGCACACCACATGGATATTCCCATGTAGGTAAGCAAAAGAAGGGAGATGGCATTATAGACTTACACTTTACGTTGTTTTGAAGCCATACTGCACGGGGTCTGCCGCCATTTTAAGTAGCCCAAAACATTAGCAGCCTGTTTACGACGGATTCTTGCTCATTATTTCTGTCGTGTGCATACAACAACTGCTGTATATACTAAAAATTACAGTTCTTGCTTGAAAACGTAGAACCAGGAAAGCAATTTCCAACGTTTTTCTGTCCTTGAATGTGTATGTTTACTCGTAATACGATATATTTGGCCTCGTTAGTGTAACTTGTTGCCGCGCGGGGTAGCTGCGCGGTCTGAGGCGTCTTGTCACAGTCCGCTTGGCTTCCCCCGTCGGAGGTTCCAGTCCTCTCTCGGCGTGGGTGTTTGTGTCGTCCCTAGCATAAGTTACTTTTAGTTAGATTAAGTAGTGTGTAAGCTTCGGGACCGATGACTTCAATAGTTTGGTCCCATAGGTCCTTACCACAAATTTCCAATTTTGTAACTTGTTTTTGTTGATACATTTCGAATAACGAAGAAGAGAAGGATGTGATGTGAAAAGGATGTTTTCGTGATGCATTTTATTCCACTTTTGCAAATTAAGCTGGAACTCCGAAACTAATGCTTTTTTGCTTCCTGATACTGCTTCTTGTCAGTCACATTTTCAGCTTTCAGCTCTTAGGTACAACATTTTTAACGTTCACGTTTGCAAAAAACTTACCTACCTGTTCTTTATTAGTCCACAATCGTGTGCAATGATGAAAGAAGCAAGGCATGCAACAGTATCTTCTGCATGTCAGTGAAGTGAACAATTATTGAAATGTCAAAGAAACAGATTAGACTGTCAGTGCATTAGTTTTACTGTAGTTTACGCATTTCTCACACTGATATCCCACCGATGATGCGTCATTCAGTGTATGGCCAATAATAGCAATTTACAGGGTAATAAAAGATATAATTTTTTAAACATGTTCCAGCTATAAATGTGATTAAGGGAATGATCTCAAACGCTTAAAACGCCATGAAATGGATATTTTGCTTTAACATGTATGTAAGTAATTTTTTTCAGTAATGAAAACCTGTGCAAGATGTGGACCTCCATTTCAAGCAATCACTTATTTGCTTCTTTATCTGGAATATTTCTGGCCAGCAGCTCTGGCAGTTTTTCAGGAATAACCAAAAATAGCACATTTGAAATGTACATCTACTTTGATCATTTGCTTGAGATTACTTTTGAACTTTATTTTTAGTTTTCCAAAGTATGCTTATGCTATACCATGCTATACCATGCTTTGTGATATACCAGTAGTTATTTAGCTACTTAGTTTTATGTTCCACGTACCATTTGCACGATAAATCGTAATGATGTGGAACGAGTCATTATATACTGACATCAATTATTGCCAACGTAATGATTATTTATTAGGTTTTTTAGTTTTTTAATTAAAGACAGACAAATTTTAGTCAGTAATTCCTACCCAGCATCATTTACACATTACTGTAATAGATAATCAATTTATGGAACAGCAGGAGTTATCACGGAGAAGCGTTTCTAATTTAGTTTCAAATTTTATGTTGCTGTCCGTCAGGCATTTTATATCAATGAGTAAGTGATCCAAAAAAAATTTTGCAGCATTGTGAACCCATGCTTATGCTACAGAGAACCTTAGTGAATGTCATTTTTTCTTCTGGTACCGTAATTTTGTACAACACTGTTCCTATTGAACAGCAGTGGAATACTTACAAGCTTCATAAGGGAATAAACATACTGTGAACGGATAGACTACTACTCGGATGCCGAGCAGCAGACAGACACGACGAAAAGAGTGTTCTCATAAGATTTTTGCCAAAGCACAATTGCACTTTTATACATTCATGCACACAAAACACTCACACATGATCGATATCTCTGGCTGTCCTAGACAGAATCTTTTTTAAAGGGGAAAGAAATAAGGACAATGAATAATTACCGGCGAGAGGAATTTAGGGCCTGAGACGCTGTCCCAACAACTGGCACGGTTACTTTGCCTTATTTCGTGCACGGACGAGACCATTAATACAGTGTGTTTCGCACGTCGTAGCGTTTGCGATTTGGAACCCAATGAAAAAAAGGAAAAAAAACGGAAAGAAGGTAAAGAACGAATAATGAATAAAGTAAGGGAAATGACAGAAATAAAACCACGACGATAAAAGTAAACAGTGCAACCATAATACATGTATACAAAAATAAATATTGCTTGAACGGCTCCACTTACTAATGAAATGTGTTACCTTTAGACTTTAGACTAAGGGCGATTCGATTAATACATCCGTAAACAACGTAAGCTGGCATTTTTGATGAAACAACTACGTCTCCACACAATGAAAGCACCCAACACGGTCGAAACTGGACACAGGTACGATAGAGTGACGTCTCGGAACCGTATAACCGCGGTGAACCATGGAGATATGAATGCGGTGAACGTAATGCTTTGGACTATGTAAGATGACGGACGTCGGCTTCAAGTCGTAATGACAATTCCCCTCTTTTTTTTACCTCCATGGATATTCCCAATTTGTGACTGTGGCCAGAGATTACATTGGCGCCCAAGAAAAAAATGTCAAATGCAGTATCTTCGTTTGGCTAATGCTCGTTCCCACAAACGTTTGGTCATTTTGACGTCACGCACAATATCGACGACTGCATGATCAGGTATCGACTTTGTGACAAGGAAGAATGTGAATATTATTGCTCCTCGATTCACTTGCAGCAATTCAAGCTGTCCTCTTAGGTTCTTGCCTAATTGCACACTCGAAAGTCGCTACATATTCAGAAATAAAGAGACAAATATTTGTGAGAAGAAAAAATACAAATTTTACTGTAGCTTGTTTTAGTTGCAAAATTTAAAGCTCTAGTCTTAGGTTTCAACCCAACCACACACTCGGAAATCGCCAAATATTTGGAAATAAAGAGCCAAATATTAGTTAAAAGGCAGAATATGAATTTTATTAAAGATGTACTCTATTTGCTAATAAACAGCGGAACATTTGTTGCGAGCAAGAGTATGAATCTTAATGCTCCTCGTTTCACTCGCAGCAACGTCAACTGCCCTCTTAGGTTCTTGCTTAACCACACACTAGAAAGGCAGCCCATATTCGGAAATTAAGTGCCAAATATTTGTGAAAAGGAAGATAGGAATTTTATTGTTGCTCGCTTCAGTCGCAGAATTTAAGCTGTCGTCTTGGGTTCCTGCGTAACCACATACTTGAAAATTGCTAAATACTTATTTCATCCTTCGTTCTCAGATCAGACTGAATGTAAATAACATCCAGTATTGCAGAACATATTTGTAATAAAGTCATAAGAAAGTAAGAGAAAGTGTTAACAACTCTAACACGAAAACCATATAGCAGGATGCGACTTCAAAAACTACGATGTAAATCATGACAATAGCACTTCGTATGTTTTTGATTTAGTTTATTTTATTTCATTTTTTAGTTTTTGTGTTTTATTGTTTTGTATTTTTCGTTTTTCTATTTGTTATTTTATAAATTTTAAAATTATTTTATGTACCAGAAGTCCAGGCGTCAATGGCGCCTTCCGATTGGCGGAACATCCAAACGTGTCTTCTCGAAGTTTTAATGGCTATTCCATTTGTAGCGCGTTGAGAGCATCATGTCGGCAAAATAAGTATCAGCATCTCATGGCTTGGACGTTCCAGCCGGAAGACGGGTCATGAAAGGCCAGCTGGAAGGCGGTTCCGTAGAAAATTGGAGAAGAACTGCTTGTATCTGGGGTTGCGAATAACTGCACAATGTCGATCTTTAAGGTACGTCCAATAACCCAGTTATGATTTAACCAATACACAGCGCTAGTTTTCGTTGCGGGGTAATGAATCACATCTGGGAATAAAAGCGTCTGGAAAATGGTTTTAGCAAGTGTCTGTCGGGTAAGGAAAGCCAAGATACACTGCGCGGCCCTCCAGACGTCAGATGGCGGACCAAATGAGAATCAGTGAGCATCTGTGTCATGTACACCACAGTGAACACAGAGGGGTGTCTCAGCGAGGCGGGTGCGGTGCAAACGAAACTGGTTGACCTGTTTGAAACTGGCGGTGATGTACCAGGTGGTGTCGAGAAACCCTACATGCACCGCTTTCTACAAACGTCGCCGTATGACCTAGGGAGTATACATGGAAGGGGTAAGGAGAGGAGGATGTGACTTAATTCCGGAAAGAAATGCCGAAAGTGATAGAGGTTGGGGGAGGGGGGGGCGGAATGTCTGTTAACATGACTGGGGCTGACTTGGAGACTGGCTCATTTTCATGTAAAAGCAGTCCGGTCAGGATCGTCGGGCAACGGCTTTTGGGAGCTAACAAAAGTGTCGTAACTCCTTCTAGCACGTGGAATAAGCCCACTCCACCACGCTCCCGTTAGAGTGCGAGGGAGGAATACTGAACTTTAAATAACATCCCAGTACAGACAAAGGATCCCATCGCCATCAACACACGACGAGCGAGGTAATCGGAACCAGGAATACTTATGCCGCATGGGAAATGCGAGAGGCGTGGTACGATGTCGAGGGATCTAAGCTGGTGGTCCACAACGCCAGCCCAGATTGTGTGGAGGAGACGCCGACTGTTTGTTGCCGCTGAACGACAGAGGTCATTCATAAAATCAATGCCCAAACAGCGGACTCTGGTGGCCTCAGAGGAGCCACGTTCTCTCAGGCAGGTCCTCACTAATGAGAAGAACCTTTGATTTCGAAATGTTAAGAGAACTGCTCGATGCTTCCCCATATGTCGCCACGCAAATCAGAGCGGTGCGAACATCGCCTTCTTTGGGTAGGTAGAGGAGCAGATCGTCAGCATAGGCCGTACAACAGAAGGGATGTCAGGCCCACCAGACGTCGGCGAAGTCCCTGGAGTGGGAGCTCTAATGCCAAAGCATACAGTATCGCGGAAAGTGGACAATCGGACAGAGCGATCGATCGCAAGAGGCCCAGTGAGGCGACCATTCCAGAGTGTTATTGAATTCGCGCCGTTCAAGACGCGCATTACCGCTCTGACTTTACAAGCCGGAAAACCCATGAGCTGGAGGACCGATTTCGAAAAGGTATGGTCGACACGGAGTGCCTGACTGAAGTCAAGCGATGCCACTGCACCAAGTAAGCGTTGACGACCTGACGAGTGCGATCATGTCCCTGTAACGGCAAAGGGCTGTATGGATATTGTCGTCACCACCTAGAGAATTCTGATTTATTTTATTTATCGCGTCAGAAGCAAACTAAAAAAAAAGAACAATATTAGATACATAACTACATACATACATACATTATGGTTTATAAATTAAACTAGTCAAGAATAAACTAAATGATTAGACACAGATTGTGTTGTCAAACAGAAGGTGATTTTAATCTATACAGTGGATGCCCAAAAATTTGCAACGTCCAGTGCACTTTGTGTAGCGTTTACGAGGTCCTCCATGGTGCACACAGTGGAGGTAATGTGCATTGTAGTAGATGTGTTGATGTCTGCACGGCAGCTCCCCAGTCACACTGGAGAGAGTCCACCTGGAAGCCCCACCTCTCCAGATTACTCTTGGATCTTATGACAGAAGAACGCAGGCGGTTTAGTGATTTCCATGTGGACCATTTCTCTGTGTGACCTGGGGGAAGAACTTCTTGCGGGATCAGCCACTTCTCCAGATGCTGGCATCTGACCTGCCATCTCTTCTCCCGATGTTGATGTGGAGTGTCAGCGAGTGGTTCTGTACTGTGAAGGAAGCTCTTTCTAGACACAAGTCTTTGCTGTGCCGGTTGGCGGCCATGTAGTGGGTGGGCTTCGGATGTCAATGCCTTCTTCATTTCACTCCGCGCTGCTGTATCTCTTCGGATGTCCGAGAGGGTGGGAGGCTATGCCGGATAAGCAGTACAGTATTTCCACAGGTGTGGCTCTTAGACAACCCGTAGTGATACGACATGTCTCATTCAGAGCGACATCAACTTTCTTTGTATGTGTAGATCTGCACCATACTGGGCAAGTGTACTCAACTGCAGAGTAGCAGAGGGCTAATGCGGAGTGCGCACTGTGTCTGGCTGTGCTCCCCATGTTGTTCCAGTCAGCTTCCTAACCACATTGTTCCTGGCATCCACTTTTTGCTTTGTTTTTAAGCAGTGTTCCTTATATGTAAGAGCACGGTCCAGAGTGACTCCGAGGTATTTTGGAGCCTTGCAGTGTTCTAAAGAGATTCCTTCCTAATCTATCTGCAAGGTTCTACTAGCCTGTCTGTTTCGGAGGTGGAAAGCACAGGTCTGGGTCTTAGAAGGATTTGGTTTCAATTGATTGTCCCTGTAATAGGCAGTTAATTCTTTCAGAGCATCAGTTAGCTTCCGCTCCACCCTTTCAAAGCTGTGATCTTGTGCTGTGATAGCACAGAAGCAAACAAACATGCGAGAATTCTGATCAAGGGACGGGTGAAAATTTTCACGTCACTATTGAGTAGAGTGATGGGCTGGTAATCACTGATTCATGATCGTCCATGTGGCTTAGGGACCAGCATGACGACCCCATCAAGAAGGTGGCTGTGATCGTCGTTGTGGGTGACATCAGTTCACGACAGATGGATGTCCTAGTAGGTACCAACAGCTAGCTAAAACACTTGTAAAATTTGAGGAGAAGGCCGTCAGGTCCAGGAGACTTACTGGCAGCACCGGTCTTGATTGCATCTATGACTTCATCGTGGTCACTTCCTCCTGAAGTTCTTGAGTCCCTTTCTCTGGCACGGTGTTGACAGTGAGTGCTCAAACGGTTCAAATGGCTCTGAGCACTATGGGACTCAACTGCTGTGGTCATCAGTCCCCCAGAACTTAGAACTACTTAAACCTAACTAACCTAAGGACATCACACACATCCATGCCCGAGGCAGGATTCGAACCTGCGACCGTAGCAGTCGCACGGTTCCGGACTGCGTGCCTAGAACCTCAAGACCACCGCGGCCGGCTCACAGTGAGTGCTGCTACCTGCTCAGTTAAGGTAGGGTGATATGGGACGGCAGGATACAACTGGCTGAAATGAGAATGGAAAGCGTGGCTGATGGCACCTATCATAGTGTATCGTCGCCCTTTCACATCGGTGAGGTCGTGTATGAGAGCTCTAATACGACGTCGGGGTACTGTGAGGAGGTGGTACTTCGATGGTGTTTCGTGAGGCATATGATCACGGTTGTAGGACCTGACAAGGGTCTCTTCCAAGGGTGTAAAAAATTAAAAAACTTTATTTGTTGCAGTGGAAAGATCCCGGGGACACACGCTGCTCAGTACGAACTGCGTATCCGCATCGAACATTTAACATACGTTCTCATTTTCACAGCCCCTTCGATCCACAGTTGCTTAAAATACGAGTATGAGCTACGAGGGCGTGTTCAAAATTAATGCTTCCGAATTTTTTATCTACAAAATCGTAAAGCTTTTAAAATGAAACATACCTTATTAGCATCATACACCTTTATTCTTCGTATCTACATGTTTCCAACCATCTGCCACTAGAAGGTTCTGAATAGTAGAGTGCAACACGGCGAGGTGTACGGTAACTACGTCGGTGGTGCGTGAGAGAGAGAGAGAGAGAGAGAGAGAGGTGTGTTGTAGTTTCGAATTCGAAGAGGTGGAGCAACCTCAGCTTCAGAATGGCAATGCCCGACAAGAAACGAGTGCTGTTGACGTCTGGAACAATCCGACGCCTTTGATTCACTGTCATCGACGATACTCCATACATATGATAACTGTAGTGACTGTTTTGTTCAGAAGTACGATTCAATGTTTCTTCAGACATCCACGCAAGGTTGACGACATGTGGAAGTTTGGGTCTGCCCGTGAAGCGTGCTCCGAGACCCTAATGGTAAGGCGACCTCTCGCGATAAGCGCGGCACAAATTTTGACTGTCGTCCTTCCATTATACAGCTGATGGTATTGTGTATTCGCAACTACGAATACATTTCATATGCTCCATACATTCCTGAGTTGTCCCCATCCTATTTTCATCTGTCTCCAAAACTTAAAGAACACCTTTGAGGACTTCACTTTGATAGCGATGAAGAGGTGCAAGCAGAGGTGAGATTTTGGGTCCGTCAACAGAGTCAAAAATTCTACAGGGACGGTATCAAAAACTGATCTGTCCTTCGGAGAAATGTGTTCATCACCAGGGTGATTGTGTTGAGAAATTAATACTTAGATATTAAGAATAAGGATGTAGAATGTTTGTACCATTCGTTTTATTTAAATTGCTTCGAAAGCATTCACATAAAAAATTCTTAGGCATTACTTTTCAGAACGCCCTCGCACATTCTCTGTGAGCAGGAATATTATTTTGTGCTTATTCATAAGCTTGTCTTCGGTAGCAACAGATTCTTCGAGATTCGTGTACTCTACGTGCCACTGATGTTCGGTACAGTGCTGTGAAACGGTCCGAACAGGCAGCCCCATCTAGTTAATGGAATATTCATATGCAATATTATGCCAAGGGTCTGGCCGCGATGGTAACTCCGCTTCTCGTCACGTCACCGATGTTAAGCGCTGTCGGGCTTGCCTAGTACCTGGATGAGTGACCGTCCGGTCTGCCTAGCGCTGTTGGCAAACGGGGTACACTCCGCCCTTGTGAGGCAAATTGAGAAGCTACTTGATTGAGAAGTAGCGGCTCCGGTCACGAAAAATAACAACGGCCTGGAGAGCTGACCTCATGCCCCTCCATATGCGCATCCTGTCACGCCAATAGACTGTGAAGATGACACGGCGGTCGGTCACTATCGTTTCGACTTCCGAGGCCTGTTCGGAAGAAAAGGTTTAAATGGCTCTAAGCACTAAGGGACTTAACAACTCAGGTCATCAGTCCCCTAGACTTAGAACTACTTAAACCTAACTAACCTAAGGACATCACACACACCCATGCCCGAGGCAGGATTCGAACCTGTGACCGTAGCAGCAGCGTGGTTTCGGACTGAAGCGCCTATAACCGCTCGGCTACCGCGGCCGGCCGGCCGAAATATATGTACACTGCTGGGCATTAAAATTGCGATACCACGAAGAACTGCAGATGATAAACGGGTATTCATGGGACAGATATATTTTACTAGAACTGATATGTGATTACATTTTCACTCAATTTGGGTGCATAGATCTGAGAAATCAGTACCCAGAACAACAACCTCTGGCCGTAATAATGACCGTGATACGCCTGGGCATTGAGTCAAACAGAGCTTCGATGGCGTGTATACACTCCTGGAAATGGAAAAAAGAACACATTGACACCGGTGTGTCAGACCCACCATACTTGCTCCGGACACTGCGAGAGGGCTGTACAAGCAATGATCACACGCACGGCACAGCGGACACACCAGGAACCGCGGTGTTGGCCGTCGAATGGCGTTAGCTGCGCAGCATTTGTGCACCGCCGCCGTCAGTGTCAGCCAGTTTGCCGTGGCCTACGGAGCTCCATCGCAGTCTTTAACACTGGTAGCATGCCGCGACAGCGTGGACGTGAACCGTATGTGCAGTTGACGGACTTTGAGCGAGGGCGTATAGTGGGCATGCGGGAGGCCAGGTGGACGTACCGCCGAATTGCTCAACACGTGGGGCGTGAGGTCTCCACAGTACATCGATGTTGTCGCCAGTGGACGGAGGAAGGTGCACGTGCCCGTCGACCTGGGACCGGACCGCAGCGACGCACGGATGCACGCCAAGACCGTAGGATCCTACGCAGTGCCGTAGGGGACCGCACCGCCACTTCCCAGCAAATTAGGGACACTGTTGCTCCTGGGGTATCGGCGAGGACCATTCGCAACCGTCTCCATGAAGCTGGGCTACGGTCCCGCACACCGTTAGGCCGTCTTCCGCTCACGCCCCAACATCGTGCAGCCCGCCTCCAGTGGTGTCGCGACAGGCGTGAATGGAGGGACGAATGGAGACGTGTCGTCTTCAGCGATGAGAGTCGCTTCTGCCTTGGTGCCAATGATGGTCGTATGCGTGTTTGGCGCCGTGCAGGTGAGCGCCACAATCAGGACTGCATACGACCGAGGCACACAGGGCCAACACCCGGCATCATGGTGTGGGGAGCGATCTCCTACACTGGCCGTACACCACTGGTGATCGTCGAGGGGACACTGAATAGTGCACGGTACATCCAAACCGTCATCGAACCCATCGTTCTACCATTCCTAGACCGGCAAGGGAACTTGCTGTTCCAACAGGACAATGCACGTCCGCATGCATCCCTTGTCACCCAACGTGCTCTAGAAGGTGTAAGTCAACTACCCTGGCCAGCAAGATCTCCGGATCTGTCCCCCATTGAGCATGTTTGGGACTGGATGAAGCGTCGTCTCACGCGGTCTGCACGTCCAGCACGAACGCTGGTCCAACTGAGGTGCCAGGTGGAAATGGCATGGCAAGCCGTTCCACAGGACTACATCCAGCATCTCTACGATCGTCTCCATGGGAGAATAGCAGCCTGCATTGCTGCGAAAGGTGGATATACACTGTACTAGTGCCGACATTGTGCATGCTCTGTTGCCTGTGTCTATGTGCCTGTGGTTCTGTCAGTGTGATCATGTGATGTATCTGACCCCAGGAATGTGTCAATAAAGTTTCCCCTTCCTGGGACAATGAATTCACGGTGTTCTTATTTCAATTTCCAGGAGTGTAGGTACAGCTGCCCAAGCAGCTTCAACACGATACCACAGTTCATCAAGAGTAGTGACTGGCGTATTGTGACGAGCCAGTTGCTCGGCCACCATTGACCAGACGTTTTCAATTGGTGAGAGATCTGGATAATGTGCTGGCCAGGGCAGCAGCCGAACATTTTCTGTATCCAGGAAGGCCCGTACAGGACCTGCAACATGGAGTCGTGCACTATCCTGCTGAAATGTAGGGGTTTCGCAGGGATCGAATGAAGGGTAGAGCCACGGGTCGTAACACATCTGAAATGTAACGTCCACTGTTCAAAGTGCCGTCAATGTGAACAAGAGGTGACCGAGACGTGTAACCATTGGCAACCCATACCATCACGCCGGGTGGTATGCCAGTATCGCGGAGACGAATACACGCTTCCAATGTGCGTTCATCGCGTTGTTACGCATCACGGATGCGCCCATGATGCTGTAAACAGAACCTGGATTCATCCGAAAAAAAGATGTTCTGCCATTCGTGCACCCAGGTTCGTCGTTGAGTACACCATCACAGGCGCTCCTCTCTGCGATGCAGCGACAAGGGTAAACGCAGTCATGGTCTCCGAGCTGATAGTCCATGCTGCTGCAAACGTCGTCGAACTGTTCGTGCAGATGGTTGTTGTCTTGCAAACGTCCCCATCTGTTGACAGAGGGATCGAGACGTGGCTGCACAATCCGTTACAGCCATGCCGATAAGATGCCTGTCATCTCGACTGCTAGTGATACGAGGCCGTTGGGATCCAGCACGGCGTTCCGTATTACCCTCCTGAACCCACCGATTCCATATTCTGTCATTGGATCTCGACCAACGCGAACAGCAATGTCGCGATACGATAAACCGCAATCGCAATAGGCTAAAATCCTACCTTTATCAAAGTCGGAAACGTGATGGTACGCATTTCTCTTCCTTACACGAGGCAACGCCGGTGAACTGCTGTTTGTGTAAGAGAAAATGGCTCTGAGCACTATGGGACTTAACATCTATGGTCATCAGTCCCCTAGAACTTAGAACTACTTAAACCTAACTAACCTAAGGAGATCACACACATTCATGCCCGAGGCAGGATTCGAACCTGCGACCGTAGCAGTCGCGCGGCTCCGGACTGAGCGCCTAGAATGTGTAAGAGAAATCGGTTCGAAAATTTCCTCGTGCCAGCACGTTGTTAGGTGGGGTTTCGCCACCGGCGCCAACCTTGTGTGAATGCTCTGAAAAACTAATCATTTGCATATCACAGTATCTTCTTCCTGTTTGTTAAATTTAACGTCTGTAGCACGTCAACTTCGTGGTGCGGCAATTTTAATGGCCAGTAGTGTAGTATTATGATCACGTGGAACTCGGAAGCTACTGCTTTTCTGACCAAGACAATGGCAGCTATCGTCTAAATTTCGGAGTTGCTTAGGCATTTCACGCGACACATGTACCGAAAAGAATTTATACAACTTCGTGGTAGATAAATCCCTTGAGTGTTTGTATTGTGTCTACGAGATAAAGACATTTCTTAAAAGTCGAGTAAAGCTGGGAAACCGTTCGAGATGCGAGCCTCGTAAGATCTGCAAGTTGCCCACCGCGTGCCCGCTCCGTGCGCGGCTCGCCCGCCTGGCCTGCCGTCTCTCGCCTCGCTCCCCGGAGACACCGACTGCGTCCCCTCCGGAGCGCGGCCGGCGGCCTTCGTGCTCTCTTCTCTAATGGAAGCGGCCCCTTATGGCAGCGCATAATGTCTGTCGGGCCCGCCTCCTGCGCTACGTGTCAACTCTCCCCAGCGACGCTCATATTTCTTTCTCGTCCATCTCCTCCTCTGGTAGCTCTCACGCTGTAAAGGTGAAACCTGTTGTTTCTAAATGCGTGCACACTAACCAGTTTCTTGTAATGGCCCCTTTGTTCCTTGTCGAGGATTTACAATGAATTTTGTGTTCACACAATTTTCTCGAGTTCGGCGAGAAACAAAACTTAAAAATATGCTGTCTAAAGAATCAAAGGTCTTTTAGAAAGTTTCCGAGAATGGCATCATGAAATAATGAAACCAGAAGAAAACAATCCCTCTGATCGCCTTTAAGGCAGTCTCGACCGGTCATCCACTCTTTTCACAGTGTTTAAAAAATTGCTGAGCATTCTCAGCAAGGCTTCTTTTTGAAGCACGTATGTCGTACTCATAATATTAATCTCACACAGCTTTTGGTGGCCACCGAAATGTGAAGAATTCAGCTATCTGGCCGTAATGGGTATCGACCGTACGAAATATGGCTATAAAATATCGGTACTACTGTCGTACAACATTTTATTTCAAAAACACACATATTTTGCTTACAGTCACCCTCTGTACACTCCCTTTCTCTATGCCTACAGCGCTCCATGCGATTTTTCGATTGATGGAAACAGAGCTGGAAATCTTCCTCTGTGAGCTCCTTGATGAAGCGTGACACTTTTTCGTTGTTCAAAGCGTCAGTACAAAAATTTTCACGGACTTCTGTTTGTTCGTTCGTAAGAATTTTCGACATCAGTTTCGCACACACTTTTCTCATGTTAAATGGGCTATATAAAATTTGCCTTACGTGTAGTTTGTCCATTCGTACAGTTTCAGCGATCGATCGAATACTCGAACGACAGTTACGTCGAATCAAATTATAACCTTTTTCTATGTTTTCATCCGGTTTTGATGTTGTAGGGCGTTTCAGACGTGAGTCATCTATGGATTCTTCGCTTTCATCTTTGAAAAGCTTGAACCACTCAAAGACTCGCGTATGTAGGAAACAGACTTCTTCATACGACTCTTTTACTAACAGGAAGGTTTCAGTAGAGGTTTTTCGAGTTCCATGTGAAACTTTACGACAGTTCGTTGGCGTATTATTACACTCCACGGTTTCCGACAAAAGAAAATAACTGCTCTTACATAAACGAAGGCCAAGGGCACACAGATTTGTGTACAGTCAGCAGAGATGCCACATTCAATTGGCGAGGTTTCACACTTCACAACCACTGGTCTTCATCTTCGGCGCATGCGTGCTTAGTCGGTGACAGTATCAGTCCCGTTATTTTATAGCCACACCTCGTATGATGGATCGAACTATTAGCACCGCCTCTCACGTCCCTTGGTGATGGTACACAGCAAGGATGAGTCTCGACAATATGTGAATGCTTTTTCCACCCTTGTTACCTTCTATTCATCAATAAATCTATCACAAATCATGGCAGATGATTTGAGCAATGGATGTTAACATGATTCAATTCCAATTCCTACACTATCAATCTGAAATACATTTGACGATTTTGTGTCGTCATCTTTAACGTTTCTCGAAGTTGTCTGTTGTCATAATTCGTTGACTCAATGGTAGCGCGCCATCCTTAGTTCCGTTCTCTTTCTAAAAGCGATGAAATCTTTTGTTCTAAGCTGGCATTTTGGTTCCCTAAATGACTATGTAATTTTCTCTTAGTGCGGATTGCATCCAACGATCTTCCTACGCGAGGAGTAATAGTATCCACTACGCAAATATTTGGAAGCCCCCGCTTAGTTTACTTGCCCTAATAAAAAATATTGTTTCAGCAGCAAACTGCACCCTACATTTTGTGAGAACAATGTAGAATTTCATATATTTGTTTCAAGACGATAGAGTACTCAATATCATTAAAAAAGGAACAGGCTTTATATGCAGGGTGTTTGGAAATTCCCGCTACAAAGTACTAGTGCTTGCAGAAGAAGTGACTACATTATGTTTTGAACAGGAACCCATGTCGGAAAACGCACCATTTCAGTGCTAAAACCGTTTGACAACATGTTCGCTAAGTATGTTTGCAACAGTGTAGTCGTGGTGTGTGTGTGTGGGGGGGGGGGGGGGGGGGCGGGTGCTTACGCCGGATTGGTTGATGTCCTTTGAGCTCTGCCCTACCTTCTTGACCTGGTTCGAGCTTCATTCAGTGTCTGTATATGCTAAAGCAACATAGTTGAACACCGACATGGTCCTTCTGTACGGTGAAGCTCACAGTAATGAAAGAGCTGCTGTTCTGGTTTATCAAGATTGTTATGCACAGCGTCCTACTTCATCGCTTACCATTTTCGCCACAATTACGCAACCTTCAACTTCAGCAGGCGTGACTGTGGTCCTCCAGAGAGACGCCGCACACCCGAATTTGAAGATGCCTTACTGCATCATGTTGAAGAGAATCAGCCAACGAGTACACAAGAAATTGAGCGTGCAATGAATGGTGCTCCTATCACCGTCTGGAATATTCTGGTATTTGGTGGATGACCAACAACTACATCCATTCCACCTCCAATACTCCATACTATACCCACAGACACGTGAATGAGGCTCGAATCAGGTGAGAAAGGTAGGGTAGACATCAAATGAGTCAGCTAGTCCGACCTAAGCACCCCCACCATGAATACCCTGTTGCAAACCTGCCTAGCAAACATGTTTTCAACCGGCTGCAGCTCGGAAACAGTACGTTTCCGGACATGGGTTCCTTTTCAAAATACTATGAACTCACTACCCTCTACAAGTTCTGATAGTTTGTAACTTGAATTTCCGAACACTTGTTTAATTAATTTGACCTATATCTGTGGCAATGCCTAGTAATGGAAAGAAATTAAATTGCAGGGTAGGTCGAGCTTCACGTTAAAATAGGTCACCCTGCACTGGGCAGTGCGACTCGGTTTTCAAATTGTAGAGGGTCAAGGACGTGTTCCTGTTGTAGACAATGAACTTTCTAGTTGGTTAAGGGCCTCTCAGACTGGTCGAAGATTGAGTCATTATGCCGTAATTCAGGTAACATGTGCGGAACAGGACTGTTGTCAGCGTTCATCTTGAGGAAAAGTTACAAGGAATAATCATGTGCTCGGGAACCCACATGTTCGTGTGCGGAAGCTACTATCCACTATGCAGAACAGTCTACTTAGGTGCTTCCTGAAGAACAGTTTGCAATCTCTTAATGTTGTCAAACGAGCACGCTCTTAATACTGCTGTGTTACAACATGTCAAGGTGCACATGATTTGTAATAGTACTTGCGGCACAGAAAATAGGTAATACGCACGGCATGCATACTCCTCCCTGTACAAGAAGCATTTACTTTTGAATTATAATGTTCATTTTCAGTAACAGAAGGGGGACAGGTGTCTAGAGTAGGCACTGTTTCCACTCACTTTACCCGATAAGCCACATCTCTTTTCAACGGTCGACATGAATCATATTCGGTAATGGTCACAACACTCTTACCAAACGTCTGATTCCTTATGGGATCGTCAGGCAGGAGGCTGACAACCAGTTGTGATTTGTAAAGGATTCAGTAACGTCATTTGCTTGACTCTTCTTCTCAGTTTAGGTTATCAACTCAAATTTTAGGCTGCTTCCCTTTCAAGCACTCAAGTTCACTACAACTTCACTTTCCATTTCTTTTCGACGGATCCCTTCACTGAGGTCACGGTTGGACTACCTTTTTAAGTGATACCGCAGGAGGATACGTTGATAAACAAACTGCCGTCGAAATACTGATGACTCGTCTTTTAAGCAAGCCACTGGGAAATTTCAAAATTTTCCAGCAGTAACGGTGCATGCGTCTCCTGCTAGATGGCCACGGGAAGCGTCCTCAACACTGTAACCTCAAATGTTTCTTTTTGTGGTTTTGTTAGGATCATGTAAATTCCAAAAAAATTGTGATGGTCATGATGAAATAAAACATAGTCTCCACACAAAAATGGTCATTTCCTCTTCATTTTAGTCTCTAATTGACACAAAAATATTGGAAACATTAAACAAACTGCTGTAAATTCTATGCAAAGACCTTACTGTCACCATCAACATACGACAGAGTACTTTCCTTTACACTTAGCACCAGTTAACTGATGACAGCGATAATGCACACTTAGTAAGCACAGCCTGTAATATTGTGGTTTTTATTGATAGGGAAAATGTGCAGATGGAGCTATAATATTCCGAAAGTAGTACCTTCCCAAATATGTGACCGGCTCTATGAATACCTGAGTAACAGAACCCAGTGCGTTAGAGTAGATAGCGAATAATCCACAGGGACTAAAGAAACGTCTGTTGCGGGCCAATGAAGCGTAAAAGGAGCTCTAATGTTATAAACATACATAAATGATTTGTCAGGCAGAATCAACATTACTATAAGATTGTACGCTGACGAAGCTGCTGTCTGCAGGAGAGTTCCGTCGCTGGATGATCACAAAATTTGCGTCTGTTTAAACAGGCCCGTCGACTTTGTTTTCCTCATAATTTAGAAGGCTCTGATTTATTATTGTTCTGCTGCGTGGCTGGTTTACAGCATGAAGTCATTGCGCCATTGTGTTCCCATACTATCATGAGTGATACACCTTATAACGTGTTAGTTTCTATTTGGATAGATTTCATCACTCTATAAATAGGTCGATGTGTGATATCTTATATTCCCAAGGGAATGGTAAATACATAGTCATTTTATTGAAAACTGCTTGATTTTCCATTACCTGTCCATTGTGTCAATTTTTAATGGACTGGGTGTGATGAACTTTAGGGGTGGTTTTCTGAAAAATGAGGCAAAATACTGTAGAGAATTTCATTTTAGCTTATACACAAGTGACCTGCCAAATCGGTCGCCTGTGTCTGACTCCTTCCCTTGTCACACCCTTCAGAAACTACACCGTGAAAGTCGTGAGGGTGCGGGGGGAGGGACGGTTGGCCGGAGGGGTTAGAGAATTCGATGAAGGAAGCAATAATTAATTTATGAATCGCAGCATCTATCAGTTTCATTACAACATAAATAAACTCCAACAGCAACAAACACACCCTGGCAACTGAATTTAATCTGTGGACATCTTCGGGGTGCACTCAGCCTCGTGATGCCAACTGAGGAGCTACTCGACCGAATAGTGGCGGCTCCGGTCAAAGAAAACCGTCATAACGACCGGGAGAGCGGGCTGCTGACCACACGGCCTTTGCAAGATCCCCTCGCTTCTAAACTGATACTGTTATTACTCAGCTTAGCCGCGAGTCCGTAGAGGGTGGTATATGTGACGTACAGTATGGCTGGTCAGCTTTTCCACCCGGAATTTGCGAGTGTAGGTTGGACCTTCCTTGATCCGCCTTGGTGGGTCGTGTCCTACCTGTGCGCGGTGCAGCTCTCGTAAATGTCGTCCCGTGCAGATTCTTCATTGGCGCATTGGATGTCTCTGTCGGTGGAAGCTAATTATCTGAAATTGCTGTCGATCAACTTTGGGGTATCTATTTACTCGAAATTAACATTCAGAATGCCGTAATATCACTTTTATTCCCATTAGATTAATAATGAAACGCTCATGTCACAAACTACTCGTAACCGAGAGCATGGCTACCATCGAACAATACAGGAAGAGCTCTTAACGCCGACTACCGACTTTGGCAGTCCGTATCTCTTACTAGTTTCGTCGCAGTTCGTGGATTTCTGATCAAGTTCGTACTTACTAAGATATGCATTTGTTAATGAACGGGTGTGAATTTTAACCAGGCAAAATTTTGATAAATAGTTTTAAACATCCAGAGGCTCCTCCTAGTATTCATGCTGTCATAAATGACTTTAATTGTTAAATATAAATAAGCAAAATCGGTGACTTTGGCGCCAAGATGGCGGTACTTCCCATCATCTATATTTCCCAGGCTAACGCTTGTTGCTACGGTCCAGCGCCAAGCCCCTCCCCACTACGCGCGACATATGATCGCTTCGTCACCTAGACAGCCAGCGTGGGAAATGCTCTCCGACTCATGGCCGGCTACGGACTACAGCACTTCCTAACTCGTGAATACATCAATAAGAGACAATAATTTATTAAAACTGGTAAAAATGTCTTCCTCAAGTAAGAGGCACCTTACACCCTCCTATCCGCATCCCCATCTGAGGATGACACGGCGGTTGGATGGTCCCGATGGGCCACTTGTGGCTTGAAGACGAAGTGCTTCTTTTTTTGTGGACACCATTATGTCCTTGGGAAACAGTTCGTCTCATTTTATCCCCAGCTGTGGCCACCTGTCACTATGTTAGACAGGCCACAGCAAACAAATAAGTGTGGTGCTTCGATGGCGCGTGGTATTACTCAACATGGATGTCGACAAGCGTATAGCACCGACTGCCGTCTCGATGGTAATCTTTTCACCTTTTTCCAAGGCGCATCTTGTACCTTCGTTTGGTTACTTGTAATCATCCCTCTGTCGAGACGACAAGGAAATCCAGAGTCGGAGCTGACTGACCTGTGACGAGTATTAGAGGCAGAGCGGCCAACGAGAAACCCGAGATGAGGAGACAAAGCAGAGCAGAGCAGCCGAGAGCGAGCGCACCCCGTGCCGGGGCAGCGCGTGGGCGACGCCGGGGCCCAAGGCCGCTGCCGCTGCCGCTGCTAGCGGGGCGGTAATTGCGGGCCGGCGGCTCGCGCGTTTATTTATAAAACGGCTCTCGCGGCGTCTTCTTTCCCAACGCTTCCAGCGGATGGCCGCTCTGATGTAACCCAGTCACAGGCCGTGACGTAAACGCGGCACAGTTCCGCGCCGCTGGCCATTGTTCGACTGCTCCTCCGCCGCGCTGCCGGATGGACGCCTCCGCAAAAAGAGCTCCTCGCGAATCGCGAACAACATTTACGCTCCATGAACTGGAAGCAGAGAACAGCTCCGCTAAGGTGCGTTTGGTACATCTGACTGCATCACAGATAATAATGGCATACTCCTTTGAAGCGCTCCCCCCCCCCCCCCCCCCCCGCCCCCAAATGAGGACGAAAACACATTAGACGTTTAATGACCAAAAAACTCGCCAGGTGTGAACAGGACTCACAGGCCGACGGTTCCGTACAAAATGTCCCAAGGATTCCCAGATTTTCGACAATGTTTTAATTTCAGTAATACAAATGTGACATGAAGTTATGGAGGAGGCATACGACCATCATTATTAATAATCAGTAGGTCTGCATTCAGACTTATGGGTCGGAATGGTAAAAGTCGGACATCAAACAAAGAATGACTTTATTGCTCATATGACGCTTTTCGGAATTTACCCATCACCAGACGTCCTGGAGCGATTACTGCACATAGAGTAATCTGTGGATGTTTGTAGACTAGACTTTTTTTTTCTCGTGCCGTTTTTCCCGCGGATACGCAGGGTCAGCATGGTTAATCGGCTGTGGCAATATTAGTTGAAGGGGTGGCCGGATGCCCTTCCTGCCGCCACTCTGTACCCCCTGGGAAGTAGTTAGTGTACCCCAACTGTCTGCGACTAGTGTAATCCATGGAATGGTACGAAAGTGTTCAGGTGACTGCGAGCCGTGTAACTGAGGCGGGACGTGGGGACCAGCCCGGTATTCACCAATGGGGATGTGGAAAACCGTCTAAAAACCACATACAGGCTGGTCGGCACACCGGCCCTCGTCGTTAATCCGCCGGGAGGATTCGATCCGAGGCCGTTGCGCCTACCCGAGTCCAGGAAGCAGCGCGTTAGCTCGGCTAACCTGGCGGGTCGTTTGTAGACTAGACTGCGAACGTTTATTTCACATACAACATGAAACGCCATAACTACGTGCAGTGAAACCTGACGATGGATAAATACCGAAAAGCATCATATGAGAAATAGAATCATTCCTTTTGAAACCTTCCCGTCTCTTCTATACCTCTTGTGTTATTGATAACCTTCCCTTTTACAACAAACTATGTAACGTTTTCTTAGGATTTCTTTCTCTTGCTTAATAGTAATAAATGAAATCTTCCCTTTGAAATTTATTCTCTTTCTCTATCTTCACATACAAATTTAATTGCTGCTTATTAAAAGTGATTTTCTGATTATTTCGACGAAACATAGAATGTGTCGTCGTCGTGGCCCTCAGTCGTTATCTGCAATAAGCCAAAACTGTCCCTTACCTTTTTTACTGTTACTGGATCGCCAGCTGACTGCTACATCGAACTGCGACATGAATATACTTACTCTGTTTTACTATACTCTATTAGCTGCTGGCGGGCTTTCATAATAAGTGGCTGTATTTATTACCAAAGCTGACGTTATTCTTTAATTAATTTGACTGAAGTTACGTAATTCATAGTTAAACTTTTTCTTGACAACAAAAAAATTTTGCAAAGTTTTACGTTGATGGTTTTTTGGGATGGATTATAATTAGAAATGCAATATTGCTGGCAAAAGTTAATTATATTCTTAATGAATATTACAAACGTTCAAATGGGACTTACTTTTTACAATAATCTTACAACTAGCAATGCGCAAACATACCTTCAGTAGTCTTGAGGTTCTCAAAAAATTAATTCAATAATAATAGTTCCTCTTATTATAATAGTTAGCTGATGTCTCGGTACATCCGTTTATAATCTCTTGTAAATCATAGCTAGTGGCTGGCAGGCAGACCTCTCCTCTCAACCTCTCGCTTCAGACCTACTACCGACTCGCCTCACTTCTCGCTTACTTCTGACTTCCTACGAACGCTAAAGTGCGGTCTCTCCTGTCAACAATGCTTTCTGGTGCAGACAATCCCTGCTACCATTACAAAATGTATCAATGCGCGGTCTTTCCCGCTCTTTTATTAAAATGTATGCTTACGCGGTCTCTCCCGCCCTTTTTTTAAAAAAAAAAAAATGGTTCAAATGGCTCTGAGCACTATGGGACTTAACATCTATGGTCATCAGTCCCCTAGAACTTAGAACTACTTAAACCTAACTAACCTAAGGACAGCACACAACACCCAGCCATCACGAGGCAGAGAAAATCCCTGACCCCGCCGGGAATCGAACCCGGGAACCCGGGCGTGGGAAGCGAGAACGCTACCGCACGACCACGAGATGCGGGCGCCCTTTTTAAAATTATATCAATTTGCGGTCTCTCTTGTCAACAATACTTTGGAGCAGACATTCCCTGCTACCACAATTATTTCCAAAATGACAAATATTAATTATTCCTACTTAATCCTATTAATAAAATATAAACGTCTTTATAAATTGTGATTTGACAATAAACAATAGAAATATACACATCTTACACTTTTACCACTGATGCCCAGTAAGCCTGAATGCAGAATTACTAATTGTTTTAATTTCGAGTTTGATATAGGATAACAAATCACAAAGGAAGTATTTTTTCGTGTGGTGATGATGATGATGATGAAGTCCCATACTCCGTGACGGAGCGTAGGCGAATGACGCGGGAGACCCGCGCCGCCGTACTAGGCAAGGTCGTAGTGGAGGAGGGTTGTCGTTGCCTTCCTCCGACCGTTATGAGGATGAATAATGATGATAAAGACGACACAACAACACCCAGTCATCTCGAGGCTGGTGAAAATCCCTGACCCCGCCGGGAATCGAACCCGGGACTCCGTGCTGGGAAGTGAGAACGTTACTGCGAGACCACGAACTGTGGACTTTTCGTGTGCTATAATTACATATTAACAATTTTCGGATTTTTTTCGTTTGACTGCACTGTGAAACATTTTTTGCCAAATTTCAAGATTCTAGGTCAACAGGAAGCACCCTATAGGTTACGATGAGAGAGTTTGCAGTATCAAAATATGTGAACTAACTGGTCGTAATCTTTGGTTTCTTTGACTTAGAAGGTGACGTTTATTATACCACCAGGGGGACATACTCCTTAGCATGTGGCATAAATTTCAACTTAATACGTCTACCTGTTCCTGAGAAAAAGGAGTCATAACAAATGGACGTACAGGCAGACGGCAGACAGTGAGACAACAAATGACAGGAACATTTATTCCGTGTGTACAATAACAGATTTACGGTTTTCCTTTTCTTCCTTTGAATGTACTGTGAAATCTTCCTTTTTGCCAAATTTCGTGATTGTTAAATTTCGTGATTCTACACCGACGGGAAGTACTCAATACGATTCGATGAGTGAGTTTGCGACTATCAAAATATGTGACATAAATACCCATATATTTTGACTGCACTGACTTACAAGTTTCAATATATTACACCGCCAAGTGACTGTAGACCTCAGAATGTGAATTTAATTTCAACTTGATACGTCTACCCATTCCTGAAAAAAATGGTCGGGCGCACATCCAGATGCACAAGAAAGTGATCGTACTAGGATTCCGTTTTTACCGATTGTGGTACGGAAAAGAAGATGAAATAGTCGAGGCTAAAAAGCAATTCGAAAACTTAGTAATCTACGAGTCGGCAAATTACTCTACCTGAATAAATGTTTCTGGACAAATATTAGTGCGCATTAATATGACGTGAGTCCATCCTTCGCCTTTAAAACGGCTTGATGGTGGAATACTTTCGAAGGGGTGTCTAAAGTCTGTGGAGGAATGGCAGCCCATTCTACCACAACAGCCTAAACCGGAGAAGGTATTGATGTGGGTCGCAAGGATCTGGAGCCATGTCGAGGTTACAAATCATTACAAATGCTTTCCATTGTGTTCAGTTCGGTACTCTGGGCAGGTCAATCCATTTCAGGAATTTAATTAGAGGAGGAGGGAGGGGAAAAAATGGTTCAAATAGCTGTGAGCACTATGGGACTTAACATCTGAGGTCATCAGTTCCCTAGACTTAGAACTACGAGGGCAGTTCAATAAGTAATGCAACACATTTTTTTTCTCGGCCAATTTTGGTTGGAAAAACCGGAAATTTCTTGTGGAATATTTTCAAACATTCCCGCTTCGTCTCGTATAGTTTCATTGACTTCCGACAGGTGGCAGCGCTGTACGGAGCTGTTAAAATGGCGTCTGTAACGGATGTGCGTTGCAAACAACGGGCAGTGATCGAGTTTCTTTTGGCGGAAAACCAGGGCATCTCAGATATTCATAGGCGCTTGCAGAATGTCTACGGTGATCTGGCAGTGGACAAAAGCACGGTGAGTCGTTGGGCAAAGCGTGTGTCATCTTCGCCGCAAGGTCAAGCAAGACTGTCTGATCTCCCGCTTGCGGGCCGGCCGTGCACAGCTGTGACTCCTGCAATGGCGGAGCGTGCGAACACACTCGTTCGAGATGATCGACGGATCACCATCAAACAACTCAGTGCTCAACTTGACATCTCTGTTGGTAGTGCTGTCACAATTGTTCACCAGTTGGGATATTCAAAGGTATGTTCCCGCTGGGTCCCTCGTTGTCTAACCGAACAGCATAAAGAGCAAAGGAGAACCATTTGTGCGGAATTGCTTGCTCGTCATGTGGCTGAGGGTGACAATTTCTCGTCAAAGATGTTACAGGCGATGAAACATGGGTTCATCACTTCGAACCTGAAACAAAACGGCAATCAATGGAGTGGCGCCACACCCACTCACCTACCAAGAAAAAGTTTAAAGCCATACCCTCAGCCAGTAAAGTCATGGTTACAGTCTTCTGGGACGCTGAAGGGGTTATTCTGTTCGATGTCCTTCCCCATGGTCAAACGATCAACTCTGAAGTGTATTGTGCTACTCTTCAGAAATTGAAGAAACGATTTCAGCGTGTTCGTAGGCACAAAAATCTGAACGAACTTCTCCTTCTTCATGACAACGCAAGACCTCACACAAGTCTTCGCACCCGAGAGGAGCTCACAAAACTTCAGTGGACTGTTCTTCCTCATGCACCCTACAGCCCCGATCTCGCACCGTCGGATTTCCATATGTTTGGCCCAATGAAGGACGCAATCCGTGGGAGGCACTACGCGGATGATGAAGAAGTTATTGATGCAGTACGACGTTGGCTCCGACATCGACCAGTGGAATGGTACCGTGCAGGCATACAGGTCCTCATTTCAAGGTGGCGTAAGGCAGTAGCACTGAATGGAGATTACGTTGAAAAATAGTGTTGTGTAGCTAAAAGATTGGGGAATAACCTGGTGTATTTCAATGCTGAATAAAACAACCCCTGTTTCAGAAAAAAAATGTGTTGCATTACTTATTGAACTGCCCTCGTAATTAAACCTAACTAACCTAAGGACAGCTCACACATCCATGCCCGAGGCAGGATTCGAACCTGCTACCGCAGCAGTCGCGCGGTTTGGGATTGAAGCGCCTTAAACCGTTCGGCCACTGCGGCTGGCTGAGGGAGGGGAAGGGAACGGAAAAGGAAAGCATGTCCAAAGGAACAGACAGCACCCTTTCATACAACTGAGTCGCCTAAATTGGCAGTGCATCCACCTTATCCAGTGCGGATGCTCAAGTACGTTCCCCCTCCTGCGGAATATCAGAGCAGTGAGCATGAAGGAAATGGACAGGGACTGTGGGTAGGTGGTGGTCGCTGGGAGTTTGGGTCGTCCGTGCAAGAGCGATAAACACTGTGTCCTGGGTGGCACAGTGGTTAACGCAACTGCCTAGTAAGCCGGAGATCTTGGGTTCCAACCCGGTCCAGCGCATATGTTCGCTCGTCGCCGCTGGTGCTGCACATAGTCCGAAAGAACAGGCGCTAAGAATTCACACAATCGTTTCAGAAATGACATTATTCACAAATCATTGACTCACGGATCCTGCTTTATGACAGGATGCATGGCCATACACACTGACACAATCACCCTCCCCACGAAAAACACTTCCATAGACTAAGACCACCTACTTTCTGCTTCCCTGTTCACACTATATCTGAAGATAGGTAACGTTCTCCAGGCGCCAGACTCACAACACTTCCATCGGAATACAACGGGGCATAGCGTGATTCACCATCGCAAAGCAAGTGGTTATCAGTAATTCACTGTCCAGTGTCATGGTTCTTTGCACCTCCAGCTTCCATTGACACTGACTATAGAAATTTGTGGTAAATGAGGAACTATTCGACTACTGTACATCATACTTTTTAGCTCCTTATGCACAATCATTGTCATGGGTGGGATGCAGGTAGCCCTTTAGAAGCTGCGAGTTACGCGTTCCGCCGATGTCATGCGATTTTTACTGTCACCTTGCGCAGTGTTCGACACTCCTTCTCCGTCAGCACATGAGTTCTACCTGGTCTTGGCTTCCACTTCCCGTTTCCACTTCACAATCATACCACCAACAGTGGTCTTCGGCAGTGTTAGAAAGGTTAAATGTCCGTGATGGATTTGATACTCAGGTGACATCCAATGACTTTTGTAGTCAGTAAGCTTTACTGACCTACTCATTCTGTTGTTCCTGCTCCTCTACCGATCAAAAAGTCACCGCCCATTTCGTACTGGCGTGTCCGCATCTCGTAACATCTAGTTCAAATGGTTCAGATGGCTATGAGCACTATGGGACTTAACAACAGAGGTCATCTGTCGCCTAGAACTTAGAACTACTTAAACCTAACTAGCCTAAGGACATCGCACACATCCATGCCCGAGGCAGGATTCGAACCTGCGACCTAACGTCTAGTGATCAGTTCCGAATTACGTAAAGGTGTCCGTAGATACTGGTAACATATAGATGTAGAGTTATTTTTCCCTGATTTTTGCAGATCTATACTTATAGATATTAATGAGTTAATTATCTACAACAAGAGAATTTCCACTAAAACCAAGTCTTTGAACGAAACGGATCGCTTTCAAGTGCAGGAGTACTCCTGCAAAGTGAGTTGTACGTTGGGAGACACCAGTACAATAACCTTATATTCCAGAGTGGTCCTTCAAGAACTGTTGCATAACACATATCTACATATGTAGTAATAGGTATTGCCACTTTAGGTCTGTTTCCTTTGGGAGACGAGGTTTTAAATAGCATCCGAACCAAGAAATTTTTAGACCACCGTGAAGTTTGCACCTAAAAGGTTCAGTCAGCCTCTGGGCCGCATGAAGCAACAGTTTAGATGCCATGTTGTAGCAGGGCTGGGGGCAGGACTCAGGACTTTCGGGGAAACTACTGGCGTTCAACATGCTTCTGTTGCCCCTTAACATTGTTTCACAGAAACACACACTCTCTCTCTCTCTCCCTCATCCCCCCCCCCTCTCTCTCTCTCTCTCTCTCTGTCAATATATATATATAGCAGAATGTGTATTATTTTGTTTTCTATACCGAAAAGTGACTGTCGGTCCAATAACTTGTCCAAGCAGAAAATTTTAAGCAGACATCGCTGTTTATTTAAATCGTATCACATGAAGTGATTAAGCAAGCCTCTTGTATCTGTATCTGACAATTTTTATTCTTCGATTGTTTCCACATATAGGTTTGCAATGTCTCCATTTGTCCTTCATTTTTGTTAGTAGCGTGCTCACAGTCATAGAATTGAGAGACCACTGTTAATTACACTTGGAAAGACGAGAGGAAGCTGATGCCGGTAACCTCAAGACAGAAAGCTGCAGGACAGACGCCAAAAAAGTTAATAGAAAAGATATAGAAGCAAAGATGAACTGCGTATTTCGTCACGGTATCTTCGAGTTACCGCGAGAGTGCCACGGAGATGCTTATTATACTCTACTTATAGGCATTACAAAAGATGTGTTGTACAATACATGATGGTGAGGATCACTGTATGTTCCAACAAGAAGCAGACAACGTACGACTGCTTCCCACATACCATTCGGATAGAGAGTATCAGCGACATTCGCGCTCAAACAAAATGTGTTATCTTTTATTTTAGTTTTTGCTGCTGCTTTAAGCGTCCGTCTAGTTTTTTATAGTGAGCCATAGCGTGGCATATCTGGATACGATATCAGCTCAATAACTGATGGTCAGTAATCATAAGTAATGCAGAGATCTGCACAACTTCCTAGACAACTGCCTGACTAGTTATAATTGGAGGAACTGTCTCACCAACAGACGTTCTTCCTCTGAACATTTCACGAACGAACCAGGAAAAGCGGGAATGATAAGATACACAACAGTACACTCGGCCACACACCATAAGGCGGTTTCGCAAAGTATACATGTAGATATAGTTGTAGTTATCACATCCCACTGCAGAGTCCAATGTATGATTCCTTGAGAATTAAATGAGACGAAGGTTGTAGATTATTCCTGCATAGGGAATTGCGCTGTGAGATGAAACTGAGCCACCGGAATAAAATACACCCAAAAAGAAACGAGTGACACACCAGTAAGGATTTTGTGAATGATACCGAAATCGGTAGTTGTGACGTACATTTATAGACAAACAAAGGATTAAAATTTGAGAAAAATCGAACTATTGATTCAAGACAAAGCGCATTATAAATTGGGCAAGTCAATAACGCTTTGATCCTCCTCTGGCCCTTATGCAAGCAGTTATTCGGCTTGGCATTGATTGATAGAGTGGGGAAAGAGTCGGCGTCCTTGGTGGCCGAGGTGGAGTTCGAAAAGCACAAAGACATAGTAGTAGGAACTCTCTTGTGTCGGCGGCCATGCTCTTGCTGAAATGTAAGCCCAGGATGGCTTGCCATGAAGGCCAACAAAACGGGGCGTAGAATATCGTCGACGTACCACTGTGCTGCAACATTACAGCGGATGACAACCAAATGATTCTTGCACTCTATACCATCACTCCCGCCTGTCGGGCCGTATGGCGGCCGATATTCAGGTTGGTATCCCACTGATGGGTGGGAGGTCTCCAGACACGTCTTCGCTGATTGTCGGGGCTCAGTTTCAAGCAGGATTCATCACTGAAGACAATTCCAGTCAATGAATTTACATGCCGAGAACGTTGGAGCATTATGGGCGGGGCCCTCCATTTCGGAATTTTGACGATTTAACGCGCCAATTGGACAGATTTAGCACGATATCGCCCACGAGGACATCCAACAACTCTGTCAATCAATACCAAGCCGAATAACTGCTTGCATAAGGGCCAGAGGAGGACCAAAACGTTAATGACTTGATTAGTTTGTGTAGCTCTGTCTCTTCAATAAATCATCCATTTTTTTGCGATTGTACTCATTTGTTTGTTTGTCTTGGAGTACATGGGACCAGTTAATGCATGCTCACTTCAGTAACGTACCGCCTGTCGTGGAGGACGGAAATGGCTCAACATCTGCGTAGAAACTATGAATTAAAGGACGGTTAATATTTTAAAAATGTATTTTTAAGGTATTTGGGTAACAGGTAAAAGGGAGGTGTACCAACGCGTTATTGACTTCCTCAGATTACGAAACTCTTTCTCTTGAATAAATTATCCAATTTTAAAAGGTGTTTTCATTTGCAAATACTCAGAAATTTGACATCTGCTGCTTTGAGAACAGTTTATTATGGAGTTTGAGGAAAAGAAGATCTAATTCCCAAGAGCAAAAACTGATAAGCTTCCTTCGTAAGCTAAAGCAGGTCGTTAAGTATCTCTGTGCAACATTATACTCGCACCGCCCGATGAGGAAAAGCACCCATTTTCGAGTGATCACTGCTGTTCGATGACATGCTGCTGTTTTAGTCTTCAGCTGAAGACTAGTTTTATGCAGTTTTCCACGCTAATCCATCCTGTGCAAGTCCCTTCATCTCTCCATAAATATTGTACCTACATTCACTTGAACCAGCTTTCTGGAGTTATGCCTTCAATTTTGTCTCAGGATGAGTCTGCTCAACCGATCTCCTCTTTTGGTCAAATTGTGCCACATATTTCTTGTCTTCACAGTTCCATTTAGTACCTTTTCGCTGTCCGTCTATCTTCAGCATTCAGCTGTGGAACCAGACTTAAAAAGCATCAGTCCTGTCCTTGTCTGTATTGTTTATCGTCCACGTTTCACTTCCGTGTATGCTGTATTACACAGAAGTACTTTCAGGAAATTCTTCCCAGATTTTAAATTTATATTAGACGTTAATATTTTTCTCTTTTTTTAGAGACGCGCGGGATAGCCGCGTGGTCTTGGCGCCTTTCCACGGTTCGCGCGGCTGTCCCCCGTCGGAGGTACGAGTCCTTCCTCGGGCATGGGTGCGTCTGCTGTCCTTATCGTAAGTTAGTTTAAGTTAAATTAAGTAGCCCGGGAACGGCATGCCTTACCACTCTGGAAGCAGTGCGTTAGACCGCACGGCTATGTCTGATGGAGTGACTGGAACTGATCGGCTGTCGGACCCCTTCCGTCTAATAGACGCTGCTCATGCATGTTTGTTTACATCTTTGGCGGGGGGGGGGGGGGGGGGGTTTAGTGACATCTCTGAACGGTCAAAGGGACAGTGTCTGTGATACAATATCCACAGTCAGTCTAACTTCAGGAGTTCTGGGAACCGGGGTGATGCAAAACATTTTTTGATGTGTGTACTTTGCGCGTAAGGACCTCGAAGATAATATACGAGAAATTACGGCTCATGCGGAGACATAGAGACTGTTGGTTTTCACTCGATCTATTTGCGAGTGGAACAGGAAAGGAAATGACAAGGAGTAGTACAGCGTAACTTCCGCCACACTCTTTACGTTGGATTGCGGAGTATCTATGTAGATCTAGACCTTTTGACTGTTGCAGTATATGTTTTATTCGTTGTTGTACTGCAGAATGGAAGCGTTGGCTGTAATTGCTTGGTTGACTGACATCGCTTCTTATGAGCAGTTTCCGAGAGAGTTGACCTAACGTCACGGACTGAATACCCATTCCTTTTGAATATCATCATCAGGTGGTTACTTTAACAACCAAAGTGGAGTGCGTGTTAGGGTGTTCTGTATACCTCTCTTCTGAACTGGGTGATTAAATCTACGACCGCTAAAATAAAGGTACATATGCTATTCTCCTCCTAAAGATAAATTTAAGCCTTTTAACTTGAAAGTTAAATTTAAATATTTATCGAGAGACAGTTGATTTCTCGTCAAGCTATTCATTCCAACGTTCCGAGACACATCATAACCAAATCGTTCATCTCCTTTTCTTTCTACCAACACATGTAAGATAGGTAAATTATCATCCGTTTTCATCTCCCTGTAAATGTTGTGTTTGGTCTTACACTGTCCAAATGGTCAACGAGCGGCTGCAACATCTCACTATCTTGCGGTCAGATTAATAATTTATCGCTAGTGCCTCTCAAGAAGCAATGATGGACGGACGGGGTGCAGTATTCAACGCTTGTTCTTCGAAATCCTCCATAAAAATATTAGCTACGTTTCCTGACAATAATGAACATGTTGCTATTCCATTGGTTGTTTTGTAATAAATTCTATCTACAAGAATTTCTTGGCTGTCAAGGTATGTTTGTTTTTCAATCTTAAATACGAAATGGTTCTATAAAGAAAAGACAGAAGAATCCATAAATGTGATGTATAGGCTTACATATACTGAAAAAGTCTTAAAGTTACGCGAACTGCTACAAATGTAAAAAGATATCAATAGTTGCAAAATACAGGCTGTATCAAAAACAATCATCCGATTTGGTACGTCTATATTTCTTAAACTAATAAACATAGACAATGAATTTGTTTTTTGATGAACGGTAAGCTCAAAAAAATTTTTATCATACCTTTTCATATGTTTTCAATATGCCCACCTCAGATGCACGGCTTATGTCAATGAGGTATTCACATTTTTCCACACTGCAGCGACCATCTCTTGAGTTACAGCTTCCACAGCTGCTGTTTTGCGATGTCTCAGTTCATGCATTATTGTTGGTAACGGAGGCACATAAGCAGAATCTTTTATAAACCCCACAAGATGTAATCAGATATAGTCAGGTCCAGTGACCTTGGAGGCCAGTAATGTAAGGCTGAATCATCCGAGCCATCGTTCAGTAATCCTTTGATTTAAAAATTCCCGCACTTCCAGATGCCAGTGTGACCGTGTCCCATCCTGTTGGTATGTGACGTATTTCGAATCAGTCTCCAACTGTGGGAAAAGAAAGTTTTCAATCATATCAAGGTATGTGCTTCCAGTTTCAGTGTTCTCGGCAAAGAACAATGGACCGTACACCTGTTCCTGTGAAACTGCACAAAACACATTAAACTTTGGAGAGTCTCTCTCATGTTGTAAAACTTCTTTAGTTGCTCTGTACCCCATAATCATTTAAGTGGAATGTTGCCTCGACACTAAACACTAAGCATTAAAGAAATCTGTCATCCTCCAACCTGCCAAGAACGGAATTACAGAACTCCATACGTCGCTGTTTGTCACCTTCACGAAGAGCTTAAAGTAGCTGAATTTTGTATGATTTTACGTGTAATGGTCGACGCAACACTCACCAGACAGACATCGGGGGAACGTTGAGCTGTCGGGCTGCACGGCGAAAGGATTTCTGCGGACTCCTTGTGAAACTATGGCGGATGCGTTCGACGTCAGTGTCAAGACATTCGGCGACGGTCCGGCGATTGGCCTTTACACAAACAACCTGTTTCTCAAAATTGTTCATGCCGTCGTTTAATGCTCTGTGCTGTAGGAGGATCCACACCATACCTAGGACGAAAGTCACGCTGGATAGTTTTTACTGACCCGCACCGCGCAAAACGTAGAACACAAAACGCTTCCTGTTGTCCCAACACCAGTTTTACTAGAAGTGAAATGGGCGCACACTACTGCTACCTAGCGGGAACCGTTTAAAACTCGAAAGTCTGCTCTTTCCAACACGCACATATCTCAAATAACATAATAGTCATGTTTCTTTTTAAATCGGATGATTTCGCCGAAATATACTTTGGAAATAGTGTTTCAAACAAAAGAGTAAACTGTTAACTGAAAGTTAATGAAAGATATTTACTGCATTTACTAGAAAAAAATCTTTAAAGATATTATTGTGGATAATCTTTACTTTCTAATCTGACTTATTACGCATAAAGCAGCGACTCAAAGAATTTAGCTGAGAGATAGTTTAAATATTATTCGGTTGTCTAAGTAACGAACAAACAGTTATATAGTGGCGGCTTCAGGTAAGGTGAAAAGAATTTGTCCTTTCTCATTTCTAAAGAGTCGAACATTCAAATTTCTACAGCGTTTACGACAGACAGAATTTCATGTCTGAAGAAGGGAGGAGAAGGGAGACTAGTGTTCATCGTCTCACCGACAACGAGATCATTAGAGACGGAGCACAAGCTTTGTATATGGAAGGATGGGGAAAGAAATCGACCGTGCCCTTTCAAAGGAACCATCCCGGCATTTACCTTGAACGATTTAGGGAAACTGCGGAAGACCTAAACAGAACGTCCTAACAGATGCGAGTCCAGTGTGCTACCACTGCGGCACCTCTGTAGGTAACATCTGAAAAAATTGTGGTGGAGAAGAGACAGCAGATGATCTATTCATAGTTGAAATACGTTCAGGACGGACACGTGAGTCTGCATTGCGTACCCTAGAATACTGCTCAAGTGTGGAGAACCCATACGTAATAGCACTACCTGGCGATATTGAACTTATACGAAGAATGGCAGCACGTATAGTTACAGTTTTGTTTGCTCCATGAGAGAGCGTCATGAAGATACTAAAGGACTTCAAATGGCATACGTCCGCAGACAGATACCAGCTACCTTGCGAAAGTCCGCAGAAAAATTCAAGAACCAATAATCTGAGAATTTATTGCAACCCTCTAAGCATCGCTCACACAGAAACCGAGGAGACGAGGTTAGACTCATTATAGTGCGCAAAGAGTCATTTTAACAATAATTCTTCTCGTGCCCCATACTGGAGTGAAATGGAAAGAGGAAGTAACAAAGAGTGCAAATGGGAGTCATTAACGATAAAATCCGCTAGAGTTGAAAAAATTATTTATTACTAAAAAACTTAAATTAAAATTTATAAAAAGACACAAAAAACCTTTTAGAAGTAATAATAATAATAATAATAATAATAATATGTATTGCCCCTTTCAGTTTAATATAAGCAATAATATTTTGATCCGAGCGTCTTGGCGTCTGGCGACTATTAAGTAAACATTAAAAAGAGAAGTTAACAGCAGCTGTCTTTTCTAGAACAGCATACTTCAATTATCGCTGGGTATAAGGGTCTTTTGTCTTCCGTAATATATTCCAGGCCTGCGCGCCCCATATTCACACCTGAAAAGGGCTAGTGAAGTTATAATTACTTATTACATAAAAAATGAAAACCAATCAGACTAATTAGCATAAATTGTTAAAGAATACAGTTACCTACTTATAAAATAAATAATATAAAATAATATATAATATATATATAGTATAATATAATATAATAATATAAAATAAATAAATAATATCACATTTTTACATAATGTACGAACTTATGTACGAACTTAGTTCTTGCGTTGATCTGTCTTAAGAGGCTCATGTCCTACAGTAATTTGGAGATAGCGTACTAACTCACGCTTCATTTAACTGCGTCCACGAGTGGCGCGGTGCGCGGTATGCTGCGCGCGGACCACCAGGTGCGGCGACCCGAACGTGCAGTCGCGTTGGGGCAGGCGTCGGTAACGTTTGTGTCTATATTGCAAATTTTTGTGAGTAAATTAATTAAGGTTTAGCCTCAGCCATTTGATATTGCTGTTTTGATATTTAGCTGGGTTGCCTAGGTTGCTGACTTGTATTTAAATTTCATGCTTTATCAATTTTAGATGTGTTACGTTTTTATTTTATTTACTTAGCGGTCCCCCGACACTAAAACGCTAAAATCAAAATATTACTACTTATATTAAAAGGGGCAATACATATTACTTTTTTAATTTTTAGAGACTTTTTGTCAGCTTCTTTAGTTTTTAATTTAACTTTTTTTTCATCCTTTTTAAACTTCATATTTTACTAGTAAACACGGTATGATCGACATCCTATCCTCAGATTCACACAAATACTCTCGAGGGCGAAACACGAAATTGCGACACGAGATCTTTATCACGTATGAGGTTTAGGTGTTTATTTTTTTTAATTCACACATATATTCATTGACTATGCTTTAGTATACATTTAACTACTTTATGTAACGTAAGGGGAAGTACGTGAGCTGCGATTTCCCTCTCTTTCAATACTCTACCTAAACTATGAGCACTATGGGACTTAACTTCTGAGGTCATTAGTCCCCTAGAACTTAGAACTAGTTAAACCTAACTAACCCAAGGACATCACAAACATCCATGCCCGAGGCAGGATTCGAACCTGCAACCGTAGCGGTCTTGCGGTTCCAGACTGCAGCGCCTTTAACCGCACGGCCACTTCGGCCGGCTAACTATTAGGGAAAAATCATTTGATCTAGTACTGAATTGTAGACCTCAAAAAGAACTACAAAAAAGTTTGTGAGAACATATGTTTACCTTTAAAGTTCAGTGACACTCGCCCTTGTTCTGCATTCTATGTGCTGAAACGAGCGACCGCTCAAGCCAAAAATCACCATTGTTGGTCAACCATAGAGAATAAACATACGTTCTCTCGAACTTTTACTTAGATCTTTTAACGCTCTACAGTCTGGTTGTAGATGATTTGATGTAGTTCTTGTGTATTAAGCAGCGAATATCAAGAGAGAGCGCTGGTGGAAAACATTTTTACTTAGGTTATCTGATGAAATTTAAAGAGCTGAACAGATTTTAATGGAGCATAGGTAAGAAACATTCCGATTAAACCAGCTTTCGAGTAAACAAAAACTGTATTAAAATTTGTCCTTCCGTTTGGGAGCTACGATGCCACAGACAGATATACAGACATACACGTTAAACATAACACCACTCTGTTTGAGTCGGGGGTTTAAACGTAAAGCGCAGACCAGTGCTTGGACCTGTGCCCCATCTTCAGGTGCCTATTAAAATGTGAGTCCATGCAGGATACATAATTGAGGTCAAAACAGGTTAAAATACGTTAAAATCGTGCATATTTTCACGTACTTTAACCTCAGTTATGTAACCGTTGTGGACTCACGTTCTAGTATGCACCTTATGTTGCGACACAGATCCTGAGACCGGGTCGAGCTTTCCTTTTTAGAAATAAGTAATTTTTACAACTGTCGCGGATTTTATCATTGATGATGAAAATCAACAGTTGTGGATGTCCCGCCAAGAAACAATTGTTAGTACTCTCAGCCATGCTCTTCACCGTGGTATGCAGACTAAAGATGTGGATGTAGATGTGACGATCCAACTGGCTGGCTGGGTGCCAGCGGTGGCATCCGACGCGCATGCGCGTGTGAGCTGGTCCGGGGCTGGGCAGAGATCCGGAAGACGCGCCGATAGCATCGGCTGCCGCCCCCGCCGCCGCCGCCCCCGCCCCCGCCGCCCCCGCCGCCCGCTGACCCCGGATGCCGGAGGCCGCGGTCAGCCCGACAGGCCCGGCGCCGCGCCGCGCCGCGCCAGGCCGCAGCATCCGCGTCAGATGCCAGCCCAGATAGCCCGCTAATGGCCTCCCCACTTGTCCTTAGCGGCCGTAATTGCTCTCTATTCTGGAGCAATAGTTCACTGCCGATTCCAGCTGCACCGCGCTCGTTACGTCTGGAGCGCCTTTCATCCGTTGGGGCTACTAGCTATTGCTCGTAGTTATCGTGTGAAGACATCGCCAGCACTTAAATCTGGGTGTGCTGCTGAGAAGACTTCGAATTAGAAGTAACATATCTCAGCCCTCTTCAGTGTGCTACCTTCAACAAATGCCGTGTTGATATTCGAAATAAAAACAAAGGAAACTAAATTTATTTTTCATGCCTATGCTCATTAGTTCTGTTCTTCAGTCCGAAGAATAGTTTGATGATCTCCGTGCTACTCTATCCTTTGCAAGCCTCTTCATCTCTGAAGAACCTCTGAAACCTACACCCCTTTGAAAATGCTTACTGTATTGGTCCCTTGGTCTCTCTCTATGACTTTTACCCACCAAGCTTCAATCCAGTACTAATCTGGCGATCCCTTGATGCCTCTGCCGGTGGTCTCGCGGTTCTAGGCGCGCAGTCCGGAACCGTGCGACTGCTACGGTCGCAGGTTCGAATCCTGCCTCGGGCATGGATGTGTGTTATGTCCTTAGGTTAGTTAGGTTTAAGTAGTTCTAAGTTCTAGGGGACTGATGACCACAGCAGTTGAGTCCCATAGTGCTCAGAGCCATTTGAACCATTTTGAACCTTGATGCCTCTGAATGTGTACTATCCACTAATCCCTTCTTCTAGTCAAGTTGTGCCACAAATTTATTTTCTTTCCAATTCTTTCAGTACCTGCTAATTATTTATGTGATCCATCAGTCTACTCTTCAAAATTCTGTAGCATCATATTTCAAAAATGTCTATTCTCTTCTTGTCTAACCAGTTGCGCGTCCATGTTTCACTTTCATGCATGGCTACACTCCATACAAACACTTTCAGCAAATACTTCCGAACACTTACTTCTATATTGGATGTCAACAAGCAAATTTTCTTACGAAACGCTTATCTTGCTACTGCCAGTCTAAATTTTATATCCCCTCAATTTTGGAAATCCTTTTACTCAATTGCTACTTTAAGTGCCTCATTTCCTCATCTAATTTGTTTGAGCATCACCTGACTTAATTCGACTACATTACATTATTCGTGTTTTGCTTTTTTTTTAATCTTCGTCTTACACCCACCTTTCAAGACATTGTCCATTCCGTTCAATTGCTCTTCAAAGTACTTTTCTGTCTCTGACATAATTACATTGCCATCGACAAACTTCATAGTTTTTATTTCTTCTCCCTGGACTTCAATTCCCACTCCAAATTTTTCTTTGGTTATCTTTACTGCTTGCTCAACTTACAGACTGAATAACATAAGCTACAGCCCTATCTCATTTATTTCTCCACTACTCGTTCCCTTTGATGCTCCTCGAGTCTTCTAATTGCCGTCTTGTTCCCGTGCAAGTGGTGAATGCCCTTTCACTCCCTGTGTTTTACCCCTGCTACCTTCAGAATTTTAAAGACAGCATTCCAGTAAACATTGTCAAAAGCTTTCTCTAAGTCTGCAAATGTTATAAACTTAGATTTGTCTTTCCTTAAATTATCTTCTAAAAGAAGTCGTCGGGTCAGTATTGCCTCTTGTATTCCTACATTTCTCAGGAATCCGAAGTGATCTACCTCTAGGTCGGCTTCTACCAGTTCTTCCATTCATCTGTAAAAAATTCGTGTGAGTGTTTTGCAACCATGACTTATTAATCTGATAGTATTCACATTTTTCAAAATCTGCTCTCTTTGCAACTGGAATTATTACATTCTTCTTGAAGTGTGAGGGTATTTCGTCTGTGTCATACATCTTGCACATCAGACGCAAGAGTTTCATCATGGATGACTCTCCCACGGCTAACAGTAGTTCTGACGGAATGTCTAGCTCCGGGGCCTTGTTTCGACTTAGGTCTTTCAACGCTCTGTCAGATTCTCCTCGCAGTAGCATATCTCCCATCTCATCTTTAACTACGTCTTCTTCCACTTCTATAATATTGCCCACAAGTACATCTCCCTTGTAGAGACCTTCTATACACTCATTCCTTCTATAAGCTTTCCCTTCTTTGCTTAGGACTGATTTTCCATCTGACCTATTGATGTTCATACAGCTCCTCTTTTCTGCAAAGCTCTTTAATTTTCTTGTAGGCGATATCTATCTTTCCCCTTATACCGTCTGCACTCTAGCCATTTCCGCTTAGCCAGTTTCCAGTTCCTGTCAATCTCATTTTATAGACGTTTGCATTCCCTTCCGCCTGCTTCATTTGCTGCGTTTTTGTATTTTCTCCTTTTATCAGTTAAATTCAGTACCTCTTGTGTTATCCAAGGGTCTGCAGCTCGTGGTCGTGCGGTGGCGTTCTCGCTTCCCGCGCCCGGGTTCCCGGGTTTCGATTCCCGGCGGGGTCAGGGATTTTCTCTGCCTCGTGATGACTGGGTTTTGTGTGATGTCCTTAGATTAGTTAGGTTTAAGTAGTTCTAAGTTCTAGGGGACTGATGATTTTTTTTTTCACAACATTTTGTTCAGAATTACTCGTGTTCGACTTCCAAAGTATTTATGTGATTCAAGATGAATTGTTAAGTTTTTATCAGTGTTCAGTTTCTACTCAAAGAAGAGGTTTCTTTGTCTTTCTAACATCGGAGAATGGGAATTTTGCGTTAAGATTTCTGCACACTTAGTGCTATGACCAAAAAGGGAACATGAAAAAAGGGGTGGGAGGGGTTTGGGCCTCGACGCACTGGCAGTGCCGTGAAGAGACCCCACTGCTAGTGCCGCGCGTACCACGCCCTGACCATTCTAAAAAAAAAAAAAAATAAAAAATAAAAAATAAAAGTGGTTAAAAAATTGGATTGCTGGGAAAAAAGGATGGATAGAGCGTCTGCAAAAAAAAAATTACCATGGATGTTAAGTCCCATAGTGCTCAGAGCCATTTGAACCATTTGTTGTCCAAGGATTTCTACTAGGCCTTGTCTTTTTACCTATTTCATCCTCTTTTGTCTTCACTATTTCATTTCTCAACTCGACCCATTAGTTTGCTACTGCATTCCTTTCCCCTGTTCATCTGAGTCATTGCCTAGTGCTCCCTCTGAAACTCTCAACAACGTCTGTTTCTTTCATCTTATCCAGATCCCACCTCATTAAATTCCTACCATTTAGCAATTTCTTCGGTTTTAATCTACAATTCGTAATCAATAATTTGTGGTCAGGATCCACGTCTGCCCTGGAAATGTCTTGCAATCTAAAATCTGGTTCCGAAATTTCTGTATTACCACTACATAAGCAGTCTGAAACCTTCCGGCGTCTCCTGGTCGCTTCCACATGTACAGCCTTCTTGCATGGTTCTTAAGCCAAGTGTTAGCGATGATTAAATTACACTCTGTGCAAAACTCTACCAGGCGGCTTCCATTTTCACTCCTTTCCCTCCTGTCCATATTCACCTACAATTTTTCTGACTGATAAATAAAAAGTCCTACAGCCGTTCCTATGATTTTATTTTATTTTATCGCTACCAGTTTCAACGCTTCAGTGCGTTATCTTCAGGCTGTTTTTGATGCGATACAGGTTGATATGATCCCCATGCCTAACACAGCAGTTGCCAGCATTACCGGATACGCAGATAATGTGTCAGCATTCCAACCATCAACTGCCAACTGATGTGTTATGCATGAAAATCATATAAACCTGTATCGCATCAAAAACAGCCTGAAGATGACGCACTGAAGCGTTGAAACTGGTAGTGACAAAATAAAATAAAATCGTAAGGACGACTGTAGGTGTTTTTATTTGTCACGATAGTAAACGGCCGTCGTCCCAGAGACCTCCTGCTAAAAGGGTGGGCATACAAAAGTACAATTTTTCTTTCTTTTTCTTTTCCTTCCCATGACTATTAAATTTCTGTATCAACTATTTGAACAATTTCTTTCGTCTTTTCAAACATTTCTTCAACCTCTTCGTCATCCACGGAGCTAGCTGGCATATAAACTTATACTCCTATGGTGGATGAGGGTTTCATGTTTGTCTTGAGTACAATAATGCGTTCACTATGCAATTCATAGTAGCTTGCTCGTTCCCCTATTTTATTATTCGTTGTTAAACCTACTACTGCATTCCCCCTAAATGATTTCGTTTGTATAATCTGTATTCACCTGACCAGAAGTCCTGTTCTTCCAGCCAGTGAACTTCACTAATACCCATTATATCTAAGTTCCACCGACCCATTTCTCTATTTAAATATTCTAGCCTACCTGATCGATTAAGGGATCTAACCTTCCACGATCCGATCCATACAATGCTGGTTTCTTTATTCTAATGACGAGATCCTCCTAAGTGATCCCCGCCCGGAGATCCGAATGGGGGTCTGTTTTACCTCCGAAATATTTTACACAAAAGGAGCTACATGCCCTCGGGAAAAATTACAGCTTTAGTTTCCCCTTCGTAGTACCAGAACACCAAGGCTGCTTTGGTTAATGTTACGAGGACAGATCAATCAGTCATTCAGACTGTTGCGCCTGCAACTGCTGAAAAGGCTGCTGCCCCTCTTCAGGAACCACACGTTTGTCTGGCCTCTCAACACATATCCTTCCATTGTGGTTGCACCTAAGGTACAGCTGTCTGTATCATTGAGGCACGTAAGCCTCCCCACCAACGGCAAGGTCAATGGTTCATTGGAGGAGGTGTGATGGTATAATAGACAGTTAAGAAGACAAGGTTGGTTTGTACGTGATCATGCTCCAGAGTTTGAATTATTTTACGTAAATCAACCAGGCTATCAGTTCTAAAGGTTGCAAGGACGTCCAGTCCTCCCTCCTTTTATCACGTTCTACAATCCTTCCCTAATCTTTTTTTTTTTTTTTTTTTTTTTTTGTGTCATCAGTCCTCTGACTCGTTTGACGCATCCCACCAATAATTGCACTCCGCTGCCAACCTCTTCATCCGAGAGTAGCACTTACAACGTGCACCCTCAATTAATTGCTGGCTGTATTCCAACGTCTGTCTTCCTCTACAGTTTTTGCCCTAGACAGGTCCCTGTAGTACCATGGAAGTCATTCCATGATGATTTAACAGATCTCCTATCGCCTTCTCCCTTCTCCTTATCAGTGTTTTCCACGTATTTCTTTCTTCGTCGATTTTGCGGGGAACCTACTCATTCCTTATTTACCAGTCTACTTAATTTTCAGCACTTTTCTGTAGCACCACATCTCAAATGCTTCGATTCTCTTCTGTTCCGGTTTCCTCACAGTCCATATGTCACTACTACACAATATTGTGCTCCAAAGACACACTCTCAGAAATTTCTTCCTCAAGTTAAAGCTTGTGTTTGAAACTAATAGACTTCTCTTGCCAACGCTAGTCTGCTGTTGATGTCTTCCTTGCTCCATTCGTCATTGGTTATTTTGCCGCCTAGGTAGTTGAATTCCGTAACTTCAGCCACTTCATAACCATCAATCACTACGTTAAGTTTCTCGCTGCTCTCATTTCTGCTACTTCTCATTACTGTAGTCTTTCTTCGATTTACTGTCAGTTCATATTCTGTACTTGTTCATTCCATTCAGCAGACCATGTAGTTCTTCTTCACTTTCACTCAGCATAGCAATGTCATAAGCGAATCGTATAATTGCAATTTTAATTACACTCCTGAACCTACTTTTATTTAACTCACTTCCAGGTTGAACAGTAGGAGCGAATGACTACATCCCTGTTTTACACCCTTTTTAATCCGAGCACTTCGTTCTTTGTCGTCCACTCTTATTATTCCCTCTTGGCTCTTGTAAGTACTGTATATTACCCTTGTCTCCCTACAGCTTACCCCTATTTTTCTCAGAATTTAGAACATTTTCCACCATATTACATTCCAGATCGACAAATCCTATGAACGTGTCTTGATTTTTCTTTAGTCTTTTTTCCATTATCAACTCAACGTCAGAACGGCCTCTCTGGTGCCTTCACTTTTCCTAAAGCCAAATTGATCGCCATCTAACAGATCCGATTCGTCTACCAAACCAATAAAATTCCCTAAACTAGTTTTCCAATTTGAACACATTCCACTATGTTATTTGACGCACAGGTTTGACACTACCCACCCACTCTCTACAACAACTCTTGCCCACTGCTACACCTCCATACTCTCCACATCCTCTCCCAATAAAACTTTAATCGCCTTCCTTTAGCCAACCATGAAACCCACCCAGATGAAATACTTTTCCTGTCACATCAAGGAGACCCCATCCCTACTTCCCTTTTCAGGATTTCCTCATCACATCACTCCACACCATATCCTCGGGCTTCGTTCGGGAACACATCCCTCTTCAGTCTCCCAAATCCTTTTTCCGAACACTCACTCCTTCGCGCTACCCCAAAAGCTGCCATTCCATGACACCCCTGGCAGTCTACATCCACTCATAACATCACTCATCCATGTATGTACAATGACAGAAAAAAATCGTAAATTAGAATTATTAATTTCGGAAATATATTTTTCTTGGTAACATAACATAACATTGCAAGATCGCAGGTTAATGTACGTGCAAGGTAAGTAATAGCAAATGTGAAACGCTGCTACGTTAATAACCGGTGTAAGCGCTAGAATTTTGAATACAAGTGATCAGAGGTGTTGTACAGGTGCCAGACGTCAGTTTGTTCAAAAATGGTTCAAATGGCTCTAAGCACTACGGGACTTAACATCTGACGTCATCAGTGCCCTACACTTACAACTGCTCAAACCGAACTAACCTAAGGACATCACACACATCCATGCCCGAGGCAGTATTCGAACCTGCGACCGTAGCGGTCGCGCGGTTCCGGACTGTAGCGCCTAGAAACGCTCGGTCACAGCGGCCGGCCGGCAGTTTGCGAAACGGAAATCCCTGCCTGTTGCACATGGTCGGTCAACACAGGGACAGCTAATGCTGATTGTGGATGACGCTGGAGTTGTCGTACGATGAAGTCCCGTATGTGCTCGATTGGAAACAGACATGGTGATCGAAGAAGCAAGGTACAATGCCAACACTCTGAAGAGCGTGTTGGGTTACAACAGCGGTGTTTGGGCAACCCTTATCCTGATGGAAAACACCCCCTGGAATGCCGTTCATGAATGACAAAAATGGCTCTGAGCACTATGGGACTTAACATCTACGGTTCTCAGTCCTCTGGAACTTAGATCTACTTAAACTTAACTAACCAAAAGACATCACACACATCCATGCCCGAGGCAGGATTCGAACCTGCGACCGTAGCTGTCGCGCGGTTCCAGACTGAAGCGCCTAGAACCGCTCGGCCACCCTGGCCGGCTCATGAATGACAGTATAACAGGTGCAATCACCAGACTGGTTTACAAATTTGCTGTTAGGATGCACGGGGTGATAACGAGAGTGATGCTGCAGTTACACGAAACCATAACTCCAGATGGTGGTCCAATGTGTCTATCATGTAGACAGGTTGGCTGCAGGCCCTCAACTGCCCTTCTTCTAACTAACACATGGTGTTGTAACCAACTGACAGCCATCACTGGCACCGAGGCAGAACCAGCTTTCTTCCGAAAGCACAACCGGCCCTTACCCTCCCTCGCAGTGAGATCTCGCTTGACATCGCTGAAATCACAAACGGCGGTTGTTTGGGGTCAGTGGAAAACACACTTTAGGGCGTCTGGCTCGGAGCTGTCCTTGAAGTAACCGATTTGTATCAGTTCATTGTGTCACTGTGGTGCCACTTGGTGCTCAAATTCTGCTGCAGATGCAGATGCAGTACGATGCGGTAGACCCATGCGCTGAACACGATGGCCGTCCCTCTTGGTAGTGCCACGAGGTTGTCTGGAGCCCAGTCTTCTAGCGACCACACGTTCTCGTGAGCACCGCTGCCAGCACTCATGTAGAGTGGATACATTCTGCAATATCGAAGAAGGAACGTCCTGCTTCTTGTAACCCTATTACATGATCTCGTTCAAACTCAGTGAGGTGTTGATAATTGCGTCTTTGTCACCACAAAGACATTCGTGACTAACATCGAATCACCACGTCCAATCTCAAAGCTAACTAACGTTCACGTGCTTTACAACGTGTATTTGAAGCAAACCTGATTGTAATCCTCATAGTTGCGCTACTAGGGCCAGTCTTTTGCGACTGGCGCGAAATTTGAATAGACATTGTCTTTCAGATGCAGAAACACACCTACCAGCTTTCGTTTATGTCGTTAATTCCTTCTTGGTAATGCGATTATTTTTCCGTCAGAGTAGATTCTTTTCGCGTAAATAGGAACTTACTCCTACGTTTCCCGAATTTCAGGAGAAGTTCCCAGTCTTTTTTCGACTTGGCCTTCATCTTCAACATAGCGGTACTCCCACTGCGCAGGATGGTACTCCCCGGTACTGGGTGATTTATGGCTACGTCTGCTTTTTAGCTCACTGAGTCGTGAGATACTTTTATCGAACGAGAAGATACAGGCTTTCATTCGCCTTCATAAAAATTTGATGGTTTGGAATCACAGTAAGTCCACAGATAAAATCCGATGTTTGCACAACGATACAGTAAGAACTGCATTTTGTGAGTAGTTAGTTTGTAACAACAATTATTGATTCAACATACCACTTAGTGTTTTCATATAATGGGAATTGTTCATTTTAAAGCTGCTTTACTTGACAACAACATCTTTTGTTAATAATGAGTGTACGCCATACTCCAAAGGAAAAATAGATAAGTTTGGAAACATGTATCAGGTCGACCGCGTCATTACATTTTAGTTACTGTTACAGCAGAGAAAATCCTCTTACTTATAATTAATTTATTGATATACTGAAGTGCTAATCTGCTACATACCATATGTCCGATGATTTTAGGATACTAAACAAAACGCTAAACACATTAAATTGTAATAATGCCAGCAAATTACAAATTCTGTTGACATATCGCGTTTATCGTTCAAAGTACACATGTATCTGCGTATACTGAGAGGGGAGGAAACACGCAAATTAGAAATGAGTTATTTTAATTCCGTACTTCAGTGAAACTTCTGACTAAGATAAAAAATTTGAAAGTTTCTGATCTTCAGCACTTGGAACACAAAAGGCTGAATAGTTTATTTCGAAGCTCTCTGCAAAAGCAACAACAACGACGGAAACTTTCAGCGAAGACAATTTGTCCACATTGTACTGAGAATATTACAGTAATTCAAAGCTGCACGCGACGAGATTTCTCAGGGGTATCCATTAGGCTGACCTTTCGGAAAGGTGGACCCCGCACGCTGAATTGTAAGTCACCAGTCGGTTGCACAGCATTTTTCCATAATTTAAGCATTCTTTATAAATAGTCTATCAGTTGAAATAGAAACACAGAACGAAGCATCTCTAGTCATTATTACCATATTTCAACACCGATGGAGCGGAACGAACTGAGAGACGCTATTACACCGTGTTGTTGGGTGCACTGAGGCAATTTTCTTCAGCTGCCATAACAATACACTTCACACAAAATAGAGTATAATGTGTTCGTGATACCCCAAAATGAACAACGCAATTGAAGTTCTCACACGTGAGGCGCCTATGCTTTCAAATGCTTCTGTAATAACTCTTAGTCCAGCTTTGTGCCAAGCCACATGTCTGTAGATGGAATACAAAATAATCTCGAAGAGAGATGCCGATACGAGTTTTTTCGACGAAAGAAACTGCGTTCAAACTTTTTGTATACTGGGATTCAAGGAACTAATTGCAATTAAAATTATAGTGATATAAGTTATGTCTTGTTGAAAAAAAACGGACTTCTGAAGTAACTGAAATAAAGTATTTACGACACCTCTGATGTAAATATTGCATCAAGATTTATCTTTCTTTCCTTTACTCTTTTCAGTTACCATACCACCCTGCTCCCAAACCCTCCCTCTGAAGTTGACAAGCAGCTTATGTATTCTTTTCTTCAGAACTCTACAAAATGTGGGGTCGAAGTAGTTTGCTGTTGGATAGCTTGTTGCCTTGTCAACCCGTAATCATTACTTAAGGTTCAAATCCACCAACCAATTGCAGGTACTTAAATTTATTTCACGTCAGTCTTCCCACTCTGGTGTTACCGCTTCTGTACAGACAACACAAGAGCTTGCGCCTCCTTTTGTGTTGGCGAGTCCCCCCCTAGAGGTCAGTTCCGCATTGCATAGGGATATCTGGAAACAGTGGATCAGATAGTGAATGTGTGTAGCTCAATCAGTCACAATGTTAGAGGATTGTTAGTGTTACGAGATTAATTAACTATCGATGCCTTCTAGTGCTCTGATCGGGTGTCAAAGCATAAAAATTACTTGAACATTACTTGTGCTGCTAATATCTTTAACTAGTTTATAGTTAATTTAATGAATTATTATCGTCTTCAATAGTTTCACTGCATGTGACTCCTGCATCTATGTCTACTGGTTGCTGTAATAATGGAGTAACTTCTCATTTCTGCAACTTTTTCTTCACTGTTTTTAATCACTAATCACTTGCTACAATCATTTTAAAGTGAGGCAGACAAAGTAGATTGTACTAAGACATGGTAACTCGACGCATATTATTAGATGCAAACTTTTTCCTGAAAACCGTCAGGTAATCTGTTTAAGAATCCAGTATGCATATCCAGCCAATAAATCAAATCAGATCTGTAATGCTATGTGAAAACTGCAAGCAGCAATAACAGCTGCCAGTAATTGCATTTCTAATTAATTTTATGTTTATTTTTTTCTTGGTATAGTGAGGGAATCTCTTAATTACGCCGGCCTCGGGGCTTCTAGCTGGCTGGCAAAAGGGAAGATTCTATTGAAGGCACGGCACAAGTCGTGAAGATATTTCCTGCTGAACGCCAGTCTCCATGGAGGTAAAGCTCGAGGGGGAGAGTATGTCGGCCCAACAGGATCGTGGAGTGACGCCATAAAACGTCATTGTGCGAGAAGTGAAAGGAATCCTTTTCAGCAGAGATAAAAATCTAAAAGGCGGGAGAGAACGTAAGTCTGTGAAGTAGGAGCAGCCGTTAAGCTCAAACAAGGCTAGCTGGAATGATTATTCTGAATTCAGTATGAATTCTGTGATTGGCACAGGGTAATTATATTGGCAGAGGGGAAGATTTCCCGCATGGGTCTACTTGGATGTATTCTTATTGTTCGTAACCTGAGATCAGTTACATAGTTGGGCAGAATTTCTGCCTTCTTCCATGCATCAGGGGAGAAATATACTTCCCTAATCAACCACGAAGAAACCTGCAAGAGAAGAAAATTTGTTAAGTTAATCTTGTTTATTAAACTATCATGCCTTATAACCAGTAATGTCTGTTGAAAATGAGAGGCGAGATTCTGACACTGGCAGAACCAGTTAATTTTCATAGAGAAGTGAGAGAAATTCTTCTCCGAAGGCCACCAGAGATGACACCTGCTCCAAGTCATCGCAGAAAACTGCATAGTGAGATTTCTTGAACTTAGTGTAGAACACAGAGGCTTCGCTGTAATTCGAATTATGACCCACTACTGCAGCAGTCTTCTGCCCTCACACATCTTTAGAATAATAAGCAAGGCCCGTCTTTGCACCCACCGAGACGAGACGAATGTGACGTCATTTCGTTTTGCTCATCTAATTTGTATAGTCAGCTAGTTTCACACGCCGTGCACCTAGTGCATTGTTCATAGTTTTTAGGGACTTTCCTTGAACCTTTTCGCAGTTATTGGCTGTATTCACGATGCAGTATTGCATCATTATTTCATTTATCTCCCCAGCAGTGCTATTCCTTGCCCCTTATTAATTATTTACGTTCTTGCAACACCCATACTTTGATGGCTGATTGGGCCACCTCTTGTAATTTCGATTAAGTAAGCCGTTATCCGTTTCGCAATCTTGCCTGTTCTGAATTTTTCTGATCTTGTGGGGAGCTTCCCACAGCTGTAGGTCACTGGCGATAGAATCTGTAGCATCTCAGGGATATGCTAAACGGCTCAAACGCTACCTCAAAATATAGCTCCTTATGAACCAGTAATGCGTTATAATTGCCCAGACCATCACAGTGTAATAATGGCAGTCATCTTCACATTTTGAAAATGTAACGTATTGATCCCCCCCCCCCCCAAGAACCATGGACCTCGCCGTTGATGGCTTGCGTGCCTCAGCGATACAGATAGCCCTATCGTAGGTGCAACCACAACGGAAGGGTATCTGTTGAGAGGCCAAACAAACGTGTGGCTCCTGAAGAGGGGCAGCAGCCTTTTCAGTAGTTGCAGGGGCAACAGTCTGGATGATTCACTGATCTGGCCTTGCAACATTAACCAAAACCGCCTTGCTGTGCTCGTACTGCGAACGGCTGAAAGCAAGGGGAAACTACGGCCGTAATTTTTCCCGAGGGCATGCAGCTTTACTGTATGATTAAATGATGATGGCGTCCTCTTGGGTAAAATATTCCGGAGGTAAAATAGTCCCCCATTCGGATCTCCGGGCGGGGACTACTCAAGAGGACGTCGTTATCAGGAGAAAGAAAACTGGCGTTCTACGGATCGGAGCGTGGAATGCCAGATCCCTTAATCGGGCAGGTAGGTTAGAAAATTTAAAAAGGGAAATGGATAGGTTAAAGTTAGATATAGTGGGAATTAGTGAAGTTCGGTGGCAGGAGGAACAAGACTTCTGGTCAGGTGAATACAGGGTTATAAATACAAAATCAAATAGGGGTAATACAGGAGAAGGTTTAATAATGAATAAAAGAATAGGAGTGCGGGTAAGCTACTACAAACAGCATAGTGAACGCATTATTGTGGCCAAGATAGACACGAAGCTCACGCCTACTACAATAGTACAAGTTTATATGCCAACTATCTCTAAAGATGACGAAGTAATTGAAGAAATGTATGATGAAATAAAAGAAATTATTCAAGTAGTGAAGGGAGACGAAAATTTAGTAGTCATGGGTGACTGGAATTCGGTAGTAGGAAAAGGGAGAGAAGGAAACGTAGTAGGTGAATATGGATTGGGGCTAAGAAATCAAAGAGGAAGCCGTGAAAGGTCTCTGTTGGATTCCTTTCCAACAACGTTACAGCCGCCTGATAGAATTTTGCACAGAGCACAACTTAATCATAGCTAACACTTGGTTCAAGAATCATAAAAGAAGGTTGTATACATGGAAGAATCCTGGAGATACTGACAGGTTTCAGATAGATTACATAATGGTAAGACAGAGATTTAGGAACCAGGTCTTAAATTGTGAGACATTTCCAGGGGCAGATGTGGACTCTGATCACAATCTATTGGTTAAGACCTGTAGATTAAAACTGAAGAAATTGCAAAAAGGTGGGAATTTAAGGAGTTGGGACCTGGATAAACTGAAAGAACCAGAGGTTGTACAGAGTTTCAGGGAGAGCATAAGGAAACAATTGACAGGAATGGGGGAGAGAAATACAGTAGAAGAAGAATGGGTAGCTTTGAGACATGAAGTAGTGAAGGCAGCAGAGGACATATTAGGTAAAAAGACGAGGGCTAGTAGAAATCGTTGGGTAACAGAAGAAATACTGAATTTAATTGATGAAAGGAGAAAATATAAAAATGCAGTAAATGAAGCAGACAAAAAGGAATACAAACGTCTCAGAAACAAGATCGACAGGAAGTGCAAAAAGGCTAAGCAGGGATGGCTAAAGGACAAATGTAAGGATGTAGAGGGTTATCTCACTAGGGGTAAGATAGATACTGCCTACAGGAAAATTAAAGAGACCTTTGGAGAAAAGAGAACCACTTGTATGAATATCAAGGGCTCAGATGGAAACCTAGTTCTAAGCAAAGAAGGGAAAGCAGAAAGGTGGAGGGAGTATACAGAGGGCCTATACAAGGGCAATGTACTTGAGGACATTATTATGGAAATGGAAGAGGATATAGATGAACATGAAATGGGAGACACGATACTGCGTGAAGAGGTTGACAGAGCACTGAAAGACCTGAGTCGAAACAAGGCTCCGGGAGTAGACAACATTCCATTAGAAATACTGACGGCCTTGGGAGAGCCAGTCCTGACAAAACTCTACCATCTGGTGAGCAAGATGTATGAGACAGGCGAAATACCATCAGACTTCAAGAAGAATATAATAATTCCAATCCCAAAGAAAGCAGGTGCTGACAGATGTGAAAATTACAGAACAATCAGTCTAATAAGTCACGGATGCAAAGTACTAACGCGTATTCTCTACAAACGAATGGAAAAACTGGTAGAAGCTGACCTCGGGGAAGATCAGTTTGGATTCCGTAGAAATGTTGGAACACGTGAGGCAATACTGACCCTACGACTTATCTTAGAAGCTAGATTAAGGAAGGGCAAACCTACGTTTCTAACATTTGTAGACTTAGAGAAAGCTTTTGACAATGTTGACTGGAATACTCTCTTCCAAATTCTGAAGGTGACAGTGGTAAAATACAGGGAGCGAAAGGCTATTTACAATTTGTACAGAAACCAGATGGCAGTTATAAGAGTCGAGGGGCACGAAAGGGAAGCAGTGGTTGGGAAGGAAGTGAGATAGGGTTGTAGCCTATCCTCGATGTTATTCAATCTGTATATTGAGCAAGCAGTGAAGGAAACAAATGAATAATTCGGAGTAGGTATTAAAATCCATGGAGAAGAAATAAAAACTTTGAGGTTCGCCGATGACATTGTAATTCTGTCAGAGACAGCAAAGGACTTGGAAGAGCAGTTGAATGGAATGGCCAGTGTCATGAAAGGAGGGTATAAGGTGAAGATCAACAAAAGCAAAACGAGGATAAGGGAATGTAGTCGAATTAAGTCGGATGATGCTGAGGGAATTAGATTAGGAAATGAGACACTTAAAGCTGTAAAGTAGTTTTGCTATTTGGGGAGCAAAATAACTGATGATGGTCGAAGTAGAGAGGATATAAAATGTAGACTGGCAATGGCAAGGAAAGCGTTTCTGAAGAAGAGAAATTTGTTAACATCGAGTATTGATTTAGGTGTCAGGAAGTCGTTTCTGAAAGTATTTGTATGGAGCGTAGCCATGTATGGAAGTGAAACATGGACGATAACTAGTTTGGACAAGAAGAGAATAGAAGCTTTCGAAATGTGGTGCTACAGAAGAATGCTGAAGATTAGATGAATAGATCATGCAACTAATGAGGAGGTATTGAATAGGCTTGGGGAGAAGTTTGTGGCACAACTTAACTAGAAGAAGGGATCGTTTGGTAGGACACGTTCTGAGGCATCAAGGGATCACCAATTTAGTATTGGAGGGCAGCGTGGAGGGTGAAAATCGTAGAGGGAGTCCAAGAGATGAATACACTAAACAGATTCAGAAGGATGTAGGTTGTAGTAGGTACTGGGAGATGAAGAAGCTTGCACAGGATAGAGTAGCATGGAGAGCTGCATCAAACCAGTCTCAGGACTGAAGACCACAACAACAACAACAACGTATTGATCTTCCATAAGGAAGATTTATGCAGTGAGGAGACATAAGTCATGGACAGCGATATACACATATAGAGATGGCGTTAGTATCACGTACAGAAGGTATAAAAGGGCAGTGCGGTGGCGGAGCTGTCATTTGTAGTCAGGTATCCGTGATGATTATCGATGCACAATGGGAATTAACAGACTATGAGCACTGAATGGTAGTTGGAGCTAGACGCAAGGATCATTCCATTACGGAAATCGTTTAGGAATTTATTATTCCGAGATCCACAGTGTCAATAGTGTGACGAGAATACCCAATTTTAGGCATAACCTCTCACCACGAACAACGCGGTAGCCGATGGCTTTCACTTAATGACCGAGGGCAGCTGCGTCTGCGTAGAGTTGTCAGTGCTAACAGACAAGTAACACTGCGTGAAATAATCACAGAAATCGTTGTGAGACGTATCCCCAATGACAGTGCGGGGAAATTCCCGTTTATAGGCTATGACAGCAGACGATCGACGCGAGTGACTTTGTTAACAGCACGACGTGGCCCGAAGCACCTTTCCTGGGCTCGACTGGACCCTAAACGCCTGGAAAACTGTGGCGTGGTCAGATGAGCCCTGATTTCAGTAGGTAAGAGCTGATTGTAAGGTTCGAGTGTGGTGCAGACCCTATGAAGCTATGGACTCAAGGTGTCAACAACGCACTGTGAAAGCTGATGATGGCTCCATTACGCTGTGGACTGCGTTTGCACGGAATGGACTGGGCTCTCTGGTCCAAATGAACCGATCATTGACTGGAAATGCTTACGTTCGGATATTTGGAGACTAGTTTCAACCGTTTTAAGACTTGAAGCTCCCAAAAAAATGATGGAATTTTTATGGATGACAATGCGCCACGTCCCCAGGCCACAATCGTTAGCGATTGGTTTGAATAACATTCTGGTCAATTCGGGCAAATTATTTGGCTACTCAGATCGTCCAACTTGGCACATAACCGGGAGGTCAGTTCGTGCACGAAATCCTGCATCGGCAACATTTTCGCAATGATGGATCGCTATAGAGGCAGCATGACTCAGTCAGCATTTCGTAAGCGGATTTCCAGCGACATGTTGAGTTCATGGTATGTCGTGTTGCTGCGCTTCGCCGGGTAAAAGTGGGTCCGACACGATATCAGAAGGTATCACATGATTTTCGTCACCTCAGTGTACAGCAAGCACTGGTGGCCAGATACTTGACGTTCACTTGCTCGTTTTCCTGAACTACGCAAAGTCAAGAGTGGTTCAGGAACTTCCTGGACTTACAGTACACGGTAAACAAAGGAGTAGGAATGGTATCGTACGACAGTGGCTCAAATCTGGGTCGGCGACCGCCGGCAACCCGTTTGGCCCAAGGTCAGCGAGCTGCTCCCAGAGCGGGCAACCCTGATGGCGCGGCGGAAGAGGCGCTTATTAACTTCCGCCCATAAAGCGGACCTAGCCACAACACCATGAGCTGCAGCAGATTGCATCCTGCCGCGAGAAAAGGCGACGCCTGAATGGGAGCTGCGGCAGGGCCCGGTCTGTCTCGCTGCCGGCCCTCATTTATCCGAGGCCATTCACGACCGCCGTTATACGAGCACTGCCCGCCGGATCGCACGCCCGGCGCCGCCGCGCACAATGCCTCGGTCGGCATAAAGCGAACCTGTAGTTTACTGTATCAAAAACAAGCCATGGTGCACTCTTAATGGGGAAGGAGAGTCGACTCGAGGTAAAAAAAGATAAACACTATCGCTGAAGGAATTAGATTAGGAAATGAGGCACAAAGAGGAGTAGATGATATCAGGTATTTTAGTCCATTCAAACGGTAATTCTCACTGTAAAGTTCTGTAGAAATTTTTTGACAATCTTTCTATATGTTTTTGAGGGTGCTGTGCCCGATTTTTGAAAGTTCCACCAACATTTCGACCCGGATTTGGGTCAAAAAGGAATAAGCAACGAAAAAAGGGGGCTTATTACGATTTTCGCTTATAAGTCGGAGACGACGCAATTTTCGGCGAAGTTGTCTATTTGTGAAAATAAAGAGGAAAAGAGTTCCCCTAAAATACGTGACCTTTTTCGTCACTCCAACCGAACGGCATGTAGTGCATGTTGAAGTTACCGTAATTTCGGGCACTACCACCAAAACTCAATTCCTCATCCCTCCGTATGTTATGATGTTCGTTCAAACGACGGAATGAAAGCTATCTTCATTCGTTTGACTAAAACGTATTCAGATAACTTATGTCAAAAATATAATAATTATGCTTTATTCGGCACATTCTAATGACAGTTACTAAGGTAGTAATATCATATTGTTAATATAAAATTTTTAAAGAGATTTCAAAGGCGTTTCATTCTTTTCGGGCATCAAGCTCCACAGTCCTCTTCCTCACTTACTTCGTCTGCAAAATTAGAACTTACATGGGTATTTTACATCTAAGTAAGGTAATAGATGACTAATCTCACATCTGATAACAGATAAATAATTGTTTGCCTGTTGTAACTATAAATAAGTATAATAAATCAGAGTTGAGCCCAAACGTACACTTTTCTCACAATAATAAGGTCTTGAGATTTCACAACGAGAAATTATAATAAAAACAATGTGATCAAATGTTCGAATGTGTGTGAAATCTTATGGGACTTAACTGCTAAGGTCATCAGTCCCTAAGCTTACACACTACTTAACCTAAATTATCCTAAGGACAAACACACACACCCATGCCCTAGGGAGGACTCGAACCTCTGCCGGGGCCAACCGCACAGTCCATGACCGCCAACAATGTGACATCTTGCTTACCTTCGTCAGTGGAAGATCTGGTTCCAATCTACTGTTCCTCCTGTACTTCCATCATGGCTTCTTCTAAGTCTTTCGAATAGAGATGGCTGACTTTCTCACAATCTGTATAGCAGGTGATGCAGAGATTCGAGCAGCGGAAGCCTGTTTTTCGGCAGTTGCAAGAGCAGCTATGACACTCAGTTTTGCATCTGCGTACCACATACTGTAGGTCGGAATAACGTCGGCTGCTGGCAGCTGTAGCACAGTGGTTGGAACCAGGCGTTTCTTGCATCTCGTCCAATCCCGTTCTTCGAGATCTTTATTTTGCCCAGCGACTGTTATACCCGGTGCTTCATTTGGAGAATATACTGCCAAGCTGCATCCACAATTGGTGGCATAGAAGCGATGTTGATAATTGTTCTAAATGCCGATTTTATGTACCTTCTGTTTCTGAGGTGGTTCAAAGGTTCTCACCTTACACCACCGTACAACCTTAAGTGGAATCTACACCGTTCGGATCTTTAAATATTTGTATGTTCTTTTGCAATTCAGAGTTTTTCTTCAGTGTAGTGATGCCTTTCACTCTGACCTGATTGTAAAGAGCAGAAGTAATGTCACAACCTCTGACTGAATACTAAAACAGGATGTTCTCACAAGCTGGGTGGCCAATTCCCCGAGGAGAGTAAAACTGATGTGGGATTTTCCCTCGCCTTGATTTCAACAGTAGTACATTACATTTTTGATTGAAGCCTTTTAGAATGACCAGAAGGTCCACGTCTTCCCTATCAACTACGACGGCTGAATCTGTGAGGTCCAAAGATAATGCGTGGTTGAGGATCAACGTATTGTCATCTTCCGCAGCTTGCTTAGAAACTATGCCTGCTTAGGCCAGTTTGTCCATTAACACTGTTATTAAGCAGTCCTTGGTCTTCGAATTAGGAATTTTTCCTGGATGACACGTATTACCGTCGTTTCGTTGAAGATTATATCTACAGAGCTGTGTTTGTGAGATCTTCTCACTCGGTCATTCTCATTGGTGCTAGTGCTCAGTTTCTGAAGGCAACCATCAAACACTACAACGGACCTTTAACTGTAATTCAACTGAGTGAAGGAGACATAGCTGACACAGATACCTGAAAATGACTGCCCAATGAGCCACACAACTCTATGCAGCAGGTATCATCTATCAAGAGGGGAGATCAGTGTCATCTTACAAACATCTTAGCCCTCTATCACGGCAAGCTTTAACAATCAACCACTTCAGTGACATCGTGACACTACTGGAGGTTGGAACTGCAAATTTGGCAGTGGATGTGAGAGAAAGTACGATACGATAGGGACGATGTAAGGGGGTGGGGGAGGGGGGGGGAGCGAGGAAAATCCTGGGATGACCCTTATAAGTTTATAAATCGCGCTAATCTTCAATACGGGCTATAAGCCGTACGGCTGGTCTGATGAAAAAAGTCACTACGACCTATTTTACGGGAAATCATATCATCTCTATTCTGATAAGTAGACAACTGTGCCCAAAATTGCATTGATTCATTTTCTGACCCATTTCCTCGTCGAATTTTGGTGGAACTTTAAAAATTCGGATTCACCACCCCCGAAAAAATATAAGCAGCTTAGCACAAAGAGTTCTACAAAACATTCCGCTATTCAACCTTTTTGAGGACGCTCTGACTGAACTATGTAGTTAGATAAATAATTGATAATGAGCGAAGTAGAGAGGACATAAAACGCAGACTGACAATATGAAGAAAACCATTTTGAAAAAGAGGATTTTGAAATTTCCTAATAGATTAAAACTGTATGCCGGACTGGGACTCGACCAAGCGACCTTTGCCTTTCGTGGACAAGTGCTCTACCGACTAAGATGTCCAAGTACAACTCACAACCCACCCTCAGAGGCAAAAATCCCAAGTTCGAGCCCCGGTCGGACACATAGTTTTAATTTACCAGGAAGTTTCAAAACACCACGCACTCCGCCGCTGGGTGACAATTCAGTCTGGGAAGAGGAATTGGTTTACACCTAGTATAAATTTAAATGTTAAGAAGTCTTTGCTTAAGGAATTTGGAGTGTAGCCTTGTATGAAGTTCAAATGTGGACGATAAGCTGTTCAAACAAGAAGCGAATAGAAGCATCCGAATGGTGGTGCTATAAAACAATGCCGAACTTTAGATGGATAGATCGAATAAGTAATGATGATGTACTGAATCCAAATGGAGAAAAAAGAAATGTGTTTCACAGATTGACTAAAAGGAGGTGAACGTTGGTGGAACTTATTCACAGGGATCAAGGAATCTCCGCTTTGACAACGGAAGGGCGTTTTGGGGGTTATAACTGTAGAGGGAGACCAAGGCCTGAAACAGATTCTAATAGATGTGGGTTTCAGTGCTTACGCAACTGTGAAGAGGCTTGTATTGCGTAGATGATAGATAGCTGCATCAAACTATCTTCTCCTCTGAAGACTATAACATCAGTCCTGTAGACAAGAGAAACTGAATGAGTAGAGGCCACAAGTTTCTGAAAAGAATGTCTTTCGACTCAGCAACGAAATGTTTTACATGACTGATGGAAACCTACTGCAAAGGGTGCAAACCAACCATCATACCTGCTTTCTCATGGGAAAAACTAAGGTGCCTTCTATATGAGCGGTAGGGCTCCAACCATGAATCAGCCATAGCCCCCTCTTGCGGTTCCGCTCACCACAAAGACTTTACCATGGTGCTGCAGGACCGCCATGTCTGGGAGAATCGATAAAGTGAACAACTTTTGACACATATCTCACAATTACTTTTCGGAATTTATGGTATTAGCTGAGTGAACATGCGGGGCCTATTCGGAAAGTGTGGTCCGATCCGTCGCGAAATCGAAACCACAGTGAAAATCAGATGAAACTTCGCACATATGTGTCGGGCAGTGTGTCTAGTATGCCTGTCTATCGCGTCACGTAGATCTTCCTAGTTCTGAGCACAAAGTGAGCACGTAAACATGCCTAGGAGAATAGTGAACCCCGAAAGTTGGGTGCCCACTGGCAGGTTTCGCCTGATTTCATGCAATCCCACATAACATTTCCTTCCTCAAAAATGGTTCAAATGGCTCTGAGCACTATGGGACTTCACATCTAAGATCATCAGTCCCCTAGAACTACTTAAACCTAACTAACCTAAGGACATCACACACATCCATGCCCGAGGCAGGATTCGAACCTGCGACCGTAGCAGTCGCGCGGCTCCGGACTGAGCGCCTAGAACCGCTAGACCACCGCGGCCTTTCCTTCCTCATGACAATTCTCGGTCACACACTGCAGTGGCAATGAGGATGTCCCTGAAGTGTTTGATCACCGAACATACAGCCGGGACTTCGCTCCCTTTGATGTTCATCTCTGCTCACATGAGGACAACATTTTGACACGGACAACGAACTGCAAATCAGCGAAGAGAAGTGGTGGAGAGCACAGGCGGCTGCATTCTATGACGAAGCTGTTGGAAAGTTGATACAACGTTACGATAAATATGTACGTCGGAGCGGCGACTGTGTAGAGAATCAGCTGGAATGTGTAGCAAACTGTTGCAGACAAAACGTTTTTGATTTTCACTGTAATTTCCATTTCGCAACCGATCGGACCTTACTTCCCCAATAGCCCTTGTAGATTTCCTGTTACGCCTAGAGGCGCTTTCGAGGATTTGAGTAGGCTTGTGAACTCTAGATAAGCTCGTCAAACGATGATACCTGGTTTAAAATTTGGTCTCGTACACAGTTTTTCTTTGTGTTGAAAATACGTTTTTGCAAGCCCTCTGCAGTTGATCTATCGCAGAGGGCAGTTCGTCGCAGACTGAGGCTCCGAGAAGAAAGTTATATTTGTTAGTTCTGTTGCTTGAGCAACGCTAGATAAAGACGGTTATTAATGTAATACGCTGCTTTCTTCATCACACGAACGATACCTCCAGTGTAACGCTAATGTACTGAACGATCTCTGGTCGTTGCAGTGACATATTTATAAAATCACCTACAGACTTCACTTCAAAGCACAGAGCATTCCCTCTTCAACGTAAAGCTTGACTTTCTTCAATTACTGGTGGTATGTTAGGATATGCTGCCGCCGAACAGAGGCACATAATTGTAGCCCTATATCTCTGACGTCAGCCTTGTGGCATGGCGAGACAAGTGGGTGTCGATTGTTCGGGGGAAAGGCAGACCACCGAGGAGATGTTGCTGAGCGTGTGCTATTACTTCACTAGCTATGAAGATGATTATATAAAGTACCTCGTCACAGGCAATATAGACATCTTTGCCTATTTTCAGGACAGGTTTGGGTCCTGTAAGTTTTCTGATACTGAAATCCCATTCAACCTCGTATCGCGAGTGATTATCTTCTTTCTGCCTCCGTTATTCGATATAATAATAAAGTACTATTTTTAGAGAACCTGGTTGTTCAATACAGAAATTTTATCAGCAGCTCTCGGCGGTAAATGATGACGATCAAATATTTACGTGCTGTGAGGACTACCTTCTGAAAATACCCGCATCAAAAAAATTTTTCATCACCTCGGTTCCGAGATTTCCGGAACCTGTACACAAAATTCGAATAGAGATCAACATGAACATCATTTCTGCCATTTCTATTGCTCATGAAAACCACACATTGCATGTTGTACCACTAAACAGCGAGACCTTCAGAGGTGGTAGTCCAAATTGCTGTACACACCGGTACCTCTAATACCCAGTTGCACGTCTACATCTACATCTACATCTGTATCCATACTCCGCAAGCCAACTGACGGTGTGTGGCGGAGGGTACCTTGAGTACCTCTATCGGTTCTCCCTTCTATTCCAGTCTCGTATTGTTCGTGGAAGGAAGGATTGTCGGTATGCTTCTGTGTGGGCTCTAATCTCTCTGATTTTATCCTCATGGTCTCTTCGCGAGATATACGTAGGAGAGAGTAATATACTGCTTGACTCTTCGGTGAAGGTATGTTCTCGAAACTTCAACAAACGCCCGTACCGAGCTACTGAGCGTCTCTCCTGCAGAGTCTTCCACTGGAGTTTATCTATCATCTCCGTAACGCTTTCGCTATTACTAAATGATCCTGTAACGAAGCGCGCTGCTCTCCGTTGGATCTTCCCTATCTGGTACGGATCCCACACTGCTGAGCAGTATTCAAGCAGTGGGCGAACAAGCGTACTGTAACCTACTTCCTTTGTTTTCTGAATGCATTTCCTTAGGATTCTTCCAATGAATCTCAGTCTGGCATCTGCTTTACCAACGATCAACTTTATATGATCATTCCATTTTAAATCACTCCTAATGCGTACTCCCAGATAATTTATGGAATTAACTGCTTCCAGTTGCTGACCTGCTATTTTGTAGCTAAATGATAAGGGATCTATCTTTCTATGTATTCGCAGCTCATTACACTTGTCTACATTGAGATTCAATTGCCATTCCCTGCACCATGCGTTAATTCGCTGCAGATCCTCCTGCATTTCATTACAATTTTCCATTGTTACAACCTCTCGATATACCACAGCATCATCCGCAAAAAGCCTCAGTGAACTTCCGATGTCATCCACAAGGTCATTTATGTATATTATGAATAGCAACGGTCCAACGACGCTCCCCTGCGGCACACCTGAAATCACTCTTACTTCGGAAGACTTCTCTCCATTGAGAATGACATGCTGCGTTCTGTTATCTAGGAACTCTTCAATCCAATCACACAACTGGTCTGATAGTCCATATGCTCTTACTTTGTTCATTAAACGACTGTGGGGAACTGTATCGAACGCCTTGCGGAAGTCAAGAAACACGGCATCTACCTGTGAACCCGTGTCTATGGCCCTCTGAGTCTCGTGGACGAATAGCGCGAGCTGGGTTTCACACGACCGTCTTTTTCGAAACGCATGCTGATTCCTACAGAGTAGATTTCTAGTCTCCAGAAAAGTCATTATATTCGAACATAATACGTCCTCTTGCATTGATGCATGTCTGTATTCGTCATAGGATACGATCCATAGTTTCATCAAGGCACTGTTGGTCCAAATTGTCCCACTCAACGGCGATTCGGCGTAGATCCCTCAGAGTGGTTGGTAAGTCACATGGTCCATAAACAAACCTTTTCCATCTATCCCAGGCATGTTCGATAGGGTTTATGTCTGGAGCGATGTGCACGATGGGGGCGCGAATTGTCATCCATGACCACCAGCGGCGTACGTCGGCCTCACATTATGCCACCCCAAAACAGCAGGGAACCTCCATCTTGCTGCACTCGCTGGGCGGTGTGTCTAAGGCGTTCAGCCTTACTGGGTACCCTCCAAACACGTCTCCGACGATTGTCTGGTTGGAGGCATATGCGACACTCATCGGTGAAGAGAACGTGATGCCAGTCCTGAGCGGTCCATTCTTCATGTTGTTGGGCCCATCTGTACGGTGCTGCATGGTGTCGTGGTTGCAAAGATGGACCTCGCCATGGACGTCGGAAGTGAAGTTGTGCATCATGCAGCCTATTGCATATAGTTTGAGTCGTAACACGACGTCCTGCGGCTGCATGAAAAGCATTATTTAACATGGTGGCGTTGCTGACAGGGTTCCTCCTAGCAATAATCCGTAGGTAGCGGACCCCCTCCGTCTAATAGGCGCTGTTCATGCATGGTTGTTTACATCTTTGGGCGGGTACGCACGCAACACACACACACACACACACACACACACACACACACACCAGAATGGAAATGATGGAGTATGGAGCAAGGGAATGTAGTGACTAGACGGGCACACACCGAGGAAATCTGCCCACATGCTACCACAATGGGTGTTGCCAAGATGACGGCGGCGTAAGCGGATCGAAAAGACTTTAATTGGTGTGTGAGCTTAACAATGACATGCTGGTGGCTTTGTAGCCTCGCCGTTCAAATCTTTCCGCTGGTCAGGTCCACAACCAACTCGATCGGTAGTGACCTGAAAAGGATCACCCCCAACTATTCCCTTGGCCACACCAAGAGCGAGCGTCTCGCACGTTGACAAGATGCGGCCGTATAATGCTGAAAGCAGCGCAGGTGCATTGTGTTGTGGACCCTTGGCGTCAGACTGTTGGACTTAGCGTATCCCTCCGCCCGACGACCAAAATTGGCACCTTTTGTACACCTCATAAACTTCGAGGCAGCTTTCCCGCCCTTATTTGCAACATTACTGTTGATATAACTGAATGCGTTACCGATGTCATACTTCAATACGAATACTGCGTATCTGCTATACTAGTCTCTAAATAAGAAGCCACCAGCTGATAAACCGATGACTTTATTTGACGCGGTTCGGGTAGAGCCCATTCTGCCCATCCTCAGATCAGCATGGACATCTTGGTGGGCAAGTATATAATGACAGTATGTAGCAAACAAACGCTTCCATGACAGCTTTGTCTATTAAATATTGTTTTCACACATCCGATCACCAAGATGTACATTCCAGTCTGAGTATGGGTTCTATCCGAAATGCGTTAAATTAAGTCATCGATTTATCAGTTGGGGGCTATCTATTTTGTGACCAGTGCGGCATTTATGCAATATTCCTGTTGCATTGCACTGTGGTCACATTCTTGCTGCGTGATTTTATGTCGCAATTACAGGATGGAACATTTCGAGGCACTACAGTAGAAGTGGTGGACTGTTTAGTGAGGTGACAAGTTGTTCTGGCAGTTTACAATTATTATGTTTAATTGGCTGATTAATGATATGTGATACAAGGCTAAGGCTGTTTTAATTTATAATTTCCCATCAACTGACTCCTCATTTACGCCCTATTTATTTCTCCGACTGGCAAAACTCTCTTAAATTTTATGTTTTAGTTACGTCTTTTTAAAGTGAGGACGGCAACGGCAGTCTCCCGCACTCGTTTTGAAAACGACGCGCTACGCTCTGTCGTAGAGTGTTGGAACGTGTTTTATCATCGCATGATATAACATTTCTGAAGATAGAAAAGTCCGCTGTAGTTATCAACGTGGATTCTAAAACAGCGATAGTGTGAATCCCAGCTGTGTTTGTTCGGGCACGAGGCCCAGAATGCAGTAGATACTGGCGCTGAGCTTGATGCCGTGTTCCTTGACTTCAGAAGCCGTTTGACACAGTTCTCCTCTCCCGCCTAATGATGAAAATAAGACCTTGCAGAATTTCAGACTAGTTGTGTGATTGGGCTGAAGAGTTTCTAGCAAACAGAACATAGAACGTCATTCCCAGCGAAGAGATATCTTCCGATGTAGGAGTAATTTTGATCGTGCTCCAAGGGAGTGTTATAGAACCATTATTTTTTATAATATATATAAATTACCTAGTTGATAGCGTCAGAAGCTTCATGCGGCTTCTTGCAGATGACTGGGTGTTGTGTGCTGTCCTTAGGTTAGTTAGGTTTAAGTAGTTCTAAGTTCTAGGGGACTGATGACCATAGATGTTAAGTCCCATAGTGCTCAGAGCCATTTGAACCATTTTTTTCTTGCAGATGCTGCTGCTGTATTTAGAGATCTTGCAAACCTAGAAAGTTTCAGGGAAATGCAGGACGACTTGCAGAGGACTTGACCAACAACATAAATGCGAAGGAGCGTTATTGTATGATTATACGACTACAGCACCACTACTGGAAACAGTTACAGCCACAAAATATCTACGATTGTGAGTAAGGGGCGATTTGAAGTGGAACATATACATTAAAGTAATCGCCAGAAAGGCAGATGCAAGACTGAGGTTCACTGGAATGATATTCAACAAGTGTAGCCACACACAAAGGGGATGGCTTTAGAAACCTTCATTTGAACAATATTTGTATATTTCTCGTCACCCCATGATAATCTTAGAATAAATAGAGATGATTCAAAGAAAACTAGCGCATTTAGTTACAGTGTCACGGAGATGTTCAGCAAACACCAGTGGCAGACGCTGTAAGAGAGGCTTTCTGGACCACAGTGCGGTTTACTGTTGAAATTCCGAGAGCATACCTTCCTCTCGCTAAAAGATCATGAACGTACAGCTAGAGCGATTCGAGCTTACACCGGAGACTTACCGATAATCACTCGTCCGACGGATTCGCGGCATGAACAGGAAAGGAGAGAGGCGGGAGTCCTACACAAAGTACTCTCCATCACACACCGCAGGATGACTTGCGGAGTATAGATGTAGATGAAGATGTGGTCTCTCTACAGGATCTTCTTTTACGATTCAGGACAGGGACAGGTAACGGGGCAAGTAATAGTGCTATACAAAATACCTTCCATCACACACCATAGTGTGACTTGCTGAGTGTAGACGTGGATGTAGATGATGAAGTAGATGTACATGTTGTCTTTCTGCAAGCTCTTCTCCTACGTCGAAAATGTTCCGCAAGATAATGTATTTGTATCAGTAACCAGCGACGATAGCGAGCTCACTTAAGTTAACGTAATAAGCTTAGGAAGACAAACTGAAAACTTTTTAGCTTAACTGTAGAAGACTGCCTCCTTTCCCCATGAGAAGCTATGAGAAGCTTCCGATTCTGAAATGTGATGCCCTTCTGTCGTACAATTGACAAAGTGTGTAGAGTTCCGACAAATATGTTGAATAAACTTGGCATTCGTACCATTTGTAAATCAAATACCCCGGTTTTCCCATCTTCCAACTACACTGATTGACGTAAGAACGTGAAACATGGAGAAGGGGAGGAGTATATGCAAAGAAACATCAAGGGTTGAAAGTGGATATGATATTACTTCAGTGATTACAAAACTGAGTAAAATTAACGAAGAACTTGATAGTACGAGCCCGCTTGTTAGTATCACGTCGCTCCCCCTCTGGCCCGGACGCATTCACTGATTGTGCAGGGATGAGTGTCATGGAGCCATTGTATCCTTTCCTGAAGTAAGCTGGTCATTGGATCCTGGACACAGGCAATGGAGTGGAGCTGATGTCCGAAATAGACCCACACTTTTTCTATCTGGGACAAATACAAATTATGCGTCTCGTTTGGAAGTCAGATCAGGAAGCAGGAGAGATCTGGAGAGATTGAATACGAGTCCCTAACCGTCCTTTCCACCAACCTGTCGTCTTCTAAAGTTGTGTCCCCAGCGCAGAAGACAGCTCGTCGGTCGTGGGATCTTCTTCGGCGGAGGCTGCTACGCTGTTAACTTGAACCTGTGATTGTGGTTTTTATGGGATGCCACTTCCCAGGATAGACCCTGTATCTACAGAGGACAAGTACCGAAAATGATGGTATCCTGTTTCATTATTATTTATATATTCATACATTTTACACTGCCTTTTACAACACTCGACATAGCTTTCTTAATTTACGGTAACTTTTCTACTCAACTTACGATATACAATATGACATGTCCGTCCAAAATAGAGAGACGTGTCCGTCCCTCCAGAATACCCGAAACAGTCTGACTAGTGCAGCCAAAGTACTTTGTCTCCCGGGCTCGCCAAAGCGGCCCGAAGGTGTCCGAAGCACTTCGGTTGCAACATCGTTATTTTTCTGCTTCTCGTAATTAGTGAAATTTAATAAACAAAACCATAAACTCGTAGGGTAACCATGATAGTCATACTGAAAACTAAGTTAAATACAATGAAAAGTATATAAATAATCAATAAGAGAAGTTAGGTGTTTTGGCGCCTAACACCCGAATGTGCCGACCAATCAGAAGCGAGTTCAGTACAATTGGTGGACTCACCCATGGAACTGGTAAACACTGTACCATCTGTCGCTTATACCTCACTCCACTTTTGTACCATATGCTACTTCACGTGTAACAAGCTGAATCAAGGGGTGCTTCTAGCAAGATAAAATACTGGAGGCCACACAAATCTGGGGACCTAGCTTGCCAAGGGAGTTCCTCAACTACAGCCAAACAATTAATAGAAACATGTGCCGTGTATGGACGAAAAATGTCCTGTAGAAAAATGGCACGATACGTAACACATGAGGACACAGCATGTCAGTGACCTACCGTTGTATCGTCATTTGCCACAGTCACTACCAGCCTTGACCTGAAGTCATGCCCGATGGCTTCCCACGCCATGACGCCACGAGTAACACCGCTATCTCTCTCCAAATGGGATCTCTCACCGGGTCACTGTCATAATGGCCGACGATGGTCATCCTTGGTAGTGCAGAACCGAGATTCATTTCTGAATACAGTGTGACGCGTCGTGGTGTAAACGACAGCCTACGCATGGGACAGCAATTCCCTAGTCCAGCCACGGTTTATCTCCAACCAATCGTGTGAGATGACACAAAACGTTGCAGGGATTCCATTTCTTGTTCTGGACAGACAGGCTGAGATGTGAAGCGGTTACTATGTGTTCGGTGCACAATTCGGCTATTTTTCCTTGTGATTATAGGAACCTTGACGACGATAATTCCTGGCCTCGTGTTTCCACAAAGTCCTGCACTGGACCACTGTCACATACGAACGCCTCAGAAATCTGCATGCTGCACGATTCGTCCAGCCTGCCAAACTAAGACCCACAATGAGGCCCTTTTAAAACCTGCGAGGTGTTCAACGCTGTCTCACGTGAGTATGTGTCTTCTCCATGTCTTTCCCAGTGATCACTCAACATCTGGTGCTGTTCACGCTTCTTATCTACCATATCAGACGTAGTGAAAACACTTAACACGAACAATGCTAGTGAACTCTCGTGGTTGTTCTACTTGTCACAGAAAATTACAACTAAAATCGTTTACATAACTACCGATGGCTTGTAGGTACATAAAGTTACATTGACATCCGAACATCTCTTCTGGGTTCTTCATTTTTTTGTCAGGAAGTGTAACTTTTTAGTCACGTGCATTGACCTACTGAAATAGCGTTTCTTAAATAGAGGGGTTCATGGTGACTTCTTTTACATTCGGATATACTCTAGTTACTGTCCTAGAGTTTCCATTCAATAAGAGGACTCGGACTTACGCCCAGTAAATACTGGCACACCCATTCACCTTCCTTGTTTTTGGAACATCTTCACCCTCCTTCTATCCAATGCTTTGGTGCTTATTTCCTTTGTGGTGTCATATAGTGGAAACTTAGCAGCAAATCGGCACCCAAAATCAGTGAGTTTGTTTGAAATCTGCCGACAACAATGCTCATAGATTCGTTTTCGATTACTTTATCATCATTCAACAAATGCAACGAACATCTTGCACAAAGCTGTCATTAGTTAATAATTTAAAGCATACCATAGGATTATGTTCTACTTAACTATGCCATTAAATGTTTCATATAATTTTAATCACGGCTCGTGTAATATCCACACTGAACACTTTCTCAATATTTGGTATCGCAGCTTTATGGCGTTCTTCAAAGGTACCATCTTCGATTGGGAACACAGCAGTCCTGAGCCTAGCCCCTTATTTAATAACTGTAGAAGATGGGCTCCACTTCTTATGAACTTTGTCCAATTCAGGATGAATCTCCGTTGAAGATAAACCGTTCTAAAAAGGCTTTTTTACGTAACTATTTTAGTTTAATCGTTAAAACAAAGCTCATGCAGCCGGGATACTTTAGAAACCCGACAAAAATGAGGAAGTTGAGACCTATGGTGATGTGTGACATGTGCGTACAAAATGAACAGACAAAATAAAGTTTCATTCGTAACAATGCAGTTCCTGCACTAAGACAAGAAACTTTCTCTTTCCCTTAATATGAGGACTGAAATTATCCACTTACACATTATATGGTGATAGTATGAAACGTATTGGCACGACAATACAATGTACTTATTAATCAAAGGAGATACTGAACAATATCGATTTTTAGAGTCAGACATTCTTGGTCCTTCTACTTTCACGAAAATTAAACTTTCCTTCTTCTAAAAGGGACGAGAGGGTCTATCAACACACACAACCTTCAGATTTATATTCAAGTAGCATGAACTAAATTATTCGATCCTCTTACTGATAGTACGGGTTAACGCAAGCCCGTGTACACTTAAAAACAAGCAATGTGTTGAAATTATCCAGGTGTATGAAATAATTGTTTATTTCAAATAAAGTAACAGCGTTTCTAGGAAGACAGTTGTATTTTACAAATACCTTTCGACCGTGATTTCAGTCGTAATGCTTTTATTCTGATATTTCTACTTCGTCAAATTAATTGAGTTTTTGTTTAATTCCGTGTAGTCTGCTGTACCACTTGATGGAACTCGTCCGCTGAGTCACCCGACAAGTCTGTGACTCTGCAATACCGGTTACACAACGCTTGATATCGGGAATTCCCAGTCCTCTGGTATACGTACAAAAAAAAAATAAAAAAAATAAAAAATAAAAAAAAAAAGGCATTGGCCCAGATAGTCACCAGGACAGATGCTACATGTATATGGTATGCTTGGTATAGTTTGTGCTCTGCTATATTGCCGCTTCCTTCTGCCACCCTAAATAGAGTGTGATCAGGAGGCCGTAATTAACACAGCGAGAGAAGACAATCCTGAGGGAATGTTTCATTTCTTATTTGAAGCAAACAAGTGCTGTTTCATTTTATAAAGTAAAGTGACCTTCAGTCACAATCGTGATTCTGTATCAGTGCACGATGCATTTCAAGCCCTTGGGGTTCATCTTTAGGTGCTTTAAAGTATACATCGATTATTTTTCAGATTTAGAAAAATCTGGCCCTGGTAATATTAAAATGGTATTTGATAAAACGGGCACATTGTGAATATAAGTTTTCAAAACTAATGCACAGCGAAAAGTAACTTACTGCATTTCAGGCAGTAGGTCTGACACCATGTTACCCATAGCTAAGCCTTCGTCCTGTTGGTAAATTTATCATTAAAAGGGAAGCGGTTGTGGGACAGCAGTAGTTTAAGTAGATCGACCAACTCAGCCTCCACGCTGGCATACTCATCAACCACTAAGAAAATAATTTTTTTGAAGGGAAAAATAAAATTGTTGAAAAAATTTTATATTCAAATGGCTCTGAGCACTATGGGACTCAACTGCTGAGGTCATTAGTCCCCTAGAACTTAGAACTAGTTAAACCTAACTAACCTAAGGACATCACAAACATCCATGCCCGAGGCAGGATTCGAACCTGCGACCGTAGCGGTCTTGCGGTTCCAGACTGCAGCGCCTTTAACCGTACGGCCACTTCGGCCGGCAATTTTATATTCTGTATATATATATATATATATATATATATATATATATATATATATATATATATATATATATATATGCCACTCTACTCCTATTTGATGGCATGAAAGCTGAACTTGATTACCTGCTTACAGTATTCAGTTTACTCCACAGTAAAATATACTTCACAGCTTAACATGAAACAAAACAATCCATAAATTTCTTAGGTCTCGAAATTGTTAATAAACAACAAGAACATAATTTTCCATTTTACAGGAAAACCTATTGACAAACTATCCCACAACTTACAGACCAACCTCAGTAACAGAAGCACTCCAAGAGTAACAACTGACACAGCGTATTTCTTCACAAGCATCCCCTATTATGGCACAGCATCACAAACAATTGCTAACTTATTTAAGAAAACCAATATTAAAATATCATTCTCCACAAGCCACAAACTTGGGCACCACTTACCTCACACAGTAAGCACAAACACTCCAATAACAGAACACAGTGGAATACATAAATTGCAATGCAACAGCTGCCCTGCATTTTATATAGCCAAAACAGGAAGAACTTTTCAAACACACTATTTTAACACACTGATACTTTCAGACTTAACCACTCTGAGAAATCCACAACAGCCAGCCACTTGTACCTTAACAGACATAGACTAAGTTACATCCACAACGGCATAATTGTAGTCCATACGGAGAATCTTAGTAAAAATCTTGAGCTACAAGATAAATTAGAAATCATGTTACAGGAAGAAAAATCTTCTGAACACGTGATGAATGAACAAACAGAGTTTAGCAACCACAGTTTGTTCAACAATTTTAATAGTTTATTTTTTCCTAAATTAATAGATACTGAATAGTGAAACCGTTCGGTAATACAATCCATATCTGACATATTCACAAATATTCGTTTTGTAACTGATATCCTGTATGACCGATAATACAATGTCTCCTATGAAGTAATAACACCTGTGTATTTGTAGAAATTCAGCATCTTTACATTTGCAATGCTTAGGCTTGTGTTTACAAAATGTGCTCTAGAACGAAATGTGTTTTTATGTACAGGCTACGTTCACTCATACTGTGCTTCAAAAACCATGTATCCACCACTGTAAACTGTAAGTTATTTTTCGATTTGTATTAGTTTTGTAATATTCACAAGGGACCTCTTTGTAAAACACCATTGTAATCTTACCAGGACCAGAATCGCACCTGAAGATGAGCCTCTAGGGCTCGAAATGCATCGTGCATTGAAATAAAATTACGATTGTTGCTGAAGGCCGTTTCTCTTTGTTTTAAGAATTGTAGTACTTACATTTTTCATTTATGCTTCATTCTCGTCTAACTGTGACCTGTTGTATACCATGTTCCATTTCGGCAGCTTCACTGATTACGTCAAGGAAAGCTTGAGAATGGAGCTGCAACCCCGAAACTAGCAGAAAAGAATAGATTATAAGTAAATAAAATAAAAACAGCGTAGCGTAGGTGTGAAACTGCCATTTCCGGAATAATACTTCTCTGTTAGTGATTATTTTGTAAATTATTTGCATTGGTAATAGAAGGTTATTCAATCTCATACGAAGATTACGTTAAGTGCGGAGCTGTGGAGTACCTTTTTTGTTGCAATGCTAAATTATGATGCTGTTTGTAGTTTGTTGGTATGTAACAGAAGACAACTTCTTTAAAGTTACCTTATGTTGTTATGAATGTAACAGCCGTATTGTACAATTTTGTTATCATATTGATGGCTACCTGTGTTTTGCCGATTATCTCCTGAAAACAAAAAACTTGAGCCTTACGAAGCCGATATTCTTTAACATCACATAACGTTATTATAACAAGGACTCCAAGCTACTACCTGTAGAAGTTAGCTTCGCATTTGATTGACGACTTCATTTCGTGAGATTGCCAGTAACTACTACCTATCTTCGGATGGTCTATATTTTCTACCCCCTAGTGTCCATTTCCAACGGCTAAATAAATTAATCAAATGAAATGATTAGCGGTTTACTACGAACCACTTCACTTGCTCGATATCCTTCGCCAAAGAAAGGGTGCTGCAGTCGTAAGAAAATTGCACCAGTTTGCTACAAGGCATTACTTCAAGGTGCAATCAGTGGTGTGCCTGCTCTCTTCCGATGAATTGTCTTCCATTTTCCCTCTCCACCGCAATTAAATTTTTGTTCCATTGGTGTTATTTCTCCAGATTGCTACAGACGCTTTCATCGACTAGAAGGTTTATGAGAGTGCTCCTTACTATCCATACACAATTAGGCTTACCCTCTCGACCTATTACGTTTCCATCGTGATATTAATGACAATGAGTCCACGTTTCATGTAAATTAGAAAAATACTAAAGAATAACAGAGAACGACCTTTGGCAAAAAGTTTTCTATTAACAACAGAGTCTCTAAATCTAACGGCATCGCAATGCTTTTTTATCCCTTTTCCGCAATAAATACACTTGTGAAAAACATCTACCTGGGCGGTTTCGTTTAAGGCCAACATATTAGTGGACATTGATACGGCGTGTGCCCATCCTTCGCCTTTATGATGCCTTGAACTCTGCTGGCTGCCTGAAACTGTGTAGAGGAATGACAGCCTGTTCTTCCTCAGGAGCCGAAACCGGAGAAGTACTGAAGTTGGGCGTTGGGGTCTAGAGGGAAGTAGACGTCCTAACTCGTCCCAAAGCCGATCCATTGGGCAGGCCGGGCCATTTTAGGAATGTTGTTGTCCACAAAGCATTGCCTCAAAGATGCTGCTTTATGCATCACGCTGATACAATCTCCGCGCTGTCCGTCTACTGTAATCTCTACGCAATGTTGTAAAATATATTCACATCCTTCCATATTTAGCATTTTCTTATGCACAATAGAGGGAGCCACACATTAACCTCGAAAAATGCTGCAGTGCTGCACTATCACCTACTCCGTACTTCCCTGTCGGCAATATACTTAACATTCTCCCGGCATTTGTCAAACCCAAACGATCCCATGGGATTACCACATGATAAGGCGTGAGTCATCATTCCAACTCACTCGTTTGTAGTCATCCACTAACAAGGGAACCTCCCCATCGCACCCCCCTCAGATTTAGTTATAATTTGGCACAGTGTATAGGCCTTGAAAAACTGAACACAGATCAGTCGAGAAAACAGGAAGAAGTTGTGTGGAACTATGAAAAAATAAGCAAAATATACAAACTGAGCAGTCCATGGGCAGCATAGGCAATATCAATGACGATGTGAGCACAGGAGCGGCGTGGTCCCGTGGTTAGCGTGAGCAATTGCAGAGCGAGAGGTCCTCGGTTCAAGTCTTCCCTTGAGCGAAAAGTTTGCTTACTTTATTTTTGCAAGGTTATGATCTGTCCGTTCGTTCATTGACGTCTCTGTTCACTGTAATAAGTTTAGTGTCTGTGTTTTGTGACCGCACCGCAAAACCGGGCGATTAGTAGACAAAAGGACGTGCCTCTCCAATGGGAACCGAAAACATTTGATCCAGGAAACAACGTCTGATATATTCTATACGACACTGGTGACGGCATGTGCGTCACATGACAGGAATATGTTGTCGACCCACCTAACTTGCACACTTGGCGAATAGGTAAAAAGATTCTTCTACCTTGCCCGATTTAGGTTTTCTTGTGGATGTGATAATCACTCCCAAAAAAGTGATAAAAAAAACATGAGAGTGTGTCACATAAACTGCAACAAATCAACGCAACAGTTTCAAAGTCGCACAGTTTTCTCTGTGCTCTGTCAAAACATATGTTTTTAACGTTTTCAAATTTTTCCGTGTGTAGAACGTCAAATCCTGCAGATGTCCAAGCAAATCTGAACATGTTCTGGAATTTTGGAGAGCGAAGTTGATTATGTGTGAGTGCCTGAACTATGATACTTGTCTGAAAATAAAAATTTAAACTTTTCACTCGAGGGAAGATTTGAACCAAGGACCTCTCGCTCCGCAGCTGCTCACGCTGACCACGGGACCACGGCGCTCTTGTGCTAACATCATCCTTGATATTGCCTATGTTGCCCATGGACTACTCAGTTTGAATATTTTGCTTGTTTTTTCATAGTTCCGCACAACTTCTTCCTGTTTTCTCGATTGATCTGTGTTCAGTTTTTCACGGTCTATCCACTGTGCCAACTTATAACTAAATCTGAGGGGCGGGGGGGGGGGGGGGGGGGGGGTGCGATGCGGAGGTTCCCTTGTAAGTAGCGAGGCTTATTACTGTGTTGCGGCTCGACCATTGCAGCCCACTTTCTTCACCTCCCTACACACAGTAATTGACTAGCTAGTCGTACTTTGGAACTCACGAGTGATGATTTACTCTTATTTCGTGCAACATTTTACAATCACACTTCGCAATGCTTGACGGTTCTTCCCGTTTCCCTGGTTTTGTTTTAGCTGTGGTTGTACCTTCACGTTTCCATTTCACAGTCACATAATCAACAGTCGATTTGGACATTTTCGGAAGGGTTGAACCGTCCCAGAGCTATTCGTCCAATAATAAGCCCACGTTCGAAGTCACTGAGCTAACCTGGCCGACCTATGCTGCCACTGACAAAGCAATACTCCCCGCCACCTTTAATACTGGCGGACCCACCTATTGTGACATCTAGTGCGCAGTTCGAAATTACATATGTATATCACGACACACTTGAGTAGATAGTGTACTCCTGTACCATCTCTTACCCAATGTAGTCTTTTTTAAGTACTTCAGTCCGAAAACAAAAACAGATTTTAGCTTCTATAGTATATACCACATGCCATCAATCTCTTTTAAACTGAAACATGATTTTACATTCACTCATTCAGAGCCGGCCGCTGTGGCCGAGCGGTTCTAGGTCCTTCAGTCCGGAACGGAGCTACTGCTACGGTCGCAGGTTCTTATCCTGCCTCGGGCGTGGTTGTGTGTGACGCCCTTAGGTTAGTTAGGTTTAAGTAGTTCTAAGTCTAGGGGTTGATGACCTCAGATGTTAAGTCCCATAGTACTTAGAGCCATTTGAACCATTTTTGTCATTCAGATCTGAAATGGTCACCACAGACGGTAACCGATAGTAAATAGACGAACGTTTGAATCATTGTGCGTTCTGATAGATGTAAATTGGTGAAGATTATCTCGTGGAACGGGAAAGAGAAAATCTATGTTTGCACTCGGTACAGTATGTTTCAGAGCGTTCTTAGTGGGCCAGCGTCATGCTCCTCCCTCCTCCCATTCTATCCCCTCCTTCCTATTCCAGTAGTCGATGGTACGCTCGAAGAAACGTAATACCATGGGAAAGCTCAAATGTATCAGCATCGATCTTTGGTAATCATTAACACCACATTCAGAGTTGTTATACATAACAGCACATAAGCCTGATGACTGTAAGAATATTTTTCTGTATCTGTTAGCACTGATAGAAGCGAAGTTTCTTTACTTTCGTTATTAAGATCATCTTAACAGACTTAGCCCTTTCAGACCCTCTGGCTACAATTAGGCAATAACTTTTACTTTGTCTCAACTTCAACAGAAGTATTTTTTGTCAGTGGAAACCAGAGATACACATCTGTGAACATTCGACATTTTCATCGTGCGAAAGTGCTCCCAACTGTTGACATCACTAGAAAATATCAGCAAGTCAGTGTAGCAGTGGGCAGCAGCTCGTGACCGACAGAATACAAGGATGTCGCTGGTCCACTGTGTAACTGTACATTGTTATTGTAATTTTGCATAGTAAGTATTGAATGATCATTTTACTATTTATTACAATAGAGAATACTTCGTAATTAGTTATTTTAGTCCCTAAAATGAAGCTAAGTGTACGAAGTATGTTATGAAAAACGGCACAAACTTTTGTATATCCGGCCGCGGTGGCCGAGCGGTTCTAGGCGCTCAGTCCGGAACCGCGCGACTGCTACGGTCGCAGGTTCCAATCTTGCCTCGGGCATGGATGTGTGTGATGTCCTTAGGTTAGTTAGGTTTAAGTAGTTCTAAGTTGTAGGGGACTGATGACCATAGATGTTAAGTCCCATAGTGCTCAGAGCCATTTGAACCATTCTTTTTTTGTATAAATCTTGCATTTAAAGTAATTAAAAACGTATCTAAGAGCACGACACATTAATAAAAACTTTCTTTCCTTCAGAAAAAATTCTGATCTGAAAGGGTTAATGACATCACTAACGTAAATCAAGTGTCAACTAAATCTGTCAAATACCTTTATTTGTACGGATTTCTGAGATAGTCAAGTTGTGTCTGCTACGTTCAAATACATGAACTAGATTACCTTGCACCAATAAAAGGAAAGGGGGAAAGAGAGGCAGAGAAAGAGAGAATATTATTATGGCGAATTATCGCCCATCAAACTTTGGACGCGGTTCATAAAAGGCTACTCATTTTTCTACATTTATTAAACAGAATGATATATTCAAAAGTTCCATGCTTCGTACGAAAGATGGAACACCTGAGGAATACCATAAAGCCACAAACATCGGCAAAAGTCAGCTTCATTGTTATAAGAAGATCGACGACTAAAATTATTTCGACAGGCAATAAAGCACCGACAGGAAAGGTGTTTCATTCTGACTTCCGAAAAAGTAAAAGTATAATGTCTTTGTGCACTAATATTTTGAAAAAATTTTCCCCATTTGTAAGATTTAGGCAGAAAGTAGAACCTAACGAAGTCTTTAAGAATGTTTGCGAGAACACTGCTTCCCTCTGATAACAGGAATACGTTGAATGAACCACAGTGAACCTCGCTGAAACGGAATACTTTTTACAAAATGAAACGTACTTGTGTGGATGGTGCAGTTGACAGTCACGGAACACTTGCTGCGTGACTCAGTGAAGTGGCAACATGTGGCCGGGTCACTTATTCAAGATTATCTGATTGTACCAAGAGAGCAGCTAAGCGTGAGCTTCCGTTATTTATGGATCACAGAACGTATCTTCAGTCCCAAGAACAAGACAGCAGACAGCTGTTGTGCAATTACGTTGACCGTGAACAAACTACGATGTAGCGTGAACTTGCCGGGTCGCTCATTAGAATTGCCACTCTTGTGTACCGTAGTACGTTAGCGATGATTCGACGGTGGAGACAACAGAAATCAGATGTTCTTAAAGCAGAAGTGCTTCATCTCTGCCACCTCGAGACAAAGACGAGCGCCATGACTCCAGGTATGATGGAGTAGCACTGACGAACGAGACCATGACCGTCAAAAGTAATCAGAGCCATTGTGACACACAGTATATCACACAAACAATAAACAGTTACTTTATGTAAGATGGTTAACGCTCCAGCGTCCTGTGTCCCATTTACACTTGACCTTTTTAGTACCATGATCATTCCTAATCGTTCCCTTACGCTTACCGGTGGCGGTCGAAAAACCGTTGTGTGTTTATACATTCATTCAATTTCCATACCAGAATTTAAGGAGTTGGAAGAACAATTACATATCCAGACCATTTCCGGTTTTTATCCAGGGAGAATGAAAAGTCGTTCGTGCATCAGTGAAGTCACTACACCTGTCTTGCGACCGTATTTCAAAATTTCGGAAGATTATATGTTGAAGCGAGTAATGTGTGTTGCCATATTACAAGATCAACATGAAATTCACTGCTGGGTTAGTGTTGTGATCAAGTCCTCAAGTCTTCCACACTTAGTGGGATATTACGGGGCAGTACCTCATTCCCAGTCCGTCAACGGGAAATACTACCTTCAAGTGCGCCAGAATATACGAGTACGGCATTCTCCACTCATGATATGCATGCCGCCCATATCTGAACTACACATAATGTAACAAATTTGTTGTTCGTAAGCCGCGCTTAGTGGCTGCGGTTAGAGGCGCGATGACATGAATAGAGCGGCCCTTCCCGCTGGAGGTTCGAGTCCTCTCTCGGACATGGGTTTGTGTGTTGTCCCTAGCGTAAGTTAGTTTAAGCTAATTTAAGTAGTGTATAAGTCTAGGGACCGATGACCTCAGCAGTTTGGTCCCTTAGGAATTCACTCTCATTTGAACATTTGACAATACTTGTAGGTTTTAAAACGCAAATTGTCGGGCGCTTCCTATATATAACTGATGGATAAATAGTTCACCTCCTTATAATATTTTACTGCATGGGCCCCACATTTTTCGTTTTAAATTCTTTTCGTTTTAAATTCTACAAGTATTTTCACGACTATTAAAAATTCACACGCACTAATTTTCGGACTATTTGAAATTCGTGTGGGGCTAGCAGAAATCCTTTTCTACTTTAGCTCTTTTTAAAAATGTGTTATAGCACAAAAATTTTTATTTAAATAATTATTTTTTCACTTATAGTGTCATGGTTATACCACGAAATATCATTATCAACAGTCTTTTGAGATCCCACTCTAAGATGTTGCACGCATTACGGTCTCATTGTTCCTGCCGTTTCTAGTGTAACCACCAGGTCTTTCCTCGGCATTGGGCTGATAGAAAGGTAGGTAAGGAGTATAACAGACCAGCAATAGAGAAACGGAAAAGAGAAAATTTTACCCCACCCCCCCCCAAAAAGATAAATAAATAAAGCTCCGTGGCACGCCAGAATGTGCCTTTGGGATAATACAGATGCGTCATTCTCTCAAATAGCAATGGGGTATCGCCCAGCTCGCAACGACACCTGACGGATCCGCATTCAGTGGGAAGGAGTTATTTGGTATATAACTGTGGCGTAACTTGCTGATGAGTACCTTTATCCCTCCGTCTCTTGCCAATTACTGGGAAATTTCGTCCATCTGCAGGGTCCCAACTAGCTACCATCAAGCCACCTTACATGGGCTGCAGAAACAGATTTGGATGAAATAAAAAAAAAAAAATGGTGGCAAAGTAAAGTAAGCACGATGGGAACCTTTGTATTTAGGCGGCGTGTACTTCTGAAGGAACGAACGAGGAATCGACAGAGAGAAACTCTGCTTATTTGAAGCGAGCTAACGGTACAAGAGCTGACATTTTGAAAACGCGACGATCTTCTCAAGGCGATTAGATCACATTTAAATCGCCGTGTTTAGAAAGGAAGAAAATGGATAGGTGAGACACAGCGACTTAATGTTAGTGAAGGGAACGAGGAGCTGAGTGATCCATTTGTCAAGAGTTCTATTCTTGTGGCGGCCTTTACCGGCAAGTAATGGAGCTCACCCGACAGAGCCTCCGTGCGGCACCGGGCCGGAGGATTACAGGTACGTAAATGTGATGTAAATAGCGGCGGGTCGTGAGTCCTGCGAGGCAGCGCCGCCCCCATAACGAGGCGCAGGTGTAGCTGGACCTGAGGTGGCGACCTCGGCGCGCTTCCCGGAACGTCCGCCGCTCTTCCCAGAAAACGGCGGCGTCACCGTGACGTCGCGGCAGAGGGCACCAGGGACGGCGGCCGGCGGCCAGCGGCAGCACAGCCTCGACTCGCGACGCAGTAGTCTGCTTCCAGATGCAAACTTTGCGAGGTGCCGGGGCTGGCAGTGTATTTAACACTAAATTCTTCTAGAATCTACATATGTAAATGATGCTCTAAGCCCCCCCTATTCTAACTCCGACTTTCGCTGTTGCACGTGGATTAAAAAGATACGCGAACTGACTGTAATCAACCCTGCAAGTGGAGTAGAAAAGAGTTTGGCACCTGCAATAATTTAATTTGATAAATAAGTTAAATAAAGGAAGGTTTCATTAACATAGTGAGAAATGATAGGGTTGCTCTACCGATTAACAGAATGAAAGTTCTGTCCAAAATAACAATATGATTTATTATAACTAAACTCAAAATAATAAACAAAAACACATGAAACATTTACAATACATCAAATTGGCTCAAATTGGATACTCAAATAAACGCTGTGAAGGTGAAGTTGTCCCTAAACTAGATTGTGGCGTTTATTCCTTGCAACTCAAATCTTAAGAGAGACACACAGCTAACCCAACATTAATTGCTGCTACATTAGTGAGAACTCAGACAATGAACACCCAAGGTAGAGCAAAGTTAGAAAAGACGAACAGGCGCGCTCTGCTGAGCTCTGATTATGATGTCACGAGTATAGCCCGAAACAAATTGTCCTGGTCTGGTTGTTCCAGACTAAAGACTTCCTATCAATACAAACGCGCCTCTGAGGGAGACGAAGAAGGCTCGCCACACAATCACTGACGGTACAGTGATTGATTTTCACAAGCAAAGTCACACAGTAACTCCGATACAGTTAACTTTAGCCAAAACTGCCCAAGACAGACAACATAGGCCGCTTGTACGCAGAATGCTCAATTGCCAACTGTACTCGGAAAGTTACGTTGAAGTCGAAACTTCAGCAACTTCGTTAAACAGTTACAATCAAATAAAAGTATATTAGACAGCCAACGGAAGGCAGGCTGTCCAGAGCAGCGAGAGCTCAGTGTTGTAACCTACTCCGACTGAAAGGCGAGAGCCGACCCAACCAGAACACCCATATAAACCGAACACAGAACATTCCCGCCCCCACGACGGTGGCCGTGGTTACCCATTCCAATCAGCAATTCGAAAACCGGTGGAAAATTCCACTCTATTGCCGGAGCACTACCATTCCACCAATGGAGATTCTTGGCGCCAATTTCTGCGCCGATTTTGCTACGTCACGGAGCTATGCCCTGAGCAAGCCAATCACAGTTACGATTTTGCAGAAAGCGCGGGAATTTGCCCGCCAAAACTGCCTGGGTACACAAGTCATTCCCACGCCTCGCTGGTAGCCCGCCAGAAAGTGTTTTCGCTAAGTTTCTACGAAATAACAGAACCTCTAGCCCAGCCGCTACTTCAGGCCCCTCCGAGAGTGACTCCGCCACTATTCTACAATGTCGGCGTCTGGAAAGCATTCACTCGACTCCCTCACACCCGTCGGCTTACCCTTTCAAGATCAGCAGAGCCCGCCTGTCACTGGACCACCCGGGTGACGAGAGACGCTGTGTGGGAAGCCCGCGTGTGAAGGAATAGCAACTTTTCACTGCATGCAATTAGAGATGAAAATCGTAAGACAGAAATATGAGAGGAGGCTCATGCCACCTCTCATAGCCCCTACGCCATTTTAGATTGTAATTGGTGAGTGGTTGGCTCACTTAGGAGCAAGGTAGTGAGTCAATCGCCAAAGAACAACCTTCCAAACTGACTCCACATGCCGCACTCTATAAAGAAAATCACTGCAACTGAAAAGTGCAGCTCATAGAGGGAGGATTATTTATGATGTAGCCAAGTTCACCTTCTTAATATGGAACTCTAACACTCACATCACACATCCATACCCAGGGAGCCCCTTCCAAACACTGATTCACACAGACATTCACACTCTAAATATGGCCCGGGCATGTGAGCCAAATATGGAGCAGTTTATTCTTTAAAATCAGAGTTGGAGTGGTCTGCAATTAAATGCCCAAGATGTTACAACAATTTGAATCATTAAACTAACCTGAACTCACTCACACATGATACTATTTAAGTTAACAATCTCTTTGTGAGCTTTCAGAATCTAATTACAACCTCCAATTCATTCTGTCTCCCTGCAGCAAGAATAACCTTTACAAAATGTTCCCTGAACTGATGGTCCATTCACAATGACAGTGGTGGTATCTGCTTCAGTTAATGGGGACTTCAGGCACACTGTTTGCATACACACAACAATAAATACAAAATACAAAAAAACAACATGGTGTGGAGAACAATACAGTAATTTGTAATTTGTGCGCCCTACTCTATCACTTACATAATAATTACAGTGTAAAACACAAACACATACAAGGTATAACATACATTACAAAAACAACACTAGAGAAAGAAATTTAAGAAAAAAAAACATGGTTCATGGGGCGTCAAGTTGTGCGTGCACATTGCACAATGTTCATGACTGTGCTGAGAATGAAGCACTAAATCATATTGTTAGAAATATTCGAAGCACTTCACAAATTCATTAGTTTCTCTGAGGGGGTTGGTATGTTGAGTCATATGCATTGATGCACGTGGTTCCATGCCTTGAGCATTGGAGGGCGGCTTTTGGGATGGGGCCACAGTACTGACATCATATAGGGCTAAACGTCGGGTGTTGTTGCTACGTTGTTGCAACAGCAATAGGGTGTACTGGAGCATCTGCAGTACTCTGTTGAGATTGCAGCAAGACCCACGCATATGATAATGGCAGTACGGTAGGAAGACATAGTGATAGGCTCTCCTCATGTCGATTAAATGTCTCTGAGGTCTACTGGTTGGGATACATCACTAGTCCAGAACTCTTCTCTCCCTGGACAGTACTTTACGTTTCCCAATATTGAAGTTCGACGAGGGATGATGCCACGCGGAGTGACTCCACAAGTCACTAGGAGCGACGATTTCTACAACTGCTCTCTAATAGAGAGGAGAAGTTATAAATGAGACAATTCATTGGTTAGAGTTTGTGGGACGATACTGCTTTGTGCATGCAGTTCGGCCAATGCTAGTGAGTTGTAAAAACCCAAACAGGTGAGTATATAGCGTCCCTTTCTGTCTTGAGGCACATGAGGTGCAGGTTCTGACACCATATGTGATCTTCTTCGTGTACTCACGACAACATTGTCTGCCGCAGGGAATCCCTCCAAACGGCTGCCGCGTCTGGAGAGCTAGCTGGCTGTCGCATGTGGGTCACGTGTCAGTGTCAACGGCCAGCCTCACTTTCGCTTGTGGCCCGGCGAGGGCTGTCTGCCGCCTAATCCCTCAGGTATACGGCCTGGTGACTGTCAGCTTGTAGGACAGGACGCTGTCGCACCCTTCTCGTCAGGTGGCTTGCTGACGCTCCCCTTCTTGCAGATAGCCGATGACCTCTTGTTTTTTTTTTTTTTTTTTTTTTTTTTTTTTTTTTTTTTTTTGCTCTGGCCGGCCTCTGCATTGCCACGATTCCCGTCATCTGCACAGTTCTGACAAAAATCTTATGCCTAACTTTTTCCCATGACCTTCTATGTTATAATAAATTTACATAATGACACATTGATGGTCCGTCATTTCAGACACTCTTGTTTTAATTTTATAGTTACTAATCTATGGCTATCATTATAACAAAATCTTGGTGTATCTAATCTAGACATGGAAATAATTTATCTATATACAGGGTTATTACAAATGACTGAAGCGATTTCACAGCTCTACAATAACTTTATTATTTGAGATATTTTCACAATGCTTTGCACACACATACGAAAACTCAAAAAGTTTTTTTAGGCATTCATAAATATTCGATATGTGCCCCTTTAGTGATTCGGCAGACATCAAGCAGATAATCAAGTTCCTCCCACACTCGGCGCAGCATGTCCCCATCAATGAGTTCGAAAGCATCGTTGATGCGAGCTCGCAGTTCTGGCACGTTTCTTGGTAGAGGAGGTTTAAACACTGAATCTTTCCCATAACCCCACAGAAAGAAATCACATGGGGTTAAGTTGGGAGAACGTGGAGGCCATGACATGAATTACTGATCATGATCTCCACCACGACCGATCCATCGGTTTTCCAATCTCCTGTTTAAGAAATGCCGAGCATCATGCTGGAAGTGCGGTGGAGCACCATCCTGTTGAAAGATGAAGTCGGCGCTGTCGGTCTCCAGTTGTGGTATGAGTCAATTTTCCAGCATGTCCAGATACACGTTTTTTTCGCAGAAGAAAAAGGGACTGTAAACTTTAAACCGTGAGATTGCACAAAACACGTCAACTTTTGGTGAATTGCGAATTTGCTGCACGAATGCGTGAGGATTCTCTACCGCCCAGATTCGCACATTGTGTCTGTTCACTTCACCATTAAGAAAAAAATGTTGCTTCATCACTGAAAACAAATTTCGCACTGAACGCATCCTCTTCCATGAGCTGTTGCAACCGCGCCGAAAATTCAAAGCGTTTGACTTTGTCATCGGGTGTCAGGGCTTGTATCAATTGTAAACGGTAAGGCTTCTGCTTTAGCCCTTTCCGTAAGATTTTCCAAACCGTCGGCTGTGGTACGTTTAGCTCCCTGCTTGCTTTATTCGTCGACTTCCGCGGGCTACGCGTGAAACTTGCCCGCACGCGTTCAACCGTTTCTTCGCTCACTGCAGGCCGACCCGTTGATTTCCTTTCCCCTTACAGAGGCATCCAGAAGCTTTAAACTGCGCATACCATCGCCGAATGGAGTTATCAGTTGGTGGATCTTTGTTGAACTTCGTCCTGAAGTGTCGCTGCACTGTTATGACTGACTGATGTGAGTGCATTTCAAGCACGACATACGCTTTCTCGGCTCCTGTCGCCATTTTGTATCACTGCGCTCTCAAGCGCTCTGGCGGCAGAAACCTGAAGTGCGGCTTCAGCCGAACAAAACTTTATAAGTTTTTCTACGTATCTGTAGTGTGTCGTGACCATATGTCAGTGAATGGAGCTACAGTGAATTTATGAAATCGCTTCAATCATTTGTAATAGCCCTGTATTTGTGTAAAGCACGATCTCCATACTGTACATGATGTGTGACACCTGATGCTATGGATTGGATGAACAACAAAATGTGCGGTCCCCGCACTAATATTACTCTTAATTATATAGATCGACAGTAGACATGCTCAAGAATTAACTACCATTTGCCAACGATCTACATTCTATGTCTTTTAATTAAATCATGTTGTTATGCAGGTCTAAGTTTTACTGTGCTATAAAGAACATGCCACTATTCTACTTTCGCTCGCCCGTCGTCCCTCCATCTCGGGTCTGTGGTTTGGTGACCTGAAAAATAGCATCCCAACAGGCGCGCGCCAAACACTTGTGGTAGAAAACCACCACAATATTAAGGATCTAGTTATTGTTAAATCCTAAAGTTTAACTTATCCTAGTATATGGTACTCTCTCTCTCTGTTTTCCCTCTCTCTCTCTGTTTTTTACCTTATACAACACTCTTAGATAATTCCTGTTACGCTGAGATGTCTCGCTGCTCGCCGCTATTGACGACAGTGATGTGCGCGCCGTACGACATGGCCTCCGAGTTCTCACTACGCCTCACTGAAATTCCAGAGACTGTGTTAGCCATGGCTATACAAGACAATAAATTTATAGTTGCAACTTCTTTTTCTATGTTATGCGGTATTCGCGATCAAAGCACACCTTTCCAGAGGTAATGTAATATGACCAATCCAGGATTGGTTCCTGTTGAGGATTCCGTCGCCCACCACACACCAGCTACACAGTATGTCACGAATCTCCAAGTATAATTCTTTGGTTATTCATCTGTGACAGTCACGAGCAGCACGCTAAATCCCCAACCAGCGCATTGGCATTGTAGTCTTTATGCCCGCATTTCTACCGTCTAGGCCCTAGGGCACCATCGGAGTCAAACGCTCACAGGTTCACCCCGACTTGCAAGACAACGATGCTGGCGCATCACTGTAAAAACTATACTGCCCATATTCATCCTCGAAATCACGCAATACACCACAATCTTGCAGTGCACTGACTTGCGCCTGCAAGCATTGGTATGAACGTCTCACGAACTGGTTGTGACCGCTATGGAGCGTATCACGACATCCCAGAACGCTTCTAGGAGCACGTTCTTGTATGCGCCCGTTTGTGCGACATCTCCTCACTCATCATTATCCCTCAACATGGACACCATACAGGAAAGGACAAAAACATTGCTCATGACATGGTAGTGCCTCCTACTCCATCGACATTGGAAGTCGCGAACATATACAAAAAAAAAAAAAAAGACTAGCAGTAGTAAATTCTTTTACAAGCCAACGCAGCGTGTTAATACTTTAACAATCTTAATCTATTAATGCAACGATTATTGTTCCCCGAAGAACGGTTCATATATTTGCCTATTCTACTATGTACATTACTTAAACTACTATTATTCCATGAACTTCTTTGTGTGAGAGATGTGGTGGAGTCCTATGGACTAGCGCCAATCCCTTGTTAGACTCCCCCTCCTCTGACGTGCATTAGGATTTGCAGGTCTAATTTCAGTCTCCTGTTTCTCCTGTTGTGCTTGATTTCGCTCCCTCTAATTACGGTCGCTTTGCCGTTCGTTATTCCTCCTGTCCCCGCTTCCTTGTCTAGCATGACCCTGTTCCCTGACGTTCTGGTTTCCGTGTCTCTGGTTTCCAAAACCTTGGTTAGCGTAATCTTGATTTCCGTAATCCTGGTTTCCTAAATGACCAGTGCGATTATGCCATCTGTTGTCGTCCTCCCTTGCTGGTCGTTGGTATTTGTTACTCTGCCCCTTTTTCCTGTCCTTTGCGTCTTGTTTGTCAAAGACAACTTCGAGTTCACGCAATAGACTCTTGAATGCTTGTATGTCAGATCCACACTTCCCGACAAGTGTCTGTTAGTACCTAACTGGCAATTTGGAAAAACAAGATTTGATGATTTCTCCCTTGCTATATGGACTATCTAAAAATTGATTCTTCTTGAGTAAATCATCAAAAAATTTGGTTGCGCTCCTTTGCTCGGACGCTTCCAGTTCAGGACAAAATGTTATTTCCTCTTTAATCCTGTCTTGCGTTTCCTTTGACCAGTAGGTCCGCAGGAATGCACCAACAAATTCCTGATAAGTCCGACACGTCGCTGCCACACCTCGCATCTTTTCCGCAGCTTGGCCTTCGATGTGTCCACACATGAATTCTAATTTTGCCTCGATTGGCCATGATGCCGGTAATGAATTTGTAAACTGCATCACCCAGCTCTTCGGATGCATCGACCCTCCATTTTCTTTGAACTTCTGGAATTTTAGCATCGACAGGAAGTGATTGTGATCAAAATCCTGTCTGATGCTCGCACTGGTGTTGTCACTAGTTTCTGATACTTGCACGTCTGCTGAGTATCCTGTTCTATCTTGCTGATAACTGTGATGTGCTACCTTTGTATCACAGTGGAAGCAGCACTCAGAATTCACTCTCCTAAGTGGGCTACAATTATTGGAGCTATTACTCGCTGTTTCAGCGTGTGCATTGTTAGTTCCGCACTCGGTCATTGGGCTAGAGCACGGCGGGCTTTGCCGGCCGGTGTGGCCGTGCGGTTCTAAGCGCGTCAGTTTGGAACCGCATGACCGCTACGGTCGCAGGTTCGAATCCTGCCTCGGGCATGGATGTGTGTGATGTCCTTAGGTTAGTTAGGTTTAAGTAGTTCTAAGTTCTAGGGGACTGATGACCTCAGTAGTTAAGTCCCATAGTACTCAGAGCCATTTGAACCATTTTGAACCACGGCGGGCTTTTCCTCGGAGACACAATTCTGTGTACTCCATCATTGGTATCCGAACGCGCAGTGCTCGTGTACCCGTTTCGCTCTAGTTTTGCTATTCGACTCTCTACTTCTTTCATTCGTCTCGTGATGTTCGTAACCGCGATATTACCTTGAGTCTTTAAGAACGCTAGGGATTTTGAGTGGGTTTGTGTCGCACGTCGCAAGCGACCTGCGAGTTGAGAAGTTACTTTTGCGATTATCATAGCCCCTGTTGCTGCCGTTTTGGCTAGGCCTGCTACTTTTTGTGGTACCAGTGACATTTTTTTTTGCTTCTCCACATTCTTTCTTTATTGTTAGTAATTCCCCACGAATTTTCCCTATATGCGAAATTATTGCCTGAGTGTCCTTCTCGTCCTGTTCGTCAGCTTCTTCCTTCTCCTTCTTACGTTGTTTCTCATCTTCTTCCTTCTCCTTCTTACGTTGTTTCTCATCTGCTTCCTTCTCCTTCTTACGTTGTTCGTCAGCTTCTTCTTTCATTGATCGTAGGAAGCTTAGTATTGTGTTAATGTCATCAATTTGATCCTCGTCACACATGGGTGATGTAACTCTGGACACCTGGGCGCTAGAGCTCTGACGTGACCGAGCTGGCCTCTTGTCTGCACTCGTTCGTTAGCTTATAAACTTCTGCTGCCGTCTCGACCTGTGTGCCTGTCTCTGTTTCATCCTCTACCTCACTATCATGGTCGCGACGTTGCTCTAGGATCGCGTCCAAATCACCTTCCTCATCAATGACCCTGTCGTCCGGTGCTGCTAAAAATGTGCCCATCTCATCTCCGAACCTATCCTCGTCAGTAACCTGCCTCTTATCCATTATGCTATTCTCTTTTGTTTTAGTTTCGCTCGCTAATAGTCGTGCCTTACTTCTCGTGATCATTCATGAAAAAACAAATTTATCTAAAATTCACAATAAAAATCATGTACTCCCAATATTTTTCCACATGGACATAAAATTTCAACAACGTCGTTCCAACGCTGTAACTACAAGCACGATTTGTTGTGGTACAGAAACTGCACACAAACCCAACAAAGTGTGATGTGGTACGGACACCACATCAAAGAAACACAAAAAACAATGAACAAACAAAAAATATATACACTGAAACCAAAAACTGAAATCATGCACCGCTAATAAAAACTAATCTCGGAATTACAAGAAAAAGAACTTGGGTACTAATCATTAAAAAAAAGTAGAGAAAAAAACTTTGAATGTTCCTACTAAGAACACTGTTAGCTTATCAGTGATTCACAGGAAAGATCCAAGGCTAAGGGTCGCCATTTTATGCGAGGTGCCGAGGCTGTCAGTGTATTTAACACTAAATTCTTCTAGAATCTACGTATGTAAATGATGCTCTAAGCCCCCCTATTCTAACTCCGACATTTGCTGTTGAACATGGATTAAAAAGATACGCGAACTGACTGTAATCAATCCTGCAAGTGGAGTAGAAAAGAGTTTGGCACTTGCAATAATTTAATTTGATAAATAAGTTAAATAAAGGAAGGTTTCATTAACATAGTGAGAAATGATAGGGTTGCTCTACCGATTAACAGAATGAAAGTTCTGTCCAAATTAACAATATGATTTATTAAGACTAAGCACAAAATAATAAACAAAAACACATGAAACATTTACAATACATCAAATTGGCTCAAACTGGATACTCAAATAAACGCTGTGATGGTGAAGTTGTCCCTAAACTAGAATGTGACGTTTATGACAAAGTGGTATGTGGAACCAACTCCTTGCAACTCAAATCTTAAGAGAGACACACAGCTAACCCAACATTAATTGCTGCTACATTAGTGAGAACCCAGACAATGAACACCCAAGTCCGCAGCTCGTGGTCGTGCGGTAGCGTTCTCGCTTCCCACGCCCAGGTTCCTGGGTTCGATTCCCAGCGGGGTCAGGGATTTTCTCCGCCTCGTGATGACTGGGTGTTGTGTGATGTCCTTAGGTTAGTTAGGTTTAAGTAGTTCTAATTTCTAGGGGACTGATGACCATAGAAGTTTAGTCCCATAGTGCTCAGAGCCATTTGAACCATTTTGAACACCCAAGACAGAGCAAAGTTAGAAAAGGCGAACAGGCGCGCTCTGCTGAGCTCTGATTATCGCCTAGCAAAAATGCCTGCTTTGCCGGTGCTGCGGACGTACATTACCAAGCTGTCTTCTTAGCTGCAAGGACACGATCTGGCGTACTGGAAGCGATGGCTGGTTGCTTCGACGTCCCGTCGTGGTGATGATAATGTCACAAGCATAGCCCGAAACAAATTGTCCTGGTCTGGTTGTTCCAGACTAAAGAATTCCTAACAATACAAACGCGCCTCTGAGGGAGACGAAGAAGGCTCGCCAGACAATCACTGATGGTACAGTGATTGATTTTCACAAGCGAAGTCACACAGTAACTCCGATACAGTCAACTTTAGCCAAAACTGCCCAAGACAGACAACATAGGCCGCTTGTACGCAGAACGCTCAATTGCCAACTGTACTCGGAAAGTTACGTTGAAGTCGAAACTTCAGCAACTTCGTTAAACAGTTACAATCAAATAAAAGTATATTAGACAGCCAACGGAAGGCAGGCTGTCCAGAGCAGCGAGAGCTCAGTGATGTAACCTACTCCGACTGAAAGGCGAGAGCAGACCCCACCAGAGCACCCGTACAAACCAAACACAGAACATTCCTGCCCCCACGACAGTGGCTGTGGTTAACCGTTCCAATCAGCAACTCGAAAACCGGCGGAAAATTCCACTCTATTGCCGGAGCACTACCATTCCACCCATGGAGATTCTTGGCGCCAATTTCTGCGCCGATTTTGCTACGTCACAGAGCTATGCCCTCAGCAAGCCACTCACAGTTACGATTTTGCAGAAAGCGCGGGAATTTGCCCGCCAAAACTGCCTGGGTACACAAGTCATTCCCACGCCTCGGTGGTAGCCCGCCAGAAAGCGTTTTCGCTAAGTTTCTGCGAAGTAACAGAACCTCTAGCCCAGCCGTTACTTCAGGCCCCTCCGAGCGTGTCTCCGCCACTATTCTACAATATTGGCGTCTGGAAAGTATTCACTCGACTCCTTCACACCCGTCAGCTTACCCTTTCAAGATCAGCAGAGCCCGCCTGTCACCCGGGTGACGAGAGACGCTGCGTGTGAAGCCGTCGTGTGATGGAATAGCAACTTTTCACCGCATGCAATTAGAGAGGAAAATCGTAAGATAGAAATATGATAGGGGGCTCATGCCACCCCTCACCTTCACACCGTTCGAGTGCCGTGCCCCGGATTAGGAACAGCAGACAGTTGTCTGCGACTGTGGCGATTACGTATGTCGCAAACAGATGACTTCAGGCCGAACGAAGTATTCGGTTTGTAATATTTCAACAATAAGACCAGGAAAGAAGTGCTCGGATCAAAAAGAATGTAAGACGGGAATGCTATCTCTTTCCCGTACTACTGACGGAAGTAAAGAACGGTCCAAGAGTGGGATTAAAATTCAGCCTGAAAGGGTGGCAATGATAAGATTCGCTGATGATATTATTTGCTATTCTCGATGGAAGCGAAAAATCATTGCACGATGTTTTGGATGTAATAAACAGTCTAACGAGTGCAGAATATGGATTGAGAGTAAAGTGAAGAAAGACGAAACTGATGAGCAGTAGCAGGAATGAGAACAGTGAGAAATTTAACATGAGAATTCGTAATCACGAAAAAGACGAAGCTAAGGAGTTCTGGAATCTAGGCAGTAAAATAACCCCTGTCGAATGGAGAAAGGAACACATAAAAAACAGACTAGTTCTGGCAAAAAGGGTGTTCCGTGCAAAGAGAAGTCTACTAGTAACAAACGTAATTTGAGAAATAAATATCTGAGAATGTACATCTGGAGCAAAGTATTGTATGATAGTGAATCATGGACAGTGGAAAAATCGGAACAAATGAGAACCGCAGGATTTGAGGTGTGATGTTAAGAAGCGTGTTAATAATTAGGTGGACTGATAAAGTGGGAAATGAGGAGGTTGTCCCCAAAATCGGCGAATAAAATAACAAATGGAAAACACTGACAAGAAAGAGGGACAGGATGGTAGACTATTAGAGAATAAGCACCATGTCACTAGACGGTAAAAACTATAGGTAAAAACAGAGATTGGAATACATCCAAAAAATAACTGAGAACGAAGGGTACTACAGTTAGAGTGAGATGAAGAGATTGACACAGCAGAGATGACGAGCAGCAGAGGTGACGAGCGGTATCAGACCAGTCAGAAGACTGATATATATATATATATATATATATATATATATATATATATATATATATATGTATACATATACGTGGAGGATCTTGACCGAATCGGCACGTAGAGAAACTTGTTGTAATCACTGACTAAAGAAAGGACCGGATGATACGCAATATGTTACGGGATCAAGGAATAATTTCCACGCAACTTGAGGAAGCTGTAGAGGGTAAACAAGGAAGAGGGTGGAATTTGTAAGGGAGGACAGAGATTGCAATGTATCCAGTAAGTAACGAGGATGTTAGGTGCAAGTGGTACTGTGAGATCAGGAGGCGGGCTGTGTGAAACCAGGCAGAAGACCGACGAGAAAGGAAAGTCATTTCCTGGCCGCGCTTGCGTGACAGTCTTACGGCCATTGTGTATGCCAGGTTATCTGTACGGGATATGGCAGTAGGAAACATTTCTCCGGCCTGAAGAATATGTGGAGGTCTTTCCCTAGGCCTCTTAAATGGGTTGTGGTAGGAGCCAACCAGGTTGACTTTTAGACCGATGTTTTCGAACACCTGTTGCATAGAAAGTCTGAAAATGCTGACAGGAAACAGAATTTTACAGACGTGCTGCTAGCGAGTGAAGTACATGACCAATGAAAATGCACATTTTTTGGTCCTGATGCTATACTCATGTTCATAAAAAACAGAACACCCTGAACAACTAAAGGAAGGACGTTCATGATCACAGAACACGTTCATTAGTATGTTCTGCAGAAATCATTAGCGTCTGAACAATATCGGCCCGCGGGTTCAAGATGAACATAGACATCGTGGAGCAAAACCACCTACCAGTAAAATGTGCCAGCGGCTCTCTTTGTCGCTGTAAACCGAGGGTTATGTATTAGTGTGAATTGAGCAGACGCGCCGGATGCCTAGCAGACATACGCGCGAACCGTGCTGTCAAATTAGTGAGTTTGCAAAAGGGTTCATTATTGGCGTGAGAGAAGTGATGCACCCATCCAGGAAATTGCTGCTCTTGTGTGACTAAGCATTTTGGGTGTGTGCAGAATGGTTCACGGAATCAGATCGCAACACCGAGACCACACCCCGAGAAGGGGGTGACAGTCGGTCGCCGTTTACAATGGCAAGGATTACGTGCGGTTCGTCCTGCATACCTTTGACGAATGTGGAGAAACATGCTAGACGGCAAAAGTGTATGGAACGACGTCACTGGGTACAGGAATGGGATCAGACAGTGTTTCCGGACAAATCCACGTTCTGTTTGTTTCAGGATGGTGGCTGCATCTCGGTCGCTGCAGACAGTGGGAGCGACAACACAGTGACTGCATTCGCACAGGACATACATCGCTAACTCAATGTTGGGGTGCTGTTGGGTACAACCACAAATCACAGTTGGTGCGTGTCCAGGGCACTGTGACCAGTGTGACCTACGTGAATGACATCCTGCAACCCATAGCCACATCCTTTCTGCACTACACCTCAGACACCATTTTTCAGTAAGACAATGCACGGCTGCATGTTGCTGCACGGACACGAGACTTCTTGGTGTCACAGGGTGCCACACTTTTGCTCTGGGCCGCCAGATCATCAGACTTGTTGCCAATCGATAACGTGTGGGATATAGTGAAATGACCAACGCCAAACATCATAGATGAACTTTGGAATCAGGTGAATGCAGCATGGATGGCTATACCACATGACGCCATTCGCGTTCATGCCGTAACGCATGGACCAATTTATCAGGGACCATGGCGCACCCTGTGCCTTCTAGGTAACAGAACACACTCTAGACCGAGGTGACTGAAATGATAATCATTTTTGCAGAACATACTAACGTACAAGACCTGCGAATGCGAACGTCCTATCTCTAGTCGTTCAAGATATTTTGTTTTTCTGAATATAAGTGTACTTGGTTGAAAGGCCAGTATGTGAAATAGGCTCGTGGGAAGTCCTCTGGCAGCTCTCGCAAGGGTAGGATGGGAGTTGCAGCCACTGGGGTGGATCCGAGTTCTTAAAACTGTTACATGTATGAAGTCGGGTGTGAGTGATCCTCAGTGATAATTAAATTGTTTCTATGATAAGAAAAACAAAGAGTTTGAAAGTGTGTTTCCCGAGCACGAATGTGAAGGCCTCAGAGTTTCAGAATTTTGCGAGCAAGGGTATGACTCAGTGAGCGACCACTTGCTCGGGAAGCCAAGGTCTTGTGTCAGTAGGTGGAGGCACCAGATACAGCGGCGACTTTTTATAAACATCGAGGCGGACTTCGCAAGCTGCTGTAGAAGACGATAAATTTCTTTTGTTCCAGTGGAAAGGTGAAGTGCGGTGTTGTAGTGATTGTGTCTTTTGTTTGGTGTTATTTGTTTATGGAGGCAATGTTAGAAACCCTTTAAGGACGGTGTAGTGTCTGTTCCTAGTTTTTCAATCTAGGTGTCGGATGTGAGAGTTCCTCTGATACAGGTCACTGGTTAATTGCATAGCAATATTTATTTTAACACAGTCTCGCGATTCGACGCCACGCTGACTACAGTAATTTTAAGTGATAATATAAATCCAACAGTGAAGAGAACTAATTCGGGTCCTCTAGCAATGTTTCAGATTAAATCTTGAGGACGGTACGTCGCGTTGTCTCGCGTAGTTTTCACGGCCAACAGGCAGTGGAGACTCGCCATGGCCACAGTGGTTCAAAAATGTTCAAATGTGTGTGAAGTCTTTTGGGACTTAACTGCTAAGGTCATCAGTCCGTAAGCTCACTCACTACTTAACCTAAATTATGCTAAGGACAAACACGCACATCAATGCCCGAGGGAGGACTCGAACCTCCGCCAGGACCAGCCGCACAGTCAGCCACAGTAGTGCGGCTGCTCCGGAAACAGAATCGGAGGTTAGTTTCAGATCATAAGGACTTCAAAAGGGAAGCCACAAAGTACTTCACAACCTAAAATTCCCGCAAAAACATAATACGAAGGAAATGACATTACTCAGTTGCAGGCAACAGATTTATTTTTCTGTTGTTTCAGCAAAGACTCTACGTGTGATCAATGTGATGCGAAGAATTTCAACACAGATCCGCAGGTAGTTGGGAAACATCCAATCTAAGCAAGCAGTTGTCAGTCTTCGAGGTCAGTTTGCTGGAGTACAGCCTAACGATATTGCGAACAAACAATCGGTATTCGGAATTTGTACACAGACTGATGTGGACACTTTCGTAGCGTATATGAAAATAACATAAACTCGCGTTTATATCAAATTTTAAGGATATTATACTTAAATGGAATAGAAAGAAACTAATCCGATATGGTACATGAGAACACGGTTATGTACCCACTTCAGACAGGGACTTTAAGTAACTGCCAGATGTGGATTTATGAAAAAGAGAGGACAGATGACCACAACAGAAAGAGTGCAAACAGATGTAGCGGCCGTAGCTGCAACTCACATCTCAGGATCGATAACCTTGTAAGTAGGAATCGTGTGACCAACAGCAGCGGCCCTCGGTCGGATGATGAGGCATGGTGGTAGCGACTGACGAGCGCGTAAGAGCTATTATTCTTTGTTCGCAGAAAAGAAGCTGTATAAATTCTATAATTGCTGGCCCTGCTCTCACGAAAGTAAAGCTATTGGGCTTCGTTGTACGTGTCTTCTATCTGCAGTGATGCAGATTGAGTACTGTTCGGCGCAGTTCACACCACCGACGAAGGAAGCCAGCGTGCAGCGCACCATCAGAAAGCTCTGGAGCAAGCTGAGACCGTGCGTGTGGCACGTGGACCAGGTGGTCTGTTTGGTTTCCTTCTCTTTCCCCCAGTCAGTGACAGTCCCTGTCTCATTCTGTTGTTACACAGTTACTGTCTGTTAATTATTATTTAGTTCCATTAATATACGGGTTTAATATATCTACTAATATAAAATATAACAACTCCAGAAATAGTTCAGATATTTATTGATGGTATATTTCTACAAGTACGGTAACTCAAAATGTTATTTTACCACACCTAACACACATCAATATGCGTACCATTAGTGGTGCAACAGACATCTAAACTGTATTCCATTTCTCTTCAAGTACTTTGCAGCATCACAGGTTTAATATTTTCGACAGTTGCATGAATGAGATTGCGTAGATCTCGTAAATCACTAATCGATATCTGGTGCACTTGATCCTTGATATACCCCCATAGGAAAAAAAAATCAAGTGCCATAATGTCTGGGCTACCTCTCTCAATACAGCCATTTGGTGATCCAAGAAATCCTCGCTATGGTCGAAAAATGACATATTGCGCCATCTTGTTGAAAGATCACCTCACGAAGAAGTTCTGGCGCAACATACAGCTCTAACATGTCTACCTATTTTGCTGCATTACCCTCAGGTTCTGCGAAGAAGGATGTACATTTAACCTTCTCCTTCAACAATCCACACCACAAATTTACTTTCGCAGAGTAATTTTTGCTCTCTAACACTACGTGTGGGGCTTCAGTCCCCTATATGAGACAACTGTGTGTGTTTACAGTGCCGAAAGTGTGGAATGTAGCCTCGTCCAAGAAACCGACGAAATCGAGCATTGTCTCGTTTTCAACCATTTTTCCAGGTGCTGTTAACTGTCTACTTGCTTGTCGGACTGACTTGCGAGGGTTTCGCTCGAAGGACGTGCGGATTAGTTGAACAGTAGCCTCTGGGTCTGCGCGCTTGGCGTGGTGGCCCGCCATCGCATCGTCAGTTGGTCGCAGTTCATACTCACGCCGGAAACGGTGTTATACTGGCGTAAAAGTCTTTATCTCTGCGAGAGAAAGCACACGTAACACTTTCTTCTGTGGAGTCGCATTTACGTGAACGAAGTAGTTACGCACATGCGCATGTGGCACCATGCGCACGGTGTACCAACTCTCTCAAGTAAACATAGAAAAAATTTTGAGTTACCATACTTGTAGAAGTAAACCGCCAAAAATATCTCAATAACCTTCAAGTTATTAATTTTATATTACATTTTTGATATGGGCATTCTGTATTTCAGCGACTTTATCAGTGATAGGCATGCAAATAGAAATCCCCGAAGTAATATATTTCAATGTTTTCAGAGATTTCGAAGTGCCGATTGCCACCAATGAAAGCGCATCACTCGCTGAAGAACTAATTCAAAAGAACAGAGGCATCACCACGAGCCAAATGAGTGCAGAGACATGGAAAAAGGATGTGTTTCACAAGCTGCGATATGATCGCGAATTGAACAGTGACCCGAAAACGGAATTAATTCACAAACACCGACATCGTCGGGAATTGAACAGTCACCTGAATATAGAATAAATTTTGAAGAGGCTCATTATAGACCGAAACCGGTAGTCTAACGATAAAATATTTGTGAACATGGAGGTTTAGTAAAGGAAATTTAAAAGGATGTCCGATGACGCTGACTGAGCGGTTAAGATACAGCAAATCAGTGACTGATTGGTGGACTCCATGTACCACGATAAGGAAGATGCTACGAATCGAAAAGAGAAAGGAAATGCTCCTTTCATAGTGAAAAGAGACTAAAAGTGTGACATATTATTTTTGAACATTTCTATCACCCAAAGAGGAACATACAGTACTTTTTTATATGACGTATAACGCCGGCCCCTATGTTGCGAAACCTGCTAATAACGTTGTTGTAGGTGGTGGTCGACTTCCTTTCCTATCTTTGCTCAGTTTAAGCTTGCACCCAGTCTGTAATGACCTCATCGTCGACGGGATGTTAAACTCAAATATTCTTTTCCGTGCTGATTGAAAGCTAGGCCTACCGAGTTGTTATTTACATAAACACATATCGTTCAGATCCTGCTTTACCTCAGCAACAGAAAGAACGTACCATTTTCATTTATGCCTATAGATAAACTGTGCATGAAGTTTAGTACAAGAGCTTTTTGCAAAGTGGGCGAATGGAAGCTAGACTGAAGTAACATCAAGTGACTGGTACGTATTGGGTGTCGACATTCCAAGCCACTAGTCCATATATGAATAACTTATCATAAAGAGTGAGCGGAATTCTGCAATGTCCTCGCAAGCGATGCTGTTATTTGTAGAAGGGTACGGCCGGAAAAGAAACGCCCTCTCGATGTTATTCGCGGCAGCTCCAGTCTGTAATTTGCTTAAGCAAATGCGTGAATCCGATAGCGTTCGGTTTCGAAAACAGTTGTGATCTCCTTCCCCAACATTACCGAACAGACAACGAAAGAGCCCTGCCAGAAGTTCCATATTTAAATAAAGTACATCCTGTAGAAATACATAAAATCTTCAAAATAGTAACCGCATTTACAAATATGTTGACCGCTTAAAATAAATTGTAAACCGATGGTATTGTGTTCACTTTCACTAATGACAATAAAGCTTATTGGTAGCTACCGTATGAAGAACCAGTAATAAGTTTATGTAACGCTGATGTGGAACTGTAGATAAATGTTGAAAAATAAAATTAGGTGCACGGTAAAGAATGAGGAGGTTTACCACAGAATCGCGAGGAAAGGAATATACGGGTAGTACTGAGAAGAAGAAGGGACATGACGATAGGATACCTGTTAAGACATCAAGGAATAACTTTCATGATACTAAAGGGAGCTGTAGAGGGTAGAAGCTGTAGAGGAAGACAGAGATTGGAATACAGGCAGCAAACGATTGCGGATGTGGGTTGCAAGTGCTACTGTGTACTGTGAGCTGAAAAGGTTGGCACAGAGCAGGAATTCGTGGCAGGCCGCACCAAATCACACACACACACACACACACACATATATATATATATATATATATATATATTAGCTCCGATGTCTCTAAACATTAAATTACACCCAGCGACATGAAGTTGTTAACATCATAGTGGGTGTAATTTAATATCTCTAAACTGTGGACCTAATATTTCCTTATTGGTATTCATGACCAACAAATAGTTTGGTCAAATAACATTATTAACATTAAAATTATGCTTTTTAAGGAAGCTGGCCAGATCAAATACTGCTGCCAACGGACACTTCCGAACAATTTGGAAAGACCGGAAAAACTATCAAAGTTAACAGTTATATTTAGCTCGTATAAAATATTACAGAATTCACCAAGTGAGAGAGAATTGATAGTGTTGTGCTAAATTTTTGGCTCGATGCACATTCCTTTACGGTTTAGAATTATTCTTTATAGCTGTAGCTCTCGATTATGATCAGACCCGGTTTTCGCACCAAACACTACTGCAGATGCTTGCTTAAATCGGTAAGTTTTACGCAGATCGGTAGTCGTTCGAAATAAAGTATAAATGCAAAGGAGACAGTATGAGAACGGACTGGAGTAAAATGTTTTAGCATCAGTGTATCACTTCGAAACAACACTTAGTCAACCTAATGCACAACTTTCCTGCGGTGCAGCAGTTTAGTCAGTGGTTGGTAGTTCCCAAGTTAAAATGTACTTGGCTCCTGATTTGCTGGTGGCTTTAACTGCGTTCTGTCTTTCTGGCAAATGATGCCCAAGGAAGATCTTCAAAGCCAAGGCCAGCTGGCCAAGTGGCTCTGACCTTTGCCACAGCCAGTGAGTCCTTCCAGGAATCTCCAGTGGGATGCTTCCCTAGAGAGCCATATGACCTACAGTGCACTTGCTCACTTAGAGTTCATCTCAGTATGCCTTCGGAATTGCCTCTTATTTAGGTATGCGCCACGCAATTCAGTATAAAAATGTAAACAACGTTAATTAAATGCTGGCGAGCACTGGTAATGATACACATTTCATTTGTCTGGGGAATTAATTATTCCGATTTTATTGGTCTTTTTAATTCCGGTTTTATATCAGTTATGGGACTTTTGCAAAAAAAAACCGGTCACCTAACATCAACTCTTCATGCTATTTTTAAATTAACACAGATGCAGTTGCATTGAGAACTTTTTAAAGTGATTGTACGTCGGAGGACTTTGACCTACAACATGACATTGGGATTATGTGTTCGTTTGAGGCATTGTTTGGGATTAGACTTTTGCCAAGGGTACACATCAATATTTTATTATGTTGTATACCAATCTGATAAGCCATTGTCGACTCACTATTTTGCTTTAATGTCGCAATCTTAATTTCTTTTATAAACATGACAGGTTTTTTTTTATTTACCAGCTCATGACTCATTCACTACTCCTTCAAATTTAATTACACAAGTTAAAAGAACACAAGTTTACAAACATCATCAACAAAAGTTTATCTCAGTTTCTACTATGCAAGAATGTAAGACATTCAAAATGTAAAAACTGTCCTGAAAAGGAAAAGCACACAACAGTTGTCCTCGATATGAGGCACAAATAAAGTTCATCACGCAAGATTGGCAAAGTAATAGGCTTGATACGAGAGATACATGATTAGTCTCTATGTCCAGTTTTATTGAAACAATTTGGGTTTATGTAGCACATTGCCCTATTTTGACTAGAAAAGGAAGTGTTTGCGATGCAAGATGATGCTCAGCATAGAGCTTTTCCTTATTTTGTTTATTGCACACAAACATACGAAACTATCTCAGGTGTTCACACCACTGATGGCCATAAACTGTCTTACATAAACCCAAGTTTCTTCCCTGATCACGGCAGTGCACATCAGATTTCAAGAATGGAATAGAAATGAGGTCAAAACAGTGCCTCTTCCTTCCTAAACAATGTTGCAAGATGCATCAATATTGGGTGCTTAGTGTTCTTTCACTTGCTCAACATTATGAACTGTGACTAGTGTTTATTGGAGGATTTTAATTTGGTATGAACACAAGTCTCATCATTCATTAGGTGTAAAGACAGAGTCTTAGTGTTTTTTAGGTAGAAAAACAACAATGTATTAATCATCTGGGCAACATTTATTCGCTTGACAAACTGTGTGAAGTTTCCACATGCCATCACCATCTGTAAATATAATCAGGGCAGCTGGCACTTGCCAGTTTGATAGCGGTGAGGCCTCAGGACACCCAGATGTGCGGCCGTCTGCTAGGAGAGGCGGTGGTGTATTTCGGGAAGTCCCTCAGGTATATTGCTTGCGTGGTGGTTTCATTCAATTGTGGACTGGTAAACGCTGGAGCATATTGTGCCTGCACAGAGACTGGCTCAGCTGGTGAGCGACTTCTTCTGGCACTTGCCTCAGCAATCGAACGGTTGACCCAGTTTCGTTCCTTCACTTCACCTAACACATCATCATAATACTCCATGGCTTCCGGAAATTTGTTCCATCACATCTTATATACACACAAAAATATAAATAAACCTCAACCAGTATGGACATCTTCATCAGGGCAACTACTGCCGATCATCTTTTCCCCAATTTAATGCTTCTCATTTCAGCAGCTTATGCATCATCTTCTTGACTCGTTTTGAAGACAATCAAACTGATGCCGTGTGAGAAATCTTCTTTACGGCCTCAAAACTCCCCTATTTTTTCATAGGATGACTTCATGCTCTTACTGGTCTTCTTGCGACAGACCTGCGACTGGATATCACGTCTCTGCTTCATTGTGTCTCACTCTCTAAATGTGCTGTATGAAATTTGACGGTTATCAATCGACTTGCATTTTCATGATATTTATAATATTTGCTATTGACTCTTCTTTGATCTACTCCTCGACATTCGCAAAGCTTTACAGCAACTGTCATCTCTTTATTGGACCTCTTCCCTTTACCTTCCTCTTCCTGGTGGCATTTTCGTCTAACTGGTGGTAATCCACAGTCTCTCTTATCCAAGCCCTCAGTGGTCGATCTGTCAGCACTAATCTAGGCGTCATACCTGTAGTCTTATTTAATAAATCATTTAGTAAAAGCCGAAAATCTGCCAGATACAAGTCCCACAATGTGCTCCATATGCTGACCGTGATAGTACGACCAAAACAGCAGTTTCTCTCGTTATCTCTCTCGGAGGCGGATTCGTGCCAAGGAGGTACCATGATGTATGTACTGTTTTAATCTTCTTTGGTCTCATAAATTCCTTGCAGTACTTGCATCTAAATGGTGGTCCAATGGTTCAACCCATGTGAAGCAAGTAGTTGCTAAAGGCTCTTCTTACTGTTCTACCTGTGGCATTCTTTAACAAAGCGACTTTGATCAATTTAGAAGTCAGCTCAATGGTTTTTAATATGTATTGGTATTTCCTGCAAGCTTCACATATTCTTAGTACCTTCCTCATCCTCCTGTCCATATTATTGAAGTATATTGACTCTTTCAATTCGGTGCAACACCTTTGGGATCCAAAGTGAGCATGACTGAGGCTTGCATACAAAATTAATTTGTTTACAAATTTCTCTGCGATAACACTAATCAACTGCTTTCAGCTTCATTGATGCCTCTGAAAAAATAATGTTGTTAATACTTGCTGAAGACTAGTCCTGCCAGTTTTCTTTGACTTGCCTTAATAGTGGGTCCCTGTTTATTCACTTCCGATATTGGTAAGCACTGTCCCTACAAAATTTTCAAACGACACTTTCTTCCGGTAAAGTACGTTAAAATTTGTCTCATTTACCTTGATGTCACTCTCACGATTCAGTTCAATGGGTGCTCTTGGTAATGCAAGTATTATAACGTTTTCCTGTTCTGGGACGGGTAACACATAAAACTAAACTCTTACACATAGGGTGCCGACCTTTAAAGACGTCCATAAGTGAGCTTTGCTGTCACCAAAAACTCCAATCCTTTACTGTCGGCGTACACCTTTGTCATTCGTCCCTCCAAAAAGTACCCGAATTTGCTAAATCCCTGTACAACGGCTAGTGTTTCTAATTTTGTTATGGAGTAATTTTTTTCAAAATATGACTACCGAAGGCGATGGTTTTATTCTCTATCTCCCTACCATCCTGTTTGACGTCCTGGAATAGATGAATGCCGAGATATTTCCTCCATACATTAGTGAACATTCAGAACACCTTGCTTAGGTCTTGGTGAAACAAAAATGGCGATCTAATGGTTCCTTCAAATCTTCGAATTCTTGTACCTCAGTCCATTTCCAGATGACGTTTTCCCCTGTCATGTGACCCAAATTGAATGTAATAACGGTATCTTTTACGAATCGGTAATAGAAGTTTGCTAGTCCCAAAAATACACACACTTAACGCTTAGTCCTTGGTACTGAGTACTTCTCAGAGGCCTCTAACTTTCCCGAGTCTGGCGGGTTGCATTGGCAGATACCACATGTCCTAAGAAATCTATATTCTTGTATTCAAACTCAGTTTATTTTTTAAATCAATCATAGTATCAGGTTTCTCAAATGCTTCGATTTCGTAGTTTTTTCCCGCAGCTAGTAAGTCGTCGACGTACAGCGTAACATTATCTTCCAATGACTCCACTCCGTTAAAGACTTCACTCAGTTAATACTTGGCAGAGATCCAACCTGCTTTTGGATCGGGCTTCCTTAGCTCCTGTGCAGAAAAATCTGCAGTATACTGCTTATCCAGTTTCAATAAGCTACCAGAAGAATTTAAAAATCATAGCAGTAAACCACGCACTTTTAAATCGAAACTGAAGAGTTTTCTCATGGGTCACTCCTGTTCTGTTGAGGAGTTCCTTGAAAAATTAAGCTGATTCTTATGTTATATTGTTGATTGCTTTTACTTAAACTTATGGCTTCACTTTTTTGGGTCATAAAGATTTTATTTTTATCTGTTATTACTTTTAGGTTGTAATTTGATGTACAGACACGTTCAGTGATCTTGGAGATTTGCACCTCAATTTGGTCCTACAGAACTTGACGTGTGAATAAATAAATAAATAAATTATGGGTCCTAGTCTTCGAATGGGGGCAGAAGATGGAACATTTACCCCCAGCGGCAATTGTTGAATAGGAAGCAACATTCGTAACACAAAAATGCTGTGTACTGGCAACAATCCGGGTGCAGCTCGACTTGGCAATAGCTCCGCGCAAATCGAACGAAGTGAGGACACGTATTCCACGAAACTGCTGAAGCAGTTCTTCGAGTGTCGCTGTCTACCAGTCTCCATTTCGATTATTCTATTTACCTGTTACGAATCAGATACAAGTCTGATAGCTCCATCTTTCTTGTTGACACACCATATCAGGTTATTTTATTAACTGACTGCCTCTTCTGCAACCCTTTAATATTTTCTTCACCTCATTCTGCATTTGTTCCTTTTAGATGATTGGCAGTTGCGGAACTTAACGCAAAATTTACGGTGTTCTTTCACCTTGAATTTGTACAAGAACGTCTTGATTACCCTGGGATATGCGAAAATACTCTTGATTATGATTTTAATAGATATTCTAATACTGCACTCAAGCCTGCATATTCGATGTGGCGAAGATTTGCTTCTACCTCTTCATAAATCCCTCAGATTTCGCTCTTGCATGCATCCACTAGCATCAGTGCCACAAATTCTTGGTCTTCGTCCTTCTCTACGTTATTATCGAAGTACAGAGACACTATTCTATCTGCTAATTTTGCAGTAACGAACCTTTCTGCCATGTGCAAGACCATCTCCTACCTCTTCATGATATCGAGTCACAGTGTTGTTGACACTGCCAAGCCCTGTATTACCATAAAGTTTGCGTAGAAATCATGCATTTGGCATGTAAAATTCACTCTCACTTGCTCCTTCTCATCAGCATACTTCCCACTCACAGCTCCTTGAATCTTTCCATTCGGTGTCTCGAAGACTGGCCTCCTCCATTTCTATTCAAAAAAAATCATAAACACTCTTATGTAAGACTGATACCTGTCTAGCTGAACTATTCTACCATTTAAGTATATACTGATATACCAAAACATTACGATCACTGCCCACCACGAAGTTGGATGCCGCCTGGTGGTTTTGCGGGTATGTGAGGCGGTAACAAAAGTATGTAAGCGGAGCAGAGATGGACGGGGAATCGCTCTAGCGAAGATATGGGCTGCAAATGAGAAACTCCATTGACACAACCGACTTTGACAAAAAGCTGATTATTCTTATGCAGAGCCCGTCAACGAGCATCTCGAAAACGGTGAAGCTGGTGGAATGTTCACCGCTACTGTCGTGAGCTTCTACGTAGAATTTTAGTAGAAGAACAGTGAAACTGCCACTAGGACCTAAATAGTTGGGCGTGCACGACCCTTCACGGAACGTGGAATTCGGAGGCTTGTCTACTCCGTAAAGTAGGATAGATGGTGATCTGTGGCATCTCTGCCAGAAGAGCACAATGCTGGTCCTCGCACAAGTGTTTCGGAGAACAATGTTCATCGTACATTGTTGAACATGGAGCTCCGCAGCAAACCATCTTTACGGGTCACATGTTGACGCCACGACATAGTCAATTACGATTGCGGTGGGCAAGGGACTATCGGTATTCAAACATCGATCAATGGAAACGCGCCAACTCGTCGGGTGAATCACATTTTTGGTACACTTGGTCAATGGTCATCTCCACAAACGCCGTCATCGAGGCGAACGGCGCCTCGAAACGTGCAACGCGCCTCGGACGCACGCTGGTGGGAGAAATATTATGGAAAGGGATACATTCTACTGCGTTTTCATGGGATCTGTGGTAGTAATCTAAGACACTGACAACTGCGAATCACCTGTAGCCTCTATGTTTCATGTCTTCCCCGGTGAAGGTGTCATCTTTCAGCAGTGTAACTGTCCATGTCTCGGAGTCAGAACCGTTTTGCAGTGGTTTGAGGAGCATTGTAATGAACTCATGTTGTCTCGACTACAAAATTCGCCTGATGTAAATCTTGTGGCAGCCATCTGGGTCGCTATCATGTGGCATCACCGCGTAATCAGATCATCGGCCCGTTATTTACGCAAAATACATGACCTGTATGTAGACATCTAATGCTACATACCTCCACAAACTGATATGCAGAATCAGTGATGTATTTCATTCTAGGGATGGACGAACAAGCTATCAAGCAGCAGACCATAATGTTTTGGCTCGTGTATTTTGACGACAAGATACTCGCAACACTCAACCTCACCATATTTTCCTAATAATGTGTACCTGATCTCGGTTAATCCATGCATAGTGTTCCTGCAGTCCTATTACCTCGAACAGTCCCATGTGAAGCATGTGGTCTAATCAATTCCGGGAATCGTTTCTTTCCTCCTCATTCCCTTCAGTTGGGAATTAGATCAGATCCTCAAACTTCGATAATTTCTGCTCTTCCCTCTTGTTTATCATGTCTTCTCCATTTAAATAGTTAGTCGTCAGGCCTCCAGTTAATCCTTTTATCATCCAGCTGATACTGAGGTAACGTTTGTGTATTATCATTTTTTTTCTCCCTATCAGTTTCCATTCGTGTCCCTCTCCTCAGGACGGTTATTTATTTGTTTATTTTCTAGCGGAAAATTGGTGTGAACAAAATGCACAGGCCCCATCGCTTTGGTATTTAGGTTGTAGACTAATTTGTGCAGTAGCTTATGGAATTCAAAGACACTGTGCATTTTCTACCGGCAATGCTAAGTTCCCAATAGATTTGAAGTGTAAACTTCATTACACAAAGGTATATGGTTCCTCACTACCGTGTCTCTGAAAATCTCTATGGGATCTGGCCTCATCGACTCTAGATAATTTTTTATCATTATCCCTATCGTCACCTGCTCTTGCGTATCCACTCATTAGTGTTCTTCGAGGAAATTACACATGAATTCTTGGTATGTCTTGCACTGTTCCAAAGTCATTCGCCTTATAGTCTCTTCTCTAAAGTGCTCGCAAACAGACTTAAATTTTTAGTACAGGTGGTCGCAGTCTCAGCAAAGTCTCATAGAATTCCTCACTCCACATCCTTGGGTGTAAGCAGTTTGCAGCGTCTGTAACTAATGAGTACTTTTGTACAGAGACGAAACGTATCCAGATTTCTTCTTTGTCCATGACACTTGATACAGTATCTACAACTGCAGTGGCGACTGTTCCCTAATGCTGCATAACCTGTCGGTAATCTCTCTTTTCTCTTATTCTTCCCTGTTCCTTTCTTCCTCACTTAGGATAGTTAAATTCTCTCTTCCGTTGCAAGTCGAATTTTATAAGCGCGTCCAGCATTTGCTGGTTGTTCTGGTTAATATGGCTCTGCGTTTCTTTAAACTGTACCAGTACTCAAATTTCTTCATTCTCAGGTACGCTTGCTGCTGCCTTACCTATCTGATGTGGTTTTCTTAAGAGACGCTCGTCGGTGGTGGTTAGTACCTCAACTTGTTCTATTACCTTTCCCATATCAAAAATTGTTCAAATGGCTCTGAGCACTATGGGACTTAACATCTGAGGTCATCAATCCCCTAGAATTTAGAACTACTTAAAGGTAACTAACCTAAGGACATCACACACATCCATGTCCGAGGCAGGATTCCGACCTGCGACCGTAGCAGTCACGTGGTTCCGGACTGAAGCGCCTAGAACCGCTCGGCCACCGTGGCCGGCTTCTCTTAAATACTTCTGCATCATACTTAACTGTTCATCATTTTTCTTTACTCTCCAATCATTTCGTTTTTTTGCTTTGCTAGAGTCGTTTGTCTAACTTTTTGAGTTGAGCATTAGTTTTCTTGGACTGTTCACCGCTTTTCTTGAATTGACAAACGAGCAACATTTGCACATCGAATGCTGCAAGTGATTGAGATGTGGGACCACAAGTGGCGGCACTCTGTGCTGCACTTTCGTAGCCTCTTATTTCTGAGACCTCCACTGTTTGTAAAGTTTCACGCTCATCTTCTCTCATAAACTTTATTTCGATCCTGAACTTTTTCGTTCCCCAAATGACCATTTTTATGCTATTTCCGACGCTTCGCTAACATCTGTGTTATGACTACTGTTTCTAAATGGCCTGAAAGATCTCTCCCCAATTCAGTCATTCTTGTTAAACGTCTAGGTCTCGACTTGGTAACCTTAGCCATGCTCCAATACAATTGCTATAATTCAGCGCACCTAAGATCAGAATAAAAACTAATCACCCTACAACAAAATCTCTCAAACCTCACACACACACACACACACACACACACACACACACACACACACACACACACACACACAAGCACTACATTTATTCAATTCCCTCCTAACACATAACACACAGAGCAAACTGGAAAATGAATAAAATCCCCTCCCCTCTTCAACTGAACAATGGCAAACTTGTACCACCTTCACTTACGTGAAAGCAATACATAAATAGCTACGAGCTAGCAGTTTATAAATCATTTATAGGTTTATTGATTTTAATGACTTTCGGTAAGGAAAATGCAAATTCTTCTTGAAAACTGCGACTTCAAGAGATCGAAGTCAACAGGTATCGCCAAGATGTATGTGTATGGGTCAGGTTCAAATGGCTCTGAGCACTATGCGACTTAACGTCTGAGGTCATCAGTCGCCAAGAACTTAGAACTAATTAAACCTAACTAACCTAAGGACATCACACACATCCATGTCCGAGGCAGGATTCGAACCTGCGACCGTAGCGGTCGCTCGGCTCCAGACTGCAGCGCCTAGAACCGCACGGCCACATCGGCCGGCGTACGGGTCAGGATGTTGACTAGAGGTATGCAGAGTGGCCGAGTAATATGACTTAACTCGTTACTGCACTCCAAAACAACGAATAATGAAGTCATTATCTACGAAATTAAACAAGAATAACGATAATTCAATTTATTACATTAAACGTGCATGATAAAAGAACTGAAAAAGGCTGTAAGATCTAAATTAACCCCTTCAAGTCTGGTTAAGGGATCTGGGATCCGATTTTAATAATATATTTTCCATCGTGTACAAACTCTAGGGATTGATTGATGAGAGAATACGGAACAAAAAAGGTCTAATAAACCTGTATCCAGAAATGCATGGTTTCCATGTTAGGGGCCATTCATTCAGTCGTACATTGTTACAGAGACTGCGGTCTAATACGCTCTGTACCAAGCAGCCACAGTTGCAGTATGTGTTGAAAATGGTTTCCATGTGTCTCAACGCATACCTGTACGCGCCATAGCATGAAACAATTCATACTGCAACTGTGGCTGCGTGGTACGGTGCGTATTAGACCGCAGTATCTGTAACCAGGTATGACTGAATAAATCACCTCGAGCATGGAACCCATGCTTTTCCGGACACAAGTTAATTAGACCTTTTTTGTTCCATATGCTCTCATCGATCAGTCCCTAGAGTTTGTACACAGTGGAAAAAATCATTCTGTATTCATGCAGTCATACCATGATAGAATATTAATATTAAAATGAAGATAGCAGTAGCGGTTACATCTGTGGCCAGAATTGAAAGCATGTTGATAGTAAAAAAATGCATCCAAGGCTTCAGAATAAAGCCTAATATTACTGAAACTCAGAAAAAATGATCTGACTGTCCCTAGAACCGGTCTCACTGTCTCGGCTAGATCTCACCATGTTAATCTGCCGGTGGATGCCGAAGCGAGTACAAAATCAGTCATTGGGGTCGTATCAACTACTTGCGTCTGCAGATATGTTCAACCCAGCTCAGCGGGAAAATGTTCTAAGTCTCCACTCACCTGCTCATAAACTGCTTGGCTGCAGAGACGTTCGGCTGATGAGGTACACAGAAAAAGAATCATCGGGAGGGACTCTGTCGGAGAAGTGGTTTTGTACGGTCTGCTTCCTACATGGAAGATTCGTATTTCCGTGTTCTTCGTACATCACATCATTTCGACTTTATAAACTATTGATGTTCCAAATGCTGACCAGTAAAAAGATGCGTTAAAAGAAACTGGTCCCCTTCCCTGATTCTTGTTTCAGGAGGTTGACCAGTGATATGCTCCCTACCACTTGATGCTGGAAAACTGTTTCGTGCTGTCTCTCAATCTCTCTCTCTTTCTCTCTCTCTCTCTCTCTCTCTCTCTCTCTCTCTCTCTGGCTTGGTCTCTGTCTCTGTGGACATCGGGTTAGACCGCGGCATCACAACCGAGTTTCTCTCTCTGATTTCTCAATTACTTATGTTTTACTCACCTTTCTTACGTTGTACTAAACATTGGGGGTTTGTAGAGCCCGAGCTCGTTAGCATAATACGCCTCCAAAACTGTCCTAACTACCGTTTTCATACTCGCCTTTCTGCGTTATGATTTCTAAATTCTGTTTGTAATAGCATTCTACCAGGCCTGCCCAAAAACGATATTTATGCATGCAACTTCCACATTCTAGTAGGTAAAAACACAGTGTCGTTAGCATTAGCCTTTTTTTTTTTTTGCGTCATGATTCTTCTCATTGGTTTGATGCGGTCCGCTACAAATTTCTCTCCTGTGCCAACCTTTTCAACTCAGAGTTGCACTTGCAACCTACGTCCTCAATTATGTACTGGAAGTATCCCAATCTCATTCTTCCTGTACAGTTGGCCGGCCGTTGTGGCCGAGCGATTCTAGGCGCTTCAGTCTGAAACCGCGCGACCGCAACGATCGCAGGTTCGAATCCTGCCTCGTGCATGGATGTGTGTGATGTCCTTAGGTTAGTTAGGTTTAACTAGTTCTAAGTTCAAGGAGACTGATGACCTCAGATGTTAAGTCCCATGGTGCTCAGAGCCATTTGAACCATTTTGAACCTCTACAGTTTTTACCGTCTATAACTCCCTGTAGTACCACAAAGTTATTCCTGATGTCTTAACAGATGTGCTGCTCTCCTTTCCTTTCTTCTTGGCAGTTTTTTCCATACATTCCTTTCCTCTCCGATTCTGCAGAAAACCTCCTCATTACCTATCAGCCCACCTAATTTTCAACGTTCTCCTGCAGCATGACATCTCAAATGCTTTGATTCTCTACTGTTCCCCTTTTTATCATAGTCCATGTCTCACTGCCATAGAATACTGTGCTCCAAACGTACATTCTCAGAAATTTCTTCCTCAGGTTAAGACCTATGTTTGATAATAGTAGACTTCACTTGGCCAGGAATGCCTTTTTTAGCAGTGCTAACCTGTTTGTGATGTCCTCCTTGCTCCATCCGTCATTGGTCATTTTACTCCCTAGGTAGAAGAATTCCTCAAATTCATATATTTCGTAATCAGTTACGCTGTTAATTTTAACTCTGTTGTCACTTGTGCTACTTGTCATTGCTTTCGTTTTTTTTCGAATTGCTCTCAGTCCGTATTCTGTATTCATTAGACTGTTCATTCCGTTCAAGAGCTGCTGTAATTCTTCTTCACATTCACTGAGGATAGCATTTTCTCCAGCGAATCTTACATTGACATCCTTTCACCTTGAATTTTAATCGTGTTCTTGAAACTTTTTTTTCTGTCACAGCATCTTCGGCGTATCGATTGAACACCATTCTTAATCAGTATACTCCGTTCTCGGTCTTCCATTCTTGTTCTTCCATCTTGATTCTTGTACACATTGCACATTACCCGCTTTTCTCTATAGCTTACCCTTATTTTTCTCAGGATTTCGAACACTTTGCACCGTTTGAAATTGTCGAGCGGTTTTTCCAGGTTGACAAATCCTATGAACGTGTGTGTATTGATGTTTCTTCAGTTTTGCTTCCATTATCAACGGCAACGTGACAGCTGAATCTCTGGCACCTTTGCCTTTCATAAAACCAAACTGATCGTCTTCTAACACATACTCAATTTTCTTTTCCGTTCTTCTGTATACTACTCTTGTCGGGCACTTAGATGCATAAGCTGTTAACTTCATTTTGCGATAATTTTTGCACGTGTCAGCTCTTGTAATCTTGGGAATTATGTGGATGATGTTTTTCAGAACGTCTGATGGTATATCGCCAATCTCATGCATCCTACACTCCAATGTGAATAGTCATTTCGTTTTCACTTGTCCTAATGACTTTAGAAATTCCGATGGAATATTATCTGTTTCACTTTAAGTCTTCCAAAGATTTTCTACATTTTTATTCTAATACTAGTTCCCCTGTCTCTTCCCTGTCGACTACTGTTTCTTCTTCTATCAAGTTATATAAGCCCTCGCCTTCATAAATGCCCTCAGTTCCCATCTATCCCCTCTCTACTGTGCATTTGACAGTGCAATTCCCATTGCACTCTTAAAGTTACATCTCTTGCTTCTAACTTCACCGATGTTATTTTGACTTTCCTACATGCAGTGCCAGATCTTCCGACAATCACTTCTTTTTCGATTTCTTCGCATTTATCGTGCTTCGCCATAGATTCCCTGCACTTCCTATTTATTTCATTCCTAAGTGGGTAGTATTTCTATATTCCTGAATTTCCTTGAGCTTTTCTGTATTTCTTTCTTTCGCCATTCAACTGAAGTAGTTCTTCTGTTACCCATAGCCTCTTCACAGTTCCCTTCCTTGTACCTACGTTTTTTTTTTTCATCTTCGGTGACTGCCCTTTTTAGTGACGTCCATTCTTCTTCAACTAAATTCCCACTTGAGCTGTTTTATATCGCAGTATCTAGAGCCTCACAGAACTTTAAGCGTTTCTCTTAATACCTTTGTATTTCTGTAGTCCACTTCCTTGCGCATTGATTCTTCCCGACTAGTATCGTAAACATTAGCCTACTCTTCATCATTAACAAATTGTAATTGCTGCCCCTGGGTACGCCTTACAATCCAATATCAGATTTCGGAATCTCTGCCTGATCTAGATCTAATTTTCCCATATCTTTCTGCCTTTTCGAACTATACCTCCTCCTCTTGGGATTCTTGAGCAGAGTATTCGCTATTACCACCTAAAATTTATTGCAGTGTTGAATTATTCTTTCTCCTCTCTCATCATCGCTACCAAGCCGATACTCTCTCGTAAACCTTCGTTATACTTCTTTCCCTACAACCGCATTCCATTTCCCTACAACCGCATTCCAATCACACTGACTATTAGATTTTCGTCGCCCTTTCCGTACTGAATTGCCCATTCAAATTTTCTCTATGTCTTCATCTTCTGCTTGCGGCCGCACAATGTCCTCGGGTTCGGTATAGGGTGCCGGTGAGGTGGGTGGACTTCTGTGGCCTGTTGTGGGCTTGTGAACCACTGAGGGCTCCGGCGGGACGAAGCCTCTCTTTCGTTACTAGGTCCCCGGTTTAAAACACAATGTGCTCCTCGAAACGTTGGATCTCTTTCCTACTCCCTGCAGCTTCGTGAAGGCAGCGGTCTGCCAGATTTATTTGGAGTGTGGTAGATGCTGCGGAGCACTTTATTCTGTATCCCTGAAACTTTTGTGCACATGACCTAGCTTCAGTTCTCCATACCAGTCTGACGTAATTCATGACTGATCCTAAATATTTGTAATCCACTCCTCCTTAAATATTAATAGACCACATCCTTCAGAGACTGTAAATCTCTCGTTAATCAAGAACGCCACCTGTAATGCGGTAAATCTTTCGTTAATAAAGGTGGCAGATTGTTTCTTACAGGTTTTGTCTACGTAATGTTACATCGTCATCTGGCGATTAAGTGCTACGCAAGGTCATTTTGCAGTCAGAGTTCAGGGTGAAGCTTACTGCGCTCAGACTCGATGTTGTTGTTGTTGTTGTTGTGGTATTCAGTCCTGAGACTGGTTTGATGCAGCTCTCCATGCTACTCTATCCTGTGCAAGCTTCTTCATCTGCCAGTACTTACTGCAACCTGCATCCTTCTGAATCTGCTTATTGTATTCATCTCTTGGTCTCCCTCTACGATTTTTACCCTCCACGCTGCCCTCCAATGCTAAATTTGCGATCCCTTGATGCCTCAGAACATGTCCTACCAACAGGTCCCTTCTTCTTGTCAAGTTGTGCCACAAACTCCTCTTCTCCCCAATTCTATTCAATACCTCCTCATTAGTTATGTGATCTACCCATCTAATCTTCAGGATTCTTCTGTAGCACCACATTTCGATAGATTCTACTCTCTTCCTGTCCAAACTACACTCCTGGAAATTGAAATAAGAACACCGTGAATTCATTGTCCCAGGAAGGGGAAACTTTATTGACACATTCCTGGTGTCAGATACATCACATGATCACACTGACAGAACCACAGGCACATAGACACAGGCAACAGAGCATGCACAATGTCGGCACTAGTACAGTGTATATCCACCTTTCGCAGCAATGCAGGCTCCTATTCTCCCATGGAGACGATCGTAGAGATGCTGGATGTAGTACTGTGGAACGGCTTGCCATGCCGTTTCCACCTGGCGCCTCAGTTGGACCAGCGTTCGTGCTGGACGTGCAGACCGCGTGAGACTACGCTTCATCCAGTCCCAAACATGCTCAATGGGGGACAGATCCGGAGATCTTGCTGGCCAGGGTAGTTGACTTACACCTTCTGGAGCACGTTGGGTGGCACGGGATACATGCGGACGTGCATTGTCCTGTTGGAACAGCAAGTTCCCTTGCCGGTCTAGGAATGGTAGAACGATGGGTTCGATGACGGTTTGGATGTACCGTGCACTATTCAGTGTCCCCTCGACGATCACCAGTGGTGTACGGCCAGTGTAGGAGATCGCTCCCCACACCATGATGCCGGGTGTTGGCCCTGTGTGCCTCGGTCGTATGCAGTCCTGATTGTGGCGCTCACCTGCACGGCGCCAAACACGCATACGACCATCATTGGCACCAAGGCAGAAGCGACTCTCATCGCTGAAGACGACACGTCTCCATTCGTCCCTCCATTCACGCCTGTCGCGACACCACTGGAGGCGGGCTGCACGATGTTGGGGCGTGAGCGGAAGACGGCCTAACGGTGTGCGGGACCGTAGCCCAGCTTCATGGAGACGGTTGCGAATGGTCCTCGCCGATACCCCAGGAGCAACAGTGTCCCTAATTTGCTGGGAAATGGCGGTGCGGTCCCCTACGGCACTGCGTAGGATCCTACGGTCTTGGCGTGCATCCGTGCGTCGCTGCGGTCCGGTCCCAGGTCGACGGGCACGTGCACCTTCCGCCAACCACCGGCGACAACATCGATGTACTGTGGAGACCTCACGCCCCACGTGTTGAGCAATTCGGCGGTACGTCCACCCGGCCTCCCGCATGCCCACTATACGCCCTCGCTCGAAGTCCGTCAACTGCACATACGGTTCACGTCCACGCTGTCGCGGCATGCTACCAGTGTTAAAGACTGCGATGGAGCTCCGTATGCCACGGCAAACTGGCTGACACTGACGGCGGCGGTGCACAAATGCTGCGCAGCTAGCGCCATTCGACGGCCAACACCGCGGTTCCTGGTGTGTCCGCTGTGCCGTGCGTGTGATCATTGCTTGTACAGCCCTCTCGCAGTGTCCGGAGCAAGTATGGTGGGTCTGACACACCGGTGTCAATGTGTTCTTTTTTCCATTTCCAGGAGTGTATTTATCGTCCACGTTTCACTTGCATACATGGCTACACTCCATACAAATACTTTCAGAAACGATTTCCTGACACTTAAATCTATACTCGATGTTAACAAATTTCTGTGCTTCAGAAACGCTTTCTTTGCCATTGGCAGTCTACATTTCCTATCCTCTCTGCTTCGACCATCATCAGTTATTTTGCTCCCCAAATAGCAAAACTCGTTTACTACTTTAAGTGTCTCAATTCCTAATCTAATTTCCTCAGCATCAGCTGACTTAATTCGACTACATTCCATTATCCTCCTTTTGCTTTTGTTGATGTTAATCATATATCCTCCTTTCAAGACACTGTCCATTCCGTTCAACTGCTCTTCCAGGTCCTTTGCTGTCTCTGACACAATTACAATGTCATCGGCGAACCTCAAAGTTTTTATTTCTTCTCCATGGATTTTAAAACATACTCCGAATTTTTATTTTGTTTCCTTTACTGCTTGCTCAGTATATAGATTGAGACTCGATACGACCGCGAAAGCCGATAGACGTCGCCGACGGTCGAGACTAGGCAAGTAAACGTCACAGTGACGTCACGGAGAAGTGTCACCGCGGCGAATCTAGCGTCTCCCTGTGACATACCTAACCCTCCGCTCCTATCGAGCGCCCTTCTCACACTGCTTATAGCTTTCTGTCGGTGTCGAGACCAGACGGGGCAGTGCGGCTCGGGCGTGGCGCGCAGTGGCCCCAGAAGTGCGCCGCGGCCGCTCCGAGGTGTGGACAATGGACCTCGCGACGGGCCGCGCCGAGCCATAAAAGAGCGAGAGCGGGCGGGAGGAGTCCCCACAACAGCGCCGCCATTATGCCCGCCGTCCCGGGTTCGACTCTCTTCTCTGTCAAGTGTTCATCACACGTCCATAAATAATGCATAAGTGCAGGCTCTTAAAGGTGCGCGCGCGAGCCCGAGTGTGGATGTGCGTCCGAGTGCGTGCGTGATATAATTCCCCCGCTGATGATATATCGCTCCTTGTGTGGCGAACGTAAATTACGCTCCGCCCGTTCGCTCGGAATTACAATTAAATTTTATGTGCCTTATGAAAACGCGAAATGTAAAGAATAAACTTCATTATCGTAAAAGACGGCTTTCGCTAAAATAAAACCGGCACTTATTTATGTGCAGGGCGCTGACACTGACATCGCCGGGGATGTTAAAGCCGGCATGTCGCCTTGCACTCAGGTTTTCGCTCGCGTTTGCTCGTTAATTACGGCCGATGATAGGTACGAGCGGAGAGTAATCGTTCGCATTCAGTCTGGTCTGCGGTCGCGTCGGTCGTATACGAAAAAGTAATTAAACGAGCTACGTAATTGCCCGCTAATAACATACTGCCGGTGACATACGGTGATGGGGCGGCCGCCTCGATAAACAATAACTATCAGACTTTCAAATTATTCGCCCATTTCCCTTTAACCTTCTCACATCTTCTGGAATGCTGAAATAATTTAATATAATTACTCAATCAACAGCTGTCATAGGACCGGCCTATTTCTTTTAGCAACTTAAGCTCTTTCTTCCTTTTCGTGACCAAGCGAAACGGTTACAAACTCCAGAGAGGTAGAAAAAATTTCTAAATGGGTGACCACAGTTGAACTTCCAGTTTCAAAACGCCGTAGTGAGAGAATCACTGCTCAGAATGTTGTCAGATTTGAATAGTATATTATTGACGCAGGGGGAAACTCCGTGGCACCAAAAGGGGACGTTTCAAGTTGACCAACAGGTGGCGCTGTAAGAGTCAGACCATGCACACCAATAGACGTGCTGCACAAGGCTGTTCCTCAGTTTGCCTCCGAGAAGCCCAACATGACTGCCTGCATGAAGGATCGAGCGCTGCCGGTAAAGCTCTTTTACAATAATGCTGACTCTGCGCCAGTAGCCGTGCAGAAGTTCTTCCGGACACTTAGGGGTATAAAAAAAGGCATTTGTCCGACGTCTGCAACGAGTATGGAGAAAAATATTTCAAAATTCGAAAAAAAGGTTGTTTTAAAGTTCAGTGTGGCAGGGGGAGGAAAGCAGTTGATCAGACATCCGACGAAGGTGTGATCACAACATTGCAGGAGGGGTTGAGCGTAGTGGGCTGTCATTCAGCCCACGGGGCATTGTCTCACGGTTGGAAATGCCTGTGGACACGATGCATAAAATTCTGCGAAATGTCCTACACTGATGTCCACGGTCAGGGATTGCTTCCTGCTGACCTACCAGCAAGACAAACGTTTGCTCTGGAATCCCTTGGTCGCACGGAAGTGGACAATGAGTGGCCATGGAGTATTCCATGTACAGACGAATCCCATTTCAATTTCCAATGACATCTCAACCCGCAGAATTGCAGATTATGGGCAACGTAAAATCCTTATGCACATCAAATGGTACAATTGCATTGAAAAAAGGTGACTGTTTGGTGCGGGTGACGGCATCGTTTATCGTAGGACCGTATTTTTTGGAGGAGATGAGTTCTGCGGGTCCTGTTACCCGTACTGTCACTGGTAAACCCTGTGAGAGTTTTTCGAGTACCGACGTCATTTCAACGTTTCAAAAGCTGGATGTGTGAGTAGGGTCATTTTTATGCAAGATGGTGCTCCTTAGCACATTGGACAACCATTGTGTGGCATTTTGGAAATGCTAGAATTATTAGTAGTCATTTCCCTACAGCCGGGCCGTCCAAATCACCTGATCTTAATCTGGTGTGACTTCTGGCTGTGAGGTTCAGTGCTCCAGTTACGAGCGTGGGTGAAATGAAGGCACACATTGCGTCCTGAACGTGACATCCGAGAAAGCTCGATCTGTTGTGAACATGCTGGTTCTCAGTTTCAAATTGTGGTAGAAAATGGTGGACAGTATATTTAACGTGTCTTGCGCCTGTCTCACTACAATTAGAAATCGTTATCAATTTGCATTTTATGCAGTTTTGGCACTAGGTCAATTGAAAACAATGTCATTTTGCTTTTTATGCGGTTTTTGGCTGCAAGACAATTAAAAACTGATTTTTTCCGTCGATTTTGGTACGATCATGCCGTGGTAGGTTGGCTTACCTAACTAACAGTGCCACAACTGTTGACTGCCGAACTTGTATAGTCATGGACATTAAGCAGTACAGCCGACCCCATTTGCGTCAACTCGCTTAAAGCGCCGTCTATTAGTAAAATTTTCGTTAATTTTTTTCCTTTTTTTCCCCATGAAATTTCCATCTGCGCTAATAACGTGCTGTTAAAATTTTACCTCATTCTGATCAGTGATTCTCCTACTACGGCGGGATGAAGTTGCAACCTTAATTATGGACGACCTGTGTTTTATGCGAGGAAAAAGGTACCGTCTATGAAACTTCATTCAAAATTTATTGACTGCGTGATGTAATAATACTGCCAGTGAATAAAACGCTTTTCCAAAGAATATTAAACTGCTATGGAGATAAACTGTTTCTGTTGTTTTTTGTTTTGTTTTATATAATCAGTTTCCCTACCCACTCATATAATGTAATGTAGATCATACTAGCTTGCGTTACACGGAGATGAGCCAGACCCATATAAAATCCGCGGCCCATTACCCGCCATGGGCTGGTGTGTGGTTTCTAGGTGCTTTCCTACGCTCGTTTAGGCAGATGCTGGGCTCTTCCCCAATTTCCACCCAGAAGATGCGATTCATCATCTTTTAAATTAAGATGACGCACAGTACAAAGTTTAAGCAGAACACAGACATGTGGCACAGATGACTCTCCCCCCCCCCCCCCCCCCTTTGGTAACTGGCGTCTGCGGCAGCAGGAAGGGTATCCGGCCTCAAAGTTAAATAAGATAAACTTGCCAAATCTTCGGTGCAGTTGACTCCATACTAGACGAGATTAATGCTAAGGCGAAGGAGTATGAAGAATCTCGTTTCTTTCTCCTGCTCGCAGCTTACTATGCTCATTATTGTTCAGTTTTCTAGTCTCATTTTATTTTAATGCTAAATTGGAAAACACAAACTTCTCTGCACAATTCAAACATTTTTAATCTCCTGTAAGTTTTACTGCAAAAAAAAATTCTTCCTAAATTTGATAACTGTTTTCTGTTATTTCATTCTTTATTTCTTCGTTTATGTAATCATCTTACGAAGCTATTAGTGTTAACTGTGATATTGTTTCGTCATCATAAACGCAAATTCGTAGAACAAGTAATATGTAGAAATCCATGAGATGTTAGCACTTCTTATCACTACACAGAATTAACCCTGCGTTGTAAGTCATGTACCACAAGTCTGACTGTAGGCGAACAAAAAAAGGGACAGAATTTTTGTAACTCTCATGGGGATAAGGGGACAGATACGACAATAAGATGAACACAAGTAGAACCTGAGTTGCTCGCATCAATATCAAAATATCGAAATAAGTGCTACGATCACCTTTTGATGCGTTGCATACGAATTTTGCAGTACAGCATTTCACTCTATTTCTGAAAACTGAAACATTCCTCGCGAAAATAAATGAAGTAGAAAGCTGTTACCTATCGATAGATTATCGTACTCTCGTTTTTCATATACTTCACCTTCCCCATTTTTAGTGACCACTTTCATGGTAGAATTTTCAGCTGAATGTATACTACATGTATATTCGTTCCTTTATGTAAATGACACACTTGTAAAGTGCTTGACGTGCATCGTGCAACATTGGTTCCATTTCTTTCTGCGGGATCATAGTTCAAAGTGAGACGAGATAATGAGTTCGTTCAAGGAGTTTAGATTAGAGATCAACGTGCCGTCGAAGAGGAGGTCATTACAAGCAGTGCAGAAGCTCGATTCAGGGAACGATGACGATGGAAAATGGGTGTTCCCTCTGCACAGGAACTGGTATTTGGTTAAGCGATTGGTGGAAACTACAGTAAACCGAGTTCTGGGTGATCTAACAGGGGTTTGAACCGCCCTCTCCACTTCCTCCCTAATGATAGTCCAGCAGCTCATCGCTGCGCTACCTCGCTCGTTTCTAGCAGGCGTTGATTAGAATTCCGGTGCTAAAATTTCTTATATCTTCTCTTTTTCTTGTGGGATTTCGATTTACCTTTGACAAAAGAGTTAACAGCAGAGAATGATGAATATGTCGCTCTTTACATGCGACAGCTTGTTTGTATAGAACAGACAAATCAAGCACGTCTCTGACTTGCGAATCAGTGTTCTTCCGTTTCACGCAGTTCTTACATTTGCTTATTTTCAGTACCTTTGTAACAGCCTACAGAAACTATATAGGTAACATATTCAGTGTGTGTGTGTGTGTGTGTGTGTGTGTGTGTGTGTGTGTGTGTGTGTGTGTGTGCGTGTGTGTGTGTATTCGCTCGCGTGCCTGCAATAGTTAGAGGGAAATAGAAGTCATAAATAGAGAGAGAGTAGAGAGTGAGAGAGCGAGAGAGACAGAGAGACAGAGAGGGAGAGAGAGTGAGGGACCGAATGAAGGAGGGAAGGCGAGAGGGAGGCAAAAAGGGAAGGACATGGAGGGAGGAACAATATTTTGGAGGATATAAATATGATGAAACAGGGATAAACGAAAAGAAAGGAAGATGGGGTTTATAGTCACATCGACGGACTGATCATTAGGAACAGAGCCCTAGAGGGAACGGTAAACAATTTGTATGAAAGTGAACACGACATGTTAGAGACATACATACAGAGATTCGCCTGCAAAAGTTTGTACCTAAGAGAGGACATATTGTTATATACGCTGTCCAGTCACATTAACATGACCACCTGTCGAGAGGCTGAATAACCACCTTTTGCAGCACGGACTGCTTCGGAACGTGCAGGAAGGGATCAATGAGGTTCTGGACGGTACCGACAGAGATGTGGAGCCAATCCGATTCCAGTGACGTCGCCATCTTCGCTAGGTTTCTCTGATGACGATCCAGGGTGCGAACAGTCCAGCAGAGGTTGTCTCACAGATTCTCGACTGGGTTTAAGGCCGGCGAATTTCGTGGCCAGGAGAGTACTATAAACTCATCCTGGGGCTCTTCCAACCACGCACGCATTTTGCGAGTTGTCTGACATGTTGCATTATCCTGCTGGTAGATGCCATCATGTGGAGGAAAAATCAACTGCATGTAAGGATGGACATCGTCCAAGGCGGTAGAAGTATACCTGTATTGATCCATTCTGCCTTCCACAATGACGAGATTATCTTGGGAATGCCACATTCCCCACACCATAATGCTCCCTCCTCCGGCCTGTACCTTTTCGACGATTGTTGCAGTGTGTTTGCTTTCAGAATTTTGACACCGCACACTCCAACGGCCATCTGTCCGATTGAGCGTAAAACATGATTCATCTGAAAAGTTCGACTATCTCCATTCAGTAGACGTCCAGTTGCGGTAGCGGCATGCAAATTCCAGTGTTCGTTGGCTAGGAACAGCCGTGGTACATGAACCAGGCGCCTCTTGCAGAGACCCATACACAGCAACATTCACTGAATGGTTGTTAAAGAGACAATACTGATAGCCTCTTGTTCACCTGGGCGGTCAACTGCTCTCCAAAAAAATGTTCAAATGTGTGTGAAATCTTATGGGACTTAACTACTAAGGTCATCAGTCTCTAAGCGTACACACTACTTAACTTAAATTATCCTAAGGACAAACACACCCACCCATGCCCGAGGGAGGACTCGAACCTCCGCCAGGACCAGCCGCACAGTCGATGACTGCAGCGCCGTAGACCTCACGGCAACTGCACTCCTGTTCAACAGTACACATCTCCACAGCCGTCGTTCACCCTTGTCACTTGTAGCCTGTGGTGCACCACAGTTACCACGCCGCCAGGTTTGAAAAGCGCCATTTTGTCATGAACGGTGTACTTGAACCACTGCGTCACGGGAAGAATTAATAAACTTAGCCGTTTCGGAAGTACTTCCACCCTTGGCTCGAAATTCAGTGATCATGTTCTTTTGTGCGTCAGGTAAATGGCTCCCTTTTCCGCATTACGACAACGACTGAGCAGTTTTCTATGTCCCGCGACACACTTTTATACCCGCCACTGCTAATACAGTCACCTGCCATCTGTGAGTGGTTAATTCCAGTTGACGTCGAACATAGTCGGTGGTCACATTAAATTCACTGGACCATTTATATTTTGTTAGCGGACTTGGGTGTAATATTGTTATCATCACTTGTTGCAAAATGCTATAGTGGAAAATTACTTTGTCACTAACAGGAAATTACAGTTGGTTATGTATACCATGACAGAACAACCATTGTTATATAACATGTCTTCCAACATTAGTTCTCCCACAATTTTCTGATGTTGCTGATGTACACTGATGAACCAATACACTTTGACCAGCGCCCGTCGCAGGACTGAATGCCACCCGGTGGCGTTACGGGCACGTAAAATGCTGAGGAAAGTATGCAAGCAAAGCTGAGACGTATGGGGAACCATTCTAGCCACGGCAATGGCCGCAGATGGGATTATCTACTGAGATAATCGCCTTTTACGAAGGGTAGGTTATCAAGGCCCAGCGGCTGGAACGACCTTGTCAGTAGCAGCGAAGCTAGTCTGCTGTTCGTGTGCTACTGTCACTGGAAAGTGATTGAAGCGCGGTGAAGCCACGAATAGATGAAAATGTGTTTGGCGTCCACTCCCCAACACATGACGTGGATGTCGGAGGCACGCCCACTCTGCAAAGCAGGATAAGATGTATGTGCCAGATTGAAGGCCGAGTGAAATTGTTTCGGAACACATCGTTGAGCTCAAGCTGTTGAACATGGGAGTTCAGAGCAGACGACCGCTGAGGGTTTGCATACAGACCCAACGACATCATCGGTTACGATTTCGTTTGGTCGGATGAATCAGGTTTCTTGTTAGCTCACCCATTCTATGGTCTTGTCTGATACAGTCATCCAGGCTAGCTTCTCCTCCAAACATGCACTGCGCCACAGTCGCAGGTCGTTGTACGCCGTGGGGGCAGTTCATCTGGGCTTCCAAGGGATCTCGATGGGAGCACAACAATTATGGGGTATTTGAGATGTGTTGCTACCCGTTTGAAGACTTTCAGGTGTCTTGTCTTCCCTGACGGCGATGTCATCCTCCAGCACTCACCTTGAAAGAATCATGCTAGTGTGTTTTGCGCGGCATGATAATGAACCCAATTTCATGACGTGAACAGTATATGAACCTGATCTAAACCAGGTGTAACTGATCAGGGATGCTAATGGACGATAGCGCCGTGTCCGTAATTTAAGGGGATTGCGTGATCTGTGCATAGACATGTGGCACCAGAAACCTCCGGAATCTACCAAACATTTTGTCGAATTCGTCCCTCTGTTGCAGTATATGTTTAAGGAGTGGAGAGATGGGTTTATTTGACTGATACGGTTGAGCTGGACTTCCTTTATCAAATTTGATTTAAGAAGTAGAATCTACGCGGATATTCTGGAACCTCTTCTTCCTGGCAGAAAGGGAGTAACTGCACGCCACGACTCCAGCTGTAATAGACTCTTGCGACAAGGACCAGCAGTATATTCTGAAACAGAGATACATATAAGACGCAGGCCCTTAACTGGCAGCACCAGCAACAGTTCATTTTCTGGCGTCTGCCATAAAAGGGAGGAGGTAGGTTAAATTCATTTACCAAAACGCTGTGATTTACGAACTCTAGACTATTTGGCAAGGATTCTCTCTGCAGCTTAAAATATCTCGCTATTACAATTACGCAACTTCAAAATTCAATACCGATTGCGATATTTAGATCTGGATACTAGGACTCTTAAAAATTTGTAACTAATAATAGTACTACATATCTTAAAATGTTTCCATGAATAAAAAAGATCTCTGTGGCTAGGAATCATATCACAATAAGATCTCCAACAATTTTAATTACTTTACATTTGTTAAGCCTTTAAATTTGAAAATCAAACGTAAATAACGGTGGATCACATTTAAAGAAATATCTGCAGATGTTGCTGATCAGCCTCGGGCACAGAGACACTTGCATGACACCACGACGACGTAGCATATACATGAGGAAACACATATACTAAGAATCAATTACACTAGTCATTCAAACGACACCCAGTGTCTAACTAATTGCATTTACGAACCTGGGTCGCTAGTGTATTTAGTCACACCATAAAAGTAGTACTTACAGTGGTTAGCGCGCCTTGCGGAAAACATAAAACAAGACAGCTATAGGTTTTCGGCACCAGCCTTGGTAATAATAACTTAATTTACGTAGAGTAGCCTGCCCTGGCTCATGCGTAAAAACTGCCGTGATAATCAGGTGCTAGGCCCAAGCACCATTCAGATCCTTAGCCTAGAAATACAGATCCGACTCATTGTATCTGAATGTGGCCACGCTACATGTAGCTTACAATATGGAACTAGGAAGCAGGCCCTTTATTGTGTGTAACAAAGCCAACAACCATAAGAGCGGCTTCTAACGCCGTTCGCAATAGTAAGCACTGAAAACATAAACCAATGTTCGGGCACACCCACAGGATAGGCCATCCACAACAATGGCCAGGTGTCTTAACAAATTTTAACCACAGACAAGCAATCCTAAAATCAGTGTTCAAACACGAACCAAGGCGGGTTAACACACCCATCGTTCACCACAAGACTATACAACTTTGTAATAAGAAGATACAGGCACACTCTCACACAGCAATCAACTTAATTAACAGTTAAATTAAGAACTGCCTAATGCAGACATCCACAATTTTAACCGAACACACATTAATGCCTGAACCCGAGCGGATATACACTGTACAATCAAAGTATCGACTCAGATCCCAGTAGAACGATGTGACAAGGACTGCAGCAACCTACACTGGTAACAGCCAAGGTGAAACACAAGCAGTGTAAAACAACAGCTGCAATTTCAATTTGCTGCTCGCTTTATTCGTGAATGAAAACTTTGCAAGAATCCATTGTCCACCTTGTTCCAGGACCGCAGGAATCCGACCTACAACTTCCAAACTGAAAAGGCCTACTAGTTCAAAGAGGCCGTCCCTGGCAATCGCTACCACCAAGAATCACTGTTCTGGATCAGTTGCACATCTTATCACACCACGCAACGAAGAGAGACTGCATGCCCGCCGGGCGCTTGACGACGTGGAAGGTTGCAGCACCAGTGGGACACCAGCAACAGGCGTTGCCCTCCACAAACGCGCCGATTTTGCTGGACTGGTGAAAATTCGGCACACCACATAGATGCCCACAACGTAAAGAGCAATATGAATGCTTTTCTTTGAGCTTGCAAGATAAATTCACCTCCTAATGGGGCCATGAACAACGGAACAGACAAATTCCATTGGGCAAAACATTTGTTACACATACAGAGCGAGGTTAATTTTCCAACTGGCCAAGTTTCAGAACGTAATTCGTTATAAGGTTCGGGACGTTCGACTTCTAGATTTCTTTATTACACCTCAGTGTTTTACGGGATAATTTCACTGCACTTCGTAACTCGTATTACAGTTCAGAGCAGAATATTACTGCCAGGCGTTTGATAATTTTCGTGTTACAGTTCAGAGAAGAGAACATGACTTATATTCAAGTATTATTTAGACCGGCGGAAAATTGCTCCCATCGGAGCACAAAAAATGCGAAGATATCCTTTTTATTTAAAAGACTCTGGTTGAAAAGTGGCGTACCAGCTGGCTCGTTCTACATTCCTCAGCAGCTCTGAAATTTTCCCAAAAGTTTTGGTATGCAATCATATTGGCGTTTTTTTTAACATGCAATTCACCTGAAACTCACACATGCACCCGTAACTGCATCTCACTCACATGCTGTTAAGTCGCTCGTACCCATCCACTTCCGGTTGCCCTTTCTCACCCACTCATTCGGCCCAACTCATAGTTTGTGTCTCTCTGTCAATGTTCCTGTGTCACAGACACAGCCCCTCGTTCTGTCCTGCTGCTACAGTCTGCCTCCCTCCGCCCCCCCCCCCCTTCCCCGGGGGCAATTTCTCCTTCACTCTTCTCCTATCACTGTTCTGTCACTGTCTACTGGGTTCCGTTCCGCTGCCACCCTGTCCCTCTCTTTCTCTTACATTGGCTTCTTCTGCTTCGCTCTTCCTCTAACACAACAACCACTGTCTGCTGTTTATTATTTACCCGTCTTTTTGCCACTGCCACTGTATTCTTTTCTCCGAGAATAAAAAAGCTCGTATAGGTTAGCATGCCAAAATTTTTGGAAAAATTTCTGAAGGTGCTGAGAAATGTAGAATGAGGCATCTTGCACCCACTTTTCTGTCACGGTTTTTTAAATAAACAGGAACATTTCACATTTTTTGTGCTCATATACGAACATTTTTCCGCTGGTTCTCTTCTTTTCCCTGCTGCAGCAGGGGATGTAACTCATTTGAAAAGGAATGTATTGATCAATAAAATTTAGATAGCTTAAAATACGTGAAAATGAAATAAGGGAAAACTAGTTTTACACTCCAGACCGGATTTTAGTCCCAAAAAAGTGTTGCGTGTGCTTCAGTGCTTTATCGTGGGTTCCGAGATGATTACAGATACCACAACATTGGTTTCGCAGGTGATAGCCGAGACACCTTACAGCCTATTTCTCTGTGCTCCGTCTCTTCATAAACTACGTTTCGCATCACACTGGATTTTACATGTACAAGTGAGATAACTTTGAACCACTGTATCTCGGAAACGGATAAAGATATATCGAAAATTTTCGAAGTTGTGCGATATCTGGGTCTTCGGAACATATCGCAAAAATTTCAGTCATTTGCTGTGCATAGCAGTCTTGGAATACTAGGCTGGGTTTTGGTCCCCCAGTAATGTGGAACATATAGTAAAAAACCCTATTTTTCGGGTTTTCCGAGGAACCGCCAATGAATAACTGATTCTTGATAATGATGATGTTGGTTTGTGGGGCACTCAACATCATGGTCATCAGCTCCCGTACAAGTTCCCAATCCCTCCATTTCCAGTCTCACCACTTCCCTGATGATGATGAGATGATGATGACTACAAGCACTCAGTACCAAGGCGGGAAATACCCCCACCCGCCGGGTGACTCTAGCTTGTCATCACCAACAGACTCCGAGGTATTAGCACCGGAAAATTCCATTTTTATGCGCGGCGTTTTGAAACACTAGGCACGGCCGGCCTTTGTGACCGAGCGCTTCTAGGCGCTTCAGTCTGGAACCGCGCGACCGGTGCGGTCGCAGGTTCGAATCCTGCTTAGGGCATGGATGTGTCTTATGTCCTTAGGTTAGTTAGGTTTAAGTATTTCTAAGTTCTAGGGGACTGATGACCTCAGAAGTTAAGTCCCGTAGTGCTCAGAGCCATTTGAAACATTAGGCACGCATGCTGGCTTATGCATGCCAGTCACAGCCCAGTATTTTAGGGGATAATTTCGCTGCGTTTCGTAAATCTTATTACAATTCAGAACAAACCATTACCGTTATGCGTTTGGTAACTTTCGCGTTGCAGTTTAGGGATTAAGAGAACATGATTTACATTTAAGTATTACAATGACCGGCACGAAAAACGCAACACTTCAGTTTCTTACAAAACCTGAAATTTGTTTTAAATTTATGACGCTTTTATGAGACTAATCCATTATCTTATGATGGAATATTATGCTACGGTCCCATCTAAGTGACCAACAATGAAAAAAGAAAGGCGATTATAAACAAATTGGGAAATTTTGAGTACGCTCATAAAGCTAACGCACGTCTCTTTTGATGTAAAACACTTCGCAATTTACCTTACATACCTCAAAGCCCATCTCGGAGACCCCTGTTCACACCTTCAAAGTCGTGTATTGCCACCTGTTGTATAAATTAAGACATTCAACCTTTCGTACATCCTCCTGACTAATACGGCAACGTCCTGTTGATGATCATATCCCATTCTTCCAGGAGGGTGTTCCGTAGATCCTGTAGGGTCTCTGGATAGTGCTGATGGGATCTTCTCTCTAGCTAGTCCCAACGGTGCTTAATAGGATTCAAATCAGGACTTAAAGCAGGCCAACCCATAAGATTAATCCCTATTTCATCCAATCCTCACAACAGGTGGGCATGCATTGTCGTCCATTAGTGTAAAATCATCACTAATAAATGGAATGAAAGACACAACGTGCTCCAGAAGGATTCCCTTCACATACCGATCTCCAGTAAGGCACCCATGCTCCACGAAGATCAAATCCGTGCTTGCAGCTGTATTCATTTCTCCCCACACCGTCACAGAACCACCCTGAAAATGCATCGTGGAAGAGAATGTACAAGGAGAATACCTTTCCCCTGGCCTTCTCCAGACGATCTCTCTTCCATCAGCTGATCAGAGGCCAAATCGCAACTCTTCGGTGAACAACACTTGATCCCATTGTTGTACTGTTGAGCCAAGATGTTCGCTTCCGAAATGTAGTCGAGCTGTGCAATGCTCTCCGGTGAGTTCCGGCCCTGTAGCAAGTTTTCTGGACTGAAGATTAGCTTCTTCCAGGCTTCTTCGAATGGTTCTCTCACTAACATTGACCCTTCGAGCCTGTTGGAATCGATTTCGTGCTTCATTAGCGGCGGTGTGATAGTTGCGGAGAACTGTAGTTGTAAGAAAGCTGTCATTTCTCTCCAATGTTGCTCTTCTCGGGCCTGTTCCTGGTCTTCTTACAAAACCTGCTGTTTCCCTGTACCTTCGTACAGTTCTGGAAATCGTGAAAGGTGGAGTCCTCAACACTTCTATAATGTAATTCATGCTACGACTATCTTCCACCAAAGCAACAGCTTTCGCTGCTTGTTCAGGGCTTAACGGCACGTTTACTCCACAAAGCCGATTACGACAACCACAGAAATATCCTACAAATACGTCTGACTGAAAGGGGAACAATTCGGGGTACAACGATAAGCCCTACAAGAGCAGGAAAACATTATTCACTCACATTCGATTACGTGTTTTTCAGATCGCTTGGGAAACAGCAAATAAGGCTAGAGCACTAAACAATCAATACTTCATTGTTTGCTCACAAAGCAACGCCAATAACATATCCGTTTCAAAAAATTGGTTGAAGTGCACCACTTTGACTAAATAAATAACTGCACATCATTTATTGGCTGTTGCGTTTTACTGCCGGTGTATTTAGATAATGATAATTGTCTACGTGATATTTTAATGGAAGTAAAATGGTTCAAATGGCTCTGAACACTATGGGACTTAACATCTGTGGTCATCAGTCCCCTAGAACTGAGAACTACTTAAACGTAACTAACCTAAGGACATCACAAACATCCATGCCCCAGGCAGGATTCGAACCTGCGACCGTAGCAGTCGCGCGGTTCCGGACTGAGCACCTAGAACCGCTAGACCACCGCGACCGGCAATGGAAGTAAGAAGACAAAATTTTGCTTAATTGTGTATCGTGCGGACACAGGAAAGTTGCGACGATTTTCTTCCCATTCTATCCACGGGGTTCGGGCCGTATAAGCAAAAAGGAGCGCTCGGATAGACTTCGTTTGAGGGTGCTCAGTCTGTCGTCTCAACCACTGTGACCGGACAACAGCGCACGTTGGCAGCTCTGCGGAGCCCGTGCCATCGGCGGCGCCCCGGCCGCCGGCGCCGGGGCCAGCTGGCTCGGTGCGCTTTAGTATGCGCGAAGCGGCGGTCCCTACAAGGCTGGCCAATTAGAGCACGGCAAGTGGCGAGCGGACGCGGGCCGAATGCAGAGAGGGCTCGCGAGCGCCGCTGCCCGCGGTTCTCACGCACGCCGTCCCGTCCCGACTCGTCTCGGAAATTAATTAATAGCCCGCGCTGGCACATCGAAGGCAGCCGATCGCCACCGAGCGAGCGCTCCGCATAAATTGCCGGCGCGGCCGCTGTGCCGCTCGCCGCTCCTCCGGCGCGTCCGGCCGCGGCGCGCAGCGCCTCCGCCGTCCCTTTTTGCAGACCCCCTCCAGCCGCCAATAGAACGGGCCGCGAGCGAGCTCTTTGATGTTCGCTGCCCGCTAATTGGGTCCGGCGACAGCGGAACTGTAACAATGGCCGCACCGCGGACAACAATGAGCACCTAGCCAGTTAATCTGCCGCGTCTTTCGCAGCGGCCGGTTAATTGCCATATTGCGCCGTCACGTCCCGCGCGATTGTCTCTGGCGGTGTCTCGCGGCAAATTGAAAAAGACGATTCGCGGAGTCTCCCGTCCTTTAACGGATCCGCGAAAGAGTAATGCATGGGCGGTTGTTAAGGAGGGGGGAATTATTGCCGATATGGTACCGTAACGGATGCCACCAATTGACAGTTGTGGCCAGGAAGCGAGTCTAGAATTATGTGCGAACTCTGTGCGCATTGCTCCCTGTCGCCGACAAAGAGATATGTGAGGCTTCGTGACATAAAAGGAAGCCATACCTCAGTTTGTGACGCGTCCGTCGTTAATCATTGCGTGTGTGGAATACTGTTGGCTGCGACGTACGTAAGAAGTTCCACCAGTACGCTGCGAGCGAAATTTTCGAATGTAAGCTACGATTATATCTCATCTACAGAGTAGCGATATGAAGACATGTAATGGACGGAGAGTGCGAACGGCCTGTCTGCAAGGCAAGTATCGTAGATTTCCATTTATTTCACACCAGTGCTATGCACCTGGGAGTTTAATTCATGTCTTATCCAGCTATTAGAACAATTGTTACCACTTACTCTAAGACTCGACGTTGAAGAATATGCAGACAACTAAAAACAAACCAGCAGTAAATTAATTAAATACTAATAAATATATTTCTCTCACAATAAAATTATTTTGGTATCTAGTCAGGAATTTGACGAAGAATGGCAAAATTAAAAAAATTCTTTATCCAAGTAATTTGATGAGTTTGAGAGCATATAGAGCATAGAGAACTACGTATCATATATATCAGGAACGGTTGGTAGTGTTACAGGACAGTTTCCGGAAAAGCCCTGCAAAATACGTAAATTCATATAAATACATATTAGAGATCCACTCTTGACCTGAATAATTAACTGAAATCGAAGAAATGAATTTATAGTGAATGTATGAGTTATTGCCAGCTTCCTTAACAATCAAAAACAGAATTACTTGCTAGCTGCAAATAAGGAAATATTTTGGAGGCTAATAGGCTGTCATGGATACAGAGCCAAATGCCAGAACAGTCAGGAACCTTGCTAATCTTTTCTTAGGAGGCTAGTGAAGACGGGAGGTTTTTGCCACGGACAGGCCGTGTGCTCACCTGTGTGACTCCCTAGGACGCCACCTTGCAGATGGACAGCAGTTACAAAATCCTGTAGCAAGTACGTAACACATACAGTCATTGGGTCATTCTGTGCTGTCGTAAGCTGTCGCCAGCACACCGGTCGGCAAAGATGAAGCATGAAGATCGATTACTAAACACTGGATCAAGCACGCCATTCATGGGAGAGGCCAGAGACACACCCACAGGCAACAAGCCGCAAACACCGTCTTGACAGCATGTATTTAGGTCGCCGCCGCTGACCTGAGGGCCTCAATCACTCGCTCTACCATCCAGATTGCTGTCTGTCAGTTTACTCGCAGAGTGGGTTTAGTTCATCATAGGCTACGACAGTAGGCAGCAACCTCATTGGTGACTGTAGTGGGAATATTACTTATGAGCTCGTGAAAAGGTACACAAGCTCTCTAAGCAGCATTTTGACCAGTTGGAGCTTGGAAGGTTCAGAGGCCAACCACGCAATTTAAGCATGTAACGAAAAATGTGGTAAAGTGAAGTTTCCTTGTTGGACTCTTTCACATAGAAATCACTTGATTCACTTATTTGTCTCGTCTCGTCTTGTCTCGTCGCCCATTTCAGCGAGAGTTTGTCTTGGAGCACTTCTGCTACTACTCCATCGCCTCAGCCACCAACTGATCTGATGTGTTTGGGGTACTCAGAAAATATTTGGGACATTCAACTCTTAGTCCCAGGAGAGAGCCGCTGGTGCTGCCACTGACTGAGGTCACAGATATTTCGTCACAATAGCTGCATTATGATGAGGCTGGACCGCTACCATGAGCTATGTGGAATGCCAAATAAATTCGTAATTTTTTTGCAATTTCAAAGCTTCACTCCGAAGATTTGCCTTGCGAAGGCAGGACAGTTTGTCTCCAAAATCTACAACAGGTGTGATGTAATGCATTCAACAGTTCTACATACTATCTTGAATAGTTTTATTCTATGTAAACCAATTTGAGATAAATAACAAAGTACTTGCCTGAGTATTCTTAGTTTCCCCTTGACCCTCGGGAAAGATTCATCAGATTTAGTTTCCACTGGTTGCCAGTATCAAATGTTAATAAGAAATTGCCACAGGTTGTCATTATTGTGTATGAAGTATTAATTGTCAATGAGAGTATTTGAGTATCATTTTGTTTTGATTATTAATTGTCTGCTTTTTGATATGGAAATAAACTGAAAAAATTAGAGTCATGTTCCACCTAATATTTAATCGACCCCTCCCAGGCAAGACAGGACTACATTACAGTAGGCATGTATTCATCATTTGTAGTTAAGATTACTTTTGTATCTAATTGTTAAGTATATTTGACTATTACATGATAAATACATATTCCTATCTTATGAAGATGCCATTTGGTTTGAACGAAATCACACCATTTTTGTGATTAAATCCAAACTATTCAAAAAGACAATAACGAAAAATATTTTTTATATATGAATAATGTTGTCACTCAAAATTAAAAATAAGAAATAACAAAAAAACACGATTGAGAAAATTCTGTTGAACAGCAACAAAAATAACCAGGAAAAAATGTCAGATAAATGATCCTCGAACTGGAGAAACAGAAACAAACTTTAAAAATTACACTATTTGCAGTCGCATACGTTAATGCTGAGTTCCAATTTTTTTCCAGTCTTTGTGTGCTCCAGCTACTGCCTCTATATTTACCCACAGGTGTAATGGGGGCATGTCTAGCATGATCTGCATCCCAGCAGTGGGTGTGCTGCTAATCCCACCCGTAATGGCTAAGCAGGCCAATCTCTGCACCTTAGCAAGCTCCTTAGCTACCTGCTGTTCTACCTTTTTCCACCACACTGTAGCCCCATAAGTGATCAGGGGTCTTACTACCATAGTGTATATCCAGTACATAGTCTTGGGGCTTAAGCCCCAGTTTTTACCACAAGCTCCCCTGGTATTCATTAGAGTACGTTTCGCCTTGGAACAGGTGCTCCTCTTGTGAGAGGTCCGTAATAGTTTCTCATCCAGCTTCACCCCTAGGTATTTCACTGTCCCCTTCACTGGTAGAGTTTCATCGAAAAATTTGAGATCCCAATATGTGGGTTGGATCTGCTTCCTCGTAAATGGTACTACAAGTCTTCGTAGGACTGAGCCTTAGATCCTGTTTCCTGCACCAACTTTGCATAATGTTCAGTGCTCCTTGTAACATAGCTCTGATTGTACTTAAAAATTTGCCAAGTATTACTATGACAAGATCGTCTGCGTATCCCCGGCTAAAGTACTGTCTAGAGTTTAATTCTATAATTAGTTCATTCATCAAAAGGTTCCACAATAGGGGGGACAGGGCCCCTCCTTGTGGATACCATTTATTGGTGTTGATTACCGTTTTTGTTGTATAGTGGTGGTTTCTACCGTTCTACCAATAAGCATGTCTCTAATCCACCTGCAAATTGTGACCTCCAAGCCATGCACCTCTGCTACCTTACCACAGATTTGAAGGTCATGTTGCTGAAAGCCCCTTCGATGTCCAAGAAGATGCAAAGAGGTATTCCCTTAAAGTATAGTGCTTTCTCCACCTTCCCAACAAGTTGGTGGAGTGCAGTTTCACACAGTTTTCCAGGTTGGTATGCATGTTGGTTTATGTGTAGAGGGACCCTAGTTAACCTCTTCTCCCTAACATGCACGTGAATATTTTTTCTAATGTTTTAAGAAGACAGGAGGACAGACTGATTGGTCTCATATCCTTTGCCTTGGTATGATAAAATCTCCCTGGCTTTGGAATGAAGACAACCTTCACTGCCCTCCAGACATTAGGAATGATTCTTGATGCTAAGCTAACCACAAATAACCTGCTTGTTGCAGGAGTGCTGGAAAAATTTCATCTGGGCCAGGTGACTTGAATGGTTGGAATTTTCCCCCTGGCAATTGGATTTTATTATGGTCAACACATTCTCTGGCAGAATCCCAGTTCTCCCTCTGAATACCTGGAAACCGATATCTCACAGGGATCTCGTCCTGGTCTATGTTGTCTGTCAGAGTACATTGAGGAAATTGGGTCTTGAGGAGTAGTTTCAGTGTTTCATGTGCTGTCCTTATATACTTCCCATCCTCTTTCCTTAAAGTTCCTCCTGGATTAGTTGGTATCCTAGTGAGGATTTTGTGATGTCTAGCCTGAACAGCTGTACTCTCTACCTCCTCACAGAATATCTTCCAGGACGCCTGCTTCGCTTGCTTAACTGGAATATTGTATTTGACAAGGGCCTCCCGATATTCTACCCATTGTCCTTTCCTTCTCGCAAGGTTAAATGGTCTTTATACCTGTTTCCTCTGTGATTCCAGGTTGTTGTTCCACCATGATACATTCCTATTCATCCACTTCTTGGTGCCTGAGCAGTTGTCATGGCTCGAGGTCATGATGGCAGAGGTAACTGGCTCTGCTACCTCCTCAAACTCTATTACTACAAGTACTGACTTCCGATAGGCTTGAGTCGAGGTCCGTTCTGTACACCTCCCAGTCCGTTTTCCTGGGATTCCTATAGGACATGATCTGTCTAATGCCCATTTCAACCTTGAACTTACTTCACATGTGGTCTGATGGGGATGGCTCTGAAGCGACATGCCATTGTTTGACATAACTACACATCAAAGTGGAACTGAAGATTATGTCAATTGTCCCTTCCCTTCTTATATTCCTAAATGTAGGTTCCTTGCCGCTATCGAGGATCTCTAGTTATTGGCTAGAAGGAATTCTATAAGCTTCTCACCTATATTGTTGGTGTCAGTGCTGCCCCACACTAAGTTGTGGGCATTAGCATCACATCAAACCGACAGTTGGTCACCCTGCAGTGCACAGGCTTCTGTCAGTCTCCTCGCCTCCTGAGAAGGAGGAGCACTGTCCTGGTAAGGAAGGTATGCTGACGCCATTACAAACTCTCTCGTGATACCTTTCTCAATTTGCCACATCCTGGTGGTCACTAATTATCTAGAACAGAAGTCCGCCATTGGCTTGAAGGGGATTTCATTTTTACATAAATGCACATTCTGGACTTTCTTTTATTTCTAGCATAAATCAGCTTACCTCCAGTGCCTCCGAGGCCCGATACATCCCGTTTATATAAATAGGGTTCCTAAATCAGGGCCACGTCCACTTCCTGTCTTCACAGAAGACAACTCAAAGCAGCAATGGCCCCTTTACTGTGTTGCAGATTTATCTGCAGCACATTCAGTCTCCATCTTGCCGCAATTGTCTCTTCTGATGTTTTTGATTACCCTGATGGCAATCTGCGAGAATCCCAAGAATAGTCTCAGGTCCTGTTCCCGCGTTGCCCTCAGGGACTTTTCTCCGACTTCCACCACAACGGTCTGGCCATTTGGTGCAACCTTCCAGTTGATTACCTTCCAGTCCTCTGTCGAGACTTTCGGGTTTTGAGAAACTGTTTTCACAATCAGAATCTCTGGAGAGGTATCCTTAAGGAGTTTTGGCACCCAGATTAATATCTTTGCGGTCCTGAAGACCTCAGCTGTTGTCTCCAACAGCAGCTTTCAATCTTCCCACAGTGATATTAGAGGCACCTTTTCCTTAAGCCAGTCCACTGTTCCCACTTCCTCACAGACAAAGATAAGAGCATCGTAATCCACACAGGCTCACCTGAATTTCGGTCCTGGACCAGCGTCTACCCCTCCCCTCTCCCCAATCTTCTCAAAGGGATCCATCTGCATGAGCTGCTCCTGCTGCAAGGTGATGACCAGTTGACAGCCTTGCTGGATAACCCCCATCCTAAAAACCGACAATGCAGTACTGTAGGTCTGTTTCCCTATTTCTTGCCTTGGCTTTTTCTGGATATGCTTATCCTGAGAAGTGGGAGTCAGATTCCTCCCTTGTTCTCTTACTGCCTGCCATCGATGTAGAAAGCGTTTGTACATCAACTTCCCTGGGTCAGTCCTTTCTTGAAGGTCTTGGGCTCAAGCCTTTTTGTTCCCTCCGCTTTTGTTCACTAAGAAGTTTCCTCCTCTGAGACCCAGACAAGTCTTTGATCTTAATGTGGTCCAATGTATTATTAACCATTCCCACTTCTTCAACAGGTCTGCCCCCTGTTCAGCTGAGGGGATGTTTTCCGTTGGTTCCAGTCCCAATATTTGATTGTCTGATGTCTCAACTTGCCCCAAACTATTGCTATTTTCTTTTGTGTCCATTTTGGTCCCACAAGAGTTGGGAAACTAAACAGTCCACTTAATGGAAACCCCACATGTTACAAGGCTAATTACTCAGGGAGGTCGCCCAGTATCCCTGAGGCTCCATTCATGACACATCTTCCCATGTGCAACGCACCCCTCGGCACAGATCGCATCACACCTGGGGCTGGGAGTTGGAAAAGGACAAGGAATGGCTGTCAGATGACAGGTCGTTGTGGGACACACTTAGTCTGGTCCTACCGACTGTAGGTTCCCACAGCCAGCATAGCCCTCAGCTTTATGTGAACACACAAGCCTTCCAACCTGCACAGACAGCGCTACTTGAAGGTGGTGTCTCCCAGAGAGAAGCAGTTGGTTACTTTAAAGGAGTTCAATAGTGACATTCTGTGACAAACATACATCTAAGCACTCTGTTATGAGTCAAAAAATGAGTTTAATATTCTAGTCCGGTGACGCAAGACATAGCAGATAAGAACAGACTTTTTTATCTGATGAGAAATTACTTAGAGGAAATATAGCCTATGCATAGTGCTGTACAGGATTTTCGCAACAACTAATGATACTTAAGGGATGCGAAAACGCGTGTATGCCCCTGTTTCTTTTGTCTTCGAAAACAGCTCATATAAAATGGGGAATCGACATATCATGAGAGAAATTCAAGGTGTGTGGTCAACAATATTGCTGTCTCAGATTGGGTAAAGTGGTTTTTTTTAAACTGGGTGGTGGGAGGGATCTACATCAGGGTGGAGTTTGTTAGAGCTACTCTATCCATCCAAGCTGGAGCTATTTTTTTGCAGTACACTGCGACTAGTTGTAGGAGTGGTCAAGAGGCTTTGGCAATTGGAAATTGCAGATTAGCTCAGCCTGTGATGGGTGGTTGGGTGGTTAGGTACAAAGAATGTGCCGACCTGTCCGACCTTGCTCACGGCTTCAGGGGCTGGTGAAGTGGCCAATGTGCTGGGTGAATGGCTACAGAAGCGGACGTGTGTGTTGAGTGAGAAGATTCAGTATGATGGATGTTTGCATTGGATGATTATTCCCCCATGTCAATTGATGGGTTGACTGTATGGTGACAGTCACGCCGACCTCTGAGCATGCGGTACAGTGGGTTTTTACATGCCAGAGGATGGGTGCACTGCTGCCAGAATGGCCAGCACTGGTGCAGGTCTCTGCCGGCCTTTGAGAACGGGGCTGCCCTGCAGTCAGCAGCTGGCGCGCACTTCCTGATCACCAGTTTGTGTGATAGGTAAGATTTTTTCCACCAGGTATGTTTAGTGGAAACGTTATGGTGGAGGAGGGCGTTTGTGCTCTCAAACGTTGGTGCATGCAAGATTCAGATATATTTAGCACTACAATCTATTTGTGGTGGGAATTTCATTACTTTATTTGCATAAAGTTTGGGTGTGATTTTTCAACGCTTGAGTATAATATCCCAACCTGTTTTGAACGTTTGAGTATGTTCTGTTATGAAGAAGGATCATCGTAAGGCGGAGTTGCGTGTTTTAAGCTATCTATTTGATTCCTGTAAATTGTTAAAAAATTAATTTGATAATGTAGTGCAAATGGATTATTTCACTTATTTTTTATATCGAAATTCTTCAGCTCTCCCTTTGTCTGCAGCATTAGTCAACAGGAACATAGTATTCTGAGGAGAGATCACATAAGCAGGGAGTGGCCTCTTGAGAGAGACAGAGGCAGGAAGCGAGTCTGGAATTTCCCGATCAACAGAATGCCACCACTTGATGCCATGTTTGGGCGCCACGAGATAAAAGGTGGCCGATATCCAGTCCGTGGTCAGTGGTATATAGTAATGTAATCTTTAAATAGGACTTTGCGCGATGGCGCCCTGAGGATGGACACAGACCTGAGAGACCCGAAACGTTGGCTTCTGTACCACATTTCATTCAATTCCTCAGTGATTACAGTTACTACAGCATGGGGGGGGGGGGGGGGGGGGGCAGGGAGAGGGAGGATGGACCCAAGTGGAGGAACCCATTTAGGAACTTAATAGTACTTTAAAAACCCAATCACGATGTCAATCTCCCGATTGATGAATATGTTTCCGATAGTCGTATTGCGAGCACATCCACCAGAACAAACCCTCCGCAAGTTGTTTAAGGACATATCAGCCAACTGAGCTGAAATTTGAAATTTTCAGCTACCTTCTATGTAATAGACTTCCTACCATATGACCTGTCTGTGTCAGTATCCACCGACAGGAAGCTAGGGGAAAAAATACCGCTTGGTTTTGGAAACCTGGTGGTTTCAGGATCAAATCCGTTAAATATTCTAATCCTAGTACACACCAATAGGAAGCAAAGAAACGCGACAGAATGTGGCCACTTGAGAGGGATTTCTGAGGTATTAACATGAAAGGGGTGCCGCACCTGCCGCCTTTTTTCGGGGTTTAGTGCCACTTTCGGTCAGCCAGTCATGGGGCCCCAGTTAGAATAGTGCAGCGTGCACATGTGGGAATACGCGAAGCAGTTGACACGGTTAAGCGGTCAGGGGCGTGGGTGAACAATGCCCAGCAGTCGGTGAGAAAAATGTAAAGAGGGTAATTATGTGCGGTGAATTATGTTGAAGGTATTCCTTGCACAACCGGGATAAAAAAGCGATCGATTTAATGAATTCTTTTCGATGCATTTTAAAAGATCTGTATCTCCTCAAACAGCAGAGAATGATGAGCAAGAGAGATCCAGCTCCTGCAAATTGAATTTTATAAATAAACAATATACCCTTTGCTGTGTAATTGAATTTCCTGTCTTGAGATCCTTCTTCTCCAGCATGTAGATCCCAGTTTTCAGGTGTTTGTGGGAGGGGAGGGCTGGGGGGATTTACCAGAGGGGGAGAGGTTAGTTAATTGATCAATTTAATTACTTAGTTAACCGAATTAATAGAATAGGAGAGGGCCATTCAAAAAACTCAGGCCTGAAAATGTGCTTTTTCGGAGTGGGGGAAGTGGGAGGGTTGGAGGTTTCCAGAGGGGTGGGGGGGACTAGGGGAGGGAGGCGTGATTAATTAATTAATTTGGTATCAAAAGTGGCGTAGAGCAATAGGTTAAGAACCTGTCAATCAAAAGAGAACAATAGGTTTTCCCCTAAATGTATGCTTGCTCCTGATGCAGGCAACACTCACAAACATAATGCGCTGATGCTGGCCCTATCCTACTAAACATGGCCTGCAGAAATAATGGCCTAGCCTCGTCAGCTGCTTTCCAAATTCAGAGGACTTCTGATGCGAGGCTAGTGCTGGATGTAAAAACACGCCATTGATAAATTAGTCAGCGATGTTACAGAGATAGAGTGGCGGTGGCCGTCTTCTAGAACCGGGAAAGCTTTCTGTCAAGTAACAGGCATTGTACCACGATGTGTTGTCTTGGAAGGATTTTGTGTGCTGGTGCGATCCACTCTATTGGGCTCATGTATGCATTTTTCACTACTGGCTGGCATGCAGTACTTGGTGGCAAATAACTGCAGGGAGAAAATAACTAGAGTCGGTGGTTACATGCATAGAACAGCAGACTAGCAGAGACAAGGAGCTGTACACAACTTATGCATATGAGCTGAACACGTTGACAATGGAAATCAACGCGCCAACTAGGAAACGAACAGAGTCCACAGTTAATGAATTAAAGTCATCTACATTGTGCGTAGTTTTCCAGTGGTGTTGCTGGAGGACCGCTTTGTCACGTAAAGTACTACCTGACAGACTGGAACGAGGAGTGGTATCCCACATTACCAGAATTAATTAACACCACGGACGTTTCGTACTGTAGTGAATGTTTGAGCATTTTGATGAATCAGCGGTTTACTGTCACTGTTTTAGTTTGAGAGCATGCTCTTATTATTCCGATACGTACAGAGCTTGTGAAGCATTTCGCAGTCTTTCTTAATGTGTTCGATATGAATATGTAATTTGAATAAATTAGTGTGTTAACTGAAAAATTGTTTCCGTTTGGCACCTTCCATCCATTCTGAAATATTTTTTGTGTCAATCTCCACCCTGGGGTGTGCGGGTAGGCACTTAAAAACGCGTTACCCACTGAAGGTATGCATATTAAAATTTTATAGCTTCGAGTTTAAAGCTGTGGCCAGTGAAACGGTTGTGGATATGGCGGTAGCATTTTGTTTTAATGTGGAACGAACAGCTAGTCTGAACTGACGATGGACAAGGGTCCACTCGAAAGGATGGATATTTTGGAGGACAGAAGTGACATATCGGACATCTTCAGTGGTGAAGTAGGGTGTGGGGAATTATTAGAAAGTAGTGACTTGCCTTTCGAGCTGATAGGGCAGTCATTTCAAGTTTCTGTTTTGAAAGCGGTGTGTGTAAATTTACGTTGTAATTTTTCTTGTTTTCTATGTCTGGAAACGCGCTCGTTAAATCTGAATTACTTGGGCATGCACCTGCAGCGTCGCCAGAGAAACTGCGCTGCACAGAGATCAGTTGACGGTGAACTTTGCTGTGTGAAGATGCACACCAGATTTATCTGTTGAGAGCATCTGTCTGAACCTTTCCTGGAAAATTATATTCAAAATTCAAGTCATCAGTGCAATACTTGGTCACTTCTAGGAGAGCATTAGTGGTATTTGATATGGCCAAATGTGTGTCACTGGATAATCCAAACGCACGATCAGGAAAATGTTTCCATATATCCATCCACGATAAAAATCCTTGAAACCGATATTTCTACCAAGTGAGCTAACATTTAAAATGCTCCAGCATATACAAATTAATTTAATGACTTTAGCAATATTCTCAAAACTTTCAATAAAATGTGTTCCCCCAAGGCTAGAAAAATTTTGGGCAGTGATCTCATTGAAAATATTAAGCATACGTTTGACATTTTGTCACTCCACGTTGCTTGATAAAGAGAGCTTAAATTAAGTTTGTTGGCAATTTTATTATCTGTGTACACTCTATGTCATGTAGGTTTTTAACTGCAGGGAACGTTCTGAAACAGTTTCAAACTGGGGGTATTTTATTGTCTGATCAGGATTTTTTTTTTTTATCCAATCGTTTCTGTCACATTTTAATATGTGAACAGAATCTAAAAGCGGTTGTGAAACGTCCCCTTTGAAACATTGTACATAAGTCTGTGCTTAAACTGACACACAATATTTTTAGCGCAACGCAATCTGACTTTCAAAAATCCCTGCAAAAGAATGGCCCTGAGTAACATTAAACTATACCTTTCAGAAATCACTTACCTCACAAAAACCTTCATTACTCGAACTACTGCAGTACAGCGAGCGCCACTACTGCCAGCTAAATAAAAGATTCAAACTACGGAAGGCACTAACTACTGATAGGGATAGTTAGCAAATGAAAGATATTAATAGAGAACAAACAATGTATTTACCTTGATAGTCATAATATATATAGCAGTTCATGACAAATTACAAAACTCCGCCATCTCTCTCCCCACATCCACCACTGCTGGCGGCTCACCTCCAACTGTGCAACGCTATGCGCTGTTCACAGCCAGCTGCCTAACACTACAATGGCGAGTATTACAACAATGCAAAGCAGCCACAGACTGCACACAGCACAGCCAGTGATTTTCATACAGAGGTGGCGTTGCCAATAAAAAAACCTAAACAGCCTACTTACATAGCCCCCATGCTCCCCACAAAAAATTTTACAAATTGGTTTGGGCAGTGGCCAATACAGATTTGAAAAAATTTTTCATAATTACAATAACAAAGAAATCAAATGCACACACTTATTGATACAATGTTGGTCAAAAGCTCAAATTTTCTCACAGTCCATAAAGACAGTCCTGATCGTTCATCACGGTAAAATAGTAGTGTTTTTCTCAAAGTCTGAGCAGTAGAAGAAAATGCACATGGAAGTAGTGGATTTCCATGCAATCTTGAAGAAGTAGTGTTGTCCTTCCAACGGAAAGACAGTGCTGACTCTTGACATGCAGACAGGTAATGGGCCACAACAGAGCAAACCCACAGCAGAGTCAGTCGAAATTTTGAAGAGTATTGGTAGGTAGGTCATCACAGAGCAGACCCACTGTAGTCCTGGTAGAGATTACGGTATTGGTGGGCTACCAGAGGTGCAGACCCACTGCAGTCCTTGTAGAAATAATGGTACTGGTGGGTCATCAAAGATGCAGACCCACTTTAGTCCTTGTAGAGATGGCCAGCAGCCATCTGATGTGACTGTGCAGGTGCACAATCACCATTGAAGAGTCTTGCGGACAATATAGCAAGTCATAACCACCACTTGTGCACTCACAAAGTTTTTGGAGTTGTCCTTAGAACCAGCAATGCTGTTATCCAGTCCCTTACTGAATTATTAACACACGTGCAAACACTATCAGTCCCTACTTCTCACATATTGTCCATATACTATGACCAACAGAAACGTGTGCAGTGAAATGTAACTTAATTTGAAGAACTGGTGTCTATACAATTATAAATTTACAACATGAAAATACAATTACAGAATACATCATTAAAGAACATAATAGTACAGATAACATTTGTAGTACAGGCTTTACAAAAGAATCGAGCTAACGTATACATCAGTGTTACAGGAATTATGACATAAGTAAATACATAAAAGAACAGAGTAACTTTTGAAACATCAACTTTACACAGGAGCATTAAAACAAAACAGAATAAATAATGTCTAAACATCTTTACGAAGAAAATAACATATTATCAGAAAAATTCAACATAAATCTTATTAGCTAAACATGTACAGACAGGAAAAACACAAATTCACATAGTGTAATAACACAAAAATACAGGACAGGGTTTGATTTCAGTGTGACATTTGGTACTGCAGTCCACCCCAAAACTTCATTCCATATATCTTTCCTCTTATTTCAACATTTGTTTCCACCAAAAAAAATCCTATCCAAGCATGCTTTCTGTATTTATATGTTCACATATTTCTTACCTCATTATTTATTTTCCATTATCTTACCTCATCATTTATTTCCAAGAAAATCCTACCTATACCTGCTTTCTGTACTTTTTTCGTATAACTACTCAATGCATTTCTTCCAATTCATCACAACTCACTCTCTTATATAATCTACCCCCTCTTAAGCTAACTTAAATCTACTGAGCTCAGATGCTAAACTAAGGGACGAGGCAATGCAGCAGCACAAAACAATTAACGCAAACAGCAATGAAAAAAAATGCAGATTTGCAAAGCAAGCAGCATTATAGAAATTAGCAAAGCAATTGCAATATTACAACTAATATAAGGCAATGTGCAGCAAACAATAAAAATAAATCGTTAGTAAAACTGGCTTAAAAGAATAATACAAAGTCAATTTCAGTAACACTATGCCTGGCAAACAGCAGATATCTAAACATGACATAGCTCAAGCAGAAAAAAATATTACACTAAAAATGGCCATGTCTAATACCTATGTCACATCTTAACACTAGAGTGATGCATCACGAGAACTTACACTAGCAGATAAGTTACCAAATCGTAAAGAAATTATTTATACAATTCCTGTGAAGGGAAATGTCTATTTATGTGCCCTCGTTTTCTTGGAAGTAGATCATAAATTTCTTATTGACTGGATCTGTAGGCATAAAATAACTATATTAGTACATATATTAAATTTTATTTTAACCAATGCTGCAGTGCAGCTAGAAACTAGATATTAAAGAAAATGAGCAAATATGTACAAAGGACGGCATGAAACATCATTCATTAACCATATGGCATTTCATAAGGCAGTAAAAATTCTCTCAATTCTCGAGAAAAACGCTTGTCATAATCAGGTGTGCAGATGTAAGTATCTTTCCAAGTAATGAGCGTGTCGTATTTGCGGTGCTTTCTACAAAGGAATGTCGATAGCGAGGATAATGGCCTCCCTTTTTTTTTTCTTCCTGTGCTCTGAAAAGGCACGCGCTAATGGCTTTTTCTCCAGGCGTCTGACACAGCTGGGTGCCCACGACGCATTACGTGCAGGTGGTCACTTAATTTTCTTATGGAAATATTTACGACAGCAGTTTCCGCTACAGTGGCAGTCTCATATAAAAAATTTCGGAGGTCGAGAATTTGTGTTGCAAATGTGTAGATACAAAATCTTATGAATGTAACAGTGTCCAAAAAATTTTCGCCGGCATTGTGATACATTCACGCATTTACATACATTTCATAACTCTTAAAGTACGATTCTTGGTTTCCAACAACCTTTTTCACAAATCAGTGTCCCTAACCACTACTCGTTATTCCTTACCTTATTCGTCGACACTTCTACAATATTTTATCTTAATAGATACGTAGCATAATCAAATAACTCATATAGCATCAGCTTATTGATCATAAACATACTGCAACAGCATAATACACATAGTCATCGTAATAATAACATCATAGCACCTCAGTCAAGTCTCAAAATCGTCGTAGCTTTCTCCAATAATTTCAAAACCTAAAAAAAATTCTCTGCTCATGTCAAAAGTGTCATCTGCCTCAAACGCACTTCAAAAATCATGATCCCATACCAAATATATCATTCAAAGCTCTCATAATATCACAATGGGGCCGAAAAAATATGAACAGTTCACAAAGTACAGACAAAATACAATTTTGTAAGTGTGAAGTAATCCAACTCTGTAATTGCATAAACATGTGTCACTGACGTAGTAAAAAAGTTTGTATCTCTCAGTTAAATGATCAGATAGCTGTGTAATTATGTGTTAGAGAAATATGGTACCGATGTGTAAAGTTGTGTAAGCAAATACCATATTAGGTAGGGCTCCTTGTGCTTGCCAAACACATGATACACAAAGTAAGCGCGTACCCCCTGAGGATAAATGTAATTATATCCTCAAGTGTTACAGATTACAGCAATGGAATGAAATGTATCACGGAAAACTTTCTTTGTAATTCAAAAATCTTGAAAAATAAATGGTTTAAGTACAAAATTGATCACTCAAATGCATGTCCTGTAGCGCTAAATGTGTGTCTTACTGTAAGATAATTCTGTGGAAGTGTCATAGTAATCGTCCTCTGTAAGCAAAGTTCTGCTGAAGTCAATGTACTTACCTCATCATAAACGAAAGTGAAATGCTTTGGGAATAGATATCGTAGCTATTATGTTTATTGGCGTGATGAAGAAATTACTGTACAGTAACGTATTGCTGTGCCACGAAAAAGGCTATCTCATTGTTGCTGTACCACAAAAGTTACTACTAAAACATGTTTTACTTTCCTGAAGAATTCAGAAAAACTGTGCAGATACAAAACAGATACACCGCAAAAGCAACAAGGTGAATTGTGTCACACATTAGTAGCGTCGTGATATAGTCGTGTAGCTGTCACATAAACTAACCACTGTGTCATCTGGTATCTCACAGAAAGTAATTCAGAGTGTATTTTCAAGTAAACCAAAATGTTGCATTAAAATCTCATTAGCAGTACTGGTAAATGTTCTAAGTATGTGAGCCTTATAGTCGTTACGTGATCGAGCAGCTAACAAGCAAGAATGTACACACAAGATAACGCTGTGTCATCAGTTCACTATAACAATGCATTCGTAATTTCTGTTTAAATAAGTTCTCTTGGTTCTTGACTGGATATTTAACTTCAAACATTGTTGTATGTTAACAGATTCTAAGTCTGACAAAGCATACTAGCAATGTAAAGTGAAAAGTTATATGGCAAAGACAAAGTTAAAAAGCAGATTATCTTTCAATAAACGGTTTTACATGTGAAATGTGGTGTAAACCTTTACTCTTCCTAGTACGCAGTTTCAACTTCAACGCAATTATCATACGGTATACGTCGGTAAAGAATACTGGAATTTTTCTCAAGGTTAGCTTCTATGTTATTTTTCTCTGAGCCAGCCGGCGCACGTGGGTGCCTGCGGCGCGAGTCATTGTCTGTCTCTTTGTTGGCGCGCGTTGTTATTGGAATTAGGAGACCTAACTTCTACAAATTCGCCTTGCCGAGAGGGCCCAGCTCTGTTAGAATCCCACCAGTTCTAATGAAATTCACGTCTGTCGTTTTGTCGGTAGTTTACATAGTTTCTTGTTTGTCGGTCATGTGGTGGAGAATTTCTCCCTGAATCGTAACTGCGCGCTGGACCATTGCATCTAAAGTTATTCTGTCTCTCTTGATAATAATTATTTTGGTTCCCATATTGTCTGTTTCTCTGATTGTCTCTGTGATAGTCATTACCGCGGAGAGGTGATCTTTCCCTGTAATTATTACTACTCCGCCAACGGTTGTCGTACGGGTGGTGTCTATTTTGGTCACGATTTGTGTTATGAGAATAGCCTTGTCGTGTCCAGTTATTATTTCTTTCATCGCGGAATTGTGACAGATGTGACCTGTAATTGTTGTGCTCCTGTTTCCGCGTTCCCCGATTGTCAGTGTCAATTTCCAGTTCTTGTAACAGTCCCTGAAAAGTCTCAATGTCTTCTTTGCAACGTCCTGCTAAAATAATATGTCATAAATGTTCAGGTAATTTGATTAAGCAAATGCGGATGAGTTCTGAGGGGCTGTATGGGTTTGACAGGTACTGATTCTTGTGCAACATGTCTTCAAAATATTTCACAAGGCTGGAGAATTCAGATTGTTCGAAATGTTTCATCATTATGATGCCATGTTTTACTCGGTCTTGTGTGGCTTGAGACCAATATGCTGAGAGGAAGGCATGGTAAAATTCTCCTTCACTGTGGCAATCGTGAATGACCGATCGCATTCTTACAGCTGGTTCATTCTCTAAGTAGCCACACATAAATTCTAATCTGTGTTCTAACGACCAGTTGGGAGGAAAACAATGAGAGAATTGATGGAGCCACGCTTGTGGATGAATGTCGTTGCCAGAATTCTTAAATGTTTTGAATTTACGTGTAGTAATGAACAGCTTATAGTCAAAGTCATCATGTTGGCGAGTCGCATATCGGTCATTGTTAGGTCGTGTCGGCCGTTCCATCTCAAAATTGGGTGCACATTGCCAATTTCTTTCATAACATCCGAAATGCCCTGTGTTATTATTTTGCGGCTTTTCCGTATTTCTAAGTCCCTCTTCCTGTGTTGGAGCACGAGTGTCCTCTGAAATACGTAATTCTTGTATTACCTGTGTCAGCTGATCTTGTACTTCCCAGATTTCTCTTTGGTGTTGCGTATTAATTTGATTCAGATTTTGTTTCAGTTTCCTAATTTGTTCGCTCTCTTCTGTTTCATTAAAGACTGTCGGTTTTGTGTCATTCAGATTATCATCTACCTTCTTAGATAAATTATTTAGCTGATCCGAAAGTTCAACTACTTTCTCTGATAATGAACTAATTTCCTCCATGTGTCTTTCTGAACCAATTTTCAGAGTATCTACTGTGTCCTTTAAGTTTTCTTGAGTTTTTGCAAGTTGTGTAACTGAATCGGTAGATGCAACTGAGTCAAATTTAGCTTGCAAGGTCTCATGATTTTCATGAACAATAGTTTGCAGTTCCTTTATGGCTGCTTCTTGATTCTGTAATGCATTTTCATGCCGCGAAAAAATAGGTTGAAAATGCTCACAAATTTGTGTTTTTACGTCATTACAGACTTTTTGACATTTCGAGTCAATGTTATGTAACTCAGTAGTTATATCTTCACGTGTTTGTTCAAGAGTTTGTTCCAATGAGTCTAACTTTTGAAGATTTTGTTCCATTGTGTCTAACTTTTTAAGATTTTGTTCCACTGTGTCTAACTTTTTGAGATTTTGTTCCACTGTGTCTAACTGTTGCTGTGTTTGTCTCTGGTGTTGTTCCATTATGTCTAACTTTTGAAGCTTTTGTCCCATTTGTTGCATTAATTGTAATAACAATGCACTGGTGTCTGAAACATGTTCCTCAGTGCTTTTCGGCAGTGAAGTTGCACCGGCAACATTCACATTTTGACAAGCAGAAAATGTTTCTTGACTCATTTGAGAAAACGGTGAGAACACAAAACCTGAGTCTACAGTATTTGCAATATTGTGTTGTCATTCCCGATTCCTGAGGCGAGCTGTTGCCGATCGATCGATCGATAATGCTTCCCTGTTCACTAATTGTTTCACTGTGTACACTATTATTTGCAACCCAGTCCATTTCCCTATGTACAATTACCAAATTACTACTTTGAACATTAATTAATTCATTACACGGTGGCGCTAACACACTGCTTTCGTCTTCACTGTCATTTCTCAGTTTACTTTGGAGCCTAGTATTACGTTTTTCACACGCCATTATTGTCACAATATTTCACACGATAACACAGAAAAACACAATTTGAAGAGCAAAAATAAGAGAACACATTAACATAGCACTGAAAATAATATCTAGTTAATTGCAAGCGCAGCTGCGAAATGCTTGCTGCAAATCTACATGCATGCCACAACTGTTTTACTGTACAACAATGAAAAACTACAACTACAAAGGAAATTCTCTCTATAATTACGCGTTAGCAATAAACAAAAGCTACACTAATTACACAAACTACAAGAAAAAATCAGAAGATTCCAGTGAGGTATCCTCGGCTAAGGGTCGACATATGAAACGTCCCCTTTGAAACATTGTACATAAGACTGTGCTTAAACTGACACACAATATTTTTAGCGCAACGCAATCTGACTTTCAAAAATCCCTGCAAAAGAATGGCCCTGAGTAACATTAAACTATACCTTTCAGAAATCACTTACCTCACAAAAACCTTCATTACTCGAACTACTGCAGTACAGCGAGCGCCACTACTGCCAGCTAAATAAAAGATTCAAACTACGGAAGGCACTAACTACTGATAGGGATAGTTAGCAAATGAAAGATATTAATAGAGAACAAACAATGTATTTACCTTGATAGTCATAATATATATAGCAGTTCATGACAAATTACAAAACTCCGCCATCTCTCTCCCCACATCCACCACTGCTGGCGGCTCACCTCCAACTGCGCAACGCTATGCGCTGTTCACAGCCAGCTGCCTAACACTACAATGGCGAGTATTACAACAATGCAAAGCAGCCACAGACTGCACACAGCACAGCCAGTGATTTTCATACAGAGGTGGCGTTACCAATAAAAAAACCTAAACAGCCTACTTACAGTTGAGTGTCAACACCAGGCTGTTTGTAAACAATTGACAGTTGAGGGTGGTAACAAAGAATTACAATGCCTGTCTGTTAATTGAATTGCTGTCACTAACAACGCAGATACCTTAAAAAACACTGCATGTATTCCAGAAACTATTTTCTGAATTAGAGTGAAGAGTTCACCATTTTTGTTTTCCACTGGAAGGATGTGAAATACATCTTAATGTGAAGAAAGCAAGCTTTGTAGGTCTATCATAAGAAACCTGAACACAAGTTGTCACATTTTTAGAATTGAATACAGCACCCAAAATGTTACCTTAGGTGAAATCCAAATAACGCTTCAAGTGTATTTAATTAACCTTTAGTGAAACCACATGATCTGGTTCACAAAGAAACTGGAACTTCTGTTCTGTTTACAATAGAAAACTGTCGCATAGCCGTTCAGCTGCTGGGTTTGTTTGAAAACGTGAACAAATCTTATGCAGTATATTAGATGGGGTGTGCTTCTTATAAATTTGTAAGCATGTTGTAATATTGAAAATAAAATACTGCAGAACATAATAAAATCTGACTATTATCTGTAATGATTCGTTTGGACACCCATTAAATTCACTTGCTCGCATAAAAAATTAATTATGCTACTTTCAGTCTCATCAAAAAAAATTGCCGTATTTTTCAGAAAATTGGTTATGAATATCAAGTGGTCTTGTAATGAACTATCACTGTTCTTTCTGCTTTAGTTTTTCCAAGTTACCAACAACGTCATTTAAATGGTGTATAGTTAATGGGAACTTCTATGTAACAAGTTTTGTGATTACACTTTTACCGACATATAACTGCATACTCTGGTCAGCATTCACAATAACAGAACACAAAGGTATGGTTATACCTGTTGTTCCTTTTAGAGCAAAACTAATGGCACAGTATGACTTTATAATATGCCAATTTTTGGGCAGATTGACCCCTCTAAGCACTTAAGAAAGCCATTACAGCCCAACAAATGTTTTTCCTGTTCGTACTTGGTTTGAGTTGCTACACTGGCTGCAAAATCTATTTCTAACTTTGTGTTTTCCAGACACTCCCGCATCTCATCTCCGCCCTCCCTTGAACGAGAAACTGACGAAAGGTACTTCGGCAGTTAGGCAGAACGGATGGTATATGGTTCGTGGTTAAAGGTGAGGTTTCCGAATAGGCACATAATGTTTCTTCCGCATCGAACTGTCGAAATATTCAGTGCGTCTCGGAATGAGATACTCGGTGAAACGGAGCTCGCACACCTTGAAATAATGAGAAAAACTTTTATCAGCTAAATATGATAACTCCCAAGGGGAAAGGTTGCCACTAAGTACTTACTTCAAAGTCGGATTAGTGTCGATTACTGTCAGAAGAAATGGATTAATACTGACTCAGTATTTTAAGTTATAAGGCTAAAGATATTCCCGTATTAGTAAATCACAGTCTGCCAGTGACTCAGTACTGTATACTGTGTACTTGCTCTGCTATAGAAAGGCAACAGATTAACCGAAATCACGTTGTTACTGTACAATTAGCCATCATGCTAACTTAAACGCACAATAAGTTGCTCATCCTCCCTATATTAAAGCAGGCGTACCCCGAGACAATCGAACTGAACTGTATAGACGCTGAGCTTACCCTCGAACTGTCTGTCACCTGGAAATTTTCACAGTGTACCGCAGCTATTCATTTCTGTGTAATTCTGTGCTTTCAGGAAATGAAAACACAGCTACATTTTCATAATTTCCCTTGCAGAGTGGCACACAATGGCTGTACACCATTTGGAATGATTACATTGAAACATCAGAATTAAAAACAGATGTCTTTCTGTAGATCAAGTCTCACGCTCCAGCTGTATATTTTGAAGTCAACGTAAACGATAAACAAAGTTTTGTTTACTGGGTAGGTTAGCCAACATAAAAACTTTACTCTGAATTGCTTGGTCAGAGAAATCCACAGAAATTAACCACATTATTATACAGTGAAGATTTTTCACTGCACATTGGTTTGGACCCGTCGCTTCTTTTTCATGCAGTGCTTCATATATTAAATGAAATGAACAACGCGTTCAGTCAGTTGCTTTAGTTGCATTGTTGGTACGGCTATGAAATCCAGCTCTGGCCATCAGAAGTGTAATTGTAGCTGATTATGCACACCCACAAACGGCCTACCGGAAATGACGTCATATGTCGTACCCGTTTTGGTGGGGAGGCCTGTATGTTAGAAAGTGTTGACACTGCTGGTGCAACAACGACGCTCCTGCAGCGATTTCGATGGGATGTATTTCATCACCCAACGTACAACCTGGACTTGGCTCCGATTTTCAGCTCTTCGCTCACCTGAACCGCTGGCTATGATTGACAGCACGTTGCACAGACAGCGGGCTACAGATCGGCGTAGGGAAAGTCTGTACGACGCTACGACAAATCTCTAAGTCGGAGCGTTGACTATGTAGGGAAATAGATGGAATGCGTGGCTAATGTTGCAAATAAAACACACCTGACTTTTACTGTGGTTTCTATTTCACGACCGATCAGCGGTTGGAAAAAAAATCGCCCGCGTATTTTCCTGATATTAACTTTTACTCACAGACTTTTCTACTAGTCAAATTGGTTTTGTGGGACACTGGTAAGCGGCTCAGCGAAGACGGCACTTAGTGGTTTATCATCTAGTCCAGTAGTCGGTTTTGTGGGATTTTTTGAGTCTCACGTCAGGGCTCATAAGAGTGGAATGGGAAATGTAACCAATTAACTTACTCTCGTAAGATCTAGTCGAGAATGGCGTCCCTCATATCTTAACTTTTAGACAGTGACAGTAGTGTGAGAAGTTAGCCTGGCCCCTCTGATTAATGTTTATTTGTCAAACTATGACGTAATTAAATCACAGAGGATCGTAGTTCGCACCGTGCCTCGTCTGTAACTCACTACGCTTAACCACGGCCACTTCCTTCGTGGCCATCTGGGGGAAAGAAACAAGGCTCTACAGTCTTGTGAGACGTGTTCCTGCCGAGCACGTGCACACTTATTAAATCACAGTCCCCGCCAGAAAAGTTGGAAATAACTAAACAGAACTCCAGACCCAAAAACGGGAGCACACTTTGTAATGTAATAAAATAAAAAATGTTTGTTTATTTGTTTTGTGACTATTAGTGTAATGTAATAAAATAAAATATGAGCCATGACTTATACAAAAAAGAAACACACGTTAACGCAATGGTTCAGCATAAAAGAGAAATAACTAATGTAGGAATATTATTAACAGTGTAATACCATGTTTAATTTAGCCCGACTTGTATAAGCACTCAGTAAACTAGCTCAGTTCTCAGGGTAGTTACGTAATCGTCGATACATCGTGGTTTCGTCTCGATTCCCCAATATAAGATAACAAGAGTAGCATCTACACTCCTGGAAATGGAAAAAAGAACACATTGACACCGGTGTCTCAGACCCACCATACTTGCTCCGGACACTGCGAGAGGGCTGTACAAGCAATGATCACACGCACGGCACAGCGGACACACCAGGAACCGCGGTGTTGGCCGTCGAATGGCGCTAGCTGCGCAGCATTTGTGCACCGCCGCCGTCAGTGTCAGCCAGTTTGCCGTGGCATACGGAGCTCCATCGCAGTCTTTAACACTGGTAGCATGCCGCGACAGCGTGGACGTGAACCGTATGTGCAGTTGACGGACTTTGAGCGAAGGCGTATAGTGGGCATGCGGGAGGCCGGGTGGACGTACCGCCGAATTGCTCAACACGTGGGGCGTGAGGTCTCCACAGTACATCGATGTTGTCGCCAGTGGTCGGCGGAAGGTACCCGTGCCCGTCGACCTGGGACCGGACCGCAGCGACGCACGGATGCACGCCAAGACCGTAGGATCCTACGCAGTGCCGTGGGGGACCGCACCGCCATTTCCCAGCAAATTAGGGACACTGTTGCTCCTGGGGTATCGGCGAGGACCATTCGCAACCGTCTCCATGAAGCTGGGCTACGGTCCCGCACACCGTTAGGCCGTCTTCCGCTCACGCCCCAACATCGTGCAGCCCGCCTCCAGTGGTGTCGCGACAGGCGTGAATGGAGGGACGAATGGAGACGTGTCGTCTTCAGCGATGAGAGTCGCTTCTGCCTTGGTGCCGATGATGGTCGTATGCGTGTTTGGCGCCGTGCAGGTGAGCGCCACAATCAGGACTGCATACGACCGAGGCACACAGGGCCAACACCCGGCATCATGGTGTGGGGAGCGATCTCCTACACTGGCCGTACACCACTGGTGATCGTCGAGGGGACACTGAATAGTGCACGGTACATCCAAACCGTCATCGAACCCATCGTTCTACCATTCCTAGACCGGCAAGGGAACTTGCTGTTCCAACAGGACAATGCACGTCCGCATGTATCCCGTGCCACCCAACGTGCTCTAGAAGGTGTAAGTCAACTACCCTGGCCAGCAAGATCTCCGGATCTGTCCCCCATTGAGCATGTTTGGGACTGGATGAAGCGTCGTCTCACGCGGTCTGCACGTCCAGCACGAACGCTGGTCCAACTGAGGCGCCAGGTGGAAATGGCATGGCAAGCCGTTCCACAGGACTACATCCAGCATCTCTACGATCGTCTCCATGGGAGAATAGCAGCCTGCATTGCTGCGAAAGGTGGATATACACTGTACTAGTGCCGACATTGTGCATGCTCTGTTGCCTGTGTCTATGTGCCTGTGGTTCTGTCAGTGTGATCATGTGATGTATCTGACCCCAGGAATGTGTCAATAAAGTTTCCCCTTCCTGGAACAATGAATTCACGGTGTTCTTATTTCAATTTCCAGGAGTGTACAAATGAAATCCTATAATGGAACTGAAATCCTATGACCAGATCTTTCGTGCCTGGGATGTTATCTCGTTATATAAAGAAAATCTATAAGTAAAATTGTTAAATAATTAGTAGCTGCCTCCAGTCTCCTGGGATCTGAAATAAAGTTTATTGTGCTAACCGACGGCACGTATCGTAGATGAGCTAAAAGAAAAATGTTAAAGGTTTTCTAAGATGGTGCCTAGCAATGAAAATTCTTTGTTAAGGCCCATATCTGCTTAAGACAATAAAGGTATCAGATTTACAATATATTGACCACATACACAAATTCTTTTGACAAAATAACCATTATATTTTTCAGGTTTTAAATACAACTTACATTATCAGCTGGTACAGCAAGATGAGCTTTACACAAGAACGTCCTCTTATGTCCGAATCCAAGCAGATAAGATAAGTGATTGACAAAGGAAAGTTATTTCATGCACAGAAGCGCAAGAGTCCATGGAATAACATGTCCATTGTAGTTCTATCTCTTCTTCTTTGGCGTACTTGTCGATTACTTATAAAATTTATCATAATATTTACTTTACATTTTTTTTAAACCCCAGTCCACCCAGGAGAAACAGTACTACTTTCAGAATATAAGATTTATTGTACAGTAATTTTATTTTTCGCGAAGGATCTCAAGTCCTGATTTCACTTTAAAATGAAACCTCCGTTACTGAGAGCACGGACTAACAGCTGACTTTTTGATTTCTCAAGCCCCAAGCAGGTGCACGAAATTTTGTGTAACATTCAGGCCTTTAAGCCAATGACTCTCTGGAGCAGAATGCAGACAGCTTCATTAGCCATTTTCTCATTCCACTAATAGCACTCCTCGCTAGCGATTTCAGCTAAATCGGGACCTCTGAAATATCCCTTTTGGGCTACCGTGGCATCGCACTGTATCTCACTTATGGTAGCAACCCAATGTGAGGAGTGCGGAACGAACTAAGTGACATGTTGCTCTGCAGCTTTACTCGGAAATTTATGCTGGTGGACCCTGATTAATTCTCTTCACTGTTACCATTATAAAATTCACACGTATTATAAAAGTAGATGTACGCCTATATGGGTTGTAAATGGTATAACCTGCCAAAAATTTCTTTTTAGTAGAACACAAGTAACTGATTTAAAACTTTTGGTAACCTGTTTGTCCATTTCCTATGGTTGTCCCAGAAAAAATACAGTTCACTTCGGGATAACATTTTTGGAAAGGTGACATTACCGCTGCGCGTACTGTATCGCGAGCATGAGTTGCAAGCGAGTAAGCCACGACATCCCGCGCCCGGGTTCCCGGGTTCGATTCCCGGCGGGGTCAGGGATTTTCTCTGCCTGGTGATGACTGGGTGTTGTGTAATGTCCTTAGGTTAGTTAGGTTTAAGTAGTTCTAAGTTCTAGGGGACTGATGACCATAGATGTTGAGTCCCATAGTGCTCAGAGCTATAAGCCACAACGGCGTGCGTGGTAGAGTCACTTTAATGCGCCGTGTCGGCGGTCATCAAGTTACCAGTGCCGACGTTATCGCAACTGCGTCAAACGTTAGGATGGAAGGGAGGTTTACTGTCACTGGACAATGCGGTATTTATTTAATTTATGCCGGGCAAAAGATGTTGCGAGGGCAGCTGTACGAATAATCGAGAATATTTCCCACAACGAAGAATTCCTGCACGATCGCCATTTGTCGCTGTTCACCAAAGAATTGTATCACTATAATTCGTCACTTTCAGTGAATTATTTTGCGATTCATTCCTGAAAAAGTACAGTAGTTAACTTTACTTTTAATTCTGTATGCGAAACGTTTTGTCTGTTCTGGCATGCTTTCGTTTTATTATAAGTAAATCACGACAGAATACAGTTTACGAGTGTATTTGATTTGCATAGCTTGAGAGGTACTGACTCCATACTACCTCGCGCGAAAGGCAGAGGCCCACAACGCGAAGAACGCACCTTGGAAGAGGAGGAACAAATTCTGCATCGCATCCACGATATCACACTCAGAGTACTAGAAGAATCGCCCTCCAAGTAGGCGTATCGTACACTGCCGTTCATCGCCCTTTGAAGGAGGAGCGCCTGCGGCCTTGCCACATTCAACGCGTACAACGTTTGAAGAGCAAAATTTCCTGTCGCGACGAGAATTCTCTGTGTTTTTTTTTAAATTGCGCAGCATGATTTTGTAAACAAAATACTCGTCACAGATGAAGCATGTTTCACTCGCGACGGAATAACCAGTTTCCATGCACGTGGAGTGCTCACAGTCCGCAACAAGAAGTAGCAACACATTTTCAGCGTCGCCGCTTTTCCGTAGGGTATGGGAGGGTATAACCGGTTATTACAGCACTAGACCTTACGCTTTCCCTGCACGATTCACTGGTAACAACTACTGAACGTTTCTACAGGAAACATTGCTACCAAATTCATTAGAAAATACTCCGTTAGCCGTACGTCGTAACATGTGGTTCCTCCACTATGGTGCTCCACCTCATATTGTTCACAGAGTACGAAGATCTTTGAATAGACGATTTCCAGGTCGATGGATTGGACTTTTTGGTCCACGTCGATGGCCAGAACACAGTACTGATTTAAATTTACTGGATTTTTACTTTTGAGCCCTTATGAAGGAATTTATTTATGCTTAGCAAATGAATGACGAGGACGAACTTATGCAGAGGATTTTCGATGCTGCCAATATATCAAAAGCAAATGTGCGTGTGTGTGAACGAGTGCGACGAAACTGGGCTCGCCCTAATGAAGAATGTGTCGAATCGAATGGTTGGCATTTTGAACACTTATTTTGGTACTGGTGTAACAGGGAAAAAAGTCATGTGGATTTCGTTTACGTTACGATACTGCTGTAGAAAAGGAAAATAATCTGAATTTAATTTTCGTTATGGTATTGTTATACAAAAAGGAAACAGTTGATTGTAATTAACGTACAACAAATTACGTGGTAATTGATTGATTTTGTACTAAAGGAAACACATTTAATTTGATATTAGCTTTTCTTTACTACTATGACCTTCGTTATGGTAACGTTCAAAAAGAGAAAACATTTTGTTGTACTTAATTCATTGTTTACGCGAATCAACTACATGTTCTGGACAACCCAGCGACTGTTTACATTTCTGTTTCGGTAGTAACGAGCCGCCGCGCCGCATCGTTGTACACGTCCAATGTTTACATTGCTCTAGTTCGTCCATTACCTTTCTCTGATCGTTGCGTCGATGTCAGTAATACACAAGAAAGGTCGTGTGCCGACAGCTGACAATGTAAACAGAAATGCATCTAGTACCAAACCTACACAAAAATAAATAACGTGATACAACGACATTTCACTAGACTTTTTTGCTCAGCACACCGAGATATACCGTCTGTATACATTTAGCAGCTTATACCGCTTACAGCCGCGCGGTCTAGGCCGCCTGGCCACGGTTTGCGCGGCGCCCCGCGTCGGAGGTTCGAGTCCTCCCTCGGCCATGGATGCGTGTGTTGTCGTTAGCGTAAATTAGATTAAGTAGTGTGTAAGCCTAGCGACCGATGACCCAGCAGTTTGCTCCCACAGGAACTTACCAAAAATTTCCAAACTATACCTTTTATATCCTGTATGTATGTACATACGAGTATGTTCCACGTTCCCCCTAAATCAATGGAACAGTTTCAACCGAACTTCCTACACATGTCACTTATTGACTGGAGGAAATCGCGGTGGGAGGAGAACCACCTACATATCAAAGGGGCAAAGGGGGGAGGGGGGGGGGTGAAAAAGCAGTGTCGCTCACGAAGCGCGAATAGCCTTACTTTAGTCATCCAGAATTTGAGAATGAGAGCACTTCGTGACTTGCAACAAACTTCACACATAATTTCAGACCTTTACGAAACGTTTTCTCGATGACAGTCCCCATAAAACGATGAAAGGAAAGAAGTTTAACGTTTACTATATTTTCGCCAAATCATTGTCCGATCCTTCCAAACTGCCTAACCAGAAAAATCACCAGATTTGAGCCCCTTCTCGTGGAAATTAAAATGTGTTTCCTTCATTTGTTTAGTTTTTATTTCTTGTTTTTCGTGGGAACCGTTTCAACCAGCAAAAGTTTAATTTTAACCACCACGTATTATGAGAGGTTACCGTACGAACACATGAGTTAGGTTTGTGTGAGGACGTGAAAATGGCCACCAGTAATTTCAATGTGGGGACGACGTTCTGAGTACCTTGCATATACTTTCTAAGCCATTTAAATGGCCGTTGGAGTTACCTGAATGTCAGTTTCAATATGTTAAAGATTTCAGGGAAGGAGAGCCCCGTTTTAAAAAACTTTTTTGAGGGATTCCTTTACAAGTACTGTGTGTAAATGGAACCGAGGTTTATCGAGTACGGAAAGCTGGAAGGGGAGCTTTTGCACCAACCACGCTCTAGTATGCTACTTAGAGTAGTCAACGTACTTAACGATTGGAGCAGATACATCAGGAGCTAAGATGGACCGGGCACACGCGGGATGGCCAGCAGGTGCCGACGCCTCTTCTCTGGTGTGCGGATCAAGCTCTCCCAACGAGCAATTCAGGTCCAAGTTCTACCAAATCAAATTTACAAATACTTAATGCACATGCCACAAGATAGAAAGCTAGGTAACCTTAAAGTCACATATCCTTACTTGATGTTCAAATGTACAGATTACTGTCTTAGGTTAGCAATTGAACATCAATTTAACGTAATGTTTTGTCATAAACATCTAGGTACAGTGACTAACATGATTTTGACCCACGACCCACGTTTAAACGCCATTTCTTATGAAAGCTTTTATTCGGACTATTGCTTCTGATGTTGTATTATTAAACTGTAATATAGCCGTTTTGCATGTCACTAGGACGGAGCGGCGTAGTAGGAAGGAGACGATAGCAGCAGTCAATGGAAAGCAAGTAATATAAGTAGGGGAGGGGGGCGGGGGGAGCATAGTAAGCGGTATCTGGATGTCGACATTGAAGGACTATGTATTTGGAGTCGATATAAAGATGACCTACATTTTCAGGACGCTACATTTTAAAGTTTATGAGTAATCTGATTTCTGGCGGTAAATGGCCCCACAGCGCAAGCGTTAGGAGTTTGATGATTTGTGAGTGCAGTTCACATTGTTGCTTAAAATTATTCCCCTAGTTGGAGCATAAAGAAACTTTAAGGTTTTTATATGAACGAGTTCCGAAAGAAGTTGTAAAATTAATATTTCGGTCATTTAGTTACGAATTACAAGGGACGTTTTGAGTCTGCTTTGGTTAATTTGGCTGCCTGAGCTACTGAGATTACTAGTGCCGTTACAATAGTATTCCGTAGTACTAAATAAACTACTGAATTTCAAAGTAATTCCTTGTGTCACTGTGCTCATTCGATAAACTCGAGTCCAGTTACCTTCATTTACTAATACTACAGTAACCAGACTGCAAAGAACTTTATAAACTTGTAATTTTCCATAGCAACTGTTTTAAAGTAGTGTGCGATTGGTCTGTAGACAACTGATAGTCCAAAGTGAATTCAGGTAAATTCCATCGCTTACTTATGTTGTCCTCCCAAGACATGTTAATTAAATGAGCGTGGTAGCTAGCAAAAATAAAATAAAAAGAATCTAAATTTATTGTAAGATTTTATGGGACCAAACTGCTTAGTTCATCGGTCCCTAAGCTTACACACTACTTAATCTAACTTAAACTAACTTACGCTATGGACAACACACACATCCATGCCCGAGGGATGACTCGAACCTCCGACGGGGGGAGCAGCGCAGACCGTGACAAGATGCCCTAGACCGCGCGGCGGTAGGGAGCAGTCAGAATGTATACAATGGATTGTGTAAGACTTCGGGAGTGGTAGGCAGGCTAAGAAGGAAATTTAATATAAGACTGAACTAATTCTTGGAACTGCATTACACAGTACACTGGTATAATGTTTCCTTATTGTAACAATGGATGTCAGTCACCATTCGCGCCTGAAGATAATACAGAAAATGTACGGTTGTGTGTTACATAATTTAGCTCAAAAAAAAATATTCTGAAAGCTACTCAACACAACCTAAACAAAACATTGCAAAATACTGGGTGACTCATAAGTCCGTTGACATTTGAAAATGCACTAATCCACGATATGTCAAAGATGGAGAGGTAAAACTTGACATTCATGCTGAAATGGCATGGTGGTTTTATTGAAACCAATGCTAGATCGTAAACCGGCCAACAGATGGACGCATGAGAATCGTGAATAAAAGTAGCTGCAGTGAGACAACGGGTGGGATGCGCCAGCTGTCGCAGCATGTTGACTTTACCAGAAAATGCACTATTAGTGAAGCTTTGCTATCAGAATGGAGGCGCTACTGCAACTTGACGATCCTATTCGCCACAAGAAGCGTATTTGCACAAGTGAACGTCCTGTCACAAGTGTCGCTGTGAAGAAAATGATCGCGAAGTTTCAAATGGTTCAAATGGCTCTGAGCACTATGGGACTTAACTTCTGAGGTCATCAGTCCCCTAGAACTTAGAACCACTTAAACCTAACTAACCTAAGGACGTCAGCCACATCCATGCCCGAGGCAGGATTCGAACCTGCGACCGTAGCGGTCGCACGGTTCCAGACTGTAGCGCCTAGAACCGCTCGGCCACTTCGGCCGGCACGAAGTTTCAAGCCACAGGTTGTGGGCGACCAGACACTAGTGCTACTGCTGCTCGGACAGTTCAAGAAAAAATGAAGACTTCAGCGGAATCATCTCCGTATGGTGAAGATAGTGCTCGTGAAGTCACACGCTGCAGCAGCATTTCACGGATTACTGTTCGGAGAGGACAATCTGTTGTAGAATAATGGAACATGTTTTGTGTTCTCGTATTATGACGTTCTTAGATAATACAAATCTCCTTCATCATAACCAACATGGATTCCGCAAACAGAGATCATGTGAAACTCAGCTCGCCCTATTTGCCCAAGAAATTCACAGTGCCGTAGACACTGGCGAGCAGATTGATGCCGTATTCCTGGACTTCAGGAAGGCATTTGATACGGTTCCGCACTTACGTTTAGTGAAAAAAATACGAGCTTACGGAATATCGGACCAGGTTTGTGATTGGATTCAGGATTTCCTAGAAGAAAGAACACAACATGTCATTCTTAACGGTTCAAAATCTGCAGATGTAGAGGTAATTTCGGGAGTACCGCAGGGAAGCGTGATAGGACCTTTATTGTTTACAATATACATAAATGACTTAGTTGACAACATCGGTAGCTCCGTGAGGCTATTTGCAGATGACACGGTTGTCTACAAGAAAGTAGCAACATCAGAAGACTCGTACGTACTCCAGGAGGACCTGCAGAGGATTAATGCATGGTGCGACAGCTGGCAGCTTTCCCTAAACGTAGATAAATGTAATATAATGCGCATACATAGGGGCAGAAATCCATTCCAGTACGATTATGCCATAGGTGGTAAATCATTGGAAGCGGTAACGACCGTAAAATACTTAGGAGTTACTATCCGGAGCGATCTGAAGTGGAATGATCACATAAAACAAATAGTGGGAAAAGCAGGCGCCAGGTTGAGATTCATAGGAAGAATTCTAAGAAAATGTGACTCATCGACGAAAGAAGTAGCTTACAAAACGCTTGTTCGTCCGATTCTTGAGTATTGCTCATCAGTATGGGACCCTTACCAGGTTGGATTAATAGAAGAGATAGACAGGATCCAGCGAAAAGCAGCGCGATTCGTCATGGGGACATTTAGTCAGCGCGAGAGCGTTACGGAGATGCTGAACAAGCTCCAGTGGCGGACACTTCAAGAAAGGCGTTACGCAATACGGAGAGGTTTATTATCGAAATTACGAGAGAGCACATTCCGGGAAGAGATGGGCAACATATTACTACCGCCCACATATATCTCGCGTAATGATCACAACGAAAAGATCCGAGAAATTAGAGCAAATACGGAGACTTACAAGCAGTCGTTCTTCCCACGCACAATTCGTGAATGGAACAGGGAAGGGGGGATCAGATAGTGGTACAATAAGTACCCTCCGCCACACACCGTAAGGTGGCTCGCGGAGTATAGATGTAGATGTAGATGTAGATGTACACTCCAGTGCCTTCCGTAAAAAACGCAGTGTCATCAGGAACATATAGCCAACGATACGGAGAGCAATTGTGGTGCGAGCACTTCAAAATATTTGGGAAGACTGAGCGGCGTTGGCTCTTTCTATGTTCTTACATCTTTGCCTACTGGCGTGATCCATCTCTGTCTAACCGCCGGATGGCGCTTCGGTCACCTCTTAATTGACTAACTATGGCTCTGAGCACTATGGGACTCAACTGCTGAGGTCATTAGTCCCCTAGAACTTAGAACTAGTTAAACCTAACTAACCTAAGGACATCACACACATCCATGCCCGAGGCAGGATTCGAACCTGCGACCGTAGCGGTCTCGCGGTTCCAGACTGCAGCGCCAGAACCGCGCGGCCACTTCGGCCGGCTCTTAATTGACTCTTTGGTTTTAGTTTCTTGCAGCAGGTTGTTGCCTCATTGCCGGCCGCGGTGGTCTAGCGGTTCTAGGCGCGCAGTCCGGAACCGCGCGGCTGCTACGGTCGCAGGTTTGAATCCTGCCTCGGGCATGGATGTTTGTGATGTCCTTAGGTTAGTTAGGTTTAAGTAGTTCTAAGTTCTAGGGGACTGATGACCACAGACGTTAAGTCCCATAGTGCTCAAACCCATTTTTTTAACCTCATTGGCAGTCAGTCAGTCAGTCGCTGTCAATGAAAGAGAGACAAATGGCACATATGACCTACGGCGAACTGTTCGCGGAGCTTACGGGCGCACGACTGTCTAAGCGGCCGGTGGTCGACAGAGTTGATCAGCAATACTTAGGCCTAATGCAGCCGGTTTACCCTGGATTAAGGAGGCATACTTGCCGATGTGGGTGTTGGAGTGCTATTCATTGTCTAGTGCCCTCTGTCCTGCCTTTTGAGGGTAAAGTAATTGTTCCTTAGAATGAAATTTTCACTCTACAGCGGAGTGTGCGCCGATATGAAACTTCCTGGCAGATTAAAACTGTGTGCCGGACCGAGACTCGAACTCGGGACCTTTGCCTTTCGCGGGCAAGTGCTCTACCGACTGAGCTACCCAAGCAGAATCACGCCCCTTCCCTACAGCTTTAATTCCGCCAGTACCTCGTCTCCTACCTAGAGCACTTGCCCGCGAAAGGCAAAGGTACCGAGTTAGAGTCTCGGTCCGGCACACAGTTTTAATCTGCCAGGAAGTTTCATACTTGTTACTTGATTGACACATGTGCTTCCATGTTGAAGCTGCTCCTGATACGCTGGATTGCCTGTGATTCTCCATCACTTTGTCACAAGTGTTAAATTCACCATTTGGTGCCTCTGTCTGAAATTATCTGAGTGCCATATTTGCGTGTTTTAGAATTTCCTTCAATTGCAACTTGTTCAATGTGTACTTATTTGTCAGTTACGAATGAATTAATTGTCATATGTTCCACTGAGAGAGGTGGCGCAGTGGCTAGCACACTGATCTCGTATTCGGGATGACGACGGTCCAATCCCGCGCCACCCTGATCTAGGTTTTCCGTGATATCCCTAAATCGCTCCAGGCAAATGCCGGGATGGTTACTTTGAAAGGGCACGGCTGACTTCCTTTCCCGTCCTTTCCCAATCCGATGAGACCGATGACCTCGCTGTCTGGTCTCCTCCCCCAGACAACCAAACCCATATGTTCTAGGCCGCCACGTGTGTTCGTGGCCACTGAAGTCGAAATTGAATCTTATTTTTAATGAAAGTTGTCGCTTCCCTGACTGGTGTAACGACCATAAAATTGCCGACGCGTATAGTAAGCAAACGCTAGTGGTCCAGTCAGTCTTGGCTCATTTGGGTAATTGCGTTCCATAACTGTGGTGAGATTCTTCCCCTTTCAAAAGAAATTAATATTTATTTTTCTAAATACAATTACTATTTAGTTGTTTGGTTTTAGCCCTCAAGATTTGCCTGTTATCTTTCAAGTCACTTAAGTTAATGTGTTTGAGCAGCCCTTGATTTCTGGGGTATTTCATTAACTTGTTATTATATTTCACCGTAAGATTAACCGGTTAATCCTCTTAGTAATTTTTATTGTAATGTTCTTATTTTAATATGTAAGGTTGGTTGGGGCTTGGGGCCACGCTCACACTGAGTTTCTCGTATTGGTCTGAGCATTTTCATATGTTCTACGATTGTTATACATGAATTATGTGTAAGCTTGTTTGTTCTCGGATTTCCGAGCTGTTCGTACAGTTTGGAGGCACTGTTACCCACCGGTTCATCGGGTGTAGTCTGTCCGTGTCGGCTATATACGTCCGCGCAGAGGGCGCGCCACTTCCCGTCTCACCGTAGCCTCTGAGACGTTGTGGCCTCCCGGCTTGCTACGGCATCCCTCATAACTCGAGTTTCTACCTCGTAGCAATCGGGCGTCAATTTAACCTGAAGTGCCCATTATTCTACATTATCTTATCCAGACCTGGCCGGCCGTACCTGCCCCTTCCAAGTTTTCCCTGTTTGAAGTTTGGTTTTAACGTAATAACTTTAATGTTTGTGTGATGCTCAATTTGTTAAAAGGTATATTATTATTTTCCACGTCAGTGTCCTGTTTATGCCCAAGGGGATTCTCTGATTGATCAAATGTTGGATAATTGCGTTGACAATTGATCCTGTGTTCGTTGCATAAAATATTAGCATTTAACGGTCTTCAGCTCGTCAGATACCAGACTTGTAAAATTTCGTGTTACTGCACTTGTTATATTCATTAATGTGAAGCACCTCTTTTGACCAGCCAGATGTTGGAGTTGAAATCCTTAGCATCAGCGCTGTCACTGTTTGCCCATCGCCAAGCGCGTGTTTCAAAAGAATGGTTCAAATGGCTCTGAGCACTATGGGACTTAACATCTGAGGTCATCAGTCCCCTAGAACTTAGAACCACTGAAACCTAACTAACCTAAGGACATCATGCACATCCATGCCCGAGGCAGGATTCGAACATGCGACCGTAGCAGTCACCCGGTTCCGGACTACAGCGCCTAGAACCGCATGGCCACCGCGGCCAGCGCGCGTGTTTCAGTTGTATTTGATTGTACTACTTGCTTGTTAGTCCTTCCTAAATTGTTGCATCTTATTCGTCTGAATTAAGTAATTAATCATCAATTGGTTTAATTTAAGAAATTTTGGCTGAATGCCTTTCCTTAATTATTTTATCTAATTCTCCGTTGAAATTTGAGCTGCTGTTAACATTTTAAATCAGTTGCTGGCGCTAATTGTCACTCATTAGCTGCGACTTCTTAGTTACGTTCATTGCAAGCAGCTATTATGATTTGTATTTCATTGTTTTTCGTATGTGTGCAATAAGAAATTGTTGGACTCTTGTGAAGTAAGAAATAACTTATGATAAATACCCTGCACCTTTCCCATGCCCGTTCCTTTATCCTGGGGCGTCCTCTGGTTGTCTAACGTGTTGTGGACTGTTCCACACTCCGATGATCTGTCAACACCCACAACTGACCAACTTGGGCAACCGAAAATGGGAACCAAACTGCATGACGAGAAAGGCTCGATGTGGTGTGGCTCTACCAACCCAATCGTGAGCGGACCGTTTTTCTTCGAGAAAATGCGGGGTGCTGTTTTTCATACAGTCAGCGTGACTGATGCGATGTATGTCGACGCATTACAGAGTCGCATCATTTATAAACACCCCACATTGCTACATGTGTGAAAGTTGCGAACATGGTTTAGAGAGGATCTCGTGCTGAAGCGCCACTTCCGTCATACTAAGCCTCCCAGATCCTCATACCTCAGACCGTGTGATTACTGTCAATAGTCCGACCTCATTACGGATCCAAAGAGACAACATACGACGGGATTGTCGCACCATACGTACTGACATGCTGTGCAGTGCTTTCACAACACTGATCTTTGACTAGAGGTATCGTCGATGCTGGACGACCGGCACTTTGAGCATTTGTTATAGAGACCATCGTCTTGCTAAAAATAGATTGTGATGCTAATTACTGCTTTTCTATTATATGAAGCATCATCTGTTGGTCATTTTGTACATTTTTTTAGTTTCAATAAAACTCCATGTCATTTCAAGCACGTGTGTCAGTTTTTACCTCTGTACCTACATTACTGAAGTTTCAAATGTTAACAGACTCTTGGGTCACCCAGTAGAAAGAAATTGCAGGAGAAAATATCAAACAAGACAAAAAGAGATGACGATAGTGAAACCATATAGTACCTCGCTTTGCAAAGAATAATGGTTCGAATTAGTCTTCAGAGTTAGACCCGCACCTATGTGCAGTATACACCTCCCGTCCGTGCGACGCCATTTCGCTTTCCACACACACGTAGTAACAGCTCTGCCTCGCCGGTTCACGAACTGTCTTGTTACCGCGTGGCGTCGGACCGGTCGCTTTTTCCCCTAGCTGACAGCAAC